>NC_091079.1:85767500-87017500 GCF_032405125.1 Capricornis sumatraensis
AACCCCACTCTCTCCCTGGAACCCTTGCCCAGACATGGAAGGACGGGGTGGTTGCATCCACTGGGTCAGCTCTCAGTTCTGGGAGGAAGCTCAGTGCGGTCACCTGACTGTGGCTGGCACACACAAGCAGCAGAATGAGTGGGCCGCGGGTCGGCTGCAGGGACTATTGCAGGCGTCCTGGGTCTCTGTGCACACGGTCCCTGCTGTCTCCTGTATGCCTTTTCCCTCCCCTTGGGGGTGACATAAGCATCTGCATACCTGCTGAGGGTTATCAACAGAGGATGAGATGGTTGGGCGGCATCATCGACTCAAAGGACATGAGTTTGGGTAA
Source organism: Capricornis sumatraensis (assembly GCF_032405125.1). NCBI lineage: Eukaryota > Metazoa > Chordata > Mammalia > Artiodactyla > Bovidae > Capricornis > Capricornis sumatraensis. The sequence goes on from NC_091079.1 coordinate 85,767,832, forward strand.
ACTTCGGGAGCTGGTGATGGACAGGGAGGCCTGGCATGACGCGGTCCATGGGGTTGCAAAGAGTCAGACACGACTGAGCGACTGAACTGAACTGAGCTGAGTGTTGTCTGTGCCTCTTTTTATTTTATTTTTTAATCCTTTAGGGTTCCTTGAATGCAAACAAGAGAAAGTGACTCTAAGCAGCAGAAGGGTGGTGGGGAGGGTTTGGTTGGGCAGCAGATGAGACGTTCATAGAATGAGCAAGACTGTTGAAGCAAAGCCTACGAACAAGACAGGAGGCCAGGTGGACCCAGGGGCCTGGGAAAGGAGAGCCCGGGAGTTGCCTTTTATCAGGACTGGGCACTCGGGATGCCACCACTGTGCTGGAGGGACCCTATGGTGGCTCCTTGGGACACTCAAGACTCAGAAGTGGGGGAAAGCATTTGTTCCCTGGGCTCGGTCCTGCCTGGCTCCTGTGACTTTGGGTAGCAGGGGAGAACCGTCTGATTCCTCTTTTAGGAGAGGAGGTCCATGGTGGAAGTTCCTCCACCTACCTTTTTGGAAATCAGTGTGCTGTTAGGAAAGGGCATGGATGCTTTGTGGGGGTGGATGGGGAAGAACAAGTTTCACCAGACTTTCTTGGTCTCTCCCACGGGATGGAGAGCTGGTCCAAGCAGGGGACCAAGTGTTGTTTGTCATCTTGTATCCCCAGGGTAGAGTCTCCTGTTTAATGACAATGTCCCCAAATGGGGGCCAATGGGCTCTCTCTTGTAGGCTGAATGCTGGGAATGGAGAAGCCCTGAGAGAAGGTGGGAGGTGTCTGCGGCTCCCTCTCCAGGGTAACTGTTGGCTGTGAACTCTCCTCTCTGAGGGAGCTTCAGAAATGGGGATCAGGGGTTTTGGCAGGGAAGAGAAGATTCTCTCCCAAAGCCCCTAGGGGATGCCCAGCCCAGCTACTCAGAGGACCTCCAGGAGCCAGTGAAAGGCGGGAATGAGTGTGGTTGAGAACTTGAAAGAGAAACCACAGGTTCTCTGCCTCTCCCTGGGACCCCTGGCTGTCTCAGCGGCAGTGAGGACTGCCTTTGTCCCTCCCCTTCTTCCCCACCCCTGAGTTAACACCCTTGACAGGATCTACTTATTTCTGAAGCAGTTAGAAAAAACACAGCACCCTATAATGATTGGTGGTTGGGTTACACTTTTAACACAGGTGAAGACTTAAGAGAAGAGCACTGGTTTTCTGGGAATCAGTAAATGGGAGGGAAGGTGGAGGTAAGAGGTTGCTGTATAAGTAAGTAACAAACTTCTGAAATTATGACTATGTGTTTTTCATTTTAAAAAATAGTTGTCAGAAAAGAAAAAAACATCGACTCTGATGTTGGAAAAGTCACAGCATCTCTCTGGGCCCCGTTTCCTCCTCTCTACATTGGCAGGGGCAGGGGGTAAGCTCCAAATGTGTCCATGTCCCCAAGGTCACCACCTCAGGTGAGAGAGGCCCACTGCTCAGCTAGGATGCACAGGCTGCTGCTGCTAAGTCGCTTCAGTCATGTCTGACTCTGTGCGACCCCAGAGACAGCAGCCCACCAGGCTCCCCCGTCCCTGGGATTCTCCAGGCAAGAACACTGGAGTGGGGTGCCATTTCCTTCTCCAATGCATGAAAGTGAAAAGCGAAAGTGAAGTCGCTCAGTCGTGTCCGACTCTTCTCAACCCCATGGACTGCAGCCTATCAGGCTCCTCTGTCCATGGGATTTTCCAGGCAAGAGTACTGGAGTGGGGTGCCAGTGCCTTCTCCGAGGATGCACAGGAGTCTCATTTACTTGGGCCTGCACTCGGAGTGGAAAGGCACAGCAGGTCTCCTAGGTGACCGCCATGAGCCATCAAGGTGAGCTACTTTCTGTGCCTGTTCTACTCGGGAAAGGGCTCTGGTCAAAGATACCAGAGGCCCTGCAGCATGGAGAGAAGTTGGGGATTTTAATATGCAGATGGTGACATTTAGGGCCCCGTCAGCATCTCCAGGTCTGCTGGTACAGACTTACAGCTCACGAGAGGATGACTCTGGCTCATGTTCTGCTTAAAAACAAAATGGAAATCCACTAGGAGTCCAAAACATTCTACAGCTGAAACTGAGGGACACCCGGTGCAAGTCAGGTGTTGGGTGGGTCTGATGGAAGAGCAATTTCTATCAATACTCATCTTGGAGAGTCAAATATTAGCATATAAAAGCTCTTTGCAGTCCTGACAGAAAGGGAAAGGTTTATCTCTTTATGATTTAGCACCTCCCTAAACTTATTTGGACATGAAATATTTTCTTTTCATAAAATACTCATTAACAGAGGGCAACTTTGCAATATATATTTCCACATATCTATTTGTACAGGATGGGAACTGACCACAGAGTTGAGACAGTTGGGTAGTTTGCAAAGAAGTGACTCAGTTAATCAGGGCATTGAATTTTCTTTGAGTGCTCACCCAGGACCACGTTTATAATGGGTATAAAACAGGCAAGTTAGTAAAAATCCAAGGTTTCTTTCTTTAAGGAGCATGCAATCTGGTAGTAGGAAAGAGACTCATGAAAATGACGTAAACTTGCCTTAAGTACTGTTATGGAGTGAAGTATGTCTCCCTGTTATTGGTTAAATGTTTGTGTCCCCCTCAAATCCATATACTGAAACCTCATATCCCAGTGTAATGGTCTTAGGAGGTGGGGCCTTTGGAGGCTATTCGGTGGTTCAGATGGTAAAGATTCTGCCTGCAATTCTATAGGAGACCCAGGTTTGATCCCTGGGTCAGGAAGATCCTCTGGAGAAGGGAATGGCTACCCATTCCAGTAGTCTTGTTTGGAGAGTTCCATGGACTGAGGAGCCTGGCAGGCTACAGTCCATAGTGTCACAAAGAGTGTGACATGACTGATCGAGTAACACTTTCATTTCAAGATTAGAAGAGCCCTGATGGGTGAGCCTAGTGCCTTTATAAGGGTCCCCAGAGAGCCTGCTTCTCCCTGCTCTCGGCCATGTTCAGATACAATGAGAAGCCAGAGGAGGGCTCTCACCAGAACTCAGCCTTGTCAGCACACCCATCTCAGGCTTCCAGGCTCCAGACCTAAGAGAAAATAAATATCTGTTGTTTATAAGCTACCCAGTCTATGGTACTTTGTAGCAGATTGAAAATAAAAACCCCAAAATTCACAGTGAAGCCCTGTCTCCCAATGTGACTTTATTTGGAGATACAGCCTAGAACAGGAGGAAACTAGGTTGGATGAGGGTGGGGCCCTAATCTGATAGTCTGTGGCCAAAGAGGAAGAGAGAGGCCAGCCTCTCTGCACACACGGAGGAGAGGTCAAGTGAAGACACAGTGAAAAAGCGGCTGTCTGCAAGCCAGGAAGAGAGACCCTACCAACAAACCCAACTCTGCTGGAACCTTGATCTCAGGCTTTCCAGCTCCAAATTGTGAGAAAATAAATTTTTATTATTTAAAATAAAATAAACCTAGTCTATGGTATTTTGTTATAGCAGCCTGTGCTGACTAATATAAGTATAGTACGCATTTGGGCAGGGACAGAGGACCTGAAGTCGGAAGTGGTCAGTCACAAAAGTGTCAGAAATGACAGCTGGGGTGGACGAATCTGGTTCCTTCCAGTACACCATCCTTGCCATGCACTCTCTGGATATTTGAAAGCCAGGTCAGGTCTCTGGGCCTCAGCTTCCTCATCCAATAGGTCTAGATGACTCTAATGCTTTGTCGTTATTTTGCCCTTGTATTTGTTTCATAGGGATGTCACAAACTTGGTGGCTTAAAACAGTGAAAATGTATTGTCTCACAGTTGTAGAAATCAAGGCGTCACCAGGCCCACGCTGTCTTTGAGACTGTGGAAGAATCCTTCCTGGCCTTTGCCAGTGCCTAATGGTTACCAGTAGTCCCTGGAGTTCCTTGCCTTATAGCTCATCACTCCAACCCTGCCTCTCTCTTTTCATGGCCTTCTGCTCTGTGTGCGTATCTGTGTCTCCAATTCTACTTGTCCTTACAAGGTCGCTAGTCACTGAATTTAGGGCTTGGTCTAATACTAATGACCTTGACTTGATCACATCTATAAAGACCTTATCTCCAAATAAGGCTTCACATTCAAAGCTAAGACTTCAACATGTCTCTTCATGGGACACATTCAACCCATTACAGCCACCCATAGGTAGACGAGATCAACTTGCCCAAGGCTTGTTGAAGTGCTTTTAGGCCATGTCATAACGCAAGAAAGATTGATCAAGACTGGTCATGTTTGCAAACATCTCAAGCTAGAAAGCATGCCATCGGCTCCTCCCTAGTGGTCCTGCTGCTCGTCTCACACTCCTGCCATTCTTTACTGTGCTCTGAGAGTGTCTGTAATAAAATACAGATCTACACATGCCATCTCCGTGTCCAAAATTCTTAGGGAATCCTCGCTTGCCTAAAACACAAACAATACTCTATCAGAGACCATGCCAGACCTCACGATTTGGTCACCGCACAACCTGGCGTGGGTTTGTGTGCCTGCTCCTCCAACTCATCAGAGCACTGGGATGCCAGAAGGCACAGTCAGGTGGAGAGGGGACAGCAGTTATCCCCCAAACTCCACAATTGGGAGGGATGAGATGGGAACTTTGGTTCAGTGAGGTGCTTCCCCAGAAAGGGGCAAAGAGGAATGCAGTGGGGCTTCTGCCAGAAGAATCTCAGAAGTGACCACGTGATGTCTAAGGAGTTGCATGAGATAAGAGGTTTGTCAGCAGGGCTTGTATGGCGCCCCTTCCCTGCCCATGTCTAGAGGGAGTTGGATTGGCACTCTGGTGGTTGGAATAGACAATTGTCTCCCCATGGGTGTCAGCTAGGAGGGGCATGCCCCCTTCCTTCTTCCTGCCTGGAAGACACATCAGAGGGTAGGTGATGAGAAAGCAGATTCTGACTCATCCCAGCCCTTGGCCCCAAACCCTAGGAGCCACACATGCAGTCAGCACTGGGGAGCCAGCAGGAGAAGAACTTTGAAGCTGGCACTTTAAAATAAATAACCTCAAGTTCAACTGGAGAAAACAAACAGGGAAATGACTGTAAGTGGCAACGTGCAGTTGCCTACAGTTACTGAAGAAAGAAAATTGTGTGGTGTTTATGCCTAGCAAGTTAAGAACTCTTCAATAATCTTTCTAGACGAGGAAATTGAGGCAAAAAGATGTTAAGTGGCTATCACATTCAGTTCTGGGGAAAATTAAATTGTGCACGGTCCCTGGGATAAAACTAAGCGCTCTGTAGAGCTCGGCTTTTACTATGTCAAATAGAGAGGAAAATGTGGCACAAAACAGATGTTCTGCTGACCTTGGTATCGTCTCCATGCTGGCAGTTGTCATCAGCATCGCGGTTCTTGCTTCTCATGCCTGCCTGCCTGCTTGACTGTGTGTAATGTGCCTGACACGTAAATGATGAATGAGTGAATAAACAATGAATAAATGGAGTTAATACACTGAAAGGTATTCCTTTTTCAAATTTCAGGATTTAAGAGCAGACATGGTGGGTAGATAGGTTTAGCTAAAATAATTGGGATGTTGATAAAGATGGTGATAAACTTGGAATTTTGAATTTTTTCTTTGAAATGTGGGTGGTAATAAATTCGAGTTCGTGAGAGAATAAGTGAGAATGGGTTGATACCTTTAAAGCAAGCTGGACCAGTGATGTACAGTGGGGGAGGGGAGGGGGTTGTCTCTCTGATTTCTAGGGAGTCATGAGCAGCCTGGATTTGATGGTGACTAGTGACAAAGGGCCAGAGAAGGCAATGGCACCCCACTCCAGTACTCTTGCCTGGAAAATCCCATGGACAGAGGAGCCTGGTGGGCTGCAGTCCATGGGGTCGCTAAGAGTCGGACACGACTGAGCGGCTTCACTTTCACTTTTCACTTTCATGCATTGGAGAAGGAAATGGCACCCCACTCCAGTGTTCTTGCCTGGAGAATCCCAGGGACGCCAGAGCCTGATGTGCGGCTGTCTATGGGGTCGCATAGAGTCAGACACGACTGAAGTGACTTAGCAGCAGCAGCAGTGACAAAGGGCTTCCCTGGTGGCTCAGTGGTAAAGAATCTGCCTGCAATGAAGGAGACCTGGGTTCAGTCCCTGGGTTGGGAAGATCCTCTGGAGGAGGGCATGGCAACCCACTCCAGTACTCTTGCCTGGAGAATCCCAGGGACAGAGGAGCCTTGCAGGCTACAGTCCATAGGGCTTCACAGAGTCAGACACGACTGAAGCGACTAAGCAGCAGCAGCAGTGACAATGGGAAGACAAAGCTTGTCATTATGTTCATTATGTCAAGTGCCTGTGTGTTAGACTTGGGCTTTAAGAGATCAATGTCACATGGAAGAAAGCATTCCCTGTAAGCCAGTTCTGTTGTAATAATAATAATAATAAAACTACCAGGGACCCAGCTTAATAAGGTCAAATCCTGACTAACAAGGCAGCGCTGGCCCCATTTACAGAAACTCAGCATAGAATTGTGCTTATTTGGGGTTTTGGAGAGATGTTCTCCGAATTGCAGAAAAACAAATCATTTCCAAGGAATTATTCTCAGAAGAGAAGCACCATCCTTCTGCTGGGACAGCTTTCCAGGCTTCCCTGAGACAAAGGGTGAGGGATGTGAGCTCTCTGTCCCCAGCATGTCAGAGTCTGGCATGTAGTAGCTGCTCAATAAAGACATGTGGGTTCAAAAGGAGTTGGATCTGAAGTCTTAGGGAGAAAATAACTGACTTGTGTAGGGTGGAGCTCATTCTTTATCTTCTTAAATGACTCAGTAAGTGGCAGTTTGATAACTGTGATTGCACAGAGCTGAGATGACACAGTTCACACTGCAGGAGATGTAGCCATTTGGTTTCAAGGACTTTCCTGGAGATCAAGGGGCTAAACGTCCACCCTCCCAATGCAGGGGGTCAGGGTTCCAGCCCTGGTCAGGGAACTAGATCCCACGTGCCACAACTAAGACTATGGATGCTCAGCCACTAAGTTGTGTCTGACTCTTTGTGACCCCATGAACTGTAGCCCACCAGGCTCCTCTGTCCTTGGACTTTTCCAGGCAAGAATACCGGAGTGGATGGCAATGCCCTCCTCCAGGGGACCTTCCAGACCAAGGAATCGAATCTGCATCTCCTGCATTGGTGGGCAGATTCTTTACCATTGAACCACCTGGGAAACCAACTAAGACCTGGCACAGCCAAAGAAGCAAATAAAAATAAATATTAAAAAACAGATTTTGTTTCAGAAGATTTTAACAATCAGCTCTTTCATAAGGTGAAAGTCCTATATCTTGTGATCTCCTCTCTGCCCCTTTGGTTTCAAAAGGACCAAATATGCTTAATGAAGCACTTCTAGCATACCACAGCTCTGTGGTAGGTACTGGATTTGCTTTCTAGTCTGGGTGGCAGATATGTAAACAAAAACAGACAGATACAGGATGCTCAAAGAACTGCAGCAATCCTCCTCTTCCACATCCTGGGAGGCTGAATAACTCAACATCCCTGGACAGGATTCAAGGTTAATCCAAGACTTTTGATCTGAGCTCTGGAAGGATGGAGTTTCCACTTCTGAAGATGAGAGAGAAACTTGGCAAGAAATAGATTTTGGGAGGTGGGAATAGGGCTTCAGTTCTGGATGCCAAGATATCTGAGATGGCTGTTAATAGTTTGGACTTGGAAGTCCATGGTTCATAAGGATGAGTGGTCTGAGCTAGAGACAGAAGTTTGGAATTCAGCAGCACATAGATGGTGTTTAAAGCATGGAGACCTAAAACATCTATGGAGCGATTAGAGTTAAGAGAAGAGAAAAGATCTGATGACTGAACGCAGGGTGTCTAAGAGAACTGAGGAAGATGGGAAGGCCCAGCTAAGGCGACCAGGAAGGAGGAGCTCTTGAGGGAAGGGGGCGGGGAGGGTGGTGCTCTGGAGGACAGGTGAAGTGTCTGCAAGAAGAGCATGCGGTCCACTGGGGGCAGACAAGCACTGAAAGGGGCAGACAGGGTGAGGATGGAGCCAAACTGATTTAGGGATGCAGAGGCTTCAGGACCAAGACACTGTTTCAAGGGGGAGCAATGGTGTGACCAGAACGAGCTCAGGAATAAATGAGAAGGAAAGACATGGAAACCCGGAGGAGAGACAACACTTTTGAAGAATTTTGCTGTAAAAGAGTTGAGAAATGGGACAAGAGATGGGGATGTGAGGTAAAGGGAGTTTGTTTGTTTGTTTGTTTTTTATGGGAGAAATGATACTTGTGTGCCAATGGGAAAGTTCCAGTAAGGAGAGAAAAATGAATGAAGCAGGAAAGAGAAAACTGCTGCTGGGAACAAGTGGTCTACCTGGGGCAGGTAGAGAGTCCCCTGGAGGTAATTCAGGAGGGAGCAGGGCTCAGCGCCAGGGCTGGGATGGGGTGGGGGGCAGGGCTCGGGAGCGGGGGTGGGGTAGGGCTGGGGGAGGGGTGGGGAGGGGGAAGGGAGGGGAGGGGTGTCTCTGCAGTGCCAGGGGCCCTGGGGGTGTATGGGTGCTAGGAAAAACGTGCAACTTCTTTTTGGATTTTTCCACTTTCTCGGTGCATTAGTAAGCTGTGAGTGAGAAGAGGGAAGAGTCGTTTGAGGAGGAAAGTGTGAAAAACTCATCTATGAGAAAAATGGTGTGATTGTCCTGGGAAATGATCCTTGACTGGTCCTGGGAAGCTTTCAACAAAATATCAGTGCCTGAGTGGGAAGGAGGGAAGGGGCTGGAGGAGGCGAAGCTGGCTGCAACTCCAGCTCTGCTTGTAGCACAAGGGGTGTGGGAGGGGCAAGTGGCCTCATGGGACACGGTGCCCTTGGGGAGAGTGGCATTCAGTGAGAGTGAGAGAAGAGGGTGAGTTTGCTGCCCGGTCAGGGATGCAGCTGGAGAAGGACACGGCAACCCACTCCAGTGTTCTTGCCTGGAGAATCCCAGGGACGGGGGAGCCTGGTGGGCTGCTGTCTGTGGGGTCGCACAGAGTAGGACACGACTGAAGCGACTTAGCAGCAGCAGCAGCAGCAGGCACGCAGCAGCCACCCCACCACCTGCCACCCTCCATCCAGTACCTTCTCTGTATTCCGCACACAGCCTCGGTTTCCTGAAGGGTCTCTGTTGACCTAGAACCGCAGCCTTCCGAGGGCAGGGACGAAGGCCTGCACACTGCTTTCTTCCTCTGGTCCTGGGCACTACCTAGTGTTTTATATGGGCTGTCAGTATTTTATATTTATCTGTTAGTGTTTTATATATCTGTCAGTATGTACCACATTGAAAAATTTTTTAAATTAAATACTTATTCAGTTCAGTCCAGTTCAATCACTCAGTAGTGTCTGACTCTTCATGACCCCATGGACCACAGCATGCCAGGCTTCCCTGTCCATCACCAACTCCCGGAGTTTGCTCCAACTCATGTCCATTGAGTCGGTGATGCCATCCAACCATCTCATCCTCTGTCGTCCCCTTCTCCTCTTGCCTTCAATCTTTCCCAGCATCATGGTCTTTTCAAACGAGTCAGCTCTTCACATCAGGTGGCCAAAGTATTGGAGTTTCAGCTTCAACATCAGTCCTTCCACTGAACACCCAGGACTGACTTCCTTTAGAATGGACTGGTTGGATCTCCTTGCAGTCCAAGGAACTCTCAAGAGTCTTCTCCAACACCACAGTTCAAAAGCATCAATTCTTTGGCACTCAGCTTTCTTTAGAGTTCAACTCTCACATCCATACATGACTACCGGAAAAACCATAGCCTTGACTAGAAGGACCTTTGTTGGCAAAGTAATGTCTCTGCTTTTTAATATGCTGTCTAGTTTGGTCATAACTTTCCTCCCAAGGAGTAAGCGTCTTTTAATTCCATGGCTGCAGTGATTCTGGAGCCCCCCCCCCCCGCCCCCCCTGCCAAATAAAGTCAGCCACTGTTTCCCCATATTTATTAGTTCATTCAAAAATAATAAACCCATTACATGTTAACACAAATCAGTACTTTTATGAACAAATGATTATATTTTCCCAAGGCCTTCTTTGGTTACATGCTAAGTTGCCTCAGTGGTGCCCCACTCTTTGCGACCCCATGCACTGTAGCCCACCAGGCTCCTCTGTCCATGGAATCCACCAGGCAAGAGTACTGGAATCAGTGCCCATGCCCTTCTCCAGCGGATTGAACCCAGGGATTGACCTGACCAGGGATTGACCTGACCCAGCAATTGAACCCTGGGTTTCTTATGTCTCCTACATTGGCAGGTGGCTCTTTACCTCTAGCGCCACCTGTTTTATTAAGTCAGATGCAAATCTCTTTAAATCTGACTTAATGAAAGGTCAAGGGATCCTCATACCTGCTAGTGCCTTCAGTATATTGAGTCTTCCCTGGTCATGTAGACTCTGGAAACCTCCACGGGACATTTGTAAGAGAATGAGGGTGAAAAAGGTAGAATTTTGGAAGTATTGTGAGAATAGTTTTGACTACTTGCACATGCTCTGGGGTACCATAGAACTATTCTATGGACACTCTTTAAATACTGATATTTGCTGACTGATTGGCTGACTGACTGAATGACCTTCTCTTTGTGCTGTGTCCCCAGTGTTCAATTATAACTGGGCTTCCTGCTCCCACTTGGGTCTCCCCCAACCCACCTTCAGTACTATTGCAGAGTGACCTTTCCATTGCAGTCTCTGTCATCTTCAGGATCTAGTGTGACTTGGTAGCATGGCCTCCAAGTTCTCCAGATCTGCTCCTCCCCCCACTTTTCCACTCGTCCTGTCTCTTGTTCTTACTCTCCCCACAGAGGCCCCTGCTCACCTCCAGCTGAACATAGCTGCTTCCACCTCTGCTAAAATTGTTCTTGTGCCGTCCAGAATATCTGTCCTTCTCCCCTCACCCCTCACAACACAGCATCTGGTAAACTTGTTCAGCTCCTTCAAAACCTATTAGAGGTCACTGCTCTAAAGCCTTGCCTGACTGACTGTCACCTAATCCACAGGGAGACAAAGAAGCACTTTGTCCAGACCCTGTCACACAGAGGCAGAGACCTTCATATTCGGCGTTGATGACTAAAGTGGGTGCAAATACCCCACAGACCTTACACCTTCAACCCTCAGGAATTCTGTGAGTCAGAGGTCGCTCTGTGGCTTCTGCTGGCCACACTGGACTAGAACCCGGGCTCCTTTAGGTCATGGCTCTGGATCAAATTCTGAGACGCTTGTCTGAAATGCCCGGTTGTATGACATTAGGCAAGTGACTTAATATTGCTAAGCCTTGGAACCCTTAGCTATAGAATAGGATGCTAACTGGACCTAAGGCCTTTACAAGGTTTGAACAGGGTGATACATGGTTTAGTACACACAGTGTCTGGCACACAGATATATTCATCAACCGTGGGCTCTTGTTATTTATTGCTATGAGTTCATTAGTTCCTATCTTCTGCTCTTAAAATGGAGTCAGATATTTATGTCACTTTTCCCTATTTGTCTTTGAAGTCATAAAAGCAGCAAGTATGTCGTATGCCAACGTATGTAAGGCATCTGCTACAGGGCATGGCACTTAGTAGGTGCTCAACAAATACCCCGTGAACCAAAGCATGAGTGGCTGAACGACGGCCTGAGTCAAGGAACGAGTATTCCCTGTTCACTGGACGCCATCTTGGTTAACGTTTGGCTTTCACATCGTTGACTGAGCTACACATTCAAGCCAGCATCTTGAGAAGGTCCTTCATGGTGCCTCCTTTTTTCAGGGTGACCAGAGGAATTTGCCCACATTATTTTCTCAGAGGTAATCTGCAAGGAAGTATAATTTGAGGAAAAAATGTCTGGTGAAGGCATGCACTGACATTTCTTTTGAGAAGTGCCCTTTGAAGGTGCACGCCTTTTCGGAACAGGAACAAACTCAGGGTGCCCAGTGGGCACAGAGTCTTCTGGACTACTGGAGCTCTATGTATGGCTCCTCGAAAGTGCTCCCTGACATGCTCTGAGAGAAGACGGGCTGGCCTGCTGTGGGGGCCTGGCTCTGTCCCCCTTAGACTTTCTCCCCGGGCAGTGGCTGGGTGGGGCTCTGACTTCAGGAAGGAGTGCTGGGTTCTAGTCCTTCCACACTCTCACTGCCTGGCCTTGCACACACATTGTTTGCTGTTGCTGCTATTATTGTCATTGCTGTGGGAGTGTCATTCAAAGTCCGTCCTCCATCAGAACGAATGATCAGCTTCTGGTCCATGACTGTGCTCCTTAGGCCTGAAGGCTGTGATTCATGATGGTCAAGGGCACCTGCTTGGGGAGTCAGACAAAACTAAACACAAACCCCACCTCTGCTTTTTTCTGGCTGTGTGAGATTTCACACAGCCAGAGCTCAGATGAGAAGCCTCAGCTTCCTCATCTGCAAAATGTGGGTTGTGATGGTCCCTCAGAGAGCAAGCATGAGGCTTATGTGATTTAGGTAAAGCTCTGGGACAGCCCTTAGTGTTTAGTAAGTGCTCCAGAAATTCTAGCTGTTGTTAGGACAGAGAAACCTCAGGGTAAGCAGGCCGGTGTGTGCATGCCCGCTAAGTCACTTCAGTCCTGTCCAATTCTTTGTGACCGTATGGACTGTAGCCCACCAGGCTCCTTTGTCCTTGGGATTTCCCAGGCAAGAACACTGGAGTGGGTTGCCATTTCCTTCTGCAGGGCATCTTCCTGACCCAGGGATCAAACCCTTGTCTCTTAAGTCTCCTGCATTGGTAGGCAGGTTCTTTACCACTAGCACCACCTGGGAAGCCCAAACAATCTGGTACTTTTCTTTTCTTTTTTTTCCTTAGAAAATCCATTGGGAAGAAGGTTTGATTTTTATCTTAATAAAGCAAGCACACAGTGTAAATATTTTATAAGTGTTGGAAGTGTTAGTTGCTCAGTTGTGTCTGATTCTTTGGGACCCATGGATTGTAGCCTGCCAGGCTCAGTCATGGAATTGATTCATGGAATTCTCCAGGTAAGAATACTGGAGGGGTTAGCCATTCCCTCCTCCAGGGGGATCTTCCCAACGTAGGGACTGAACCCAGGTCTCCTGCATTGCAGGTGGACTCTTTACCCTCTGAGCCACTTTGAAGATAAAACAGAACCTTTGGGAAAAATAAAAGAGTGTTTTCAATGTCTGTTTTGCCCTTTCTGAACTTGATTCCAGAGTTGCCAGGCCGAAGACCAGAAGCTCACTCTCCTGTGGAGGGGTTGGGATGGGCAGGATTACTTCAAGTCTGCAGATCAGGCCCTTCTCTGTGCAGGCCTAACAATACAGAATCCTGGGTCCAATGACTCAGAGGAGCTGTACCCCTAGGAAATGGGAGAGGGTGAGGCTTGCCCTCTCTTTTATTTGTATATTTATTTATTTTTAAAATTTATTTTATTGAAGAATAGTTGATTTATAATGTTGTTGTATTAATTTCTGCTATATATCAAAATGATTCCATTTCATATATATATATATTCTTTTCCATTATGGTTTATCATAGGATATTGAATAAGTTTCCTGTGTTTAGGGCAATGTTGTGTATCCATTCTATATATTACAGTTTGCATCTGTTAACCCCAACCTCTCACTCCATCCCTACCCCCGCCCCCCTACCATGTCTCCTTGGCAACTACAAGTCTGTTCTCTGTGTTTGTGAGTCTGTTCCTGTTTCATAGCGGAGTTTGTGTCATATTTTAGATTTCAGATATAAGTGAAATCATATGGTATTCGTGTTTCTTGTTCTGACTTACTTCACTTGGTATGATAAGCTCTAGGTCCATCTATGTTGCGGCAAGTGGCATGATGTCATTGTCTTTTATGGCTGAGTGATATTCTGTTATGCACGCATGTATGCTGAGTCACTTTTGAGACCTTATGGATCGTAGCCCGCCAGGCTCCTCTGTCCATGGGATTCTCCAGGCAAGAATACTGCAGTGGGTTGCCACGCCCTCCTCCAGGGGATCTTCCCGACCCAGGGACTGAACCTGTGTCTGCTGCCACCCCTGCATTGCAGGTGGATTCTTTACCCCTGAGCCGCGGGGGAAGCTCAGTATTCCATTATATAGATATAAAGATACAGATAGAGATAGAGATAGAGATATAGACATATACACACACAGGTATCACACCTCCTTTATCCACTCTTCCGTCAGTGGATATTTAGGTTGTTTCTATGTCTTGGCCATTGTGAATAGTGCTGCTTTGAGCATAGGGGGTGCATGTATATTTTTGAATTATAGTTTTGTCCGGATATATGCCTAAGAGTGGGATTGCTGGATCATATGGTAGCTCTATTTTCAGTTTTTTTGGCTGTGTCACGGGGCTTGCAGGATCTCATTTTCCCAATCAAGGATTGAACCCCAGCCACAACAGTGAAAGCCTGGAATCCCAACTACCAGGCCACTAGGGAACTCCTTATTTTTAGTTTTTAAAGTAAACACCGTACTTTTTTCCACAGTGGCTGCACCAGTTTACATTCCTACCAGCGGGTATAGGATGCTGTCCCTTTTCGAGACTCCTAAACTGTCACAGATGAGCCGCAATTAATCTGCTGCCTGAAGCCAGAACAGAGCTGGTCCAACGGGGAAGGCTAGGGGTGATTTTATTCATTTCTCATCGCTGAAGTCCTTCAATACCCTGAAATTTTTTGTCTCCCTCGAATCCATGTTCTCATTCCCAGCGTTTGAACTCACTTCAGGGTTGTGTTTAACCTCTGGAAAAGTGGACAGGACTGTTAAGAAATGTGGCAATTACTTCAACCACACCTTGGCTTTCTTCTTACTTTGGTGGCAAGGCTTGAACCTATGGTTTCTGGTGGCTGTCTTCTGGGTAATTAGATGCCAGGAGACAAGTATCAATACAATCTACGATGCAGGCTGGGTAGCTGCTTCTCCGCACTTCTCTGCAGATGGCGCAGGCAGTTCATGGCCTCTCATCCCTGGGTCATCGTAGGTCTATTTAAGGTCAATTACGACAAGCTCAAAACAAAGGATTAATATAAGTCTGACAAATCGTGTTAGGAAATGTATTTATTGTGTCAGATTTCTTGAGCAGTAGTGTTTCTCTGTGCAGGCTGAATGATGACACTCAACGTGCATACTTACTCATCCTGACAGCTAACAAGATAAACATGTCAGCATGTGACTTGCCAAATAATGTCCCCATGAATTTCACATAGAAGTCGCCAGTGTGCACGCTTTGGAAAAGGGATGAGTGTTACCTTCAAGGCAGTGGCTATCAAACAAATTCATTTCTGCCTGCTCTGCCCAGGTATTGGCCTCTCATGACCAGGTCAGCCACACCTGAGCCTGATTGGCAAGCTCAGGATGAAGCATTGTGGCATTGCGGGCAGAGAGCTGAAGGCCTGTGGGCACAGGCAAAGGGCACCACTGATTGGCAAGGGCATTTCTGCAGCCACAGATGTCCAGGAGCTGCAGTGTAGAGGGCGCCTGCCACTGTCAGACTGCCCGAAGGGCACCAGATTGAGCCCTGGGGAGAACCTCGGATCTCAGAAGGCTGGTTGGGGCCTGGCGACAGAGCAGATTGGGGTCTCAGAGTGGGGGGACCCTGTGATCCCTTGCCTGGCCCGCCAGGCAATGGCTTGTCAGGAACTACTGTATCAACCTCTCTCTTCATTTCCATGCAGGCTGCACTGGCAAGACAGGGCACTTCTGGGTTAATTTGGTCCTTTTGCCTGGCCTCTAGTTCCTCTTGAGGGGTGCCCATGGACACAGGATGCCTCCAAGTTTAAAGCGCAGTGGACCTCTCCAAACTGGAGAACAAGTTTTGACAAGGAAGCCATGCTAGTGCCACAGAGGACTTGCCCTCCCCGCCCTGCTGTCTCCTCTTCTCTGACAGTTTCCCACCCCGAGTCTCAGTTCAGTTCAGTCGCTCAGTTGTGTCTGACTCTTTGCAACCCCATGGACTGCAGCACGCCAGGCTTCTCTGTCCATCACCAACTCCCAGAGCTGGCTTGAACTCATGTCCATCGAGTCGGTGATGCCATCCAACCATCTCATCCTCTGTCATCCCCTTCTCCTCCTGCCTTCAATCGTCCCCAGCATCAGGGTCTTTTCCAAAGAGTTAGTGCTTTGCATCAGGTGGCCAAAGTATTGGAGTTTCAGCTTCAACATCAGTCCTTCCAATGAATATTCAGGACTGATTTCCTTTAAGATTAGCTGGTTGGATCTTCTTGCAGTCCAAGGGACTCTCAAGAGTCTTCACCAACACCACAGTTCAAAAGCCTTGTGTCTGGTCTCCCACAGTATTCAGGTAGGTCCTCAGTACATTCTTGTAGGTTGACCAAGTTCTGGAGGGACTTTTTGTTTTGCCCACTGAGGACACAGCCTAGAAGATAAGGTGAGCTTCCATCTCCTTGATGAGGTTTCCCCAAAAGTTGCTTTTTTGCCAACCTGATTATATAAATCCTAGGATATAAGTTAACTATGTGCCATGCTTGTCTTTGGAGGCATCTGCCATTTACAGACTCATGTCTTCATTCTTGGTTTTCCTGACGTTGTACCCCCGGCACTTCCTTCCATTGAGTCCCTCTATGAGCCTGGTAGCTCCAAAAACAGTCCTCCCTGAAGGAAACTGTCCTTGAATTGGTCTCTGGTCGAATTCTATACTGGCCATAAAGCCAAGAATACTGGAACTGGTTGCCATTTCCTCCTTCAGGGGATCTTCCTGACCCAGGATAGAACCAGCATCTCCTGCATTGGCAGGCGGGTTCTTTACTGCTGTGCCACATGGAAAGCCTGGCCATCACGTCTACTTTAGCATTTGTTTTATTTAGTCATTTGTTTTTTAGGTTTTTTTTCATCTTTTAAGGTATTTTTTGGTATTTGTGTTTGACATTTTATGTTACTTAAAAAAAAGATTAAACCATTCCCTAATATGTGGTTCTGAACTTCATAGAAGAAAAGTTATGACCAACCTAGACAGCATATTAAAAAGCAGAGACATTACTTTGCCAACAAAGGTCTGTCTAGTCAAAGCTATGGTTTTTCCAGTAGTCATGTATGGATGTGAGAGTTGGACTATAAAGAAAGCTGAGTGGCGAAGAATTGATGTTTTTGAACTGTGGTGTTGGAGAAGACTCTTGAGAGTCCCTTGGACTGCAAGAAGACCCAACCAGTCAATCCTAAAGGAAATCAGTCCTGAATATCTATTGAAAGTTCTGATGTTGAAGCTGAAACTCCAATACTTTGGCCACTTGGTGCAAAGAACTGACTCATTGGAAAAGACCCTGATGATGGGAACGATTGAAGGGGGCAGAAGGGGATGACAGAGGATGAGATGGTTGGACGGCATCATTGGCTTGATGGACATGAGTTCGAGTCAGCTCTGGGAGTTGGTGATGAATGGGGAAGCCTGGCATGCTGCAGTCCATGGGGTCACAAAAAGTCAGACGTGACTGAGTGACTGAATTGAACTGAACTGACTTCATTTTTCCCCCTAAAGGAAGATTTATTATGTAAATTCCACAGTAAATTTCTTTATTTTAATGATTGATTTTGGAGTTAGTATGGTTTGAAATGGGATCTCAGAAACATCACAAAACTTTTTTCCAGTTTTATTTAAAAAATGAAGTTTTATAGCATTAAAATGTGCTTTTCATTTTTTACATTTAATTTTTACATGTGGTTTTGGAGCATCTGTACTAAAAGATGACTTTCAGTGTTTTTAAACAGAAATCCTATTAGCCTATCTTAAGGACCCAGAATCTTGCTTTAGGTTGCTTTCCAAAAACAATAATTTCTCTATAAAACGCAGTGTCTCATGTCAGGTTCTTTGTTGGAATGTTGGGACATTCCCTCTGTCCTCTCCTCTGCCTCCACTGTCTCCCGCCATATGGTGGCTTGCCAACTTCTCAGGATGGCCGCTAGGGGTCGGCGCCAAGTCGGCATCCGGCTCCTCACCGCTTCCTCAACAGTGCGATTTGTCCTTTGACATGTTCTCTCAGCCAATCAGAAATTTGTACATGGTAATCAAGTCTTTATGATTCTTTTCACGGTATGGGATAAGCCACAACTCAGTCTAATTTGGAGGATGACGGAGTTACTCACTTTCAGCTTTAAGTTTCCAAATCCCAAGTGTGTGAGAAGTTAGTCCCTGGAATCTTGGGAGACACAGCACACACTGGTTGTGCAATAAGGGTCCGTGCAAGCAACTTGCCCTTTCAAGTGTGATTACCCCACAGTACTGCAGCTCACAGAGCAGGGGCAGCGCCTCCCACTCTGTACCCCCGGAAAGCAGAAACCAGCCGAGAGCTCAGCCTTCACCTTAAAATACGTATGCTTTACTTTCTATTTCTCAGAATGAAATTCATGAGTGAATTTCATATGTGAATGGTAGAACCAAGGGCTTTTGAAGTCAGAAAAACCCAATTTAAAACCTTCACTCCGCACTTCTTAGCTGGGTGACCTCAGGCTCAGCGTTTCACCGTCCTCAGTCTCAGATTATTCACCCATAAAATGAAACGATGACACTGACCTCCTAGGGCTGCTCAGGACACTCAAGCAGACAAATGTGTTTATGCGGCACCAGATGGACTGTACCCAACAGACAGCAGGAGGTAAAGAAGTAAAAACAGGCCAGCCTTTTGAAAGACCTGGCGTGTCAGTGACAGAGTTTCTAGTCTAATTCAGGCCAGGAGATTGCCCTTGCTGGGTGCCTCTTCATGCTGCCCTCAAGTCGATTGTGGGGGCAACCACAGGGCGTGGTCCGCATGCAGGGGGGCATCAGGTCAGGGGTGGCAGATGCTGTGGGCCAGCACCTGGTTAACTGTTGCCTCAGCTCTTTCCACGGAAGGTTATAATCTTATAATAAACTCCTGTCACCTGAGGCAACTTGGAGACATTCTTTAGAGTTAACACATCTTAAATAATCCAGGATCAGAGATCAGAGGTCAGAAAACATTTTCTCTAAAGGGCCACATGGAAAATATTTTAGGCTTTCTGGCCTGTGTGGTCTCTGCTGCCACGACTCTCTTTACAGCATGAAAATCAATCACAGACTACACTCAAATGAAAGGGTGTGGCTGAGTTCTTATAAAACTTTATTTATAGAGACTGAAATTTGAATTGCATACAATTTTCCCTGGTCACAAAATATTCTCCCTTCTATGTTTTAAATTGGCATTTTAAAATATTAAAAAATGAGCCATATGAAAAGGGGTAGTGGACTAGATTTGGTCCACAGGTTGTTTCATTGACCCCTGGTCTAGAATGATGTCTTGTTAAAGATAAAATAGGGGAGTCTGCTGGCTTTAGTTTTCTTCTTATTAAATGTGTGAGTGTGTGTGTGTGTGTGTGTGTGTGTGTGTTGGCTGGGATCTTAGTTCCCTGACCAGAGATTGAACCCGTGACCCTTGCAGTGGAAGCATGGAATCTTATCTACTGGACTGCCAGGGAAGGCCCAGGTGCACATCTTTTGCATGTGGATTCTGGGCCTGTATTGGGTTAGGTTCACATTATCCGAACTTCAAGGGGAAAGCAACAAATCCACCATTATAGTGAAAGGTTCCAACACGCTCCTTCCCATAAATGACCCATAAATAAGATGCACATTATGTCTTCTCATCTCCACTCAACACTCCAAAATCACCCTGTTTTTGCCATTGGGGAAACAGAAGTTCAGAGTGGCTGCCTAACCTGTCTAGGGTAATACATGGGGAAGTGATAGAACCAAGATTTAGCCCAGCATTGTGTGCCGTTAAAGCTCACAGTGCTTTGCACTGTCTCTCATGCCCCCTGCCCTTCACCCACAGCCTCATGATCATGGGCAAACTTGCTGGGGAGGAGAGAGCTGGAACTGCAGAGTTGTGTTGACCACTGATCTCAATTTAAAACCCAGGTCAAGGATTCTGTTAGGGTAACACTGAGTGTGATCAAATGATCAGCAACTGAAATAGCTATTCATATTTGGTTTTGAATCACATGAGCAGGCATGACTATTAGCCAGGAGTTGATGGCCACACATGGTGAGAGACACCCAGCAGTGGGACAATAATTCCCGAGGCCCTCTGTCACCGTGGGCCAAAGCTGATGCCAGGGTCTCTTCACTGATGGAGCAGGTCAAGGAGGCTGAGCCATCCTGGATGTAGTTCAAAGCTGTCTGTGTCAAAGGATGCCAATCAAACTGAAGAAATACAGAAAAATAAATATTAACAGCTCTAGAAGGGGCTAAGTCAGGGAGCCCAGTTTCTGATTGACAGAGTTGTAGTGGGGGCAAGAGATGATGGAAGGTTCCCGAGAAGAGCCATTTGCTCATATTTGGCTTGAGAGTAGAGGAAAGGGGTCAAGTGATCAACTTGAATTTTTCTAGACGTCATTAACCAGTCTCCTCTGAGAACATATACACACACACTCTCACACACAGAAAGACATAAGCAAAAATTGAGAAACAAGCCAAAATAGCAAGAAAAGCTTGAGGTTTACCATAAACTGGTCTTGGAATAGCCTCTGAAAGGAAGAACATGTGTTTGTTGTGGGAGAAGCTGGACTCGGGTGCAACATGAGATAATAAGCAAACAGGAGGAACGGTACGTATGGAAATGCCACATTCGTTTTCTCACACTGGGACCAAAGGGGCCAGGTTTCAGGGCGTGAGCCTGGCACTGTGGCGTGGAAAGTGTGCTTCTCCAGGGCGTCCTGCCCACGGTGTGTGGGAAACGCAGGCGGTCCCAGACTGATGACAAGAGGATGTCTCAGCGGAGGCTGCTCCCTGGAGCAGACGCGGAGAGCAAGCCTTCGAGAGCAAGTAGGTTCTTGGGGAGGTGATTGCAGAAAGCAGAGGGGGGAAGAGAGAATGAGACAGGAAGACAGCCCAATAAAGGGACATCACCTGGCAAGTTACCCCTGTGGACAGACAGCTTAATCCCACCGGGAACGCAGTGGGCCAGTGTGGAGCGTGGGCTTTGGAGTCGTCCTGCCCCAGGGGACAGGGAGAGACGATCCGTGGCTGCTTTCGGGCCTTTACCCACGTGCTGTGTGACCACTGACTCCCAGCAGGCTCCTGTGGGCACAGCAGGCACAAGGACTTTTGCAGTCAGAAAGAGCCCTTGGGTGAGCATCACAGGGAGAATTGGGCTGGTGCGTATGGCCCTGGTGAAAGCGGAGGGGATATGGCCAGGGCGCTGACAGCATCTCAGCTGGGCACCTTCCAAAGCTTATCTCAAAAGTGAAGGTCGAAGGGTTACGGTTTTCCACATCCACATGCCCCTGGCGAAACAAGCAGGAGGCGGGTGGGAGAGAAGGGAAAGACGACAGCTGTAGAGCCAGAGGATGGCTACAGAGAAAAAGCAAGGAAAGAGCAAGTTCAGGTAAGACCAGGGGTGTCAGAGGGAAGACCAGAGCCAGCAAGCTGAGGGCTAGACTTTTCTTGCCAGTTGCCCATTCCTGGGACAAAGCAAAGCTGGATATCGTCCGTGGAGCCTCATAATTCAAGTCTCCCCGTTCTCATGCTGAGGATCGTGCTGGATACGAAGATAGATGGTTCTCTCCTTCTCAAGAGTGGAGCTGGACATGGGAGAAAAAGTTGGCCATGTCGAAAAAATTAAGCTGCTTTTGTTGGCATGAAAACCTCCACAGATTAGGGGAAAAAGAGCCTCTGAGTCCTCCTTGTAAGTGGTCTAGTAGCGAGACAGTTTTCCCCAAATGAATCCCTGGGCCAGTATAAACCTCTGCTGGGGCCAACCTGCCTTTGCTCTCTCCACCCATTTCCCCAGAAGCATGAGCCCAGCCAAGTCCTCTTTCAATACAAGCTAAGCTCTTGGAAGGCATCCGAGAGTCAGTCTCGTGTAGGGAGAGGGTGTCTCCACTCAGCAAACAGGCTTCATCCATCCTCCGAGTCTGGGAGCGGCTCGGCTCAGATGCCCTGGGGACACTCTTCTTATCTTTGAGGCTGTGGCTTTTGCTGACTTTCCCTGTTACCCGGGGGGATGGGGTGAACTCCTCTGAGCTCAGGGCATCTTCCTCCCTCAGGAAGCCAGAGATATCTTGTCCTGATTCCTGGAAACTCTAAAGGTTCCTCTGTTTGGAAAAAGCATGTTTGCATTACTAGATGTGAATAAGTCAAGAATCTGAAGATGAAGAGATGAACCTGGGTTATCCAGGCCCTGAAGGCCACCACAAGGGTCCTTACAAGAGAAAGGCAGAGGGGGATTTCACACTCCTGGAGAAGAAGGCATATAAAGACGGAGGCAGAGGCTGGAGGGATGCAACTGCCAGCCAAGGAATGTTGGCAGCCACCGGAAGCTGAAAGAGGCACAGAGTGGATTTTCCTCTAGAACCTCTGGAGGGAGTGAGGTGGTGCTGACACCTTGTTTCAGGACTTTTGGCCTCCAGGGCTGTGAGAATCAATTTCGGTGTTTGAAAACAAGTTTGTGGTCATCTGTTACAGCAGCCATAGGAAAGCAATGCACGAAAGTATAAACTTGCCCATCACAAGCTGGTCTGGTTTCAACCAACTTGGGGATCAAGCTGGGTAACCTCTCAGCATAGCTTCTTCTGAGCTAAGGGGGAGGTAGGGAAAGGAAAAGTCAGGAGAACTCTGCTTCCAGCAGTAGCATCTCTGGGGTGCAAACCTGCCTCCAGAGTCCTTGGGGGAGACTTCAGTTCAGTCGCTCAGTCGTGTCCGACTCTTTGCGACCCCACGGACTGCAGCATGCCAGGCCTCCCTTTCCATCACCAACTCCCAGAGTTCACTCAAACTCATGTCCATTGCATCGGTGAAGCCATCCAGCCATCTCATCCTCTGTCGTCCCCTTCTCCTCCCACCTTCAATCTTTCCCACCATCAGGGTCTTTTCAAATGAGTCAGCTCTTCAAATTAGCAGGTCCTTACTTTCATCTTCTCAGTGGCCATGCTGCTACCCAAGGTGGGGTAACTCACCAAAGGAAAATGGGGTGCACTGTGGATCTGGGTCTGGGGGCCAGCTCCAGTTCCCCCAGCTCCTCTCTGTGCAGTGAGGGGGCAGGCCTGGGGTAAAGCTGGGGTCTGTACTCGGGTCTCCTGACTCCACCGTGGACAGCCCAGGACAGAAATGCTTCTGCCTTCCATGGGCTGTGAGGAGGCTGCTGGTCTCAGACCCCGTTCTTTTATGGGTAACGCTGAACACTTGTAGGATACCAGGTACTGCCTTAAGTACTTCAAAATGTCTTCACAAAGTAGAATTTCTTATTCCCTCCAGAGAAGCAGAACCAATAGGATGTGTGCGTGTGTTTTAAATAGGGGCTTCCCAGGTGGCACCAATGGTAAATAATCTGCCTGGCAATGCAGGAGGCACAAGAGATGCCGGTTTGATCTCTGGGTTGGGAAGATCACCCTGATTGGGAAGATCACTTTCATATGAAAGTTAAAGTGAAAGTGTTAGTCTCTCAGTTGTGTCTGACTGTGATCTCATGGGCTGCAGCCCGCTAGGTTCCTCTGTCCATGGAATTCTCTAGGCTAGAATACTGGAGTCGGTAGCTATGCCCTTCTCCAGGGGATCTTCCCAACTCAGGGACTGAACCTGGGTCTCCTGCATTGTAGGCAGATTCTTTACCATCTGAGTCACTACAAATATGTACATATATATATAGTGTTTTATATGTATATGAAAAATAATATGTATATATAGTGTTATATACATATGGAAGATAATATATATAATACATATATAATACAGTATATATACCATATAATATCTACCTATCTATCTGCCTATCTACCTATCTATAGAGAGATTTTAAGGACTTGGCTCATGCAATTGCGGAGGCTTGGTAAGTAGAAACTGCAAGATCGGCCAGCAGGTGGAGACCCAGGGAATCACTGATGCTGCAGCTCAAGTCCATAGGCTGTCTGCTGGCAGAAATCGCTCTTGTGTGAGGGGAGGTCAGTTTTTCCCCTTAAGGCCTTCAGCTGATTGGAGGAGGCCCACCCACATTATGGAGGACAGTTTGTTTTGCTCAGCCTACTGATCTAATTATTCATCTAATCCAAAAAATACCTTCATAGCAACAACCAAATGTGTTTGACCGGCTGTCTGGGTCCTATGGTCCCAAGTTGGTACAAGAAATCACCAGGCTCTTCTCCCCATCTCCCTATTTTTTCACAGGTAAGGAAACTGAGGCTTAGAGAAGTAAGACCACTTGCTCAAGCCGTGCAGTGAGTGTATGATTTAACTCAGAAGCCATGGCTTAGCCTCCACGTTACACTGTCAAGGTAACCCTGCTGTTAGGCTGAAGTTGGATGCACTGATGCCCCGCTCTTTGAGCAGACAGGTAGCCAGCGCAGCCTCCTTTGCCGCGCTGAGTCGAGGCAACAAGCTGAGGTGACCTTCATCAAACTGAATCCTTTGTCCTTGTTTACTGCTCACCCAGAAGATGCCTGCAGTACAGGAGACCTGGATTCGATCCCTGGGTTGGGAAGAACCCCTGGATAAGGGAATGGCAACCCATGCCAGTATTCTTGCTTGGAGAATTCCATGGTGGGCTACAGTTCATGGGGTTCACCCATGACTGAGCAACTAACGCTTTACTCCTCACCCTTAGCCTTCTGATTCTCTTCCTCGGCACCCTCCTGCCCATCACATTTTTCTGGTCCCTGAGTTTCTTTCGGCATGTGCTTCCCGCTGGTGTTCTATTGTTTCAATTTACTTTCAACACTTCACACAGATTTCAGGTGCCATGTATTTACCCAGAGAAGGCTGCCGCTGCTGCTGCTGCTAAGTCTAGTCTCCTGCCAAGAGTCGTGCTTCTTGTTGGGCACACGTAGTCGGGGCTGGTGAGGGGTTTCCCTTCCTGCACCCATCAGTCGCAGGCAGTGAGAAAGAACAGAACCTGAGTGTTCTCACTCTTGAAGGGTGAGGGCTTGTCCCCCGCTGACCTTGAAGGCAGGGCTGTCTCTTGGACACCTTTGTGCCCCACGCCGGTCAGTGTCCAATCAGCAAACGTGAAACATACCAGAGATTTGAAACAGAATCTGAACGCAATCTGGGAATCTATTGGAAAAAAAAAAATCCTGAATAGCACAAGGAAAGGGTCAGGGAGACCAAAGACTAGTGGCTGCAGAGGGCTTCTGGGGAGCAAGGGGAAGATGGGGCGTGCAGGGCGCTCACCGGCCGGAGAGACGGCTGTGGTCCTCACCGCCTTGACCCCCGGTTTGACCAGCTGCTGCTGCTCTTCAGGAAGTTAGAAAGCATGCCTTATCCTGGATTGGGGTGCTCTCTCAGAGAGATGCCTGAGATTGATGCAGAGCAGCAGTGAAGCTGAGGGTGTAGCTGTTGTGATGACGCTCTGTGCATATGTGTGTTTGTAGGAACAGGTGCCCTTCATTGCTTAGTGCCTGGATTGGGCAATTAACCAGGCTCCCGTGGCCCACTGCCATCCTACAGCACTTGGTCCATGCCCCAGTGACTCCAGTGAGCATCTGTGATCATTCACTTTACCAGCTTCCCATCTAGACTGCTGGCTCCCTGGACTAAGACCTGGCCCTCTGTTTTGTCTTGTGTCCCTTGTGCCCGTCACTCAGAGGCTACTCAGTGCCCGGGCATGGACTGACCACCAACCAGGATCTCAAGAAATACCTCTTCTTTTCTCATCAAAAAACACATGCAGCACATCAAAGGGTCTCATGGGAGTGTCTGGTTTTTTGAGAAGAAAGCTGGCTTTGCAGGGTGTGTTTTTCCTTGGCTATGGCTGTATCATTCAGCTTTGTGCTGAGAAAGGGCAGCAAGAATGCATAGGCAAACGGCAGTCAAAAATAGAAGCCTGGAGGACACGCGCTCCTTCCTGGGGGCATCGCTGAGCAGAGGTGGGGTGGTCACCGAAGCAGGCAGAGCTGGGATGCGATAGCAGCCGGGAGCCTGCCCACACACTCTCTCATCATCCATCTCTCCCTGCGACCATTATTTACAGCCCGCTGCCCTGATCCCACAGGCTCATCTTCACTCCCCAGGGAAAAAGACTTGAAATAGATGGATAAGAGAATCGGTGTGTTTCGTGCATGAGCCTGTGGGAGCTGGCATTCTGAGAGCAGCATTCTTTCTCCCAGAGAGAATCTGAAGGTCTGGGTGTGGACTCTCCCTGAGAAGCTGCTCTGTCTCGTGGCTGAAAGGGAATGGACTGATTCGTATCCTCGGTGGTGTTAATTAAGCTCTAGTAATGAGAGTTTATGTTAAGGGACTGTCAGGTCTGCTGGACCATCGCAGCGTGGGCTCTCTGAGGATGCGTTTTAATCTTGTCCCTGCAAATGTGTTTAGTAGACTTGCACTTGTTCAAGAGGCTGCCCCTCATCCACCGTTTGACCACAGTATAACCTTGGCACGTCTGTAAGGTTCATACTCTTCTAAAAAACCCAGATAACTCCTGTGTGGGAGGGATATAAAGTGCATTTTATCTTGGATGTCCGCTTTGATCATCTGTTGGCTGCCTGGGGCATTGTGTTGAGAAGGATTCTGAAGCACTGACATCAGTAAATGAGGGGCACCAGAGGACTTGTAAGACTCTTGTATAAGAAATATGCTAAAACCAAAGGCTCAATAAGGGGCCTGGGAGGGATTTTTCTGTTTCTCTAAAATGCACAAGGGGCTATGGTTGTTCTTCTCTTTTTGTTAATAGCAAAATTTCCCTTCCCGTCACACTTGCCTGTCAGCAGACGTGACATACTTCACAGTATCATTGAGTGTTAGTGCCGGATGATTCTTCAGAGAGCATTTAATCTAAGCACCTTGTTTTACAGCAGGTGAAAATGAGGCTGTAGGAGTTTGATTTTCAAAAGGTCACACAGCTGGTTAATGCAAGTCCTTTCTGTCTCCCCTTGTCTTCTTTAGGACCGTCTGCTACCAAGGCACGAAACCTGTCTTTACCTTGACTCTCTGCTTGAAAAATATGCGGGCTTGTGTAAGATGGGGACCTTGAGCTGTGACAGGAGCATCTTCAAGCCACAGAGCCCGGCTCTCTCACTTTCTAGTTAAGTGGCCACGAGTGACATCATCGTACTAAGCCTTGGTCTCCTCACCAGTCAACTGAGGGTGAAGATTGTGAGGATCAAACGAGATCATGAATATAAAGTGTGTAGCTCTGAGCCTGGCTCCACAAATACAGGCTGCTGTTAATATCTGCAGAGCAGACTAGTTGGGCTCAATGGTTCCTTACTCTGAGTGCCTGTAATTTGGAGCATCAGCGGATAATACGTGGGGTTGTGTCTGAAATACCTGTGAGGAGTTCCAGGTTTCCATCAGGACTGATCTATCAAATGACATGATATGTGGAGGGTGAATTTTTGCTAACTGAAAAGCAATTTTCATTATTTCAGATAACCTATGTACAACCATCATTATCCCTACTGTTGCTGCTAAGTCACTTCAGTCATGTCCAGCTCTGTGCGAGCCTATGGATTGGAGCCCACCAGGCTCCTCTGTCCATAGGATTCTCCAGGGAAGAATAGTGGAGTGTATTGCCACGCCTTCCCCCAGGGATCTTCCCGATCCAGGGATCAAACCCTCCTGTCTTCTGTCTCCAGCATTGGCAGGCGGGTTCTTGATGACTAGTGCCACCTGGGAAGCCCCGTTATTCCTGCTACTATTAATCATTTCAAGATATATTCTGTGAGTATTGCTCTGATTCTATGGCAAGTTTCAAATCCATGAAGGACTCTCTGGAATTCCTAACCCCCTTAAGGACAACCTCTTGTTGCCAAGGTTTATATTCTGACTTGTGACTTTAAACTGATCCTTCTCAAACAGGGTGGTGTTTTAGGTAGATCTTTTTATCTTGCTACAGTTTAAATTAGTATCATATTTATATTTGCTTTTTTATTGATATCTTATTCCTGGCTGGTATCCAGTGTCATTTTCTAAAGGACACAGTTTTTAAAAGCCTAATAAATAAATGATAACTGAGTAAATAAGTAAATAAATGATAGGCTTAAGTTGGCACAGCTTCTGAACAGCGAACATAGTTATCTGTGAACGGGAGTGGCGTCTTGAGGAAGAATCATCTCTTAGGCTTAGGAATGTCGTCTGGGCACAAGTTCTCAAATATGCCATTCTCCGTGAAGCACAATGAGGGCGCAGTTGAAACAGGCTGGGACCTGGGACCCGTCACTGCAGTGCTTGCACCTGGACAAAGGTCTCCTTCAGCAGCAAAATACACAGAAAGTGTGTGTGTGTGTGAGTCGCTCAGTTGTGTCCAACTCTTTGTGACCCCATGGACTGTAGCCTGTCAAGCTTATCCATCCATAGGATTTTCCAGGCAGAAATACTGGAATGGATTGCCATTTCCTTCTCCAACAGAAAGTGTAAGGGACTAAAAATAACTTTGAGCTTGTTAGCTGGGCCAAATTATGGACAAAACGAAACAAGAAGACCAAAAAGCCCACTGCCACTTTCTGAAGAGCTGGGAGCAAAAGCAGGGTATTAGAAGCAAAGGCAGGGAATTTCATATGCCCCCCTGCACACAGCACCACCAAAGGGGTGGACAGACCACCTAAGCCACACCTCTGGCCCAACCCCTGGACACATCCCTTCTGTCATCCCATACCAGGAACCAGCTCACTCCCATTCAGTGAGCAAGCCAGCAAGGGAAACTGTTGTTTGTTCTTGCTGCCCCCTGCTGCAGTAGGGACCCAGTAAAGCCTCACCTGAATTTTTGTCTGGCCTCTGATCAATTTCTATTGATGAAGGAGGCCAAGAACCCTGGTCAGTAACAAAATCATCCCGTTCTTGTAGACCTGATCCACGTGGCGTGTACCAGCTGGGAAGATGGGTGACATGAACTCAGCTGATGTCTTGTCTTAAAGTATCTCGAAGCCCCATTGAGTTCCTGGGTCTGTGCTTTATCCTGCTAGAGCTCCATGGACAAAGTCCAGTAGTGGGGCTTGGCTACATTCTGACTGGCCAAGGAATCTTAAATGTCCATGATGGCTGGAGTTCTGGTCTTCCCTGGTGCTCAGATAGTAAGGACTCTGCCTGCAATGCCAGAAACTAAGGTTTGATCCCTGGGTCGGGAAGATCCCCTGGAGAAGGGAAAGGCCACCCACTCCAGTATTCTTGCCTGGAGAATTACATGGAAGGAGGAGCCTGGTGAGCTACAGTCCATGGGGTCGCAAAGAGTCAGATACGACTGAGGGACTAACACTTTCATTTTCATGACTGGAGTTCATGGACCCACTAGGGTAAAATCACTGAATATTAGGTCTATTATTTTTTCATGAAAAAGAAGCACAAAGACAATGAGGGAAAGTGAAGGCTTTGTGATTGGAGCACCTGAGTTAGCATCCTGGCTGGCCCTTGCTGTGGTATTAGCCACCTGATGCCAAGGCTGGTGCCTCAATCTCCTGCAGGGTCAGTTTCCCCATCTGTGAACTGGACTGTTCTTCCACTGACTTATAGGTTGTTGAGAGCTTTGAGTGGGATAATAGGCACAAAACCGTTTGTAAATTCTTAAGTCATTTCAAAATTAAATTTCTCACAACAATCGTAACAATTTTAGTGATGCATTCAAGTTCCAAGAGCAGAGAGGAGGAGCAGGAGAGAGATAGAAAGAATGAAGGATGGCATCCCCTCTTGAAAGCTGCAGCCTAGACTGCACCTGTGATCCTGATGGCAAATCACCAATGAAACCTGGAGCTCAGGGTTTGTCAGGCAGGTCTTTTTCAGTCATGAGTGACAGCGCCCAGGTTAGCATGGCCTCAACAGAGAGCAACTTATTGTCTCTCCACAGGGACAAGATCACAGCTGGATCCAGAAGGTGGACGCCAATGGGCCCTGGTCTCCCTCACTCAATCTCTTGTCTCCACTCTCCTCTTTGTTAGCTTTAGTCTTGGGCAAAATCATCCCACAGTTCTTGTGTTGATTCCAGGCATAAAAGAATTTCTTATTCTCAAGAAAAGTCCTAGAACTTGAATCCAGCCTCTAAGGGAATAGCTTCGGTCGTGTTGGTCAGGTTTCTAAACCAACCACCGTTGCCAAGGGCCTGCAATAGGCTGATTCATTCATCTACTTAACACATACTTATTAAGCATCTTCTTTGTTCCTAAAGCTTTTCTGGGAGTTGAAGATAGACCAGTGACCAAAACAGACACATAAGTAAGTATATAACTAAACAAATAACTTTGGAGACAGACTCAAGTCAGAGGTTCTAGGTGGGAGCCAGGACTGCATTTTGTCAAGCTTCCTGGTAAGCTGGATGCCAGTGGTCACCACTTGATAAGGCGGTATTGGGCTTCCCTGGTAGCTCAGCTGGTAAAGAATCTGCCTGCAATGCTGGAGAGCTTGGTTCGATTCCCGGGTCTGGAAGATCCTATGGAGAAGGGATAGGCTAGCCACTCCAGTATTCTTGGGCTTTCCTGGTGGCTCAGCTGGTAAAGAATCTGCCTGCAATGTGGAAGACTTGGGTTTGATCCCCGTGTTGGAAAAATCCCCTGGAGAAGGGAAAGGATATCCACTCCAGTATTCTGGCCTGGAGAAGTCCATGGACTGCACAATCCATGTGGTAGCAGTTGGACATGACCGAGTGACTTTTTTACTTCTCTTCACTCACTTAAATGGAAATGTGCATTAAAGGTGGAGACTCAGAAGAAGGCAGAGTGGAAATGTCCCAGCGCTCATCCCGTGGGGCTCATGTACCAGAGAGGGAAGTGAGTCCAACAAACGGGGTGACTTGACCAAGGTCAGCCAGGAGCTTTCAATGACAAAGCACTGCAAGGCAGAGGCTGGCCACTGTGGCCAAGGGCAGTTTGGATTCACCCGGAAGCACAATTCCTAAAGTCTATCCAGTTACATAATAAAGAAAGAAATGATATTATGTAGTTATTTAGGGATAAAGAAATGTTATGAGTCAAATTTTGACTTAACTTGAAACTTATTCCTCTGGGGCAAGATGCTTGGTGGAGAGAGGATGGCTCCATCTGTAGAGGAGGATTTGGGCAGCTCTTGACTGCTTTCTGTAACGAACAAGCCTCCTCAATGGTGACACCTGGTTCCTTAGGACCTAGCAGTTTCCTCTCTTATTAAAGAGCTTCTTGAATAAAATTTGAATCCTAATTAAAATAATAATAAAATAAAACGATGAAGAATTAATTCAAATCACGTATCACTTCCTGCTTCCAACCCTCCAGTCCAAAGGTCTGAGCAAAGCCTTAGCCCTTAACCAATCTCAGCTGCCACCTGACTTCTCACCACCCTGAGCTACTGGCTCCATCCTTTTGAAGACTAAGTTATGCATGGAAATCATCAAGTCTGAGAAAGTGAGTTATCTGTTTCAGCATGTGAGAAAGTGTTTCTTTAAAAAAAATTATTTTAAACAGTCAGATGAGTTGTCAGTATTGACACTTGGACTAGGAGAGCTGAATTCAAATGAAATGATGGTGGAGGTGGGTGGGTTTGGGGCAGAGAAGAAATATAACCTGGTATTCAACTAAAAATATTAGTTCGACCTTAGGTACTAAGGTGAACGGGGGGCGGGGGGAGGGGAGGCTTCTCTGAGCCAAGTTCAGACATGACCTCCTTTCCTACAGAGGCCCAGTTAAAGTCATATATCAAATCACCTCCCAGATTTGCATGTGTGAAGGAGCAGTTATGGACATAGCAGCCTGTCTGCCTGTTGAATTACGTATAAGGAGCTGTCCCTTCCTTCTGTCATCAAGACACTATTTCAGCCATTTCTGTATTGATTTTGTAGACTGGAAAGCCCTTGTTGCCATTAACTACATCTGTTCAGAACTGGAACGAGTGGAGATGGGTTGGTAATAAAATAAGGCGAGGCAGAAAATCTTGCAGAATACCCCTCCCTGACCCATGCTGGGAAAGGGCTTGGGATTATCTGTGCAAAGAATCCAGGCGGGCAGAGCTCAAGAGGCCGAAACCGTCTCTCAGGGCAGAAGACACTTTTTAGATGCCCGTCCCCACGTCCTCTTCTCTCTCCACCACCCCCACCAGGGGCAAGCTCGTCCGAGTCACCACCCAGCATCAGGTATCATGCTTTCTCTCCTGCTGTGAGATACATCAGGGAGACCCCTCCCTGACCCGCCAGCAGCCTGTTGCCTCAACCCAGATAAATACTTTGGTTCTCAAGTTATCCATGCATTAAAATTACCCAGGAAAATTTAAAAAAACTACTGATGTTCAGGCCTGATTTAATTGGGCTGGGTGGGCCCAGATGTTCAGTTTTCTGTTCTTTTTTTTTTAAGCTTTCCCCCTTGGTTCTAACATATAGCCAAGGTGGAAAATTAATGCACTTAAGAAAAGCATAAATACTTCAGGAAAGATGATGCTTTTCCATCATTGTGTTTGGTTCAGGCAGGAATCTTCAGCCGGGAAGCACGCTGGAGGGAGGAGGTCTGACTTCGGGGCTCCTCACTTCATTGGCCGAATGTCTCAGCCTCACTGGGCTCAGGTTCCTCTCAGATGAAACTGGCTCCGTTTCTTCTGGTTCTTAAGGAGATGATGTTGCCAGAGCCGCTCCAGGTCTGTGCTCAAAACCTGCCAACCCACACTTTTCGCCCAAAAGAATGCTTAGTCACTAAGTCATCTTTGACTTTTTGTGACCCCGTGGACTGTAGCCCGCCAGGCTCCTCCGTCCATAGGATTTTCCAGGCAAGAACACTGGAGTGGGTTGCCATCTCCTCCTCCAGGGGATCTTCCTGAGCCAGGGATTGAACCCATGCCTTCTGTGGCTCCTGCATTGGCAGGCAGATTCTTTACCCGCTGAGCCACCTGGGAAGCCCTTTAGCAAGACTCAACATAAATCTTTAAGTTAAAGTGTCCACAGACAAGAAAGGATGGTATAAATGAACAGACAAAAACCCAGATGGAACCAGCCAGGGTCAAGGTGGTGATGAATCTGACCTCCAACAGACCTTGAGTCTCATTATATGCTGATTTTACTACATGAGCACATTAAACGGCACACCTATCAGTGACCAGCACTGGACCTTAAGGCCCAGGAAAAGATTAAAAGGGGGTGGCAACCACTTCCTGGAAAAAGCCCTGCCCCTTCCCCAGTAGAAAAATGCACACGCTTCCCCATCATTAGCCTCCCTCCCCCTCCCTTTGTCTTACTCTTTAAAATTAAATCCCGGTTGCCAGGTGCGATTTCACTGATTTGTAAACTTATTTCTTGCTTCTCCGTTCTTTGGCCACTGAGTAAAGTTTATGCTGCATCCATCTCATCTCATCTTTGATTTTATTTTATTCAGCAGCTTAAAAAAAACATCCTCTCCGACCCAGGCAGAGAGCCTGGCTGGGGTAGGGCCCCAGCAGGGCCCATAGGAGTGAATTCTGTGACCGTGACTCTGGGACTCCTGCCGGACCTCTGTTCGCCTGCCTGACCGAAGCGCAGTGAGAAAGCAGCCTTCGGGCCTTGTTAGCCCGGTGTAAACGGGCTCGCACCTTGCTCTCTCTTCCCTCAGATTTCAAGTTTGGTCTAACTCTAGGCTGGCGAATCACATTCTCTAATGAGAACATTTTCACAGTTTATTGTGATCCACACAGTCAAAGGCTTTGGCATAGTCAATAAAGCAGAAATAGATGTTTTTCTGGAACTCTCTTGCTTTTTCGATGATCCAGCGGATGTTGGCAATTTGATCTCTGGTTCCTCTGCCTTTTCTAAAACCAGCTTGAACATCTGGAAGTTCACAGTTCACGTATTGCTGAAGCCTGGCTTGTGTGGATCACAACAAACTGTGGAAAATTCTGAAAGAGATGGGAATACCAGACCACCTGACTTGCCTCTTGAGAAACCTATATGCAGGTCAGGAACAACATGCTGGACCTGGAACAACAGACTGGTTCCAAATAGGAAAAGGAGTACATCAAGCCTGTATATTGTCACCCTGCTTATTTAACTTCTATGCAGAGTACATCATGAGAAACGCTGGGCTGGAAGATGCACAAGCTGGAATTAAGATTGCCGGGAGAAATATCAATAACCTCAGATATGCAGATGACACCACCCTTATGGCAGAAAGTGAAGAGGAACGAAAAAGCCTCTTGATGAAAGTGAAAGAGGAGAGTGCAAAAGTTGGCTTAAAGCTCAACATTCAGAAAACAAAGATCATGGAATCGGGTCCCATCACTTCATGGGAAATAGATGGGGAAACAGTGGAAACAGTGTCAGACTTCATTTTTCTGGACTCCAAAATCACTGCAGATGGTGATTGCAGCCATGAAATTAAAAGATGCTTACTCCTTGGAAGAAAAGTTATGACAACCTAGATAGCATATTCAAAAGCAGAGACATTACTTTGCCAACAAAGGTCCGTCTAGTCAAGGCTGTGGTTTTTCCAGTGGTCATGTATGGATGTGAGAGTTGGACTGTGAAGAAGGCTGAGTGCTGAAGAATTGATGCTTTTGAACTGTGGTGTTGGAGAAGACTCTTGAGAGTTCCTTGAACTGCAAGGAGATCCAAACAGTCCATTCTGAAGGAGATCAGTCTTGGGATTTCTTTGGAGGGACTGATGTTAAAGCTGAAGCTCCAGTACTTTGGCCACCTCATGCAAAGAGTTGACTCATTGGAAAAGACTCTGATTCTTGGAGGTATTGAGGGCAGGAGGAGAAGGGGATGATGAGATGAGATGGCTGGATGGCATCACCGACTCGACAGACAAGAGGTTAGGTGAACTCTGAGAGTTGGTGATGGACAGGGAGGCCTGGTGTGCTGCAATTCATGGGGTCGCAAAGAGTCAGACACAACTGAGCGACTGAACTGAACTGAACTGAATCAGAACATTTTCTTCCTTTCAACCTTAATTGGCTTGAGTTTGGCACTGCAAGGCCTGATGCTGGAGCAGAAAGGTCATGTCGGGTTCCAGATGTCAGGCAAGCTCAGCACCTGTCAGAGCTGAAAGCATGCTGCACCACTGCTCAACAGGCACCTTGGACTTAAGCACTCTAGCCTGGAAGCCCAGATGCCTGTGACCCTTAGAAGCTTCTAGGTTGAAAAAGAAACTTCAGGCTCTTGGAGGCATAAAACTCCCCCCAAATCCTTGATTTAAACACAAAAGACATAAACGTCCACTTAGCTCTAGAACACAGGCTGTCACACAAGAGCAACTATAAGGGTTAATACATAAAAAATCGGTTAATAAATCTTGAGGGCAAAACTGAAGTGCAGGCAAAGTAGTAAGATGTGCATTACGTTTTCCCTAAATGGAACTCATGGTGAAAAATAAGACAAGGATTTGGGGCTGAAATATGCTGAGGTCTTCCTGAGCTCATGCTGTGCACAAAGGCAGCCTGGTGGTTATATATGTGAGGGTGTGTGTGGCTCTTTCTTTTTTTTCCTCTGCCTGAACCTGCTGCTGGAATCTATCGTCCTGTCCTTTTTCATAACCTTCTCTGCAGGGTGGATGTACTTTCCCAACTGGAGCTCTATTTGCCCTGCCAAATCTCATTCTGAAAATCACCTTTCCAAATGGCAGCCTCACAGGGACACAAACAAGGCTGAAAAGTAGGGAATCAACCTACAGGAACGGCCTGAGTTCGAAAGTTAGATTCTGAGCTTCCCCGTGGAGCGCGCTCATATTTCCAGATGCCCCTGCTGGCTTGTGCCAGCAGAGGTGACCGGGCCTTCCAGATGGGTCGCGCCACTTTGTGCACTGGGCTGCGAAAGCCCCTGACAGCTGCGGTCTTCTTACTGCACCAAGAAGAAGAGATATGCCAATGGAAGCAGCAACCAGAAACGCACACTGCTTGAGGCAGATGTCCTATTAAAGCTGCCGTGGCCTCCATTAGAGAAACTCCTCCCCGTGTTCTCGTCCTTTGTATTTTTCAATAGTCTTCCCCCAACCACTTCCCTCAAATCTCCTGGTGGCTCTTTTGTGGAAGAGAACCAAAGGAATTTCTAGCCTGGACTGCTCTGACTGTTGAGATGTAGCTGCTGCTGCTGCTGCTAAGTCACTTCAGTCGTGTCCGACTCTGTGCGACCTCATAGACGGCAGCCCATCAGGCTCCCCCGTCCCTGGGATTCTCCAGGCAAGATCACTGGAGTGGGTTGCCATTTCCTTCTCCAATGCATGAAAGTGAAAAGTGAAAGTGAAGTCGCTCAGTTGTGTCTGACTCGTAGAAACCCCATGGACTGCAGCCTACCAGGCTCCTCTGTCCATGGGGTTTTCCAGGCAAGAGACTGGAGTGGGGTGCCATTGCCTTCTCCGGTTAAGATATAGGAAAAAGCCTTTTTCTTGTTTCTCCTTATAGAGACCCTTGCCTCAGACATTGCATTTTTGCATTCATTCACACATCCATCCAAACATTCATCCATCCACCCATATATTCAAGCGTTTATTGAACCCTCTAAGAATATTTGTTGTTTTTGCCTGCCCAGAGATGTTCCTTCTTCTTTTGACAACAACCTCATTTTTTCTTTAGGAAAATGTCCTTATTCATTTTCAATCCATGTGGTTCAAGTGGGACTGACCTAAAATCAGGTGATACGTACACCACCCAGGCTGGACACTGCCCTACTTCAGGGACTGGATAAATTGGGTGACTTGGAGTCACTGGTCTGTGGCTGGAGCTCTTGGGAAATAGAATCTCACGTAGCATTGATTGCCAAGCTACAAGAATATTAACTTAGAGTTGACAGTAGTGAAATAGTTAAGAAACAAAACTGGGAGATGACGAATGGGCAGGCAAATTCCCCTGCCTGGTTGAGTCCACGGATCTAGCAGTTCCAGTTCTGGTCCCTAAAATTTTCAGGCTTGTGAGTGAAAAATATTCCTTTTCACCTTTTGGCTTGGGTTTCTGTCACTTGCAAATGAAAGAGTTCTCTGTACTCTGTGCTAGGTGCTGAGACCAAGACAAACCAGTCTCAGAGCCCAGGCAGTCTACAGAGTGATGAACATAAACTGTGCTCACATATGAGTTTTGGTTCCACTGACAGACAGCATGACCTCACATGTGCTCCTTTGTACCTTTCTTTACTCATCTGGAAGATGGTGAAGGGACAGGGTATTTGTCATGGCTTGCTGTGAGGATAAGCAAATTTAACCAAAGTGTTTAGTATGGTGCCTGGTCTGTAGTGAGCATTCAATAAATAGGAGCTAGAGGCAAATTGTGGTCCACAGTGTCTGGAGACAATGAATGAGATCACAGTCATACCAATTCGCTCATGAATTTGCCTTCTTATCTTTCTCTTCCCTCTTTATCCCTCTTGTAGAGATTGCATTATCATTCCTAATTCATGGCAAACCATGGTTGTTGTAAGCCTTTGCTCCTGTGGCATATCTCAACAACAGCTGACTAATAGATTATAGCTCTCCACCCACTGCAAATAAATGATGAAGGCAAGACATATCGTATAGGAAGATTATCTCCAAGTCCATGAGGTGGTAGCCTCTAAATACACCATCAGGCAGGCTATCCCAGAAAGACTCATAGAACAAATTAAAGTTCTTAAGTCATAAGGACTTAGATACATTCAAAACATACAGCAAGAAAGATGGGGTGAGTTAACTCACTCAGGATAGGGTACAGGTGGGGTGCAAGGACCACATTACCTGAGGTACACAGTGTCTCTCTCTGCACTCAGCTCTCCCTGCTGGTAGTGTGGTTACTTGGACCAGAGTTGAGGTTTGAGCAAGAGGAGTGGCTGGCAAAGGGTTAACTGAGCAGGCTCGGGGTGTTCAAACTCTGTTCATTCAAAAGAGAGGACTGGCCCTTGATCAGCTCCTGGGAGGTAATCCTTGAGCCCTTGAAATATCCTGCCTGATAAGAATGTCTTGTTTACCTGGGGTCTTGGAACCTGCCAGATAGTTTATGCTAACAGTGTGATTAACGGAAGGGGCTTTTGGTCACACACATCAGCTGGACTTCTGGGGGCTGGGAACTGAGGAGTTAAGTCATTCCCATGGGCAATCTGTGCCTATGTGACTGAACCCCAATAAAAACCCTGGACACCAAGGCTCAGTTGAATTTCCTGGTTGGCAGCACTTTGTATTTTGTGTCATACATTGCTGCTAGGAGAATGAAGTGTCATCCATGTACAGTTCAACTGGGAGAGGACAGCTAGAAACTTGTGCCTGTTCTATGCACCTTTCTACTTTGCTGATTTTAACTTGTATTGTTTTGCTATATAGTAAGCTGTAACCAAGAGTTTAACTCCTTTTCTGAGTTCCACGGGTCCTAGAAATCATCAGAAATGAGAATGGTTTTGGGGATCCCTCACACAGGGGCCACACATGTTAGGTGCCCTGGGTCAATGTCACATACTTGTCCTCCTAGAGAGATGTGGTGTCCCTGGCCTCTGCTGTCACACGCCAATTAGCCTGATGAACAGTTACAAACTCTATTTGAGTTTTTTGGGCAGAAGACATGTGACCCACGGAGTATAACTAGTAGGTTCTCAAATTAGGAGAACTTGAATGCTAAATACTCATGTATATTTAATGACTCTTGATATTTAATCTCATGTGTATTTAATACATTATGAATATTTAACACTCAGGTACATTATACATATTAGGCATTTCTTGCTTCCTCCACTCCTTCTCTACTTGTGTTTAACGTGCACATGTCCTATCTGCTGACTACTTATCTTACAACTTAACACGTTCCGTGAATTCTGCTGATGACAATCACACATCTTGCTTAATAGCTACTGATCTGTCTTTAAACATCTTAAGATAGTTTGCCTATGTGTGTAAAGTACAGGTTTCTTTATTTATTAGAGCTGAATAATCTCAAAAGCATGCGCATCACAGGGCACAGTCTGATCGGTGAATTAGGGGAGGGGAGGCACGAATATGTCACTAAGCGCTCTTGTGCTCTAACCACTCCGGTTCCAGAAATGAACATGCATAGTCTCCATTCCTGGTCATGGTGGCTGCCTTCCAAAGCGTTGAGCTCCTGCTCCTTGCTTCTTGGGGAATAATGATAATTGTGCAATCACACACATAGAGCTACTATGTTCCAGGCATTTTTTAAAAGCACTTCACATGAATTTATGCTTGACAGGAACCCTGTGAGGTAGGGGCAATTTTAATCGCATTTTTACAGAGGAGAATATAAAATGCAGATGAGTGAAGGAACTTGCTCAATATCGATAACAGCGATGATGCTACAGCTGGAGCTCAGACTCAGGAGAGCTGGCTCCACAAACCCTGCTCCTGGTCACAGCCATCTGCTCACTTCTGCAACAGCGTCAGCCCCTCATTTGCTCACTGCCTTGGATGAACTCAAGTGGAAACGCCTCAGAAACATTGCTAAATATAAAGTATCTGCAAATTAAAAATGCTTAAGCTCAATGTTGATAAGAAACTAGAGTGTGGTAGAATGCATTCATTTATATTAACCTGTGACAACACCACCATTCAGGAGAATGTCTTATAACTATCATAATTGCAAAAGGACGTGAAGAGTAGAAGTCCGAAATGGTAAAATGTCATCCAGCTCTAGCACAGTGAAGGGGGTGTTCCTAAAAGGTAATTTGATTTGGAAGTGTTAGAAGAAAAAAATAGATACTTATCCATAGCAATATTGAAAACACAGTAGCATTCATGGAGCATCAACCCATACAACCATTCCAGACTGGCCAGGTATTTGTCACAAGGTTTGTCTGCCTACACACATACTCAAAAGTTAGGAATATTAAGAAAAAAAAAGTCCAGAAGCATAGATGGGGTGGGTGAGATCGAGTGTTCATACTCAGAGGGAG
This sequence comes from Capricornis sumatraensis, assembly GCF_032405125.1. Taxonomy (NCBI): domain Eukaryota; kingdom Metazoa; phylum Chordata; class Mammalia; order Artiodactyla; family Bovidae; genus Capricornis; species Capricornis sumatraensis. Next base: position 85,807,424 of record NC_091079.1, read on the forward strand.
CCATTTGAAAATTCCTACCCTTAAGCCCTGAATGCTTATGGCAACAATTTGAACATTGCAAGTTCCTGTCTGGGTTATTCTGTTGAAACAGGGTTGAAGAATCGCAAAGGACCAACAGCGGTCAAAGGATAAAGATGCCAGCTCTGCATTCACCAGGTGGCCTGTTGGTCTCTGAGCCTGACTATCAGTGTGTCGTCAGCAGAACTGCTGAGCATCATGGATGCTTGCAGGTCCGGATGCTGTGGGTATGGGGGAGCAAGATCAGGAAAAGTCCTCTGCACAGGGTCTGGCATACAGTAGGTGCTCAGTAATGAGCACAGTGGACTCTGAAGTGTGTATACATATTATTCAAATAGTTCTTTGGGAAGTGAGCTACTACATTTTGCCTGTCCTGGCTTCTGCTTTGTCCTCAGAATGTTGGAGGATGAGTGAGTACGTTGGGAACTGAGTTCCTGGCTCAAAATACAATGTTCTTGACAAAACACAAAATTTAGTTTCCAAGGGCTTCTGAAAGAAAATGTCTCATGCAGTTTCTTGGAAATAAGTGCTTCCCACCTGAGTGTGTTTTCAGGCACAGCTGAAGGCAGAAGCACCAGGCACAGAGGAGAGTGGGGAGGAAGATCTTGAAAAAGCTGTCTCCATCAATTTACTGATCCCAGGGACCAGGGAGCCGGCCCCCGGGGCAAGGTCTGCTCAGAGTTTTACCAAGATCCTCATTTTATAAAATGAGTAATTCTGCTCATCTTGCTCCTGCCCCCTTCCCCCTACCAGTAGTTAATGATCCCTGTGTGCAACGGTCCCCACAGCTAATGAACCCAAACACGACCAGGCCTCCAGGCCCGCGCACAGGCCCGAAGGCTGCATGTGGCATCAGACTTCCCGCGAAGCCTTTGCTGGGAGGGGACCATTGTCACCAACCGTGGCCACCTGATTGACCCTTCGCTGGACGTCACTAAAACCCCTCACCTCAGGCCATGGAGTTCTCCTTATAATTAACCTCTCTTTTGTAGCTGATGGTTCTTACAGATAAGGCTCTAGTGTAGGGCAGCCAGTAGTTCACCAGAAGGCTTCTTTCCACCTATGAAATTAAGCATTGTTAAAAAGAGTCTTTCCGTGGCCCAATAGCAGCTAAATGTTGCTTAGAAAGCTCATGGCAAAAACCTTTGTTACTCTGAGGACAGTTCTGCTGGACCTCGGTTTGATTTCATTGTTTTTCCCCTTTATTTATTTGTTTATTTTAACAACAGAAGGAACGAGGTTCATTCCCATTTAAGTGTGTTGTGTGATTGTAAATGGTGCCCTCCCATATTCTGGGGAATATCTGACCAGGGGTTGCTGGAAGCTGAGATTTCAGAGAACTTTCAACCAGAAAGTGATATTGTTATTAAGACAATTTCTAAGATGGAAAGCTGTATCACCCACCTGTGAATTCAAGGGCACAAACACTGAGGCTAAGGGAAAAAGGGCTAGAAGTTTCCAACAGACAACTTGTTCATAGTTCCCACCAGAATGCCAAATAAGTAAATAAATACAAAAACAAACATACAAATAAACAAAAATTCCAAGATCCTGAAACAAGATAAAAAATGAATGTGGCATCTCCCAGCTCTGTAAGAACAACCAGTTTGGTGATAATGACACTAAGAAGAGACAGTATTTATTGCCAGTTGAGGCCATGCCAGACGTGGTTCTAAGCAGTTGGTAATGGTTCCCTTACATAGTTCTAGGCCAACTCGATGAAGTAGTGGATCTTAGTCCTATTTTACAGATGAAGACATTGAGGTGAATATACACAAAGCCGGAAAATGTTGGCTTATGACCAAGAACTGGTTCCTGGCCATGCTCCAGGCGAGTTCATACAGCAGCCTGGGTAAGGATGTCCTCTAGAGACCAGTCTTGGGTGACCTGCTGACCTTCTTGGCTGTTGGTGGCAGCTATGCTATATTTTCTATTACACAGCTTTAGAGTCCAGGAAAATTCTCCCTTTTAAAGCCATATCTCCAATCTGTTCTATCTAGTCCCTCTTCAACCCAGTTGGTTTCTAGATACAAAGGCTCCAGCCATGTCAAACCAGAGGATGAGTAAGACAGAGTGTCCAATGAGCCTGCCCTGGGTTGATGTAATGTGTGGGCCTCTGGCACACAGAAGATCAAAATCCAAGGTCCTTGCCCTGGAGGATTTCATAATCTGGTGGTGGCGACAGACATGTAAACAGACCTTTCCAAAACATGTCACAAATGTTATTATAATATGTACAAATAGCACTTAATTTGTACCAGGCACCGTTCTTAGCACTTTTCATAGATTTTTCTCATTTAATCTTCACAACAATCCCATGAGTAGCTGTGGTTATCATTTTGCTGACAGAGTGAGAGGCTATGTGACATAGATTGAAGCAAAAAAGACAGGATTCTGAAGCCAGGCAGCTGGGCCCCATTTCTGCACTTTTAGCTGAGCTGCTCTGTGGTCTCCGCCGTGACAGAGGCGAGCATAGGGGACTGTGAGGGCACAGAGAAGGGACTCTGCAGCAGGCAGGGAAGGGCCTCGCCAGACGAGGGGGCTCCCAGGTTGGGCGAACTGACCCACAGAACCCGTTTGTCCATGACTGGGCCGGACATGGGTTGGGGGAATAGTAAAATGGTGCAGACCATATGTATGTGTTGTTGTCGGAAACAATGTGCTGGCAGCCTGGCAACCTTTTATATACCTTTTGAATACAAGACTGAATGGCAAAAGGAAGACAAAGAATGGGCCCTATAGCCTGATGTCATATACGTAAATTAAAAATGCATGCAAACAATATGTATGGTATAAGAACACATATAAATGAAATGATTTCTATCAAACAGAGTAGCGTGGCTGCCTTTGAGGACAGGTGGAGAACAGAGGGGAGAAGAGAGATACGATGAAATAAAGAAAGAGAAACACGATGACAGCAATGTGTTGTGAACTGAAGAGAATAACTAAGCCAGCCTTGGGCCCCTGAGAGGAGGAAAGAGAGGAGGAAGAGGTTCCTCAGGGGCAGCTGCAAAACTCTCCTGAGCTAAGTTTAGCCCCTTCCTGCATCCTTCCCTGGGTGTGGTAGGGGCACCAAGTTGCTTTCTCCAGTGTGATCCTATGCCCTTCTTATCCCTGATTGGTTCAGGGATGGGTGCCTGACTCAAGCTCAGCCAATCAACTCATTCCTTTTATAGACAGCTTTGATGCTCAGTAGAGGCACCCTAGTTTAGGGTAAAGGGCAAACTCCAGCCAAAGTAAATTACAACATGGCTTCCACTGCTGACCACGTGACCTTGGGCACATGATTTAGCCTCTAAGTTCTGAGTTTTCTTGTCTATATTGTAGGAATATATAATACCCAACGTACAGGATTGTGTGAAGATTTCATGAATGAATGAAATCCGGGTACAGTGCTTAGAACAGTGCCTTCCTTAACAGGACTTTATAAATGTTGGCCATGACTGTTTCCTAGTGAAAAATGAAAGTTGCTCAGTCGTGTCTGACTCTTTGTGACCCCATGGACTACACAGTCCATGGAATTCTCCAGGCCAGGATACTGGAGTGAGTAACCTTTCCCTTCTCCAGGTGATCTTCCCAACTCAGGGATCAAACCCAGGTCTCCTGCATTGCAGGTGGATTCTTTACCAGGTGAGCCAAAAGGGAAGCCTGATTTCCTAAGAACTTGGTAACTGAAAAACTAAAGAGAGGGCTGGATCTGGGCAGCTAATCAGTGCCAAGGAGTAAGTCACTTCCCTGTTGTGTGAAGTATTCTCATTATTTTATCCCCAGGGGCCATAGAAATATCATTGTTTTGTCTAATACTTGAAAGGTGAAAAAGGTTGGAAATTATTGCGAAGCAGGGGTCAGACTCTGGCTCAATTCCTGAGGCTTCACTATACTAAGACCTTGAGCTCACCTCATACCTCAGTATCTTTGCATTCTATCTGATACCCACACCCCCCTACCCCTTTTTGTGCGTGAAGTTAAAGTATATTTCTGTCAGCTACCTACAGCTACCTAATGACAATGAAGACTCCAAGGCTCAGCCTCTGAGCTCATCTCAATGTATGGTCACTTCCATTCTGTCATCCTTACCGTGAAGGTCACCCTTACACATTGATGACCAAGTTAAAAATTCTTGAAAAACAAGTACAAGATCATATATCCCCCTTGCTACCATGATCAAGTCCTAGTTCATACAAAGTGTAGCCTAACAACCTCAAAACACAGAATTTTATAAAATCTGGATTTTACACAGGATTTTCTGGGGGTAACAACACATTTGTGACTTCATGAGCTTTAACTATGTTGACAAAAAAGTCAGTTCTTGCCCTTACTCATTTACCCCCATTCTGGTAAAGTTCTATTTACTATTTCCTAATAGAATGTTTATACAACTGTTTCTGAAAAAAATCATTTTCAGTTTTTGGAAAGGGTGGTCAAGGCCTTATTGGGAATTCAGACTTGTGTATCAAACAGATAAATAATGGATTTCAATTTCCTAGAACAAAAGTACCTAGGAGAGAATGTGAAAATGTTTCAGGAAGGAGGAACAAACAAAAACCCTTCCTTGACCTTTGGAAGTCAGAGAATAATCCACAAACTGATTTAGGCAATTTCACCACTTTGAAGGTTTTCAAAGAAGACTGATTTCTGTTTGTTCAGCCACCATTTGGAAGTGCAAAGATCAGGGACATCAAAAGCTTTATCTGAGCTTCGAAATGTGTTTGTGAAATTGCAAATATGCCATGGAGGCAATTCTCAGAGATCTGCATTTTGACAGTTTTTATCTATCAGTTTGACAGGTGCCATCTGATCAAGTGGGTGGCCCTTCCGGCATGCCAAACGCCTTCTGGATGCCTTCCAAAGGCAAGCCAGAGAGAAAGGAAAACCAGCCATTTCCTGTGACTGGGAGTCAGGGGCAGCTGCTGAAGGGGTCTATAGTGACTTCCTGAGGATGTTTAGTCAGTCACTACAGTGGTTAAAAGCTTTTGTATAAAGTCCGTGGTCCACACTTCCCAAAGAGCAGTATTAAATCTTCAGAATCATAAAGAAGTCTAGTCATCCTTCAGTAGGAAGTACAATAGCCATAAAATTTATCTGAGTGAGTCAGCCCAGGCCCGACAGGGTACTCCACAGTCTCAGGGACCCATAGTCCTTTCTGTTTGCGTCTCTGCTGAGTGTGCTTCCCAAGGTCACTTCGTGGTTCAAGTCTGGTGCTGCTGCTTCAACCTTCCAAGAAGAAAAAGGATGGGAGGAGAAGGGCACACCCACCTCCGCCAACTCTTGTCAGGAGACTTTCTGGAAGTTTCTCATGCTACTTCTGGTTTTAAGCCATTCGCCAGAACATAATCATGTAGCTACCTCTGATCACAAGGAGGATTGTAGGATATACTCTAGAGAAGATTTAAGGGGTCTGTTATCACTTATAGAAAAGGTAGACCGGATTTTGGTGGATAATTAGCTAGCTCTGCCCTATCACCTTTCAGGACTCAGCTCAAATGTCCCTTCTTTGAGAGAGACCGTCTGAGCCCATCCTCTCAGGAGCAGGCTCTCCTCACTGACTCTCTCATGGAACCTGTTTGATTCCTCCATAGGAATGATCTCGTTCATTTATTTCCTCTTACTTTTTCTGGCCTCAGTCCCCCAGTGGAACAAAGCTCCCTGAGTCCAGGAGCCTTATCTGTCTTGTCGCTCTTCACTCTGCCCACAGTAGCTCTCAGTACCTGGCACCCAACAGAATAAACATGTGGAATGAGTGACAAAATAGTGCCCTTACAAAGAAAACCACTGAGATTAAATATATAAGCTCTGGGGTTGGACAGCCTTGATTAAAATCCTGCCTCACCTCATTAATAATGTGACTGTGGGTAAGTGACTTAACTTGTCTAAGCCTTGGTTTCTCTTTTTGTAAAAATGGAGGGGAGGACTTTTGGAAGAATGAAAAGGGTGCATACGTGTGAAGCGCTTAAGTCTCGGCCTATTTGAGAGTGAACGGTCAATAAGCTTATATATGCTCATCAAAATAATTTTTAGTTTTGTTGTTATTAGGATTTACCTAGTCCAAAGATTCAAAGGAGGCTTCTTGGAAGAAGGCATCTTAGGGAGAGTCCAATGGACAAGCAGGAGTTTACTAGACAGGAAAGGGGTGAGGAGGGCGTCACAGGGAGAAGGGAGTGCGCCTGGAGAGGTCTCGGGGTGGGGGTGGGGCTGTGCGGGCTGAACCGGAATAAAAGGCAACGTGGCCAGAGTGAAGAGAGAAAAAGCAGCGTGCGCACAGATGGGGAAGGAAGACATAGCGCGCTAGGACACGCAGGGCCTCCATACTGTGAATTTTATCTCAAGTGCAAAGAGGATTTACCAGAGGTCTCCAGGCAACGGAGTGCATAATCAGGTTTATCAATGTTTAATATCATCCTGGCTGTGGTATAGAGAGGCAGTTACCACATCAGAGTGACTTCCATCCATGAGATGTCTACTGTATTCTCACTTTCAAGTCCAAGTTAGCCCCCATCAAACATTGTGAGGCTCTGGGCGAAGAGCATAGAGCAGGAGGCCAGCTTGGGCTAGCTATTCTTGGGCTTCTTGACTGTGAGAAACTTTTAGATATGCTTAATATTTAAGCATTATAAATGAAACCATCAAACTCTTAAACTAAATGTGTTGTAGCATCCTGTTTTGAAAACTATACACACATAATGATGAAAAGTCAGAAAAATATAAAAAATGGTTGAATTTAATTATCATCCATGCCTGGGTGTTCTGTTATTGGGCTAGACATATATAATTTGAAATTTATTATACATGTATTCAAAAAACTATTTTTATTGCCTTCAATTCGGCAAAATCATGAATTGTGTTCTTATAATCCAGATTTTCACATAATTTGCACTCTGCTGAAAAAAATGTTCTACAGGATGAAAAAATAAAATGCACTTGTGTTCAAAGTCTAGAAAATTTGAATACATTTAATAAAAATGTAAATTAAAGTAAATGTAAGCAATTAAAATATTTGTATACATTTTCAGAAAAGTGACTGCTCTTCTAAAATGTTGAAAGTTAACTACTAAAGCCAGGGCAACTAGCCAAGAAAAAGATAAAAAGCATTCAAATTGGAAAGGAAGAAGTAAAATTATCTCTGTTCATAGATAACATGATATTATATGTAGAAAACGCCAAAGATCCCACAAACTGTTAGAAGCAATAAACGAATTCAATGAAGTTGCAGTGTACAAGATAACATATACAAATCAGCTGCATTTTTTAAACATTTATTTTTATGTATTTATTTGGCTGCACTGGATCTTAGTTGCAGCAGGCAGGATCTTTAGTTGTGGCATGTGGAATCTAGTTCCCCAACCAGGGATCAAACCCAGGCCCCCTGCACTGGGAGCTTGGAGTCCTAACTGCTGGACCACCAGGAAAGTTCCATGAGCCTCATTTCTCTATACTAACAATGAACCATTTGCAAAGGGAATTAAGAGAACAATTCCATTTATAATAGCATCAAAAAGAATCAAATACTTAGGAATAAACTTAACCAAAGAGGTAAAAGTTCTGTACACTGAAAACAACAAATTGTCGCTGAAAGAAATTGTCACAAATAGATAAAAAGGCATTTGCTGTGTATTGAATGTTTGTGTTCCCCCCAAACCCATATTGTGAAGCTCTAGTCTTCAATGGATGATATTTGGAATTAGGGCTTTTGGGGAATAATTAGGGTTAGATTAGCCCATGAAGGTGGGGCCCTCATGGTGAGATTATTGCCCTCATAAAAAGAGGAAGAGGCCTGAGATCTCTCCATGAGCACACACCAAGGAAAGATCATATGAGCACATATTGTGAAGGTGACTGTGTATGGATGAGGGCCTTCAGCAAGAAATGAATCAGATGGCACCTTGATCCTGGCCTTCCTAGCATCCAGAGCTATGAGAAAGAAATGTCTGCTGTGTAAGTTACTCAATCCAAGGTATGTTGTTATAGCAGCCCAAGCTAAGACAGCATTCCTTATTTGTAGATTGGAAGACTGAATACTGTTAAGATGTCAGTATTATTCAAAATGATTGACAGATTCAATGCAATCCTATCAAAATCCCAATAGTGAACCTTTGCAGAAATAGAAAATACATTCAAAAATTCATATGGAATCTCAAAGGATCTCAAATAGTTAAAAAAAATTGTAATAAAGAACAAAGTTGGAAGTCTTATGCTCGTTGTTTTAAAACTCATAAAGTTATAGTAAGTGTGGTGTGTAATAAAGATAGACATATAGATCAATGGAATAGAAGAAAGACCTTAGAAACGAATACTTCATTTTATGTGGCAAATTATTTTTGAGAAGTGTGCCAAGACCATTCAATGGGGAAAAGACAGTTTTTTTCAATAAATGCTGTTGAAAACACTGGATATCCACATTCCAAAGAATGATGTTGGATGTTCATCTTATACCATATACAAAAATTAACACAAAATGGATCAAAGGCCTAAAAGTAAATGTTAAAACTATAAAATTCTCTGAGGTGAACATAGGGGGAAAGCCTCATGACACTAGATTTGGCAGTGGCTTATAAGACGCCAAAGGGATAGGCAACGAAAGTAAAACAGAATCACATAAAAATTAAAAAATCCTCTGCATCAAAGGATGCAATCAACAAAGTGAAATGGTAACTCATGGAATGAGAGAAAATACTTTCAAATCACAGCTCTGGTAAGGGGCTGGTGCTCAGTGTTCAGTCACTTCCGTTGTGTCTGACTCTGCGACCCCATGGACCACGGCCCGCCAGGCTCCTCTGTCCATGGGATTCTCCAGGTAAGAACACTGGAGTGAGTTGCCATTTCCTTCTCCAGTGATAAAGTATGAAGTGAGGGTAAGGGGCTAATATCCAGAATATGGGCTTCCCAGGTGGCCCTAGTGGTAAAGAAGCTGCCTGCCAATGCAGGAAATGTAAGAACTGCAGGCTCAATCCCTAGGTCAAGAAGATCCCCTGGAGGAGGGCATGGCAACTCACTCAAGTACTCTTGCCTGGAGAATCCCATGGACAGAGGAGCCTGGAAGGCTGCAGTCTATAGGGTCCCGAAGAGTCAGACACAACTGAAGTGACTTAGCATGGACACACATCCAGAATATATAAGGAACTTCTGCAACTCAGTGACAAAAAAATGACCTGATTAAAAAGTGGGGGGAGGACTTGAGAAGATATTTCTCTAAGAAGATGTATAAAAATAACCAGCAAGTACCTGAAAAGATGCTCAGCATCACTACTCTGTAGGGAAATGCAAATCAAGACCATAAGATACCACTTCACATGCATTAGGAGGGCTACAAAAAACAAACAAAAACAACACCCCACAAAAAGATCCCCCAAAATACAGGGGAAGAAACAGGAACATAACGAGTGTTGATAAGGAAGTAGAGAAATCAGACCTCTTGTGCACTGTTGGTGAGAGTGTAAGATGGTGTAGGCACTGTAGAAAACAGTATTGTGTTTTTTCAGAAAATGGAAAATAGAGGTGCCATATGACCCAGCAATTTTACTTCTGAATTTAAGCAGGATCTGGAAAAGACATTTATACACTCATGTTCATAAGAAATAACCAATAGCCAAGAAGCGGGAACAATCTAGGTAGGAATGGATTAACTTCAATGGATAAATAGATAAACACAATGTGGTATGAGATATAATGAAAAAGTTTTCAGCCTTAAAAAGGAAGGAAATTCTGACACATCCTACATCATGGATGAAACTTGAGGAAAAGTGAAACTCCAGTCACAGGACAGATGTGATATGATTTCACTTATATAGAGGACCTAGATAGCTCAGCTCATAAAGCATCTGCCTGCAATGCAGGAGACCCCAGTTCAGTTACTGAGTCGGGAAGATCCCCTGGAGATCTTCCCACTCCGTTATTCTTGGGCTTCCCTGGTGGCTCAGCTGGTAAAGAATTCACCTGCAATACGGGAAACCTGGGTTTGATCCCTGTGTTCGGAAGATCCCCTGGAGAAGGGAATGACCACCCACTCCAGTATTCTTGCCTGGAGAATCTCCAAGGACAGAGGAGCCTGGGGGGCTACAGTTCATGGGGTCGCAAACAGTTGGACATGATTGAATGACTAAGCACAGTGCAGTGCAGAGTAGTCAGATCCAGAGAGAGGGAAAGTAGAAAGGTAGCTGCCAAGGGCTTGGGGCAGACAGTCATGGATGTTACTGTTTTACAAAATGAAAAGAGCCCTGGAGATGGATGGTGATGATGACTGCCAAAAATAATGTGGATGTACTTAACGTCACTGAATTGTACATTTCAAAATTATTAAGATTGTGAACTTCATCTTATGTATCAGTTCAGTTCAGTTCAGTTGCTCAGTTGTGTCCAACTCTTTGTGACCCCATGGACTGCAGCACACAGGCTTCCCTGTCCATCACCAACTCCCAGAGCTTGTTCAAACTCATGTCCATGGAGTTGGTGATGCCATCCAACCATCTCATCCTTTGTCGTCCCTTCTCCTCCTGCCTTCAACCTTTCCCAGCATCAGGGTCTTTTCCAGCAAGTCAGTTCTTCACATCAGGTGGCCAAAGTATTGGAGCTTCAGCTTCAGCATCAGTCCCCCCAATGAATATTCAGGACTGATTTCCTTTAGGATGGACTGGTTGGATCTCCTTGCAGTCCAAGGGACTCTCAAGAGTCTTCTCCAGCACCACAGTTCAAAAGCTCAGTTCTTCAGTGCTCAGCTTTCTTTATGTCCAACTCTCACACACACACATGACTATGGAAAAACCATAGGTTTGACTAGATGGCCTTAATATATATGTATATTCTACCACAATTAAAAATAATAACTGTTAAGTAAAAGAGAAATATAAATTATACTGAATAAATATCAAAATTTTAAAATAAAAATATTAAAACATTTTCTTTTTAAATTTCAAAGTTTATGGAATGTTGATAATTTTACAAATATAAAACTATTTGCAGTTCTAGCATGAAATGTCCATCAAGTTGCTCATCTAAGTAATGGATATTAATATTAAATAACATTGAAAATATTAAATAATGCCATGTGCCACCATGTACAATTGTTGTGAATACCCAGCTTATTCATGAGTACTTTCAGAACCACAGATTGGAACATGATGAGAATCAAGACAATGGGTGCCCCACACTTCTGGGAAACACCTAATTATACAAGAACTACTGCCTTCTAAAAATCTCTTGATGAAAGTGAAAGAGGAGAGTGAAAAAGTTGGCTTAAAGCTCAACATTCAGAAAACGAAGATCATGGCATCTGGTCCCATCACTTCATGGCAAATAGATGGGGAAACAGTGGAAACAGTGTCAGATTTTATTTTTTGGGCTCCAAAATCACTGCAGATGGTGATTGCAGCCATGAAATTAAAAGACGCTTACTCCTTGGAAGAAGGGTTATGACCTACCTACATAGCATATTCAAAAGCAGAGACATTATTTTGCCTACAAAGGTCTGTCTAGTCAAGGCTATGGTTTTTCCTGTGGTCATGTATGGATGTGAGAGTTGGACTGTGAAGAAGGCTGAGCACCAAAGAATTGATGCTTTTGAACTGTGGTGTTGGAGAAGACTCTTGAGACTCTGCAAGGAGATCCAACCAGTCCATTCTGAAGGAGATCAGCCCTGGGTGTTCTTTGGAAGGAATGATGCTAAAGCTGAAACTCCAGTACTTTGGCCACCTCATGCGAAGAGTTGACTCATTGGAAAAGACCCTGATGATGGGAGGGATTGGGGGCAGGAGGAGAAGGGGACGACAGAGGATGAGATGGCTGGATGGCATCACCGACTCAATGGACGTGAGTCTGAGTGAACTCCGGGAGTTGGTGATGGACAGGGAGGCCTGGCGTGCTGTGATTCAGTGGGTCACAAAGAGTCGGACACGACTGAGCGACTGAACTGAACTGAACTGAACTGATTGCCTTCTTACTGTCTGAGAGGAAAGATTTGACAAGTAAAAGAATTTCTTTTCTTCTGGGGTACTTGTTTCCTCACCTCCTCTTGCTCTGAGGCAGCATCTATGTTCACAGCATTTGGATACAGTTGTCTCTCAAAGGCAGGACTTGAGCGGCAGTGTTTCTTTGGAGCCAACACGGCGTTGCCTGGAGGTGGATGCTTAGACCCAAGAGTCTTGCTGTGCCTGCCTTGAGTGTCAGATAGCTGGTGACAGGAACACCCTTATATCTCTCCAGAAATTTGTTGTTTGTGTGAGTTTGTGATATGCAGGGCCCCTCTTTCTTGGGCCAAAGCATGGCACTGTTCAAGCCCCACTTTCTAGTTCTCAAAATGAAAATAAACCAGTTAGACTGGATCTGTCCATGTAGTGAAGTCTAGAGGGGTCACCATCCAGAGGGTTTATGTTTGTCTGAGTGGGACTTTGGGGTTTGAATTTTCTAGATGTTAGCCACATTTTTTCAGCTCCATGATCTTGGAAAAGTCAATTGTGAGTTGTATATCCAGGATTTCTCATCTCTAAAATGGGAATTAAAATAGAGCTGACCTCACTGCATTGGGTGAGGGTTCACTGAGAAAATACACTTAAAGTTCCCAGCAACATAACTGGCCCAGGCTGGGCATTAGTGATAATCATGATATGATTTGGATGACAAGGCGAACATGGGAACATTCACAATCTTGAGGATAGACTGGTTGGTCCTTAGAATTAAGAGAACTAGTTGGATTAGGGTGTGACTTTATCATCAAGATCTAAGTCACAACTAAATGTTCTTTAAATCTGGAAGATAAAGTGAGGCTTTCTGAGGTGCCATCAGACTCGTTGATGTGTGGCTTGGGCAGATCTGGAATGGCCCCCAGTGATAATAACATCAGATTCTTATAACATCAAATAAGAACATCCAAGGAACTTGGACATATTTAGGATATGCTGCATATATATGAATGTTTCTCTGTCAAGTTTTGGGACCTTGGGGAGGCTCTAACATCCAGGGAAAAGACCTTTACCTGAAATGGTGTAATTGATTGGTTGGAAGACCTGATTTGCTGAGAACTGAGTTCACCCATCTCATCTTGTGTACAAAACCCCATTAACCATGCTTGTCAGCATTCCGTTACTGAACTGCAGGTCATCCAAAGGGAAAGCAAAAAGGCAAAAAGAAAAAAAAAGGAAGACTTCAAACGTAATTCCTTTCTGCTTCAAAAACAGTCTTGGGTTTTCTGGTTTAACTGAGAATTGAGAAGTAAGCATGCATCATTAATTTCTATGCAAAAACATTCTTCACTTCAAATGGCAATTAGTTGATAACATTTCTATCTGGTGTCATGATGAGATTTTTATGCTAATCATCACATAGCAGTAAATTAATCATTTGGGCACAGTTAGAGAGGATGTATATTTCATGAGACAGATATAGATATCAAGATCTCTTTGATATTTACTCAAGGTAAGTGAGAAGCATCTCAAATTATTACAAGGGAAGCATACTGGGCAAATAGGACTGTGTGGCACTGAAATGTACGCAGTGGAGGCACCTGAGGATTTTCAAAACACTCTTGGTGTCATTAATGTAATTATTGTGAGGAAGTTGGGGCACTCTGGGGAACTTCAATTCCAAATCATTCACAGAAATGCCAGAACCCTGAAAACCACATCTTTAACAATGTCAAGGGCAAATTCGGCAATCGACCTCCTTTTCCTCTAATCCACTCCTTTTTCTGTTATAGAATTCACCCTTTTCACATTGTACAATATTTAAATAGGTTTCTCTGCTCAATTTGCACTTAAGTCTACTCAGTCAAATGAATCAGAAAAGCATCTTGACCCTAAAGTCAAATTGGAAAGCTGCTGTGTGCATAGGAACTAGGCCACCACACAAAATGAAATGCTGTTTCTTAGTAGATGAACAGGTCCTCTTACAATTTATGGAAAACAAGAGAATTGTACTTGAAAATGCCTGTAGCCATAGTGATTCAACAGCACGTGCTAAGCTACATGGCTGCCTGGGAGACCTAAGTGATTACGACGTGCAAGTGGAGTTATCACGAGAAGAAACTCTTTAGACCCCTCTCCTCATAATTCTTCATCCACCACGTGTTTCCCCAACCCCATGCAGCTCTCTGCAACTCCTATGCTATCACTACTACTTCTCACCCCACCCGCTGACACACTGCCCACTGCACACACTCACACTGTCCCCTGACCCAGCCCCTCCCTTCTCCTCCAGTGAGCCAGCAGCAGAGCACCCAGTGAGGGCGTGCTTTTAGTTGGCATGTGCAATTATTATTTTTTTCCCCAGGGAACTAGAAAACCTTATGGGGAAAGGATGGGATAAGATCCATCTCTAGGATATAGGAGGTGAAGGTACGCCCCCAAACCCTGTGCAGAAGGTGGGGTTGGAGCAAAGGCTGCCTTTCCTAGAGGGACGGTGGGTGCAGACTCAGGAGGCATTTGGTGAGGTGGGGTGGAGCCTTGCCAGCCGGTGGCAACTTGAAGCTAGAATATAACTCTTTTTCAAAGTTGCTTCAAAACTTAAAATTCTAGAGTGAGTGGGGAGGATGGTGGTGGCAGAGAGTGGAGAACACAAAATGGGATGTATTTGAGTTCCACCATCTGGGAGGGAGATCTAAAGATGCTACCCAGGGCGACAAGCAGAAGGCATAGCAACTCCAAGTCAAAGGGAGGTGGGGCCCATGAGTGTCCCTCTCTGGTGATCTTGAAGGAAATGGAGACACTGGTCCAACAGGACATAAACATCCCATTTTAGGGAGCAACAAGGAGGCAGCTAGCAGCTTATGAGTTTATATACTAACTGTGTACTTTAAATATAGAGAATACCCTGGTAGGTTAGTCAGTACAGAATCTGCCTGCAATGAAGGAGACCCGGGTTCAATTCCTATGTCAGGAAGATCCCTTGGAGAAGGAAATGGCAACCCTCTCCGGTATTCTTGCCTGGAAAATCCGATGGCCAGAGGAGCCTGGTGGGCTACCGCCCATGAGCTCACAAGAGTCAGACATGACTTAGCAACTAAACCACCCCCACTTTATGTGTACTTATATATTATTTAAAATATATACATACTATTGTTGTTCAGTCACGAAGTCATATTTGACTCTTTTCAACCCCATGAACTGCAGCATGCCAAGCTCCTCTGCCTTCCACTATCTCCCAGAGTTTGCTCAAATCCATGTCCATTGAGAGAGTGATGCCATCCAACCATCTCCTCCTCTGCCACTCCCTTCTCCTCCTGCCCTTAATTCTTCTCCAGCATCAGGGTCTTTTCCAATGAGTTAGCTCTTTGCATCAGGTGACCAACGTTTTGGAACTTCAGCTTCAGAATCAGTCCTCTCAATGAATATTCAGGACTGATTTCCTTTAGGATTGACAGATTTGATTTCCTTGCAGTCCAAGGGGCTCTCAAGAGTCTTCTCCAGCACCACAGTTTGAAAGCATCAATTCTTCAGCAGAAACCAAAAGGAAGAAAGAGTTAAACCTTGAAGCCTGAAAAAGGAGACCTCAAAGACAATAGGTTTTAAAAAAATAATAATGAAAAAGGCAGAGAAATACTGTACAAATGAAAGAACAACTACTGGAAAAACCATGGCTTTGACTGTATGGATCTTTGCTGGCAAAGTGATGCTAATGCTTCTTAACATGCCATCTAGGTTTGTCATAGCTTTCCTTAAGGAACAAGTGTCTTTCAGTTCATGGCTGCAATCACTTGGAGTGATTTGGGGGTCTGCCGTGATTTGGGAGCCCAGCAAAAAAAAAAATCTGTCACTGCTTCCACTTTGCCCCTTCTATTTGCCATTAAGTGATGGAACCAGATGCCATGATCTTTATTTTTAATGTTGAGTTTCAAGCCAGCTTTTTCTCCCTCCTCTTTCACCTACATCAAGAAGTTCTTTAGTTACTCTTCACTTTCTGCCATTAGAGTGGTACCATCTGCATATTTGAGGTTGTTGATATTTCTCCTAGCAATCTTAATTACAGCTTGTGATTCACTGAGCCCAGCATTTCACATGATGTATTTCTGCCCAGAAGTTAAATAAGCAGGGTGACAGTATGCAGCCTTAGTGTATTTCTTTCCCAAGTTTGAACCAGTCTGTTGTTCCATGTCAGGTTCTGTTGCTTCCTGATCTGCATACCAGCTTCTCAGGAGACAGGTAAGGTGGTCTGGTATTCCCATCTCTTTAAAAGATTTCCACAGTTTGTTGTGATCCACACAGTCAAAGGCTTTAATATAGTCAATGAAGCAGATGTTTTTTTCTGGAATTCTGTTGCTTTTTCTGTGATCCAAGAGATGTTGACAATTTGATCTCTGGTTCCTCTGCCTCTTTGAAACCCAGCATGTGCACCTGGAAGTTCTTGGTTCACGAACTGCTGAAGCCTAGCTTGAAGGATTTTGAGCATAACCTCGCTAGCATGTGAAAAAGTGAAAGTGAAAATTGCTCAGTCACATCCGACTCTTTGTGACACAACAGATTATACAGTCCATGGAATTTTCCAGGCCAGAATACTGGAATAGGTAGCCTTTCCCTTCTTCAGGGGATCCTCCCAACCCAGAGATCGAACCCAGGTCTCCCACATTGCAGGTGGATTCTATACCAGCTGAGTCACCATGGAAGCCCAAGAATACTGGAGTGGATAACCTATCCCTTCTCCAGGGTATCTTCCCAACCCAGGGATCGAACCCAGGTCTCCCACATTGCAGGCAGATTCTTTACCAGCTGAGCCACCAGGGAAGGTCAAGAATACTGGAGTGGGTAGCCTTTCCCTTCTCCAGCGGATCTTCCTGACCCGGGAATAGAAACGGGGTCTCCTGCATTGCAGGCAGATTCTTTATCAGCTGACCTACCAGGGAGGCCCTGCTAGCATGTGAAATGAGTGCAATTGTATGGTAGTCTCAACATTCTTTGGCATTGCTCTTCTTTGGGACTGGAAAGAAAACTGACTTTCCCAGTCCTGTGGCCACTGCTGAGTGTTCCTAATTTGCTGACATAGTGAGCACAGCACTTGAAACAGCATCATCTTTTAGGATTTTAAATAGCTCAGTTGGAATCAGTCACCTCCTCTAGTTTTGTTCATAGTAATGCTTCCTAAGACCCAGGATGTTCAGCTCTTTACTTCACACTCCAGGATGTCCAGCTCTAGGTGACTGACCACACCATCATGGTTATTTGGGCCATTAAGACCCTTTTTGTATAGTTCTTCTACATATTCTTGCCACCTTTTCTTAATCTCTTCGGCTTCTGTTAGGTCCTTACCATTTATGTCCTTTATTGTGCCCATCCTTGCATGAAATATTTCCTTGATATTTCCAACTTTCTTGAAGAGATCTCTAGTCTTTCCCAGTCTGTTGTTTTCCTCTATTTCTTTGCACTGTTCATTTAAGAAGGCCTTTGTATTTCCCCTTGCTGTTCTCTGGAACTCTGCACTCTCTACCCTTGCCTTTTGCTTCTCTTCTTTCCTCAGCTATTTGTAAAGCCTCCTCAGACAACCACTTGCCTTCTTGCATTTCTTTTTCTTTGGGATGGTTTGGTCACTGCCTCCTGTACAATTTTACGAACCTCTGTTCATAGTTCTTCAGGCACTCTTTCTACCAGATCTAATCCCTTCTATTGTTTTGTCACTTCCACTTATAAGCATGAGGGATTTGATCTAGGTCATACCTGAATGGCTGAGTGGCTTTCTTTAATTTAAGCCTGAGTTTTGCAATAAGGAGCTGATGATCTGAGTCACAGTCAGCTCCAGGTCTTCTTTTAACTGACTCTTTAGAGCTTCTTCATCTTTGCCTGCAAAGAACATATCAATCTGATTTTGGTATTGACCATTTGGTGATGTACATGTGTGGAGTCATCTCTTGGGTTGTTGAAAAGGGTGTTTGCTGTGACCAGCATGTTCTCTTGACAAAACTCTGTTAGCCTTTGCCCTGCTTCATTTTGTACTCTAAGGCCAAACTTTCCTGTTATTCTGAGTACCTCTTGACTTTCTACTTTTGTATTCCATCCCCTATGATGAAAAGAACATCTATTTTTCATGTTAATGCTAGAAGATGCTGTAGGTATTCATTGAACTGGTCAACTTCAGCTTCTTTGGCATCAGTGGTTGGGGCACTGACTTGGACTTGCTGTGATGTTAAATGGTTTGTCTTGGAAACAAACCAACATCATTCTGGTTTTTTTTTTTTTTTTTTTTTTGAGTTTGCACCCCAGTACTGCATTTCAGACTCTTTTGTTGACTTGAGGCTACTCTACTTCTTCTAAGGTATTCCTGTCCATGGGAGTAGATATAATGATCATCTGAATTAAATTCTCCCATCCCATCAATTTTAGTTCACCAATTCCTAAGATCTTGATGTTCAATCTTGCCATTTCCTGCTTGAGTACATCCAATTTACTTTGACTCATGGACCTAATCATCCAAGTTCCTATGTAATACTGTTCTTTACAGCATCGGACTATACTTTCACCACCAGACACATCCACAGCTGAGCATCATTTCCACTTTGGCCAAGCTGCTTCATTCTTACTGGAGCTATTGGTAATTGCCCTCTGCTCTTCTCCAGTAGCAATATTAGACACCTTCTGACCTGGGTGGCTCTTGTTCTGGTGTCATGTTTTTTTACCTTTTTAAACTGTTTGTGGGGTTCTCCAGGCAGGAATACTGGAGTGGGTTGCCATTTCCTTCTCCTGTGAACTATGTCTTGTCAAAATTCTTCACTATGATCAGTCTGTCTTGGGTGGCCTTGCACAGCATGGATCATAGCTTCATTGAGCTAAGCAAGCCCCTTCACCATGACAAGGCAATAATCCATGAAGGGAATATACTTGTATATTAAATATATAGTGTAAGGTATTTATTCTGCTGCTGTGCTCAGTTCAGTTCAGTTGCTCAGTCGTGTTCAGCTCTTTGTGATCCCATGGACTGTAGCATACCGGCCTCCCTTGTCCATCATCAACTCCTGGAGTTTAGTCAAACTCGTGTCCATTGAGTCAATGATGTCATCCCCTTCTCCTCCCGCCTTCAAACTTTCCCAGCATCAGGGTCTTTTCCGATGAGTCACTTCTTTGCATCAGGTGGCCATCAGTCCTTCGCTGAGCTCCATCACATCCAACTCTTTGCGACCCCATAGCTTGTAGCCCACCAACCTCCTCTGTCTGTAGGATTATCCAGGTAAGAATACTGGAGTGGTTTGCCATTTCCTACTCCAGGAGATCTTCCCAACCCAGGGATTGAACCCAGGTCTCTCGTATCTCCTGCATTAGCAGGAGGATTTTTACCACTGCACCACCTCCTGTGCTCTATTTATATATAATATTATATATTATGTGCAAATATATATATGTAAATGTATATATCCATGTATATGATATAGTCTTTCTAGAAAATAACCCTGAAGCTAAAGATAATTACCAGTAAACCATTAGATTATCTTTGGACTCTGATAATGCAGAGATGCCATGAATTTTAGTTCAGTCTTTGGACAATTTGTGAAATCTCTAAGAAGCTACTTTTCCAAATTGGAATCAAGCAGTGAGAAAAGAATGATTCAAAATGTAAAAAGAAAATGAGTGTATACGCTGGATAAAAACTAATGACTTGACACTCATTTCTGACCAAGTAGGGGTAACAGGGATTAGACTTAGTTTTAGGTATGAAGTAATTAAAAATTCAAATAAAATATATAAACAATAGTTTTTAAGACACTACACATCAGGAAATGAAGGGCAATCATGCCCGAGATACAGAAAGTGACTGAAATGAGTCCTAAATGGCACCAGTTCACCTTGAGGAGCTCCCGGTCGCACTTCAGGAAAGGAAAGCCTAAGTAGAGCCGGGAACCACAGTGGGTCGAAGAGCGGAATCCGAACGTCCAGGGAGGCCCCGGCAGCGCGAGCTCTCAGGACACAGTCTCAGGGAGGGAGCGCCTCGCAGAGTGAGACGCTGGAGAGCTTCGGGGGGGCCCCCCAGCCCTCCCCAGCTGAGCGCGGATCCATGCATGCATAGGAGAAAACCATCAGAGGCTGGAGAAGCAGCCAGCTAAAAGGAATAGTAGAGAGAGCTCCGAAATCTGACGGTTTGTTCCTCCAGTCAGAGAGGAAAGCCTCGTAATTAATGGGGCATCAATAGAGCACTCAGAGAGCTTAGTTCTAGGAGTTAGACAAAATTAGCCTAGAATAATGCTCTCAGAATTCCACCTCACAAAGCCTGGCCAAAGAAGGAGGATGTGGTATATTTCTCAATCCAGCATGAATCTGAGGGCGCCTGGATTTTGGAGTGAGGTGGAAGACACCACTTTGTAAACTGCCTGACCAGTATTCAGTCAAGGGATCCTCCTGCGTCTCTGGAGGGCCGCCGGGGTAGGAGCTGGCAACCTTGTAGCAACTTCCAGCCCAGGTCTCCATTTATGGCTTCTGTCTCCTTTTGTGAAGATGGGATACAATGGGACACAAATGGGACCACCTAAAGCACAACTGGAGACCTCCCTCACTGGCAGCTTCCCATATATCCTGCCTAAGCCTCAAGAGAATGCCAGGACTTTCCTGCTGGTGTTCATGTTAGCTCTCTCTTGACAGGGCTCTATGATGCGACTTTTCATCTTGTTTCTGTCATTTCCTCAAAGAAGAGAACAGAGGAATGGAAACTGAGAAATGGATTTGCCATCAGATTGAAGGAGCTGATGTCCCCCAGTCAGAGGACATTTATTGAAGCTTCTATGCTCTGTGCACTCTTTTTGGTGCTTTCAGATATTTCTCAGAGGATTGTGCCTTTAAATCAGGCAAGTGCTTTAATCACTTGTGTCAATCTATTCTCAACAAGATGCTACAGAAGAGGTATGAAGTGGGAATCGAATTGTTGACTTATTAGACAACTGTTCTAGAATTGTCTGAGAAGTCTTTTCTTTATTTGTCTCTTTTGCTGATCTTCTCTACCAGCCTGGCCATAAACCAAGTCTTCATGAATGTGCGGCTCTGGATCTCTATTCTGTTCCATTGGTCTATTTTTCTACCCGTGTGCTAATGCCATGTCATCTGAAATACTACATCCAATAAGGAGTCAGAGAAAGCTATGATAATAAAACCTCACAAATTATCCATGTCTGTATATAATAAAGATTTATCTCTTGTGCATACATCATGTCCATCATGGGTAGACTGGAAATTGGGTCATGCCTCATTATCACTCAGGAAAGAGGTTCCTGGAGCAGGCACTCTTGGGAACATTGTCCTTAATTATGGTGGGGGAAGAAAGAGTCTACCAAAATCACGCTGTAGGTCTTAAAATTTTCACCCAGAGGTAACCACTCCTGCTCCTATTTCAAAAGCACATGGTAGTACTAAATTACAGGGGTCAAGAGGGTACAATCTTGCCGAGAAAGAAAATAAAAATGTTTGGAAATCACATTGATGGCTACTTTGATCCTTTACTTTCACTTTCTTTTTCAGGAATGGTGGCTATTGTTAGTCTTTTGTCATCCGATTACATTTTAAAATCAGGTTGTAAACAAAAAAAAAACAACAAACAAACCAAGATTAAGAACTCAAACCAAAAAAATCCTACTGTGAATTTTGATTGAGATTGCATTGATTCTATAGATAAATTTGGGGAGAATAGACATCTTTACTACTGAGTCTTCCAAAACTTAAACATGGCATATTTATCTAATTATTTAGTTCTGTCTTAATATACATGAGGGCTTCCCTGGTGGGCCAGACAGTAAAGAATCTGCCTGCAGTGCAGGAGACTGGAGTTCGATCCTTGGGTTGGGAGGATTCCCTGGAGATGGGAATGAGAACCCACTCCAGTATTTTTGCCTGGAGAATTCCATGGACAGAGGAGCCTGGTGGGCTACAGTCCATGGGGCTACAAAGAGTTGGGGACGACTAACACTTTCACTAAAATATATGAATGGAGTTTTACGATTTTCTCCCTAAAAGAAACTTGCACATCTTTTTGTAGAATTTGTTTCTAGATATTTTATATTATTAGATACTAATATAAATAATATAGATTTGGTGGCATTTTCTAAGCATATGTATGAACATGCTTCTCATTATATCTGTTAATTTTTTCTCTAAAACTTCTAAACTTTGTTTTTAGTTTTGATTTTTTTGTAGGTTCCTTTGAATTTTCTACATAGTCAATCATGTTTATCTATAGATAAAAAGTTTCTTGCTTTTTCTCATTGACTTTGCCCTCCCTGCCTTTCTATAGTGGCCAGGACATCTAAGAAACCATTGACTACAGATGACTCCAGTAAGCACTCATGCCTTATTCCTTACATTAAAGGAAAGTGCTTGGTAATTGTGATATTTTAACTTTTTCTTTTTTTGGTGGGAGTTTTTCATCAGGTAAGGATGTCCTCTTTAATTTTTATCATAAATGGATTTAGGATTTTACATGACTTTTCCCTGTATCTTTTGTGGTCTGTAGTTTCTCTATAACATGTCATTGCAGATTTCTTGTTTATTCTTTTTAGGATTCATTGGGTTTCTAGATTCTGTGGACTGGTATATTTATTTCTGGAAAATTTTCATTTATTATTCAGATGATTCTGTCTTCCTCTTTTCTGGAGCCCTGATTAAACATAAACTAGACCATATAACACTAGCTTTCATATTTTTAACCTCATTCATATTTTCCATATCTTTTTCTTTTGATGCTGAATTATCATTAATTTCTTCACTATTTTCTTTAAGTTCATGAATTCTCTTATCTGCAGTTATGCTGGTCCTCTAATTTTGAAATTTAATTTACTATAGTTTACACTTCTATAGAAGTTCTATTTGTTTTCAATAGAAATAGAAGTTCAATGTTTGTTTTTTTTTTTGCAATACACTTGGTCACTTATTATATCCCTTTGCTTTCTCTTCTACTTTCAATCCCTTCTCTTTACTTCCTTAAACATTATAGACATAGATTTGAAAATCAGTTTAAACATTCCAGTATCAAAGGATATTGTGAATTAATTTTGCTGTTTTCTTTTTTGTACTGCTCTTGCTCAGAATGCTATGATTCCTATTTTATTTTTTTTTACTGGGAGTTAATAGTTATTGTAACTTAATCTGTGGGGATTTCTCTGGACTCTCCACTCAGCACTTAAAACGGTAATGTTTCTTATGGTTCTCAGAGTTATTTTTAATGTATAATTTTATTTACTGACTTATTTTTGGCTGCGCTGAGTACTCTTTGCTGCTCGGGCTTTTCTCTGCTTGCGATGAGTGGGGCCACTCCTTGCTGCGGTGCGCAGGCTCCTTGCTGCGGTGCGCAGGCTCCTTGCTGCGGTGCGCAGGCTCCTTGCTGCGGTGCGCAGGCTCCTTGCTGCGGTGCGCAGGCTCCTTGCTGCGGTGCGCAGGCTCCTCACTGCAGCGGCTTGTCTTGTGAAGCGCAGGCTCTAGACTCTAGGCTCAGGCTTCAGCCATTGCAGCGCGGGGACTCTAGCTCCTGGGCTCTAGGGCACAGGCTCAATAGCTGTGGCGCATGCGCTTAGTAGTGCGGCAAGGTGGGATCTTTCTGGATAAGGTATCAAACCTGCGTAGTCCTTTGGGGGTCTCAGTTTCATTGAGGTTGTCTAGTATCCCTAATATGGCAGGCTATGGACTTTGCTGAGTCCCCAAGCCACTAAAGTGAAAACAGAATTTAAGTTCAAAAGAAAGCTCAATGTGCTCTATATCACCTTGGTTCATGTCTTCACTTAATTTTCCGTCTCATGGTCTTTATCTTTTAATCAGTTAATTCATATGTTTTAAAATGTGTTTCTCAGACGTCATCCAGCATTTTGTGTTCAGTGTAAGGATCAGTCAGAGGACCAGTCAGCTACCTTGCCAGGAATGAAAGATCTTTTTAATTATTACCATTAATAAAACTGATACTTTGGTTTTTCCTTCCAAGAATTTAGTTATATGTATATTAGACCATTTGATAACAAATTACATGTATATTAGGCCATATACATATTAGATCACACTCTGGTGTGATTCATTCTGGTGTTTGCTTTCCTTCACTTTTCCTTCTCTTCGTGTTTTAGTTTGGATAATTTTTATTGACCTATTGTCAAGGTCATTGATTCTTTTCTCAGCCTTATCCAGTTTGCTGATGAGCCCAAAAAGGAAATTACCCATCTCTGATGTTGTATATTTTATTTTAGTATTTGCATTTGATGCTGTTTTATAGTTTTCATATTTCTGCTGAAATTCTCCTTCTGTTCATGTATATAGTCCCATTTTCCTACTAGATTTTAACATATTAACCATAGTTATGTTAACATTGCTATCTGATATTTCCAATATCTGGAAATATGATGCTGCTTTGTCTGGTCTTCTTAATTGCTTTAACTCTTGACAATGAGTTTTTCTTGTATTTTGGGGTGTGTCTTGTAATTTTTTAAATTGAATATTGGACATTGTGTGTGAAAGAATAGTAGAGATTATTCTCAGACTAGATGAGGATAAGTGTTTTGCTCTGTGAATATGATTTAGCTTCTATGAGCCTCAATATTTTTTCTTTTTGACCATGCTGCACTGCATATGGGATCTTAGTTCCCTGACCAGGGGTTGAACCCATACACTCTGCAGTGGTAGCACAGAGTCTTCCCCTATGAGCCTCAGTTTTGTTATCAGCAAAATATGAATAAGCTCCAACTTCATAGATATATTATATGAAATATATAAAACATAAATGTAAAATAATATTATCATTTGCTCATGGTAGATCTTTAATAAGGAAATTGGATTGTATATACTTGATTTTTTCCTCAAGTGGTAACATTTTTTTCTATTAATTAAAAAATTTCATACCTCATTAAAAAATTCTAATAATATCAAAGTGTATAAATTAGAAAGTCAGATGCCTGCATATGTTCAATTAAGACCATACTACAATTGTGTATTCCTCTACCTTTCAATGAATAACTTAGAACAAAAAATTGGTGTCACTATATTTGATTTAATGTTCATAAATACATGCATAAAAGCCAGAGGTCTTCCAAAGCTTTATCCAGTATTTACTTCTGAAATAGAAACAATATTTTTAGTAAGTGGTATAAAGAAATGCCCCCACTGGGATCTCTATCATATTTTGATTCTATGTGGGGGTGGGATTTGATTTGATTCTATGTGGGATTATTCTTTACACTAGGAAAACAGAATTTGGAAAGTATCAAGAAAGATAATGTCAGAAATTAA
This sequence comes from Capricornis sumatraensis, assembly GCF_032405125.1. Taxonomy (NCBI): domain Eukaryota; kingdom Metazoa; phylum Chordata; class Mammalia; order Artiodactyla; family Bovidae; genus Capricornis; species Capricornis sumatraensis. Next base: position 85,832,584 of record NC_091079.1, read on the forward strand.
GAAAAATTGTTGTGCTTTGTAAATGATTAATAAAATTGTCGGGTGAAGAGGAGCTTCCTAAAGCTGCAGACCCAGGATTCCTGGCCAGAAAGGACAAAAGTGCCCTCTCTCTTTTTCTTGCTAAGACCTGGGCAGCATTTCTTCCAAGTCTGCAACAACGTAAGAGACGACGGCCCAAACAGCGGCAGCAACATTCATCTGCTTTGGATCCATGACGGTCATGGTGTCTCCATGGGAGTGATGGAAGGAGAAATATTTATACAGGTCATCAAGCAGACTGGCTCCTGGGGAGAAAAGAGGAAGAACTCTTAATGAAGTATTTTGACAGACATTGCTGAATAGCTGTTCAGATACCACTGGCCCTCTTCCTTGCTCCTATTGGACAGGCTGTGATGGCAAAATAATGACATTCCCAGCCTCCCTTGCAGCAGGAAATGGCAGTATGGCATCATTCTGACAACTCTGATATGAGTGGCAGGCATGGGGGAGGTCTAAGAAAGCCTTAACTTGGTTGACAAGAGTCAGGAAATGCCCTTGTGCTGAATTAAAAGAGATGAGAAGTTTAGAACTGCAGGGGGCAAAAAGCCTCCACACTAAAAATGGCAAGGTGGAAACACAGAAAGAGACTGGGTTTAGAAAATATTGCAAGCCCACCGAGTAAGCTCTACATTGCCTAATTCTGAACTTCCTGCTATGGGAAGGAAAATAAACTTTATTTGAAAAGCAAGTGATGCAAATGTCCCCTCTATTTATAAAAGGACAATATATGTATTTTTTTTTTTTTTGTATCAGCAGAGTGCAAATTATGTACATCCCTGGATACAAAAGAAAGTCAGTACTCCTTTGCTCAAGATTTTTTTTCTCAAGTCATTCAGTCACTTCCCATGAAATTTCCCAGCAAGCCCCACCAACAGGAGTCTCTACCACCCTTAAGAACTTTCTTCTTACTCCAGTGAGGTCTTTTTCTAGTTTGGTCATGGATCAGAGCCTCAGGGAATGGTGGCTCAGCTGGTAAAGAATCTGCCTACAATGCGGGAGACCTGGGTTTGATCCCTGGGTTGGGAAGATCCCCTGGAGAAGGGAAAGGCTACCTACTCCAGTACTCTGGCCTGGAGAATTCCATGGACCGTATAGTCCATGGGGTCGCAAAAAGTCGAAGACAGCTGAGCGACTTTCATTTTCTCACTCTAGTGAGGCGTTCATCTAGTTTAGTTATGGATCAGAGCCTCAGGGAATCTTCACACCTCCTAGTCATCCTTCAGAACCTACTGGGCCCAATCTGCAGGTTATTTCGCCTCAGGCCTAATTATTTATTTACTTACCATTTTATTAAAATATATACCATACATACATAAGATTGTATAGAACAAAAATGTATATTATAAAGGGTGACAATATAAAAATTCACATATGCCCATGATTCAATGCAAAGCATCACCATTACCTTTAAAGCCCATTTTATGAGCTCCTTCTCACAACCCCACGGATCCTTCCTCTCTCCAGAGGGACCCACTATCCTGTTCTGCTGTGTGTTAGCCACTACTTGCTTTTCTTCATAGTTTTTCCAAATAAATATAATCAACACCCTCCAGGCTGTAAACATAGGGGTGGAATTGTTGGGCTAGAGAGCATGCGTATGTTTAATTTCATCATGTATTTCCAAAATGTATTCCTTTTCGGTTTATCCTCCCATTGTTAGTATATGAGTCTTCCTCTTGCTTCACATTTTCTTTAGCACTCAGTGTTGTTAGTTTCTGCTTATCTAGTGGATGTGAAATATTATCTCATATGATTTTAATTTTTAAAATTATTAATGAGATTATGTTTTCATATATGCATTTTTTGGTCATTTTTTCCCCATGAAATGCCTGTTCATGCCCCTTGCCTATTTTCAATCGATTTGCCTTTTCTTATTGGTTTGTAGGAGTTCTTGATATATTTTAGATACTAACCTTTTGTTGGTGGTCAGTTTATATAAATCATTTCCCAGCTTGTGACTCTTTTCATTCTGTTTAGCATGCATTTAGATGAATAGATGCTCTTACTCTTAATATAGTTGAATTTATGAACACTTTCCTTTATGATTTTTACTTTTTTCTGTTGTTTAAGAAATCCTTCCTTACCTTCATATCACAAAAAATAGTTCCTAGGGTCCTAGTCTAAAACTTTTAAAGTTTTGCTTTTCATTTTTAAATTTTTCATCCACTTAGAATCAGAATTGATTTTGCAAAGGAGAAAAGGAAAGATATAAGCATATGAATGCAGAGTTCCAAAGAATAGCAAGGAGAGATAAGAAAGCCTTCCTCGGCGATCAATGCAAAGAAATAGAGGAAAACAATAGAATGGGAAAGACTAGAGATCTCTTCAAGAAAATTAGAGATACCAAGCAAACATTTCATGCAAAGATGGGCTCGATAAAGGACAGAAATGGTATAGACCTAATAGAAGCAGAAGATATTAGAAGAGGTGGCAAGAATGCACAGAAGAACTGTACAAAAAAGATCTTCATGACCAAGATAATCACAATGGTGTGATCACTCACCTAGAGCCAGACATCCTGGAATGTGAAATCAAGTGGGCCCTAGAAAGCATCATTATGAACAAAGCTAGTGGAGGTGATGGAATTCCAGTTGAGCTCTTTCAAATTCTAAAAGATGATGCTGTGAAAGTGCTGCACTCAATATGCCAGCAAACTTGGAAAACTCAGCAGTGGCCACAGGACTGGAAAAGGTCAGTTTTCATTCCAATTCCAAAGAAAGGCAATGCCAAAGAATGCTCAAACTACCGCACAATTGCACTTATCTCACATGCTAGTAAAGTAATGATCAAAATTCTCCAAGCCAGGCTTAAGCACTATGTGAACTGTGAATTTCCAGATGTTCAAGCTGGTTTTAGAAAAGGCAGAGGAACCAGAGATCAAATTGCCAGCATCTGCTGGATCATGGAAAAAGCAAGAGAGTTCCAGAAAAGCATCTATTTCTGCTTTATTGACTATGCCAAAGCCTTTGACTGTGTGGATCACAATAAACTGTGGAAAATTCTGAAAGAGATGAGAATACCAGACCACCTGACCTGCCTCTTGAGAAATCTGTATGCAGGTCAGGAAGCAACAGTTAGAACTGGACATGGAACAACAGACTGGTGCCAAATAGGAAAAGGAGTACGTCAAGGTTGTATATTGTCTCCCTGCTTATTTAACTTCTATGCAGAGTACATCATGAGAAATGCTGGACTGGAAGAAACACAAGCTGGAATTAAGATTGCCGGGAGAAATATAAAAAACCTCAGATATGCAGATGACACCACCCTTATGGCAGAAAGTGAAGAGGAACTAAAAAGCCTCTTGATGCAAGTGAAAGAGGAGAGTGAAAAAGTTGGCTTAAAGCTCAACATTCAGAAAACGAAGATCATGGCATCTGGTCCCATCACTTCATGGGAAATAGATGGGAAACAGTGGAAACAGTGTTAGACTTTATTTTTTGGGGCTCCAAAATCACTGCAGATGGTGATTGCAGCCATGAAATTAAAAGATGCTTACTCCTTGGAAGAAAAGTTATGACCAACCTAGAAAGCATATTCAAAAGCAGAGACATTACTTTGCCAACTAAGTTCCATCTAGTCAAGGCTATGGTTTTTCCTGTGGTCATGTATGGATGTGAGAGGTGGACTGTGAAGAAAGCTGAGCGCCGAAGAATTGATGCTTTTGAACTGTGGTGTTGGAGAAGACTCTTGAGAGTCCCTTGGACTGCAAGGAGATCCAACCAGTCCATTCTGAAGGAGATTAACCCTGGGATTTCTTTGGAAGGAATGATGCTAAAGCTGAAACTCCAGTACTTTGGCCACCTCATGAGAAGAGCTGACTCATTGGAAAAGACTCTGATGCTGGGAGGGATTGGGGGCAGGAGGAGAAGGGGATGACAGAGGATGAGATGGCTGGATGGCATCACTGACTTGATGGACATGAGTCTGAGTGAACTCTGGGTGTTGGTGATGGACAGGGAGGCCTGGTGTGCTGTGATTCAATGGGTCGCAAAGAGTCGGACACGACTGAGCAACTGAACTGAACTGAACTGAAAGTTTATGCATGTAGGAGCACACAAACTTGGAATCACATCTTTCTGGTATTAATAAATTGAACATCTTTATTAATATGTGGTCATCCTTGCCATTTGTAGTAATGCTTTTTGTCTTGAAGTCTAGTTTTCCTAATATTTAATAACAACCTCCTTTCCTTACCTCATTCTTTTTGTGCCTTTTCCCATCAATTTATTTGCAGTCTGCCTCTGTCCTTATATTTTTAGGGAATTCTCTTATGAATAAAGTTCAATTTTAAAAACTAGTCTAATAATCTTTGGTTTTAACTGGAGGTTATAATTCATTAATGTAGATTCCGATTATTGTTAAGTTGGACTCATTTATACCATCTCAATTTTTGCTTTCTATTTATTTGTTTTCTGTTGTTTTTTCCTTTCCTTTCTTGCTCTCCTTGTGTAAAATTTTTCTTCCCCTCCTATTATTCCTCCGCCACCTCCCCAACTCTTCTTGTTTGGAAGTTACACACTTTATATCAGTTCTCTCACTGGAGATCTCAAATGATTGATATCTCAATAGCTTACATATTTATCTAAAGTTAATCAATAAAGGACACTAGGATCCTAAGTTTTGTCTCCTATCCCAGAAGCACTCACTGCTCTTTAAAATTCATGCTCTGGGAGAACAAGGATGGGCAATATACCCTCAGACAAAGGCTCTGGAGTTTATTTACTTCTTACAGATTCTCACTTCATCTTTCACCTCTGAGGAATTCCCTTACTTTGCCTTACTAAGACATGTATTATAGGAAGATAGTCATCATTTTACCCAACAATTATTTTTTGGGGGGCAGGGGTGGCATGATGTGTCTAGGAGCTTCTGGTCTACCACACTGCCATTGTTTTCTTCTCCCATTCCTCTCCTCCCTGGTCTGTGCAGTGGACAGTCTCATTGTTCTTGAGCCCTCTATTGCCTTGGAATGCTATCCAGGTTTTCTTTCCACCAAGCCAAGTTTTAAAAACTTTGTACCAAGGTTTTCCTGTGCTTATCTTCCCAAACTCTGTGCTCTGGAGTAAGATATGAATTTCTCTGTATTCATTTGTATTTCACACTGAGTTCAACTATGATGCTATCAAACATAACACAAGCCACTGAAGCAAAGTAAAGACATAAAAGAAAGCTCAGCTCTCAACTCTTGACAATTAAAGATTCCAATACCTGTTGGCAAATATCCAAAACAGGGTGTATTAAGCTGATTAACACCTATCGAACTCTTCACCTGCGTTGAGGAGGTTTCTTCCTGTTCAGTTATTTTTTCTTTCTAAGCTAATAAAACATCTTTTCTGTTTATCAAACAGCTCTGAAAGGGTGGAGTCTCATCATTATCCAGCCTAATGATGTACACCCTTCAGTGTGTGGGCTGGAGCTGAGGTTCATAAGTGTTCAGAAGGTTCTCTCCAATTCAACTGGACAAGTACTTGAGTTCCTACAACATTCTACAGTGGGCTAAGATATAAAGGTGAGAAAGACAGTCTCTGCTCTCAAAAGCTTATTCTGCAGTAGAGGCAGCAAAAATGTGTCCACAAGTAATAACACAATCAGAATGTACTGAACACTGTGGCGGAAGGACAAAAAGCAGTGGATACTTCGAGTAGTTGAATGACCTTTCCTGAGCCCTATGTCAGGTACCCTTGCTGTGTGCTCTCCGTACTTCTGTTGGAATCGTCACCATTCTTTCTTAGAATTGCCTGTTTCACATTTGTTTTCTCCACTATATTGTAAGTTCCCTGAAGGCAAGAACACTGTTTTGTTCTCTACTCTGTCACCAGCTGAAGCTGAAGCTCCAATACTTTGGCCACCTGATGTGAACTGCTGACTCACTGGAACAGACCCCGTTGCTGGGAAAGATTGAAGGCGACAGGAGAAGGGGTCCGCAGAAGGTGAGATGGTTGGATGGCATCACCGACTCAATGGACATGAACTTGGGCAGACTTTGGGAGATAGTGAGGGACAGGCAGGCCTGGTGGGCTTCAGTCCATGGGCTCACAAAGAGTTGGACACGACTTAGCAACTGAACAACCACAGAAAGCCTAAAATGTAACAGCAAATAGACGATGAATGTATATTTGCAAAGCGAATGAATGAAATCAGCAAATGTTATACGTGAACTGAGGCTTGAGGGTGCTGTGTCAGTCAGAGCCTTTGTAGGAAACAGATGGGACCCTCCAAGGAGAAAACTGGGAAAATTTAATGAAAGGATTATTTACAAAGAGTGGTCAGGGTTAAATGAAACTAGTAAGGGATGCTAAAGGAGCTGCAAGGAAGGCCATCACCACCTCTCAGCCTCAGAGGCACAGAAGAAAGCAGCGATAGCTACGGTTCCATCTGCTGGACAGGGCCACCAGAGGAGCTGCGCGGGTCTAAAGAAGCCAGCGAATTAGTCCCCGCTGGTGCCTCTCAGATCCGACTGGGCTCCCTTGGCCAAACCCAATCATAAGCCAGAGGGTAGTCCGTTAAGAGTTCGCCTCCCAGGGCACAGTATCGGGTAGAGAAAGGTGAGGACTGATATGGAATAGTGAAAGAGTATCTAGCCCAAGGACTTAGGGTGTCAGCAGAGAGGTGAACAGAACATGGGAGCATTCCAGTTTGGGTGATGTGGGTTAGTTTCAGGCAGATAAAGCTGGCAACTGATTCATCCATGAAAAGTCCTAAATAAGGCTGAAAATAGACTGAATGTAGTCCTTAAATGGGGAGCCACTGGGGGGGCCAATGGGCAAGAAGATGGGGAGACTGGAGCTGCACCTTAGGGAGACATCCCAGAAAAATGTGGAGCTGGAACTGCGTGAACGACTGTGGTGATGAGGAGACGGCTGGGGAGGAGGTACAATTTGGGGGACAAGTGACAAAGATCAGGGCCAGACAATGATACCCCAGCCTCTGAAATTCTCTGACCAGCGTGTGGACAAAGATAGCCAAACCCCCAAACAGTGAAAAGGGCAGCAGTCCATTTTTAAACTAGAAGACAACTTGTGCCATGAACTCACAGCACAACCCAGGAGAGACAAATCGGCGTGTTTACTCTGGTAGGAAAAAGCAGCAGTTTAACAGAGATCATGACATTTTGGATCTAGTTAAAGCTGGTGAGGAGCACGTGCTCTCTGGATCCCAGTTAGCTTGGGGTGGATGTCTTATTCATGGATGTGTTAAGGAGGGCATCAAGGATTTCACAGAATGGAAGTCACTGAAGCTAGATAGGTCAGTCACAATTGTGAGCCTGCAGAAACAGGAAAGGACATTTAACTCCAACAGGCAGACTATGGCTCGCTCAGGGCTGGTTTGCTCCCATTTAGTTTCCTAAAGACTTGGCATGGTGGGTGACAGACTAAGGCTCCAAATTCCTTACTGAAAAAATAGATGCAAGAAATATTTGTGCATGCCCTCTGAAATTCCATTTCTGTCTCAGACTGAAAGAAACTGACTGCCAGATGGCTGGGAACTTGGCTGCCTCCCTTTAGAAACTGGTGACTTAAGGAAAGCATTTCCTCAGAGACCATCGACGTTCCCATGAACATTTTACAAAACTGAAACAGTTCCAGAAGATCTGGTACCACCAATGAGTACACTGATAACCACAGGAGATATGAGAGCCGGCCTGCTGGCAGCCTTGCAGCTTTGTCTCTGTGGTCCCAAGGAGGCGTTTTATCAGTGACAGCCACTGCTCGGAAAGACCAGCACGGAGGGACAGCCTGCATTTCAGTTTCTGAGAGCACCTGACAATATAGGGTGGGGGCAATGGGGGAAATCTTAACTATCCTTAGGGGTAAATGGCACAGTGCCTTTGACAGGTATGTGAGTTCTGAACAGGGAATCATCAAATTATTTTTTCTTTTTTTTAAAAAATGATTTTTTTTACAATTAAATTTATTTTTAGCTGAAGGATAATTGAAACAATGGAAACAGTGATAGACTTTATTTTCTTGGGCTCCAAAATCACTGCGGACAGTGACTGCAGCCATGAAATTGAAAGATGCTTGCTCCTTGGAAGAAAATCTGTGATAAACCTAGACAGCATATTAAAAAGCAGAGAAATTACTGTGCCAACAAGGTCCATATAGTCAAAGCTATGGCTTCTCCTCTAGTCATGTACGGATGTGAGAGTTGGACCATAAAGAAGGCTGAGCGCTGAAGAATTGATGCTTTTGAGCTATGGTGTTGGAGAAGACTCTCGAGAGACCCTTGAACTGCAAGGAGATCCAACCAGTCAATCCTAAAGGAAATCAGTCCTGAATATTCACTGGAAGGACTGATGTTGAAGCTGAACCTTTAATACTTTGGCCACCTGATGCAAGGAGCTGACTCACTGGAAAAGACTCTAATGCTGGGAAAGATTGAAGGCAGGAGGAGAAGGGGACAACAGAGGATGAGATGGTTGGATGGCATCACCGACTCAATGGACATGAGTTTGAGTAAGCTCTGGGAGATGGTTATGGACAGGGAAGCTTGGTGTGCTGCAGTCCGTGGGGTTGCAAAGAGTTGGATGTGACTGAACGACTGAACAAACGATTGTGTTGGTTTCTGCCAAACATCAACATGGATCAGCCATAGGTACACCTGTCCCCTCCCTCTGGAAACTCCCTCCCACTACCCTCCCCATCCCACCCCTTTAGGCTGTTGCAGAGCCCCGCTCTGAATCCCCTGAGTCACTCAGCAAATTTGCATTGGCTATCTATTTTACATATGGTAACATATATGTTTCCATTTTACTCTCTCCATATATCCCACCCTCTTCTTCCTCCCCCCGCTCCATGTCCATTCGTCTAATTCTCTATGTCTTTGTCTGCATTGCTGCCCTCCAAATAGGTTCATCAGTACCATCTTTCTAGATTCCATATATTACGAGTTAATATACAATATTTGTTTTCCTCTTTCTGACTTCACTCTGTGTAGGTTCATCCACTTCACTAGAACTGACTCAAGTGCGTTTCTTTTTAAGTCTGAGTAATATTCCATTGTATATGGTTTTTAGAAATAGAAAGCTGGTAGGAAGGAGTCTGCTTGAAGGCCAACATTCACCCCTTGGAAATAAACTACAGCAGGCTCAGGGTAGTTCACCTTTAGGAAGTTAGTTCTGATGGAAGTTTGGAATTTAAGGATGTGAAGATATGTCCTTGAGCTTCTCAGTCAAGGAACTGGACCTAGACAGGGAGATACAGCTGAGAGAACATAGGGGTTAGCATCAGGTATGACTGGGTTCAAATTTAAACTTGGGTGAATTCAGGCAAATCATGCAAGGCCACCCACCCTCAGTTTTCCTCATTCATGAATGAATCAGGGCTGATGATACCCAAGTTCAAGATGCTGGTGAGGATGACTAGGCACTCAGTTAATACTTTGTTATAGGTATTATGTATCCACAAGGTTGACCCAACATATTCACAGCAGCATGACCGATTAAATACAACTTGAAGGATTTAAATCTCTCATTTAATAAATCAAGGTTCTGATGTGTTTTTTAAATTTTTATTTACTTAGTTTTGGCTGCACTGGGTCTTTGTTGCTGGGTGGGCTTTCCTCTAGTTGCAGCAAAGCAGGGCTGAGGGGGGGGTGTGCTCCTCCCTAGCTGTGATGCGCGGGCTCCTCATTGTGGTGGCTTCTCTTGTTGCAGAGCACGAGCTCTAGGGTGCACAGGCTTCGTAATGCTGGCGCCTGGACTCTAGAGCTGGCGCCTGGACTCTAGAGCACAGACTCAGCAGTTGTGGCTCATGGGCTTAGGTGCTTTGTGGCATGTGGGATCTTCCCGGTCCAGGAATCAAACCCATGTCTTCTGCGTTGGCAGGAGGCTTCTATCAAGAGCCACCAGGGAAGCCTGATGATCATTCTTCAAGAGGAACCAGTTGGGCTGTGAGGTCTATTCTATGTGACCCCGCCTTGACCCGGGTTTGGATTATTTTCCCTTCTCCTCTGGCTCTCCCCACTTCTCTCTCCTCTCTGAATCCCTTTCTGTAAACTTTCATCTCACTAAATATTTTCCAGCTGTGTGACTGGGTGAAGGTGGTCCAGTGAATATTGTAAGAAATACCTGACCTGCCCCTCGTTGCTCACAGCAGATTCCAGTCTTCACAGAGTGATCCCATCAATGACCGTGGTCCAGGCAGGATATTGGAACAAGGTTAAATGAATACGTGCTAATTTCTGAAGAGATGGGTGGTAAATACACAAAGATTCTCATGGCCCCCTCTTATCGTAGGTTGACTCATTCATATGTAATCAGTGGGTTTTCATGTACACAAATTAAGCAATTCATGTTATGAGAAGTTTTTGAAAGGCATTTGAAAGCTTTCAGAGTTTCAATTCTTCTGTTACTTCCGGGCATACATTGACTGCCGCAATGTTTCATGAAGGATGCACTCACAGGCAAGCAGCTGTGGAAAATCCATTTCTCCTTTATAAACAGATCTTGAACAGTCTGGGGTATGCAATTTAATTACAGTGTAATGTATTACAGACATTTCCTGATCATAATAATTATGGGGTTAGAGAAGAATGTTATGGCCTTAACTTATTCCCTGCAAGAATAGTTAGTCTCTTGGATAAAATATAAAATTACATTTAAAGTTTAATTAAAATTATTTCTTTCAGCAACATTATCAGATGAAGAAACATTATTACCAAAACAATTAGAAAATCAATTTGTGAAATTTGCAGACATTTAATCTCTCTTTTCAAAGGGGGCAGTTTTATCCTTACTATATTAAATTTCATTGAAAATTAGAGTGAGGTGCAGGTAATTAATAGCTTCCTAACCCCTAGCACTCCAGAGGAGAAGCAACTTACAAAAGAAAAGAACAGTAAAACAAAGGAAATGACAGGACAGGAGCAGAACTGGAAAAACATCCCAGATCAAAACTCCATGAAAAGGATTATAATTTTACTTTCTAAATTCTCACCCAGGAATTTCCAAGCATGTGCTAAAAGGTTTCAAGTGTCACTAAGACCTTCCTCCTTCCATCTCTTTGGAAAACTTGAATTGGTAGCTAGGATAATTTTGACCACAGATCAAAGGTCAACATCCACATATCTGGAGGACCTCTAGTTCACAGGTACCTAAACTCTGTGAGAAGGAAATGGCAACCTACTCCAGTGTTGGAGTGGAGAATCCCAGGGACAGGGGAGCCTGGTGGGCTGCCGTCTATGGGGTTGCACAGAGTCAGACACGACTGAAGTGACTTAGCAGTAGCAAACTCTATGATAATGATTCGTCTTCCCATAACGCTGAAGAACTGTATGGCTGTAATAAGACTATTAATTACTGCTACATGAAGATAGCACTACAGGCTCTCCCAAACTGCAGGAATGACAGGAACAATACTATTTGTTGAGGACTTCCAGTGTGTCTAGGGCTTTTTGGAGTTTATTTCATTTAATTTTCCAAGTGACGCCATGAGGGAATGACTATCATGCCTCACTGACACATGGAAAATTGACTTAAATAACTGGAGTCCCATGGTAGTAAGTGATAGAGACAGGATTCAAATCCAGGTGTCTCTAACCTGAACACTCTGCTCCTAACCAGTTTCCTGCACCTTCTCTCCCTGCCCTATCCCAGGATGCCTGTAAGAGTTTTTATTTTCCCTGGTGGAGAACTGTGTGTGTGTGGTTTGCTCCACTCTCAGCACTAGTCCCCCATCCCTATTTTGCTTCATGACAAGAAGATGGAAATTCAAGCTGGAGGTATCTTGGGCCATGAGCTAGAGTGAAGGCTCGACCACGTTCCGACAATGGGCGCAGGCAGCCTGGGACTACTCGTCAGAAGATGGATGGCAGAACCTCTCCTGACACTACGTCCTCTGTTCCTGCTGGGCCACACCCTGCAGGGCCTGCCAGTCCTCCCAGGAGCTAAACACCATCCCATCTAAAACCCACCCCTCCACTCTGATCATTCATTACACTCTTACCCTGCTTCTTTACCCTCACTTTTCATAGCAATTTCTACTACCTAAATCTATGTTAGTCTTATAATGATTTCATTATTTGCTGCCTGGCTTTCCCATTAGAAAGTAAGAGCAAGGGCTTTGTCTTTTTCACTCTAATTCTCAATGCCTGGCAGGTAGTAAGCGCTCAGTAACTGTTTGCTGGATCACTGAATGGATAAATGAATGAATTATTAAACATCTAATGGGGCAAAAGTAGAGATATATACTGACTGCATTCTCTGACTCTATAGTAATTTTGCTAAGTAAATCCTATTTTCTGGGGATTCTCCTCTTGCTGCCTTGGTGAAAGACAAGAAGATTCTTGTTACCAAAAACATGGGATATTTCACGTATAAGCTGAGGTCTAAACACTATTCTGTACTACTCAATATGCCCCTTTACTTTTCACCACTGTTATGGAAATTATCCACAATTTGAAAATAAAGCAAAAAGGTGGGTAGCGTATACTTCCAATGTCATTCGGGGACAAAGGCCACGCGAAGTCCATCCTATCTAGGACGATGTACTTAGTTTGACTCGTTGCTTACTACTGATTAAAGGTCCCAGACTTAGTGATGTTTTATGTTAACTCATAGATATTTAGTCTAGTAGAGTTGAAAATTATTTCTGTCCCATAGAACAGCTAGTTCTGAAGGTTACAATTTACTGGCCTCTAAAACATTAACCAGTTAACAAGTTTTTATCTAACTTGGGAATCTTAGGTGAATATTTATTAAATCACACACACTCAGTTTCTCAAATGTTCTTTGGATTAGTGCAAATATCTTACTGATTCTCATATTAATGAATGAATTGAATTAAATCTTGGACATGACATGCGTTCATTTTTCATTTGCATGTGAATCATGATTTTACCTTTTAGAAAGTTATAACTTAATACCACCCATTTACAACCTTAAACCTTAAAGGAATAATCACATTCATGTTTCTTCTCTAAAGTTCAGTGACTCATGGATCCCGTCTATGATTTTATCCATGATTACTCTAAAAGCACCGGGCAAGGTGGTCACCAACATAAGGGCTGGTCTTCTGCCTTCTCCCTTTATGGTCCCCAGTTATGAAGACTGTTGAGGGGAAAAGAAAAGCAAATTTTATACACAGACACACACATATTAATGTAAATGTATGTATATATATCAATATGTGTCTCTCTCTATATATAGAAAAACACATGTGTGTGTGTATAAAATTGGACTTGTCTTCAGCATCTACCATCCACCTCTTAATATCCTAATTTCTCTCCTGACTCGCCTTGTACCTTCCCCATGAGTCATGATTTTGCCCTTCAGAAAATTATAATTTAATACCACTTGCCTAGAAACCTTAAAAGTACAACCACATTCATATATGATTGGTTCCTTATCTTGGAGTTTGCAATTTTATATTTGTGCATGTGTAGTCACAGCTTCCATATGTAGCTATAAAGAATACCACTCTTTGCATCTACCTTGTTTTGCAACTCAAACTAATATTGACACTTCTTCTGGGAGGTGTAATTTTGAATCTTACTCGTGTTTACTCATCAGTCCTAATTTATTCATCCCCCTTTGTCCATATAGAAATGATTGCCCATTCTTCTTTCATGGCCTGATATCAATAAAGCTCCCACCTATCTGAGTCAGTGCGACTCTTGTAAATGCCTTTCTGCGGTTCTCTCCATACCTGAGAACAATGCTCCTAAGAAAACATCCGTAAAAACTGTCTCTGACAGAGTACACTGTGAGAATATTCAATGCACACGAGTCTTCAGACTTGGAAAGACTCTAAAAATTGGTGCCAGGGTGGAGTTTATAATGAAAGTCTTAAAATCATCCTGGTTTTCTACAGTTGTGTTCAAATGGAAAGATTTTGATTTCTGGGTACAGATATATAAAGGTTACAAAGCTGCATGTGCAGTGGAAGACAGCTGTTGGTAGATAGAAACCTTTGTTTCTGTGTGCCACCTCCATTTTGTTGGCAAGAAGACACAAAGGAATGAGAGAAGTTGGGAGTATTGCATGGACATGTGTAGACCTACTTCCTGTACTGAATATGAATGATTCTGGAAGGCTGGCTGGCAGGGGTATTGCAGGAATGTTGGGGACATGCGGCAGCTGGAGACAGCCATTGTAAATGACAAATGTTTTGGAGGACAACAGGTCAATAGGAAGATGTCCATTCATGAGAGAGGCTGCAAGGGAGGCTACAAACCTCTGATTAGTGATACTCACTGCCACATGGCCAGGTTGGTGGATTTGTAAAACTTACTTTAAATAAAAGTTTGTTATTAATATTAAAGCACTAAAGCACTTCCCTATAGTCTATCAGGAAAAAGAGGTCATAGTTTTCATAAAAGGAAGAGTTGTATTATTTTTACAATCTTTAAATAGGTTTTTAAAAAGTTACAAAAAAGGAGAAGGGGGGTATTTTACTCATTCAAAGAAACTTTGATAAAGCTATGCTGACAATCAAAAGGTTACGCTTGCTGTAGGCCTGAAGGGAATGGTTTGCTGTGCATAGGGATCTAACTGGCTATGAGACGAAGAACAGAAGCAGCGGGGTATTTCTCACTGTTCAAGGCAGCCCACCTGAGGATTGGTGTCACTACTGGGAAGTGGATCAGTTTTGAGAACTCACACTAGCCCTTCCAGTTACACTGTGGATCTCCATGTCCCCTCTCCTGCCTGCCCCTACCCAGGGTAAAATTGTCCCTTGATGAAAGTGAAAGAGGAGAGTGAAAAAGTTGGCTTAAAGCTCAACATTCAGAAACCTAAGATCATGGCATCTGGTCCCATCACTTCATGGCAAATAGATGGGGAAACAGTGGAAACAGTGTCAGACTTTATCTTTTTGGGCTCCAAAATCACTGCAGATGGTGATTACAGCCATGAAATTAAAAGACGCTTACTCCTTGGAAGAAAAGTTATGATCAACCTAGATAGCATATTCAAAAGCAGAAACATTACTTTGCCGACTAAGGTCCGTCTAGTCAAGGCTATGGTTTTTCCTGTGGTCATGTATGGATATGAGAGTTGGACTGTGAAGAAGGCTGAGCACCAAAGAATTGATGTGTTTGAACTGTGGTGTTGGAGAAGACTCTTGAGAGTCCCTTGGACTGCAAGGAGATCAGCCCTGGGATTTCTTTGGAAGGAATGATGCTAATGCTGACACTCCAGTACTTTGGCCACCTCATGGGAAGAGTTGACTCATTGGAAAAGACTCTGATGCTGGGAGGGATTGGGGGCAGGAGGAGAAGGGGACAACAGAGGATGAGATGGCTGGATGGCATCATGGACTCGATGGACATGAGTTTGAGTGAACTCCGGGAGTTGGTGATGGACAGGGAGGCCTGGTGTGCTGCAATTCATGGGTTCGCAAACAGTTGGACACAGCTGAGCGACTGAACTGAACTGAACTGAGAGGGATCTAACTAAATTCAGAGCTGATCAAGCCATGTTGGGTTACAAAGAGTTATGACATTATTTTAGAGTATGCACTCCAAATTTTAGAGGTCATGGCAAGGTGGGCAGCCAAGTCCTCCACAGAATGGCTTTGGGGGCTATTGTCAGCAGTAGAATTCTGGGCTAGAGGGACCAAGAGTCTGTACCAAAGTGGGCTTTTTCATTTTTGGATATCATAGTGTGAAGGTCATGGGAAGTTGTACAACAGAAAATAGGAAATATACAGAATAAAGCTTTACTACTAAAAAAAAGTCTCATCTGAGAAGATAGCAGCATTAAAAATAATAAAAAGCAACACTAAATGTGATGCCAGAGAAGACTCCTGAAAGTCCCTTGGGCAGCAAGGACATCAAACCAGTCAATCTTAGGGGAAATCAACCTTGAATGCTCGTTGGAGGGACTGATGCTGAAGCCAAAACTCCAGTATTTTGGTCATCGGATGCGAACAGCTGACTCATCGGAAAAGTCCCTGATGCTGGGAAAGATTGAGGGCAGAAGGAGAAGAGGGTGTCAGAGGATGAGATTGCTGGATGGCATCACCAATGAAATGGACATAAAGTTGGGCAAACTTTGAGAGATGATGACGGACAGAGAGGCCTGGCGTGCTGCAGTCCACGGTGTACAAAGCTGGGCCACTAAGCAACACCACCAGTAGCGAAAAATATGCAATCAAAGTCCAGAAAAAGGAGAATGGTACCTTGTGAATCAGTTTACAGGCAGCCCAGGCCAATGAGGAAAATTGACCTGGGAGGGAGCACCTCTAGACTCCTTTCGATTCTTTATTGTTTGTTTATATGTCAGATAGCATGGATTTATCCAAAATAAGTATGTCCACACTTTTGCGTAAGTCAATTGGTTTCAAAAAGATCACAGACCACTTGAATACAACTGCAAAATATAGTCAAATTTTCACACCAGCTTCTGGGGAAAGAACTACAAGGAAAATAGAAACATGGTGAATAGTCCTGCCTCAAACCCTTGAAGACAGAGCAAGTAAACGTAGAGGTCGACACTGGTGAACAATTTGGTGAATACTGGCTCAGTTATTCTAATACGCTCTTTTATTTACACCAATAGCCTTTTTCTTTCTTGGTCACCTGGCTGGCTCCCGTTTGGCAGTTAAATGTGGCCCCATTAATTGACTATCTGCTAAAGGGATGCTATTTTTAAAAAACACAAAATCTTTTAAAGTATAACCTTCTAAAAATCATTATGCACTGAGGGGGAAAAATGAGCTAAACATCAAAAGCTTTGTGGATTCCAAAACAAAGGAAACAAATGTATAAGAAGGAGACTGGGAAATGAATAGGCTTTTAATGCAAGCATGTTTCACTTAAAGTAAAACATCAATTCAAGGAATATCCATTAAACGCCAATGCTCATGAAAAGATCCTGGCCCATAGTCATCAATTTATAGGGAATTTATAAGGCTGAGGTGTAAATTTAACATTTAAATGTAGCTGAATTCCCAATGGTATTATGGTTCACCCTCAATGTAATTCTTAGGGCCATTCTTATCATGAAGAAACAGTGATTATTCTCAGTCTGCTAAGTCGCTTCAGTTGTGTCCGACTCTGTGTGACCCCACAGATGGCAGCCCACCAGGCTCCCCCGCCCCTGGGATTCTCCAGGCAAGAACACTGGAGTGGGTTGCCATTTCCTTCTCCAATGCATGAAAGTGAAAAGCGAAAGTGAAGTCGCTCAGTCATGTCCGACTCTTAGTGACCCCATGGACTGCAGCCCACCAGGCTCCTCCGTCCATGGGATTTTCCAGGCAAGAGTACTGGAGTGGGGTGCCATTGCCCAATATATAATTACAGTATATTTGATTAAATGCTCCTGTTGTGAGATAAACCACAATTTATACATTTCTGTGTGTTCTTTTAAAAAAGGCTGATGATGAAAAAGGAAGCTAATGCTACTTTGTGAAACATGTCCTTAGCTGTCCCATCCTTTCTACTCAGACTCCAGCTTTATGGGCAAGGTGAATGGTGCTTAAGATGTGCTGCTACAGACCCTGAAATAATTTCCAGAGCAGAGTTTGTAAGTAACACCAGGAGTCCAGTTAGTTGGTTCACCTTCTCAGTCACTTTTCTTAGAGTCTTCAGAATTCTTGAGAAAAGGTGCAAAGGAAAGAATGCTGTCCTTTACCAACTAATTAAGCTGGTAAGAAGACCTCATTATTAAGAGGGACTTGGAACATGAAGCATGAATTATTTCTTGATAATGTCATACAGCTGAAGACCAATCTTCAGCTGCTGTAGACATGTTAAATGACTACTCAATATGATTAGAGTGACACAAAGTAGGAATCTTGACTTTATTGCTGCATAACCCCACACCACTTGGGGCTGTGTCAGATATGATGTGTCTGCAAGGCTTTTGGAAAGGAGATCACATTCATTCATCTGATACCTGATGAGCACCTACTAAGGGCCAAGTATCTTGCTAGGCCCTGGGTAAATACTGATGGACATAACTTACAGATGTCTGCTCTCATGGAATTTCATAGAACTTTTAATTTAGTAGAATACATCTCTGTAGAAATGAGGTTGACTGGAAAATAAAGTATATCACATCCAAAGCTGCTTAGGACTCTGCAGATGAAACTTAAAAAGGAGAAAGCTCATTTTTCCCAGGTTTCTGATTTTAATGCAGAAAGGATTAGAGGATGTTAGAGGGCGGCACAGGTTGGTTCGCTCTGGGCATGGTACAGACTGGACATGGTACTCCTACTTATCATCTCTGGAGTATTGGCAGGGTACAATGACATATTATTTAATGATGAGAGAGATAATAATTCATAACCATTTTCATAGCCAGGACTTACTAAGTACTTTCTATATGCAATAGACCTAACTAAATATGCAAGGTCTTATCGAATCTTCATGAAGATTCTATAATTATTTTTATAGAATTTTTGCAGATGAATAAACTTAGACAAAGATTTTAATGACAATTTTAAGCAAAGGAGTCTGATGAGAGGATGTGCAGAACTTTTTATGTTGTGCTGAATCCATTCCTTCATCTTAAGGATGAAGGTCCATAGGAGTGAGGAGTCTTGCCCTCACAGAGTGGGGTGAAAGGGCAATTCTATAAATCTTCCATCCTCCCCATCTTCAGGTGATCCATGCCCACATCAGCACCATCTTTTCTTTCCAGGGAACTTCTCACATGAATCTGTGTTTTTTGAAATTCCTTCTATTAGATTTCATAATGAATATCGGGTTTGTACATTTCAGAATTAGATCCTTCTCTTGCTTGTAAGTAAACCTCACTTGCTTGGTAACAGACACTGGATCCCACTCTGTTGTCTCGGGGTGAACCCCACTCTACCTGTGGTCAGTGGATTGTCAGGATGGCTACTATCCCTCTTAATTTTTAGAATCTCTTCTCTCTGTGGGGAAACACCTCATCCTGGAAGCTTTGTTTTTACACAGATCGGAGATGGGAGAGAACTTCTCTAGTCCAGCCACCATCTGACGTTTGAGTCGCCTTGCAGCATTTTTAATGGAGAGTCACTCAGTCTTCTCTTAAACTCCTCTATTGACAGGGAACTTGGGACCTTCCAAAGTGGCCCAATCCAGTTGGTCTCCAGTAGTGCATTCATTCAGCATTAACTACATTCATAAAATGAGCTTCGGGGCAAGTTTTAAGCAAAGAAGTTACAATTCTACCAAGCCCCTGTGCCTTATGAGGCCCAACTAAGGGAGCTAAGACAGGCACACCAAGAACGAAAACATGAGATCCAAAGTTCTGTAGGAGCTCAGTGGATAAACAGGTCAACTTCAATTATAATATTCAATCAGACCAAGACAACCCATGCTAATCTCCTACTTCTCATATTAACTAAAGGAATTCAATGTGCTGTATAACTTTGGGAAAGAGTTAGACAATAGTAAGTGCTAATATTGTTTATGCAACAAATATTTAACTTCTTTTATATATAATCTGTGTATTATAAAATATACCCATTTTAAGTATACGTTCTTCAAGTTCTGACAAATGTACACACCTGTGTAACTCCCGCCACAATCAAGCTGTAGAACATTTCCACCGCTACTAAAAGTTCCCCTTGTAGTTCATTCCTTCCTACCTTTAGCATCAGGCAACCACAGATTTGTATCCAGGCACTATAGATTACATATATCTTTCCTAAAATGTCACATGAATGGAATTACACAGTACGCAGGTTTAGTGTCTGGCTGCTTCTGTCTGACATGATGATTTTGGAGTTCGCCTATACTGTTGCGTAGTTTTGTTTTTTTTTTTTATTGGCCATTGAATATGTAGGAAAGTCTCATCTTTGTTTAAATTCAGATTTCTAAGATGACTAATAATGTCAAGCACCTTTTGATGCAATTATTGGGCATTTATGTGTATTCTTTGTGACTGCAGTGTTTTTTAAACTTTATGTGATAATGTATATATATATATCCGTTTTTGGATTCTCTGCTCTGCTATTGATCTGTTTGTCTATTCTTATGCCAACATACCACACTGCTCTAATTGCTGTAGACAGGGTAATTTAAAAATCAGATAGACTAAGTCCTCCAACATCTTTTTTCTTTCTCAAAATTGTTCTGTAGTCTAGGTCCACAGCATTTCTGCATAGATTTTAGAATCAGCTTATCATTTTGTACAATAAAGCACTACTTTAGCTTCATCCCACATATTTTGATATGTTGTATTATTATCAGGAAGATCCTAAACAATTTCTAATTTTCCATGTGATTTCTTCTTTGACCCATGCATGCTGTTTAATTTTTATATATTTGAGTATTTTCTTAATACCTTACTGCTTTTGACTTCTTATTTAATTCCATGGTGGTCAGTCAGCAAATATGATTTCAGTCCCTTTAAATTCATTGAGATTGCTTTTAATGACTCAGCATATACTCGATCACGGTATATGCTCCACGTGCAATTTAAAATAAGAACATGCATTCTGTTATTACTGAATTCATTATCCCATAATATCAATTTGATCATGTGGGCTGATAGTGTGTTTGAGCCTTCCATACCCATACTGACTTCCTATCTAATTTTTCTAACATTAAAAAATGAGCATTGACATTTCCAAACATAACTGTCTATTTGGCTCTTTTTTCAGTTCTGTTGTCTTTTTTTTTTTTTTTTTCATGTATTTTCGAAGCTCTGTAATTGAGTGCATTCACATTTAAGACTTGTACGCCTTACTGATGAATAGACTATTTTATGATTACAAGATGTCCCTTTTCTACAATAACATTCTTTATTTTGACAGTTATTTTTACGGATAGTACAGTTAGTATGGTTTTTACATGTTCAGAATTTGTTGTATATCTTTTATTCATCCCCTTACTTTTAACCTACTTGTGTCTTTAAAGTGTGCTTTCTGCAAATAGCATATATGTAAGTCTAATTTTTTGTTCAGCTTGACAATCTCTGTCCTCTAATTAAAGGGTTTGGTCTGTTTATGTTTATGTAATTACTGATATGCTTGAATTTTAGTCTACAATCTTGTCGCTTTGCGTTTGTGTCACTTCTTCTTTGTTCTTCCATTGAATGTACCACATATTCAACAAGCTTGATCCAGTTTTTGGCTGATCAAAATGTAAAATTTTCCCAGCCCTGTGGTCTCTGGGAATTGTTCAGCCTTCAGCTTCCTGATAGCTGTTCTCTGCTGATTCTTGTGGAATTTTATTCTATGCATGCTCAGCTTAGTACGCAGCAAAAGACTCAAGGGGACCCTTATGCAGATTTCTGGAGCCACTTTTCTGCGTCGCTCCTTGCTCTAGTACTCTGTCCTACAAAACACAGCTCCCCCAGACTCCCTGAGCTCCCATCTCTGAAACTCAGTGAGTCCACTGGGTTGTGCTTGGGTGTTCCCTTCCTGCCTCATGACAGAAAACGAGGGCAATGACAGAGGTCATCTTTGGCATTCTTTAATCCAGGGATCACAGTCCTCACCACCTTGTTGTATAGTGGGTGAACTAGTTGTCTGATATATTTGTCTAGTTTGCTAGTTTCTTCTTTTTTTTAATGGCAAGGGCAAGTCTAAGTTTCTCTCCTATGGCTTGAAGTAGATATACTTACAACTTCTTGAAGGTATAAAATATGCCACAGGCTCCTACATTTCAGTATCTGACAGTTACTTTACTTGTCAATATAGACAGTGATCAATAGCACAAATTATAAAGCCAGCCTCTCTGAGTGCGAACCTTGAGTGCATGTATCAGCCTATGAGGTGGGGAAGGGTATTTTACTTCTCTGTGCCTTAATTTTCCCATCTATAATATAGGAATGGTAATAACCTAGCTTTTTGGTTTCTTTGAGTTTCAATGAGCTAGCTAACAAGTTAGAAGACTCTACACATGGACATCACCAGATGGTCAATACTGAAATCAGATTGATTATATTCTTTATAGCCCAAGATGGAGAAGCTCTATACAGTCAGCAAAAACAAGACTGGGAGCTGACTGTAGCTCAGATTATGAACTCCTTATTGCCAAATGTAAACTTAAATTGAAGAAAGTAGGGAAAACCATTAGACCATTCAGGTATGACCTAAATCAAATCCCTTAAGATTATACAGTGGAAGTGACAAATAGATTCAAGGGATTAGATCTGATAGAGTGCCTGAAGAACTATGGATGGAGATTCATGACATTGTACAGGAGGCAGTGATCAACATCATCCCCAAGAAAAAGAAATGCAAGAAGGCAAGACGGTTGTCTGAGGAGGCCTTACAAATAGCTGAGAAAAGAAGAGAAGCTAAAGGCAAAGGAGAAAAGGAAAGATAAACCCATTTGAATGCAGAGTTCCAAAGAATACCAAGGAGAGATAAGAAAGCCTTCCTCAGTGAACAATGCAAAGAAATAGAGGAAAACAATAGAATGGGAAAAACTAGAGATCTCTTCAAGATAAATTAGAGATACCAAGGGAATACTTCATGCAAAGATGGGCACAATAAAGGGCAGAAATGTTATGGATCTAACAGAGGCAGAAAGTATTAAGAAGAGGTGGCAAGAATACACAGAAGAACTGTACAAAAAAGATCTTCACGACCCAGATAACCACGATGGTGTGATCACTCACCTAGAGTCAGACACCCTGGAAAGTGAAATCAAGTGGGCGTTAGGGAGCATCAGTACAAACAAAGCTAGTGGAGGTGATGGAATTCCAGTTGAGCTATTTCAAATCCTGAAAGATGATGCTGTCAAAGAGCTGCACTCAATATGCCAGCAAATTTGGAAAACTCAGCAGTGGCCACAGGACTGGAAAAGGTCAGTTTTCATTCCAATCCCAAAGAAAAACAATGCCAAAGAATGCTCAAACTACCGCACAATTGCACTCATCTCACACACTAGTAAAGTAATGCTCAAAATCCTTCAAGCCAGGCTTCAGCAATACATGAACCATGAACTTACAGATGTTCAAGCTGGTTTTAGAAAAGGCAGACGAACCGGAGATCAAATTGCCAGCATCTGTTGGATCATCAAAAAAACAAGAGTTCCAGAAAAATATCTACTTCTGCTTTATTGACTATGCCAAAGCCTTTGACTGTGTGGATCACAATAAAGTGTGGAAAATTCTTCAAGAGATGGGAATATCAGATCACATGACCTGCCTCTTGATAAATCTGTATGTAGGTGAAGAAGCAACACTTAGAACTGGACATGGAACAACAGACTGGTTCCAAATTGGGAAAGGAGTCCATCAAGACTGTCTATTTACCATATATGCAGAATACATCATGTGAAATGCTGGGCTGGATGAAGCACAAGCTGGGATCAAGATTGCTGGGAGGGAAAAAAAAGATTGCTGGGAGAAATATCAATGACCTTAGATATGCAGATGACACCACCCTTATGGCAGAAAGCAAAGAAGAACTATAGAGCCTCTTAATGAAAGTGAAAGAGGACAGTGAAAAAGTTGGCTTGAAACTCAACATTCAGAAAGCTAAGATCATGGCATCTGGTCCCATCACTTCATGGCAAATAGGTGGGGAAACAATGGAAACAGTGTCAGACTTTATTTTTTTGGGCTTCAGAATCACTGCAGATGGTGACTGCAGCCATGAAATTAAAAGGCGCTTGCTCCTTGGAAGAAAAGCTGTGACCAACCTAGACAGCATATTAAAAAGCAGAGACATTACTTTGGTGACATAGGTCCATCAAGTCAAAGCTACAGTTTTTCTAGTAGTCATGTATGGATGTTGAGAGTTGGACTGTACAGAAAGCTGAGTGCTACAGAATTGATGCTTTTGAACTGTGGTGTTGGAGAAGGCTCTTGAGAGTCGCTTGGATTACAAGATCAAACCAGTCAATCCTAAAGGAGATCAGTCCTGGGTGTTCATTGGAAGGACTGATGCTGAAGCTGAAACTCTAATACTTTGGCCACCTGATGCAAAGAACTGACTCACTGGAGAAGATCCTGAGACTAGGAAAGATAGAGCGGGAGGAGAAGGGGATGGCAGAGGATAAGATGGTTGGATGCCGTCACCAACTCAATGGACATGGTTTGAGTAAGCTCTGGGAATCGGTGATAGACAGGGAGGCCTGGCACGCTGCAGTCCATGGAGTCGCAGGGAGCTGGATACGACTGAGGGGCTGGACTGAACTGAACTGAATGAGTTAAATACTGCTTGGCATATGATATTATTCAATACTAGTGCTGTTTCTAATATTATGATGACTTGTCTTCAAAGGGCCAGGTAGCTTATTCCTGTACGACTTATTCTTCACTTTTTTGGAATCTCATGCAGATAATCAGAGTAGGTTAATCAGTGAAAGCCCATGATATTGTTTCATTGTTGTTGTATTAAAGAATCACGCACCTCCATCTCTCCCAGCCAATTGTAAGTAATAAGTAACAGTAAGCTCCTAGCCTGAGAACAAAGGACCTTGACAAAAGCTGCATTAAGATCTAAGGGGACTTAAGCACGCCCTGCTCTTCATATTTCCATCTAGGTTAGCAATGAAAAAGCACATGTGTGCTGCTGTTCTAACAATGAGATTTTATTAGAACTGCACCACTGGCAATACATCAGTTAAAGGGGCACAGCAGCGAATCTGCTTGTGAAGTGAAGACTTCTTTTATAGAGCATATGATTGCTCACTAACTTATCTCTGCCATAAATCTAGAGATTTGTATGTAGAGTGTGTAAATGGGCTGCACCTGAGCCAATGGTACTTTCAAAGAGTAGGGGTGACTTGGCTAAGAGTTAGCTGGCTGCTTTGAGACATGTTAAGAGTTGTTCCTTCAGGGAGCTCCTCTCTGGGTCTTTACCCCACCACCACTGTTCTGTTTTGGGAATAGTCCTTTTTCTTTCTTGGTCCTGGATTAACATGGCCTGCTCTCAGGTGACCTCAGCAGAGATGCTGGCATGATCTGAAGTTCATGTCTTGTAAATGTTTAGTGAAAGTCTTCAGCGAATAAAGGGATAAAGCAGCAATTAAAACGCTCTCTCTTGACAGGATACTGTTGATTAAATCAGATTCTGGTGTGTTACTGTAGCTTTTGATGTGTTACAACGGTACAGGGGTTTGTATGCTATCACTGATCTAAGTAACCCCCCACGATGTACATGAGACAACTAATATCACTGAGTAATAACACACCAGTTATTGCTTCCGAATCATCTAAGGGCATATGCCCTATGAATAACAGTAAGTAAGTGTTAGTCACTCAGTCGTGCCCAACTCTTTGTGACCCCATGGACTGCAGCCCACCAGGCTCCTGCGTCCCTGAGATTTTCTAGGCAAGGTTACTGGAGTGGGTTACCATTTCCTTCTCCGGGGGATCTTCACTACCCAGGGATTCAACCCAGGTCTCCTGTACTGCAAGCAGATTCTTTACCAACTGAGCTATAAGGGAGGCCCGTCTTATGAATAATACTTGAATTTAAATCATATTTCCTTCATAACAATATGAACACACTTTTTCTCTTATCTACCTTAAAACTTCTAAGAGGAAAAATGGGGTTGGATCTGTATCTCCCTCTTTGGAGGAGTTGGTTTCCCAGGTGGTGTTAGTGGTAAGGAACCTGCTTGCCGATGCAGAAGACATAAGAGATGAGAGAGACACTGGGTCGATCCCTGGGTTGGAAAGATCCCCTGGAGGAGGGCATGGCACTCCACTCCAGTATTCTTGCCTGGAGAAGCCCATGGACAGAGGAGCCTGGAGGGCTAACAGTCCGTAGGGTTGCAAAGAGTCAGACACGACTGAAGCAGCTTGGCACACACACATGCACTTTTGAAGAGTATGAGAACCAGAGAACCAGAGACTAAATCACTTGCATGATATCCTTCAGTGACATGGAACCCAAGAGAATCCTGGACCATGGAACACCAATCTTGAAACCTTTCTGCTAAATCAGGGTTAGCCAAGTATTCTCGTAAAGAGCTCAGTTCAGTTCAGTTCAGTCGCTCAGTCGTGTCTGACTCTGCGACCCCATGAATCGCAGCATGCCAGGCTTCCTTGTCCAACATCAACTCCCAGAGTTTACCCAAACTCATGTCCATTGAGTCTGTCAAGAGCTAGAGGCTAAATATTTTAGACTGGGTGGGTGATACTGTTTCTGTGGCAACACAACTATTCAACTCTGCTGTTGTATCATGAAATCAACCACAGAGTATAAACGTACAGAATGAGCATGGCTGGTTAATATGATTGACTCCCTCTCTCTCTCGCTAAACACACGCACACGCACGCACGCACACACACACACACACACACACACACACACACACACAAAGCAGGTGATGGGCCACACTGGGCTCACATTTAAAAATTTAACAACACTCGTATCACGTTGTGACCCATGTTAGACGCTACCTTAGGATCAAAAGGATACTGCATGGCAATAGAATGCGACATTTGTCCTTGCTTTTGCATTATCACTTGGGCTTCACAAGAACCCTGCTATATAGTTTATTAATGACTTTCCATTTTATATATGATAAAACTGAGGCTAGCTCATTGTCTAAGGCTGTGTGTATGCTTACTTGCTCAGTCCCGTCCAACTCTTTACAACCCAGTGGACTGTAGCCTGCCAGGCTCCTCTGGCCATGGGGATTCTTCAGGCAAGGATACTGGAGTGGGTTTCCATGCCCTCCTCCAGAGGACCTCCCCAACCCAGGGATCAAACCCAGGTCTCCTGCATTGCAGGTGAATTCTTTAAGGTCTGAGCCTCCAAGGAAGGCCACATGGTTGTAAATGCACTGTGAAGACTGCAGTACAAGTCTCCTGACTTCTAATACTTCTCTTCTGCTAGCTATTCCATAAAGAGTTCTTATCCACACTTTCATGTTGAAATGTGAAAATGCTTGGACCGGGGGAGGAATGATTTGTCTGGGGTCAGTGATCCTTTAGTGATTTGCTCTAGGACAGAACTTCATCTGTTGGCTTCCAGGTTGGTCTTCTATCCCTTCACATTATTGTGAACATACCCCCTCCCCCCCCCCCAAAAAAGGTGTAATTTGATAGAATGATGGCATGTTCATTGTATTTCATTCTTTAAGCTTCCTGAAATAATATCATTTTAGAAATGATATCATTTTAGAAATGATTTCTTTGAGGTACCAAACAGTATCCAGATGGAGAATAATGATTTGCGATTCACTTTATGTCTTTGACTAGTTTTCAAAATCCCAATCTGGATTAAACAATTCTTTTTATAAAATTAAACAGCAGTATCTTTTGTTTAATTTTATTCTTGAGTGCTGACGATTACATCTTTGGTCATAGTATTTAATTATCTCCTCCGATCCGAGGAATGTGTGAATCAGAAAGTTAATTAGTAAAGAGGACTCAGTTTTAACCAGCACTTCAAAAGGAATCATTGAGTAGGAATCACTGTGATTTCTAGGGTCTCTTCAGGCTCTGTCAGAATACGGAAGATGATCGGGTGATCAATCGTCCTGGTTTGCCTGGGCCTGAGGGTTTTCTTGGAATGCAAGGCTTCCAGGGCTCAAGCCAGAAAAGTCCCAGGCAAATGGTCACCCTGACTGCTAAATCATATGTGTTCAATGAATTGACCATTAACCATAACTCTGCATTCCTGGAGGTAATGATGTTCCTCTGGAAAGGGACTGGGGGACAAGAACAGCTTCTCAGCAACACTTGAGCATGACAGGGCTTCATGAATTTGTAGAGAAATCTAACTATAGATATCCAATGATATTAAAATATCAGAGGGTATCGAAAGACTAGCTTACTGACAAATATAAACCAGTCTCAATTATTGTTGCTACTTTTCCCACTCATTGGTAAAAATCGTGGAATCAGACACTTAATCTAAGAAACACATAAACGAAGAGGACTTTTAGCTCCAACTATAACAGAAGGTGTCTGCTCAACATGGAAAATTATCCACAGGCTACTGGAGAGCATCAGTTCTTAGACTCCACAGAATATCCAGTTGCCAACACGGGATCCACAGAAAGACCAGGAGGTGATGCCAAGTTTCCAGACCCTGGATCTGAAGCCATCGGCCAAATGACACCTTCTTGAGATTTCTCTCAGGCCTCCTGCCATTTCTCCGTCCTCTGACAGTTCTGGTTTTGCAAATGTGGGCTGGCTGAGAAGACCTGCTCTGGATTTCCCAACTTTGGGGAAAGAAGTTTCTGGTGGTCCCATTATACACCAAGTCTCTGAAAGGTCCCTTTGTTTCTGGTGGAGTTAACTTTTCTGCCAAGGGGCTTCTCTAGGCACCACAGGTGTTGGCCACTCTCCCTACCCTGGAGGATGTTAAAAGTAAACACCAGAGGGATCCATACAGTCCAGCATTGGCACAGTTGCTACCATACTAGCCAGGGTTAAAAACCACAAATGACTAAAATCTTTGGAAAAAGCAACACAGAGGATTTTCAGATTTTCCTATAGAAATGCTCACTATCCAAAGCCTTATTCTCCTTTTTCAGTTACATCTGGTGACTGTTTATTTAAGAACTTGGTTAGAAAATTCAGTTGAAATATGCATCAGTAAATTCCATTGCCCATCACAGGCTGGCCAAACACAGTTAATGAGTCTTCTTGGCTCTGATTTCCAAGTCTGAGTTAGCATCTGCAGGGGGGCGGTCTCCCTGACCCTCACGTGTCCTAAGGCATTCAGACACCTAACCCATTAGGGACTCCTAGCTCTGCCCACATCCTCCCAGTAACCTGCAGTTCTAGAGCCCTCGCTGGCTCTGACGTTTTTCTCCTTAATCCTTACTTTGGCCTTTACTTTTTCTATTCCTTTGTTGAGTCCATTTCTCAGGTCCACATCATTTCTTTTCTTGTCTCCTGTCTTCCCTTCTGCTCCTTCCTTGACGCTTTCTCCCTTTCCGATGCATCCCGGTCAACCTCTCCCACTTTTCTGTGCTATTTGCCCCTCTCTTTTGAACTGTTTCTGCGCCCTGATTTTTCTTCCTCTTGCGGAACCTGTTTCTTGCTTTCCACTTGGAATTTCTTTAACTATTAAAAAAAAGAACAATTATTGCCATGCTGCTTCATTTTTAGTAAACCTGATTTCGAAAATGGAAAACTCTATTTCCTTAGCGTGCTGTGGCAGAGAGGTAGAGACGTAAATTAACTAGAGCCGGCTGAGATGCGGAAGAGAGCCAATTTGTAGCTCTGCGCCAGAATGAATACGAAGCAGGTGGCGAGGGGTATGAATACACACCTCCATCCAGCTCAGCACACTCTGTGCTCACCGAATATCTACAGCCTGTGCGGGCCCAGAGAAAAATCAATTTCTCCTTATCGAATGCCAAATGAAGGCTGTTGAAGTCAGGTACTGATCCACTATTTAAAGAGAACAAATTCAAAACTGGCACAGAGCTTTCTGAAATTGCTGCGAAGTCCAGTTTCAAAAACATGAGTACTTGACTCAGCCGAGGACACTCCTACAGGGGGACTGATGTCTGTGTGTTGGCAGAAGCCGCCTGGTATATTCCCCAGATCCCCTAACTTTCTGCTAACACAAAGGCTGAGCAACACAGGCCCACGGGCTAGAATAAAATTGCTTCAGGTTGGTAAGCATTCAGTAGTTTCCCTGAGTTTTCAGCAGGCTCAGATTCACACCTGCCAGTATTGCTTTTGATTACGAAACACAACAGTTGGGCAGTCCAGGTAACTGTAATTGTCTCTGTAATTAGATTCTGTCATGCACGGTATACTCAGGCCTTGGGCTTTTGTGGAAACAGAAGAGGTGCCTGGAGTATCTTTAGAGCACTTGGTCTCTTCTAGAGAGCAGGTCGCTAATAAGCTCTTCCTGCAGCAACGAGAAGGCGGGTTGTCTCTCTTTTACACCTCCTTCGACCCCTTTCTGGTTCAGCAAATTTGAGCTGTGTTGCAGAATGAAAAACAAAGGAGAAAGCTGTAAACGAGGAGAAGGGATGGAAACTGTCCTGGAAGAAATCCAATGTCTGTCTTGGGTTCCGTGCATTTCAAAATGGAAACGCTACACTCTGTTAAAGTGCCCATTAAGCAAACAATACAGGGAAATGAGGTGGGGTTTAGGAGGCTGGGAGGGAGAAGAGGCAGGTCAGGGAGAGGAGGGCATTGTTTTTAAAAGCAATTGCAAAATGTTCAATAAGGGGGAAGGAACACCTGCAGATATTTCACCGGAGAGTGAGGAGAGCATTATCTCTATACTGACAACTGGCAATAATGTCTCTATTGTAGTCACACAAAGGTCTGTCTGTATCTAACAAGACAATGGCGGGTTTAGTGATGGTATAAACTCCACGCCCTGAGATCTAGGCATCAGGAGGCGGAATGACTAAATACTTGATATATTAAGTAGATGGGGGGAAATATAGCAGATCTGTGAGAGTAAACATGTTTACCCAGCAGTTAAAACAGTCACACAAGGAAAGGCAAAGAAAAAACACAGCTTACTGTGTGCCAGGTACTTCCATCTTCTCTGTCTCTATCCCAAACTCACACTGATGCAGTGGGTATTATCAGTCTTCATTCCCAGATGAGGAAAAGAGTTCAAGAAGATGTAAATAACCCAAGTTCATTTAGCTGCTCAACAGTAGACTCAAAATTTGAGGGCAAATCCCACTGCAGATGGTGCCTGCGGCCATGAAATTAAAAGACGCTTGCTCCTTGGAAGAAAAGCTATGACCAACCTAGACAGCATATTAAAAAGCAGAGACATTACTTTGCCAGCAAAGGTCTGTCTAGTCAAGGCTATGGTTTTTCCGGTAGTCACGTATGGATATGAGAGCTGGACTATAAAGAAAGCTGAGCACTGAAGAACTGATGCTTTTTAACTGTTGGTGTTGGAGAAGACTCTTGAGAGTCCCTTGGACTGCAAGGAGATCCAACTAGTCAATCCTAAAGGAAATTCAGTCCTGAATATTCACTGGAAGGACAGATGCTGAAGCTGAAACTCCAATACTTTGGCCACCTGATGCAAAGAACAGACTCATTGGAAAAGACCCTGATGCTGGGGAAGATTGAAGGAGGGAGGGGAAGGGGATGACAGAGGACAAGAGGGTTGGATGGCATCACCGACTCAATGGACATGAGTTTGAGCAAGCTCCGGGAATTGGTGATGGACGGGGAAGCTAGCGTGGTGCAGTCCATGGGGTCGCAAAGAGTCGGACACAACTGAGTGACTGGAGTGAACTGAACCCATCTGACTTATACCTGGTCATGCTGCCCTCCAAGAACACAGTCTCCGTACCTTCCAGAAAGGAAACCAACACTTAAGAATCACCAACCATACGCCAGTTACTCTGGACCACAATCTCATTCTTCATCTCCCACAATTTCAGTTCCACCCACACACAGATGATTTGACGGACAAACAGTACGTGGTCTCTTCAAAAAAACAATTCAAATCTCTGCCACTGCAATTACACAACCCTGGTGTCTGGGCTTGGGAGTTCTATGAGATTCCCAGCACTGGCATCCCTCCTGAACAGAGAAATCTCATCTGAAAACCAGAGGAAAGGCTTTGGAAAGAAACGGGGTAGGGTCTACAGGAGATTTCTGGGCTACGCTCACACCGCCTTCCCAATGGGCACATCTCCTGCCCCTCTGAGTGGAGCCGACTCACAGACTTGAGGAGCCCAGCTCTTTAGGACGGGTCTGATTTTCTACAGTCTAGAGAACAGGATGTTTTTTTCAGACTCATTAGTAGCCCAGGTGAGAAGCCAGTAGGTGAGTCCCTTCCTTGGAAAGTTAGGCTTCCTTAGATGATTCCGGCTAACATTTCATTAGCTCTTGCCTGCATGTGCCAGGCACTGTTTTAAGCACTTCTGCATCTTAGCTCCTTGCACTGACGAGGTGGGGATGTTTATCCCAACTTCGGGCACAGAGATTGGGTAGCCTCAGCTTCTAACGCGCAGGGTCTGCCCCGGGACCAGCCCACCCTGCTGCCGTGTTGAATCAGATTCTTCAGCCCTTTGGCAAATTGGGGACTCAGCCTACTCTTGTAGAACTTTGTTGTTATCGAGTGAACACAGGGCCTATATTCCCTCATTTGCTATATTCTCTCTTATTTGCTTTCTATCCTACAACTGCTTCTCAGCACAGATTCCATGTTTCCACCTTCCTTGCTCATTCTAAAGCACGTTCCAGTCCTGTTTCTGTTTCTCCCACCTTACAATACCACCCATTCTTTTACCCCCTACCCCTCTCTAGCTACTGCTCTTTCTATCTCCTCCCTTTACAGCCAGTCCTCTCGAGAGTTTCCTGTCTTGCCGTCTCTGTGTCCTCACTTCCGCCTCACTGCTCAGCCTACTTTACCTCCACCGTTCCCCTGAAATTGCAGCCTGTCTGGGCGGTAACTCCAGTGGGTTTAAGGGTTTCTTCCTGGGACATCAGACCTGGTTGACCATCCGTGTCTTGAAAGACTCACCCGTTGCCTCCTGTTAGGGTGATCCGTCCGCAGGTTTGCCCCCTCCCTGCCGCCCCCGTTCAGTCTCCTCTGTATATTCCTTTTCCTCTGCTCCCCTTGCTTTCCGCAGCCCTCCCCTCTCCTGGGCTCTCTAACCCGTTCCTGGCCTCGCCCTTTACCCTTCCTTCTCCCCCAGCTCTCGCGACGTCTCTAGCCCACTGCCTTCTCCAGTCCCCCCGCCGCTCCTCTGGCTGAGCCCCTGTCCTGCTCGTCTGGCCCGCCTGCTGCTCCGGCTTCACCTCTCCAATCCACGCTGTCAAAGCTTTTGCCAGAGTGACCTTCGCGGCCACTAAAGGGGTGACCTCTCTCTCCTCCATGAGCCTTTGAAGGACTCCCCTTTGCTACGAGACATCCCTACTCATCCGAACGTACAGGCAAGGCGTGTTAGGATCATGCCCACAATTGCCTTTGCGGCTTCAGTTTTCATGATCTCTCCTGCATCCTGTGATCCAAACCATCAAACTCCTCTCGGTTCCTTGCTGTACCCCACTCCCACAGGTTCCACGTGTTCCCACATATGGCCTTTATTACATGAAGCACCCCTCTCCCATGCTCATGTCTTCCAGCTGACGTCTAGGTAAGTGTTACTCGCTTAAAGGTCAGCTCTTTTTCAAAGCCTTCCCAGACCTCCTGAGCTTGGACCGGGTGCTCCTTCTCTGTGTCCCTCCAGTGCCCTGGATGCCAGTCAGGACACTTTTTTGTAGTTGTCTCTCTGTGTATCTATGTCTCCTAGTAAACATAAGCTCTAGAAGTAGGCACTGTTTGTATCCTGGCTTTCATTCGACTTGAACCCCTACCATAATGTTTACTGATGCAAAGAGCAGACTCACTGGAAAAGAGCCTGATGCTGGGAAAGATTGAGGGCAGGAGGAGAAGGTGGCAACAGAGGATGAGATGATTGGATGGCATCATCGACTCAATGGACATGAGCAGACTCTGGGAGACAGTGAAGGACAGGGAAGCCTGGCCTGCTGCAGGTCACGGGGCTGCAAAGAGTTGGTGATGACTTAGTGACAGGGAAACGACAATAATAGTGTTTAGTGAAAAATTAAACAGTTTAAAGGAACATTACATATTTTTGAATGAACAAGCATGCTTTGTAGGAACTAGGAGGTGAGGACAAAGTGAAGCAGCCTAGCCTGGTGAAGGGATGACTAGAAGGGCAGAATTAAGGGAGCTTGGGAAGGTAATATCCCTGAGTACTCCTGCTCACGCTGTCCAGTATTTAAAGTGAAGGATCTTTCTGGAGTTGAATAAAGACAAAGGGAATTGAAAGAGAAGATTCTTTCGTCCAGCCTGTCTTTCAGGAAGATGTCTGGGAGACTGCCCAGAGTCTACGAGGAGACAGAGAAGGTGCTGGTTTGTTTTGCGAGAGAGTGAGAGGGAACAGAGACAAGAAAACCTGGAGGCTTATAAGCGCCCCCAACCCTGTCCTGGTCAGGATATTTACCAAGTTTCAGCCAACTGTTTCTGTGTCTCGCTTGGAAAGTGAGCAGCCTGTGCGGATGGGGTGGGGAGCTATGCCACTTGCTGCCTCTCCACATGCCCGCAGCACTGAATGCTTTGACACACGCTCTGAAGTGCAACTCAAGCGCTCGACTGACTGGTGAGTGACGAAACCTGGTCTGAGGCAATTTATCGTTTCAAGATGATGGCAGGAGGCAGACAGTTCTGGCTAGAAGTGGAGCGGATCCTTTTGAGCAAAGGATATAAAAAAAGAGATTCTGCATAGCAGCTGGCCCCCTGGAATGCTGGCCACAGACATTTGGAGTACACTTGTCATGTAGGGGTCCTGGGATGCCCCTACTAACCTAGAGCCCCTGGAAGCCAGGATGGGGGCTATCACCCTCCACTGGGAAGGTTATAATGATTCACAAGAGAGAATAGTTACCGAAGGGTAAAGTGGTGGGCAAAGCATCATAGAGATATTGGCATATGCCAGGCCTTGAAGATGTAACTTCTAGGAGGGAAAAAGACAGGGCATTCCATGTAAGCATTTCCCCCATAATATGGGAAAAGGCAAGGAGTAGGGCGTAGGCAGGGTATGCCCAGCGAATACCGATTAGAACAGCTTGGCTAGAGAGGCGAGCTCCGGTCATAGAGTATTGGAAGTGAAGACAGGATAAAAATACCCTGCAGTGCTCTATAGGTAAGATCAATGGCTCATTTACCCAGCTTCAAAAGGCTGCAAATAGCTATTTTTTATGTTGGAAAAGAAATCCAATAATTTGTATCACTTGCCTCTATGAATCTGATAAAAAGCCCTTCCTGAAGACTGTAACAAATGGCCGCGGGAGCCCTGCATTCAAGCTGCAGTATTGTAAGACACGGCCAGGAGAGTCGGATCATATTGATTTTGTTGGGCCTCTTGGGCTGTGTGTACAGAATCCCCAGAGCCCCTGCCTCGCTCACTGGGTTCCATTTTCTCCTGTTTTGTACAGATTTAGAGAGAGCCAGCTCTAAGGAAGGCTGCACTGGCATGTGCAAAGCCCATCGAAGCACAGCTGCAGTCCTTAAGAAGCTCGAGTGGAACAGAGGTAAGATGCTCTAATGATTTAGGGCCACGTGTCAAAGAAAAGCAAGAACGAGGACACGAAAAGAAGAGACGGATGTGGAGCAACTGGAACTGTCATCCACAGCTGGCAGGAATGTCATTCAGTCACTAGGTCGTGTCTGACTCCTTACAATCCCATGGACTGCAGCACACCAGGCTTCCCTGTCCTTTATTATCTCCCAGAATTTGCTCAGTTTCATGTACATTGAGTCACTGATGCCAACTGACCGTCTCATCCTCTGCCACCCTCTTCTCCTGCCTTCAACCTTTCCCAGCAGCAGAGTCTCTTCCAACGAGTCAGCTCTTCGTATCAGGTGTGAATATAAAGAATGGGAAATGGTAAAACCATTTAGGAAAACAGTTAGGCAGTTTCTTCCAAAGTTAAACACAGCTGCCCTTCTAGATATTTCCCTAAGGAAGAAAACACATGTATCCACATAGAACATTTGTATAAGAATATATTATAAAGAAACTATACCCCAATAAAAAATAAAATAAAAAGAATGTACCTAGTCGCTTTCTGCATAAATACAAAAAAAATAAGCCCTGAAAAAAGCTAAATGTGCACTTAACAAGAAAATGGATAAACAAATTGTGGATGGAAAGTGCTCATCAGTAAAAAAGAATCAATCACTGACAAGTGCAATAGCATGGGTGGGCCTCAAACACACGACAGAGCGAAGGGGGACCCAACTCCTTGCGCTTATTCCATTTACACAAAGTTCAGGCACAGCCAGAACTGCGCTTGGATAATAGAAGTCAGAACAGTGTAGTCTCTGGGGATGGGGTGAGGTTGGGAGTTGTCTGGAAAGGAGAATGAAGAACCTATCTGGAAATGTTGTATCTTAACTCTGGGTGGTGGTTACCAAGGTATTCACGACTATCGAAACTTATCAAAGTGAGTGCCTTTTACTGTATGTCAATTGTATTTCAGTAAAAAAAAAGGTATAGAACAAGAAAGGAGCTGGGTAAAGGACAGCATAGCTTCATGGAGATGCTGCCTTGGGCAGCTTCAGAGAGAAGCTGGAGGACGGAGTGAAGCTGTGATGGGCGCGGTGTGTGAGTGCTCCCAGTGGATGTCCTCACGTCTCAGTACAGCTGGAAGAGAGACCCTCAGTGAAGGGGACAAAAAGCGAGGGCTGGGGCTTGAGGAGCATAGACAAAGCTCAGAACAGGATGCTACAGAGAATTAGGAAGGGACTTTTCCTGAGATGAATGGACACATTTTGAGAGTTACGCATCATGGCTTACTGATGGAGACCATTAGCCAGGCTCGGGACTGGCAGGGCATGGAGGATGGAAGCATACGGTGTTCACTGAGAGCACACTCCAAGTGGTCATGGCTAGAGGATAGGAATGAGAGCGCAGGGCCGATGGAGATCGCAGAGGGGTCAAGGTTCTGGCTGTCAGGAAGAAGAGGAGCAAGTCCAGGAGGCATAAGACATTTGACTGGTAGCTCAGACAGTAAAGAATCTGCCTGCAATGCAGGAGACCCAGATTTGATCCCTGAGTCAGGAAGATCCCCTGGAGGAGGAAATGGTAACCCATTCCAGTATTCTTGCCTGGAGAATCCCATGGACAGAGGAGCCTGGGGGGCTACAGTCCATGGGATCACAAAGAGTCAGACACGACTGAGCGACTAAGCGCATGAGACGGTGTTGATCAGTGAAGGTGGTTTTCCGATTCACGATGCCTGAAGGAGAGCAGTTCTGAATGATGGAGAGGTTGAATGGTGATGACACAGCCTTGGAAGCTGGGAGTCAACAAGGACAGTGGCAGAAGAGACATGGAAAGGGAGACTGAGACAAAGGCTGAAGTCCTTGCGAACGCGGTGGCATGTCCCCAGTTACAAGTTCCTCTCTCTCCCCAGGTGAAGCGGAAGCTGACCTGAGCTTGGATTACAAAGTATTGCTTTAAATAATACGCAATTGGCTATATTTAACTCTTTCTATTCTATGAAGATGAAAATGCTTCAGGGTATCTTTTAAAGCTGATTTTCATCAAGTCTCAATGAGTAACACAAAGTGGTTTTTATTCTCTTTTTACAAATGAAGAAAGGAGCCTTACCTCACACAAGGCTCCTCCCCACAGCCTTCCTTCTGATCGGGGTAGGATGTGGGTATACAAAAGTAATTGCTGAAATCACCGGGCTGTGCAGAAGGGGACTGCCCTTCAGAAAGGGCACAGCATGGCAGAGGTTTCAATGTTTGAAAAGAGCTGTACTGTATGTTTTGACACTTCAAAAGTAAAATTTATGGGAAGAAATAAGTTGTTCTGTTCTTATTCATCTTTCCAGTTCTTTTATTGATTTTCTTATTGGAATAATTCCTTCAAGCCCTTAAAAATCTAAATTCTTATTTAGAGACTCCCAGACTCCTACATCAAGAAATATATTCCAAAGGCCAGTGGGGGCTTTTTGGTATATCATGAATCAGAAGGAAATGGCAGCAGAATTGTTTCTACTGCTTATTAACCATGCGATCTCTTGACAAAATATTGCATCTCTGTGCTTCGAGTTCCTCATGGGGAAATTATGCAAGTAAAAGAGCTATACAAGGTTGGAATTTTTAATACTCTAAGAAAACAGTGAATCATTAGTGAGCCCTTAAATAGAATTCGCAACAAGAAAGTCAGCTTAGACCTGAAACAGCATTCTGGCAAGGTATTCTTAATCAGGGATCTTCTAGAAATGAGTGCTGATTAATAAGATGAGAACACCCCCCACTCCCACCCCCACAGCTACTTCCTCATCAGCATCAGTACCCCCGTGCTCTGTCTTCCTGCCTGTTACCAAAGGAGAACCATTCAGGCTTATGTTGTTCAGTTGCCCAATCATGTCTGACTCTTTGCAACCCCATGGACGGCAGCACGCCAGGCCTCCCTGTCTCTCATCATCTCCCGAAGTTTGCCCAGATCCATGTCCATTGCATCGGTGATGCCACCCATCCATCTCATTCTCTGATGCCCTCTTCTGCTTCTGCCCCCAATCACGGAGTGTGGGCTACAGGACCTTTCCCTCTGCCACCAAGTTATGGTGTAGAACTCCAGAGTCAAGAGTTCTAAACCTGAACCTAGTTTTCCAGGTTCTTATGAAATGTATTTGTATGTATTTGTCAGTATCATGGGAAAAAACATTTTTGTCTAATAGTTTGTTAGCTTGATACAGAAATTTTACATATTGAAAATATATGCTGATTCCTTCTTTGATCTTATCCCAACCTCTTATATGCTGGGGTTGCCAAGGCTCAGTCTCAGAGCCTCTTCTCTTCTCTACACTCATTCCCATCTGATCCACCCAACCCATGGCTAGACTGCTGATGACTCCCAAATGGCTTCTCCAGCCCACACCTCTTTCTTAGTTTTATACTCTTTACTTGACATTTCCACTTGGATGCCTAACAGGCATCTCAAATGTGCACATCTACCAAAATAAACTCCTGTCTTCTTTCCAAAATCCATTCTAGTCACAGCCTTCCACATTCCACTTTATGCCAACCCCCTCTTCCAACTGCTTAGGCCAAAAACCTTGCAGCCTTTTGGAATCACCTTTTACTCTTGCAATCTGTCAGGAAACCATGCTGGCTTTACATTTAAAATATATCCAGAATATGACCATTTCTCACTACTTCTGCTGCCACACTCTGCTCCAAGCTCCAGTCACCTCTTGTCTGGACTACTGCGATCGCCTGCTCATAGGTCTCTCTTTTGGTCTATTCTCAATACAGACTCCAGTATGATACCATCCCAGTATGACAGATCATGTCTTTTTGCTCAAGATCCTGCAATGGCTTCCCCATTTCACTCTGAGTAAAAGTGAAAATCGTTAACATTCTTCAAAGCCCTATGTTCCCTAGACCCTCATACCTTCGGACCGCTCCCTCCCTTGCTCCTTCAGCCTCAGGCACTCAGGTCTCTGTGAAGGTCCAGAAACGTGCTACGTAGATTCCTGAACCAGTATGTTATGTTGCTCTGGCTGTTCAGTCCTCTGGGAGGCTTTCCTCTCACTTATCTGCTTAGTATGTCTCCATCCACCTCATTCCCCACACTCTTCTCTACTTTTCTTTGCCCCATACCACTATTCCCCTTTCCTACATCATGACGGAAATGCCATACATCTGTACATCTGTCCAGTACAGTAGCCACGTGCCGTCTGGCTATCGAGCACTTCAAATGTACTTGACTTGAATTTTAAATTTTACTTAATTTTAATTAATTTAAATTTATATTTTGTTTAAGTAGCCACGTGTGGTTTGTGGCTAGCATCAGGAACTGCTCCAGAATCTGAGTACCATGAGACAGGGAACTTTGTTTCATTCACTAAGGTCACCTAAATACCCAGCAGAGTGCATGACGCACAGTAGGTACTCAATAAAAATGTGCTAATGAATGTGTGATCAAAGTCCAAGGCCAGCTTTTCCAAGACCTGGCAGTCTACCACTGGACAAGAGAGAGAGGCAGAATCAGGAACTCATCAATAGGAAGCCCGCTTTCCCAGCATATCAAAGAAAGGTCCACAAGTCAAGGCGAGGGCTGTCTGTAAGTAAGGGCCCTGTCAGTAAAGTCTAGGCAAGGGTTTCCCACAAGCAAGGGCCCTCGAAGTAAGCACAGTGCCTCGCACATATAAATTAGGAAAACAAACAGTCCCTCCTGCACAGAATCCAATCTCCAGTCTCTACCAATGTGTAACCAACTCGGCTCACTTGTGGCCACCATCGGAATTCAAGGCAGAGGCTCCCCACAGGCATGGTCTTGCAGAGAAAGGTTAATACGAATGTGTGAAGCACTGTACCATCCCAGCAGTGAGGAACACGAAGGCAAGTATCAGCATCGCTGATGAAAATGCTGAGCTCATGGAATACAAGGGTTTATGCAATTGCATCTTGGAAACCAAGCAGAAGTACTGAAGAGTTGTGGAAATTTATGTGAATTTGGCAGAATGAACATACCATGCAGGAAATTAAATAACCATTGTGTGAATGGTATTTTAAAAGCTATTTTGGAGACGAAGTAGAGAATCAGTCTTACAATGCCAAATCAAGATTTTTAAACTGTTTCCTTCCAAAATCTTATTTTGAAGACCCTTAAGACCAGTGCTTTCAGTATAACTAAGGTAGTGAAGAAGTTAAAAGTGCTTTAAGCTACAATAATACTAAGGATTAGGCAATATTTTCTTTCTGTTATCTGACTAGCTCTTTAGGTTCCTATTAAAAGCAATAGATTTTTATGTCTCTAGTTTTTACTTTAAAATACTTCAGCATATATTTATACACCCATGTTCATAGCAGCATCACTTATAGTAGCCAAAAGGTGGAACCAATTCAAATGTTCACTGAATGAACATTTCGATAAACAAATAAATAAAACATGGTATATACATACAATGGAAAATTATTCAGCCTTAAAAAGAAATGAAATTCTGATACATGCTACAACATGAAGACATCATACTAAGTAAAATAATGCAGGAAAAACATTGTATGATTCCACATATATGAGAAATGTAGAATGGTCAAATTCATAGAGACAAAAAGTGAAGTGAAGTCACTCAGTCATGTCCAACTCTTTGCGACCCCATGGACTGTAGCCTACAGGCTCCTCTGTCCAGGGGATTTTCCAGGCAAGCGTACTGGAGTGGGTTGCCATTGCCTTTTCCAGGGGATCTTCCCAACCCAGGGACTGAACCTGGGTCTCCCGCATTGTAGGCAGATGTTTACCATCTGAGCCACTGAGTGGAATGGTTATTTCCACTTTGGGAAGGGGAATTATTGTTAATATTGTTTTCTGGGTATAGAGCTCAAAGTTTTAGTTTGAGAAGATGAAAAAGTTCCCGAAGGCATGGTGATGGGTAACAATGCGAATGTACATAATATCACAGAAGAGTACACTTAAAATGGGTTAAAAGGGTGAGTTTTCTGTTAAGTATGTTTTACTACTGAACAAAGACAGACAAAAATTATCAGCATGTGCCATGTGATACCGTGTGGCCATTTCTCAGGGTAAGCTATAACCAGGTGCTAGAATGTGCTGCATTCTAACAAAGAAAGCACAGCGCGGGCTGGTCTTTCCTATTAGCTCCCACAGGTGTCTGCTTTCTGTGTCTCAAATCACAAGCAGTGCTGTGCCAATTATTATACCAAAAGTCAGAAATGCTTCTTTTAATTGATGAAATTAGTAGTCGGTGATGCAGCATGGTGAATCTTAGAAATGCGCTCTTATTATTGAAATTTAAATACTACATTATATTCAGATGT
The DNA here is from genome assembly GCF_032405125.1 of Capricornis sumatraensis. Lineage (NCBI taxonomy): Eukaryota > Metazoa > Chordata > Mammalia > Artiodactyla > Bovidae > Capricornis > Capricornis sumatraensis. The sequence goes on from NC_091079.1 coordinate 85,873,740, forward strand.
GGACTGGCAGAAATTATTTGAGATCATCTCCATACTTGCTCCATCTGGGCATAAGAATGACCTAGTAGTGAAGCTGTCAGCTAAGTAGGAAACTCTTACCTCAAAATTTCTTCAGGGGCTACCATGATTTACCAATAAGAACCTAAGGGTCACAGATGGCCGAATCAGCCCAGGTCAGGTCACAGTCACACACACAGAGGCCAGAGGAAAGTTCTAGTGTTAAAGGACACAGGAAACCAATCTGTGAAGACTTGAATTATTAATCCTGGGAAAATACAATAGATTGGTTAGTTTACTTCCCTCCCTGATTTTAGAAGACAAAAAATTTGGGCTCAGAAATGTTGAGTGATCTTTGTTAAGTGTTGAGTGATCTTTCCAAGTGTGAATGAATTTCATCTGCAGAAACTAAGAGGGGGATATTTGATGTCATCCTTATTGAAGAGCTGCCAGTTACTGAGGAATGAACATATGCGGGGCATACTATTAGGAGGTTCACCACGTGCTTGCGGATTTTCACAAAATCCCTGCCGAGTGAACTGCTGTCCTCAGTTTTCAGAGGAGGGGCTGAAGTTCAGAGTGGTCATGCCAGCAGATGTGGTCGCGCCACATTCACAGCCCCAGCGCACACCGCCTTTCTCACCAGTTGTGGGCGACCTGAGCAGGCGGGGAGTCCTGGGGGCAGCACCTCTGGGTCAGCACTTGGTCAATGAAGAACCCCCTCCCAGGTTAGGCATCTCTGAGGTAAGTTCTATACCGTCTCCCAGAACCCAAAGTGCACCCAGTGGCCCACAGGAGTAACCTGCCCAAGACCATGCTGCTTGTTAACTTTCTTCCATTCTTAGACTCATTTCCTCACTCCCCATCAGTGCTTCTGGGATCACCTTTCAGATAAACCACCTGCCTCAAATCCCCGCCTCAGGGATGCTTTGGGGGCAATCGTGTAATTTTCCAAGGTAACCCAGCCAGCCACCAGGTTGCAGAGTTGGATGGTGAACCCAAGTCTATCTATGTTTGAGGATCACGCTGCTCTTCTACAAATTTAATTACATCTTCCTGCCTGAGTAAGTAGAGATAAGACAGAAGGAGACAGTGGATGTTTCAGAAGCAGCTCTTGAGATTTCTAAATGATGTGTTTGGTTAGTATCTCAAGTACTCATGTCCTCCGAGTTTCTACTCACCGCTTTGCATCATGGAGACATGAAGCAAATTATCACAATGTTGTTCACAAATCTGATCCATGTGGGAAGTTGAAAAATGGCTCCCAAAGATGTCCACAATTCCAGACCCCCAAACCTGTGAATGTTCTTTTGCTGCTGCTGCTAAGTTGCTTCAGTCGTGTCCGACTCTGTGCGACTCCATAGACGGCAGCCCACCAGGCTTCGCCGTCCCTGGGATTCTCCAGGCAAGAATGCTGGAGTGGGTTGCCATTTCCTTCTCCAATGCATGAAAGTGAAAAGTGACAGTGAAGTCGCTCAGTCGTGTCCGACTCTTTGTGACCCCATGGACTGCATCCCACCAGGCTCCTCCGTCCATGGGATTTTCCAGGCAAGAGTACTGGAGTGGGTTGCCATTGCCTTCTCCGGTGAATGTTCTTTCATTTACTGGTTAATTTTATCTTATTTTACTTGTTTGGCTGGGTCAGGTCTTAGTTGCAGTATGTGGGCTTTTTGCTGTGGCCTGCAAGCTACTCTGGTTGCAGCATGCAGGCTCCAGAGCGTATGCAGGCTCAGTAGTTGCAGAACGTGGGCTGAGTTGCCCCATGGCATGTGGGATATCAGCTCCCCAACCAGGGATCAAACCCATGTTCCCTGCATTGGAAGGTGGATGCTTAACTATTGGACCACCAGGGAAGTCCCTGACTGTCTATATGACAAAAGGGAAATTTGCAGATGTGACTAAATTAAGAATCTTAAGATCGGAAGATTATTCTGGATTATCTGGGTAGATGCAATGTAATCACAAGGGTCCTTATAAGAGGGACTTAGAAGGAGTCAGAGAAGGTGATAATGGAGTGAGGAAGGCAGAGATCAGAATTATGCACTCCGAGAATGGAGGGAGGGGCCACAAGGTAGCAATATTGGGAGACAAAAAAGATAAGGAACCGGGTTTTCCCTCACACCCTCTAGAAGGAACCATCCCTGCTAACACCTTATATCTGTAGCCCCATGAAACTGACTTCTGACTTGCAACCCCCAAGACTGTAAGAGAACAAATCTGTGTTAAGTCAAGTTTGTGGTGGTCTATTACAGGGGTGACAGGAAACTGACACAGTTAGCTAAACATTACCAGTGATAATGATAATATAATAATAGATGATATTTGGACCTCCCTGGTGGCTCTGTGGTAAAGAACCCACCTGCCAGTTCAGGAAATATAAGAGATGTGAGTTTGATCCCTGGGCCAGGAAGATCCCCTGGAGGAGTGCATGGCAGCCCACTCCAGTATTCTTGAGTGGAGAATCCCATGGGCAGAGGAGCCTGGTGGGCTACAGTCCATGGGGTTGCAAAGAGTTGGACGCAACTGAGCGACTAAACTACCACCAGATAATGTTTATTCCTAGTGATAATAGTTAAATAATAACAGATAATGTTTATTCAGCCTGGAACATGTTTAGGCATAGTTCTGGGAACTTTATTAAACCATCTAATCTCTAGTCCTCACAAAAATGGTGAGGAACTACTTTCAATTTCCTCATTTTAGAGATGAGGAAGCTGAGACTCAGGTTCAGAACTTGCCTCAAGTCACAAGCTAATACCTGAACTCAGGCTTTTCTGACCTCAAACCACATTTCTGATAAAATTTCCAAAATCTGACTCCAACACTGAGAGTAAAAGGAGGAGGGTGAAAGGACACTGACTCTCAGTGTTGCACAGCAGCCGCCTTGGCCTTCCATTGCATGAGCAGAAGAGAAACAGTAACATGCACAAGCTTCCTGCCGGACACAAATCGCTCTGGTCCTCACCTGATTCTCCCAGCACAGAACCTCTTTCCTGTTCCTCTCCATGTTTCCGGAAAAGGGAAGCTTAACCCAAACATACTGCTGGTTGGACAAGGGTAGTTTAGTAATTAGGTGTTTTGGTTTCTAAGGTATTCTTATCTTCTAGCTTCTATCAGAATTGAGCTAACAAGAAATTATCCAGCAGCTTTCTTGAAATCAGCAGTAGCTTTGAAAACCCAGAATGAAACACATCCTTTTTTTACTTTTTTTTTTTTTTTAGTTTGAGCACTTTTTCATTTTAAAAACAAACAAAAAGCTCAAGTGATCACATTTTAAAAGGGAGCAGGATTTGTCTGGTTCACATAGCTTGACCTTGTCTAAGTATACAGTACTGTATATGCTTCCAGAGCAGAAAATGGTCTCATTATACCTTTTCTCTCCTAAGCACTCAGTATAGGGTGAGCTATAAGTAAACCGAAGGGGATTGGGGGTAGCAGAGTCAATAGTCCAAAAAATAAATAAAGAAGAGCCGAATAAATGAAGCAAGCAAGATGTGAGAAGGAAAGCTGAGAGCGGCTTTCATATCAGTCCTGCATCTATGCATTTTAATCATATGCACTTATACACTTCCAGGCCATTAACAGTGATAAGGGGGGTCCTGTATTTGCAACTTTGTGGAGCCATCCCTCACTCCAGGATAGTAAGTAGTTTTCCTTTTGTCTGTGTCAGCTCTGACCTAGTGGTGTGTTAGGCACTTAGTCATGTCTGTCTCTTTGCAACCCCACGGACTAGGGCTGGCCAAGCTCTTCTGTCCATGGGATTCTCCAGGCAAGAATTCTGAAGCAGGTTGCTATCTCCTTCTCCAAGTGGGTACTGGCTTCTAAAACCCTAAATGGCGAAAAGAACTAATGGCCAAACCAAGACTCAGCTGGAAAGAATGTGTGATTGATTAATGATGTCTGCTTTGAACTGAGAGTAAGAGAGGAGTGTGTGCATTTGCAGAAACTTCCACACAACTAACTGTGGGCGGAGCTTACTGTCCAAATTTGTTTCAAGACAATGCCATCATCTGAAACTGTCTCTACGCTGTGAATATGTAGTTTTCACTTCTGCTTCTTCAATAATTTCTTTCACTCACAACCACTGGATCTTGCTTTTTGCTTCTAGGCATACTCGGCAACAATGACTTTAATTTGAAAATGTATTTGAAAAGAAGTTTAAATCGATGTTTGTCAAGTTCTCTAAAGATACGGAATGCTATATATTCCCCAAAACATCAGCAACAATCAAGCTTTGTTGAACATTCTTGAACAATGCAAGTGTGCTTGGATATTATTCTAATCGAGTTCCTTCACGGACTCAGTGAATCAATGGATCTTTACTTCCTGTATATACCTTTGTGAAATGAATATATCCAACTGATAGTAATTTAAATTAATTACACAAATTTAACTTTTAACTATAGTCACTTTTAAAGTTTTTTTCTCACTTGTCCTATTTTGAAATTATTCAATAAGAAGTCAATAGATTTCATCTTTTTACCTATTTCTTCCCAGGAACACATTCTAGGCCATTCTATGAACCATTTTCTGCATTCTAAGAGTACCTCCACAATCAAAAGGTCACCCAGAAACAATAATAATAAAAATAATGCCATCTCTTAAATAGTTCAAGTTTATAACTTTTCACCTGTTGTATCTTCTTGATTTTTATTTAATATATATTTTAGTATTATCCCCAAATTATAGATCTTAAATTAGGTTACTGAATAAATGGCAGTTCAATTCAGTTCAGTTCAGTTCAGTCGCTCAGTCATGTATGACTCTTTGCGACCCCATGAATCGCAGCATGCCAGGCCTCCCTGTCCATCACCAACTCCTGGAGTTCACTCTGACTCATGTTCATCGAGTCTGTGATGCCATCTAGCCATCTCATCCTCTGTCATCCCCTTCTCCTCCTGCCCCCAATTCCTCCCAGCATCAGAGTCTTTTCCAATGAGTCAACTCTTCCCATGAGGTGGCCAAAGTATTGGAATTTGTTTCAGCATCAGTCGTTCCAATGAACACCCAGGACTGATCTCCTTCAGAATGGACTGGTCAGATCTCCTTGCAGTCCAAGGGACTCTCAATAGTCTTCTCCAACACCATATTTCAAAAGCATCAATTTTTCAGCACTCAGCTTTCTTCACAGTCCAACTCTCACATCCATACATGATCACAGGAAAAACCATAGCCTTGACTAGACGGACCTTTGCCTCTGCTTTTCAATATGCTATCTAGGTTGGTGATAACTTTCCTTCCAAGGAGTAAGCATCTTTTAATTTCTTGGCTGCAGTCACCATCTGCAGTGATTTTGGAGCCCAGAAAAATAAAGTCTGACACTGTTTCCACTGCTTCCCCATCTATTTGCCATGAAGTGATGGGACCGGATGCCATGATCTTCTGAATGTTGAGCTTTAAGCCAACTTTGTCACTCTCTCTTTCACTTTCATCAAGAGGCTTTTTAGTTCCTCTTCACTTTCTGCCATAAGGGTGGTGTCATCTGCATATCTGAGGTTATTGATATTTCTCCCAGCAATCTTGATTCCAGCTTGTGTTTCTTCCAGCCCAGCATTTCTCATGATGTACTCTGCATAGAAGTTAAATAAGCAGGGCAACAATATACAGCCTTGACATACTCCTTTTCCTATTTGGAACCAGTCTGTTGTTCCATGTCCAGTTCTAACTGTTGCTTCCTGACCTGCATACAGGTTTCTCAAGAGGCAGGTCAGGTATCTGGTACTCCCGTCTCTTGAAGAATTTTCCATAGTTTATTGTGATCCACACAGTCAAAGGCTTTGGCGTAGTCAATAAAGCAGAAATAGATGTTTTTCTGGAACTCTTTTACTTTTTCCATGATCCAGCAGATGTTGGCAATTTGATCTCTGGTTCCTCTGCCTTTTCTAAAACCAGCTTGATTATCTGGAAGTTCACAGTTCACGTATTGCTGAAGCATGGCTTGGAGAATTTTGAGCATTACTTTACTAGCATGTGAGATGAGTGCAATTGTGTGGTAGTTTGAGCATTCTTTGGCATTGCCTTTCTTTGGGATTGGAATGAAAACTGACCTTTTCCAGTCCTGTGGCCACTGCTGAGTTTTCCAAATTTGTTGGCATATTGAGTGCAGCACTTTCACAGCATCATCTTTCAGGATTTGAAATAGCTCAACTAGAATGCCATCACCTCCACTAGCTTTGTTCATAGTGATGCTTTCTAAGGCCCACTTGACTTCACATTCCAAGATGTCTGGCTCTAGATTAGTGATCACATCATCATGATTATCTGGGTCGTGAAGATCTTTTTTGTACAGTTCTTCTGTGTATTCTTGCCACCTCTTCTTAATATCTTATGCTTCTGTTAGGTCCATACCATTTCTGTCCTTTATTGAGCTCATCTTTGCATGAAATGTTCCCTTGGTATCTCTAGTTTTCTTGAAGAACTTGATAGAAACCCAAATGGTGTGACAAAGTCCATACTTGCATGCCTGGTCTGCCTGGTTTCTATCACGTCACCGTGTGATTCTCTGACTTGAGTTAAGCCCATTTCCCCACTGCACTGTGATCATTCCCTCTTCTCTGCTTCTCTTTTCTCATCTCCTGGCTCGGTGTGCCCATCTGACTCTCCTCTATCCACTCGAAGCCTATAACTCTTCATGGCTCTGCTCAACTCTACCATCTTCATGGATTGCTGCTATTCATGCTGAGCTCCTTCAACTCTCTCAATGTTGTCTCATCTCCATTCATTTAACAAATATGCCTAAAGGAGCCACTACATGCCAAGTCCTACTTAGGCACTAGGTATTCAGCAGTGAATAAGGCTGCTTCTCATGGAGTTCCAGTTGGGTTCCTGCTTCTAGGGTCCACCTCTGGGTTTTAAGCTTCTTTACAACAGTAACCATGCTTGTGTCTTCTCTATGCCTATGAAAGAGCAATGTAAGTTCACTGCTGTACAACTTATCACAAATAAAGTGTTGTCCTGGTCGTGTGAGTATATAGCCTGCTAATATCAGAGGACTGGACAAGCAACCTCACTTGAGATACCGGCTCACTCAATTCTCTAATAATTTTCTAACTCTGGGGAATCTACAATACTGTTGGGTAAGTGACTTTAGAAAATCTTGAGGAGGATATTGCCTGGAGATGCTTCTTCATCCATGCTAAAGCAAAATCCAAAATATTCATTCCTTAGAGATATGTCTGGGAAGTTCCACCAAACTTGGGAACAACAGTTGAAAAGGTTTTGAATCATTATGCCTCATTAACATGTTCTTCCCTCCTTTGATCTTTTCCTTGAGGGTAACTAGAATTACTCTTACAACATTTCAGGGGTGGTGAAAACTTAACACTATGAGAATACTTGCTCAGAAAAACACCCAAAACCATATTTTAAGATTTGTTATAACCAAAATGAACAAGGGTGGAATTGAACCCACCAACCAAATAAACAACAAAAACACCACTTTCCTCTCTCAAGTATGATAGGAAGTGATCAAAGAAGTTGTTTTAGGACTTCTTCCAGAGAATTCATCTTAGGAAATCTGGCATTTAGAATGTTTTTAAAACTTGATTTAAAAAGATACTTGCTTGCTGTGTTAAATTAAACTTATATTTAACAGCCTAAGGCAGTCTCCTCCACAAAATTTCCCCCTGAATTTTGTAGACACACACACACCCACACCCACACACACCCACACCCATGTCTTCCTTGAGGAATCATGAGATTTCAGTGGCTGTCTGTGGGAACTGATTTGCATAAAGTCCCCTTTTTCCTTATGGGAGGACACGAGAAGGGGAACTTGGGATTCCTGCCAACTCTTCTTTCTGCCTCAGAGCAAGCTTCCTCCAGAGGCCTGTGATGCCGGCCTGGGACATCCAGAGCCACACAGAGAAGTGTGAGAGCTCACCTTGCACCTATGAACACAGTGGATTTGTGTCATGCCTCAGGACACAGTTGTTGAAACAGAATCTTAGCTATAAGCAGGGGTATGGCACTGACTTACGTTCCCTATACTTATCTCTCAAAATTAATCCTAGGGACATTTGTAGAAGGTTTTGAACCTTTGGAAACAGAGAATCTCTGGAAGAACAAGTAGGCTTTCTATAAAGAGTTGCTGTCTAGAGCTGATGTGGAGAGGGGACTATGCCTTCTCTCTGAAGGACTTAGAAGCAGTCTGAGAAGGAGAATGTCTCTGGAGAAAGACTTTTGGAGTTGATGTTAGAACATGACATGGTAAGGCTGGCCCCCAACAGACTGAGCATCTTAAGATCAGTCTTGTTCGTGATGTACTCATCATGACTTAGGACAGGGGCCGGCTCATGGTAGAACCTCAGTGTGTTTGAACTGAACTAAATCGGAAGCAGTTGCAGAAAGCTATGATCAAGGAAAAAGTAGGGAGGGCAAAGTTGAGAAGCCTGTATTATTTGTGTATTCCCAATGTTCTTCACCAACTTATGGATATCTGAGAGTAGGAGAAGGCAACTTTGAAACTTTCAAAATATGCATAATAACCAGAATAATGAAGAGGATAAAGACTGTGATAGAGATAAAACTACGTATTCACCAAGCCACTTTATTTCTCTCCTGAACACAAGAAGGCTACATTTCCCAGGTTCCTTCTATCTAGACAGGGCTATGTAACATGCTCTGGGCAATGGGATGTAGGGCAGAGGTGATATGTACTACTTCCAGGACTTTTCTAGTGGTCCAGTGGTTAAGACGCTGTGCTGCCACTGCAGAGGGCGTGGGTTTGATCCCTGACTGGGGAACTAAGATCCCATAAGCCTTGTAGTGTGGCCAAAAAGAACCCCCCCCCCCGACCCCAAAACCCTGGATTACTTCCAGGGCCTGGCTCCAAACTCCTCTCCTGTCATCTTCCAAGTCCCTCCTTCCTTCCTCCCCTCTCCCCTTCCTTCCCTTCCTCATTCCCCTCTCCCTGAATAGACGCAGAGGTTTCAGTGGAGGACTTCGATGATTTGAGGGCACAGCGAGGCCAGTAGAGGGGAGGAGTCGGAGAACCTGAAGACTGTGTGGTGCTGCACAGCGTCCCCTCCCAAACACTCAGCCCACTGGACCGTGACCTGGGTAAGAACAAAGCATTTATTTGTTAAGTCCCCGAGCTGGGGCTGTTCATTGTAGCTGCCAGCATTACAGCTCTGACTGATAAAAGGCCACTGGATTCTGTGTCGGTTACAGGGGCCTGGCATCCACTGGTTCCTGGCAGAGGGCAGGACTAGAAAACGGTGATTCCAGTCAAGTGCGTATGTGTACACTGAATCACAAATGCAACTTCTTAAGCATTTTCCATATGCAAGGCATCAAATAGCAAGCAAGGATTTCAAAATGACTCTTTGTGTATTCATACATTAGAAGAAGTGAGTCACCAAGTAGTCATGTCAGAGCTGGCTGCTACCGGCTTCAGGAAATCAACCCTGAGTATTCATTGGAAGGACTGATGCTGATGCTGAAGCTCCAATATTTTGGCTACATGATGCAAAGAACTGAGTCCTTGGAAAAGATCCTGATGCTGGGAAAGACTGAAGCTGGGAGGAGAAGGGGACGGCAGAGGATGAGATGGTTGGATGAAATCACTGACTCGATGGACATGAGATTGAGCAAGCTCCGGGAATTGGTGATGGACAGGGAAGCCTGGTGTGATGCAGTCCATGGGGTCACAAAGAGTTGGACACGACTTAGTGACTGACTAACCAAAGTGTCAGATTTCCTATGGCTATTACCTATTTTCCCTAAGAAAATGCATGCAAAAAAATAATTCTGTGTTAAACAAAAAAGGGATCAGACTCACTGAGCAAAAATCCTTGCAAGGATCTCCTGAGAAATCCACAGAGTAGAACAGAAAGGCTCACTGTGCTGCTTTCTAGGAACCAACAACTTTTCAAGACTAGAAGCACAAGGTTCAGTTTCAAGGCCTCAGGATAGCTCAATTTTCTCCTGGGGTGTTAAGATACCATTGAAAAAATCAGCTCACCTTATTGTCCAGGGAAGTAGGCACACTTAGACCAGGTGATGTGCGAATGCATGAGCTCTGCGAAGGAAGCATGCATCAGCCTAAAGCTTTGGGGCATACTTCCTTGCTTCCAGAGACCCCTGCATGGCAGCGACCAGTGGGTTCTGAACCAGGAGCGACTGTCTTCTACCTCTACCCCTCCTTTCTCCGGAGGGAGAAAGACTGCTGAAGCCTCCTGCTTTTGTTTCACTCCTCTGTCATAAAGTCAAGTAATAAGAGGTGGTTGTTCTTTTCCCTGCAACCACTCTTCAAATGCCATACACTCTTCAGCCCTGGTCATCTTCACCCACTAGGACCCAACTTTTCAGGAGCATATGAGATGCCACCTCTTCTAAAAAAGGCTTTCCTGAGTTTTTCTCAACCAGGCTTAATCTTTCTCATTACTTAATTTTCATATCATTTGTAAGTTCTACCATTTATAATATTTTTCCTAGTTGTTTTGGTATGTCTGTATATTATTTACATGTCTAGGTAATAAACTTGAGAGAAGTATATTTTATTCAAAGACCTATTGGGTTGGCGCAACCGTAATTGCAGTTTCGGATTGCAGTGAATTTTAAATCATTATAACTAGACTCAAACACATCTTTATTAATCAAAACAGGAACCATTACAGTCAATGCATTTTTTCCAATGAGAAATAAGTTTGTGTATCTCTGTAACGTAAAAATCCATGCTTCAAGATTCAATGAACTCTTGGAAAGCATTTTCTACCTCCTGCTGGTTGTGGAAGCATTTTCCTTGCAAAACATCATTGACATGCTTTAAGAGGTGGTAGTCAGTTGGCAAGAGGTCAGGTGAATATGGCTGATGATGCAAAACTTGGTAGCCCGATTCGTTCAACTTTGGAAGCACTGGTGGTGTGATGTGCGGTCCAGCGAAGTCACAGAGAAAAACCGGGCCTTTCCTGTTGACCAAGTCTGGCTGCAGGTGTTGCAGATTTCAGTGCATCTCATCAATTTGTTGAGTGTACTTCTCAGATGTGATGGTTTCACCAGGATTCAGAAAGCTGTAGCGGATCAGACCAGCAGCAGACCACCAAACAGTGACTATGACTCTCTTTTTGGCGCAAGTTTGGCTTTGGGAAGTGCTTTGGAGCTTCTTCTCAGTCCAGCCATTGAGCTGGTCATCACTGGCTGCTGCGTAAAATCCACTTTTGGTTGCATGTCAGAATCTGATCAAGAAATTGTTCGTTGTTGTCGTGTAGAATAAGAGAAGACAACACTTCAAAATGACGTTTTTTTGTTTTTTGTTTTTTTTTGATTTGCAGTCAATTCATGAGACACCCATGTACTCAGATTTTCACTTTTACTATTTGCTTCAAATGCCTAATTACTGTAGAATGGTCAACACTGAGTTCTTCAGCAACTTCTTGTGTAGTTGTAGGAAGATCAATGTCAAGATCAAGATGATTGCTCTCAGCTGGTTGTTGTCAACTCCTGACAGCCAGCCACTATGTTCCTCATCTTCAAGGCTCTCACCTCCTTTGCAAAACTTCTTGAACCGCCACTGCACTGTACGTTTGTTAGCAGTTCCTGGGCCAGACGCATTGTTGATGTTGAGAGTTGTCTCTACTGCTTTACCACCCATTTTGAATTTGAGTAAGAAAATCTCTTGAATCTGCTTTTTGTCTAACATCATCTCCCTAGACTAAAATAAATATAAAATAAACAGCAAGTAAGAAGCCATTATTAAAAAACATAAGGTGAGAAATGCACATTAAAATGATGTATAACATAACCACATTTATTTAAGAATGGATCCTGATATCAATCAGCTAACTTCAACAATGCAAAACTGCAATTACTTTTGCACCAACCTAATAATTCAATCAGAAATTAGATATATAATGAACATTTGAGTTGAGTTTCCAGGATTTCTCTCTCACAGAATAATACGATAGACTAAGGTTAGTATCAGGACATGGAAGATATTTCTCCTTTCTTTTTGTACTCTGGACTACTATTCCATGTGTTCAAACCCCAACTTCACTATTTAAAAGGTGTATCATTTGGCTAAGGTACTTTCTTCTCTCATCTCTAGTTCCTTCACCCATAAAATGAAATTAAAAATATATATAAAACACTTAGAAAGTGCCTAGCATATAGTAAGAACTCAATAAATGTAATCATTATCAGCATCACAAGAATTTCACTAGAAAACTATGGATGGTCTTTATTTTAAACAGGGATAGCAAACTCAAATGCTGTAGGGTCCAGGTAGGTAGTGTGAGTGAGTGAAAGAAAGTAGAATGGATAAGTAAAGTGAGATGCTTGAAGTTCAGAAGTAGGTGGTGAGGAAAACAAGTAGCTGATTACAACGTACATATAATAGTATGATTAATGCTGTGTTACAGGTTTACTATGAAAAGAATCAACAGGAGGGGCACCAAACAGCCTTACATACTAAATGGAGGCATAATGACAAAAGCAGCAACTATAATAATTGCCAACATTTCCTGAATGAGCATGTAAAGAAGCTATCTGAGCTGAGCCTAAAATTAGAAATTAGCTGGGAGGATTAAAAAGGAAGACAGAAGCAGAAGCAGCAGCATATAAAAGGAGGAACTGTGAAATAATTTGGTGTTTTTAAGGAACTTTGTGGGTTTCCCAGGTGGCTCAGATGTTAAAGTGTCTGCCTGCAATGTGGAAGACCCGTGTTCAATCCCTGGGTTGGGAAAATCCCCTGGAGAAGGAAATGGCAACCCACTGCAGTACTCTTGCCTGGAAAATTCCGCAGATGGAGGAGCCTGGTAGGCTACAGTCCATGCGGTCACAAAGAGTCAGACACGACTGAGCGACTTCACTTTCACTTAAGGAACTTTGAGTAGGATATTATGGCCAGAGTGGAGGTCCACATGGAAACCTGGCAAGAGCCCAGGCTAGAGAATTTGACTGGTGTCAGGTCGTGAAAGACCTTGTATGTCTTGCTCTAGAGTTTGCCTAGAAAGCAATGGGAAGCGACATTTTAGGACAATGGGTAGAACAATGCAGTAATAAGGAAGTTGAGCACTGTAACTTAAAGCACAATGAACAGAGGAGAGGCTACATTTAGAAGGTGGAACTGGTGCATCTCAGGGACTGGTTGAATGGATACGGCTGACTGAGGAAGAGAGGGCAATGTCAGTACAAAGCCTGCAGGTCTGAGTGACTAGGATGACTCTCTGCTCTTCCTAAAGATGGGCTGCGGTGAGAGTGAGAAAAGTTCAGCTTCAGACATGTGGAGTTAAGAACCTACAGGGCACTGAAAGGCTTCCCTGGTGGCTCAGATGGTAAAGAATCCACCTGCAACGTGGGAGACCTGGGTCCGATCCTTGGTTTGAGAAGATCCCCTGGAGGAGGGCATGGCAACCCACTCCAGTATTCTTGGCTGGAGAATCCCCACGGACAGAGGAGCTTGGTGGGCTACACCCCATGGGGTCACAAAGAGCTGGACATGACTGAGTGACTAAGCACACGGGGCACCCGAGTGGTAACAGTGGCTATATGGATTTCAACTCCTGGACATACAGATTTGGGGATCTATAGAGTTATCTTTTAGGAACAGTGAGTTGAATAAGAGTTTAAGGATGATACCATATACAAACTAACACTGAAGAAGCCAGTGCAAGGAGAGAAGCTTGAAAAGGAAGAGGGAAAAGGAGGTGCAAAACTGGGGAAGAGAAGTGCAAAGAAGTTAAGGAAGTAAAAGAGCTGCAAGATGTGGATGGTGTTTGACAGTGTTTGACAGTGTTGATGCTTCAGAAGGATCACGTTAAGAAAGGACTAACATGGGCCCGTTTGATTTGGGCAAAAGGAAGACCTTTGAGTCCTGGGAAGGGCAGTTCTGGTGGACTGCTTCAGGTGGAGCTCAGTCTGTAGTGTGAAAAGGAATGAAAGGGAGGACAGGAGCTGCGATGCAAAGAAAAGAAAGAGCTGGAAGGTCATGGAGTCATGTAAACGTGTTTATACTCTTTTCTTAATGCTAAAGACTTGAGGATATTTTATATTCTTAAGGGAAATCTTTCAGGGAACAAAGAGGACTCAGGCTATAGAATTTGCTGTTGCTGTTTAGTTGCTAATCATGTCTGACTCTTTGAGATTCTATGGACTGCAGCCCACCTGGCTCCTCTGTCCATGGGATTCTCCAGGCAAGAATACTGGAATGGGTTGCCATGCCATTCTCCAGAGGATCTTCCTGACCCAGGGATCGAACCTGCGATTCCAGCTTGGCAGGAGAATTCTTTACAACTGAACCACCTGGGAAGCCAAAGCTATTGAATAGAAACTCCAATTTTCAGTTTGAGGTGCTTGAGGGCATACAAGGATATAGGACCCAGAATATAGCCTGAGATAAGAAGACGTATACCCTACTGTATCCAAAAGGGAGAATGAGAAAGGATGGATATTGGATGGCTCTTTGCTGAGCGAGGGAGCAAATGGAGCGCAGGAGAATGTCAGTGGAGATGGTCTGGGAGAGGAAGTGACTGAGGACATGTTGCCAAAGTATGAGGCCTCATCAAGGGTTTAGCTAAGGTCAGAGGTCTTGAGTCTGCAGGGGCACTAAGTTAGTGTGTACGTGACTTTCTCAAGCACCCCTTGGTTGTTCAGAGGCAAAGAAGGCACACGAAGGAATTGATCCAAGGTGTCCAGACATCCGGAGAAAAGCTCATGCCCATGAGCTGTTTAGTGATTTCCTCAGCCTGAGATTTCATTATGAGTCAGAACAATTTGCAAACCTGCAAATCATCTGAGATTTTCCCAAAGCTGTGCTGAATACTAATTCATCTGGATAGACAGGGTAACCTGCGAGGGAACTGGAGCCTTTAAACTCCGTTCTCTCTTGACACTTGAGAAATGAACGGAGAATCATGTGTCCAATTCTTAATCCCTGGAGAACCAAGCACAAAATGTTTTATAAGAGCTATCAGAGAAGAATTTTGTTCTTTGTGGAATGCTCAATTTGAAACAACAGAGAGAGAGAGAGAAAAAAAAGAAGAGCAAGGAGGTTTTCACATACTCCAAGAGTAGAAGGAGGAGCTAGCTAAGGGCACTCCCTACCTTTATTTAACAAAGCCCCAGACCTTACGGTGCCACAGGCTCTAGATACTGGCTATGACAAGGCTTTAAAGTAGAAGGAAAAGAAATCACATGCCATTTATTTCCCTTAGAGATTTCAAATTCTGATTGGTGGTTTAACCTCTCAATAGGTTAGTCCTTACAAAGAATCCGGAAAAGAAGAGGGACCACTGTCCTGTGCCCAGGGTCCTCAATGCTGAGTGAGAGCCCAGCCTCTACAGTCATCTATAGCACTCACGAGGCACCCCTGGGCTCTTTCCCACACCTCTAAAGGCTGCCTTTCCACCGAGTGTTTCCACAGGAGTGTCTTTTGGAAAGGAATGCACCCCTCAAACCCTGACTCTCTTCTATGTTTGTATGAAAATGAACATTTCATAGGCTTCAAACTGTATGATGCTGAGGTTGTGATAACCACAGCTAGTAAGAGACTTCTGACAGATTTCAAAGGTAATGGGGATTAAAACAGGCTTCCCTGATAGCTCAGTTGGTAAAGAATCTGCCTGTAATACAGAAGACCCTGGTTCAATTCCTGGGTCAGGAAGATCCCCTGGAGAAGGGATAGGCTACCCACTCCAGTATTCTTGGGCTTCCCTTCTGGCTCAGCTGGTAAAGAAGCCACCTGCAATGCGGGAGACGTTGCAAATAGATTTTTTACTGAGTCTTCATCCTACTTGTGTTCCCCTTAGTTAAGAAAATCTTGTGAAACATTAGTTGCTTTTCCCCATAATTTTAGCAGCCCATAACTTCGGTATTATGTGTCAATACCATGTGGAATATGTATGTATGGATATGTGTACACACGTAAACAAATGATAAAATGGGAGGAATCATATGCCCTGTTGGTTACATGTCTGGCAAGGAGTTCAGATGGGCTTGGTATTTTATATCCACCCACCCATCTGTCCAGAGAAGGCAATGGCACCCCACTCCAGTACTCTTGCCTGGAAAATCCCATGGACGGAGGAGCCTGGCAGGCTACAGTCCGTGGGGTCGCTGAGTCGGATACGACTGAGTGACTTCACTTTCACTTTTCACTTTCATGCATTGGAGAAGGAAATGGCAACCCACTCCAGTGTTCTTGCCTGGAGAATCCCAGGGATGGGGAAGCCTGGTGGGCTGCCGTCTATGGGGTCGCACAGAGTCGGACACGACTGAAGCGACTTAGCAGCAGCAGCACCCATCTGTCCGCTCATGTGTTCCAGACTTGAGTAGACTTTGGCCTCAGTTGTATCTTTCCTTGCTCCTCCTTATCATTTTCCTACTGATTTACAGCTTCATGGGGAGGAATCTCTCCTCACTCTACTTACTGTTCCTCAGTTCCTAAATGTCCCTAATGCCTAAGTTCCTAAATAGCAGGGGCAGTCCACTTGAGATCAGATAAATCAATCATAAACAATGGCAAAGCTGAAGATTAATCAAAAAAAAAAAAAAAAACAGACAACAAAGTATCTACAAAGAGAGCTTGAAACATTCACAACAAACTAAATCATGCTGCTCTAAAACCGATTTTTATACAAGGTCACTTGATCAGAATAAGGAGAAGCAGCCCCTGGCATTCAGAAACTGATGTGACCCTTACAGGCAGGTGGCAGGGCTGTTAAAGAAGCCGGGCCATCTCGTTCTCCTGCTGGACACATCAAGAACCTCGTAGAACACCAGCGTCAGACAAGGGCATTCTGTGACTGACAAAGTGAGTCAAAAACAAGCCACTGCATTGTTCTGTGTTACTCTGCAAACCACAAAATACGAAACATCTCCTTTTCTGAGTAATAGGAGTGACTGTTCCTTCTTTACTCATTAAAATGAGTAAAATGCATTTGGTCTGCTTCCAACACATGAGACTGAAGATACCCAGTCACTGAACTGTCCCTCTTCCAGAAGGCAAGCACGTTAGAGGAAAGCTCTGCTTCCTTCAGTTCAGTCGCTCAGTCCTGTCTGACTCTTTACGACCCCATGGACTGCAGCATGCCAGGCCTCCCTGTCCAGAACCAACCCCTGGAGTTTACTCACACTTCCTTGGACCTTCCCAAACCCTCTCCTCACCAAACCCTGAATCTCCCAAGTCCTTTCTAACATTCTTTGACTGAGATGCCTCAAGGTTCCTCATGGGATGTGCCCTCCCTCATTGCAACGAGTGATAAACTCGCCTGGTTCCATCACAGGCATCTCCCTGGGTCAACAAAGCAGAGGTGACAGAACTCTCGCAGCACACTTTTCTGAAGTGAAGTTCACACAGTGTCTGGAAAGGATGAAGTGGCCAAAACGAGAGAGGCTCCCCTAGTGAGGAAGCAAGGAGGCTTCCCTGCAAAAATTCCAATTCCAAAGAACCACTTGAGAGCTTTCCCCCAGATGGCCTCTTCTCTTCTGCATGAAGTCCTGTATACAGGCACCCATACACTGACTCTTGATTGGGAAGGCTTTGTGGTTTAATCAGACTTTTTATCATACACCATCCCAGGCTAGCTCAGCAGCTGTTTGTTATTTTTGGTGAGTCAAATATGGTTGACTTCCTAGCTTCTGAGCATGGGAAATGTAAGATTTCCAAGGGCCCCAGTCAGAGGGTGGTTTAGAAACGTGACACGTAATCTGGCATCTCAGTACCTTTACAGAAATGAATTGAGACAGGATGAAGGTAAAGTTGAAAGTTATGGGCAAAGTCTCTGAGGAAATAGTTTTACAAACCATCATCTAAAACTGAGGGAAAATATAAAACTTAAGGAAAAGGATAGCTTTTCCACGGGTGTTTGGTTTCTGGAAATCTGTCACTTATGTAACTACACTACCACATAGGGATTAGCTTCTTTTCACAACTTGTCCTCAACGTTTGTCAGAGCCTTGGTATTAGGTGGGTAGAAGGCAAAGCTAATTATCTCCACTCATCTACTAGAAAACTGAGTCATGATAATAAGTCACTCAACGCTGCCAAAGCTTCATCAACAGAGCCCTGGAACTAACCCAGGTCTTCCCACCCCAGGGCGCTCTCAGCAGCCACTAAATGGCGTTCAGGCAAACTAGCCTTTGGGTCTGAACCTGGTAACGTCAATAAACCTAGGAAAACACTGCCCAGGTCATCTAATTCTCAGGTAGCTACAGTAGACACCTGTTGTTTTGGACTTGTGGGTAAAAAAGTCAGAAACCATCTTCTTCATCAAAGGATGGTTCCCAGACAGCCTATGTTCTACTTATTAATCATCAGGAGAACTGTAAAAAAAATGAAGATTCCAGGTCCCACCACAGACTTACTGCAATACTGTTTCAGATATAAAACTCAGGAATCTGCACTTTTAATAAGCTTTCAGAGAGCTTCCTAATTGCACTGTTTGAATACTACTGGTCCAGGGTAAGCACGTGTTTGCAAAAACCACTCAAAGTTAAAGAAAGGGTCAACACCCCGAACCATTATCCTCTACTTGTTAGGAATCGTGCTGAAAAGGAAAGAGTTGCAAATGTTTAATTCAGGAGTCACTAAACAAAAATGTCAGAAGTGGCCCTCTAAGTTTTTATTGACTACAAAATAAAGAGATCTTCAGCATAAAGGGATCCAGAGGGTTTTCAGATCCTCTTACAACGGAACTGCTGTTCTTATGCTCATGGGGCAGGCAGGTATTCCCTGTATTAATAGCAAGAACTAGCGACTATTTTGATGTTAGCAGAATCTGCGGCTTTAGGTCTGGTCTTGATTGAAATGGGGCCTTAGGATATATTCTGGATCGTTAAAATCGCTTCTAGGCCTGTGCTTTTAGGAAAGAAGCAAATATACAGCAAGGGGATGCAGAAGCAATGTAATTTTCTTATTAGCAACGGCTGCCTGGGAACCTTAGGAGTGTAACGTTGTAGATTATTATATTTTTTAATAGAAGGCTCACCTATAAAAGTTATTTCAAGCATAGCTTGGACTTCATATTTTTTATAGCTATGCTTTAGGCAACCTATTTATTTTCTTCCTGTATATGTAGTAAGTTTTAATCAAGCTTTTAAAGCTATCTATGGCTAAAGCTAATCAAGTGGGATGAAAATCATGTGACAAACCACTCTGTTGCCCTAGAGCAGACCAAGCCCTGGGTCTGAATGCAGAGATCTCTCCTGACCAATAAAAGCAACACAAGGGAGTGAGGGGCCTGTTAACAGAGCTGAGACCATCATCAGCCTGTCTAGCATTTCAGTCTCAATTATTCTCATTTTCATGGCTGAAACCAGTTAAGTTTCAGTTCTTCAACAATTGTATAACGTTTAAAAACTCACAGCAAATCACATTCTGGTTTTTAAAATGCCATTCTAGGTAACAGAGTTTAAACTAAGGTAATCAACTTGTATAAAATTTCTCTTTACAGAAGTTTCATTTGGGATCTGAATACAGTATACAGAACCAGAAAACAGGTATTAAGAGAAGTCAATGAACCTTTTAGCTTCCTTTTCCCAAATGGTCATCTTGAACACAGATGTTTAAAATGCGCTACAGATGTACACATCAAGGTATATAGCCATTTATAAAATTAAAATTCCATTGATCAAAGGCAAAATATTTACATTTTTTTTTTACCCTAATCTCAGCTTGGCAAATAGTTGTGTGAAAATTAAGTATACTTACCTGAAATTTATTCCCACTCCTTTCATCACTACCATTTCTTTTTTTGTCATCAGTAATTTTAGGGCAAACACAAAGTATGAAATATTGTTAAAGAAGTAAGTACTTCCTCTTTTAAAATTATATTATGAAGAAAATAGGTGAAAAAAGGTAATTTTCTTCCTTGTTCTCTCTTTAACTTCTGTTTGGATGTAAAATGTTTAATAACTGGAAGTCAAATATCCTTTGATGAGAAAAGAAACTTCTGATATTATCTTATAAATTGTGATTGCATCTCACCAGAACAAAATAATAACTATTTCAATTTAAAATTTGATAAAGTGCTCTAAATGTATAACTTCCTTCTCAATCGGGTACTGCAAATAGGTATTTTTAAAACCAGCTACAGACTATGAATATAAAATATCCCATGCTAGCAATAACCTTTTGTGTTTTTTAGTGAGATCTTTTCAAATTAATCTTTCAACACTGATATTGAGAAATCCCAGTTCTTGTCAGTTCTCAAATTTAACGACAGCCTTTTGCATTTGTGATGCGGAGGATTAGAATGAGGTAATGAATGCACAAACTTGGCCAATTTAACTTACCTCCCGCCCACAAAATTAATGCAACTGGATTCCTAGAGGAAAAGCTTTTAAAATTTAAAATTCTGTTTTGGATTTCTTAATTTACTATTCAAGATCTAATGCTAATTACCATGATAACAAAAGATTAAAATAAAGAGAAGAGCCTGCTACTTTGCAGGGAGGGTGGTAAGGACTTGCTGAGAAAGGGCTGTTCGTTAGGCAGGGCTGAAAGCTCATTAGGCTGAGGGTGACCTCGGCTCTCTGGGCCAGGAGAGGTGGACTCCAGAGGCAGCTGCCTGCCCAAGCCAGGGGCCAGAGGCTATCTTGATTCCCTCATTTTTTCACAGTGCAAGGCCATTCCTTCTGTCCCATGTAATTTGCAGCCATTATCATAGATATTAGATGTGGAAAGACTTGGCAAGTTACCTAATTTCCCAGCCCTTCGCACAGAGTGCCCCTGTTGAATATGTATGAGGCAGTTGTTAGCACGCGCCTGTGCCTGTTAGCAGTAATGGTCATTTACCACCACCTGGGGGGCAAACAACAGCCAAAGAGCTTTGACATATAACCATAAGCGGAAAAATAAAGAAGGAAGGAAAGCCGTATTTAAGACATCTGACTAATTGTCAAGCAATGAGGTTTACTAAAAACTTCCACAGAAACTAGGTTCCTCTTATTTTAAGAGGCCTGGAAAGAGTACACAGTGGTAGCTTTCTTTTTGTGTAGAAACATCTCAAAATGGGCTCTTCCCGTATCAGTTCAAGAGCCAACCTGAAGGATTCTTAATTTAGGTGCCATACATTTAATGAAAATGAGACAGCACAGCATATACTTAATGTAAGATGACAGTCTTCCTGTTCCCTGGGACAATATGAGTCTTGAGACATTTTGAGCTGGCTATAAAGTAGAAACTAGACACTGGATACAGCGTTATTTGATCTATGGGATAATTTAGACTCAAATCCAGATGAATCAAGCCTCAAGTTGATTTGTAGGTTTGAAGTTGGGTGTGTGTCTTTGGCAAGTCAGGCTACACTGATTGCAAAGCCTAAGTGAGCTAAGAAGCTGCCACTCTTTGCTGTTTTCAACAAAATCCCAGGGATGTAAAAATAGCAGAGACGGAAACAGGCTTTGCAGTCATGCAGAGCTGATGTCAGATTGTGCTACACCTCATACAAGTTAGGAGAATGCTCCTAGGCAGTCCTGGCTTGTTTCCTCATCTGCAGAACAGAGATAGCAGTATCTTCTCATGGATATTAAGAGGAGAAGATAAAACAATGAATGTAATACCTTGCAGATCTTCAATAAATATTAGCTTCCTTTTCCCCTCTGAGAATTCTATTGTTGCATTTGAATAATACATTATTTAGGTGTACAGCAAAAATTTATTACAGGTAAATTTGCATGACTTATAATGCAATCAAATTTTCAAACTATTTCTAACCCACTGAACAGTAGAGCAAGTTTTTGAAGTGCCAAGCAATTAGAATCACTTCCTTCACAAATCCTTGTGTTTAATAGCAAACTGGTGCAAAATTTAATGCTGGAGAAGAGGCATGCTCTTGCATCCTGCTTTCCCCACTTGAAGGATGTGGTACCTTGGATGTAAGAGCTTTCTCTCTTCTGTAGAACTCTCAAAACTCCTTGAGCTGCTCCTCTTCAATAAGCACTAAAGAATCTGTGGGTCGCTTCCAGCCTTCTCCAATATGGTGGTAATTCATTTAGATAACAATGATAGTTAAGCATTACAACATACTTGATATTTAAAAATTAAGGAACATTGTTATCCACCATGGATGAAACTACCACTGGCTTAAATCTCAGTCTGAACTTCTTTCTCTTCTAATTCTCTTTCAGCCATTAAATAACTTTGAGGTACCTCTTCTACTAGGATTCATTTCATTGTTCATAATATTAATAAGAGGTACAATGTTCAAAAGTACCTATGTCTTAAATGAAAACAAAATTAGTATTCCTATAGTCATGCATACCCAATGCTAAACAGTTGAGTGAAAGCAGGAAAAAAGGTCAATACTTTGGACATTGCCAAATATTCCAGGTGCTAGGCTTAGACAGATAAAATACCTAGATGGATGACTTATAAATCCAGCTTCTCTTTTCTAGGTTCTAGATACTTCTTGAATAATACTGTTTATAGAATGAAAAAGGCTAAATGCTCTCAGGTCAACTAGAGGTCCGAAAGAAAGAAAGCATAACTCCAGAAGGAATCCCAATGATTTATAAACACATGGATCATATTTTGAAAAATCTGACCCAAATCTTGACTAAGAATATAAATGAAATCAGAATTAAGTAGTATTCAAATAACAGATAAAATCCAAGAAAAGCCAGAAAATGTGCTATTTAACAAAAGAATGAGTAAAAAAAACTAAAGAAGCAGTATACAAGAAAAGTGGGTGGTTATGTAGAAAAAGGTCTTTATAGTTATTAAATGGCATGGTTCTTTTTTGGTGCAGATACACACACACACACACACACACAGACACACACACACAAGGGAAAGCAAAAGGGAATGATTAGTTCCTTTACAAGATACATAAACACGTTATCAGGCAAAATTAAACCCTTTAGTTCCAGGACAGTTAAAAAGCACACACTTGTAAATGTCTCTGAGGGCTTGTGACCCGAGGCACAGGGAAGCACAGGCCGTGACATGAATGGCACCGTATGCGCCCCTGTAATCGTCACCAGATGTGGCATGCCAGCAGACTAGAAATACAGCTTCCACTTAACAGATGCCTTTTTGGTGACTGACAGGCTGAAAGTCTTAGAAAAATGAAGGTTTGATGAATGAGGCTCCCTGCTTAATTGTGCTAAGCTGTTTAGTTGCAATTTTCATAAACAGATTCAACAGTTGAAAATAGGAACCCTCTTCTGGCTACTCTCAAGAAGAAAAGAAGGGGAGGGATAGGAAGGAAACGAAAGACAGAAGCACAAGCTCATGTTGCCATGGGATACCTAAGCTGTATAAATCAGGCATTTATATGGCTGTATTAGCAGAAATTGAGATAAAATTGTACCAAGACCAGACAGTAAAAAATATTACGAAAATACATCTCTTTACTGCTGAGATATCCTCATCAATTTGCTCCCTACGTTTCAGTGATGTTGAAGTACCATTCTTCTGAACAATTTAAAATCCTTAGCTGACCTTTATTCATGTTTGTTTGATATAGGCAATTCTGTGCTATTTAATCTCTTGCTCCTAAAAGGTAGATGTAATCTCAGTTCTCTTTCATTTAAAACACCTCTGTTTTATTATCAAAAGGAATTTTCACTTCTGGAAAAATATGGGCTTTGGGTTAAGATGTCAACACTAGAAGAAGCTTAGAAATGTAATTCTCCCATTTTTTTAGGTCAGAGAAGATGCACACTGTCTATATTTTTTGCTGCATACTATCTGAATATCAATTGTCTGTGATGAGGCTCCTTGCCAACAAAGGATACCTACTTGGTTCACAGTACAGAATCTAGAACTTGATGTTGCCCAAGAGAGTCAGTGAGAGTGCCATCTGTGTCCTTGGCCATGAGCCAGCTGGCTTTTACACATTCACTTATATAATCCTCCCACCAACTTTTATCAACCCATAATCAATTTACTTTGGCCGAATAGAAATGGTAAAGAGGCCTCAAAATCCCCAAAGTATCATTTGACATAGAAGAGCTACTAACGGTATTAACATATGGCTTTTTCCTTCTTTGCTTCCTTCTCTGCAGTGTTCACCATGTTGTAATGAGGTGAGTCAGGTGCTTTCCTAGATAATGCTGTTGAACCAGTCAAGTACCAGGGTCACTTGTGGTGAATGTCAGCAGTTTCCATTCCTCATTTGCACAACCACAAAGTAAGCATGCTAAGACCCCAAGGTCAGTGAATACCAATAATACTCATGCATCTTCTGCAATATTTCCTAGAATATTCCGGTCATCCTCTCTACTGGGTCTAAACACATAAGAGCATGTTCATAGCAAGGTCTCTTCAGTAATTCTTTAAAGTATAAAACTATACCCCAAACACTGAAACCACTTATTGAAGATCAGCTGTGTAGGGTGTAATTGACTTTCAAATACATTATCACTTATCAAATGCATTTCATTCTCACAATAGTCCTGTGCAATGTTATTGCCCTCACCTCGCAGATCAGGAATCTGAAGCTCACAGAAGTTAAATGACTTGTCAAAGGCACAGAGATGAAAAGCTACGAAGCCTGTTGCTCTAGACATTTGCTGCCTCTCTAACACAAATGTTAGGTAAGTGGTTAGAACAACGCAAATGTTAGAGAGTGTGGCTGTGTCTTCTGGGTCATTCTTCCTCATTGACTTCTTGGATAAATACAGAGAGCATTTGTAGAGTGTGCTGCTATGAACAAGTCTGCTAAGTTTTCCCATTTGTGGAAGGAAGGAGAGACCTCTGGGTGGCACTGGCCACAGAGAGCACTTTCGGTGTTAGACCACGTGTGTTGCTACGAGTGTGGCACCAATTTATCCAGCTTTGCATGTACCTTGTTGCCTGAGTGTCTCAGGTAAGCTGAGCCAGAAAGGGCGAAGGAATGCTTTTTCTTTTTTGCCCTAAACTCATCTTCAGTCCTGAAGAGCTGAGGGATTAGGTGTTATAAATTCAGGGTATTTTTTTTTTTTTAATTGCTTCTGGGACTTCATTGTTGTCCTTCCATCTGCTAATAGATCTCAGATAGCAGAGATTTTATGTGTTTTATATATTTTGAATCAGGTCTTAACAGTGAAAATAAAGGTGGTTTCTGTGTTTGTCTACCTGCATATCACTGGTTCTCCCCACTCTAAGGACAGCGCATCTTGACCACAAGGATGAGCAAAGGAGCCAGGCTGGGCCACTGTGATTTTCTCAGCTGAGTTGGAGGTGATGAGTTACTCGACTCTTCTGTGCTAAAGAGGCTGTAAAGATCTAAGCCTTTGAGCTTTAAGCTGCCTAAGGTCATAGCTTAGCCCCTAAAGAGACAGCTGGCTTGAGAGAATGAAGGCAGCATGAAAGAAGGTGGAATAAGCACCAGAGAGAGAGAGGATACATGCGCTAAGAGCATCCTAAGGCCTGAGTCCGTGAGACCAGATCCAGTCCTCCTCTTCCTGTGGTGTGCTCAGAGTCTCTATTTCTGTCTCAGGTCTTCGGAGTTGGACTTCTGTCACTGAGTACTGAAGGAGTCTGGACTAATACAGAAATTATGCTTTCATAACTGAAATAATAACAGTGGCTTTTTGAGAGTTAACTTCGTGCCAAGCATTGCTTTTGGATTGTCTTTATTTTTTTTTCAATATAATCTCACGAGATGGTATCATTATCACCATTTTATTTATGAAGAAGTTGAAGTTTCAAAAGGTGAAATGACTTTCTTAAGGTAACACAGCTAGAGAGCAAAGCAAGATTTTGAATCCATTTCTACATGGCTTCTAAACCCATGCTCTTGAGGCCTAGGCTATGCTTTACCTCAAAATGGTTCTCAAGTCTGGCTGCATATTGAAACCCCCTGGGTGGCTTCTGGAACCAGTGTTCTCCAGCGTTCTCTCTAGGCCCCAAGTCTGCACAAGCACAGCGGGCCCCTTCAGTGTGGAACACGATGGTGTTCTTGGTCAATGGTTCTCCCTGAACTTGCGCAACTGCTGTGACCCTGCAGCCAGACCAATAAAATCTCAGTCTTCGGGGTAGGGCCCAAGTGCCAATATGTTTTTAAAAGTCTCCGGGTAATGGTATTCCACTCCAGTCCTCTTGCCTGGAAAATCCCATGGGTGGAGGAGCCTGGTGGGCTGCAGTCCATGGGGTCGCTATGAGTTGGACATGACTGAGCTATTTCACTTTCACTTTTCACTTTCATGCATTGGAGGAGGAAATGGCAACCCATTCCAGTATTGTTGCCTGGAGAATCCCAGAGACAGGGAAGCCTTGTGAGCTGCTGTCTATGGGATTGCAGAGTCAGACACAACTGAAGTGACTTAGCAGCAGCAGCAGCAGTAGCAGCAACAGGTGATTTTTTTTTTTTTTATGGTTTAATATGAGATTAAATTTCTTTTTTTTTTTTCTCTCATACATTTTTTTAAAAAATTATTTTAAAGCTCAGCTGGGGTTGTGAACCACAACTATAACCTGAACACGTATCTGGGTCTACATCAACACAAAATGAAAAATTAAAGCCACTGAAGTTAACATGCCAAGTGACTACAATTATGTCAGATAATTGGATATCTCAGGTAAAATCCTCTATCAGGAATAGTGAGTGGGGAATTTGTGCTTTGCACTATAGCATTGACTAAAGATATTAAAATGATATCTATGAGGCCCTTCATGCTTTAAATATGGTATCAGTAATACCTAATAAAACATTTCTTCCAAAAATGTGGACTTTTGGTAACTATGTGTCCAGCAAACATTTTCAGGTAGGTATACATTGTTCACAACTGGATAGTTTTGGGTGATGAAAGCTCTAATGAAAGCTAGGCCCATCTTTACATTCAATTCTGTTCTCTCAATTGTTGGGAAATTATTGCAGCCATTGCAACAAGAAAGACAGACAGAGAGAGAGAGAGAGAAAGAAGGAAGGAAGGGAGGGGAAAGGAGGAATGAAGAGAGTGGGGAAGAAGGAAGAGAGAGAGAAGGAGGGACAGAGGAAGAGAGGAAGGAGGGGAAGAGAAGGAAGGAAAGAGAAAAGAGGAAGGAAGGAGGAAGAAAGGAAGAAAAGAAAGAATTCTGAGGATGCACTTCATAACTAGTCCTGTTACAGCCAACAGCTCATCACATCACAAAGATCCACAATCAACAGATTTCACAGAGCTCACCCATGTTTGACTTATGCAGTACGAACTGGAAGGACAGTTAAGATAGCAAATGTCGTATTGGAAAAGAAGGTTTAGTTACCTAGAATTATGCAATCTCACACTTTCTTATAAAAATGAGATAATAGAGAGACTTCATTAACTGTTAGAAATCCCCATGAGGGGAATGTACAAAAATATCAGGTTAAGTAGTCATTTTTGAATTTTAATACTGAGCAAAAAAAAAAAAAAAAAAAAAAAGGAAGGATCTTAAGCCAATGAAATTACATAATCTAAGGAATCTATCATACATAACTGAGATAGAATTCACTTCTATAGTCAGAAGACTTTATTCAATCAGAAAATCAATTCTACCAATATCTCTTGCGTTGTGATGTTTTTCTGTTATTTCCATAATCCTATGCTTATTAAAGTAATTAAATTGATAAGCATATTTTTAGTAGAGCTCAAAAGAAATAGATGAGCTGTCACTGTATTCGAAGATTTGTTTGACTCAAAGGAGATTCAACAGGCCAATTATGTCCAATTATAGTCAGACTTCATTGTTAACATCTAAGAACCCCAGCTACCACTGCCAATCATGGTGCAACGTTTTACTCTCTATGTCTTTCCAATAGGATAGTCCATGAAGTAGCAAAACGTCCCAAACAGTGCAATTTTAGCAAGAAATTGCTAGAGGACATGCAGACCAACCCGTGAGATGTGCTGGTATTTGTTCTGAGTCTCTCAAGGACGATGCCGTGGGTTAGATGGTGCCTTTTCAGGGGCTGGAATTGAGCCCTACCTCGTCTCCCTCGTGTTCTAAACTTTCAAAACTTTCTGGCTGTCCCAAATTCCTAAATGACAGACAGGGTCAAACTGGGGTCCCAAGAGACCTTTTTAGTTTTAGCTCTATTTCCCTATATTAAACTAAACTGTGGCCAAATCAGTTGTTGTTGTTAGTCGCTAAGTCACGTCTGACTCTTTACAACCCCAAGGACTGCAGCATGCCAGGCTATCTCTGTCTTCCACTATCTCCTGAGTTTGTACAAATTCATGTCCTTTGAGTCCGTAATGCTATCTAACCATCTCATCTACCACTGGCCCCTTCTCCTTTTGCCTTCAGTCTTTCTCAGCATCAGGTCCTTATCCAAAGAATCGGCTCTTTGCATCAGATAGCCAAAGTACTGGAGCTTCAGCTTTAGCATCAGTCCTTTCAATGAATATTCAGGGTTGATTTCCTTTAGAATTGACTGGTTTGACCTCCTTGCTATCCAACAGACTCTCCAGAGTCTTCTCCAGCACCACAGTTCAAAAATATCAATTCTTAGGGGCTCAGCCTTCTTTATGGTCCAACTCTCAGATCCATACATGTCACTGGAAAAATCATTGCTTTGGCTATATGGACCTTTGTTAGCAAAGTGGTATCTCTGCTTTTTGATACACCGTGTAGATTGGTCAATAGCTTTTCTTCCAAGGAGCAAGTGTCTTCTAATTTCATTGCTGCAGTCATCATCTGCAGTGATTTTGCAGCTGAAGAAAATAAAATCTGTCACTATTTCCACTTTTTTCCCATCTATATGCCATGAAGTGATGGGACCAGATGCCATGATCTTAGTTTTTTTGAATATTGAGTTTCAAGCCAGCTTTTTCACTCTTCTTTTTCACTCTCATCAAGAGGCTCTTTAGTTCCTCTTCAATTTCTGCTATTAGAGTGGTATCATCTGCATATCTGAGGTGGTTGATATTTCTCCAGACAATCTTGATTCCAGCTTGTGCTTCATCCAGCCCAGCATTTTCCATGATGTACTCTGAATATAAGTTGAATAAGCAAGGTGACAATACAGAGCCATGACATACTCCTTTCCCAGTTTTGAACTAGTTGTTCCATGTCTGGTTCTAACTGTTGCTTCTTGACCTGTGTACAGGTTTTTCAGGGAACACAGGTAAGGTGGTCTGTTATTCCCAACTCTTAAAAGAATTTTCCATAGTTTCTTGTGATCCACACAGTCTAAGGCTTTAGCATATCACTGAAGCTGAAGTATATGTTTTTCTGGAATTCCTTTGCTTTTTCTATGATTCAACAAATGTTGACAATTTTATCTCTGGTTCCTCTTCAAAATCCAGTTTGTACCTCTGGAAGTTCTTGGTTCACAAACTGCTGAAACCTGGCTTGAAGGATTTTGAGTTTAACTTTGCTAGCATGTGAAGTGAGTGCACTTGTAGAGTACTTTGAACTTTGTCTGGCATTGCCCTTCTTTGGGATTGAAATGAAAACTGACCTTTCCCAGTCCTGTGGCCACTGCTGAGTTTTCCTAATATGCTGACATAGTGAGCACAGCACTTGAACAGCATCGTCTTTTAGGATTTTAAATAACTCAGTTGGATTTCCATCCCCTCCACTAGTTTTGGTCATAGTAATGCTTCCTAAGGCCCACTTAACTTCACACTCCTGGATGTCTAGTTCACGGTGAGTGACCACACCATCATGGTTATCCGGATCATTATGACCTTTTTTTGTACAGTTATTTCGTGTATTCTTGCCACCTCTTCTTAATCTTTTTTTGCTTCTATTAGGTCACTACCATTTCTGTCCTTTATCATGCCTATTTTTGCATGAAATGTTTCCTTGATATCTTTAATTTTCTTGAAGACATCTCTAGCCTTCCCCAGTCTATTGTTTTCATCTATTTCTTTTCATTATTTAAGAAGGCCTTCTTGTCTCCCTTTGCCATTCTCTGGAACTCTGCATTCAGTTGGGTATATTTTTCCCCTTTCTCCCTTGCCTTTTGCTTCTCTTCTTTCCTCAGCTATTTGTAAAGCCTCCTCAGACAACCACTTTGTCTTCTTGCATTTCGTTTTCTTTGGGATGGTTTTGGTCACTGCCTTCTGTACAGTGTTACAAATCTCTGCTCATAGTTCTTCAGGCACTCTTTCTACCAGATCTAATCCATTGAATCTATTCATCACCTCCACCGTATAATCACAAAGAATTTGATTTAGGTCATACCTGGATGGTCAGGACTTCCTTTATGGCTCAGTTGGTAAAGAATTCACCTGCAATGTGGGAGACCTGGGTTCAATCCCTGGGTTGGGAAGATCCTCTGGAGAAGGGAAAGACTACCCACCCCAGTATTCTGGACTAGAGAATTCCATGGACTGTATAGTCCCTGTGGTCACGAAGAGTTGGAGACAACTGACAGAATTTCACTTTCACTTTCACTGGATGGTCTAGTGGTTTTCTCTACTTTCTTCAGTTTAAGCCTGAGTTTTGCAATAAGGAGCTGATGATTTGAGCCAGTCAGCTCCAAGTCTTGTTTTTACTGACTGTATAGAGCTTCTCCATCTTTGGCTGCAAAGAACATATCAATCTGATTTCAGTATTGATCATTTGTTGATATCCCTGTGTAGAGTCATCTTCTGTGCTGTTGAAAAAGGGTGTTTGTTGTGACCAGCATGTTCTCTTGACAAAACTCTGTTAGACTTTGCCCTGCTTCATTTTCTATTGGAAGGCCAAACCTGCATGCAATTCCATGTACCTCTTGATTACCTACTTTTGCATTCCAATTCCCTATGATGAAAAGGACATCTTTTTTTGGTGTTAGTTCTAGAAGGTCTTGTAGGTCTTCATGCTGCTGCTGCTGCGAAGTCACTGCAGTCGTGTCTGACTCTGTGTGACCCCATAGACGGCAGCCCACCAGGCTCCCCCATCCCTGGGATTCTCCAGGCAAGAACACTGGAGTGGGTTGCCATTTCTTTCTCCAATGCATGAAAGTGAACAGTGAAAGTGAAGTTGCTCAGTCGTGTCCAACTCTTAGCAACCCCATGGACTGCAGGCCACCAGGCTCCTCTGTCCATGGGATTTTCCAGGCAAGAGTACTGGAGTGGGGTGCCATTGTAGGTCTTCATAGAACTGGTCAATTTCAGCTTCTTCAGCATTAGTGATTGTGGCATAGACGTGGATTACTGTGATGTTGAATGGCTTGACTTTGAAACGAACTGAAACTATTCTGTCGTTTTTGAGCTTTCACCCAAGTACTGTATTTTGGACTCTACTGTTGACTATGAGGGCTACTCCATTTCTTTTAAGGAATTCTTGCCCACAGTAGTAGTTACAATAGTCATTTGAATTAAATTCTCTGATTCCCATCCATTGAAGTATCAGTGTTCACTCTTGCCATCTCCTGCTTGACCATATCCAGTTTACCTTGATTCAGTTTACCTAACATTCTAGATTCCTATGCAATATTGCTCTTGAGAGCATCAGATTTTGCTTTCACCACCAGACACAGCCACAACTGAGTACTGTTTCTTCTTTCAACCAGTCCCTTCATTCTTACTAGAGCTGCTAGTAATTGCCCTCTGCTCCTCCCCAGCATCTTGGACACATTCCCACCTGGGGGGCTCACCTTCCAGTGTCATATCTTTTTGCCTTTTTATATTATTCATGGGGTTCTCCAGGCAAGAATACTGGGAGGGGTTGCCATTTCCTTCCCCAGTGAAGCACATTTTGCCAGAACTCTTCACTATGACCCATCTGTCCTGGGTGGGCCCTGCACTATATGGCTCATAGCTTCATTGAGTTATGCAAGACCCTTCGCTGTGACAAGGCTCTGATCCCTGAGTACTAGTGGTGTTAGCTGATCAGTCATGTCTGACTCTTTGCCACCCCATGGACTGTAGCCCACCAGGCTCTTCTGTCATGGAATTCTCCAGGCAAGAATACTTGAGTGGGTTGCCACTTCCTTCTCCAGGGGATCTTCTTGACCCAGGGATCAAATCCAGGTCTCCCACATTGCAGGCAGATTTGTTATCATCTGAGCCACCAGGGAAGCCTGTGATCCCTGAAGAGGTGGCCAAACCAGACTACTCATCACTTCAAGAACCCGCTAAACTTTTTCACCTCTGCAGTCACATGTACCCTCATCTTTTCATGTGGAATGCACCCCCTCTCTACCCCTCAGAATTCTATTCTTCCTGGAAAATCAGGGGAATTGTCTCTTCTCTTGTGATACCGCTGCTATAATTCTCTGTATTACCCTTATCACTCCCTAATGTTTGTTTGTTTCCATTCTGGATTTGTTACAGTTTGTCTCTTCCTACTGCCCTCTCCGTACCCCTCATTACATTGTAAACTCCACAAGGGCAGATAGCTGGTCTTTTTCAGGCTCTAGCCTCAGTGTCCAGAGTGCCTGGTTTACAGTCGGCACTCAAGACAGGCTTGCTGATGGAGTGAAACCGCTGGACTATGTAGAGGGTTATAGTAACAAACCAGGGCAGGGTGTCCTTTTCATGTTCCCAGTGGTGTGAAGTCTATTCACCATGCAGCATCACTCTGTCACACATCACTGCTGCTGCTAAGTCGCTTCAGTCGTGTCCAACTCTGTGCAACCCCACAGACGGCAGCCCACCAGGCTCCCCCGTCCCTGGGATTCTCCAGGCAAGAACACTGGAGTGGGTTGCCATTTCCTTCTCCAATGGGTGAAAGTGAAAAGTGAAAGTGAAGTCGCTCAGTTGTGTCTGACTCGTAGCAACCCCATGGACTGCAGCCTACCAGGCTCCTCCGTCCATGCGATTCTCCAGGCAAGAGTACTGGAGTGGGGTGCCACTGCCTTCTCCAGTCACACATCACTAGCGCTTTTTTTTTTTTTTTTTTAACCATAAAGGAGGCATCTTTTCATTAGGGACAGCAGCGGACATAGAACTACTATATTGCACTGTTCCATCCGGGACTGGAAAACATATGAGCCCTGGGCCCAGAGGCTGAACCTCCAATTTACTGTGCCTTCCTACTTGTGCCCTCATCTTCTCCTTTCTTGGAAAATTTCAGAAGAAAGGCCTTTGGAAATGTAGAAATAAAACATTTTAGTTTAGTTCTGCTTAATGCCATATAAGGTATCAGAAAGAAGCAAAATGGAAAATATGAGAAATTCTGAGTAATCTGAATATTTGGTACTACACTATGGAGTCTGAACTATTCTTAAAAAATGAAAGAAATTAAAATGTGATTTTAAAAACAATACATAACAGGACAGCTTGATGAAGCAAAGTTATTACTACAGTAGTCACAACTTATGGCATTTCAGTTTACAAACTTCTCGTACAACATCACACTCTTCCTACAAACGTAGATGATACTGATTCAGCATTTGATTCAGGCCATTCAGGCCATTTGGTCTGGGCTCCACCCTAGACCCAGGAAGTAAAATGTAATCAATTCAGGGCCAGGCACTCCTTAGATGCTGGAAATGATGAGGAATTCGCAATCACAGCTCTAAAAGGGTAATTGCCATGAGGAGAGGTGAACAGGGGGTTATGAGAACACATCCAGGGTTTACTCACCCAGCCAGCTAGGGATTAAAGAAGGTTTGTGAGAAGAGAACAGGGTGCTGAATCATGGACGAGTAGGAATTCGCTGGTGAAGAAGACAGAACAGGCAGACTCAGTCGCAAGGAAAATGAGAGTACAGGGTGCACTGGAATCTCGGTGAATGAGACATGTATAAATAAGAGATGGACAGAAAAATGGGGTGGCCATAAGAGGGGAGGCTGCATAGCAGCCCAGGGTGAAAGCAGAAGGGCCTTGAATCTCAGGCTAAGCAAAGACCTGCCACAGAAAACAATGGGAGGCGATGAAGGGTTTTAATAAAGGAGGAGAGATGATTAAATATGCGGCTACTCTTCGCTGCTCACAAGTGGGAACCCTGATCTTCCTACAGAATCCAGTTATTCTCACTCATCAGGAGACTACATTTTCAGGGAAGACTGGGCTCCACCCTAGACCCAGGAAGTAAAATTTAATCAATATAATACAATTTTGGTAATTCCACTTTACTGCCACCAACATGTTACAATTTTGGCCAATGAAATTGAGGAACAATTGGCTTTAAAGCTTCTGGATGAGACTGCCTCACTGTTATAAGGGCCAGCCATTATGGACATTCACGCTTCCATTGCCGTACAGTGTGTGAGAATCTATTGCCTGCAACAACTGCAGCCATCTTGGGGCCACGAGGGCACAAGCCTGAAGACAGAAGTCATGCTGATGATGGGACAGTGGAAAGATGTGAAGAACCAAGATATTTGGTATGACTGATGACTAAATTAAGCATTCTGTAACCACCTACTCCAGAGCTCTTTTTTAAAGTAAATTTAAAAAATCCCCTTACTACTGTTCTAAATATTCTGTTAAGGTGACCTGAGGGAGTGGGCCCATCATGACTGCACATCTTCCAATAAGAGTTTCTTCCTCTGCTTCAGAAGCTGAGAAGCAGTCTTTTGCTTATGATCTTGGCAAGTGGTAGACAGTGTGCTGGGAAGGATTAGAGAGTGTGTTCTAACAGAAGTTGCAGCTTCTGTGTTATTTTGCAGCCAAGGGCAACCCAACTAATAGTCTGATTTTTAATCTAGAAAGTTCACTTTGGAAGAAGTGAACCAATTAGATGGAAGGGAACCAAGAATGCAGGCTGAGATGCTAGCGACAGGCTGCCACAGGAAAATCAGTGAGTACTGCTGGGATAAGGCTTGTGGGGTAGAAAGGAGGGAGTGGGCTTTAAAAATAAGAGGAATTTGGAGTAAACAGGACTTGAGAGCATTTGGCTCTGTGTCCTGGATGGTTGTGTGGTTTCTGGAAGGTGGTCCTGGTCAATGAGAGAGAGGACAGAGAAGGAGGAGGAACATATGTGGGGGCTTGGTGGTGACCATACCCATTTTACATATGAGATTATCAAGTCTCACTCACTAGACTGTAGAGACTGTGGAGCTTGTCTGTCTCCTTTACTATTGATTCCCAAGGGCCATACAGCAGGATAAGAATAGTCTGGTTTTCTCTGGTGGTCCCGTGGTTAAGAATCTGCCTTACAGTGCAGGGGACACCAGCTCAACCCCTGGTCGGGGAAGATTCCACATGCTGCGGAGCAACTAAACCCGAGGAACCGCAACGACTTTGCTGGTGGGCGGCAACTACGGAAGCCTGTGCGCCCTGGAGTCTGTGCTCTGTAATAAGAGAAGCCACTGCACATAGAAGCCGGTACATCGCGACTGGAGAGGAGCCCCCACTGGCCGCAACTAGCGAAAGCCTGCACGCAGCAATGAAGACCCAGTGCAGCCAAAAATAATAATAAATAAATAAATCATTTAAAAAGTTATACAGAAAGAATGCTTAATAATAACTGTGTGAGGCTGAGAAAACTT
This sequence comes from Capricornis sumatraensis, assembly GCF_032405125.1. Taxonomy (NCBI): domain Eukaryota; kingdom Metazoa; phylum Chordata; class Mammalia; order Artiodactyla; family Bovidae; genus Capricornis; species Capricornis sumatraensis. Next base: position 85,908,935 of record NC_091079.1, read on the forward strand.
ACATCATTTGCCCAAGATGGCACAGGCAGTTCAAAGTGGTGAACCCAGAACACACTCCCTGATCCTTCCCAGCACTGTCTACCACTTGCCGAGATCATCAGCAAAAGACTGCTTCTCAGCTTCTGAAGCAGAGGAAGAAACTCTTATTGGAAGATGTGCAGTCATGATGCGCTCACTCCCTCAGGTCACCTTAACAGAGTATTTAACTTTTTCATTAATGTACATTTTATAGATGAGTTTCTAAAGAAAAGTGTTCAAGCAGGATGCATTTATGGACATCTGAGCATCATGAATTATATCTTATTACTGACATGTTCAGAATGAAATAGATTCCTGTCACTCTAACTCAGACCTCATAATTGGAAAATCAGGCAAAAATTTAAGATTGAAAGCCTCTCTGCTATCTGGAATCAATAGAGACTCACCTAAATGCATCTTGGACATTTTAAATGCTCTTATATTATCTTTCAAAGAGAGTCAGGGAATAACTGTTTACCATTTTAGGTATAAGAATCACTAATGTACTAGAAAATACTAATCAACATCTTCTCTCAGTCTTTACTCCTTTAAGGTAAATAATCCTAATTACTCTAACCTTCTTAATTTATGTCATTCTTCCATCTGTATGTCTTTTTTTTCCCAGCATCTTTTAATTTAACCACACTTTTGAGCTGAAGGACCCAAAGCTTGTTGAGAAAACAATTACTTCTATGTTTTTTTTTTTTCCTCTTGTGATATTTACAAGAATTTAAATGTTTCCCACAGTTAAAGGAATAGCTGAAGAGGATGCAAAGAAATAGAAACCCTTGACCTCAAAGAACTGATCATTGAGTACAGGAGGCAGGATGAAGGGAAATTCCTAGTAACCCAGTGCAATGTTAGTGTGCGTCTCGAGTGCCATACTCGGGATTACAGAAGTGTTTTAAAAATTCAGGAAAGCAATAGAGCACCAGGCTGTGTTAAAGAAGGATTCCCAGACACAGATGAATATGGAGTGAGCCTTAAAGAGCATTTAGGATTTGGAGAGAAAATAGGAAGAAATATAGAAGAGGGTGGCAGCTGACGTATGATGTCTAGAACAGAGAGTTTATGTGAGACATATATCTAAGATTTTTTAAAAAACTTTCCTCCAACCCAAAGCCTTATATTTATGTTGATAATTATTCTGTTCATCATGGACATCACCTAGATGGATGAAGGATATCCTATCTCCTTTCCAAAGATGATCATTTCATAAAGTTATCCATTTGACTTCTATAATTAATGAAAATCATGTTGAATTTTAATCCTATCTGTGCTCTTAATTAGTATTTTGATACAGAGTATACAAAAACCATTTAAAAAGTGGGGCTCAGTCATCACACTACAGAAATGTGATAGGCCAACAACTTGAAAGGGCCCAGTAAATCTTTATTAGTTCAATGGAAGAAAAGGAAGAAAAATAGAAAGAAGAAAGGATGAACGGAGTTTGGAAATATTTCTCATTAATTTTTCAAAAGTGAGCTGAACAGTTATTTAAATAATAACTAAATTAGTATTTTGAGTCCCATTTTTAGGTTTAACTCACTGTAACTTGCCATGTCTTCAAGAATTCCGAGTACACAACTAATATACTTTAATTTTCTTTTTCAGATTAACTATGGTTCTTTATCTTTTTTTCTAAAGTTCCTAAAATTTTTGATGGGTAACAAGAGTTATAAACAGTTCCATTATTTCTTCCAGGAAGAGCTCAAACCTGAAACACCAGAAGATAGCTCAATAATAATAGGGGAAAACAGCAATAATTTGGTTCCATCTTACAATACTCTAAACGGAATGAAAAAGAATTCCAGGAAACATAAGTTGCAGTCTAAATGAGCTACCAAGTTTACATAAACCTTCCTGATAGAGAGAGGAGTGGAACAAAGAATGTGAGAAGAAATAAGTAGTTATTTACAATAACAGACTCCTTTCCCCAGGGGTAAATTATTCTGGAGCAGGAATGAACTGAAATCCTTTGCATAAGCAAGAGCCGAGCAAGATAAACATTTCAGACACTGTCATAGATCTGGAAGACCATCTCAGCATTCCAGACGCCCCGTGTTGTTGCATATTGTGGGAAAGGGGCCACCAGCCTTGAAACCAAAGTGGCCTGTTCTCATGGTGACTTCCGCACTTAAGAGCCAGATAGACTTGGGCAAGTCATTCAGTCCCTCTGAGTCTGCTTCTTCGTCTTCAGAACAGGAATAAGTGTACCTAACTCTTAGGATGGTCATCTAGAGCAAAAAGACAGTGTCTGCAAAAACCCTAACCGGGTGTCTGACAGCTAGCAGGAGTTAAGTAAATTATATTGTTTTTGTTCAATCACTAAGTCATTCAGTCACTAAGTTTTATCCCACTCTTTGCGACCCCATGAACCGCAGCATACCAAGCCTGTCAGTCCTTCACTATATCCTTGGGTTTGTTCAAATTCATGTCCATTGAGTTGTGAATCTATATAACCATTTAGATAGATTGATGCTATCTAACCATCTTCATCCTCTGCTGCCTTCTTCTTTTGGCTTCAATCTTTCCCAACATCAGATTCTTTTACAATGAGTCAGCTCTTCACATCAGGTGGCCAAAGTATTGGAGTTTCAGCTTCAGCATCTGTCCTTCCAATGAATATTCAGGGTTGATGTCCTTTAGGACTGACTGGTTTGATCTCCTTGCTGTCCAAGGGATCCAAGAATCTTTTCTAGCACCGCTGTTGGAAAGCATCAATTCTTTGGTGCTCAGCCTTCTTTATGGTCCAACTCTCATATCTATACATGACTACTGGAAAAACCATAGCTTTGACAATATGGACCTTTGTTGGCAAAGTGATGTCTCTGCTTTTTAATATGCTGTCTAGAGGCTTCCCTGGTGGCTCAGATGGTAAAGAAACTGCCTGTAATGGAGGAAACCCGAGTTCGATCCCTGGTTCGGGAAGATCCCCTGGAGAAGGGAATGGCTACCCATTCCCGTATTCTTGCCTGGAAAACCCCATGGACAGAGGAGCCTGGCAGGCCACAGCACATGGGGTGGCAAAGAGTTGAACACAACTGAGCAGTTAACACTTTCACTTTCTTTTTCAGGTTTGTCGTAGCTTCCTTCCAAAGAGCAAATGTCTTAATTTCATGTCTGCAGTCACCATCAGCAGTGACTGTGGAGCCCAAGATAATAAAATCTGTCGCTTCTTCTACTTTTTCCCTTTCTATTTGTCGTGAAGTGATGGGACTGGATGCCACGATCTTAGTTTTTTAAATGTTGAGTAAATTATAACTCACATGAGTTCTTAAGTAATCACAGTGGGTTTCAAATTCCCCACTACTCTGTGGCAAGACGGGAAGCCCTCCTTACCTTTGTGAAGACAATCAAATCAACTTGTTCATTCCAAACAGAACCATTCTTATGGAATATCAACATGGAAGGAATAATGCTAGAACTGATTCTCAATCATCCAGTGCAGCAAAGGCAGAAACTACCCGGCACGAGGGAGCACACATGTCTTTGTTCTCCTTCTGTCTTTGGTTTCAGCTCCACCTCTCCTTTCCCCTTTCACCACCTCCAGTCTTCACGCTAATTCACCCACAACCTGTCAGGGTTTTTTCTCACTTCTTACCACCCAGCAAACTTACAGAGCTTTTCTGAAATTTTAAGAAGATTCTTTCTGGAAAATTCACGGGTCAAGAAAAATCTAAAATTCAAGCAAAAACATTTTATACAATTCAAAGGGCAAACATCCTTCCCCTAGACCTTGATCATGATTAAAAGCACATATATGGAGAGAGTCTCGGTTCTGTACAGATGAACCACAGCACTGAAAGTGGAAATGTTGTTTTAAGTTATTTCAAAATGTGGTTAAAATATACACAAACCACTGGAGAGAATTTAGGTCCTTGTCTTACAATAAAGAAAAACTCCTTCTCTTTTTAGTTATAAAAGACTATTACCAACCTTAACATCTAAAATATGCTTTAATCTATAATAGCTAAAGAATGAACTTTAAAAAAACCTTAAATCCATACAGTATGGTTTTTCCAGTGGTCACGTATGGATGTGAGAGTTGGACTGTGAAGAAAGCTGAGCGCCGAAGAATTGATACTTTTGAACTGTGCTGTTGGAGAAGACTCTTGAGAGTCCCTTGGACTGCAAGGAGATCCAACTGGTCCATCCTAAAGGAGATCAGTCCTGGGTGTTCATTGGAAGGAATGAAGCTGAGGCTGAAACTCCAATACTTTGGCTACCTCATGCGAAGTGTTGACTCATTGGAAAAGACTCTGATGCTGGGAGGGATTGGTGGCAGGAGGAGAAGGGGACGACCGAGGATGAGATGGCTGGATGGCATCACCGACTTGATGCACATGAGTTTGGGTGAACTCCGGGAGTTGGTGATGGACAGGGAGGCCTGGCATGCTGTGATTCATAGGGCTGCAAAGAGTCAGACACGACTGAGTGATTGAACTGAGCTGAACTGATGCTATTGACAAAGTCTATTTTGCAGGCTGAAAAAAAAAAAAAAAAAAGGCTAGAGTGGGGTGGATCTTGAGAGACTTTTAAAAAATTGTGAAATATTTTGTAGCTATAAAAATGGTTCTGGAAAATAATTTTTAAGACTATTCAAAAGCTAGACTTCCTGTCTGCATAATACAAGTACAGAATAATACACAAATAGATTTTTTAACAGTGTTTTTGGTTATGGATATAATGGTGTTGAGGGAAAAACCTCTGTGATCAGAGGTCTAATATCATCAATAACCCTCTCCCATGGCCAGTCTCAGCAAATTTATGAAGGAAGTTTGTTTGTCTTCTTTCTTGTCCTGTAACTATCCCATGCCTAGTCCTACTACATAATTTCATACTTGCCCAGGACGTCTGTCCAACCGCTTAAAGCAGTCTTTGCATTAGGAAAAAATGATTAACAAAATGTTCCCAACCTCAGAGAATAAATCTTTAGTGGTAAAATTCCAGATACTTTGGTTTTGGGTAGGGGATTATTTGGGTCAGAGAAGTTTCTGCAGCACAGGACTAGAGTTAGAAGGATATCAGTAGTAGTAAATATCAATCACCTCAGATATGCAGATGACACCACCCTTATGGCAGAAAGTGAAGAAGAACTAAAAGGCCTCTTGATGAAAGTGAAAGAGGAGAGTAAAAAAGTTGGCTTAAAGCTCTACATTCAGAAAACTAAGATCATGGCATCCGGTCCCATCACTTCATGGCAAATAGATGGGGAAACTGGAAACAGTGGCTGACTTTATCACTGCAGATGGTGACTGTAGCCATGAAATTAAAAGAGGCTTACTCCTTGGAAGGAAAGTTATGACCAACCTAGACAGCATATTAAAAAGCAGAGATATTACTTTGCCAACAAAGGTCCATCTAGTCAAGGCTATGGTTTTTTTCATTAGTCATGTATGGATGTGAGTGTTGGACTGTAAAGAAAGCTGAGCACTGAAGAATTGATGCTTTTGAACTGTGGTGTTGGAGAAGACTCTTGAGAGTCCCTTGGACTGCAAGGAGATCCAACCAGTCCATCCTAAAGGAGATTGATCAGTCCTGGGTGTTCACTGGAAGGACGGATGTTGAAGCTGAAACTCAATACTTTGGCCACCTGATGCGAAGAGCTGACTCATTTGAAAAGACCCTGATGCTGGGAAAGATTGAGGGCAGGAGGAGAAGGGGATGACAGAGAATGAGATGGTTGGATGGCAACACTGACTCGATGGACATGAGTTTGAGTAAACTCCAGGAGTCGGTGATAGATAGGGAGGCCTGGAATGCTGCAGTCCATGGGGTTGCAAAGAGTCGGGCACGACTGAGTGACTGAATTGAACTGAACTATCTTCTACTCTATTTCATAAATTTTGGTCAGGAGATCATTTGTGTTACAATCACCATATACCTGTTTTTAAAAACACCAAACCAATTTCTAGGCCCAATCCCAGAGTCATTAAATCAGAATTTCTTGGAGAGAGGAACTTGTACTTTAGAAAGAGAAGACAGATGGATAAACAAATATAAAGGAGTATTCTTATCCCAATATTGGAAATCATCAGATTATCTCTTGTAGACAAAAGCTAAGGCTGTCCATGTATTAATTGACCTACCAGTATCTGTTGTGGCGTGTTAGAACAGAAACTGTTTTAAATCGCTGGCAGTACGCAAAGAACCCCAGCTTCATCTTCTGCTCTTACCAGGCACTCCATCTTGGATCCAGAAGTTAATGTCCGTCCCATCTCCAGCCTTCAGGACCTGTGTGATGTTGATGGGCTTCAGCAGGCTCATGACCTCCTCCATGATGATCCTGGCTGAGTCAGAGCCAGTGAACTTCAGCCCAGAGGGTAAGAAGGTTCCCAGGTCAGACTCCATCACGAGGCTGTAGTTGGAACTATTTGCCTAAACAAAAGAGATAAGTGTTTGGTTCATATCTGCTGCACTCTGCTTTCTCTTTGGGAGTTACTGAAAAAACAACAATCAGAGACTTTATCTCCTCACGAGTTCTTGCCAAAACACATGAGGCTCTGCTGGACTTGGGGTCTGGTCTGCATATTACTAACAGTTCTAAGATGCAAACTTACTCATCCTGGGATCTGCCAAATTTGAGTTGACTTGGAAAGATTTTCTTTAAATTCAATGAAAATCAACATAAAGCTCCATATTAAAATTACTCAATTATTGCTATTATCAATAATATTCTTTCAATTAATTTTCTTAACAGCTTAATTCGTACCAGATACAGTTCCTTTTCTACAGTAGGGATCTCCAGATAGCATTAGCCACGTTCAGCCAAAAATAGGTACGCTCTGTGGGCCTATTTCGCTGCACCCTTTTCCTCTTGATGGACATTCTGTCTTATTTTAATTGTGGATTCTGCAACGGCTTAAAAGCATCAAACCAACAGGTTTGTCTTGGGTTTCTGATTCTGTTGTTGTGCCATCTGTTGAGTCCCCAGGGAGGGAGGTAATAGAACGCCAGTGAAATGCTGCTCTCTCTGGGGTACAACTGTAGAGCTCTAAACCCTAGCAGCTCTGCCAGGAGGCTAGTGTGTAAACTCTTCCCAAATAAAGTCTGGTGAGAAAGCACAGTGATTTCATGTAGCCAATATTGTCACAGCAAGAGCCTAGAAGAGGCCCTCACCAGATTGCACAGCACAATTGCCACCCAGCCCAAAGATTTTCAAGTTTAAGGTTCTTTCAAGTTAAAGTGGCCGGCCATCTATTTCTCAGGAACCATTCTTTTCTTCAAGACTGGCCAAATACTACCTTGGTCGAGTTATTCTCAAGCTGGCATCGTCATTACTCACCTAGTAAAAATCAATAATGACATTTTTACATTGCTTTCAGAGGGCTTTCATGTTTGCAATCTCCTTTGATCTTCTTCCATAACCCATAAAGTAGACAGGGCAGTTTTATCATTGATAGTGGTTTATGGAAAAGGAACTGAGGATCAGAGAGGTTAGGTGACTTGCTCAAAGTCACACAGTTGGCAAATGAGAGAGCTGGGTCTGAAATACTATGCTTTCCAAAACTCCACAATGCTATAGCTAGCATGGAGTTACACCTGTTTTGAATTAGAATGATTTTTCACTTGTGTAACAATTTCAGGGTTGCATAACTATTTTTTTTCTTTTGTAAAACAGATACTTTTTATAATGATTTCCTATTGCCGTGGATGGGCACTGTTGTAACAACAGGAAGAACAGTGGTGGGGTCTAAAGAAGGACATTTCTAACATTTATAGGACTGAACTTTGTGGTCCTGGGATACCTATTCTGTTGTCATTGATGATGAGAAGGTTGACAAAGCAGAAGTCTGTTGGTATTTCCACTTTCACTTCTAAGGAATTTCTGTCTTCATGGTGATTTTTAGAGAAAGACCCAAGGCAATTTTGATTGAAAAAAAGAAAACAAAACAAAACACTTTTCTCTGCTTTCAGCTGTGGCTACTGCAAGAAGGTAGCATCATTAAGAGTTAATAACATGCAAAAATATTTGCATTAATGTATTGCATTCAGGGTTCTTTCAGCTAGCACATTGGTGCTGGTCAACAAGTTGACATGAATTCGGCAGGGTTAACCCTGTCCCCTTATGTGCCCACTGCTCCCACCCCAAATTCTTTTCCTCCCCTATAAAAATGAGAAAAGAAATAGCACAATTTATCTTTAAATAAAGACACAGTTAGGTAATGTCTGTGAGGGTTCCCATGCTTCTCACACACTTCCATCCTTCCAATAAGAAAATTATCCAATTTGCTCCTGACTATATACTTTTTAGTTGGAAGTAGAGCTAGGTAGTGATTTGGGCATCCGCCTGGTGAGGCGTGCCCAGCCCTGGACCCACTCAGCTCTACTCCTGGCTCAAGAACCGACCTGCTGGACTGCCGAGAGGAGTGTCTGGCCTCTCTCTGTCCCCAAGTCATGATGCCTTGACCTTTAGCATCTCCATCTGTAGGCTGGAACAAATGCCTTTTTCTAGGCTTAAACAGTGGTAAAGAACACGCCTGCCAGTGCAGGAGATGTAAGAGGTGCCGGTTCAAGCCCGGGGTTGAGAAGATCTCCTGGAGGAGCGCAGTGACCCACTCCAGTATTCTTACTTAGAGAATCCCATGCACAGAGGAGCCTGGTGGGCTACAGTCCATGGGGTCAACTGAAGCGACTGAGCACGCACCCAAGCTTGAACAATGAGCCTGGGCACATGGAACTTGGAGGGTCTTCAAAGAAAAGATCTTTGTGGACCACAGTGAAAGTGGTTGTGTGAGTTGAACTTGTCCAAGCTCCTTAAACAATATGCGTGAAGGGCTTCTTGACCCTCTACAAATGAACAAGGGCCAGGGTATCCCACCATCTGTGAATGGTACCATGCAATGCCAGGATGCTGATAGGAATGTTGAGAATAATTTAAATCAGGGCACTTTCAGAGGTGTCAGATGCTATGTGGCAACAGGTTTAGCACAGTGATAGCAAGTATGGGCCCTGGGACTATTCAGTCTGAGTTTAATCTGCAGACTGACCAGCCACGAGCTCTGTGACTCTGGGCAGTCTGTGTGACTTCTCAGGTTCGTCTGCCATGAAATGGGGATAATGGTGGCACCCCAGTACTGGTCTTACCACGAAAGATCCAGACTTCTCAGGTTTTCAAGAAAGGCCTCCATATAAACCATTCTGTTAGCATATAATGATAACCGGTATCATTTTTGCAGTGCTTCCAACGTGCCAGACACTGTGTGACATGCCTTATAGCTTAGCCCAGGTAATTCTTATAATCATTCTATAAGTGCTATTATATTTCTCATTTCACAGATGAAGCAACTGAGGTCTGGCCAGGTTAACTAACTTCCCCAAGCTTACCTAGCTAGTGAGTGGAGTGGTCAGAATTCAAGCCCAAAGGTCTGCTTCCCCAAGCCTGTGGGCTCAGTCTCTCCAATACTCTGTCTGCTCATGCTTACTTCCAATTGTCAGGCCACACAGGTCCTTGCTTTTAATTAATAAATGCGAAGACTGTAGTCAAACAAATGTACGGAGTTTAAAATATTCTTGCATGATCACAATACAAAATCTGTTTGGACAGAATTTATTGTCGCTGCTAACAAAGTAATTTTATTAGGCAAAGAGAAGATTGAAAACAAAAACAAAAACAAAACCCTTGCTCCACCATTTCCTACCAACCAGGAATAAAAAGCCTAAAATAATAAAATATCTTTTCCAACCCGAATTAGACAGGATGTGCAGATTTCAGTAAATCAGAATTCTGTCGTCGGTAGAGACGTGCTAGATTTCTATTCATGGAGGATTTTACTAGCTGTTGCTAACATGACGGCAGCAGTCCATTGTTGTCTATTTATATATAAACATTTCCATATGTTTTCAACAAGGAACTAAGAAAACAAACCACCCACCATCCATGACACTGCTTTTCCTCCTCATTGCTGGCATCATTGTCTAATCGTTAGCACATGGCCAAAGAGCTGGGAAAACAAAATGTCTCTGCACAAAGAAACCGGGATGAATAAGCCAGGTCACAGGGCTGTTACAACTGCTGCTTCTCAGGAATGTGTTGTCACAAACATCCGTGTCCCTCACTATGCTATGGGTCACTGGGGACACACTCAGTGTCGATCTGGAAAGCTGATTATAGCTAGTGACAGTGGCACAGACCCATGCTGGTTTCACTCAACCCATTTCTGCACACAAAACTAAATATCCATCCTCCTACTTAGAGGATGTAGGGAGAAACCTCCCTTCTGGAGACTGAATGCTTTATTGCTGAGATAACCAGCACCGATTGAGGCAAACGTATAGATGGGGAGGCTGAGAAGCTCAGTGACAAGCTCAGATACTATGTGTAAACTCCTTGCCCTGCTCTCTTAATGAGGAGAAACACCTCTTTCTTAAGAGTCATGGAAACCGTCCTTCATTGCCCTGTAATGGACATAATGCAATGCAGAGAAAAGCTGTTGGCTAACCTCCTAGATTGGGGTTGCTCGAGTAGTTAATATCTGCTTAGGGTTGAAGATTCATACGTTTGTTTTGTGCTAGAATCACATCCTATCACTTCTTTTCTTTTTTTAAGGGTCAGCTTACTCTGCCAAAGAACAATTTGGTAACCATTAGCATTCTTTGGGTGCAACGCAAGATTAAAAAGTAGAACAGTGTTTAAAATACATATTGCATATTTTCAAATGCTTACTTCCTAACATAAACACAAGGGTGATGTTTGTGTTTTTTGCTTTTATAAAACTCAAGATAAATCTTCTTCAGAATCATAGACCCAAGCTCGACATCTCTCCTCCCAAACTTGGCATCTTTTTTTGTTTTAAAGCTTTTATTTTCTCATAACCTAGGCAACCTGTTTTCAGTTCTGAACGACAATCATAATCCCCAAAATCAAATGATGAGAAAAAGAGACTCCTAATTATTTGAATTAATCATTTAATTAATTATTAAATTAATTAATGAATCCAACGCCGCCCCCAACACAGGGCAATCCGTCTTGGTACCATGTCTCTGCTCCGGTAAAAGTTAATATTTTGCAGATGATGGTGGTGACACTGTTTGGTCAGGTGGTAAGCTCAAAACAAGTTCTCAGAAGGAATCATCCTATGAGACCATGCTCTGAGTTGCTACAGCCATCTTCTCCAGCACAGCCAGTGACCCCGGGATTCCCATTTCAAAGGGTATATAAATGGGGCAGGGGAGTGCTGCACGGAGCTTTAGGTCAAACACCTGTCATGACAGGGTGATAGGAAGAGGCTTCTCCCTGTTGGGCAAAACCAAGAAGAGGCTTTCCCTTCTGGTCATGTCTACCCTGAGGTTCAGACTTTTATTTCTGGCAGTCGCCAGCACTCAGTTTTGAACAACCTTAAGGACCCAGCAGGGAGAGTCAGGAAAGAGAGGATGACAAGGTGGAGGACCATACGTTATTTTTATTTGACAGTTAAACTGGCTGTGGCTCGGGAGAAGGGGCAGTCTTGGGTAAGTTACACTGGTACTAAAATCGCAGACACCTATTGCGGTTTAGCCACCATGCTGCCTGGAGATGGCACAGAATAAATGGCTTGCGGAGACCCCTTTCCAACCCCATCATTCTCTGTGTGTGCAAAGAAGGTTTCTCCTGTGAGTCAAACCTGTGTTTTCGGGCAATCCAATTTTCACAGTGTTGCTCCAAGCACTCCAGATCTCAGTGAATTCTCTTGAGCTGGTTAAGGCCCATGTATAGCCCTTAAACTTATGGAAAACACATGATCCCTCTATAAATGTCACTACGGTAACAACAGTGAGTCGGAAGGCTGAAAGATATAGCATAAACATAGGCGAAAAGAAATAAGAATTTTATTTATATTATACTGGAACTATGACTGTATTCACATTTCTTTGAGGAATAAAAATGACCCAGTAACCAGAGTATTTGGTAGACAGGCTTAAGAGCTTACATGGCAGCTTGTTGTCTATCTCAGCTTTTAATTTTATTCCTGCATGTTGAAGCAACATAATCAATAGCTGAAATCAGTGGGACTCAGAGTCCCCACAATTAAATTTTGATTCCTTTAACATAATGCATTGCCCAAGTGTTTTGCATTGCTCGTTTCATACACATTTCAATAAGCAGCTGTAAAGAGAAATCTCCAACACAGCTGGCTTTGTGAAAGCAGCTGCTCTGCCTCTTTCATTCTCCGTCCCTCTCTCGACCTCCTCCCTCGCGTGGCTTTTCCCTGCCTGGCTCCTCTTGTGCCTGCCATGCTGCCATCAAGGTGTAAGAACTAAATCGTTTAAAAGAGGATCCCTTCCTTCGTCTGACCTTTCTTCTCTGACACTGTTACATGCTTAATAGGCACAGAGACGTGTTTCTTGTTTTGGACAGTGGGGTCTTATCAGCCAAGACAGAGCTTTTGAGTTGACTTCAAACCAGTCCCCTTCTCTTGGCTGGAAAGCCCACAGCAGCTTCTTTAAATTCCTATTCAAGGTTACAACTGATAAGGGGTTCCTTTTCTTATGTGTAGACAGGTTATTTCTTTTAAAAAATAATAGTGCTTATTTTCATGTCCTGCAAAAATAGGCTACTTTATAATCTGGAACTGAAATATTTATTTGATCCAATGGTGTATCATATTAAGGCATTGTTAATCACTAATTCTCCTTTTTCCACAGCCAGTAGATAAGCACTTAGAGCCTGTTTGGATTATGATAATATCCTTAAATGCTTTATTTGATCAAGCACTCTTTACTAATATTAGTAAAGATGCTAAACACAGCTTTAAAAGTAATTTTGTTTTTTAAACATGCCTTCTTTTCTCTCAGAAGCACAACGGAGGGTCTGAAACCTCATGAAAGACAACGGTACCCAAATATGAGCTTCAGGCTCTGGCCCTACTCAAGGCTTCACACTCTGCCTCTCCCCTCGCCTTCCCTTTCTAACACACCAGACCCCTACCTAATGCGCTGCACTGTTAGATTTTATTCAATTTGTTTCTTATACCCACGTTGCTCCTGAAAGAATTCCTATAGACACTAAAGTCTTCCTATAAGACACTAATTGACAGAACTGATGCTTCTGAACTGTGGTGTTGGATGAGACCCTTGAGAGTCCCTTGGACTTCAAGGAGATCCAACCAGTCCATCCTAAATGAAATCAGTTCTGAATGTTCATTGGAAGGTCTGGTGCTGAAGCTGAAACTCTAATAATTTGGCCACCTGATGTGAAGAACCGATTTATTGGAAAAGACCCCAATGCTGGGAAAGATTGAAGGCGGGAGGAGAAGGGGACAACGGAGGATGAGATGATTGGATAGCATCACCGACTCTACTGACATGAATTTGAGTAAGCTCCGGGAGTTGGTGATGGACAGGGAAGCCAGGCGTGCTGCAGTCCGTGGGGTCGCATAGAGTCGGACACAACTGAGTGACTGAACTTAGAACTTATAAAACACTAATACCATATTTTTAAAGTACGGTAAACTTGAGAACCAACAAAATGCCCTGAAGGCAGGGATTGAATCTGTGTGGATCTCTACCACACCTCTAGCTTAAATAACAGAGCTCAGTACATGGTGGGTGCTCAAGAAATATGTGAGGAGAAATAAGGTCACAACTGGGAAAATCTGACATGATATCCCAACAGCAACTCGGAGATGTAACTTAGCTAGTGCCGCCAAGGTAAGAGGAAAAAGCAACGTGCTACAAAGCTCTCACTACTTAGGAAAAGAAAGGATATCACCAGTTCCTTGGAGAACTTACTTCAGCTCCAGATTATCCTCTTTTTAACAGTTTTGCCAGCAATCAATTCTGAGAGGAATTGCCACATGGTTCTTTCTATGAGGAACATTGAACAAAATTATGAAAGAGTCTCCAATAGCAGTTTTTATAAAAGAGGCAGAAACTCCTTTCATAACACTGCTTCCTAAATATTGATCCTCAATTAAATCCAAAAGCAAAATATTAAGTCACACTTCAATAAAGCTGTTTCTTTAGGAAGCAACCTGTATTTATTTAACAGTTTGCTCTGGGCAGTCTGTCTGTCACGGTATGATTATTAACGGTGCCTCCTTTTCCTAACCCACTCTCAAATATCAATTGTTCCCCCTAGAATTTTTGTAGAAGTTAGTGAAAATTCCAAGATTGAGATCACTTAGCATTAAACTGCAAATATTTGGTGGAGCTGAACTGGTCACTTGCTGATTCCTGCCAACACTTTCTTCCCTTGGCTTCCGGGGCCTTAGACTCTGCTCTCCTCATGCATCACTGGATGCGCCTCCTTGGTCTCCTGGCTGGCTTCCTCATCCTTCTGATCTTTAGATGTTGAGGTGGTCAAAAACAGTCATGAGGGCTTGTTTTCCTAGCCTCTTAGAATAGAGTTTGGACCCTGATGGCAGGGACTTCTCTATTATGTTTAGTACTTATGATTGATTATTTAATGGCTACAAACCCTCCCATTCCCTGTATATATTTCCTTTTCTAATGTGAATGTGACATTCCTTTCATCAGGAGGTATAAATCTCTCCCCCCATGCTCTGAATGTAGGCTGATCCCGTGCCTTTCTTTGACCAAGAGACTCTGGCAAAAGTGACCATTTGTGACTTCAGAGTATGGGCCAAAAGAAGGCTTATAGCTGCCACCTTGACCTGTTGTTGCCCTAAGACTGACATGTAAGGAAGCTTGGGGTACCACATGGGAAGATCAGCCTAGATGACAGTCAGTCCAGTCCCAACTTCCATAAGTAGGACCATCTTTGATCACCCAGCCCAGGCACACTGTCATGTGACTACAACCTGAGTGATCAGGTAAGATGCAGGATACTCAGTTAAATTTGAAGTTTTTAATATAAGAACATCCTATGTGATAGTTGGAAGCATATAAGGCAGAAAGTGAAGAGGAACTAAAAAGTCTCTTGATGAAAGTGAAAGAGGAGAGTGAAAAAGTTGGCTTAAAGCTCAACATTCAGAAAACGAAGATCATGGCATCTGGTCCCATCACTTCATGGCAAATAGATGGGGAAACAGTGGAAACAGTGTCAGACTTTATTTTTTGGGGCTCCAAAATCACTGCAGATGGTGACTGCAGCCATGAAATGAAAAGACGCTTACTCCTTGGAAGAAAAGTTATGACCAACCTAGATAGCATATTCAAAAGCAGAGACACTACTTTGCCAACAAAGGTCTGTCTAGTCAAGACTATGGTTTTTCCAGTGGTCATGTATGGATGTGAGAGTTGGACTGTGAAGAAGGCTGATCACCGAAGAATTGATGCTTTTGAACTGTGGTGTTGGAGAAGACTCTTGAGAGTCTCTTGGACTGCAAGGAGATCCAACCAGTCCATTCTGAAGGAGATCAGCCCTGGGATTTCTTTGGAGGGAATGATGCTGAAGCTGAAACTCCAGTACTTTGGCCACCTCATGCGAAGAGTTGACTCATTGGAAAAGACTGTGATGCTGGGAGGGATTGGGGGCAGGAGGAGAAGGGGATGACAGAGGATTAGATGGTTGGATGGCATCACTAACTTGATGGACGTGAGTCTGAGTGAACTCCGGGAGTTGGTGATGGACAGGGAGGCCTGGTGTGCTGTGATTCATGGGGTCACAAAGAGTCGGACATGACTGAGCGACTGAACTGAAATGAAATGAGTCTTTTGATGAAAGTGAAAGAGGAGAGTGAAAAAGTTGGCTTAAAGCTGAACATTCAGAAAACTAAGGTCATGGCATCTGGTCCCATCACTTCATGGCAAACAGATGGGAAAACAGTGGAAATAGTAGCAGACTTTATTTTTTGGGGCTCCAAAATCAGTGCAGATGGTGCCTGCAACCATGGAATTAAAAGACGCTTACCCCTTGGAAAGGAAGTTAGGGCCAATCTAGACAGCATATTAAAGAGCAGAGACATTACTTTGCCAACAAAGGTCCATCTAGTCAAGGCTATGGTTTCTCCAGTAGTCATGTATGGATGTGAGAGTTGGACTATAAAGAAAGCCGAGTGCCGAAGAATTGATGCTTTTGAACTGTGGTGTTGGAGAGGACTCTTGAGAGTCCCTTGGACTGCAAAGAGATCCAACCAGTCCATCCTAAAGGAGATCAGTCCTGAGTATTCATTGGAAGGACTGATGGTGAAGCTGAAACTCCAATACTTTTGCCACCTGATGTGAAGAACTGACTCATTTGAGAAGACCCTGATGCTGGGAAAGATAGAAGGTGGGAGGAGAAGGGGACAACAGAGGATGAGATGGTTGGATGGCATCACTGACTCAATGGACATGAGTTTGGGTAGACTCCAAGAGCTGGTGATGGACAGGGAGGCCTGGCGTGCTCCAGTCCATGGGGTCACAAAGAGTCGGACACAACTGAGCATCTGAACTGAACTGAGGCTCCCTAATTACAGGGAACACCTTTATGACAGGGTACCTGAAACACCAAGAACATGTAACAGGTTCTCAACAAATAATTATTGAATGAGTGGATATTCTATATTATCGATTCAAAGAAGATTCATATGTTTACATATAATTTGGATATGTGGAAAAGTTTGAATTTTTATCATTAAAAAATTAAAAAGTTTGGTTGTAATCTTCCCCATGTGTTAGACCATCCCTCCTCTGCTGACATGGGTTTAGGAGCAAATCTAAAAAACATTCTCAAAAAGCACCTTCAGATATGCTGAAATGCCCAATTACTTGCTTAGTTGAATTTCCAGAATTCTTCACCAAAAGAATGAAAGAAATGATCGTGGCCAGGAAGAATCTGGGGGCAAGAGTTACTAGTTATTTGGTTTTATGATTAAAGTAGCCTCAAGTTGTCCATAGACAATTGAATTGAACCTCAAAGAAGGCTGAACAAAACCATCTCAAGCAAACAGAATCAACTGACTTGTTGAATGGAGTGGTGGAGCATCCAATGCCTTAAGGGGCTGATGGCTATAAGGGCCTTGGGGGAAGGAAAGGAGAGATGGAAACTGAATCAGGAATAGGGAGAGAACAGCTCAGACAGAGTGACTTCCAGTGAGTCTCATAAGGATGCGATGAAGGAGACCTTGGAGAATGCTAACTCAAGAGACTTGTCCAGTCACTCAGTCGTGTCCGACTCTTTGAGACCCCATGGACTGTAGCCCACCAGGTGTCTCTGTCTATGGGATTTTCCAGGCAAGAATACTGGAGTGGGTTGCCATTTCCTACTCCAGGGGAACTTCCTCACCCAGGGATCGAATCCATGTCTCCTGCACTGGGAGGTTATTCTTTATGGCTGAGCCACCAGGGAAGCCCATAGTCCTGGGGACTAAAGGCTCTTATATCTGCTGGAGGGCAAAGATAGCATCCCTCTGTTGAAATCATGGAAGCTGGGCTTCCAATGGACAGGAGGCAGAGGTACTGAGAGAAGGAAAGTAGTACTGTTGATACAGAGGGAGCATTTATATGGAGAAAACTCCATAACCATGACTACCTTTAGACTTCCCCCCTAAACTCTAGTCTTTTTTACTGAGCTGTGTATTTGACCTCTCCATGTGGATGTCTGATAGCTCAAACTTAACATGTCCAAAACTAAGCTCCTTTTCACCTCCTCAGATCCTTCTAACAACTCCCATTCGAGTTGCTCAGGCTTCCAACTGTGGGGTCACACTGGTCGCCTTTCTCTCATATTCTATATACAATTCACCATCAGATTCTATTGGCTCTTCCCTTAAAAATATCCCCGGAGGCTAACAACTTCTCACCCCATCCACTGGTCCATGTTACTATTACCTCTCACCTGGATTATTCAGCCTTGTTCAGTTCTAGTCTGCCTTCAGTCTTTGTGAACCCAGGGACGGCAACATGCCAGACTCCTCTGTCCTCTACTATCTTTCAGAGTTTGTAAAAATTCATGTCCATCAAGTCCCTGATGCTGTTTAAGCATCTTATCCTCTGCTGCCCACTTCTCCTTTTGCCCTCAATCTTTCCCAGCATCAGGGTGTTTTCCAGTGAGTCTGCTCTTCCCATCAGGTGGCCAAAGTACTGGAGCTTCAGCTTCAGCATCAGTTCTACTAATGAATATTTAGGGTCAATTTCCTTTAAGATTGACAGGTTTGATCTCCTTGCAGTCCAAGGGACTTTCAGGAGTCTTCTCCAACATCACAATTCAAAAGCATCAATTCTTCAGCATTCAACCTTCTTTCTGGTCCAACTCCCATATCTGTACATGACTACTGGAAAAACCATAGCTTTGATTATATGGACCTTTGTTGGCAAAGTGATGTCTCTGCTTTTTAATATGCTGTCTAGGTTTTGTCATAGCTCTCCTTCCAAGGAACAAATGTCTTAATTTCATGGCTGCAGTCACCGTCCGAAGCGATTTTGAAGCCCAAGAAAATAAAATCTGTTACTTCTTCCACTTTTCCCCCTTCTATTTGCTATGAAGTGATGGGACCAGACCATGATCTCAGTTTTTTGAATGCTGAGTTTCTTCACTCTTCTCTTTCACCCTCAAGAGGCTCTTTAGTTTCTCTTCACTTTCTACCACTGGAGTGGTATCATTGAGGTTGTTGCTATTACCCCTGGCACTCTTGATTCTAGCAACTCCCCTAGCTTGTGACTCATCCAGTCTGGTCTTTTGCATGATGTACTCTGCATATAAGTCATACTTCGTTCCCAATTTTGAACCAGTCAATTGTTCCACGTCTGGAACTGTTTGTTTCTTGACTTGCATATAGGTTTTTCAGGAGACAGGTAAGGTAGTCTGGTACTTCCATCTCTTAAAAAATTTTCCACAGTTGTGATCCACACAGTCAAAGGCTTTAGCTTAGTCAATGAAGTAGAAGTAGATGTTTTTCTGAAACTCCCTTGCTTTCTCCAGGATCCTACAAGTGTTGCCAATTTGATCTCTGGTTCCTCTGACTCTTCTAAACCCAGCAGGTACATCTGGAATTTGTCAGTTCAAGTACCACTGAAGCCTAGCTTGAAGGATTTGAGCATAACCTTGCTAGCATGTGAAATGAGGGCAAACGTATGGTAGTCTCAACATTCTTTGACACTGCCCTTCTTTGGGATTGGAATGAAATTTTTTTTCCAGTCCTGTGGCCACTGCTGAGTTTTCCTAACTTGCTGACCTTTGTGTAGCATTTGAACAACATCATTTTTTATGACTTGAAATAGCTCAACTGGAATTCGGTCACCTCTACTAGCTTTGTTTGTAGTAATGCTTCCTAAGGCCTACTTGACTTCACCTCTAGGATGTCCAGCTCTAGGTGAGTGATCACATCATTGTGGTTATCCGGGTCATTAAAATCCTTTTTGTAAAGTTCTTCTGTGTATTCGTGCCACCTCTTCTTAATCTTTTCTGCTTCTGTTAGGTCCTTACCGTTTCTGTCCTTTATCGTGCCCATCCTTGCATGAAATGTTCCCTAGATATCTCCAGTTTTCTTGAAGAGATCTCTAGTCTTCCCCAGTCTATTGTTTTTCTCTCTTTCTTTGCATTGTTCATTTAAGCAGGCCTTCTTATCTCCCCTTGCTATTCTCTGGAACTCTGCATTCAGCTGTCTATATCTTTCCCTTTCTCCCTTGCCTTTCACTTCTCTTCTTTCCTCAGCTATTTGTAAAGCTTCCTCAGACAATCACTTTGCCTTCTTGCATTTCTTTTTCTTTCAGATGGTTTTGGCCACTGCCTCCTGTACAGTGTTACAAACTTACCATAGTTCTTCAGGCATTCTCTCGACCAGATCTAATCTCTTGAGTCTATTTGTCATCTTCACTGTATAATCATAAGGGATTTGATTTAGGTCATACCTTAATGGTCTAGTTGTTTTTCCTGTGTGTGTGTGCATGCTAAGTTGCTTCAGTTGTGTCTGGCTCTTTGTGACCTTATGGATTATAGCCCACCAGGGTCCCCTGTCCATGGGGATTCTACTTAATTTCACCTTGAGTTTTGCAATAAGGAGCTCATGATTTGAGTCACAGTCAGTTCTAAGTCTTGTTTTTACTGACTGTATAGAGCTTTTCCATCTCTGGCTGCAAAGAACACAATCAATCTGATTTTGGTATTGACCATTTGGTCAATTTGGTCATTGATATTCGGTGATGTTCACGTGTATAGTCATCACTTGGGTTGTTGAAAAGGGTGTTTGCTGTGACCAGCATGTTCTTCTGACAAAATTCTGTTAGACTTTGCCCTGCTTCATTTTATACTGAAAAGTCAAAGTTGTCTATTATTCTGGGTACCTCTTGACTTCCTACTTTTGCATTCCAACCCCCTATGATTAAAAGGACATCTTTTTTTGGTGTTAGCTCTAGAAGATGTTGTAGGTCTTCATAGAACTGGTCAATTTCAGCTTCTTAGGCATTGGTGGTTGGGGCATAGCATTGGATTACTGTTATGCTGAATGGCTTGCCTTGGAAATGAATCAATATCATTCTACAGTTTTTGACGTTACACCCAAGTATTGCATTTTGGGCTCTTTTGTTGACTCTGAGGGCTACTCCATTTCTTTTAAGAGGTTCTTGTCCACAGTAATAGTTATAATGGTCACCTGAATTAAAATCCCCCATTCCTATCCATTTTAATTCACTGATTCCTAAGATGTTGATACTCACTCTTGCCATCTCCTGCTTGACCACATCCAATTTACCTTGATTCATGGACCTAACATTGCAGGCTTCTTTGCAACATGGTTCTTTACAGTATTGGGCACATCCATAGCTGAGCATCATTTCCACTTTGGCCCAGAGGCTTCATTCTTTCTGAAGCTATGCCCTCTACTTTTCTCTAGTAGCATATTGGACACCTTCCGACCAGGGTGCTCATCTTCCAGTGTCATATGTCTTTGCCATTTCATACTGTCCACGGGGTTCTCTAGTCAAGAATACTGGAGTCGTTTGCCACTTCTTTCTCCAGTGGACCACGCTTTGCCAGAACTCTTCACTATGACCCATCTATCTTGGGTGGCCCTGCACAGCACAGCTTATAGCTTGAGTTACGCAAGCCCCTTCACCATGACAAGGCTGTGATCCATGAAGGGGTATATTTTATAAAGCTTTTCAAATATATAAAGTTTTACAACATCTGTTATAAGGGCTAAAAATAAATCCTTCCTATAAGGCTATATAAACTAATAGCAATAAAAAATGCTCTTCAATTACCTAACTGCAAATGAAAGTTCTAAGATTCCTTCAATAATTGAATATGAAGATAATCTTATTCACAAAGCTGTGCAGCCAAAGTAATCTCTCTCTCTCAGGTGAAAACAGTGCTAAAAGACATTAGCAGACCCTATGTCATGATCATTTCACCATCAAAGATGAGAAATCCTAATGTGCAAGATTTGTCAAAATAAAAAGGCCACCATGAACAGGAAGAGGAAGAATGAGCAATTACCAGCTGAACTGCCAAGGGGGCATGCACACAGAATTTTTAAAATATTAAATAATTTTTAAAAGAAATCTTAAGGTTTGTTACGCTAGAGTTAGTACAACGTGAGGCCAATAATACACGGTGTAATTGGTAAGACTCAATTACAGAAACTAATAAATGCATCCTGGGACTACTTAGAGCTCTAACAATTGCCTCGCATACTTCGTAAGTTTTAAAGTATTCAGACAAAATGAAGGAAAAATAATAAACAGATGAGGCAATTTAGCTTTGAGAAGAGTTAAGATAATTTAATAGGTATAGTTTAGATAAAAAGAGGCTAAGGAATTACAGCAATTACAGAATAAAATCCAAATAAGTATCTATATTGAGCTAGGGGAGGTGTAGAAAAACAGTTTCCCTCATCTGAGAATAGTAATAAGCAATAGCAGTAATCACCTAAAGGTAGAAAAGGAAAACAGCTACGGTAGAAAATAGCATCAAATACATCGGAAATAATGATCATTCTGAAAAGCCACCTGGGGACCACTCAGGGGGAGACCGAACACTAAAAATGCTTGGAGGAAAGTTGAATAAAAACAATCAGGCACAGAGACCTTGCCCCAAATTTCTCTTTGGTTATCTGCAATCTTCACCAAGGATATCACTGGTGTTTGAAGAAGGTGCAAGTGATTTTAATCCTGATGGGGTCATCTGTCTCAGAGAGGGGTGGATGCTATTGAGTTCCCATCTCAATAGTGATTGCCACTGGGGAGTCAAAGGAGGTGATGCACAGATGCTAATATCACTTGATACTCTTCCTGGCTACTGGGTGAAAAATATTAGGCACATTACTGAATATTCTGAGCCTCAGTTTATTTAGTTGTATGATGGGGTTAATAGTTATTTTGCCAATTTATTGAAACCAAGAGTTCTTAACCTAGAATCCGTTGGGAGTTCATAAATTTGGAGGTGGTCCCACTTGAGTGGGAAAAAAGTACATTTTTATTTTCAATATCCTCTAACTGAAATTTAGAATTTCCTTCAATTATGAATGAAAGTAACAAATCACAGTAGTATAAGCAAAAGTAGACATCACAGATATTTTCATATCATGTTAGACTTGTAGAAATCTCAAAATAATGCTTATGCTCACCACTTCTTTGAAACTACAATAATAGATAATAGTGCAAGATCTTATTTTATGCATTTAAAAATATAAAAATATCACATATTTAGTTTGAAATTTTGATAACTGTATTTTAATAAAATTCATATCCTTGTAATACTATGCATTTTATTTTATGTTTTAAAAAAGAGTTCTTGAAACAATGTCCATAGTCTTCACCAGATTGCCAAAGTGGTCAATGAAACAAACAATAGTCACCAACCTCCACTGGGTAACTGATAGCTTTACTATTAATGTGATGATGATTATGGTAATATTCCTCCTGATATTATTATTAAAATCACTAGAATTCTTTGGCCCTGGACATCTGGATTGGAGTCTTGGTTCTGTAACATAAAGTTGAATGAGCTTGGCAGGCCATTTAATCTCACCAGGCTTTGTACCCTCTTCAGCAAAGGAATGACTGATTTAACAAGGTTTTCCTGAAGATTATATGAATTTATTATATGTATTTATCGATATATTGTATATCGAGCTATTCAGTTCTCCTGAAACTTGTCACCGTTGGTGTCACCAACAAGTGTCCAGTACATAGAACAGTCATATAAATGATCACCCAAACCAATAACTCCTTTAAAAGCATAACGTTAATAATTATGGCAGGACAATGGGTGGAAAGTGGACTATCTAAGGTAAATTAGGAACCAAGAAGCTACTTGAATACTAGCTTTCTTTTTTTTGTACCTCCTATTTCTACCACTGTAAAAGTCAACAGATAAACACCAAATTTCCGTGATTATAAGAATCACATTTTTCTCCTATTTTAGCATTTTGGAAATTGGAATGCACCTTGTTATTGATTGCTGGGGCTTCCCTAGTGGCTCAGATGGCAAAGAATCTGCCTACCATGCAGGAGACCCAGTTTGACCCCTGGGTTGGGAAGATCCCCTGGAGAAGGGAATGGCAACCCACTCCAGTATTCTTGCTTGGAGAATTCCAAGGTCAGAAGAGCCTGGCGGGCTACAGCCTGTGGGGTCACAAAGAGTCGAACACTACTGAGTGACTAACAGTTTGTTGTTGATACATTCCATAAGATACTTGCCAAATTCCAGGCAAATAAACAAATTATGCCATTTATTAGCTGTCATTATCTATGAACAAGCATCATCACACACAAAGGGTCTCTGAGATTTCATTTTATGCTTTGGTTATTTGCATTAGTATCAACACAGATCCCTAAATTTTAAATTTTAGCCCCTCATTATTGACTAAAATTCCTCATAAGTTCCATGTATACAGAAGATTGATTTATGTGTATGAGGCAAACAATGAAAGGCAGTAGAAATTGCCAGATGTTCAGGCTAAATCCTAGAGTGTTCAGGGTTAGCAAAGATGGGTGTTAGCAAACATGCATCATGGAGGCCTCTACTCAGGTATGGAACAATTTGTTGACAACTTCCTTAGACTTTCAAAAGAAGTTGTATGACTTTCAGAAATATTAAAATTCTTAAATGGAAGAAAAAAACAACCTTAGCCCAACTGAAAATACAGAGGAAAGCCTATATTCAATATGCCTTATAATTGAACTGTCAACCATAAGAGGCCATCCTTAGCCCCTCATCAAGATGAGTAGCACAGGTTATACCACGTGGCCTCCCACCAGACTTGAGGCCTAATTGCTCAGAGCCAAAATGTATCCAGAGCCATCTTTAGACTTGGTGAGAACTACAAAAGTGTGAGATACTGTACTCTATGTCAGTTCTTAAAAACTGTACATTTAAAGTAGTTTCACTTTTCCTGAGGGGTTTCCCAGGTAGCGCAGTAAAGAATCTGCCTGCCAATGCAAAAGAGGTGGGTTTGATCCCTGAGTCAGGAAGATCCCGTGGAGGAGCAAATGGCAATGCACTCCAGTATTCTTGCCCACAGAATCCCATGGACAGAGGAGCCTGGCGGGCTAGAGTCCGTGGGGTGACAATGAGCTGGAAAGGATTGAGAACACACACATGTACATTTTTTTTTTCCTGAAAAAGCTTTATTATTTCTAATTGCACTCCTTAAAACTGATAACCCTTAAATCAAATAAATAGAGAATCAAATCTCTTCCAATCAACCCTACCAAGTGCCTCTCCAGTTTTCTCTCCCCTCTCTCAGGCTCCACCATTATTTTACAGCTTAAATTTGAGACTACAGGATTTGATATTCTGTTGTTCTAGCTGAAGATCTGTGAGTGGTTGAGGGTTTTTTTTGCTGTTGTTTTTATGTAAAAGGACCTCTCTTCCACCACTATTTGTACATCAACTGCTGGAGCTGTGTTTTGAAAAAGAGGAACAGTCCAGATTCTTGCAGCTGTTGGTAGCCATATCCCTTTACATTCCTTGGGTTTCACTGTCAGTAATAATTTACTCACATAAACCTCACTACCCTACTTCAATGATAAATATTTGCTAAAATAAGGTAGCACTATACACATAAATATAAGAAGGCACTTTTTACTTACAGTAGTCATGAAAAAAGTGCATTTCACTCCACTTCAAAATTTTAAGTGAAAGTCCACAACTGCTGGCTTTTATGAAAACCACATTAAGCTACTACTTCACATGTGTCACTTCAATATAACAAAATAATTAGCTGGGAAATTATATTTGCATTCTCAATATTTTTGTACAATAGGAATGTCATTAATTAGGCATTAACACAGTTTAAGAGAACTGGAAATAGAAACCTTATATATCAGCGATTATTTTTTCCATCTTAATTTGCTCCATTCTCATCTCAGTGATTCAGAAAAAAAGATGTTTAAATAGAGCCTTTCAATGGAAACCATCACTACTGTGTCCCATGTCAAGGTAATTGCCTAAATGAGTGTGAAGATAAAAATCACATGGGTGGCCAGTATTTCTGCCAAGCTCTCAGTTCAGTTCAGTTCAGTCACTCAGTCATGTCCGACTCTTTGCGACCCCATGAATCGCAGCACGCCAGGCCTCCCTGTCCATCACCAACTCCCGGAGTTCACTCAAACTCACGTCCATCGAGTCGGTGGTGCCATCCAGCCATCTCATCCTCTGTCGTCCCCTTCTCCTCCTGTCCCCAATCCCTCCCAGCCTCAGAGTCTTTTCCAGTGAGTCAACTCTTCACATGAGGTAGCCAAAGTATTGGAGTTTCAGCTTTAGCATCAGTCCTTCCAAAGAACACCCAGGGCTGATCTCCTTTAGGATGGACTGGTTGGATCTCCTTGAAGTCCAAGGGACTCTCAAGAGTCTTCTCCAACACCACAGTTCAAAAGCATCAATTCTTCGGCACTCAGCTTTCTTCACAGTCCAACTCTCACATCCATACATGACTACTGGAAAAACCACAGCCTTGACTAGATGGACATTTGTTGGCAAAGTAATGTCTCTGCTTTTGAGTATACTATCTAGGTTGATCATAACTTTTCTTCCAAGGAGTAAGTGTCTTTTAATTTCGTGGCTGCAGTCACCATCTGCAGTGATTTTGGAGCCCCAAAAAATAGTCTGACACTGTTTCCACTGTTTCCCCATCTATTTGCCATGAAGTGATGGGACCAGATGCCATGATCTTCGTTTTCTGAATGTTGAGTTTTAAGCCAACTTTTTCACTCTCCTCTTTCACTTGCATCAAGAGGCTTTTCAGTTCCTCTTCACTTTCGGCCATAAGGGTGGAGTCATCTGCATATCTGAGGTTATTGATATTTCTCCTGGCAATCTTGATTCCAGCTTGTGCTTCTTCCAGCCCAGCGTTTCTCATGATGTACTCTGCATAGAAGTTAAATAAGCAGGGTGACAATATACAGCCTTGACGTACTCCTTTTCCTATTTGGAACCAGTCTGTTGTTCCATGTCCAGTTCTGCAAGCCAATAGACTTAGTAGTTTAGATTCCAAAGATGTGATACACTCTTGAACATATCCTTCCTTTCACTTTCCTTTCCACTTCTGTTGTATTAGACTTTGGCAGACTGAACTACTCAAGAGAGGCAGCTCTTGGTCAGGCACCTTTCAGTGAAGAAGTGCAAACACCAATCTATTCTGGCAGGTACAATTTGCCTCATTTTACCAAAAGCAGTAACAAACTGAGGTCTCAATTATGAAGAAAAGAACATACCAAAGGTATAAATTATTTTATCTCCCCACCAAGGAGAGAATAAATTAGATCCCCCTTACTTAAAAACAAAACAAATGAATGAACAGAACAAGTGCTAAAGAATTTGTTCTTTGAGTTTAGTTTGTAAATAATGTTTAAATTCCTCTTTCGCATTGCACAATTCATCCCCCACCCCACAATTTGTCTTTCCTTCCTTGGTGTTTTACACAGAGATTACTAAGGCAGGGAAGGCTTAAGGCACACTGACTTTTGGAGACCTAATGGAGACCTCATGGCTAACTTCTATTATAACTGCCCCTCTGCTATTCTAAGTTACATCCTTAAACTAAGACATTGCTAAGTGGACACGGCCTGCAATATGCTTATTGTCTGGTAATGCTAAAAAAAATACTGACACAGTGAAATCTCTGCCCTTGGAAATGTATAAAAATAACATAAGCAGGGCTCCATCCTGGTGTATCCTCCTTACTTAGCATTCCAGGCACAGCTATCTTGGAGCAAGTAAGCTGAACTCCATTTGTGGAGAGTTTCAGTATATTTTCCTAGGTGTCTAAGCTCAACACATATACAAAAGATGTAAACAGATAAATATATATACTATATCCATCTCTCAAGGATCAGAGTTTTCATCTCATTTTCCTTTCTTTCAAGATTAGAGGCAGATTCCACACATATGTGCTAAAATACGATATTTGTTTTTCTCTTTCGGACTCACTTCACTCTGCATGACGGATTCTAAGTCCATTCACATCTCTACAAATGGTGCGGTTTTGTTTGTTTCTATGGCTGAGTAACATTCCCCTGTATATATGTGCTCCGCATCTTCCTTATCACTCCTCCGGTGATGGACATTTAGGTTGCTTCCATGTCCTGGCTATTGTAAACAGCGCTGCAATGAACACAGGGGCGCATGTGTCATTTTGAATTATGGTTTTCTCTGGGTATTTGCTCAGGAGTGGGATTTCTGGGTCACACGGTGGTTCTATTTTTCGTTTTTTAAGGAAATGCCATACTGTTCTCCACAGTGGCTGTACTTACATTCTTACCAACAGTGCAGGACAGTTCCCTTTTCTCCATATCCTCTCCAGGATTTTACTGTTTTTAGATTTTATGGTGATGAAAATTCTGACCAGTATGAGGTGATATCTCAGTGCAGTTTTGATATGCATTTCTATAATAGTGATGTCAAGCATCTTTTCATGTTTTTGTTGCCCATCTGTATGTCTTCTTTGGAGAAATGTTTGGAAGATGTCCTAAGGTGGTACCCAGGACAGCCTCTGATCTGAAGTCAATCTTTTAAACAGTGAAATGATTTCAACTTTTATTAGTGTGAAGACTTTCATATCACTAAGAGTACTCGTTGCATGTTTTTTTTTTTTAAATTTTATCTATTGTCTAGCTAAAACATTACTTAGAAAATGCCCCAAACTAAAAGCAAATTACAGTGAATATTAAAATTTTTTTATATCATTGTAACAGGATTTAGAGAATTAACCTCAGGAACAAATGAGTATATTTATTTTTACAGTCTTCAGAGAAAGGGTAAATATAAAACATTGAGAATTACTGGTGACAGCCAATGTCTGCATGATTATACAGTATTTTGACCTTTATACTCTAAAATATAGTAAAATATGATTCTGTGCTATATGTGTTTTAAACTAAGCATTTAGAAGCGACTTCTCCATTCATCCATTCATGTGTTATTGCACCCAGCATTGCTGTAGTTCAGTCTCTAAGTCACGTCCGACTCTTTGTGACCCCAAGGACTGTAGCAAGCCCACCTTCCCTGTCCTTCACTATTTCCTGGAGTTTGCTCAGATTCAGGTTCATTGAGTCAGTGATGCTATATAACCAATCTCATCCTCTGCTGCCCTCTTCTCCATTTGCCTTCAATCTTTCCCAGCATCAGGAAAGATTCATTCTTTTCCAATGAATCGATTCCTTGCATCAGGTGGTCAAAGTACTGGAGCTTCAGCTTCAGCATCAGTCTTTCCAATGAATATTCAGGGTTGATTTCCTTTAGGATTGCCTGGTCCAGGGGACTCTCCAGGGTCTTCTTCAGAACCACAGTTCGAAAGCATCAATTCTCTGGCACTCAGCCTTCTTTATGGTCCAGCTCTCACATTGGTACATGACTACTGAAAAAACAATAGCTTTGACTATATGGACCTTTGGTGGCAAAGTGATGTCTCTGCTTTTTAATACACTGTCTAGGTTTTCTCATGGCTTTTCTTCCAAGGAGCAAGTGTCTTTTAATTTCACGGTTGCAGTTACCACCAGCAGTGATTTTGGAGCCCACGAAAATAAAATCTGTCACTTCTTCCACTTCTCCCCCTTCTGTTGCCATGAAGTAATGGGACCAGATGCTATGTTCTTCGTTTTTTGACTGTTGGGTAGTAAGCCAGCTTTTTCACTCTCCTCTTTCACACTCATCAAAAAGTTCTTTAGTTCCTCTTTGCTTTCTGCTATTAGATTGGTATCACCTGCATATCTAAGGTTGCTGATATTTCTCCTGGCAATCTTGATTCTAGCTTGTGATTCAAGCAGCCTGGGATTTCATACAATATACTCTACATATAAGTTAAATAAACAGGGTGACAATATACAGCCTTGTCATATTCCTTACGGGAAAGACTAGAGATCTCTTCAAGAACATTGGAGCTATAAAGGGAACATTTCGTGCAAGAATGGGCATGATAAAGGACAGAAATGTTAAGGACCCAACAGAAGCAGAAGAGATTAAGAAGAGATGGCAAGAATACACAGAACTATACAAAAACTGTCTTGAAGACCCAGATAACCATGATGGTGTGGTCACTCACCTAGAGCCAGACACCCTGGAGTATGAAGTCAAGTGGGCCTTCTGAAGCACTATTACGAACAAAGCTAGTGGATGTGATGGAAATCTAGCTGAGCTATTTCACATCCTAAAAGATGATGCTGATAAATTGCTGTAGTCAATATGTCAGAAAATTTGGAAAAGTCAGCAGTGGCCACCGGACCAGAAAAGGTCAGTTTTCATTTCAATCCCAAAGAAGGGCAATGCCAAAGAATGTTCAAACTACTGTACAATTTTGCTTATTTCACATGTTAGCAAGGTTATGTTCAAAATCCTTCAAGATAAGCTTCAGCAATACATGAGCTGAGAACATTCAGATGTATAAGCTATGTTTAGAAAAGGCAGAGGAACCAGAGATCAAATTCCCAACTTTCGTTGGATCATAGAGCCAGCAAGGGAATTCCATAAAAGCATCTACTTTTGCTTCACTGACTAGGCTAAAGCTTTTGTGTCCAGCATGCCTAATAAATTGGTATGTATATGCTTCAGAGTATGACAAGCAGATAAACATACACATGCTGCTGCTGCTGCTGCTGCTGCTGCTGCTAAGTCACTTCAGTCATCCCCGACTCTGTGTGACCCCATAGACGGCAAATGTATGTAAATCCTATATATAAGTACACCGAGAAATCATTATGGCTCAAGTCTGGAGACAGAAAAGCTAGGTTCAGGTTCAGGCTCTGGAGCGCATATCCATGCTGTGTAACATAGGTTGTTTTTTTTTTTTTTTTTAAACTCTCTTGAGCCTTATTTTTTCAAATATCAAATAAGGAAAGCAGTACATGGCCTGGCAACTGCCAGGGTCATTACTATTACCAGTGTCTATGAAAAAGTATTCAGATTTATAAATGATCATACAGATGCAAGTGATTATAATAACATCTTGTAAATAGGAAGAACATAGTACATATTTGTTTGGGGAAATGGGATCTCTCAAAATTCTTGATTGTTTCTTTTCTCTCTAGAAGTCTAACCAAAAAAATCTCTAGTGTTGCATTTCCAGATCTATTAAAAGGAACAAAGTATTTTCTCTTATATGGAAAAACTGAACAATTTTCAAAAAGCACTTTCCTCCTCTACTACTGCATTCTTTTCCCTTTGACCTTTCCTATTCAATTCAAAGGATAAAACAGTTTCATTGTCTCCCATTTAGTT
Source organism: Capricornis sumatraensis (assembly GCF_032405125.1). Classification (NCBI taxonomy): domain Eukaryota; kingdom Metazoa; phylum Chordata; class Mammalia; order Artiodactyla; family Bovidae; genus Capricornis; species Capricornis sumatraensis. The sequence continues at coordinate 85,939,473 of NC_091079.1, forward strand.
CTGTGGGGCATAATAAAGTCTTCCAGAGCTTTGGAGGGGAAAATACCACACAGTCATACCAGTGACAGGCTTGGAGGTGCGCCATACAACCCCCAGGTGTTAGTGAATACCTGCAGAGTTTCCTGAAATGCAAATTTACAAGTATTTAACATAGGATCATCTGTACTTTCATGAGGAAAGGAGTACGTCAAGGCTGTATATTGTCACCCTGCTTATTTAACTTATATGCAGAGTACATCATGAGAAACGCTGGGCTGGAAGAAGCACAAGCTGGAATCAAGATTGCCGGGAAAAATACCAATAACCTCAGATATGCAGATGACACCACCCTTATGGCAGAAAGTGAAGAGGAACTAAAAAGCCTCTTGATGAAAGTGAAAGAGGAGAGTGAAAAGTTGGCTTAAAGCTCAACATTCAGAAAATGAAGATCATGGCAGCTGGTCCCATCACTTCATGGGAAATAGATGGGGAAACAGTGGAAACAGTGTCAGACTTCACCTTTTTGGGTTCCAAAATCACTGCAGATGGTGACTGCAGCCATGAAATGAAAACACACTTACTGCTGGGAAATAAAGTTAGGACAAACCTAGATAGCATATTGAAAAGCAGAGACATTACTTTGCCAACAAAGGTCCATCTAGTCAAGGCTATGGTTTTTCCAGTGGTCATGTATGGATGTGAGAGTTGGACTGTGAAGAAAGTTGAGAGCCGAAGAATTGCTGCTTTTGAACTGTGGTGTTGGAGAAGACTCTTGAGAGTCCCTTGGACTGCAAGGAGATCCAACCAGTCCACCCTAAAGGAGATCAGTCCTGGGATTTCTTTGGAAGGACTGATGCTGAAAAGCTGAAACTCCAGTACTTTGGCCACTTCATGCAAAGAGTTGACTCGTTGGAAAAGACCCTGATGCTGGGAGGGACTGGGGGCAGGAGGAGAAGGGGATGACAGAGGATGAGATGGCTGGATGGCATCATGGACTCGATGGACATGAGTTTGAGTGAACTCCGGGAGTTGGTTATGAACAGGGAGGCCTGGAGTGCTGATTCATGGGGTCGCAAAGAGTTGGACATGACTGGGTGACTGAACTGAACTGAACTGAACATAGGATCATGTGCACTTTCATGAGGATGTTTCATTAAATGAAACTATAGAAATTTCTAAAAGTAAATTACACTCTTTTTTTAACTAGTAGTGAATATTCTGTCTAGCCTCAAGATAACTCATGTTATGAAACCAACTTAAACCTCCATTTAAAGGTCTTGCTAAGTTTTAAAATTTCAAATTGTTGTCTATATATGTTGTGCTGTGTGGGGTATAAAAGCTCTTGAGCAATTGATTCTGAGAATGCTCCTTTAAGAGAACTCTGAAACCAAAGCAGTTTAGGCAAACTGCTGGTTGCTAGGGGTAACCTCAGCTTCCAGAATGAATAATTTTAAATGCAGTACAAGCATTTGATAAGAAGATGCAAGAGTGAGGTCTTCTGAAAGAAAATAAGGAATGAGAGTTCTAATCGTTTAGTCTGGAAAAAATTATACATAAATGTATAATATGCTTTTAACACAAATAGATTATAGCTGTATCCTAACTGATAAGCAAGCTAGAAAGCCAGACCATAATCTACTCTATCAGGGGACAAGTGGTATCTTTAAGACAACACAGGACTTGGGTTAATACTTATGGGAATGACCTACTGGGATGAGTTCCAGAGAGAAAGACAAAGGACTACGGGCAATACTCAGGCTGTGCTCTCAGCTGTGTCCCACGATTCTACTTCTCAGTTCCCTGTTTGATCTCTAGTCCTGAAAGTAACGCAGTTTCAGGACTACGTACTGTGACTTCTGGACACTCCTTCTCAGAGTACCAAGTAAACTCAACATCCAGTATCTGCTTTCTAGCACTGACCTTGCTGGCAGCCCTGCTAGCTTGGTTCTGCCTATTCAGTCCTCAAACCATCATCGACAGACCATTTTTCAATGGTTATGTATTATTCTAGCAGAAGTACACAAAAACTGCAGCAACCAGAGTGGAGGATAAACTTCTAGAAAGACTTGTTGTGTTGTTCAGTCACTAAGTTGTGTTCATCTCCTTGTGACTCCATGCACTGCAGCACGCCAGGCTTCCTTGACCTTCACTATCTCTTGGCATTTGTGCCAACTCCTGTCTGTTGAGTCGGTGATGCCATCCAACCATCTCATCCTCTGTTACCCCCTTCTCCTCCTGCCCTCAATCTTTCCCAGCATCAGGGGCTTTTCCAATGAGTCTGCTCTTCACATCAGGTGGCCAAACTGTTGGAACTTCAGCTTTAGCAGCAGTCCTTCCAAGGAATTTTCAGGGTTGATTTCCTTTAGGATAGACTGGTTTGATCTCCTTGCAGTCCAAGGCACTCTTAAGAGTCTTCTCCAATACCACAGTTCAAAAACAGCAATTCTTTGGTGCTCAGCTTTCCTTATGGTCCAGCTCTCACATTTGTACATGAGTATTGGAAAAACCATAGCTTTGACTATGCTCAAAATTCTCCAAGCCAGGCTTCAGCAGTACGTGAACCATGAACTTCCTGATGTTCAAGCTGGTTTTAGAAAAGGCAGAGGAACCAGAGATCAAATTGCCAACATCCGATGGATCATGGAAAAAGTAAAAGAGTTCCAGAAAAACATCTATTTCTGCTTTACTGACTATGCCAAAGCTTTGACTGTGTTGATCACAATAAACTGTGGAAAATTCTTCAAGAGATAGGAATACCAGACCACCTGACCTGCCTCTTGAGAAATCTGTATGCAGGTCAGGAAGCAACAGTTGGAACTGGACATGGAAAAACAGACTGGTTCCAAATAGGAAAAGGAGTACGTCAAGGCTGTATATTGTCACCCTGCTTATTTAACTTCTATGCAGAGTACATCATGAGAAATGCTGGACTGGAAGAAACACAAGCTGGAATCAAGATTGCCAGGAGAAATATCAGTCACCTCAGATACGCAGATGACACCACCCTTATGGCAGAAAGTGAAGAGGAACGAAAAAGCCTCTTGATGAAAGTGAAAGAGGAGAGTGAAAAAGTTGGCTTAAAGCTCAACATTCAGAATACGAAGATCATGGCAGCTGGTCCCATCATTTCATGGGAAATAGATGGGGAAACAGTGGAAACAGTGTCAGACTTTATTTTTGGGGGCTCCAAAATCACTGCAGATGGTGACTGCAGCCATGAAATTAAAAGACGCTTACTCCTTGGAAGGAAAGTTATGACCAACCTAGATAGTATATTCAAAAGCAGAGACATTACTTTGCCGACTAAGGTCTGTCTAGTCAAGGCTATGGTTTTTCCAGTGGTCATGTATGGATGTGAGAGTTGGACTGTGAAGAAAGCTGAGCGCTGAAGAATTGCTGCTTTTGAACTGTGGTGTTGGAGAAGACTCTTGAGAGTCCCTCGGACTGCAAGGAGATCCAACCAGTCCATCCTAAAAGAGATCAGCCCTGGGATTTCTTTGGAAGGAATGATGCTGAAGCTGAAACTCCAGTACTTTGGCCACCTCATGTGAAGAGTTGACTCATTGGAAAAGACTCTGATGCTGGGAGGGATTGGGGGCAGGAGGAGAAGGGGACGACAGAGGATGAGATGGTTGGATGGTATCACTGACTCGATGGACGTGAGTCTGAGTGAACTCCGGGAGTTGGTGATGGGCAGGGAGGCCTGGCGTGCTGTGATACATGGAGTTGCAAAGAGTTGGAGACGACTGAGCGACTGAACTGAACTGAACTGATATGGACCTTTGTCAAGAAAGTTATGTCCCTGATTTTTAATATGCTGTCTACATTTGTCCTAGCTTCTAGAAGGGCTGCTGCTGCTAAGTCACTTCAGTTGTGTCCGACTCTGTGTGACCCCATAGACAGCAGCCCACCAGGCTCCTCTGTCCAAGGGATTCTCTAGGCAAGAATGCTGGAGTGGGTTGACATTTCCTTCTCCAGTGCATGCATGCATGCTAAGTCGCTTCAGTCGTGTCCGACTCTGTGTAACCCTATGGACAGCAGCCCAGCAGGCTCCTCTGTCCACGGGATTCTCTAGGCAAGAATACTGGAGTGGGTTGCCATTTCCTTCTCCCTCTAGAAGGGCTACTAATTACTGAATGACATGAGGTTCTTGGGGTTTCCTGGGAAGAGCTTCTCTCTCACATAATAACTCAGATTTAAAAAGACACAGCAGGCAAATCTATGGATAAAACTAGGATGTGGTTAAACAGTGAATGACCATTGCTATGGATTAGTAGAAAATTGCCAAGATATTACACATTAGAGTGTTCATTTCTTTCAAAGATGCTTCTATATTTTCAAATGTTATCGTATTTAGTTATCTTAATAAAACCTTCTGCTCTTCTTTAGGAAATATTGAGGAAGTATGTTAACCCTGTCATCCAATCAGCGTACTATACTTGTTGTGTGCCTCACTGGGCTATGACTAATGAGACAGACTGACCTGGCAATGGAGTATTCTGTTGGCCAAATATCTAAGGGGAAAAAACTGCAACCTCTTGAGTGCTGAGCATACAAATAACAGTCATATTAAAATCTAAATGTTAGCTAAAAACACTCTAAATGTTAGAATATCATCATGTGCTACAAACCTCTTTCTCCAAAAGGCATGATTATGAAATTGAAAAAAGATTTGGAAGAAAGTTCTCTAAACTTCTTCCCAATAACAGGAATCATCATACCATGGCCAGCATGTCATATCTGACCGCCTCCTTCTCTTCCCTTCCTTCTGCCCTTTCTCCTCCCCTCTTCTCTCTTCTTCCTCCTCTCCTTTTTCTCCTTCTCCTTCTTATATTTTATTGGAAAAGTCATTTGTCTAGTATTTTCCATGACTACTTTGGACCTGTAAAGACTGAGTTGAATAGAGAGGTGATATGGCCTGAAAACCTAAAGTATTTACTTCTTGATCCTTAAGAAAAGCTGACCAACCCTCACTTTAGAAGACAAAGGAAAGATGACATTCCTAGGCGAATTAAAATAGTGCTGGTGGTTCAAAAGTGGTTTGTTGGACTCTGTAACTTGTGCATGGGATGCGACAATTCAACCCCAAAGGCTCTTGTGATGCATAAGTCACTTGGGAGCCTAAGCATAACATCTCACTTCAGATTTGTGTATCCTTGTGTGCCAACCTGATTTCTTAGGAAGTTCATGCACTAAATATGCTGTGGGTCCTTCCGGGTCAGATCATGACCTGGTTAGCAAGAGAGGCAGAAGCTGTTTGTGACTACTAGGCAACCTCTAGTAAGCTAGTAAAACAGGCTGGGTACAAACTGAAGTCGGTCATGGTTTTACAAATAGAGAACAAATGAGGTAAGATGCCAACCACAAGAATTCACAATAAACCTTGGGGATTTGGCACAGTGTTCTTAGAACCAACTTTGACAGGTGGTTGCCTTATTTGGATTAGTAGTCGTAGTAGAGAAGTCAGGATGTGGTTCTTTACATGTTTGGGCAAAACCAATACTCAAGCCAGACTTCACTGTGACCTGTGACATAAGGTCATATGATAAATATGGTAACTATCGCCCCACGACTGTAGGCAAGCTCAAAGATTCCATTCTAGTTGTCTAAGGTAGTCTTTGTACTTTAAACGACTTCTTTTCTTCTATATGGAAAAAAATACTAAAAGCTTAGCTAAGAAGTATACCTTCTGAAGAGTTAAAAGAAAGAGGTGAGTCCAAGCCTACTCATGTTCTTTGACAAGGTGCCGTAATGTGATTGTCCTAAAACCAAAGGAAATATTTTGACATCTCTGCCCAGGCTGGCATAGCATCTATATAAATACAATACAGAATATGCTAAAGTCCTGCAGTCATAATGGAGTTCTCAGGAGCAAGCAAACAAATGCAAAAGACAGCACTTTCCTTAAAATATAAAATAAAATTCACAAATTCGAATAAGACCCCGAAGAGCTCCCAGGCTTGCTGTAGAAATTATGTGAATGTTGGAACTACATGGGACTCCAGACCAAGAAGACACTGAGAGAAATGAAATTTAAACCAATTTTGTGATGTGCTTGACAGACTAATGCAAATACCTAGATACTGAAAGAGAAACATGGATGCATCGAAGCCCAGCAGTAATGACTGAAACCATAACCTCTGATTAGTACATCTATACTGCACGGAACATTAACAATATAAGAAACGCCATTCTGGAGACCCAGTCCAGACACAATCAGGCTGAATGAGCCTATCAGGTCTATTATTTTTATAACCAGAGCTGCAGATGAGTACAACACTGTTTTCTCTCTAGCAGTGTCACCCTAGCTAAATCAACATTACCTGGAAGCAATAGAGTTGGTGAAATAAAAATGCCAAAGTAAATCCATTTGCCCAAATAACATTGAAGAATTCTCAAAAGCATTTCCAAGTATCTTTTATTTTAGTGTGAAACATGAACCCAGCGTGGGTTGGGAAGTTGGCAAGAACTTTACTACTAAAAGAAGCTGGCATTTTTATATATTTACATAAGTAAAGAGGAAATTTTGTTCCTCAGCGTGGCAACACCAGAAATTCTGACAAAATATTATACATATTCATTTTAACTTTTTCTGTTTTAGAGTTGGCTAGAGTTAGGATAAACTAATGTATTTAGAATGATCATACATCCCATCCCTCATTTAATAAAGCCTGTTTAAAATATTGCCCTTATTAATGACTACCAGAACACAGCAGTGTTCATAATCCCAGTAATTCAATTGCCAGTAGTTTGTGCAATAAATCAGGAAAAGGTTAAAATATTTTTCATGCCAGAATAGAACATATCAATCTATTTTATTTGATTACTTTGTGTAATGAGGCTTTTTCAAGGCCAGATTACCTTACTCATTATAATTATGCCAGATCATATTTTTGCTTAAAATGGAAAAGATTTAAAAATGCCAGCAATAGAGTTGAAACTAATCTATTGTGTTTTTCCTCCTTTGTATGTTTCAGGACATGAGAAATGACATCCTGCTCTCCTTCTAAGAGTAGAGAAGAAAGTAACATTGTTCCCATGAAAAGCAGATTAGGCAAATGGCATCTGGACAACACTCATTTGACTCATTGAAGTGAAAATTCAATAAAATCATCTGCAATGTTTTTTAATTCCAAAGTTAAATTCCACTCTGATAAGTAAACTCTTAAAAATCACTAAAGCACAATAATATCCTCTACGTGTGGTGACATTCCTTTCTCAGTGAATGCAAGCTGAATTCAACCAAAAAAAAAAAAACTGTTCATATTTTTTAAAAATAATAATTTTATCAACAAAGAATAACTCAAAGCATTTTCTGACACTCTTTTCCCACTTTCTAGAATAAACTCTTTCGGGGACATAAGGGAAATCTCCCTTCCCAAACCTGATGGAGCATCAGGCCCCGTTTGGCTCCAGCTGAGTTCCAGCAGCTCCACCCTGCTGTGAGGTCTGTCTCTATGGAGTCAGCTGTGGTCATGAGAGGAGGGCATTTCTATAACCTGCTCTCCCGTGTTCCCCCAAATTGAAATAAGGTCACTCCAACCATGAATAGCTCCACAAACTTCATGCTGGGTAAAAAGGCCTTTGATCTTGGTAAATCATAAGACAGAACAAAGAATGAAGGCAAGGAAACAGGAAAGGGTGAAACAATGATGGCCATTAGAAGTGGAGTCAGAACATTTCCTGGGACTTTTCAGAACTGTATCTCATAAAATTATTATTCCCACAAGAATGGTCAGAAATAAAAAGTCTAACAAATACTACTATATATTGGGTAGGATGGGGGAGCAGTTAGGACTCTTGTATGTTGCTGGTGAGAATGTCAAATGGTATAACCTCCTGCCACTTTGACAGTTTCTAACAAAGGTAGACATTTGTCTCTCACATGAGCCAGCAATTCTACTCCTAGAAGAGAAAAGAAATGCATATCTTCACCTAAAGATTTGTACAAAAATTTGATATCAGCCTTATTTACAATAGCTAAAGCTAGGAGCAACCCAAATGACCGTAAGTAGGAGAATGGATGAAGAAGTTGTGTTATATACTACTCACACAATAGGAAACTTGGACGTGATCAAGCAGGAGATGGCAAGAGTGAACATCAACATTTTAGTAATCAGTGAACTAAAATGCATGGGAATGGGTGAATTTAATTCAGATGATCATTATATCTACTATTGTAGGCAAGAATTCCTTAGAAGAAATGCAGCAGCCCTCATAGGCAATAAAAGAGTCTGAATTGAAGTACTTGGGTATAATCTCAAAAATGACAGAATGATCTTGGTTCATTTCCAAGGCAGACCATTCAACATCACAGTAATCCAAGTCTATGCCCCAACCACTAATGCCGAAGAAGGTGAAGTCAAATGGTTCTATGAAGACCTACAAGATCTTTTAGAACTAATACTAAAAATAGATATCCATTTCATCACAGGGGATTGGAATGCAAAAGTAGGAAGTAAAGAGATACTTGGAGTAATGGCCAAGTTTGGCCTTCGAGTGCAAAATGAAGCATGGCAAAGGCTAACTGAGTTTTGCCAAGAGAACACACTGGTCACTGCAAACACTCTCTTCCAACAACGCAAGAGACAACTCTACACATGAACATCACCAGATGGTCCATACCGAAATCAGGGTGATTATATTCTTTGCAGCCAAAGATGGAAAAGCTCTACACAGACAGCAAAGACAAGATCTGGAGCTGATTGAGGCTCAGATCATGAGCTCCTTATTGCAAAATTCAGGCTTAAATTGAAGAAAGAAGAGAAAATCACTAGACTTTTCAGATATGACCTAAATCAAATCCTTCATGATTATACAGTGGAGGTAATGAATAGATTCAAGGGATTAGATTTGGCAGAGTGTCCAAAGAACTATAGATGGAGGTTCGTAACATTGTACAGGATGGGGTGACCAAAGCCATCCCCAAGAAAGAGAAATACAAGAAAGCAAAGTGGCTTTCTGAGGAGGCCACAAATAGCTAAGAAAAAAGGGAAGCAAAAGGCAAAGGAGAAAGGGAAAGATATATACAACTCGATGCAGAGTTCCAGAAAATGGCAGGGAGAGATAAGAAAGCCTTCTTATGTGAACAATGCAAAGGAATAGAGGAAAATAACAGAATGAGAAAGACAAGAGATACTTCAAGAAAATTGGAGATGCCAAGGGAATATTTCATGCAAAGATGGGCACAATAAAGGGCAGAAACAGCAAGACCTAACAGAAGCAGACAAGATTAAGAAGAGGTGGCAAGAATATACAGAAGAACTATACAAAAAGGTGTTAATAACCCAGAAAACCATGAAGGTGTGGTCACTCACCTAGAGCCCGACATTTTGGAGTGTGAAGTCAAGTGGGCCTTAGGAAGAATTACTACGAACAAAGCTAGTGGATGTGATGGAATTCCAGCTGAGTTATTTCAAATTCTAAAAGACGATGCTGTTAATGTGCTGCACTTAATATGTCAGCAAATTTGGAAAAATCAGCAGTGGCAATAGGACTACAAGCAAGGTAATGCTTAAAATCCTTCAAGCCAGGCTTCAACAGTATGTGAATTGAGAAATTCCAGCTGTACAAGTTGGATTCAGAAAAGGCAGAGGAACCAGAGATTAAATTGCCAACATACACCGGATCATAGAAAAAGCAAGGGAATTCCAAAAAAACATCTACTTCTATTTCATTGACTACACCAAAGCCTTTGATTTTGTGGATCATAACAAACTGTGGAAACTTCTTAAAGAGACGGGAATACCAGAGCACCTTACCTGCCTCCTGAGAAATCTGTATACAGATCAAGGAGCAACAGTTAGAACTGACCATGGAACAAAGGACTGGTACAAAATTGGGAAAGGAGTATGTCAAGGCTGTATAATGTCACCCTGCTTATTTAACTTATATGCAGAGTACATCATGAGAAATGCTGGGCTGGATGAAGCACAAGCTGGAATCAAGACTGCTGGGAGAAATGTCAATAACCTCAGAAATGTGGATGATACCACTTTAATGGCAGAGAGTGAAGAGGAACTAAAAGAGCCTCTTGAAGAAGGTGAAAGAGGAAAGTGAAAAAGCTGGGTTAATACTCAACATTTGGAAAACAAGATCACGGCATCTGGTCCCATCATTTCATCGCAAATAGATGGGGAAAAAGTGGAAGCAGTGACAGATTTTATTTTCTTGGGCTCCAAAATCACTGCGGACAGTGACTGCAGCCACAAAACTAAAAGCTGCTTGCTCCTTGGAAGAAAAGATATGGCAAAGCTAGACAAAATAATAAAAAGGAGAGACATCATTTTGCTGACAAAGGTCCATATAGTAAAAGCTGTGGCTTTTCTAGTAGTCATGTATGGATATGAGAGTTGGACCATAAAGAAAGCTGAGCACTGAACAGCTGATGCTTTTGAATTGTGGTGATGGAGAAGACTCTTGAGAGTCCTTGGACTGCAAGGAAATCCAACCAATCCATCCTAAAGGAAATCAGTCCTGAATATTCATTGGAAGGATAGACTGAAGCTGAAGCTCCAATAGTTTGGCCACCTGATACGAAGCGTGAACTCATTGGAAAAGACCCTGATTCTGGGAAAGATTGAGGGCAAGAGGAGAAGAGCACAGCAGAGGATCGCATTTTATCACTGAGTGCTAATTATTCCTCAATAAAACAGCAGGAAAGATGCATTGTTATTGTTTAGTTGCTAAGTCCCATCTGCCTCTTTTGTGAAGCCATGCATTAAGCAGGAAGTTAGCTGAAGGTAAGCGGGGTGGCCCCTTCACCTAAACATCCAATGGCCGCCTAATCCCACCAAGAAATTCACAAGCCTGCTACGCCCCTATCAGTACTCCAAAATAGTTAGAGGACCTGGAAAAATTCCCCACTGACCGACTGATGGGACTTCACTACTCTGTCACAGGGGCACACCTCACACTGTGTGAGTGTGCTAAGTCACAGCCATGTTCAACTCCTTGTGAGCTGATCCACTGTAGACCACCAGGCTCCTCTGTCCATGGAGGTTTCCAGGCGAGAATACTGGAGCGGGTCTCCATTTCCCTCTCCAGGGAATCTTCCCAAACCACGGATAGAACCTGTGTCTCTGGAGTCTTCTTGCATTGGCCAGCGGATTCTTTCTTTTTTTTTTTTAATTTTTTTTAGTTTTTTATTTTTTTAATTTTAAAATCTTTAATTCTTACATGAGTTCCCAAACATGAACCCCCCTCCCACCTCCCTTCCCATAACATCTCTGTGGGTCATCCCCATGCACCAGCCCCAAGCATGCTGTATCCTGCATCAGACATAGACTGGCGATTCAATTCTTACATGATAGTATACATGATAGAATGCCATTCTCCAAAATCATCCCACCCTCTCCCTCTCCCTCTGAGTCCAAAAGTCTGTTATACACAGCTGTGTCTTTTTTCCTGTCTTGCATACAGGGTCATCATTGCCATCTTTCTAAATTCCATATATATGTGTTAGTATACTGTATTGGTGTTTTTCTTTCTGGCTTACTTCACTCTGGATAATCGGCTCCAGTTTCATCCATCTCATCAGAACTGATTCAAATGAATTCTTTTTAATGGCTGAGTAATACTCCATTATGTATATGTACCACAGCTTTCTTATCCATTCATCTGCTGATGGACATCTAGGTTGTTTCCATGTCCTGGCTATTATAAACAGTGCTGCGATGAACATTGGGGTACATGTGTCTCTTTCAATTCTGGTTTCCTCGGTGTGTATGCCCAGCAGTGGGATTGCTGGTTCATAACGTAGTTCTATTTGCAATTTTTTAAGGAATCTCCACACTGTTCTCCATAGTGGCTGTACTAGTTTGCATTCCCACCAACAGTGTAGGAGGGTTCCCTTTTCTCCACACCCTCTCCAGCATTTATTGCTTGCAGGTTTTTGGATCGCAGCCATTCTGACTGGTGTGAAGTGGTACCTCATTGTGGTTTTGATTTGCATTTCTCTGATAATGAGTGATGTTGAGCATCTTTTCATGTGTTTGTTAGCCATCCGTATGTCTTCTTTGGAGAAATGTCTATTTAGTTCTTTGGCCCATTTTTTGATTGGGTCGTTTATTTTTCTGGAATTGAGCTGCATAAGTTGCTTGTATATTTTTGAGATTAAAAATATGGAACGCTTCATGAATTTGTGGCCAGCAGATTCTTTACCACTGAGCCACCAGGGAAGCTCCTGAAAAATGTGTTACTTTTAAATGAATCAATAAAGTACAAACAATATACATTTAAATAATTCTCAAGTTCATGTGATAATGTAAGGAGCCTGCGGAAAGGATCTCCACACTAGGAGAGAAAAGTTTACAGTTTATCAAAATACGTGAAATAACTTTTAAAAATTAATTCATTTATTTTAATTGGAGGCTAATTACTTTATAATACTGTGGTGTTTTTGCCATTAAAAATAAAGAGAGAATAATATGTACACAGCTCTGCAGCCCTTATGGGACTTTATGCTATGAATTGTTATGGGCATGCTGGATGGACACCAGGAATGATTTCTATTCAAGTTGACTCCAAAATATAGCGAAAAACTCAGTATTTCCTGTTTGAATATTTATTAGTAATGCTTGCTAAAATGCTCATAGACATTTTTCAGTTGGAATCTGCTTCCTTGTAAAGTGTTTTAGATATCACAATAAAGTTCGATTTTTGTTTCAAAATTTATATGCAAACCACAAATAGCCTCACATATTTCATGACAATTAAGTAAGGCTAGCAATTATTATAATAATTGAACTAATACTTTATAAGAAAGCATAATTATGAAATAAAGGCAGCTATTAATCTGAATACAATTTTGAAAATTAGGTAATAAGTTTAAGCATATGATTTTAAATCATTTTAATTTTATATATTTTTCTATGAATATATTAATTATAAACAAAGATATATTTCCTAAGAAAAGGATAATAAATGGTAATATTAATTTTATTCCCATGAAAGTTTAGCTTATATACATATCCATTAAAGTAATATTTATAGAACTTTTACTGTTGAAAAGATTCTATAATGATAAAAAAAGAATATATTCAGGGCAACAAAAAAGAAGAAACAATAATTTTTCACAAACTACAAAAAGAAGAAATTTTCTTTATAATTAATGCTGTGAAAGTCTAGCTAACTTTAATGGTAAAACTCTACACCAAATAATGCATAAAAAAAGAGTGGTAATGTAATTTACGTTACTGAAATAATGTCTTTCTGCAAAACACTTAACTGGCTCCAAATAAAATGTATAAAATTATCATTTAGGTCATACAAAGTTATAAATAAATCATTATATGGAAATAACATGAAAATATTTTATGATTTTTATCATATAAATTAAGGATCAATGAACTGTTTCTGTAAAGGGCCAGATACTTATTATTTTGGGAGTTGCAGGCTACATACAATCTCAGTCACATAATCAGTTAAAACATATAAAAACATTCTTGTCTTGAGGTCTGTACATAAACATATGGATTTAGTCCACAGGCCATAACTTACTGATCCTTGATATAGATCATTAATAAACATAACTGTATCATAAAAATGCTAGCATAGTTATTTTAAAAGTTCAAATCTTTTCTTTTTATAATTACCAAATTAAAGTTCTCTTCTTGTTACTGCAGTTTTATTAATACATCTTTTTTTTTTTTTCTTGAAGTAGAGAACGGCAGAGCTTCAGAAGAGTTCCTTTAGTTGTTTTGTTTTTAATAGAGGCCAAGATGTATAGATTCTAAACGCGCCCTCTTAAAAATAATTTAATTACTCCCTTGTCCTCTGGATAAAGCGCAAACTTCGAAACATGGTGTGCACCTTCTCATCCAGGCTCCTTTTTCTCTCTCTTCTTTGCTCCTCCCGTGGGGCACCTTGCATTTGATGCAGCAGCCACTCTGAATGCCTCTCAGTTTCTGCTGTGGTCAGTGATCTCTGTACCTCCAGCCTTGGTGCATGGAGGTCCCACTGCTCCGGACTCACTTCCTCTCTGCCAACACCTTTCCCTTACCTGGCTTCTGCTTAGTCCTCAGTCTCTGCTTAGATGTCATTTCTCTCATGTAGTCCATTGTGACGGCTCCCGAAGCCCAGGTTACGTGGATTTCCTGTCTCTGCCATCACTGATTTATTTTTTTACCAGAACACTCTTAACACATTATATTGTGGTTGAAGCTCAGTGGTTGGTGCCATTCTTTGGATAGCTGTCTCAGTAAGGTCAGGGTGAGGCTTCTTAATGACAGTAAACCTAACGCCTAATATGGTACCTGAGACGGTAGATTTTCAGAGAATACGAAATGAATGTTGCTGGGTTTAGAATGACTTCCTGTGATCTCTGATTTTTTAGTCTGATCTCTCCTACTACAATGGAGAAAAGATGATGCTACTGACCCACCAACCAAAGAACATAATCTGAAATAATCTTATTCTCCATGAACACTTGAGGCCTTAAGAACTGAAGTAGAGAAAGAGTTGGGCAAAAGGCATGGCCTTCCTTTGTACAGAAAGTAACAATATTTAGTGACCAAATTTGTGACCCTGAACTTACTCTTAAGCTCTGCATAATTGAAATAGGGTAACAGAGACTGACTTTGTCAAATGATCAAAAAGGATACAAACACAACTCGGAAAACAGCAGACTTCTCTCTGATTTAGATAACTGAAATTTACAAGACGTGTTCCTTTTAGCCTGCAGATGCAGGGAGAACAGTCCAGCAGACCAGATCCCGCTCCTCTGCCCAGCCACCACTGCTCAGCAGTCACTGACTGGGGGATTCCTCTTTAAACCAACGTTTGATTTGTGCTTGTACATTTTGCCCCTTCTCCCCTTTCTCAAAGGTTGTTCTTGATATTAATCTCCCTGCCCCTCAATTTTTTTAAAAATTAAGTTTAGTTGATTTATAATATTGTTTTAATTTTAGGTGTACAGCAAAGTGATTCAGTTATGTATACATATTTTTTCAGAATATTTTCCATTATAGGTTATTCCAAGATTCTGTACATCTTCTGTTATATAGTAAGTTCTTGTTGCTTATCTATTTTATATAGTAGTTTGTATGTGATAATGCCATTCTCCTAATTTGTCCCCCGCCACCCTGACTCCCTTTCCCCTTTGGTAACTGGAAATTTGTTTTCTATGTCTGTGGTTCTGTTTCTGTTTTGTATATACATTCATCTGCATTATTTCAGATTTCACATATAAGTGATGTCATAAAATATTTATCCTTCTCTGTCTAACCTACTTCACTTAGTATGATATTCTCTAGGTTCATTCATGTTGCTGCAAATGTCAGTTTTTTATGACTGAGTAATAATACCCCACTGTATGTATGTATGTACATACATATATATATATATATATACACACACCACATCATAAGTCTGTTGACTGGCACTTGGGTTCTTTTCATGTCTTGGCTATTGTAAATTAGTGCCTCCATGAACACTGGGGTGCATGTACCTTTTCAGATTAAGGGTTTTTATCCTTCCCAGATATATGCCCAGGTGTGGGATTCCTGGGTCATATGGTAGTTCTAGTTTTCATTTTTTTAAGGAACCTCCATACTGTTTTCTGAAGCGGCTGCACCAATTCACATTCCCACCAACAGGTTATGTGGGTTCCTTTTTCTTTCAGAATGTATTATTTGCAGCCATTTTAATGATGTCCATTCTGACTGATGTGAAGTGATACCTCATCGTGGGTTTGATCTGCATTTCTCTAATAATTAGTGATGTTGAGCATCTTTTCATGTGTCTTTTGGCCATCTGTATGCCTTCTTTGGAGAAATGTCTTATAAGGTCTTTGCTCATTTTTGATTGGGTTGTTTGTACATTTTGGATATTAGATCTTTGTTGATCAAGTCATTTGCAAACATTTTCTCCCATTCCACTGATTGCCTTTTTTTTTTTCTTTATGGTTTCTTTTGCTGTGCAAAAGCTTTTAAGCTTGATTAGGTCTCATTTGTTTATTTTTGCTTTTATTTCTTTTGCCTTGAGAGCCCCTGTTCCCTGTCTTAAATGTGGTCTTGTATTTCTGTATATGATCTTCCACTATCACCTTCTTGCCTCAGGCTTCACTGTTGCCTTATTTTGGTCAGTGTCAAACCACACTGCCCTCCACATTCCCAGGCCTGAGACCTCTGCTTGCTGCCATTCCCATGGCCATTATCCTGGCTGACTCGAGGTCTCAGGATGTGGCTTTCAAACACCAGCACTTGGGACCTTGGGGCATGAGGGTGGGCTCAAGAGGAACAGGGACCGTGAGACTGTCACTGCTTCTCTGGTATACATGAGCATGGCAGGACTGGAGAGTCGACAAAAATGGCTACATAGCAAGTGGACTTTTCCTAATGCCACAGACTAATGTAGAATTAGAAAATCCTTCAGCTCACCAGGGGGTTCTCCTCTATGGGGCTGAATGAGGAAGATTTCTGCAAGGGGTGTTTGCCAGGGTCAGCCTACCACAGAGTACTGCTGAGTCTTCAGGACAATAGAGGGAATTTTCAAACCAACACCGTCAGTGCTTTTGGTGTATTTACACTGATCTTACACGTGCAAGTGCCCAGCAGTCCGTGGCTGCTCTCCTACCTTGTGCAGCTGGTAATACTGGGAGGAACCGATTCCACCTTGCTCCTCTGCGGTCCAGAGCACCAAACGCAGGGTTCTCTTTGGACGCAGCCCTGGGAATAATAATAA
Organism: Capricornis sumatraensis; assembly: GCF_032405125.1. Lineage (NCBI taxonomy): Eukaryota > Metazoa > Chordata > Mammalia > Artiodactyla > Bovidae > Capricornis > Capricornis sumatraensis. The sequence goes on from NC_091079.1 coordinate 85,956,135, forward strand.
AACAAGTGATTCTTCAGTTGATTTTGAATTAAAAAAAAAAAATGGCAGGGCCTCTCATCTGAATTCTGCAGGAGGGAAGCAGGAGGGAATCAGAGGTATGCCCTTTCATCTCTTGCTGGTGTGGCTGCCTGATTCACGGTGTGGCAGACCCAGCAAAGGAGGACCCTCAGGGCCAATCTCCAGGGCAGGTTAATGATGAAAGGGATTGTGATGAATGCTGTCTGCAGCCCAGGGAGTGAGAGCCTCTGTTCATATTTTTAACTGGACAATGTACCCAGTAGGACACAATTGATGGCCAAGTTCACTGGGCTACTAGAGTTCATCCAGAAGACGTAGTTAGGAAGACTCTAGGCAGATCCTGAGGCCTTCCTTCCCATGATTAACTGAAACCCTGTGATTAGTCTCTACTTCAAGATAAGGTATGGAATGGGTTGCTTCTTAGTCTAAATACATGAGTATAACCAACTGCCCATGCTATCCTTAGTAATGAATGATCATGAAGAAAACACAATGCTGCATTCATTGACACGGGAAATACAAACTTACATCCTGCAAGCATTGAAGTTACTGGCAGATCTGGCATATTTAGAACCAGTTTTGAGTGATGGTGTCAGCTCCGTAAAAGTTAACTACAAGGGTCAAACAGTATGTTGGGAGTTCCACTTTTTGACCAAGACTTGAAACTTATTTCTGATTTGGACCTGATAATGTTGCTTCTGAGAAATAATAAGTGCAGAAAAACATGAAGCGGGGCTTAAACCTCATTAAGAAGACCTTTCCTCTTGCCTCACTGCAGGGAAGCCATAGGGAAGGACTCTGAATGGCCACGAGACAGACATACAGCAAGCATCAAGTATAACTACCCAGTGCCGCCACCCAGGCACGTGGCCTTCTTGAAGGGAGCAGGCTGCTTGACTGCAGCCTGGATGATAAGTGCTTCTGGGAAATGGAGCTCTGTTCCTCCTCCTCTGGACACCGACAAGAATTCTCTCCTTGCATAAGTCTAGTGCTAAGGTACTGAAAAGGAGTTAAGCTTTTCACTAAATGAAACACTATGAAATGACTTTACACCTGAGCAATTTAGACATCAAACAGCACAGGCTGTTGAGTTCCAACTGTTGAGTTGAGTTGAGTTGAGTTGAGTTGAGGCAGGCTGACCTAAGTTCCAACTGAAGCCCAGAAAAGCAGTGTCCACATTCAGTTGTTCAGCAGATCCCATTGGTGTTTCCTGCTAAGTCTATCTAGAATCCAACTTTTCACCTCTGCTCCCATGCTGGTCCAAGACCCACCCATTTTTGTCTGGACTGTTGCAGTCGCCTCCAAGCTGGTCTCCCTGCCACAGTCCATGCCCCTCTGCAGGTGATGGTCTGCACTTCAGTCAGCAGGCCCCTTGTAAAACATATGCCAGAGCATGTCATTTCTCTGTTCAAGACCTCCAAGAGCCACAGTGTAAGCTTCTGGTTCAATGTGATGCCCCCAGTGCCTAGACTGTTTGGCACACATATTTGGTGCCCAATAAATAGGTACCAAACTACTGCACAATTGCACTCATCTCACACGCTAGAAAAGTAATGTTTAAAATTCTCCAAGCCAGGCTTCAGCAATACATGAACCATGAACTTCCAAATTTCAAGCTGGTTTTAGAAAAGGCAGAGGAACAAGAGATCAAATTACCAACATCCACTGGATCATCCTAAAAGCAAGAGAGCTCCAGAAAAACATCTATTTCTGCTTTATTGACTGTGCCAAAGCCTTTGACTGTGTGGATCCCAATAAACTGTGGAAGATTCTGAAAGAGATGGGTTTCTGCCTTTTGAGAAACCTGTACGCAGGTCAGGAAGCAACAGTTAGAACTGGACATGGAACAAAAGACTGGTTCCAAATAGGAAAAGGAGTACGTCAAGGCTGTATATTGTCATCTGCTTATTTAACTTCTATGCAGAGTACATCATGAGAAACGCTGGGCTGGAGGAAGCACAAGCTGGAATCAAGATTGCTGGGAGAAACATCAATAACCTCAGATATGCAGATGACACCACCTTTATGGCAGAAAGTGAAGAGGAACTAAAGAGCCTCTTGATGAAAATGAAAGAGGAGAGTGAAAAGTTGGCTTAAAGCTCAACATTCAGAAAACAAAGATCATGGCATCCAGTCCCATCACTTCATGGCAAATAGAAGGGTCAACAGTGGAAACAGTGGCTAACTTTATTTTTCTGGGCTCCCAAATCACTGCAGATGGTGATTGCAGCCATGAAATTAAAAGACACTTGCTCATTGGAAGGAAAGTTATGACCAAGCTAGACAGCATATTCAAAAGCAGAGACATTACTTTGCCGACTAAGGTCCATCTAGTCAAGGCTATGGTTTTTCCAGTGGTCATGTATGGATGTGAGAGTTGGACCATTAAGAAGGCTGAGTGCTGAAAAATTGATGCTTTTGAACTGTAGTGCTGAAGAAGACTCTTGAGAGTCCCTTGGACTGCAAGGAGATCCAACCAGTCCATCCTTAAGTAGATCAGTCCTGGGTGTTCAATGGAAGGGCTGATGTTGAAGCTGAAACTCCAATACTTTGGCCACCTGATGCAAAGAGCTGACTCATTTGAAAAGACCCTGATGCTGGGAAAGAATGAGGGTAGGAGGAGAAGGGGATGACAGAGGATGAGATAGTTAGATGGCATCACCAACTCGATGGACATGGGTTTGGGTGGATTCCGGGAGTTCGTGATGGACAGGGATGGCTGGTGTGCTATGGTTCATGGGGTCGCAAATAGTCAGACACAACTGAGTGACTGAACTAAACTGAACTGAAATAGGTACCAAATGAATAAATAAATCCAAGGTGTGGTGTCTTAGAGTAAAAGTCAAAGCTCTCTAACACTATCCCAGCCTCATCTCCTAAAACTTTCCTGCTAGTTCATTTTCCAGGCAAAGTATTACAGTTGAAAAATGTGGACAGATCTGCTGAGCCCTGCTATCAACAGGCACCAGGTGTGTAACCACTGAGATATTTCTCCACCTGAACTTCAGCTTCCTTATCTGAAGAGTGGAGGGAATATTACATGTTCACAACATAACAATTTCCCAGGGTGGTTGTGAGGATGAAATGAGATGTGATGCTGTATGTAAGACACTCTGTGTCTGGCATGTGGCAGACACTCAATGAACAAATTATAAAACTACCCAATGGATAGCCAGGCACAGAGCATACGCTTTTACCCATAGAGAGAAGGAGCATCTAAATACTCCGTACAGACAATCTTCCAAAGTCATTTGAAGACTTTTTCAGCAGAGGCTAACAAAGAACCCTGCTGAAAAAGAATCCTGAAGGGCCCACTGCCTGCTCCACAGAGTCAAACTGCCTACTCATCTTCATGGCACAAACTGCTGTTGGAGAAAGAAACTTAATCAGTCTATCCAAAGATTACAGTCATTGGCTCCTCAAACAGAAATGTGCTTAATGTCAATTTAAACCAAATGACATTTTGCTTGCAACATAGAAAACAGTAAAAGAAAAAAGGATAAAGTGCTGCAAATGAAAATTCTGAACATTTTTTAAAACCCACAGAAAAGGGGGAAAAAGCTTTCTGTTTACATATCTCTGCCTTTACCAGCAAAACAGTACCAAATTATTAAAATGATGGAATTCTCTAAATAAGGATCAAGTGACAGTTTAGCACGAATTAGAGAAAAATTAATTTTTCAAAGCAAATGCTCTGTATATCCCCATAGACTTGGCGTTCTAACTTGCAAATCATTGCTGTATAGGATTAGTCTCCCTCACATTTCAAATCAGCCAGGTGGCCAGTGATGTTCTATTAAGATAACAAAAAAGTGATCTGTTTGAAGTAAGGGATGCTAAAACCCGCAAACACCAGCAGCCTAGCTAGTGCACAGCTGGCCCTGAGGAGACAAAGAGACCCCCACCCTCACGCAGTCCTGGAGAAATTCAGTCCCCATTCTACTCCGCAATCAAGGTGAAGGCCCAACAGAAGAGGTTAGGAAACCGGCGGTTAAGCAGATACCGACTGAGCTGCAAAGTCTCTTCTCTGCTCTGACCTTCTGATTGCCCCTAGGACCTAAGAGAAAGGGACTTCACTCAGCCCCAGACCCTGACTCTAGCCTGGAGTTCGAGCTCCCAGGCCACCTGAGTCCACAGACAGGCAGTGCGGGGCACAGGGAGGTGTTGGCCCTGGGATCTCAATAAACTCGGGGTTCCTGCTCTGCCCCTTCTAGCTCTGTGACTTCAGGGGAGTTGTCTAATCTCTCTGAGCCTCAGTTTCTTCATCTACACAGTAAGGAAAAGAGTAATTGCCTTATGGCCTTGTTAAGAAAATTAAATGAGACCAGGCATTTAAGTAAATATGAAGCACAGTTCCTGGCACACAGTAGGCTTTCAAGAATCGTGTGTTAGCTTCTTTCTACATCACTCCATGAACTTTAGCCTGTGCCAGTGATTTCCAGGAGGTGCCTGTGAGAGTACCAGGAAAGAGGCATCTTCCTCGTTCCTCTTCCCTAGGAGCCGCAGAACATCTTTGTTTACACAGAATACACTCGCAGCCAAGGGGAAGATACAAGTTTCATCTAGCTTGTGGAAAAACACATAATCTCTTTCAGCATGGAATATGCCCTCATTCCAACACAGAGCATGTCTACCTCCAAATAAACAGAAGTTGTTTCCTCACTTTAAAAACAAGACAATCAGAATTTTTAGTTTCTGGATAAAGTACACACACACACACACACACACACATACACACACACACAATATATCGGAAAGCTGAGTGAAATTGATATAAGCGATGTCTATATTTATCATTTTAAATAACAGAATTTATTGTGTATCTCAAATTTAAACTGGTTTTAAAAGCTGGGAATTTTAAGTATATGAAGTAACAAAAATAACAACAATAATAAAGGAATAATATTGACAGCAACACAACAAAGTGATTCAAGGTCAAAGGCAGGGCTCTCATCTTGTAGCAAAACCAGGGTAACGTACGAGTCCTAGCTCACAGCTCTGGCCCTGGCTCAGGGGTTCACAGCACCAGACTAAGGCAAGCACAGGAAAAAAGTCTTTGAGCTGATAGGAAGGACTCTGGGCGGAGCAGGCTTGCAGTCGTGTCTCATTGAGGTTTTGTCAGAAGATAAGCAATTAGTTCCCCCATCAATATAACAAAACTGCCCAGAGATCACCTGACCTCCTGGAATTTTTAATTAGAACTTTAGAGAGTACAAAAAACATTATATGGGATTACAGTTATCCTTTAAAAGAACATAGACTACGGATAATACGTCAGAATTTTGCCTTTGTTTATGAAATATGACATACAAGCACTCACTTTCATTTCATTGAGGAGAGTGACAACGCTCCCGGGAAAACAGTGTCTATGAGAAAGGGTGAAGATAATCCGGTAGGAGCTTATTTTTTGTTGTTATCAAATTTAAAGATAAGAAGGTTGAGAGTAAAACTGATAAATCGGAAAGGTCAACTGACTGTCCTACACTTGGATGAGGAGTGAGCCAAAATTAGATTAATCCACCCCTGTAGAGAGATTTTCCAAATTATGAATTCTAAAGAACACTATTTATAAACAAAGTGTATTAACCCAAACGCCTGTTTACTACTCCGCTTCAATCCTACCAAAATTATATAAGTACTCTTCTCTGTTCTGAGACCTAATTTTTCAGCATGCATGCATGCTAAGTCACTTCAGTCATGTCCAGCTCTTTGCGATCCCATGGGCTGTAGCCCCCCAGGCTCCTCTGTCCATAGGATTCTCTAGGCCTGAATACTAGAGTGCTTTGCCATTCCCACCTCCAGGGGCTCTTCCCAACCCAGGGATCATACCTGTGTCTCCTACACTGGCAGGCAGGTTCTTTACCACTAACAGCACCTGGGAAGCCCAAATTTTGCAGAGAAAACACATTTTTCTCTTATAGTAAATATACTCAATTTATACATATATGCAGTTTTAGATCATAAATACACTTGTTGTCCAGCTCCTCTTTATCAACAATTCAATATCTGCACTTAGAGATGTCTAATTCTCAGTGGTAAAGAATAAGTCTGCCAATGCAAGACACTCAGGTTTGATCCTTGGATCCAGAAGATTCTTCGGAGGAGGAAATGGCAACCTATTCCAGTATTCTTGCCTGGAAAATCCCATGCAGGGAAGACCCTAGAGGGCTGCAGTCCATGGGGTTGCAAAGAGTCAGCCATGATTGCATCTATTACACAATTCTGTAATAAACTCGACTAGTATAAGTGTAGTATCTAAATTAAACAATAAATAATGATATGTGCTGTGCTTAGTCCCTCAGTCATGTCTGACTCTTTGCGACCCCAGGGACTGTAGCCCACCAGGCTCCTCTGTCCATGGGGATTCTCCAGGCAAGAATACTGGAGTGGGTTGCCCTGCCCTCCTCCAGGGGACTTTCCCCAACCCAGGGACTGAACCCAGGTTTCCTGCAGTGCTGGTGGATTCTTACCACCTGAGCCACCAAGGCAGCCTATGTTATATTAGCACATAAGCTGAGTGAGATGAGGCAGTGAACACAGTGGTTAAGCATATAGGTTTGGAGGTGGAGACCTACTTCAATTTTGGCCAACTTACTTAGCTCATTATATATGAAAACATTACACTGATTTTTTAAAACAGGGGACATGGTTACATAAAGATTCATTATTTTTGTGAAGTAAATTGTGACTACTCTTTATAGGCAGGAACAGAAAATCACTCGGAAGAAGATCTTTTGTTCTCAGAAGAATCATTTGGTATCTTTCATAGTCATGTAAATATAAAGCAATTAGGCACTTTGGGGGGGAGCACTGGGGCAGGGCAACAAACTTGTAAAATTCCATCTTGCTGGTTACTGCCTCTTGAGCTCTCTGACGGAACAACCTGGATACCAGGCAGGAGATAAATCAGAGTGTGAAAGGAGCCTTCTGGGAGGAAAGCCAGTGCTCTGACTGCTGCTTCCCTGGGTGGAGGACTGGGGATGAGGGAACTGTTGAGGCAGAGTGCTGCTGTTCTTCAGTCACTAAGGCATGTCCGAATCCTTGCAACCCCATGGCCTTCCCTATCCTGCACTGTTCTGGAGTTTGCTCAAACTCATGTCCATTGAGTTGGTGATGCCATCCAACCATCTCATTCTCTGTCATCCCCTTCTCCTTTTGCCCTCAATCTTTCCCAGCATCAAGGTCTTTTCCAATGAGTCGGCTCTTCGCATCAGGTGACCAAAGTACTGGAGCTTCAGCTTCCACATCAGTCCTTCTAATGAATAGTCAGGGTTGATTTCCTTTTGGATTGACTGGTTTGGAGTCTCAAGGGTCTTCTCCAGCAACACAGTCCGAAACCATCAATTCTTCAGCGCTCCGCCTTCTTTATGGTCCAGCTCTCAGATCCATACATGACCACTGGGAAAACCATAGCTTTGGTCAGGGTGACCATGGCTAAAGGCCCCAGGGCAGGGAAGGTCCTGGAAACCACTAAAACAAAATGACCTTGATGAAGAGAGGAATCTGGGTTGTAATTGTCCTGGGCTCAACACAGTGGAGTAAGACTGAGGGGAAAGGTGAATTTTAGACTAGCGTGTGGCCAAGTCCAGAAGCTCCTCCAGATCCAGCCACTCTAGTAGAGGTTATGATTTAGAGAACAACAGCTGAGGATGGGAATATCAGCAAGGGGCGTTGTAACCTTGTTCCCCAAAATGGGCACCACTGTAACTTAAGACTGTGAACAGTGCCGTGCAGCAGGCAGAAAGAACAGCAGTCACGAGTGGATCCAGCCACAGGTTTCTGGAGGGGAAATGACCCATTTGTCTTGAGTCAAGGCTCAGGAACCTCTAGAGGAGATAATAGACTTTGTGCTAATAAGGTCTATGGAGGTTTGGATGATTAATGACAAAGAAGATTGAAGGATGAGATCATATTTATAACCTGTGTTTGTGGAGCAGGTCATAATAGTTATAATTTCCATAATTCAAAGGGAACAGTCCTACCTCATTATAAAGATTAGGATTCTATTAGCCAGGAAAATCATGATTAATCACTGCTGAAGTAGAAACGCTGTGACCACCAGGGTGTGAAGGCTGTTTCTGGCCCTTATCCAGTTTCCCACTCTTTTCCTCCTGCTTTTACCTCTCACTCTGAGCTCCAGCCACATATTTCCTACTTGTCCCTGACCCGAGATGCCATGCTGTCTCAGATTTCCGGTCCTTTGTAGACTGATGCTCTTCTTCCTATCTAGAATGCTCCTTCAACTTTTCCACCTGGCAAGCGCTTATTCATTTGACAAAGTCCATTGCTAACATTTACTTTATCTAAGATGGAACTCCTAACTCTAGGGAAAAGCTGGCTGTTCCTTTCTTAGAGTTCTTCTAGAACTTCCTACAGACTTCTCTGTCAATTTTCAGCCACACTTACATGTTGGTTTCCCCACCAGATCACTAATTTTCTGAGACTTACTTGTTTCTCTTCTTCATAATCCTGACCCAGTCCCTGACATGCAGCAAGTGCTGAATAACTGTTTACTGACTGACTGAATGAATGAGTGAATAAACATATTTACATAAGTGTATACGTAGCTACTGTCTTTTCATTTAATCTAAAGCATGCTAGCTACTCCTTAGTTCAGAAAGTCAAGCCGTACTTTTACTGTGAAACCAAAGTCCAAATAACACAGGTGAAACCACCCCAGAAGCCTGGTTAACATGCACTTCAACTTCTGCATCTGTTTCAGTTACGAATACATTTACCTACTTTTGTACCACAGGTGGATCTATTAACAGTCAAAATTATTACTCAATAGCTCTTGCTGATCAAGTCACTAAATATAGAATAAATATATTATGGTCACAGAAATCATTCTGTCAGCTAGTTGTATTAAATTATAGGTATTTACATTTTAGACTTTGATAACTCTAATTTTCACTTCAATTTCTTAATGATTATAAACAATATATCCTTAAAATATGAAAACCAATAAAAATTAGAAAACAGAACCTATAAGTATATGGTATTTCCTTATAATTTTTATATGCTTGTATTTGTATACATATACAAAGAGTGATTTTTATATTTGATTTTATTCTACTTTTACCACTTAAAAATCTTGACATATATGGCTGTGATTATAATCAATAATTTTCAAGAAAATAATTCTTAAACTTTTTACCTAGTCTCTTATTGCTGAATATTTAAGATTTTTCCTTAGGGCAAGTTTTTAAAAGTAGAAATAATTAGTCTAAATATTACAAATATTTTTAATTTTTAAGGCTCTTGAAACATATCTGTAATGCCCTAAGGAAAGCTTATCAATATATATTCCCACCAGCAGTGTATGAGAATATTCACTTCTACTTAATGTGGAAATTTTAAACTTACCTCTAATTTTTATGTCTGTCAATATGTTATATGTATATTTTCTATACTACATTCTACTCATTTTCAGCCAAAATAATTACACACAGACACACACACACATACACACACAATCTATAGTGGAGTTTAACTTGACTGAGACAAATGTTAAGTTTATATCTGATGCCTGACTAGAGTTAAAATATATGAATTTGTTTTTCTTGTTTAAAATGCCTGATCATACAGCTGTTTCATCAAAATATTTCTAAGATAAAGTTATGTCTTGTAGGGATCACAAGCCTGATCTAGCTGGCATTTTAAAACATACAATTTCTTTTTCCCTCTCATTATTTAGAGGGTTTTTATCTGCAAGGAGAAATTGAGAAGTCTGCTTAATGATAGATTTGAACTTTGAATCACACTTTTGTTAGGAGTTCTACCTTGCAACAACATCAAATGGGGAAGTTAAACAAATAGTGCAATTTAAAAAAAATTATGGTAAATAAAGCACAAGTACCAAAACCTACCTCTCTTACAAATTTACATTCGCCAATATGGTGCTCTAAATTGTATTTCTTATGAAGATGGTGCTGTGTGAGGAAGCATGAGAGTATCTGTATTTCAATCAAGGATTATCAACAAATAATGCATCTCCAACAAACAACTGAGAGGGAAGCTTTCTGGAATCCTTTTTCAACACCAAGCAGCAGATATAAAGCATAGACATTTTATTATATAATGAAGCACCATCATTAAGCTGCCCCTGTTTACTCTTCCAAATGCTCATTTTTAGGATTATGGTCGAGAGGAGGAGATGCTACCACTATTTTTAAAGATTTTCTTTGTGTATAAAATGATCTGTAAAGTTATCTAAACTTGTTTTCAACCAATAATTAATCATAATTCTTATTCTTGTTTCTATTTAAGTTTCAGTTTTCAGACCACAACATGTTTGGTCATATCAATAAATTTTTGCAATCTATTTTGAACAACAAAAAAAACCCCCTCATCTTCTTTAGCAAAAGTAACTGCTGACTGCTCTTGCTAAGGGAAAATCTCACTGTGAAAGGAACAAGATTATCAATGTGTCCCTGGAACTCTCTCTTTCCATTCCCACCATGGCCACCATTATTTAAGTCCTCTGAATTGCTGTGGTCGCCAACTAACTGCTTCTTCTCTCTGTAGAACTGCTGCCAGATTTATCTTCTTAAAATACTGCTTTGAATATGTCACTGATTAAATGAAAATCTTTAATCATTCATCATCTAAAGAAGGAGTCTGCCTCCATACTTTTTTGAATATGCATTGCTTCCAGTAAAACACAGGAGGATGCATCACCATATATGTATATTTATGAATAAATGACACATATAATATTGTCTACATGTGCAATAAATATTAGCAAGAAATTAATGTCTCGTTTTAGACAGAGAATAAATATTTTCCTGTACCCAAATGATGGTCCTACACAGCAGCTTGCTGTGGCCACTGGTTTATAGTGCAGTCGGTTGATAAAGGACAGAAATGGTATGGACCTAACAGAAGCAGAAGATATTAAGAAGAAGTGGCAAGAATACACAGAAGAACTGTACAAAAAAGATCTTCATGACCAAGATAATCACAATGGTGTGATCACTCACCTAGAGCCAGACATCCTGGAATGTGAAGTCAAGTGGGCCTTAGAAAGCATCACTATGAACAAAGCTAGTGGAGGTGATGGAATTCCAGTTGAGCTATTTCAAATCGTGAAAGATGATGCTGTCAAAGTGCTGCACTCAATATGCCAACAAATTTGGAAAACTTAGCAGTGGCCACAGGACTGGAAAATGTCAGTTTTCATTCCAATTCCAAAGAAAGGCAATGCCAAAGAATGCTCAGACTACCGCACAATTGCACTCATCTCACATGCTAGTAAACTAATGCACAAAACTCTCCAAGCCAGGCTTCAGCAACCGTGAACTTCCTGATGTTCAAGCTGGTTTTAGAAAAGGCAGAGGAACCAGAGATCAAATTGCCAACATCTGCTGGATCATGGAAAAAGCAAGAGAGTTCCAGAAAAACATCTATTTCTGCTTTATTGACTATGCCAAAGCCTTTGACTGTGTAGATCACAATAAACTGTGGAAAATTCTTAAAAAGATGGGAATACCAGACCACCTGACCTGCCTCTTGAGAAATCTGTATGCAGGTCAGGAAGCAACAGTTAGAACTGGACATGGAAAAACAGACTGGTTCCAAATAGGAAAAGGAGTACGTCAAGGCTGTATATTGTCACCCTGCTTATTTAACTTCTATGCAGAGTACATCATGAGAAACACTGGACTGGAAGAAACACAAGCTGGAATCAAGATTGCCGGGAGAAATATCAATAACCTCAGATATGCAGATGACACCACCCTTATGGCAGAAAGTGAAGAGGAACTGAAAAGCCTCTTGATGCAAGTGAAAGAGGAGAGTGAAAAAGTTGGCTTAAAGCTCAACATTCAGAAAACGAAGATCATGGCATCTGGTCTCATCACTTCATGGGAAATAGATGGGGAAACAGTGGAAACAGGGTCAGACTTTATTTTTTTGGGTTCCAAAATCAGTGCAGATGGTGATTGCAGCCATGAAATTAAAAGACGCTTACTCCTTGGAAGAAAAGTTATGACCAACCTAGATAGTATATTCAAAAGCAGAGACATTGCTTTGCTAACTAAGGTCTGTCTAGTCAAGGCTATGGTTTTTCCTGTGATCATGTATGGATGTGAGAGTTGGACTGTGAAGATGGCTGAGTGCCGAAGAATTGATGGTTTTGAACTGTGGTGTTGGAGAAGACTCTTGAGGGTCCCTTGGACTGCAAGGAGATCCAACCAGTCCATTCTGAAGGAGATCAACCCTGGGATTTCTTCGGAAGGAATGATGCTAAAGCTGAAACTCCAGTACTTTGGCCACCTCATGCGAAGAGTTGACTCATTGGAAAAGACTCTGATGCTGGGAGGGATTGGGGGCAGGAGGAGAAGGGGATGACAGAGGATGAGATGGCTGGATGGCATCACTGACTCCATAAAAGTGAGTCTGAGTGAACTCCGGGAGTTGGTGAAGGACAGGGAGGCCTGGCGTGCTGCGATTCATGGGGTCGCAAAGAGTCAGACACGACTGAGCGACTGAACTGAACTGAACTGTCCTGTTAGTTAGTGTGGCATTCACGAGCCTACACAGATGGGTTCCAATCTGCCCCTCCAGACTTGCCTCTACTTCTCCCCTTCCCAAAGTCTCATTTCCAGTAAACTGGTCTCTTCATGTTCTTCCTACTTCTGTGCTTTCCCTCACACCATCTATCCCATCCCCTTTGCCCTTTCTTTTCCTTCTTGATTTACCTATATCCCAACCATCTTTTAGAATTCAGTTCTAAGACCTCCAGTTCCACTCTCTTCTTCCTCTGAGCTCCAAAGCAATTATTTTCTGTTTTACCCATTTGGCAATTAATCATGACTAATGTATTAATACTTCCTGCTCTTGACCTCCACAAACCAGTCCCTGGTCAACTGAAGAGCCCTACACGTATTTCTGATGAATGGATTAGCACATCTAGTGGAAGTTGTTTTAAACTGAAACAAGACAGATACAGACTAGATCTGCAAAAAGAACTTTTGGACACAAGACAGTTTTAAACATTAAATCCGTTATCAGTTACATTTGCCTAAGGGAGAGTAAAGCCTGGAAAACAGGCTGGACTTGGACAGGTTTGGAACATGGAAACAGACTGGAATCTTTGCCATCTCTGTTAGATCTAGAATATTATCATTGATGACTTTGCAAATACTGAGCTCCACCCACAGGGATGTGAGGCTGACATTTTCTCAAGAGAAGTATTTGGCCTTACAGAAGATGTGTTGTTTGTCTCAAACACTTTCATTTCTCAATTATGAAAAGTGTGAACTTATTTATATTCTCCAGATGAAAGAAAACTTAGAGAAAACTCAGAGTATTTCCATGAAATCAATGCTGCATAATCTATGCATGCCACGTTGCCAAGGTAATGGATTATCTGACCTCGTGGGCCTCTTGCTTTTCCAGGTCATTATGTCACATCTTACATATAAAAGCCATTAGGGCAAGGGAGAGATTTTATATATTCTGGGTTAAAGTATTTATAGGCACTCGTAAAAATGTACTTGAGATCAGGGGATTGTTGTCATAGAAAGACTCTCCAAATTTAGCGGCTCCATCCCAGGGCCAAGCGCCCAGGGCATGTTCAGAGTCTGTGGACACTTTGCTTCTGAAATGAAACCAAACCCATGCAGAGTTATGTGCTTAGTGTGGGAAGGAATGCGATGCCTCCAATCTCGGAACTTTTCCCAGGACCCCTTGTCCTCAAACCTTAAAATCAACCTATTAGAATTCTTTTTCCCTTTGTAGACACTGACATTTCAAGAACATTATTTCCTGTCATTGATATTTAATGTGTATATATAATGCTTACTAAAACACAGCACGGTCCATCTTTGGATGTACAAGCATGTGTTTAAGAATTCCATGCCATACAAGACAGCAAAAAAGACACAGATGTGTATAACGGACTTCTGGACTCAGAGGGAGAGGGAGAGGGTGGGATGATTTGGGAGAATGGCATTGTAACATGTATACTATCATGTAAGAATCGAATCGCCAGTCTATGTCCGACGCAGGATACAGCATGCTTGGGGCTGCTGCACGGTGATGACCCAGAGAGATGTTATGGGGAGGGAGGTGGAAGGGGGGTTCATGTTTGGGAATGCATGTACACCCGCGGTGGATTCATGTCAATGTATGGCAAAACCAATACAGTATTGTAAAGTAAAATAAAGTAAAAAAAAAAAAAAAAAAGAATTCCATGCCATAAAAGAGGAAACTAATTCTGTGCTAGAACAGGTGAACATATAAATCAACAAATACTCACCTGGACTAACTGTGCAGAAATCAAGAAGATGGCATAGTCAAAGCCGCTTGACATATCAGACTCCTTAATTCAACAACTATTCTTGGTCCAGGAACAAGGAGTTTAGGACTGAAAAAGACAGTCATGCTCTTTGAAACTTACAATCAAAAAGACAAAGTGGGTAAGAAATTCCCACCTTATTCTTATCATCATTGCCATCACCATCAATCATTGTTGTAGGTACTTTCAATCTGTTTAAAGAAAATCGATTTTTAAAAATTAAGTTATCATTGCTCTGGATGGGGACTTAACTAGGTTCAAGGGTAGAACTGGGAGAAAAGGAAGAAAGGTAACGAAGAAAAGAACTGGGGGAGAGCAATGATGTAGGAGGAAAAGCAATGACAGCATCATCCATGTGATTACAGAGATGGCCAACATTCAGCACAAGATGCGGGAAGAGGGGGCCAAGATGGATGGGCACTCAGTACCCTACCAGACACTGCCGAGACGTTGCCAGACGCTGTATCATATAATTTCAGAAACATGATTTCATTTAGTTCTGCAAAGCAAGTAATAGCGCCTTCCTCTTTTACAAATAATGAAACCAAGGGACAGAAAAATTGTCACTTGCCCAATACTACACAGTTGGTAACGAGCAGAGCTGGGATTCTAATGTGGGGCTGTCTGATGCCCATACTATGATCTTAACCACATCATGCTACTGCCTTCCCAAGCAGTTAGCTGCACGGAAAGAGCTGACCCGTCCTGTGCAACCTCTGCCTTCAGTCTTTATTAGCTGAAGCTCTCATGTCAGAAAATAATATACTCTAACAAAGCTACTGTGTCTGTCCCATTACTCAGAGGTCCATGTTAAGGGTCTTCAAATCCATCTAAAAGCATTCAGTTTCAAGAGACAGAGTGGCAAGAATATGACTATAGATAGTTGGCTGGGTAAATGCGTTTGGTCAGGGCAGATGAGGGCTGGACCAGTGCAAAGGAGGACCCTTTCTAGGCCAATAGAGATGAGCAAGACACCGAGCCATGCAGAAACTGAACTGAGATTCGAGTACTGAGATTTACAGCGACAGGAGTGACAGAAGTCATAAAGTGTTGGGTCCAAAAACCATCACGGACTCAAAGTAAATAGGTGACAGAGAGAATACTTTAACTTCTGGGTGAGGTGCTGAAGAGTTTCTTGCATTTTGGGGACCTGAGCTCCAGAAATATTCAAATGAAATCTAAAAAATTAGAAGCCCAGCTTAGATAAGTTAGACAAGATCCTTTCTCTGCACACAAAAATCAGAGGCCTCTGCAAAAATCAGAAAATACTACTGTCATAAATAAACTCCAAATGTAAATGTATTTTTACTGTCAGTAATAAAACCTATTGGAAAAGAGACACTCACAAGGTATTCTAGGAGCTTTAAGTTCTTCGCAAGAAAAATTATTTCTTTAATCATCAAGATTTCACTGTCTTTGTGAAGGAGATTTCATTAGAGGGAGAGTCACGGTGTGTATTTACTACACAGTCGGTAACTTGCAGAGCTGGGATTCCAATGTAGGGCTGTCTGGTGTCCATTCCATGCTCTTAACCACATCATGCTACCACCTTCCCTTGAGCTTAGGACCTGGTCCTTGAGTTTAGGACCACTTGGAGGGGAGGCAGAAGGTGATCAAAGAGTGGAGTGGCGGAGAGTGATTTTATCAAAGTAAGTATTTACAGCCCCACTGCTCCTGTCTTAGAAATGGCTGACTAGCTGTGAGCTGGTGAAACGGGGAGGTGAGGAGAGGAGAGCAGGGTAGACTGGATGTTAGCCATTGAGCTGGACTTTGTGCTAACTTCTTTCCAGACAGGATCACTTCATTTTCATAGCAATCCTACAGTACCCAGGAGTATGATGATACCTGGGGCTGTTATCCCCAAGTAACAGATTAGAAATAAAGGCTAAAAGAACACAAATGACTTGCACAGGGCAGGTAAGAACCAGGGGCTAGATATGAACCCAGTGTCTGCACCTTCTCTATTAGACCACCCAGACTCAGGCTCTCTTACAGTAGGAATATTCTCTGACAAATAAGACAAAAATAACTTAGGACAAATACCGAAGCCATAGGGAAACCATAGGGACCTGAACTTCAGTACGATGTGGAGATAACCAAACTAGTGTATGTTTCACTGAGTCCACCGAGGACGGAGTCATCAGTGTTAGGTTACCAGCATCACCACTGTGGAGAACAGGGCCTGCTTACATGTCTTCTGGTGGCTCGGATGGTAAACAATCTGCCTGCAATGCAGAAGACCTGGGTTCAACCCTTAGGTCAGGAAGATCCCCTGGAGAAGAGAATGGCAACCCATTCTAGCATTCTTGCCAGGACAATCCCATGGACAGAGGAGCCTGGCGGGCTACAGCCCACGGGGTCACAAAGAGTTGGACATGACTGAGTGATTAACACTTCACTTCATTCATTTCTATTAGGTCCCTAACCTTCAAATCCCTCAAGTTTCCAGAGCAACCTTCCTCAGAAAAACAAAGATTGAGATAAATGCAAAGTGTAGGGAAGGAAAGAAGTGGTACAAAGACAGACACAAAGCATAACAGCCAATTAAACACCACCAACCAGCTGCCTGCAGAAATCATAGAAACGATACAGACAGATCACGTTGTGTGCTGTAGGCTCTGAGCCATCACATCGCTGTTCACCACTATACACTGTACGCCGCGCTCTGAGAAAAGTGTCACCTTCTGTCATTTAGCGGGCCAGATCTCTCACCTGGTTTAATGGATGGATGAGCAGACGAATGAATGAACAAACAAAAGAATAAAAGAAAAGAAGAAAGAAAACTAATCGAGATTTAAGAAAATCAAGAAAGCAAATGAGTAGGATATAGTGATATAGATATGATACAGACATTCATTCTCAAGTCCCATTTCAAGAGATGAAAATCAAATGGTAACCTGTGTTTCTTTTCATACAGAATAAAGAACATCAGTAGATAAATAATTCCTTAAATAAAAACTGCTGACCATAAACAACACTGTCACAAACTCAAGATGTGGATGCCTTCCTCTGTTCCTCCCAGCCCCTCCTGGCAACACCACCCAGGCTGGAGCGGCTGTCAGCAAGCCACAGTCACTCCTGAGACTCTGCATCCATCCTCTAAGATAAGGAGAAATCAGATGTGACATGGAGGAGATGAGGCGGAAAGTGTCGGGACCGGGTAGAAAGAATGCTGGAATTTGTCAAACAGAGACTCCAAGAGTCCCGACATGTAGGTGCCATCTGGCCTGGCTCTCTGAAGCCTGGTGTGCTGTGGTTGCTGCAAGCCAGCACGGAGCCTTGCAGATGGTGAACAAGTGCCCGGGGGCTGATCAGCGGGGGCCCGAGCAGCTGGCTGACAGGAGGCTAGCACCCTGGACAGTCAAGAGACCTTGTGCACAGGACTGGCTGCACCCCAAGCCAGGACCACAGCCTGGACGGTGGAGCCACCAAGTCAGCATGTGAAGAAGTAAGTAAGTAAGTAAGTAAGGCTATAATGGGCCAATAAGGCTGGTGGGCTGCAGTCCATGGGGTTGCAGAGTCAGACATGACTGAGCGACTGAGTGCACACATGTGCGCATGCACGCACGCGCACACACACACACTGTACAGCACAGGGAATATCATCAATATTTTACAGTACCTTTTTTGGAGTGTATTCTATATAAATTTCAAATTGCTACGTTTGTATACCTGGAATACAAACCAGGCAGACTTCCATGGTGTCACGCTCACCCTGATGTAGACGGCAGAAGACTAACTAGAGGATAGAGATGTTTGCTAATGAAGTAAGGTCAAAAGGAAGCTACCATTTACTGAGTGCTTGCAACGTGCTAAGGCAGCTTTACAGTCTGTTAAGCATTGTGTGTGTTTCTTTAATTTTTCTCAACTGATCCTCAGAGTAACACAAGGACACAGGTATTATCACTATTTCTAGTTTACAGACTAGGAAACTGAAGCTTAGGAAGATGAATGAAGCAACTCACTCATGGTCATATATATAATACTGGCAGAAGCAGCACTTGAACCCAGGCCCTTCTGACTCAGAGCCCATGGATTTAGCCTGCCCAGGGGGCCCTCAATGAGCCTGGTGGGCCAGGGCTGACTCACATGGGGAAGAGTCCTAAGGTAAGGGGCATAGATACCTGATGAAGATGATAACATGATATCACTGATACACACTCAAGACTCTAATAAGAAAACTACGCTCTCATCCAGTCACCAAACTGGAAAACGAGGAACCCAGTCAAGGCCAAGAGCTAATCTCTTGGCACTAGGCCCATGCTGGCTGCAAACTGAAGGTACATGTATACACATTTGTGTAAGCGAACAGTCTAAAATGCCCAAGTATAAACCAACACATTATTACAGAGTCTGCTGGGCTATTGATCCAGCTTCCCAGTTCTCCTCGGCCTGACTCACTACTTGCTTAAATCTATTTCTGTGTGCTGGGAAATCAGTGACACAAGGCATCAATTTGCTCTGGGCACATAATTTTGTCTTTAAATTCTTCAAATGACAACTGGTAATAGAGGGATTTTTTTTAAACATAGAGATGCTAGACCTCTTCCTCAAGGCCCGGACTTCACCAGGACCTAAGGAGGGAGTATGACTCAGCGCCCCATCACCCAGCCACACGTTGGTTCAAACGCTCTGTGTGCTAACCATGTTGATGTGTTCATTTTTGAGCCTTGGACCTGGATTACTTTGAGTCAACTGCCTAATCTAAGTCAGACTGTTTAACTGTTCCAGCATTAAATAATGGCACCTCAGTGACTCTCTCTAGCACCTAACAGACCACGGGCATTAAATGTTAAATAAACAAGACTTATCCCAGTGCTTCGCAGCCCACTTCTTTATGGTATTAAAACTTGCTTCATCCCCCTGAGGTTCCCAAATAAGAAAAACAGCCTGTTCTTTATTATAAGCAGTTACATTTTTTCCTCCCATCTAGAAAATGCATGTCATTGCCCAGAATGAAGCTTATTTCAAGAATTAGATCACCTTAGACTGCAAAGCATAACTGTGTTCTGGCTGCCTGAGAAATCACAATCCTTTTTGAAAATGTATACACATTTGTCATTTAGAAATAGTTCTTTGCCTTGGCTGTTGAGCAAGAGAAGGATTTTTCTAAGGACAGTGTCAAACAGCCTCATCGTGACTCCCAGTGTGGTGTGCTAATTGTTATCTTCCATGACCTGGCTGCAGACACAGTAGGCTTTGAAAACAGCCTCTGTAAGGAAAACAACACATGAGTCAGGAGGCAAACAAGTTCTCAGTAGCCTTTGTGTATCATTTTATCCTAGGCAATACCTGTGGCATTTCTGCAGGGTGGGCCTGCTTTCATCAGCTGCCAGGGCATCGTGGGAAGACACTAGCTCTCAAAGATCTGGCTGAAAAAACACCACACAGCTTCTGTCAAAACAGTCAGATGCCAAAAATGAAGCCACACAGAAAACCGTTGTGTCCAAACTCCAAATGAAACAGGAGGTCTGCCTCTCTTGAGAGAAGCTCCTCTCATTCCAGAACCAGCTGTTACAGACATCGGGGTACTTGGGGTGCATCTGTTCCTCTACAGAAGAAACTCTTCAAACCAACTTTGGTGCAGGGGGTGGTGGGGGTGGGGAGACAGGGTTGGGCGCAGGAGTGTGCTTTTTAATGACCGAGGCTGAATAAGCTTTCCTCTGGTTTTCTTTTATGTTTCTCCATAAAGCACTTTTCATGCTTTCCTGCTATTTTGCAGTGGCTTTTTTTTTTTTTTTTCTAATTTACTTAGGTTGCCAAAGGGAAAAAGATTCTATCTCTCTGGTTAGTTGAAAGGCAAGTTTCAACTATTTCATGCAGGAGAATGAGCTGGCAACCTGCTGCCGAGGTCAGGTAACAAAAGGCTCCCTTCAGAGCCTGTCAGTTTCTAGGCGCTGCTGCTCTGCGACCAGATAAGTTGGTTCCCTGTGCACCTGGGTCCTCCCAGGCTGCCTCGCATCAAGGAACCTGTCATGATATTTGCATTTTAATAAATATTTTGTTGTTATTACTTTTTCCTGTTTGTTCCCAGGGGTTCTAAGAAAGGGAGAGACACAGTTATAATTGACGCATGTAGGGTAGAAGCAGGTACATTGGGCTGAACTGCCATTTGGTCTAAGAAATCTGAGCTGGAATTTTTTCCCAACAGGACAAATGTTTAGAAGGCAACAAATGTACATTGCATAAAGTCCTTTCATGTCAGCAATTCCTTGCCACCCTAGTCACAGACGGTAACAGGTGTGGTAGAGTAACAGAACCTATGTGACCACGGGAGTCCAGCTCCTGACACCTTTTTCTGGGTCAGATTTGAATAAACCTAAGGAACAGCATGACAGGTACACAGAAGAGATGCAGAAAAGGCAACTCTACTTTTAGAATCTTTCACTCCTATTCAATCTTACTTCTATCCCTTCTGCAAACTGTAACGGTTTTCTTGGTTTCAAAATTGCTTCCTTCTGACAATTATGAATAATACTTCTGATAATTATGAATAATTATGAATAATCCTTCAAAAACCCACAGGTACAAGGATTTCAGACCAGGTGACAGACTCAGCTGCCTGAAACTAAAGGCCTCTGTTAGGGCACCACTGGGCTTGTTTAGACTATACTTCCATCATCATACACTTCTGAGGACTTTTTCAGGATTCTAAACTGAGGAGGGTACTTGGGATATTGATGGTTATTTATGGAGCATATGAAATGGGCAATTTAAAAAATTTTAAGGTTCCCATTATTCAGTGCAACACTGTATGCACGTGGAGATCAATATTTCCAGAGCGGGAAGATTAGCCTTGAAGGACGAAAAACTGAGATTTTATATTCAGAACAAACAAACAAACCTCAACTCTATTTAAGTTCAGTTCAGTTCAGTCGCTCAGTCGTGTCCGACTCTTTGCGACCCCATGAATCGCAGCACGCCAGGCCTCCCTGTCCATCACCATCTCCCGGAGTTCACTCAAACTCAAGTCCATTGAGTCGGTGATGCCATCCAGCCATCTCATCCTCTGTTGTCCCCTCTCCTCCTGCCCCCAATCCCTCCCAGCATCAGAGTCTTTTCCAATGAGTCAACTCTTTGCATGAGGTGGCCAAAGTACTGGAGTTTCAGCTTTAGCATCATTTCTTCCAAAGAACACCCAGGACTGATCTCCTTTAGAATGGACTGGTTGGATCTCCTTGCAGTCCAAGGGACTCTCAGGAGTCTTCTCCAATACCACAGTTCAAAGGCATCAATTCTTCGGCACTCAGCTTTCTTCACAGTCCAACTCTCAACATCCATACGTGACCACTGGAAAAACCATAGCCTTGACTAGATGGACATTTAGTTTTCACCCTATTAAACTGATAACCTCTTCAATGAATAGATAAGTTCACTTGTAATCAGTACCATTTATGTGTAGTGATATACAGTTACAGAGCAAAGACATCACTTTGCTGACAGAGGTCTTTATAGGCAAAGCTATGGCTTTTCTGGTAGTCATGTGTAGATGTGAGAGTTGGTCCAAAAGAAGGCTGAGGGCCAAAGAATTCATGCTTTCAAATTATGGTGCTAGAGAAGACTCTTGAGAAGTCCCTTGGACAGCAAGGAGATCAAGTCAGTCAATCCTAAAGAAAATCAACCCTGAGTATTCATTGAGAGGACTGATGCTGAAGCTAAAGCTCCAATACTTTGGCCACCTGATGCAAAGAGTTGACTAATTGGAAAATACCTTGATGCTGGTAAAGATTGAAGGCAAAAGGAAAAGAGGCTGGCAGAAGATGAGATGATTAGATAGCATCACTGACTCAGTGGACATGAGTCTGAGAAAACTCCGGGAGAAAGTGAAGGACAGGGATGCCTGGCATGCTGCAGTCCATGGGGTCACCAAGAGTCAGACACGACAGCAACTGAACAACCACAACAATAACACTTTTATATACTTATTTGGGTGTGCTGGGTCTTAGTTGCATCACGCAGGATCTTCAGTCTTTGTTCCCGCTTGGGGGATCTTTGAGTTGTGGCATGAGAACTCTTACTTGCAGCATGTGGGATCTAGTTCCCTGACCAGGGATCAAACCCGGGCCCCATGCATTGAGAACCTGGAGTCTTAGCCACTGGACCTTAGGGAAGTCCCTTCCATGCTTTTAAATTGGTTTAAGTTGATCCATTACACATGTAGATTTTTCACTTTACATTACAACCTGCATGTTAATCCGTGTTATCTCTGTAAATTTCTATTTCTATTTCAAAATATTTAATTGTAAGGGTGAAGCATAAGTTAACTGTTCTTCACTTGTTATACTTTTATTTCCAATGTTTAATATTAAACATAATATTGTAATGACTATTAAACATAATATTGTAATGACTAGTTTCAACAAAAGCCTTTCCAGATATTTGAATTTTTTGAGGATAGATTATGAGAAGCAGAATTAGTCAAAGGGTAATTTTACCTCTTGAGATATATTGCCAAATTGCTTTCCAACCAGTTAGTATCAAATTATACTCCTATACACAGTGTATTGGAGAAGGCAATGGCAACCCACTCCAGCACTCTTGCCTGGAAAATTCCATGGACAGAGGAGCCTGGTAGGCTGCAGTCCATGGGGTCGCTAAGAGTCGGACATGACTGAGAGACTTCTCTTTCACTTTTCACTTTCATGCATTGGAGAAGGAAATGGCAACCCATTCCAGTGTTCTTGCCTGGAGAATCCCAGGGACAGCAGAGCCTGGTGGGCTGCCATCTATGGGGTCGCACAGAGTCGGACACGACTGGAACGACTTAGCAGTAGCAGCAGCACACAGGTATAAAAATGTCTTTCTGTTGTGTTCTTGCCAGTACTCTTCTTTAAAATTGAATCTTACTTATTTTTGGTTGTGCTGGGTCTTTGTTGCAGTGAGCGCTTTCCTCTGGGTGCAGAGACGGGGGACTGCTCTCCTGTTGCAGTGAGCGGGCTTCTCACGCGGTGGCTGCTCTGGTTGAGGAGCACGGGCTCCAGGGCAGACGGGCTGAATAGCTGCGGCACATGGGCTTAGCTGTTTTATAGCATGTGGGATCTTCCCACATCAGGGATCAAACCCATGTCTCTGGCACTGGCGGCTGGATTCTTACCGCTGAGCCAACAGAGAAGCCCCAGTATTCTTTTTTTTTTTAATAACTAATTTAAAAGGCAAAAGTGTTATTTCATTGTCTTAAATTACATGTATTTGATTGCTACTACATTTCTGTGAATTATATATTATGGTTCTTGGCTCATTTCTTTATTGTGAACACTTTATATTAGGGATATTATTGGCTATAATTTTATTGGAATTCTTTCATGTATTGTGAATTCAATTCTGTGATTTTACTATCTGTCCTTCTTAATCCTCAGTCTTCCTGTTAACATTTCAAAGGATGGTTTTGGATATCACGTAATAAAAATGAATTAGGAGGCTTAAAGAAAAAGATGTCAGAATAGTTAAATCCAAAATGTAATTCTCTCTCTAACATTATAAATTCAATGTTGCTCAACATGCCAAAATTCCTTCCTAAGTCTGAGTAATAGAGACAGGTGCACATATCCTAGATAACGGTGATGATGATCATCAACAAAATATCTCACCGAGTGATAAGGTTTAAGGTAAACGCTCCATGTATGTCCCTGCTAACAACTAGAATTCTTCCCCCTCCCCCCACTTGGTTTGGCATCATGAGGAAGAGTGTAATTTTAAAAGCCCCTACCAAGCAGAAGTTATCAATATGCACCCAGGTCCTTACCAAATACTTTAGTTACCAAATTCACTTGACAAAGCACACAGATACCTTCAGACCAAGTTATATAGCACGAGGCCACCTGGGAAATGAGAGAGGTAAGCTAATAGGTGGGAACTTAGTGCTGGGGTCTCAAAATACAGCCAAGCTGGTTACCACTGAAGCAAACGCCAAGGCTCTCGGGCTTCAGGGAGAACACCTGAAGGAGTGTATAAGTCTGTACAGTGGGTAGAGTCATAGGAAGTAAAGTCAAAGGATTGCAGACAAATACATTCACCTAAAACAAAAACTTCAGGTTAGTAACAACTAAACTGTATACAGTGCTCTGAGGTGGCTCAAATGGTTTTAACACTGATTTTTCAGCTGATCCCTCCAAAAATTCAGTGCCTAAATGATTATATTAATTTTACTGATATAATAGCTAAGATAAGAGAATTTCATTGAGGTGTCCACAATCATAGAGCTTTCTGCTTGCAGAGCTGAGAATCAAAGACAGACCTATTAAATAAACTATAAGACCAGTCAACTCTTTGACTTATTAATGATCCCTAGCCTTGCTGTTCTTCTGTGGATACCTCTCCTCCAACCCAAATGGAAAGCTCAACTTGTCTTCTCACCTAAACTTTATAAAACTCAGAAGTAGAACCAGTGCCTGCTTTCAAGAGAAATACAAAAGAGTAGAGAGGAAATGCCCTTTTGTTAGAATCTACCAAAGGCAAGTAAGTGCTATAAAGGGTTCTCCAGAAATATATATCACAGGGATAACTAGACTGGCTGAGAGAGTACTTATGCTTATCTAGCCTGGATGATCTTGGCCATATGTGGATCTGAAAAAGTGAACCATCTATAAATCAACCAATCACTTGTCTGGAGATCAGAAGTCATCAATGTCAATGTTCTAGAATACAACCCCCACAGGAGAAAGGCTGCTGAGAGAGATAGCCAGTAGTTTTCCTAAAGGCTTCTCTTTTTCATAAAAAAGGGGCTTAGTATTAGACTGACTCTGTTAAAATCTAGGATATCTCACTGACCGTACTAGTCAAAGCTACACGACCTTGGACAAGCGACTCAGTTTCTGTAACTAAAACTCAGGGTTCTCATCTGGAGGATGAGGATGGTACAGTAGTGCTAGCTTCATGTGTATATCATGAATGGAGATTATATGAGAAAGGTCTTGTAAAAGTGCCCCATAAATAGTAAACATTCTATAAATAGAAGCCATCGTTACTCTAGTATGATTACGTGCTGCTTTAAGCCTACCCTTTGTTCCATGGACTACTCTTATTTATTAACTACTGAAAGTTTCTTAATAAAAACAGTTTTTGGATTGCCTAATAAATAGTAAAGAACAGCAGCAAACGAAAACAGCTGGAGGAGAGCACAGTGACTACATGACTGACTGTAAGCAAACAACTAATATAAAAGAAAGCGTCATCACAGGAGAATGTCAGAAGAAACCTCCAGTAACCAGGAGAGCTTCAGTATTATTTCATGTCTCCTCATTTAGAAAAGTAAACATTTTGTCCTTGACATTCTTTAGCTTCACTATAACATAAACACAAGAAGTTTTAAAAATGTAATATTGCTTGGCATTCTTTGAAATTTTGTGACTACGAATACTCATGTCTTGCCTTAATTACAGAAAATATTCAGCCATTTGCTATCTGTTTTTTCCTACTGGGACTATTTACTAATGTACACTAGAATTTGTTATATTTTAAAATCTTTAATATTTTCAATTTTCTTTTTTCTCTTTTATGCAATTTGATTATTTTCTAATTTACCTGTTCCAAACCATAGTCTCTCTTTGACTATTCCTTCTGTTGACATTTTTTTTTTTAATCTGAATGACTATACATTTTATTTCCAATAGTTATAATTGGTTCTGTTTTGTATCTGGACATTTAGTTTCACTCTAGTTTCTACTATTTAGTTATCATTTCGTAAACTATTTGTTCTTTTTTAATGGATGCTATTCAGTCTTTTATTTTTTGAAGATTTTAAACATACTTATTTCTTACTTTCAAATCTTTTCCACCATAATGTTGCCACCCTGTGATGACTAGGGTACCATGGCATGCTGCAAATGGATATAAACTCAGGTTGCTAGACAACAAAAGACAATATAAGATTGAAGGAAAGGTATAAGCAGAGGATCGGAGGTGATGGAGATAACGTGAGAAAGCCACCATAGCATTTCTACTCTTCTCAATTTGGATTTTAAAATATTGAGAGAAAGGTGTTGAATACACTTTTAAGAAATATAATAGCTTAAGACCTATGGTAAATGACTTGACTTTACAAATTCAAAACTCTGATTATCCCCAGGTAGCGTTCATCATCCATTGCTTAGCCAGAGCTTAAGACCCAAGTGCTCTCAATAACTGCAGGTTGAATGGATGCATGAAGAATAGATGGATGAATATTAACTAATGATGAGTCCCTCAGATGGAAAGTCTCAGTCAAGTGAAATGATCATTAATACCAGAACTTTTCAATTACAAGAGCATATTTTTCAACATTTAAAGTTTTTAAAATAGAATTATGATCAACATACACATTCAAATTTTTTTTTCTCATGAAAATTTCTCAATGCAAAGATGTATCTTTCAACTAATCCTATTTGGAGTTAAGAAATAGAATATTTTAATACCGTAATTATGAAAAGGCATTACACATCTGCATGAAAAATAAAATGATTAAAACAATTTGAAAGTTTCTAACTAAATGGGAACAACAGAGACCAGTCTCTAACTGAAATGGATAGGCTGCATTACATATGTCAGTTCAGTTCAGTTGCTCAGTTTGTCTGACTCTTTGCGACCCCATGGACTGCAACATGCCAGGCATCCCTGTCCATCACCAACTTATGGAGCTTGCTCAAACTAATGACCATTGAGTCAGTGATGTCATCCAACCATCTCATCCTCTGTCGTCCCCTTCTCCTCCCGCCTTCAATCTTTCCCAGAATCAGGGTCTTTCCCAATGAGTCAGTTCTTCACATCAGGTGGCCAAAGTATTGGAGTTTCAGCTTCAGCATCAGTCTTCCAATGAATATTCAGGGCTGATTTTCTTTAGGATTGACTGGATGATCTCCTTGCAGTCCAAGGGACTCTCAAGAGTCTTCTCCAATACCACAGTTCAAAAGCATCAATTCTTCAGCGCTCAGCTTTCTTTATAGTCAGACATCTTGGAATGTAAAGTCAAGTGGGCCTTAGGAAGCATCACCTCAAACAAAGCTAGTGGAGGTGATGAAATTACAGCTGAGATATTTCAAATCCTAAAAGATGATGCTGTGAAAAAGTGCTGCACTCAATATGCCACCAAATTTGGAAAACTCAGCAGTGGCCACAGGATTGGAAAAGGTCAGTTTTCATTCCAATCCCAAAGAGGGCAATGCCAAAGACTGTTCAAACTACTGCACAATTGCACTCATCTCACACGCTAGCTAAATAATGCTCAAAATTCTCCAAGCCACGCTTCGACAATATGTGAACCGTGAACTTCTAGATGTTCAAGATGGATTTAGAAAAGGCAGAGGAACCAGAGATCAAATTGCCAACATCAGCTGGGTCATCAAAAAAGCAAGAGTTCCAGATAAACATGTCCTCTACTTTATTGAGTATGCCAAAGCCTTTGACTGTGTGGATCACAACAAACTGTGGAAAATTCTTAAAGAGATGGGAATACTAGGCCACCTGACCTTTTTTCCTGAGAAATCTGTATGCAGGTCAGGAAGCAA
The DNA here is from genome assembly GCF_032405125.1 of Capricornis sumatraensis. NCBI lineage: Eukaryota > Metazoa > Chordata > Mammalia > Artiodactyla > Bovidae > Capricornis > Capricornis sumatraensis. Next base: position 85,983,933 of record NC_091079.1, read on the forward strand.
CAGTTAGAACTGGACATGGAGCAACAGACTGATTCCAAATAGGAAAAGGAGTACATCAAGGCTGTATATTGTCACCCTGCTTATTTAACTTACATGCAGAGTACATCACGCAAAATGCCAGGCTTGATGAAGCACAAGCTGGAATCAAGATTGCCAGGAGAAATATCAATAACTTCAGATATGCAGATGACACCACCCTTGTGGTAGAAAGCGAAGAACTAAAGAACCTCTTGATGAAAGTGAAAGAGGAGAGTGAAAAAGTTGGCTTAAAACTCAACATTCAGAAAACTAATATCATCGCATCTGGTCCTATCACTTTATGGCAGATAGATGGGGAAACAATGGAAACAGTGATAGACATTATTTTTTGGGGCTCCAAAATCACTGCAGATGGTGACTGCAGTCATGAAATTAAAAGAGTGCCTGAAGAGCTATGGATGGAGATTTGTGACATTGTTACATATGAAGTCAGCAAAAATATGAGCTTGGTCAATACCAGAGGAAAATTAAATTATATGTCTTGAACTCTTCAGAGGAAAATAATCATTCCCTAGCTCCCTAGGGTCTGTCCATACAAGCAACTTTGACTCTTCAAACTAACATGAGCTTTCTAATAAACCAGTGGAACCTCGTTTATGAGTTTAAGAGGAACTTAATTGGTAGAGAAAAAACTATAAGGGGATTTCTGAATGCTCTTGATCAAAACTGAGGTATCTGTGGGAGAAATTTTTCCCCTGAGGCTAAGAAAACATTTGAAGAGACTTTCCAAACAGAATATCTCAGATAAAAGGCAGCAGTCTTGAATAACGATGCAGTCATAAATTCTGATTCTCTTATGCCCTAGCAAGACTGGAGGTGAGTGATGGGAAACCTGGGACCTTTTAAAAACAAGGCCATTGGCTCCTCCTGGTAGAACATTTCCAGATGCTTAGTCTACCTTATCCCACTAGTAGCAAACTAACTGCTTTATTCTAGTCAATAATCCAACTAGAGCTCTGGGGGAAAATGTTAAAGTCTTTGAAAAGAATTATCATTCAGTAAACCTCATCCAACGTTATGATCTAAGGATTCAATCATTATTCTTTGCAAAAAGCTGGAAACATACGCATGAAAAATAAGTCAAAAAGATAAACTGAAAATAAGCATAAGCAACTGGTTGTAAAAAGTATCCCATTAAAGAGGTAGGTTGTAAAGGAATTAAATGATGTGATGCTAAAAAATTGAGAGCCCTGTTAATAAATATACTAGGTATGGATTTATGTTTGAAGATATATATCCCAAAAGACTCATAAGATCAAATTGAATTCTAATTTAAATTTGTTAGAATAAGACAGATTTTATGATTTGTGTACAGGTATCACCCTGTGAAAATAAAAGCTGAACCTTGGAAATTATTAAGTAGAGAATCATGGAATAATAAACACTGAGGTGGAAAGAACTTTGAAGGTTATGTAATTGTAAAACCTTTCCTGGTCTGCACATTCTTTCGGAACCCAGGGGCCAAATGATCCCATAAGCTCTGTTTTTTTTCTTTTTCTTTTTTTTTTAAAGAGGCTCCAGCCACTACCTGACACTGTTTTCTCCTTCACAGTCAAGTGTCCTGAGGAAAAGAATGTTTCATTATCTCCACATTCTCTCTTCTCATCCTCACTGCTACTCTGTGATCAGACTTCTACTTTCCCTACTCCGTTGAACTTACTTTTTTCTAAAATCACAAATAGACCCTCCTTTTTGTATCCATAGCACTCATTTCTGTTCTTACCCTCTCGAGTCATGTTTGGCACTCAGCACTGACACCCACCTTGCTCTTCGTCCACACCTATCGCTGATTCTCTTCTCCCTATCTGGCTATATTCCTTCTTGTCTTTTTCAAGGGTCTTTATCCTCTGACCTTCAAACATTGGCTTATCCCAGATATCAAGTAATGGCTCTTTCTTGTCTCACACTGAATACTGTTTGATCTCCCATATTTCCTTGGTTCCAACCACCACTTAAGATCCTAAAAACTCATAAATCTAGGTTCTAACTCAGAACTCTATCTAAGCCCAGATTTAGATATTCAGCTTCTTATAAGACACTGTCATTTGGATAACCAACAGGTCCCTCAAACTCAACACAAACTTTTATTTCCCCCCTCTTAAATTGGCTTTTCCTGTATCAACTCTTTTAGTAATATATCCAAACTGTATGCATTATTTCCCCCACATACATGTTTCCCCTGCATTTACTATTTTTAAGAGCTTGTTTTCTTTCATTTATTTATTTGGTTTCATATTCTATATATGAGAAAGGTCATACGGTATTTATCTTTCTATGTCTGACTGTTTTCACTTAGCATAATGCCTCAAGGTCCATCCATGTTTGCAAATGACAAGATTTCCTTCTATTTTATGTGTGTGTTATTTGCTTACTCATGTCCGACTCTTTGCAACCCCATGGACTGTAGCCCACCAGGCTCCTCTGTCCCTGGGATTCTCCAGGCAAGACTACTGGAGTGGGTTCTCCTTTCTCCCTTCTTCTCTATTTTATGGTTGGATAATATTTCATTGTCTGTGTGATACACACACATATATGTGCATGTATATATGTAGCAGATTTTCTGGTTATTGGTTACTGTGTATAGATAGATAGACAGATTTTGTTGTTGTTTAGTCACTAGGTCATGTCTGACTCTTTTGGCAACCCCATGGACTATAGCCTCCAAGGCTCCTTCCATCCATGGGATTTTCCAGGAAAGAACAGCGGAGTGGGTTGACATTTCCTCCTCCAGGGCATCTTCCCAACCAAGGAATAGAACCCACATATGAATTTCAGATGGATTCTTTACCATTGAGCCACCAAGGAAGTGTATGTATATGTGTGATACACACACACACACACACGTAATCGTCTCTTTTCTCATCCATCCATCAGGGAAGTGAACATTTAGGTTGTCTCCATATCCCGACTATTGTAAATAATGCTGCAATGAACTTGGGGATGCAAATATATTTTCAAGTTAGTGTTTTCATTGTCTTTGGACAAATACCCAGAAGTGTAATTGCTGGATCATATGGGATTTCCAGTTTTAATTTTTTGGCAGAACCTCCATACCATTTTCCATAGTGACTTGTATCAACTTACATTCCCACCAGCATGCATGAGAGTTCCCTTTTCTCTACATCATTGCCAACATTTATTATTTCTAGCCTTTTTGAGCAGAGCCATTCTAACAGTTGTGGGGTGATATCCTTGGGGTACTGATTTGTATCTCCCTGATGATCTTGTACCTGTTGGCAATCTATTGTCTTCTTCAGAAAAAAAAGCCTATTTGGATCTTCTGGGTTGTTTGGGTGTTTTTTTTTTTTTTTAACCTATTGAGTTGTATAAATGTTTTATCTATTTTGAATATTAGCCCCCAACAGGTAGATTGCCAGGAGAAATATTAATAACCTCAGATATGCAGATGACACCACCCTTATGGCAGAAAGTGAAGAGGAACTAAAGACCCTCTTGATGAAGGTGAAAGAGGACAGTGCAAAAGCTGACTTAAAACTCAACATTCAAAAAATGAAGGTCATGGCATCTGATCCCATCACTTCATGGGAAATAGATGGGGAAACAACGGAAACAGTGACAGACTTTTATTTTCTTGGGCTCCAAAATCACTACAGATGGTGACTGCAGCCATGGAATTAAAAGAGGCTTGCTCCTTGGAAAAAAGCTATGACAAACCTAGACAGTGTATTAAAAAGCAGACATTACTTTGCTGACAAAGGTCGGTATCGTCAAAGCAGTGGTGTTTCCAGTAGTCATGTATAGATGTGAGAGTTGGACCATAAAGTTGGACCTTATCTGAACAACAATCAGATAGAGGATTTAAAAATATTTTCTCCCTTTAAGTAGGCAGCTTTTTCATTTTGATGATGGTTTCCTTTACTGTGCAGAAGCTTTCCAGGTTGATATAGTCCCACTTGCATATCTTTGCTCTTGTTCTTTTGCTTTGGTATCAGAGTCCAAAAATCATTGCCAAGACTTATGTCAAGCAGCTTACTACTGATGTTTTCTCCTAGGTATTTATTGGTTTCAGGGCTTTCATTTAAGTCTTTAGTCCATTTCAACCTAAATTTTGCATATGTAACTGTAAGATAGTGATCAGTTTTATTCTTTTTCATTTGACTGTCCAGTTTTCCTAACAAGAAATGGTCCTTTCTCCATCGTATATTCTTGGTACCTCTGTCATAATTTAATTGATCATATGTATGTGGGCTTATTTCTGGGCTCTTTATTCTGTTCCATTGATCTATGTACCTGTTTTTATGCCAGAACCATCCTATTTTGATTACTATAGCTTTGTAATATTGTTTTAAACCAGGAAGCATGATGTCACCAGCTTTGTTCTTCTTTCTTAAGATTGCTTTGGCTATTTGCGGTCTTTTTGTGATTTCATACAAATTTTAGAATTGCTTGTTCTATTTTTGTGAAAACTGCCATTGGGATTTTGATAGGGATTGCATTGAATCTATAGATTGCTTTAGGTAGTATGGAGATTTTAACAATTTTAATTTTTCCATTACTTAAGCATGGAATATCTTTCCATTTATTTGTGTCTTCTTCAACATCTTTCATTAACATCTTGTAATTTTTGATATACAGGTCTTTCATTTCCTTCGTTAAATTTATTCCAAGGTGCTTTATTCTTCTTGATGCAATTATAAATTTATAAATTATAAATCTTTGCTTTTCTTGATAGTTAATTATTAGTGTATAAAAATGAAACAGATTTTTGAGTATTGATATTGTATTTCACAACTTGTTGAATTTGTTAGTTTTAACAGTTTTTTTAAATTTGATGGTCTTTAGGGTTTCCATATATAGTATCATGTCATCTGCAAACAGTGACAGTTTTATTTCTTCCTTTTCAATCTGAATATCTTTTATCTTTTCAGTCTGAATGCTGTGAATGGGAATTCCAATAAAAATAAAATTTTCAATAGAAGTGAGAAGAGTGAACATCCTTATTTTTTTCCTGATCTTAGAAAGAAAGTGTTTAGCTGTTCAGTGATATTAGTTGTGGGCTTGTAATATATGGCTTTCATTATGTTGAAGTTTTTTCCCTCTGTACTCCCTTTGTGAGAGAGTTTTTATCACAAATAGATGTTGAATTTTGTTAAATATTTTTTATGCACCTATTGAGTTGATCATATAATGTTTATCCTCATTTTAGTAATGTGGTCTATCACATTGGCTGATTTCTGGATATTGAGCCATCCTTACATCCCTAAAATAAATCCCATTTGATCACAGTGTATAACTCTTTTAGTGTATTGTTGAATTCTGTTTGTTAATATTTTGTTGAGGATTTTTGCATCTGTGTTTATCAAGAATGCATGTGTGCTAATTTTTGCTACCAGCATAATGTTGACCTGATAAAATGCATTTGGAAGAGTTCCCTTTTGTTCTGTTTTTGGAAGATTTTTAGAAGGATTGGTATTAATTCTTCTTTGAATGTTCGGTAGCATTCACTAGTGAAGGCAGTTGATCTTGGAATTTTGTTTGTCGGGAGGTTTTTAATTACTGATTCAATCTCCTTTTCAGTAATTGGTATGTTCAGATTTTCTTTTTCATCATGATTCAGTCTTAGTAGGTGGTATGCATCTAGATTTTTATCCACTTCTTCTGGGTTTCCAATTTGTTGGTGAATAATTGTTCATATTAGTCTATAATGATCCTTTGTATTTCTGGGGTATTAGTTGTAACATCTCTTTAATTTCTGATTTTATTTATTTGAGTCTTCTCTTTTTTTTCTGGATGTGTCTAGCTAAAGGTTTGTCAAATAAAAATAAAAATGCAACGTATCAAATTTATGGAATGCAACAAAAGTAATTATAAGGGAGAAGTTCACAGCAATAAATGCTTACCTCAAGAAACAAGAGAAGTCTCAAACAACCTAACTTTATACCTTACGGAGCTATAAAAAGAAGAACAAATGAACCTCAAAGTTGATATAAAGAAGGAAACAACAAATATTAGATTAGAAATAAATGAAATAGAGATTTAAAAGATATAAGAAAAGATCAAGGAAACTAGGAACTGGTTCTTCACATTTTCTGTTTTACACAACCATCTATCAAGACTCCAAAGTCAAAAACTTGTGAGTTTCTCAGATACTTCCGGCATATTCACTCATTACAGAAGAACCTACTCCTCCTCTGCCCCCTCCTCCTCCTTCTTCTTTATTATTGTGATCATAACAAATATTTATGGAGTGTTTACTGTATGATAAACACTCCTAAGCTTTATAAGGTATCTCATTTAGTTTTAACAGCAATTTATTATTAATCCCGTTTTACAGATTAGCCAATCGAGGCCAAGATTAGTTGGTTAACTTCCCAAGTTAACATAGCCAATAAGTGGTGGAGTTGGTTTTCAAATACAGAGAGTCTGACTCAAGAGCTTGCTGCTAAGTTGCTTCAGTCGTGTCCGACTCTGTGCGACCCCATAGACGGCAGCCCACTAGGCTCCTCTGTCCCTGAGATTCTCCAGGCAAGAACACTGGAGTGGGTTGCCATTTCCTTCTCCAATGCATGAAAGTGAAAAGTGAAAGTGAAGTTGCTTAGTCATGCCCGACTCTTAGCAACCCCATGGACTGCAGCCTACCAGGCTCCTCCGTCCATGGGATTTTCCAGGCAAGAGTACTGGAGTCGGGTGCCATTGCCTTCTCTGACTCAAGAGCCTATGCAGGTTAGTTATCAAGACTGCTTAGGTTAATTTCTCAGCCTCTTTCATATATATCTACTCTGCTCCATCCTTATAGTATTGCTCTGTTTACACCCGCATCATTCACCAAATCAGATTCTAATTCCATGAAGATCAGAATCATGTGTGCCTTTGTTTCTCCATGTCCCCAGTGCTTAGTACAATGATTAGTACTTAGTAGATCTTCAATAAGCATCTGCAGAGGATATAAAATATTTTCACCATGTTAATAATAGGAAGATAGCCATGTACCTTCGTAGTTCAGTAGGTAAAGAATCTATGATGCAAGAGACCAGGGTTTGATTCCTGGGTCAGAAAGATCCCCTGGAGAAGGAAATGGCAACCCACTCCAGTATTCTTGTCTGGAGAATCCCATGGACACAGGAGCCTGGCAGGCTCCAGTCCACGGGGTCGCAAGAGTCAGATGTAACTTAGTGACAAACCCACCACCAGCCATGTACTTTGGTGTCCAAACTGGGAGTTTTGTGACTGAAACAGGGCACTATCAATAGTTACTCTGCATCAACAGGAATAGGTTGGGACTGTTCCAGACAAACTGAGACCTATCTTCACCCTGATAACTGGGTTACCTGTGTATGCCGAATTGTTTTCTGCAACTCAAAACCATTTTCTCCTTCACTACTCTCCCTGGTGTTAGAGGGATGGGAAATCCAGGAGCTACAATTCCAGGAATCCATGCCACCAGTGTTATGAGGTGAGATGAAAACAGGGAGCTTCATTCACGTGAGATTTCAAAGACAAAAGAGAAATAGAAACCACTATTGTTCTTTTGAGCTGCATAGTCACTTTGGCCTTGATAGAATATGCGAGCTTTTGCCAACAGCTTCATAGTATCTTCCTAAAAACCACTCACTTTGGGGCTGGGGACAACTGAAATCATTGGTGAAAGTTTCCAGTAGTTCCTGTGCTTCAAGATTTTCTGAATATCAGTAGCTGCATCCCTGATATTCCCTTTCCTAGGCTGCCCTGAGAAAGGGAAAGTCCCTTTATTTGTAAGGCAGTCATTGTAGATACCTCACAGACGACACTCTCAAATCTCTTTGTGTTAGTCTGGTAAAAGTTGACTTATGCTCATGCAAAGTCCAAACACAGGTTGCTAAGAGCTCTCTTCCATCTGGTGACTCAGACAACCAGGATTCTTCCAACTTTTTATATAGCTTCCAGGGTTGCTCCCAGGGGCAGTAAGTGTTGGAAGAGGCATACAAGCGCTTAACCATTTTTGCCCCGGCAAATTAATTCACTCTCCTCCATAGTCCTTTGACCATCATAAGTTCCCAACCTCATAGCAACAGAGGATGAGAGAACACTACAAAGTTTGGTAAACATTAACTTTCTGTCAAAGGCTCAAATTTCCTCAATTGAATCACTTCCTGCTTGAAATATTTGAGGTAGCTTCTGCTCTTCTTCTGGATATGCTATGAACTAATACATAATCGCAGAAACTAAATATATTAACTTTATGAAGAGGCATTTATCATTTGTTTCCACACATAAATGTGTAATTATTGAGAAGGAAATGGCAACCCACTCCAGGATTCTTGCCTGGAGAATCCCATGGATGGAGGAGCCTGGTGGGCTACAGTCCACGGGATCGCGAAGAGTCGGACACGACTGAGCGACTTCACTTATATATACAAATATCTTACATAAAATTTTACATACATGCTATGGCTTAGCTCATATGTATATGAGCTAATATCTATACTGCTAGATACTGTGTGAATTAATAGATTTAACAGTTAAGACTAAACTGTCTTTATTGTTTAAGGTATTATTGCCTTAAAAAAAGAGAACAAAACTTTGTCGATAGGTAACCTATTTCTACATATAGCTACCATTCCTTTGAATTAAAATCATCTATTTTTTGTGATTAATAACGCTTTTGAAATTTATAAAGGACTGCATCTGTTGTACCTGTAAGGACCAGGGTCCGTATCATTATCTTTTTATACCAACATGCCTGATGGTGCGTGAGGTTGTAATAAAGTGAGCAAGAGTGGATGTGAAACAGGACATTGACTCCTGAACTTAGTAATCACTATATGTTCAGAGAAAACTATTAGCTTCCATTCAACTCTTATCAAGAAACCTAATAATGCGTATACAAACCCACTCATGCAACAGAATAGCTTAAAACATTTGTGTTGGTGTGACTGCGGATGTAGATGCACCATATATATACGGTGCTGGCTATCTGTCCTTTCCATTTGAAGGTGACGCTCAGTGACGCCCTCGTTTCCACCTCAGGGACTGTGGTGAAGATGGGTTAATTTCCAGGGATGATGTACAGTCAGTGCAGGTGCCAGAGCCAGCCTGCCCCACAGGCAGCATTCAATTCCTGCCCAAAGTGAGACATTCATCACTGTGTTCTGCCTGTTTGTGTCTCTGTCAGCAAATGAAGGTCAGGTTACTCCCTGCAATTGGTGTTAACAGGAAACATGGGTTCCCAAGCAATCTGAAAGATAAATATGAGTTGAGAGTAAGTGCTCAAGGTGAGCCACTCCAGGATGAAGTCTAATTCTGCCCCTTTTCATTCAGGTTAATTTATAGAAAAGAAAATGAAGGGAAAGGAAGTGAGTGGAAACTTCACCTTCACTAAATATTTACTCTGGACCAGATTCTGGGCTCACTAGTTTCAGACATATTTCCTTACTGAGTCATCACAACATCTCTTGTTCAAGGCATGACTGTTATTTTATAGCAAGGAGCCCTGACTGTGTTATTTACTGTCTCAAAAACTTTGAGCCAAGCTTCCTGTCTCTCTCAGCCTCAGTTTCCCCATTTGTTAATACCTACCCTACAACTAGGTGTTCTTTATACATGAAATTGTTTCTTTAACATTTCGCTTCTTTACCAGACTATCAGCTACATGAAACGTTCACATGCAGATCTGTCTGGTGCCAGAGGCCGTGAGAGCCCACCTGTAGGGAGGCTTTAAAATAAGAGCTCGCTTGGATAAGCTAGAGCCTCCTCCGCTGACACGTGTACACCCTCAGGCGGGAAATGCATTTAGTGCCGCACTATGAGAAGCTTATCTCTGCCGCTAAAAATACTCATACATCAAAGACCAAAGAAGAGAACTGCAGGAGAGCCGGTCAGCGGTGATAAGCAGAGAAGGTCACCCCGCTGTCGATGATCACCCGCACCCATGCATCACGGGATGCAGAACAGACCCGAGAGAAGGTCAAACGCCTCCACGTTGTGTGCCAGGTACTGTGAGACCAGGGAAGATGCTACAGAGAAATATCATGAACTTTGGATGGGCCTCGCTTACAGCCGAGGGTCAGTGTGGGTCGGCGGATTTGCTGAGTCTTTACCTTCTCAGTCATGGAGAGTAGAAAATGGGAACCCAAACTAAAAACTACCATTCTCTACAGAGCCAGGACAGGAAGGTCATAGATAACAGGAATCATATAACAGCTCACAACTGCTTTTAACTCTTCCTGTCACTGCATCAACCAACCACTGACTATGGCACATGCCCCACTGTGGACCGATTTCTGGAGGTGCAGCGGTAAACCAGACACACACGGGGCCTCCCCTCGTGTAGTTGATAATCTGGTAGTGAAGGAAATGCCAGGAAATTCTATGTGTGGAGAATATCTAGATGTAGGGCAGGGATTCTTACTTATATTTAACAGGCAAGACTGAAGCTGGGATTGGTAAGAGGCTTTTTTTTGAGTATCATTTTCTTAAACCAGTAAGTGGTACAGTCAGGCCTCAAACATCGGTCTTTCTATTTGTCATCCAGGGCTCCTTCCATGTTGCTACATACCTGGCTGCCTGCCTCTGAGGACCCCTTTCTAAAATCGAGGCCCCATGCTTTGAGTGTACCGAAAACTGAACATGGTGAATACAGACTAGAATGAGAAAAGAGTAGACAGATGACAGGAGATCCTGGAGCTGACCTTGTGTCCTATCTTTTCCTGGCCTTAAACGGCAGGGCTCTTGTTTTCAGAGGGGTTTTAAAAAGGAGGTAGAAAGCATGTGTCTGAATTGCACTATGATTCACAGGACTTTTGCTTAGGATAACTATGGTCTTTATTAGTTTCCATGCAAAAATCTTTCTATCATCAGGATCCTGCTGCTTTCCTAGGGCTCCCCAGTCAGCAGTCAGTAGATACCTGTGTTGACCATCTACCATAATAGCCCTCCTGTGGCTTCCACCCCTTCTCAAAGAAGAGCTTTAGATGAAACTACGGGCGGCATGACTATACTATTGGCAAGGCTGTTGGGAGACTTCCATCTCAACAAGAATAGGAACTAGCTCTTTTTGGAACTGTCTCTGGAGGGAAGGGATACATAAAAATGACTGCTGATGCACGAGTTACAATAGCCAGGACATGGAAGCAACCCAGATGTCCACCGGCAGATGAATGGATAAGGAAGTTGTGGTACAAATATACAGTGGGATATTACTCAGCTATACAAAGGAACGTGTCTGAGTCAGTTCTAATGAGGTGGATGAACCTAGAGCCTATTATACAGAGTGAAGTAAGTCAGAAACAGAAAGACAAATACTGTATATTAACACATATATATGGAATTTAGAAAGATGGTATTGGTGATCCCACATGCAGGGCAGCAAAGGAGATACAGATGTAAAGAACAGACTTTTGGACTCAGTGGGAGGAGGAGAAGGTGGGATGATTTGACAGACTAGCACTGAAACATAGATGTTTACCATGTGTAAAATAAATGACCAAGTTTGATGCATGAAGCAGGGTACTCAGTGCCAGTGCTCTGGGACAACCTAGAGGGATGGGGTGGGGGGGAGGTGGGAGGGGTATTCAGGATGGGGGGGGGAACACATGTATACCTATGGCCAATTCATGTTGATGCATGGCAGAAATCATCATATTATAAAGCAATTATCCTCCAATTAAAATGAATAAATAAACAATGGCTGCTGATACAGATGCTAGAAATGTTTGACCAGTGGAGACTGATTCTGAAGAGGACTTGAACTTGAGTGCAAGTGACTTCTGTGTGGTGTGTTTCTTCCTGCCTCTACCTGCCCGACAGGAGACTGTTCAATCCACCCACTGACAGCAGCGAGTCTGCTGTGTTCTCAGCCTAGCGGGAGGAGTGGGAGGACTACAGTGCAGAAGAAAAAAACTCAGACATCAGAGAGTGTGGTCTGATTAGGAAGCTGAGAGCAAGCAAGCAAGCATGCTGCTGCTGCTGCTAAGTCGCTTCGGTCGCGTCCGACTCTGCGACCCACAGACGGCAGCCCACCAGGCCCCCCAGTCCCTGGGATTCTCCAGGCAAGAGTACTGGAGTGGGGTGCCATTGCCTCCTCTGAGAGGAAACATGAAACAGAGGGTAAAAATGGGGTGAAGGAGTCCAGGGAGAGGAGAGGTTTGTCTAGATGGGAAGAGCTGTAGAGCCTTCACTTTGGAAATAGGATGGATTGTGTGCTTCGGGAGGTGGTGAGTTTGACTAGAGGAGCTGGAGGAAAGGACACACGGCGTCAGCAGAGGTGTCCAGGTGGAAGTGAGGAGGGCTCCTGGGGGCCACAGTGGCCCATTCCAAGAAGTAGAACATGCATCCTGGAGAGCAATGAGATTCAGCTGGTGAGTGTACCACAGCCTGCCCAGGGCCACAAGTCAGAAAACCTGGCCTGCGACACACTCTGTGCTCTGTATCCCTGCACGAGGATTGTTCCACTGGATGATCTCTGAAATCCGCTTCCAGCTCTAGCAACTATGATCCTGTGATTCTCAAAGATACAGGGGCTCCACTTCTGGCTAAAAGGTCCAGGGGGAAACCAAGAACCAAGACCCACAGGTAGGAAAATGTCCGATTATGGTTTAGCACAGTTGAGACCGCTGGAACCCCTTTAACAGAAGGAAGGAGTCTGGGTGGTTTCACACCGAGGTGCTGAGGCTCCCTGTTCCTCTCCTCCCAGGACCCACTGCCCACGATTGCTGGGGTTTGAGGAAATCCAGCTCACACGTGGCTTTCTTTGCTTTTCTGCGGCACTCGCTTTTGACAGGAAGACATGCTTCACCAGTCATACCCTGTAAAACTAGCCGCGCCCACTGCTTTCTTCAGAATCGTTTCCCCTTGAAGAAGATGCTTCCTCACAAACAACGTGTTCAGTGGCCACTGCGGCACTTTTCATTTGGTGCCTCAGAGCTGGGGTCTGCAGAGGGCCGGCTCCCCTGTGCGGTGTCACCGTGACGGGGGTCACCTCTGCCGCCTGGCAGCGCAGGGGCCTGAAGGGATGGCTGTGGGAGATGCAAGGCTGGGCCCTATCTGTAGCAGGGGGAATTCACACAGCGGATAAAAATCTTGTCTTCATCTCAACACAGCCGAGGCAAACAGGACATCTTAAGTAGGCTCTTATATAAAACAAGCATTTTACAAGAAAACCAGTTTGATCTAGATGTGTTTATCTTAAGGAGGATAAATACATGAGAAAAATACATTTTTGAAGACCCAATAAAAATAAGCACCAAATAAAAATATACACACACTCATCAAGGGAAAGCCTCTAAGACTTTGATTTCATTAGTACTACGCAGCATCCTCAGTTCATACTTAACTGAAGGAGGAGGCGTTTCTGTTTGATCATTTTTATCTCCTCCTCCTTAGCGAGGAATTGCTTTTTTAAATTGCCGGCTGTTCTGAACAAGAAGCAGAATGACCAAGTTTCCTTTTTCTTGATGATGTCTCATAAGATTTTAACTGCGAATATGACTGCTTCCTCCACCGAGTCACAAGAGACAAATCTCCCCAAGTTTGTCAAGTCAACAACCAAGGTTTGGTCAGAACTGGGAAACAGCATCTGTACTCACATTTCTCACGGTTTCAAGCAATAAGTCATGGGGAGAGAGAAATAAGAAGGCATCTATTGAAATTAAATTATCTGCTCACAAACAGCACATTTTTTTCCCAGTCTGAAAGATTTGAAAAGAAAACAGAAACCCTGGAGGTGTATGCAGTAAACAGGAGCAAATGCTGATCAGTCTTAAATAATACATATAACATTTTAGAAATAAGACTTGTGTAGAATAGTAGGTATATGAATTATTTGAAAAAGTGAATATAATGAAGTTAGTATCACTGAGGAAAGATAAAAGATTCCCTCTCTTCTCTAGGCATCTTTCAGTAAATGAAGTCGGGGAGGGAGAAGAGCATGTAAAAACTGCATATTAACATAAAATTTCAGGACAGCTAAACATAACAAAACTACCCCACAACTGAACTAGCGAACAGCAACCAGATCCAAAAACAACAACCAAAAATGTTTGAGTCGCTTGGATGTAGATCAACTCATCTCACACATTTTTGAGTCTAAAACAAACTCTACATAGTTGCTGACAGACAGCGTGGAAAGAAAAATTACTTCAAAGATGATCACCACAATTCACAATGACAGGACACCTCCCATCATGGGAATTCACTTCATGCCATTAAGTTACTTTTTATAGCATTTGGAGAATTATGAAGAATTTGCCACTGTGACCACAACTAATCTCCCCACTTGAAAAAATTATTCAATAAAATCTATCTTCTTCCATAAGAGGAAATAACTGTCACTTTATTTTTTTATTAAAAAATACTTCCATATTTAAAATTTTTTCAACGTGTATATTTTATCTCAAACTCTTTTAAAAATTATCTACAAAATTTACTGGCCATACTGCTTTACTAACTATACTTAAAAGTGTTTGTAAAAAGAATATCTACAAGAGAAAATCTATTTAATAGATGTTCAGATATATTAAAAAAGCACTTTATTGCCAAAAAACACTAACCATGATCTAGACCTTCAATGAGCCATAATATTTTTGCTGGTGAGAGTCTTGCTCTTGGTTGTAGAATATTAACTTGATAATTGGAATTAGAAGTGGAGCCTGAAGATATGACTGAATTGCTATAATCTCATGATAAAATTTGAACAGATGAAGAGTTGCTTCTTATGAATGGGCAAAGAAAGTACTGAATAGCTTTCTTGAGATGAAATCAACTCCTGATAAAGATGCTGGGAAGATTGTTGCAATGACAACAAAGGGTTTAGAATATGACATAAACCGAGTTGATAGCGGTGGCAGGGTTTGAGAGATTGATTCCAATTTTGAAAGAAGTTCTACTGTGAGTAAAATCCTATCAAATAATATTGCATGCTCTAGGGCTTCCCTTGTGGCTCAGCTGGTAAAGAATATGCCTGCACTGTGGGACACCTGGGTTCAATCCCTGGGTTGGGAAGATCCCCTGGAGAATGGAAAGGCTACCTACTCCAGTATCCTGTCCTAGAGAATTCCATGGGCTGTATAAGTCCATAGGGTTGCAAAGAGTCAGACACGACTGAGTGACTTTCACTTTCAGAGGACTCATTCATGAAAGGGAAAGGATGAGTCGATCAATGAGGCAAATTTGATTGTCATTTTAAGAAATTGCCAAAGCCACCCCAGCCTCCAGTAACCATCACCCTGATGTGTACAGCAAAAGGACTGAATGTGGCTCACCTGGGAGACTGCCGAGGTTAGAAGTGTTCTGAGTTAACACCAATGTGATGGTTAAGATGTAGCTTAGGAAGGACAAAAGAAAAAATGACTAAATGATTAAATAAAGGCTACTGCTGTGCTGCTACTAAGTCGCTTCAGTCGTGTCCGACTCTGTGCAACCCCAGAGACGGCAGCCCACCAGGCTCCCCCGTCCCTGGGATTCTCCAGGCAAGAACACTGGAGTGGGTTGCCATTTCCTTCTCTAATGCATGAAAGTGAAAATGAAAGTGAAGTTGCTCAGTCGTGTCTGACTTTTAGCGACCCCATGGACTGCAGCCTACCATGCTCCTCTGTCCATGGGATTTTCCAGGCAAGAGTACTGGAGTGGGTTGCCATTGCCTTCTCTGAAATAAAGGCTAAGTGATTACCAAAAAGCTAAAATCCAGAGACAGTGTAATGATGGCACTCAGATCAACCAGACTTAGGTGTGGGCTTCCCATCTGACTTTACAATATGCACCCAAACATCATTCCTTCAATCTGCGCTGGCTCCCTCAACCAGGCTATGCTTCTGCTGGGTTGTACCTCTACCATCTTCTCTTCTTTTTTACCCCTTTAGTCACAGCTGGCTTACTTACCTGCCCTGTGTTTCTGTAAGAGACCCAGGGTCTCTGCGGATTGACTCCTATACCTGCCAAATCAAGCTTCCCTTCTCACTTTCCTGGCCCAAAATATTTCAGTGGATCAGTTCTGCTGAATCTGACAAACACTACTATTGATAGTATCTTGTGTTGGGGGCTGAACATGCAAAGATTGAAAGTCATGCTTAAGGAGCTCAAACCTGACTATGCAAACAACAGGCACATGTAATGTATTGGAGATGAGGTGAAGGAGAAGAGATGAAATAGTATGGCCGATGTAGGGACCTGCTGTAGATGTCATGTAGCATACTCTTGAAGACACACAGCAGGTGGCAGCCCCCATGGAAGGGCATGAAGGATGAATATGTACCCACTTCCCATGTGACTCCCTCCTGTGCCCATTCTGAGACCTATGCCCACTCCTTCCAGGCCATTGACCAACAGTGACCAACATCACTTTCTATTCTATTCTCTTTATTCGTGTTCCCTAGATTTAAATATGTACTCCTAAGTGTCCTCAATGGGCTTCCCTGATGGCTCAGATGGTAAAGAATCCACCTGCAATGGGGGAAACCTGGGATCAATCCCTGGGTTGGGAAGATTCTCTGGAGGAGGGCACAGCAGCCCACTCTAGCATTCTTGCCTGGAGAATTCCCATGGGCAGAGGAGCCTGATGGGCCATAGTCCTTGGGGTCACAAAGAGCTGGACACAACTGAGTGACTAAGCACACACACAAAGTGAAAGTTGTTCAGTTGTGTCTGACTCTTTGCAACCCCATGGACTATATAGTCCATGGAATTCTCCAGGCCAGAATACTAGAGTGGGTAGCCGTTCCCTTCTTCAGGGGATCTTCCCAACCCAGGGATCAAACCCAGGTCTCCCTCATTGCAGGTGGATTCTTTTGTCCTCACTAGTGTATCCATCCCTCACTTAATGGCCTTTCTTCATTATGAAAATAAAGAACAGTACTTAGAAGTAAATCAGGCAAATTACGAGGCTAGAAGTGTGATTCACCAGTTTGGATAACAGAGCTGTATTGTTTATCCCTCTAGCAAGTCCATTCCAAAATTATACTCTCTAACTACATAAAGCAACAAAGAAATGGCTGCTCCTCCTGGTGGCTTCCTGATTCACCCTCCCACTGTCGCCTCAGGCTCTCCAGTGACTAGGGCTTTGCCCACTGTCCTTCAATAACAGGGCAGCTTCTGAGTAAGCTCAGGTGTGAGTGTCATGCATGGCTTAGATTTGGAATGAGGGATTTGTTTCTTCTTCAATGATGGGTGTTGGGGGCTGCAAGATGGGGGGATGGAGAAGACTGCTTAATAATTACCAAGAAAAATCAAATAGATTTTTCTAAGGTACTATTCTGAAAAAATAAACAAAAACCCACAGTGAAAACCTTTAAATGAGGGTGATTATATAAGTTGCATTTATAAAAGCTGGCAGAATCACTGATAAAAACACATTTGATTAGATGTCCAAGGACTTTATAATCTGATATGAAAATTGGGGTCATTTATTAAGGGTGGCAATGAGAGGATTTTGTGTGATAGTCTTCCTGCTAGTCCAAATAGCATCCTCTGAAAACTATTAAACACCTGTGCTCAGACCATTTAGGAACTGTATCTCCAACCTCTGTAGATGCTGAGAAGAGGGTTAGCAGGGACTTCAGATGCAGTTTCTGGACCAGCCAGCAATAGCCAGACCTTGGGAGAGAAGGAGGTAAGCAAGAATGACTGTTCTCTTTCTAGGGCTCTATCAGTGCCTTTATGCCAGTGTTTCCATGAGAGGGTCTATAAACCAATTTCTAAAATCACAGATCAAAAAATTGCACCTTTATATGTGAAATGGTTCCCTGTGTAAATTAAACTGACTATTTTTTTTTTGCTCTTGGTTGGAAGAATATCAACTTAATAAGAGTAACACTGGTCAGCCCATGATAAAAGTGTGGGTGTTAAAAAATTTAATGAAAAACAAAATTTGAAAATAAGTCATCATTAGTTAAGAGGTTTGTTTTCAAGATCTTGCAAAGCATGCAAATAAAGATGAAAACACAAAGGAAGCTGGATGGTAAAATGATAGGGGACTTCGGCCTTAGCCCTCTATTCTTTTCTCCTTGTCCCTTTCTCATTATTCCATGACAGTAAATGCCATAGACAGCTCACCATCCTGGTTTTCCAGTTCTTCTCATTTCCAGAGGCCAAGCATTAGGGTGAATGAAAAGTGTTCTGCTTTCTTTGAAAAGAACTAGAGAACTTCTGGCTGCTCAAGGTGATGCCAAAAGGACCCCTTCTCATATAAATATGTATCAGTTCAGTTCAGTCGCTAAGTCATGTCCGACTCTTTGCGACCCCATGAACCACAGTACCCCAAGCCTCCCTGTCCATCACGAACTCCCAGAGTTTACTCAAACTCATGTTCATTGAGTCAGTGATGCCATCCAACCATCTCATCCTCTGTCGTCCTTTTTTCCTCCTGTCTTCAATCTTTCCCAGCATCAGGGTCTTTTCCAATGAGTCAGCTCTTTGCATCAGGTGGCCAAAGTATTGGAGTTTCAGCTTCAACATCAGTCCTTCCAATGAACACCCAGGACTGATTTCCTTGCAGTCCAAGGGACTCTCAAGAGTCTTCTCCAATACCACAGTTCAAAAGCATCAATTCTTTGGTGCTCAGCTTTCTTTATAGTCCAACTCTCACATCCATACAGGACTACTACATGGGAAAAGATAGCCTTGACTAGACAGATCTTTGTTGACAATGTCTCTGCTTTTTAATATGCTGTCTAGGTTGGTCATAACTTTCAATAAATATGTATAAATGCTTAGAAACTATGCATTTTAAAAATCATTTTTAATTCATAGCATTAACTCATAAAAAGAGAATTGGAGGAAGAATTGAAAATTATAAAGTTCACATGACTTAGCAACTGAGTAACAACAACGAAATAGGTAACAGCAATAAAGATAGGCAGAATAAACATCCCTGTTAACTGACAGGGATTGTGAGATTGAATATTTAAAAATCTAACTATATGCTGTTTGTAACAGAATCAAATGAAACACAATGACCTAGATTAATCAAAATTAAACATAGAAAAAGAGTAACCAAAAGAGAGATAGTCATGATACGTATTAATATAAAATAGACTTATAGGGAAAAAACATTATTAAGGATGAGAAGATCTTTAGACACAACCAGACACAGCAACAAAGCTTCAAACTATACAGAGCTAATTAAGCTGACAGAAATTCAAGGAGAAATTTATAAAATCACAATCTTAGTGGGGGATTTTAATATATTGCTCTCAAAAACTGATAGTGCAATCAGATTAAAAACTAGTAATAATACAGTAAAGAGCACAATTAATATATTTTCTCTACTGAATGCATATGTAGAATGCTATCCTCAGGAAAATGAGGACACATACTCCTTGTAAGTCAAAAGGGCACAGGTTTTAAAATTTGACTGAATAATAAACCAATATTTTCTCTCAAAAAATACCAAAGAATCAGTATTACATAATCCATGTTTAACAACCACTTTCTAACAAAATTAGAACTCTATAACTAATATTTTTAGAAACTTAAAGCTGTAATGACTAAGTAGTCAAAGAAGAAATCATAATGAAAATTCTAACATGTTTAGATTTCATGGCCATTAAGACACTATTTCAAAACTTGTGGAAAGTAGCTAAACCAGAGATTAGCAAGAGATGTATGGCCTTAAATGTGAATATTATAAGAAAGGCTGAATATTAGTGGACTAAACAGTCACTTGAAGAAGACAGAATAAATAAATAAAACACAATAAATCCGCATATGGAAGAGAATAAAACCATTTATGTAAATTCAAAATAACAATAACTATATGATACTGATTTTGGATAAACACACTTACAGAATAATGTTATAACAATCAGAGCATGACAACTGCAGGGGAGAAAGGATGGATTGTGGAGAGGTGCAAAACAGGTTTCAACTATACTGGTAATGTTTAGCTTCTTTTTTTTAATGACAGTATAATTTTTTAAATATTTTAATTAGAGGCTAATTACTTTACAATATTGTATTGGTTTTGCCATACATCAACATGAATCCGCCATGGGTGTACACGTGTTCCCCATCCTGAAGCCCCCTCCTACCACCCTCCCCATACTATCCCTCTGGGTCATCCCAGTGCACCAGCCCCAAGCATCCTATATCCTGCATCGAACCTGGACTGGCGATTCGTTTCTTATATGATATTATACATGTTTCAATGCCATTCTCCCAAATCATCCCACCCTTGCCCTCTCCCACAGAGTCCAAAAGACTGTTCTAAACATCTGTGTCTATTTTGCTGTCTCACATACAGGGTTATCATTACCATCTTTCTAAATTTCATATATATGCGTTAGTATACTGTATTGGTGTTTTTCTTTCTGGCATACTTCACTCTGTCTAATAGGCTCCAGTTTCATCTACCTCATTAGAACTGATTCAAATGCATTCTTTTTAATGGCTGAGTAATACCCCATTGTGTATATGTACCACAGCTTTCTTATCCATTCATCTGCTGATGGACATCTAGGTTGTTTCCATATCCTGGCTATTATAAACAGTGCTGCGATGAACATTGGGGTACATGTGTCTCTTTCAATTCTGGTTTCCTCGGTGTGTATGCCCAGCAGTGGGATTGCTGGGTCATAAGGCAGTTCTATTTCCTGTTTTTTAAGGAATCTCCATACTGTTCTCCATAGTGGCTGTACTAGTTTGCATTCCCGCCAACAGTGTAAGAGGGTTCCCTTTTCTCCACACCCTCTCCAGCATTTATTGCTTGTTGACTTTTGGATTGCAGTCATTCTGACTGGTGTGAAATGGTACCTCATTGTGGTTTTGATTTGTATTTCTCTGATAATGAGTGATGTTGAGCATCTTTTCATGTGTTTGTTAGCCATCTGTATGTCTTCTTTGGAGAACTTTTTGATTGGGTCACTTATTTTTCTGGAATTGAGCTGTAGAAGTTGCTTGTATATTTTGGAGATTAGTTGTTTGTCAGTTGCTTCATTTGCTATTATCTTCTCCTATTCTGAAGGCTGTCTTTTCACCTTGGTTATAGTTTCCTTTGTTGTGCAGAAGCTTTTAATTTTAATTAGGTCCCATTTGTTTATTTTTTGCTTTTATTTCCAATATTCTGGGAGGTGGGTCATAGAGGATCCTGCTGTGATTTATGTTGGAGAGTGTTTTGCCTATGTTCTCCTCTAGGAGTTTTATAGTTTCTGGTCTTACATTTAGATCTTTAATCAATTTTGAGTTTATTTTTGTGTATGGTGTTAGAAAGTGTTCTAGTTTCATTCTTTTACAAGTGGTTGACAAGTTTCCCCAGCACCACTTGTTAAAGAGATTGTCTTTTCTCCATTGTATATTCTTGCCTCCTTTGTCAAAGATAAGGTGTCCATAGGTGTGTGGATTTATCTCTGGGCTTTCTATTTTGTTCCATTGATCTATATTTCTGTCTTTGTGCCAAGTATCATACTGTCTTGATGACTGTGGCTTTGTAGTAGAGCCTGAAGTCAGGCAGGTTGATTCCTCCAGTTCCATTCTTCTTTCTCAAGATTGCTTTGGCTATTGGAGGTTTTTTGGATTTCCATACAAATTGTGAAATTATTTGTTCTAGCTCTGTGAAAAATACCATTGGTAGCTTGATAGGGATCACATGGAATCTATAGATTGCTTTGGGTCGTATACTCATTTTCACTATATCGATTCTTCCGATCCATGAACATGGTATATTTCTCCATTTATTAGTGTCCTCTTTGATTTCTTTCACCAGTGTTTTATAGTTTTCTATATATAGGTCTTTAGTTTCTTTAGGTAGATATATTCCTAAGTATTTTATTCTTTTCGTTGCAATGGTGAATGGAATTGTTTCCTTACTTTCTCTGTTTTCTCATTATTAGTGTATAGGAATGCAAGTGATTTCTGTGTGTTCATGTTATATCCTGCAACTTTACTATATTCATAGATTAGCTCTAGTAATTTTCTGGTGGAGTCTTTAGGGTTTTCTATTGTAGAGGATCATGTCATCTGCAAATGGTGAGAGTTTTACTTCTTTTCCAATTTGGATTCCTTTTATTTCTTTTTCTGCTCTGACTGTTGTGGCCAAAACTTACAAAACTATGTTGAATAGTAGTGGTGAAAGTGGGCACCCTTGTCTTGTTCCTGACTTTAGGGGAAATGCTTTCAATTTTTCACCATTGAGGATAATGTTTGCTGTGGGTCTGTCATATATAGCTTTTATTATGTTGAGGTATGATCACAACAGACAACACAGAAATAGAAAGGATCATAAGAGACTACTATCAGCAATTATATGCCAATAAAATGGACAACCTGGAAGAAACGGATAAATTCCTAGAAAAGTACAACTTTCCAAAATTGAACCAGGAAGAAATAGAAAATCTTAACAGACCCATCACAAGCACAGAAATCGAAACTGTAATCAGAAATCTTCCAGCAAACAAAAGCCCAGGTCCAGATGGCTTCATAGCTGAATTCTACCAAAAATTTAGGGAAGAGCTCACACCTATCCCACTCAAACTCTTCCAGAAAATTGCAGAGGAAGGTAAACTTCCAAACTCATTCTATGAGGCCACCATCACCCTAATACCAAAACCTGACAAAGATGCCACAAAAAAAGAAAATTACAGGCCAATATCACTGATGAACATAGATGCAAAAATCCTTAACAAAATTCTAGCAATCAGAATCCAACAATACATTAAAAAGATCATACACCATGACCAAGTGGGCTTTATCCTAGGGATGCAAGGATTCTTCAATATCTGCAAGTCAATCAGTGTAATACACCACATTAACAAATTGAAAAATAAAAGCCATATGATTATCTCAACAGATGCAGAGAAAGCCTGTGACAAAATTCAACATCCATTTATGACAAAAACTCTCCAGAAAGCAGGAATAGAAGGAACATACGTCAACATAATAAAAGCTGCTGCTGCTGCTGCTAAGTCACTTCAGTCGTGTCTGACTTAGTGCGACCCCATAGACGGCAGCCCACCAGGCTCTCCCATCCCTGGGGTTTTCCAGGCAAGAACACCGGAGTGGGTTGCCATTTCCTTCGCCAATGCATGAAAGTGAAAATGAAAGTGAAGTTGCTCAGTTGTGTCCGACTCTTAGTGACCCCATGGACTGCAGCCTACCAGGCTCCTCCGTCCATGGGATTTTCCAGGCAAGAGTATTGGAGTGGGGTGCCATTGCCTTCTCCTAATAAAAGCTATATATGTTTAACTTCTTTTAAACTAAGGTTCGGAAACAAATATTTGAAATTGTTAACATTTATGAGATCTGGGTGGAGGATTGTTGGTGTTTATTATCTTATGTCGGTTTCCAAATATTTGAATTATTTTTTTAAAAACGAGGGGGCAAAGAAAAAAAGAAAAACATTAAGAAAAAGAAATAAGAGATTTTCTACTTTTGCAGAAATTGTAACCAGCTTCAGCTTTAGGCCCCTCATCTGTAAAAGGAATAATAGTAATTTCTACCTTCCAGACTCAGTGAGAACTGCATACCCCACACACTGCTCAGAGCTTGGGACACTGTGCTCTAGCAAGCTAAATGCCATTATTATTTCATCCTGAAGTCAAGGAGCATCTCCTCTCTTCTTCACATCAATCTAAGGAGACCTGGATGAGAAATCTCACTTGATTCTCCTTCATTTAAGTCCCTAAAGCAAGAATATCCACTGCTACTGTTGACTCTTAGAAAGAGGAATGTTATACATTTGTAATTAGTAAAATGATGCTACCATTATAAAACGCTGTAGGACATCACTGAAGCTTTTTCTTACTACCACCGCTTTAAGGTTGCCTTGTCTCCCTACCTCCCAAATCACTTCTCCACTGAAGCACTCCGTTTGAATTCCAAGTCGGTGAGATGGCCACCATCAGTGGCAGCATCGCCACCTCAGTGTTCTTCAACATCTGTGGCATGGAGTTTTCATCTTTACAAGTCTGATAGATATGCATTTGCTTACATTGTGTTTGATTTATGTAACAGTCCTGCAAGCATATTGTCATCTATTTTCTTGCTAAGGAACTAAAGGCTATATCTAGCCTTTACTCCAGTGTACCTTCCAGGTATAATGATGTACACATCAAAGGGCTCTTTTGAGGATTGAAAAAGGTCATGTGATGTAACTGGTGCACAGGAAATATTCCTCATGTATTAATTCTCTCCTCTTTTCTTCTAGATGTTCAATTAATGTTTGCTGGTATGTTGTTTATGTCTGTTTATTATATTAATATTAAGTGAAAACATATGGGCCTCTTTTGATATATGTTTTCCATTTTTACCAAAAACTCATGTTTTATTAAATTAACCACTGGTTTCTTTTGCAACACCTAAAGTTCGAAAATTCTGCTCTTTATTTTATTTGTGGCTAAAATGATACTCAAATGATTCCACCTAAAATTATTCAACTACAAAGGATGAATTCACACATATCTTTCATAAAAAGAGTAACTCTAATTGCTGGTTTCAGTGTAGGTATGGAGGCATTTGATGAGCTCCTGTCGATTAATGTTCCCTGGAGTCAGTTCTCTGGTGTTCTCAGGATTTGGACTTAAGCCTCCTGCTTCTGGTTTTCAGTCTTATTTTTACAGTAATCTCAACACTTCTCCTTCTATACAGCACTGTTGATAAGACATCTAGGTTAAAGATGAAAAGTTTCTCCACAATGAGGGACACTCAGAGAGGTTCACAGAGTTACATGGAGAAGAGAAGAAGGAGAAGGGAGTTAGAGGTGAACCGAATGAGATGAGGTGGAATCAAAAGAAGAGAGAGCAAGCTAGCCAGTAATCACTTCCTTATGTGCACTCCTCAGTCTGGACCACACAGAGATGTTCATGGAGTTATACAGGGAAAAGAAGAGGGAGGAAGTAGACAGAGGTGGCCAGGAGGATAAAAGGGGGGAATCAAAAGGAGAGAGACAGATCCAGCCAGTAATCAGTTCCCTAAGTGTTCTCCACCATCTGAAACACACAGAGATTCACAGAGTTGGGTAGAGAAGAGAATGGGGAGGGAGGAGACAGAGGCGACCTAGTGGAGAAAAAGGAGATTCCAAAGGGGGAGAGAGCAGTCAAGCCAGTAATCTCGCTCCCAAGTAAAAATGGGTACTGAAGATTGGGTTCTTAAAGGTACAAAATTGATAACAAATACCAAAAAGCAAAGATTAAAAAGCTTGGGGCTGGTCCACTGGGATGACCCAGAGGGATGATATGGGGAGGGAGGTGGGAGGGGGGTTCAGGATGGGGAACACCTGTACACCCATGGCAGATTCATGTTGATGTATGGCAAAACAAATACAATATTGTAAAGTAATTAGCCTCCAATTAAAATAAATAAATTAAAAAAAAGAGTAATTCTAGTATGAATCACTTCATAAAATCTTCCCTTGTTCTAAAGTGCTGCCTGAAACAACTGAATATGGGATGGCTAAGTGGATATACGGTCTATGGTGATGAGAACAAAAATACAGCCTTTGAAACAGTTCCTGACATGTTTTCCTATACACATTAATCAAAGCCATAACTTGGAATACTTTCAATTACAGTTTAAATATATTTCTTTTAAAATATGCCATTATTACAGAGAAAGAACAATAATTCAGCATTAGTGGCCATTGTCCTTAGTTTTCTATGCATGATGATCCTCTGAGAATGACCGGAAAGTGCAGGATTTTTTTTATTATATTAAAAAGCAGAAATATTCTTGAGAATTTAGTTATAAGAGTAAGAACTAGATTTGATTCTTTGTTTTCCCCGCTTTAAGTTTTTTCTATATTTCAATTTACTTTGTAGTAGATTATGTTGCTCTCAACAGCTATTTCCTGATTTTACTATTTTATCTTTCTTCAGGGATATTATACAGGGCTTCCCTGGTAGCTATTATAAGTCTTTGTAAATACGGTATTACTAGCTTAAGGATATTGGCAGAAAGCTAAAAAGACACAAAAAAAGATGGAGCTCTTTCCATTCCCATATGCTGTGCATGTTACTTTAATTCTGTGTCACATTTTTGAAGCATCTATTTAGTGCCCTTCTCTACAGCAATGAGGAGAGAATCAGCCTTATAGATTACCCTTATATATGCTCATGGATGCGGGCTATCCTGGGGTGATGGTACGTGAGTTGGGCTCATTGGAGCCAACTACTGTTCTTCCATTATGAGGCTTCTCTGCTTTATGGATGACCCCAGCCAACCCCAACTGTGCAAAGAATACAGACATCAAGCCTTGAGAGACAAAGTCAATCCTAAGATTATATCCTCTGCTAGAATATCCATCTTTGCTTTGGCAATTAGCATCTAATAATCATAGTTATTATTACCGATGATCTAGTTGAGGGGGCAGATACTATCTAAATTATTTCAAATTATCCTCTAACAATTCAAGATAAGCTGTTACCATGGTAAGGAAGAGGAAATGGAGATTTAAAGGTTAAATAAATTTGTTCAACATAATACAGCTACTAAGTAGCATAGAAGGATTTGAACCCTCAATACTCTAACAAGCAGGGTGTACGTATTCTACTCTCCATGCTGCCTCTCATTTGCCTACAGATTCTGAGTTATTTGTGGGTTAAGGAAGGAGAATTTCATGGGCTAAAAAGTCCAGGAAATCTGGTCACATGGTACAGTCTGGAGATGTTGAGGTCAAACAAGAACATGGACTGGGCATCAGTTCGTTAGCAATGATTTATCCAATATGAGGATGGCATTAGCAGGATCACAAACAAGTAATCTTATAATAGTCAACTTAATTTAATACTTATCATTTCTGGCACACACCCAGTAGAAACTCTCCATCCCTAGAGCTGGATTTTGAGGATGTTAACAGGGTTGGTGGTGCCTAAAAATGAACTAAACTAAATCCTTATCTCCCAAGGTCCAAGCAGATGTTCATAATATATTTCCTTGTTTCTTGGTCTGCAGACTTCTGTTTTTAGGCACACTTACTGGAATGGAATTCATTCTAAGCTCAGTAGACCTCAGCTTTCACAAAATGTAGCATTAAGCAGGATGTAGAGAAGTGTGTCGGCAAAGAACACAGCATCCTTGGAAACCCCAGCACTTCCTCTTTGGTATATTTAGCATAGAGAGGTAGAAGCTGGCTTGTCAGCTACATGGCAAATAAACTTTGCTTAGTAACTCCCAAACTCTGGTTTTCCAGGCTCTGTATAGCTGGAATCTGACTCTACTTTCCTGTGTCTCCATTCTATTCATCCCACAGCCTACCCAGTATCTTTAGAAGAAGTCAATCCCATGCTTAAAATCTTCAATGGCTCCTACTGCCTAGAATACCAACTCCAAAGTTGAGCTTTGTGTCCAATGCCTTTTTACAAACTGACCCTAATTTCCCACCACTCCTCACTCACCTATTGCTCTAGATTTACAAAAGCGTCCTCCACTCCTCAAAACCATGGACTTTCCTGAGCTCTAATTTTGTCTTTTCTTCTCCTGTCTCCCACCCATTCAAGGCTTGACTCAAATCTCTGTCCATGTGAAGCTACCAGTTCCTGACTGTGATCTCTTTGATGGAAAGATCTGTGTCCTATCCCTTTTATTTGTTGACCATGAAGTGGGTGTTCAACATTTACTACTGAAGGAAGAGATCTCCTTGTGAGCCAAGTTGTGTAACACTGTGATGACACTGTTTTAATGAGGTAGCCTCCATTTTTGAGACAGCCCTGCCCTGGGCTTATATGGATCCCATTCTTGAGTGGGAAGAAATCCACTGGGGTGTTAAGGATACCATTACTGTTTTTCCATAGTTGTTCTTCTCCAGGATAAATAGCAGCAACTTTTAAAGCTTCCATTTCCTTTACCAACACCACATTTCTTAGCTTTCTAAGGCATACAGGCCAAATCAAATTAGATGTGGGAGAAGCTGAGTATGCTCCAGAGGGGCCCCCCGAGACCCTTCCTCTCACAGCATTCATCTGCCACCCCTCCAGATTCTGTCAGACAGTGAGGAATTAGTCATGATGCTGAATGTCACTGGGCCAAGGTCTTGTCTATTTTTACAAAGAAATGGTATATTTTAGCTAACTGATAAAATAATAACAGCAATATTAATGTAGTCTAAAGCTTGAAAAGGACTACAGAATCTCCCCTATCACATCCAAACTAAAAGGTAGGATACCTTCTAAGTGATTCATTTTTAATAAATCTTACTTTATCTCATGACACATTTGGAAGATCAATCTACACAGTTACATCTCTTTACACACACCAGCGGAAATGTTTATGTTATCTGAATGAGATATAAAGATGCAAAGTGTTTTACTGAGACTTATCAATGTGTTCAAACCTTAAGAAAAGTTCTCAGCAATTCCCAGCTGCAAAAATATGTATCCGCCACAAGTGTTAAGGTAAAGCCAGACATTACATAACCTGCCACTAGAGGAAATAACCAGCTGAATAAAAATGAGAGTACCATCCTCTAAAGATCATGAGAATGAGCCATAAATGTCCCCTTACTATAAATCTACTTTTAGATTTTACACAAAAAAGAGAAAAAGCAAGCAAATCACAGTTTTTACTTCTTCCATTGTTCTAGGTATTTGCATCACTAAATATAATCATAAAATATCGAGACCAAAATTTGTTCAGAAAAAAAAGGCAAACAACCATCTATACATTAAAATTCAAATTAATAAAGTGTAATGTTGGGGAAAACATTTTTTTCTAAGTTAATTTTTTTCCAAGTTAATGGAGAGTTCCAGAAGCAGACATATTATTTCCTAAAGGGATTGAGGTATAATAGGAAATCTTTCCCAGGGCTGTAAGTTTCCTAAATAATTGTGTTCACAAAATAATTGCAGAGGAACAGCATCTAAAATGGGAGGAGGGAATTTAAACATTGTGGAATGTTTTAAGATAAAAATTCCTCCTAGAAAAAATAAATCCTAACAAATTCTAATGTACTTGGAGCCACAGAAAACCCTGGCAGAGAGAGCCTTCAGCATATGTCAAACATTTCCAATAATACTACATTCATCTTAATAAAATAGGCTCAGATAGTACAGAAATAAAGTTATGTATTAGGTTAAATTTGCACTTGGGTGGGTACAAATGCTCTTCAAGACATAATAAAAGAATAATCTCTCCCATGCCAATTCAGGAACCATTACATGGTTATATCTTGTCAATATTCTGGCAAACACAAGGCAAAGACAACCCACAAAATCTAGAATGAAAATAAATCCACGGCCATTTGTACTCAGTTCCATGAACTGTACCTCAGCAAGCATTCTTGGATTCTTCCTCACTTCTGCCAACACTGGCAATGGCCCAGAGCAAGGCTTCCAAAGCGCACTTGAGTCATGGAAGACTCTCCCAACAAATGTGTTTTTACCAAGAGGGAGTTTTCCAAACTTATCTGACCATAAGAGAAGATTCTTTCCAATGGGCTCTTCTTTCTAGATGTGGGCTAGTCCTGAGCTGGCTTCAGGCTTTCTCTGTCACTGGTTCTACCCTTCAGGTGTCCCTCTCTTGGAAGTTTTTCATATCCCTAACTCAGATATTCTGGATTGAACTTCCTGAGGCTTTTCCAAGGGAGGCTTGACCAGGGCCTGGGAGAGGAAAACCCTTTTCCTGGATGGGCCCCCACCTCTAAGAGGCAACCTGCTGCATTAGAAATAATTCCATAAAGCTCTAACTACACCAAAGCCTTGGCATGCATTTGGCTGTGTATACTTCTGGGCCTGGAAGGCTTGGTGGACTCACGTGTGATTCTTCCTACTTCATACCTCTGCTCTGTAGTTCCTGTTAGCAGACTATTTATAGTGATGGCAATACCAAGAATTTTTTTTTTTTAATTTTGAGGGTTTTTTTCCTTAATAAAGTAACAGAACTTTACTACTAAAAAATCTAATGGTATATATGTATAGGAGGTAAAAAGAGCATCTCTTGCAATTCTGCAAATCCTCCCTTCTCCCCACAGTCCCATGACTGTTAACTGTCAACAGTTTTCTCCTCATTTTTAATGATGCACAGCACTGGAAGCTCTATAATCTGCTGGGAATCCTTCATTGTGCCCCCTTTGCTTCAAGAATTTCTATTTATCTTTATAAAACAAAGCTCAAATATCACCTTTGTGAAGGTGCCTTGACCCAGACAAGCCATGCTCGTCCCTTTCTTTACCAGCTGCCTGAAGTAATTTGCACATATTTCAATTAAAGTGTTTATAACAATTTCATTGCAATTTTTAAACTAAATGTCTCTCTTACTTCAAAGACTTCAAGGATTGTGTCTCATTCCTCTTTGTTGCAAGGTATCTGGCACACTGACATTCAATCAGTATATTAAATATTTGTTGACTCAATGAAATATGAATAAAATATTTTCTAACACACAGACTTCAAACTCTATAAAAATTACAGTCAAGATACTCACATTAAAATTTCTCTAAAAAGATGTTTCACATATATCCAACATTTCAACAACCAGGTAGTACTGTAATTTTTTCCCTTTGTTTAGGCCTGAAAATTAAAAATTCTAACTTAATGGAAAATGGTAAAGTTGGAAGAATTTGGGGATGGATGGTAGTCTATTATTCAAGTGTCAAATGAACATTTTGAAGCATAACTTCTTTGGCCATAGGCTTTGTCCACTGACACCAGAACATTCCAGGAAATGACATTTCAAATAAACACTGAGTTTCAAGTCCAGTAAACCACAAACACAACAAAGTATTCAATAGCATTTCACAGCAAATAGCCTTCTGTTGACAGTTACTCAAAAATGACTGATTACATTTGCAAAGTACAAATATCTCTTCTGTTAGATTAATTGAATCTGGTTTTAGCTGATGGCTTGGGCAAAAGAGTGAATCTATAAAAGTAGTGAGAGAAGAGGCATGAAGAATGAATCTTAGAACAATATGCCTAAATATCAGAAAGTCCCACTAGACCAACACTTCAAATTAACAAGCCCCACTGAGGGACTTTGACATGCATTCTGCATGACATATTGTCCAAGGGACAGCAGCCAAAAGAAGTCTCACTTTTCTTGGAAAAATAGATTGCCATAGAGCTTTCATATTTCACCAACTAAATAGCCTGGACTCAATGTAATTAAGTAACATAATTATGAACCCATTTCTTGGCCTCTAGCCCAAAGTGCTAGCTCTCATTCAAGTAAATCAGTAATTTTCATCTAGAAGGCATCAGCCACATGTTAGACCTAGTTCTTCATATCAAAACACATAGGTAATCTATAAACAGAAATCCACAGTCTAATTTTAATTTTAAAATTAAAGAGTAAGACTCAGTAGGTGCAGTTGCAGAATATGAGATGTAGTGTGGATTCTGGGCATTCAACTTAAGCAGAAAGTAGAAGCAGAAGATGACCAGGAGAATTTAGACTCTTGAAAATTTACTATGAAAGTGGAAAACAGTGCAGAGGTCAATGGATTTCCATAATACAATGGATGGTGACTTTAACAATAAATGAAAAGGATATTTAGGGATATCATAGCATCTGGCCCTAGAGTTACAATTAACATATTAAGTTAGGAGGCAGGGCAATCACTGAGCAGATGAGAGGTTAAAGACAAAAAAAAAATCCCTTAAGTAAAAAATACAGTACTGTTAGATCATGCTTATTAAATAATAAAAGTTAATTTATTGAGTTTTGGGGATGGGTTAGGCTCTGTTTTAAGCACATTATATAAATAGATTATTTAATTTTCAGAGCAACCTTGTGAGATAGGAACTATTATTATTTCCATTTCACAGGTAAGAAAATAAGCACAGAAAGGGAAAGTAACTTACTGACAGCCACATGTTAGTGAGTTGCTGAGATGGGATTTGAACCCAGGCAGTCTGGCTCCATAGTTTTAACAGTATAGCTTGTTGTCTCTTAACACCTACTCAAAAGAAATGTTACTCTTTAGAGTTGTATTCATATATTTACATAGGTTTTCAGATATCTATAGAAGAGTTAAATCCTGAATTGAAGGAGACTTACTACTATTTTCTAAAGCAAATGAAGTCAGTGTAGTTTCAAAGCTGGAGAAAGATAATTCAATTCACCATTGCATGCATTTATTCATGCAACTGAATTCAACTCAATTAACAGTGATTTAGGGTCCCATGATGAAAGAAGTAAGATTCAAGCCTAGAAAAGACACTAATAGGAGATGGCAAGAGTGAACATTGACATTTTAGTAATCAGTGAACTAAAATGGATAGGAACGGGCAAATTTAATTCAGATGACCATTATGTCTACTACTGTGGGCAAGAATCCCTTAGAAGAAATGGAGTAGCCCTCATACTCAACAGAAGAGTCTGAAATGCAGTACTTGGGTGCAATCTCAAAAACAATAGTATGATCTCAGTTCACTTCCAAAGCAAACTATTCAACATCACAGTGATCCAAGTCTATGCCTCCATCACTGATTGCAAAGAAGCTGAAGTTGAACAGTTCTATGAAGACCTACAAGACCTTCTACAACTAACACCAAAAAAAGATGTCCTTTTCATCATAGCAGATGGCAATGCAAAAGTAGGAAGTCATGAGATATCTGGAGTACCAAGCAAGTTTGGTTTTGGAGTACAAAATGAAGTAGGACAAAGGCTAACAGAGTTTTTCCAAAAGAACACACTGTTGTAGCAAACACTCTCTTCCAACTACACAAGGGATGACTCTACACAGGAACATTATAAGATGGTCAATACCAAAATCAGATTGTTATATTCTTTGCAGCTGAAGATGGAGAAGCTCTATACAGTCAGCAAAAACAAAACCTGGAGCTGACTGTGGCTCAGAGCATGAGCTCCTTATTGCAAAATTCAGACTTAAACTGAAGAAAGTAGGGAAAACCACTAGGCCATTCAGGTATGACCAAAATAAAATCCCTTATAATTATACAGTGGAAGTAACAGATTCAAAGGATTAGATCTGATGGAGTGCCTGAAGAACCATGGATGGAGGTTCATAACATTGTACAGGGGCAGTGACCAAAATCATTTCAAAGAAAGAGAAAAGCAAGAAGGCAAAATTGTTGTTTGAGGTGACCTTACAAATAGCTGAGAAAAGAAGGGAAGCAAAAGGCAAAGGAGAAAGGGAAGGATATATCCAACTGAATTCAGAGTTCCAAAGAATAGCAAGGAGAGAGAAGAAAGCCTTTTTAAGTGAACAATGCAAAGAGATAGAGGAAAACAGGAGAATGGGAAAGACTAGAGATTTCTTCAAGAAAATTAGACATACCAAGGGAACATTTCATGCAAAGATGGGCACAATAAAGGACAGGAATGGTATGGACCTAACAGAAGCAGAAGAGATTAAGAAGAGGTAGCAAGAATACACAGAAGAATTATACAAAAAAGGTCTTAATGACCCAGATAACCATGATGGTGTGGTCACCCACCTAGAGTCAGACATCCTGGTATGTGAGGTCAAGTGGGCATTAGAAAGTATTACTACAAACAAAGCTAGTGGAGGTGATGGAATTCCAGCTGGGCTATTTCAAATCCTAAAAGATAGCTGCTCTGAAAGGGCTTCACTCATTATGCCAGGAAATTTGGAAAACTCAGCAGTGATCATAGGAAAAGGTCAGTTTTCATTCCAATCCCAAAGAAGGGCAATGCCAAAGAATGTCCAAACTACCATAAAATTGTGCTAATTTCACATGCTAGCAAGGTAATGCTAAAATACCTTCAAGCTAGGCTTCAACAGTACGTGAACTGAGAACTTCCAGATGTACAAGCTGGATTTAGAAAAGGCAGAGGAACCAGAGACAGAATTGCAAACATCCGTTGGATCACAGAAAAAGCAAGAGAATTCCAGAAAAACATCTAATTCTGCTTCATTGACTATGCTAAAGCCTTTGACTGTGCGGCTCACAACAAATTGTGCAAAATTCTTAAACAGAAGAGAATACCAGACCACCTTATCTGCCTCCTGAGGAATCTGTATGCAGGTCAAGAAGCAACTGCTAGAATCCACCATGAAACAAAGGACTGGTTTAAAATTAGGAAAGGGGCACATCAAGGTTATATACTGTCACCTTGCTTATTTAGTTTATATGCAGAGTACATCATGCAAAATGTTGGGCTGGATGAATCACAAGCTGGAATCAAGAATGCAGGGAGAAATACCAAAATCTCAGATATGCAGATAATAACAGTCTAATGGCAGAAAGTGAAGAGGAAGTGACGAGCCTCTTGATGAAAGTGAAAGAGGAGAGTGAAAAAGCTGGCTTAAATTCAGCATTCAAAAAATTAATATCATAGCATCTGGTCCCATCACTTCATGGCAAATAGATGGGGAAAAATGGAAATAGTTGCAGCCTTTATTTTCTTGGGCTCCAAAATCACTGTAGATGGTGATTGTGGCCATGAAATTAAAAGATGCTTGCTCCTTGGAAGAAAAGCTATGACAAACCTAGACAGCATATTAAAAAGCGGAGACATCACTTTGCTGATGAAGGACCGTACAGTCAAAAGCTATAGCATTTCCAGTAGTCATGTACAGATGTAAGAGTTGGACCATAAAGAAGGCTGAGCGCTGAAGAATTGATGCTTTTGAAATGTAGTGCTGGAGAAGATTCTTGAGAGTCCCTTGGACAGCAAGATTAAACCAGTCAGTCCTTTTGGAAATCAACCCTGAATATTCAGTGTGAGGACAGATGCTGAAGCTCCAGTACTCTGGCCACCTGATGGGAAAAGTTGATTCACTGGAAAAGATCCTGATGCTGGGAAAGATTGAGGGAGGAAGAGGAAGGGAGAGACAGAGGATAAGGTGGGGTTGGATGGCATCACTCACTCAATGGACATGAATCTGAGCAAACTCTGGGAGATTGTGAGGGACAAGGAAAGACTGGCGTGCTGCAGTCCGTGGAGTCACAAAGAGCACGACATGACTGAGTGGCTGCACAACAAGAGCAGGTAAAACACTCTGGAGGCTAACAGCTGAAGAGAGATGAAGAAAACAAATCCAGAGTCCAAATGACCTGCCCCAGGCCAAGAAAGCAGTCTGTGGCACAGAGTGACCTAAGAATCTAATGGAGATGGGTCTAGCTCTCTTTTTACACTACCATTGTGCCTCCAGTCAAGCTGGTTGGAACACACTGAATTAAAATTAACTTCCAATATAAATATCTGTGCCCCATGGAGAGGAAAGTTTTTGAGAGTTGCCTGCCTCATCTCTCGAACCCACTTCATTCTGGAATGAAATTAAGGGCAGATAGCCAAGGGTATATTTTTTTTAAGGAAGAAGAGGAAAGAATCTACATGTGGAGTTTCCCAGATCTCTGAAGGAATGCGTGTTTCCGTTTTTATTTGCTGGACAATTTATCTTTCAAATATTACCCAATTCTAAAAGCAGACTTGATAGTTTATCTTTATAACTATGTGTGTAGGTGCAAATGAATGTCTTCAATTATATTCTAAGGGTCTTAAGAACAGAGAGTATGTAGTATGCTCAGCTTTCACAGAATGATTTCACATAATAGGTGCTCAGTATGGTAATGATGTTTAAAGTATAAACAATATAAAGTTACTAATTAGTTCATTTAAAAAAATATGACCTTGTATTCAGGTGTCCTATAGTTCTTTAATTAGCCTAATTTTAGTGGAGCAATTTTACAGGCCACCCTCTCCCCCCCTGACAACCCACCAGGGGACATTTGGCAAGGTGGAGATATTTTTCACTGTTACAACTTGGTGACAGGGGGAGTTGTGCTACTGGGATCTAGTAGGGATGAGGCTAAACATCCTAAAATGCACAGGACAGACCTCACAGCAGAGCAAACTACTGAATTTAGAATGCATAAAAAATAAGGTCCTAATGTATAGCACAGAGAACTGTACTCGATGAAATAAACCTGTGATTAAACCATATTGGAAAAGAATACAAAAGAAGAATGCATATATATGTATAACTGAGTCACTTTGCAGTACACCAGAGATGGGCACAACATTGTAAATAAACTATATTTCAATTAAAAAAAAAAAGCAATTATCTGCCCCCAAATAGCAATAATGCCAGGGATGCAAGACAATGGTCTAATTAGAAGTAAAGAAATTGCACAATCACCTTTCCATTTTTCCATTTTTAAAACACAAGTAAGATATAAATCAAAATTATACACTAAAGATTTGCCCCAATCAAGACAATTTCAGTAGTCTATTGTTAAGATGAACAATTGTATACCTGTGGCCAATTCATGTTGATGTATGGCAAAAACCATCACAATATTATAATTATTCTACAATTAAAATAAATTAGTTAATAAAAAAAACAGGGCTCAAGTCCCCCCAAAAAGATAAAAAATCATTTAAAGAGCTGATTTAGGGTTCAGTCCAGTTCAGTTCAGTCACTCAGTTGTGTCCGACTCTTTGTGACCCCATGAATCGCAGCACGCCAGGCCTCCCTATCCATCACCAACTCCCAGAGTTCACTCAAACTCATGTCCATCGAGTTGGTGATGCCATCCAGCCATCTCATCTTCTGTCGTCCCCTTCTCCTCCTGCCCCCAATCCCTCCCAGCATCAGAGTCTTTTCCAATGAGTCAACTCTTCGCATGAGGTGGCCAAAGTACTGGAGTTTCAGCTTCAGCATCAGTCCTTCCAATGAATACTCAGGACTGATCTCCTTTAGGATGGACTGGTTGGATCTCCTTGCAGTCCAAGGGACTCTCAAGAGTCTTCTCTAACACCACAGTTCAAAAGCATCGATTTTCGGCACACTCAGCTTTCTTCACAGTCCAACTCTCACATCCAAACATGACTACTGGAAAAACCATAGCCTTGACTAGACAGACCTTTGTTGGCAAAGTTATGTCTCTGCTTTCAATATACTATTTAGGTTGGTCATAACTTTTCTTCCAAGGAGTGTCTTTTATTTTCATGGCTGCAAGCACCATCTGCAGTGATTTTGGAGCCCAGAAAAATAGTCAGCCACTGTTTCCACTGTTTCCCCATCTATTTCCCATGAAGTGATGGGACCAGATGCCATAATCTTAGTTCTCTTAATGTTGAGCCATAAGCCAGCTTTTTCAGTCTCCTCTTCCACTTTCAAGGGTTCATTAAAAGTCAGAGGCAAAGCTTAGATTTGAACACATGGGTATTTAAGTAAGCAATGGAATGCTTTCACCAAAGGGAGTGCTCTGATCTCTGTGACATTTGAAACTCCACAGTCACAATGGAAACATTCTGCTGATGAGGCATTTTCCAAACCACCACTGGTCTGATTCAGATATGGAACTGTCATTACAGATTGTTTGATTATTTCTAACCTCACTTAAAATCCACCTCTTGACCAGCCCACAAAAAGGAAATGTATGTTTTTTGTTTGCAAATAGGGTCATCAAAAAAAACTATTTTCACAATTAGTTCTTGCTCTGTATGCCTATCCATTTTCCCCCCATGTCTAGTTTAACCTGCAAGGTCCAGTTTTTCATGCTGGATTCCTCACTGTGGTGAAAAGAATCATTCCTCCAGGCCTACTTTGCTCGCCTTGACTCCGGCTATGGAAAGATGAGTGCAGCAAAGCTATCCGAGCAGCTAGGTGATGTCTTTAAACAAGGAAAAGGAAGTGGGTGAGCTACTGATTTTTCTTTCCACTTGTTGATGGTTTCCTTACATAGTCTCTAGCTGATGCGGTTGCATTTGTTGCAGTTTTATTAGCTTGTTCATTTTCCCCAGTGGCTGATTATATTTGATACTTTGGCCGTCTGGTGGACACTTCAATAAAAATTTCGTTCTTCATGGGGACAAATTAGTTCTTTTCTGGGAATCAACTGACAAAAAACATACAGACCTCAGGAGAATCTTTGAACATTCCACAGCAACTAATCTGCTGAGCATTTTGTGTGTTGAGTTAAACATCACCACTGACAACCTCACACATTGGTTAACTACTTTCTAAATATTTACCAAGATCTTTAATAAGCGAGAGGGCTTCCCATGATATAAAGGCTCCACCACCATCATCCATGGCACCCTGCCCGACATCCCAGCTGTCCAGATGTCCACTGACCAGTACAACCTAGAACAAATAATAAAAGAGAAAAAAAATAAAAACCAAGCAGAAATGACATCAAAGAAGAAGCATTCATAGGCATTCCAAATACAGAAAAGAAGTTTTATATTTTCTTTTCTATTTTTACTTTTTAAAAGAACTGTGTCATTGCTAATGGAAAACTTGGTATAGAGGTATTACATAAGGGGTATAAGGTCATCTTAATAGGAATAAAACTTCTCATCTTGTACCTCTATTAATATAATTTTGAATGCTAAAGAAGAATTATTTATTACTGATGGATGTTTGACAACTTTATTATATGGCTTGAAACCTAAATGACATGCAGATAGAGCTCAAAACTTCAACCATATTCTCAGTTGTCCCAAATTCTAGCAGACAAATAATAAACATGTGTTGAATTGAATTTAAATGAAAAAGCAAGAACAATTAATTTGTTTTTAATTATTGTGTTTGTGCATTATAAATCACTCTAGTGTTGAATAAATATGCTGGTACTACAAACTAGAGTCTAATTAAACAGAATAACTTTTAAGAAATATCTCAATTTACATGCTAAATAAATTTATAGATTATATTATAAATTTTACACCATCATAGATTTAAATTATTTTCTGAGAATCATTAATAATTATCACTAGAAAAATATAAAAATATCTCAGTAAAACTAAATTTCATAGATATATTTTAAACAAGTTTAAAACCAAGTAAAATGATGCTGGGCTAACAGGATATCTACATGGAAATTATATATTGATCTCTGGATTATACAATATATGAATAGCAAGTCAGATGAATTACAAATTTAAATAAAAATGTTGGAGGAAAGCAGAAAATAGCTTTGTCAACTTAGAGTATGCAAAGATTTCTTAAACTGGATAAGAAAAGTGCAAACTATAAAATGAAAAAATAATAAACTGGACTTTAAAAATATTAGGAATATTTGTTCATCAAAAGATCCCATTACAAAAGCGAAAAGGCAACCCACAGAGAAGAAAATATTTATAAAACATATTTTCAACAAAGTCCCATATTCTGATTATATAAAGAACCCCTATGAAACAGTAACAAAAAGGAGAGTGAAATGATAGAAAAATGGGAAAAAAAGCTTGAACAGACAATTCTCAAAGACAGATACACAAATCACTAATGAAAGTCACTCAGGTTCATTATCAACAAGGAAATACATGTTAAACCACAATACATATCCACTGAAATAGCTAAAATGAAAAAGATAGAAAATATTAGTGAGGAAGTGGAATAACTGGAACTCTCATATATCAAGTGTGAGTATAAATACTAGTCAAGTCTGTGGTTGACTAGTCTAGTCAACCATATCTAGTCAAATCCGTCTAGTCAAGGCTATGGTTTTTCCAGTAGTCATGTATGGATGTGAGAGTTGGACTGGAAAGAAAGGTAAGCACTGAAGAATTGATGCTTCGGTGGAAAAACCACCAAAAAACAAACAAACAAACAAACAAAAACCACCATAGCTTTGGAAAAAACATAGCTTTGACCATATGGACCTTTGTCAACAAAAGGATGTCTCTGCTTTTTAATACACTGTCTAGGTTTGTCATAGCTTTTCTTCCAAGGAGCAAGAACCTTTCATTTCATGACTGCAGTCACTGCCTCTGGTAATTTTGGAGCTTAATAAAATAAAATCTGTCACTGTTTTCACATTCTTCCCCTTCTGTTTGCCATGAAGTGATGGGACTGGATGCCATGATCTTAGTTTTTTGAATGCTGAATTTTAAGTCAGTTTTTCATTCTCCTCTGTCACCCTCATCAAAAGGCTCTTTGCTTTTTGCCATTAGAGTGGTATCATCTACATATCTGAGGCTGTGGACATTTCTCCCAGCAATCTTAATTCCAGCTTGAGAATTTTACACTTCAATACTGAGAATATTACACTTCAATAAAAAGCTTAAAAAACCAAGTTCAACAGTCTGATCCTATGAATAGCATACAGTAAATAAGCAAACCAAACTTGAACAAATCTTCTTGATGATCAACATGAAAGTGCCCCAGGACTTTGGGAAAGCATGATTTGGGGTTTCAAATGTCAGAGTGACCCATAGCACGGCCGTCTTCCCTGAGCAGCTGCAGGATCTCCCATTGACTCTGTGTATACAGACAGTCCTGACTTACTATGACTTCACTGTAGTCACAAACAAGCACAATGCCCCAGACTAACAAATGGCCATGTAATGAACCCAAATGGATTGCTTCTAAGGAAAAAAAAAGAATAAAGAAAAAACATGTTGCAAGAGCAGGAAATTCTGGTTCAGAAAGTGGTATAATCCCCTGTGGGATGAACAAGCCAATTAGTCAACATGCTTACCCCCTCAGAACCATTTTCCCAATGAAGTTCAAGTTCCAGTGGATAAAAAGTGTCAAAATCTGTTTTAATCAACTTTTTCTCATATAATACATGAGTCAGTAAATCAAGGCAGCTATTGTTTTAAGCTTCAGATTTTGGAATAATTGAGGTTGTTTTTACAATCATACTTCTTTCTGTTTTCTGAAATATCTCTGTTCTCCAATCCAGAATTATTACTTAAACTAATAGTTCAAAGATGGAAGTGTTTTTGAATGATAGGGGAGTAAATGTTATCTCACAGGATAAGGACTTTGGCACAGTGATATGGAAGAATGATTACAAACTATTTGGATTATAAGAGTTTGTTTTACTTTTTTTTTTCCTTACAGAAAAGAATATACTGGGGATCATCAAGAGACAGTAATTTTAATATTAACTGATTCAAAAACTAGGTGATGACAGAAAACTACTTCAAATCCAGCGACATGTTTAACAAACTTGAATTTTCCTAATCATAAAAGCTTCAACCTATACCTGGGAAATAGCAGTGCAGGGGGTCTCAGTTAACGTGGTGTCTGTTTAGCATTCCTTAGTGCAGTCTCACAAAGGATGGATAACCCAGTAACACATAACAAAGTCACTACGTCTTGTGCCAGGGTCAGGCAGAAATGAATATCAGCTGTAACACATTTGGATCTGATTTAAGCAAACAAAACAAAAACACACAACTCTGAGACACAGTAAACTCCAGATTTATGAAAAAGGATCACTTTATAAAAGATAGGAGAATGCACTGGTTCTGTTGCCAGAAGTGGAGCTCCTCAAGCAATAACATGGCCTAGAACCAACAGAGAAGTGGGGCTCCCACCCATCGACCCCTCGTGTGTGCTGCTCACCGAGGCAAGCAGAGCACTGACCAATTCCCCGCCCTCCAACTTCCTTCTCACCACCGTCTCTTCTAAAGGCAGTACTGAGTAAAAATGATTAAAACCATCAGCAGGAGCCAAGAACAGCCACAACAAAACAAACATGAGGGCAGGATGGGAACCGCAATGCTCTGAAATACAGAGTTTGCTGTTTGTGAGGCACACATTAGTCCTGACCACCAAAGAATTGGCCTTAGGGTGGGAGCGGGGAGGGCCTTCTGCAGCAGGGCAGAGATACCCTGGATGACAGCCTGCCAGGATGAAGAATTAGACTGGCAGTGGCGCAGAAACACTTGCAGGCCAGCTGTGGGTCTGAGAGCAAAGACACAGTAAATCAGGGGTAGACAGATAGCAGTACAGGGACAGGTCCCCACTTCTCTGTTATTAGGGCATATGGAGATACTGAAGGCAATCAGATTTGCTTGATTAAAAGATGAATAAGAATATAGTTGAAATGGGACATATGAAAAACATGGCAGAACAAGGGAGGGAGGAACTTCAGAGGAAGTACATTCTTATGAAAACAGGTAGGTGCAAAATACTGGATAAAAGGTCCTGCTCTTTGGGCTTTCCTGCCTGCACTTATCCAACAATTTTTATTGAGTGTCTATTAAGAGCCAGAGACATAGAAATGGATAAAACAAATATTCTGCCTTAATGGAATTTATGTGCTCGTGAGGGAGATGGGCAATACATAAATATAATGATAGTTTCAAGTACTACAAAGAAAAATCAGGCAGAGAAAGGGGATAGAGCATGGTGGTGGCAAGAAGAGGAAGAAAAATCAGTCTGCTTCCTCCTAAATCACAGACAGCCTCGGAGAATTCTGCCCCTACCTTAATGAGAAATCGGGATAATCTCGAAAATCGTAACTTTTTAAAAGCCCGTCAGAGGTCTCAGATTGTCATTCAGTCAGAGGAACTGAATTCCAGAGGATAAGGAGCTCATCTAAGGAGGGGTGGGATACAGTCTTCCTTTAGCAGAGAGTAGAGGGAGAGGTAACAGGCATAAAAGCAGGAATAAAGACAATGAAATGCTGACAAATTCTTCAAGGGTGAGTGTGAGTTAACATGAGAGTTTAGAAACCCTGGGAACCTCCTATATAAGCGCTCTAGGTATCCGTTTCCCAGATCTTTTCCACAAGATTCCATTAGGTGCTGATAGGAAAAACTGAGAGCAGGGCAGAAGCCCTGAGAGCCCACCTCGTGACGCAGGGGTACAGATGACGACTGGTGCTGCTGGGAAGCAGGGAGCAAATACGTCTGCATCCAGGACCCTTCTTTCAAACTAGAGCCAACTCTAATGTCCAACAACAGTGAGATGAATAAGCTATGATACAGTCACACAGCGGAATATTATAAAGTAGCTAAAATTACCTATAGCTACATTTATAAATGAACACAAGA
Source organism: Capricornis sumatraensis (assembly GCF_032405125.1). Classification (NCBI taxonomy): domain Eukaryota; kingdom Metazoa; phylum Chordata; class Mammalia; order Artiodactyla; family Bovidae; genus Capricornis; species Capricornis sumatraensis. Next base: position 86,026,494 of record NC_091079.1, read on the forward strand.
ACAGAAATATGAAAGGAAAAGAAAGAAGAAAATAAATTGAAGAAGAAATAGAAGAGTATGATTCCCTAACACAAACTGCAAAATTCAGTGAGTTAAGTAATCTTTTGCACTGTGTAAAAAATATGATAAAATTGTGAAGAAAAAGCAAAGTCATAGTAAATGAAACTTAGGAGAGTGTTTATATCAGATGAGGTTCAGGCAGAGAGGAAGAGACCATCAGAAAGGGCAGACAGTGAGCTTCGCAGGCTGGTGGTGTTCTATCTCTGAAACTGAGAAGACATGTAACCCTCTTATCCTCCTTTAGATTGCATATACATGCTAAATAGAGTCTTTGGCATGTGTGCTGTGTTAAACCATAGCAAGAGTTATCAAAGATAGTTCTTAAAGTGAGTTGAAACAAACACTAAAGGTCAGATTTATCTCATTCATTTCAGCTGTTGCAAAGAAAAATATGGAAAATGTCTATATTTACTTACAATCATAATTTTGTCACTAAAGCATGAAAAAAGTTTGCATTACTTTCTAAAAGTCCACTAGAGATGAACTATAATTGTAAAACCTAAGATTATTGTATCTAGTAGCATATTAAAAGCTATTGAAATATAATGACTCAATGATCTCCAAAGTTACAGATATGCAGCAGATAACAGTCATCTCTCCCTCAGTATATTCAGAGTGTTTGGTTCCAGCTGTTGTTCAGTTGCCCAGCTGTGTCCAACTCTTTGTAACCCCATGGACTGCAGCAACCCAGGCTTCCCTGTCCTTCAGTATCACCAGGAGTTTACTCAAACTCATGTTCACTGAGTCAGGGATGTCATCCAACCATCTCATCCTCTGTCATCCCCTTCTCCTTCGACCCTCAATCTTTCCCAGCATGAGGGTCTTTTCCAATGAGTTGCTCTTCCCATCAAGTGGCCAAAATATTGGAGCTACAGCTTTACCATCAGCCCTTCCAATGAATATTCAGGGTTGATTTCCTTTAGGATTGACTGGTTTGATCTCTTCGCAGTCCAAGGGACTCTCAAGAGTCTTCTCCAGCTTTTGAACTGATTCAAAAGCATCAATTCTTCAGTGTTCAGTCTTCACTATGGTCCAACTCTCACATTCATACATGACTACTGGAAAAACCATTGCTTTGACTATAATAACCTTTGTTGGCAAAGTGATGTCTCTGTTTTTAAATACCCTGTCTAGATTTATCATAGCCTGTTTTCCAAGGAGCAAGTGTCTTAATTTCATGGCTCTGTCACGATCTGCAGTGATTTTGGAGCCCAAGAAAATAGAGTCTGTCACTGTTTCCATTGTTTTTCCATCTATTTGCCAGGAAGTGGAGGGATGGGATGTCATGATCTTAGTTTTTTGAGTGTTGAGTTTTAAGCCAGCTTTTTCACTCTTCTCTTTTACCTTCTTCAAGAGGCTCTTTAGTTTCTCTTCGCTTTCTGCCATTAGGGTGGTGTCACCTGCATATCTGAGGTTATTGATATTTCTCCCAGCAATCTTGATTCCAGTTTATTCTTAATTCAGCTCAGCATTTCACAGGATGTACTCTGCATAGAAGTTAAATAGGCAGGGTGACAATATACAGCCTTGACATACTCCTTTCCTAATTTTGAACCAGTCTGTTTTTCCATGTCCGGTTCTAACTGTTGCTTCTTGACCTGCATATAGGTTTCTGAGGAGGCAGGTAAGATGGTCTGGTATTCCCATCTCTTTAAGAATTTTCCACAGTTTGTTGTCATCCACACAGTCAAAGGCTTTAGCATAGCCAATGAAGCAGAAGTAGATATTTTTTCTGGAATTGCCTTGCTTTTTCCATGATCCAGCAGATGTTTGCAGTTTGATCTCTGGTTCCTTTGCTTTTTCTAAATTCAGCTTGTTGGGCTTCCTGGTGGCTCAGATGGTAAAGAATCTACTTGCAATTCAGGAGACCTGAGTTTGATCCCTGGGTCGAGAAGATACCCTGGAGAAGGGAATGGCTACCCACTCCATTATTCTTGCCTGGAGAATTCTACAGACAGAGGAGCTACAGTCCATGGGATAGCAACAAGTTGCACATGACTGAGCTACTAACATTTTCCCTTTGGTTTCAGGGCCCCCAGCAAATACCAAAATCCATGGATGCTCAAGTCCCTTATATAAAATGGTATAGTACATGCAGATAACTTATGCACAACCTCTCATAAACATTAAAACCATCTCTAGATTACTTATAATGCCTAGTACAACATAAATGCTATGCAAATACCAGTAGTTGCCAACTTGTAGTAAATTCAAGCTTGGCTTTTTGGAATTTTTTTCCCCAAATAGTTTTGATCTGCAGTTGATTGATTTCTGTGAATGTGGAATCTGCAGACCCAGAGAGCCAACTGTATGAATAAAGGGCCAGTACTATTATACAGAGTGAAGTCAGCCAGAAAGAAAAACACCAATACAGTATACTAACACATATATATAGAATTTAGAAAGATGGTAATGATAACCCTGTATGCGAGACAGCAAAAGAGACACAGATGTATAGAACAGTCTTTTGGACTCTGTGGGAGAGGGAGAGGGTGGGATGATTTGGGAGAATGGCATTGAAACATGTATAATTTCAATTATGAAATGAATCACCAGTCCAGGTTCGATGCAGGATACAGGATGCTTGGGCTGGTGCGCTAGGATGACCCAGAGGGATGGTATGGGGAGGGAAGGGGGAGGGGGGTTCAGGATAGGGAACACGTATACACCTGTGGTGGATTCATGTTGATGTATGGCAAAACCAATACAATACTGTAAAGTAATTTGCCTTCAATTAAAATAAATAAATTTATATTAAAAAATTAGAATAAAAGCTAAAATATGTATTTATATTCCTTTACAATAATAACCATGTAATCACCTTTAAAAAAAGGGGGGGCCAATACTGTCTCACCCTTGCCATTTTGGTGTGCCTAGATTTTCACAGTCTGCATTTTAAACTGTGAGTTGTATAAGCATTTATCTAAACCTGACCAAGTTCTTGTTGATCAATCTTCAATAAATGAGATGCTAACCTCTCCGAAGCATGCTTCATTTTATAAATGTTTTGCTCAATCAAAAGCCAGAATGACAAATCTGGTGGTTTTATTTTTTAGTTTTGTGATGTTTTGTTTTGTTTGCAGCTGCTTCATTCTCTTTGTCTCATTTTATTTTGTGTATTTAGAGAGCTAGCAGGGAGGAGTATTAGGGCTACAGAGTTCAAGGACTAATGCATTTCCAGACATAGGAAATCCCCGATCAAATTTTCAACAACAAAATTCATTAAACAGTTGAAAAATATGACCTACAAAAACAGAAGGAAAACCTTCTCATTACTTAGCCTTAAAGGAGAAGCCAAGAAGTGATCTAATAATGGGCTTCAGCTGTGATGGCACCCTCTGTGGCAGATACGAGCAGCAGAAGATGGAGCAAAGGAACAGGTCTGGGCTGCAGCAGTGAGCATTTAGGGTCACAGAAACGATCAAGAATTTTCTGATGGAAGGATTTTGTAGAAATTAAAAAAAATAGGTAACAGGGAAAAGGTTATGGAAAACTCCATTCCTTGGAGGGTTTCTAAAATAGGACACAGGAATAAATAAAATCTTTCAAGGTCCCATCTTGTCCAAAGTCTATGACAGTTTTCAAGAGTTCTTGTTTTATTCAAACCAATTTAAAGGGGGAAACTGTGCTTTGAAAAGTCTCCATAACCTCAACAGACTTTTCCCTCAGCATGTCCCAGCTACTGAGGCTACCACAATCCTCCCCAAATTTAGAATCTAAACACAGGTGGGTAGGCACCTCTCAAGAAATCTGTTTCATAATTCCCATCAGAGACAAAGACTTGGCTTTCAGAGGGCAGTTGCTGAATGTTTCATGCTATTGCCTAGAACAGACAAAGGGGACAATGTTTGAACAGATATTATCCTCCCCAATGAACAGACCAGGTGGTTTGCAGAACAGAATGGGGCTCCTGACACATAGGGTGTTCAGAAATAACCCAGCAAACATCTTATCTCCTCTTGACTTGGTTTCTTATCATCAAACCTTGTTTAGTGAAGCTTTTGGGTGTTGATAGCTTGTGGGTCACAATAAAATGGTCCATCTGTCCAAATGCTCATGCATCACAGAGCTGCTTCTGAAAGGGGCTCTTTCCATCCTACAGGACCCCCTTACCCATGCAGGGCCCTCACATTCGCCTCAGAAAATGAAGATCATGCCTATTTCTAGTTGAATTCTGTGAGCTGATGTTGGAGGGAAAACCAAGATGGGCCTAATTTATCTGTGATTCACAAAAACCAAGTCTCCAGTAGATTTAGAACATGTGGTTGCAGTGTATTTGGAAGAAATGGCTGAAATTGATTAAACATTGATTTGTGGATGGGGCATAGCAGAGACTCTATGGAAGGAAATCATTCCAATTTAAACGGAGGTGATTGAGTTTTATCCAGAAGTCAGGACTGGTTGCAACTAGAGATGATATTCTTTTAAGTGAAAGAACTATGCTCCTGCATGCCTCCTCCCTTGGTCTAAGCAACTACAGGATAAGCTGCCTCACTTCAGAGGATGGGAGGAGTGGAAAAGCTGACTTACAACATTGCACTTAAACCTTCTCAGGGGAGGCGTGAGAGACAGAGATTTTAGGCAACTTATACCTCGATGACCATCTTTCCTGTGATTGAATCCAACTATGATATTATTACTGTGCCCGGATAAAACTTCACTCTTATTACAACCATTCACTGACCACTGTGTTCCAGAATTTTGTTAGGCATGGTATATAGGACTAGAAATAGAAAGAACAGAGGCCCGTGGTACTTTGAAATCCTACAGACGCTTTTATGGTTTGATTTAGACAAGCTAATAGCGGTACATCACTTTCATTATAGAAAATGGAGGCTAAGGTGCTTCCTACCTAAAGAAACTTTTTTTTTTTTTTGCCATTTAGATCTATAAGCTAAAAGATTCTCCTTGTCCCCTAATGGTTTCTAAAATCCCAGAAGCCTTTGCAGCTTCGAGTACTGCTTTTGATGCTTGTTTGTCTATTGATTGTGGAAACTTTCTCAGTCACTGAACCTTCTCTGATATTCCGAACATTCCCTACAGAAGCTGGTCTACAAGATCAGCTGAAAGGCTCAGTCTATAAAACTTCCCGTTCTGAGCCATGAGACAAAACTAAATAACAGGCCAAGATTTACCTATTCAAATGAGTACTGTCATTTTGAAAAGCACAGTCCTTGAAAGGTTATACAATAATTCCTTCTCTACCACCAGTTCCCATAAAGAAAAAGTCAAGTTAGCATGGATTAGTATACACATTTATTTCTGTGTACTTTTTCCTTAACAGAAAGAAATTTAGTCTGAGGATGAGGGATTTTTACTTGCTTTAATTGTGATCACTGGGAAAGGAAGGAAAGAATTAAGGGAGGAGGGAGAGAGGGAGAGGAAAGGAATGACAGCATGAAACAGAAGATGAAGTAGAGAACAGATTAGAAGGGAAAGTGTAAAAGTGAAGATTGCTCAGTCGTGTCCAACTCCTTGCAACCCCGTGGATTATACAGTCCACGGAATTTTCCAGGCCAGAATACTGGATGGGTAGCCATTCCCTTCTCCAGGGGATTTTCCAACCCAGGGGTCAAACCCAGGTCTCCCACACTGCAGGTAGATTCTTTACCAGCTGAGCCACCAGAGAAGCCCAATCAGAAGGGAAGAGGTTGGCAAAGAAACTTGGAGAAAGGCAGAGGAAAAAAGAGATGTAAACCCAGATCAAGACCATGGACTCAAGCTTGTGGCAGGTTGCTGAGGTTCACTTGGCAAAAGTTAAGAGAAGATGTTTCTCCATGTTCTGATGTGCACAAGCTAGAGGTCCTCATGGATGGTGCTAAGACTAGGTAAGCTCAGAAGTGGGAAGGAGGCACTGGAAATACCCAGCCATGATAGCCTGTGTAATTTAAAGAAAAGTTACCTAAAATATTCCTGCCTCAAACATCTAAGTAATTCTGTTGGCTCCTGCCTGCTGTATCTTTGGACCACAGTGGTAAGAAAGAATCAGAAGTCAACCATCCCAAGTCCTAAAACTTGGTAGTGAACTCAGGGGTAGCTCCATGGCTTCCTATGACACCAGCACTTAAGACAAGCTTAATTTTGATGCATAAAGTATAGCTTAAACAAAAGACCATCAAATCATGTTATAGCTACCCAGATAGAGGACATCATTTTTTTTTTTCCTTTATAGCTGTATCATGCAGCCTGTGGGATCTTAGTTCCCTGACCAGGGATCAAACCTGTGACCCCTGCAGTGGAGGCATAGAGTCCTAACCAATGGACTGTCAGGGAATTCCCAATAGAGGACTTTTCAGAACATTTTGATGACATAGTTTTTAACTTCAGGACAGAGTGTCAAGGAGCCAAGCCACAGGCTTGCTGCTCAAGGGTAGCCCTTCCTGGTCTTTTAGTCCTCTCATCATACTTGACCTCACATTCTATCAGCCAGGTCATAGGAGTCAATAATCTCTATATTAAGACTCCAGAAAGAAGCCAGATTTCCATTGGTAGATTTTGTTTTTGGAGAAAGATGTTGAAAATATTAAACATTTTATATTCTTGCATCCTTGTGCAAAAGAATATTACTTTGCCCATTAATCCTGATTCTGTCTTATTTTTGATTTCAGTTTCATGTCCTAGGGAAAAAACCCAGAATAGACCTCTTATCTACAATTGTACCTAATATATATGCTATGAGATCCAGGGAAAAGTACACACTACATATATTTACCCAAACTGAAAAACTCTCTTTTTCCATTCAAAATACAATAAACTGAAGCTCAACTTCAATATTCACAGGCAAATTACACATCTACATGAAGAAGAGAAGTGACAATTTTAGTCTCACAAGAATCAAAAGTCACTATAGCTAAAAAGTGGGTTAACCGTATGTTTGTGCATCACAGCTCAAAAGGAATTGCCAGGAAGTGAATTCTTCTAAGTCCAAAGTTAACCTGAAGTATGGCTGTGCTTTGCACAACCCCAAAACTTGTCCTCTGTCCTTTTTAAAGTGACCTTCAAGGATAAAAGAGCTGCCCTGGTGGCTTAGAGGATAAAGCATCTGCCCACAATGCAGGAGACCTGGGTTTGATCCCTGGGTAGGGAAGATCCCCTGGAGAAGGAAATGGCAACCCACTCCAGTACTCTTGCCTGGAAAATCCCATGGACGGAGGAGCCTGATAGGCTATAGTCCATGGGGTCGCAAAGAGTCGGACACGACTGAGCGACTCCACTTCACTTCAAGGATAAGAAGCAGAAGCAGCTTGAATGTCATAATGTTTGGCAAAGGCAGACCTGCTAGACAGAAAGGAATAAAAATGGGCCCGAGGGACCAAGAGTTCATGAGGAGTGCCTATCGAGAAAAGAAACTAATGAGAATACAAGGTAATTTTCAAAACTTATCAGAGGCCACAAAAAGATAATGAATAGTTTAGCTTTTGTCTCTCCAAAATGCAATTAATTAGACTAAAGTAACATCGTGATAAAAGAATGTTCACTTTCTCCATAAATGGATATTGGGACATTATTATCCCATTGTAGCCCTAGATTTCTTAATGTCAAATCTGATGAGGCCATCCATGATCCCCTAAGTATTTTGACTTGTCATAAGGTTATATTCTCATCAGTTAAATGTTGATTATAGCCATGTGGTTTGAATAGTTAATCATATACTTTGGGGAAAGAAAGGAAGAGGGGGAGGGAGGAAGATGGACTCTTTCTCCTGAGTTGTCCTTTTTTCTGAAAAATCAAAATGCTAATAAGACAAGTATTTATTAATTTAACTTGTATTTGGTAGCACAATCAGTATATTTTAATAGAATACAGAACTAGAGCAAGATAAAGAGAAATATAAGCATCAATAAAAGTCACATAATTTGCACCAAATTCTTAATGTCAGTATAATCAGGTTCAATGTTTTCATTGATATCTTAAAGATATGCTTATAAATTTTAGGAAGATAGAAGTATAAGATGAATCAATATGTTGGGTCAAATCAAGATCCAAAAATATCCTGAGACAGAAATAATAGCTTATAGCCAACAAGATAATTCAGCAGGATGAATATGAAGGTGCGCCTTGCACATTTTGGTGGTGGGTTGATCACAGTTCATTTGAGGACAACCAGAGCATTCATGTGGGCATCAGCATATTGAGCCAAGAGGGTGTCTCAACTATGAAAAAATGTTAGTAAAATTTAGGGTTTGTTGATTAAAAATATGGTATTCTGACTCTCACTTTATTCTAATCAATCAAACAATTTTTCCTCCCTTTTTTTCCCCACCTAAATACCTAAGCAGATCTTCTAGGGGAAAGGACTGTGGCCAGAGAAGAGCTGTTGGGATTAGACAGGATGTGGACATCACATTGGTTGAAGAGCAACTGAATATGTTACACTGATGAAGAGAAGGCTTCAGAGGGCTAAATGCTTCATCCACAAAAAGAGGAAGAACCAGGCAGAAGCAGAAGGAACACCTGTCAGGTAAAGATGGATTCCTGACCTGAGGTGGGAGTGGCAGGTGGGCACTGAGCTGGATAATCTCTAAAGGCAGTGTCGACCCCAAGACTCAATGATTCTCAAAGGAAAAATGGACTTATCCTGGCCATTATTCAGCAATTCCCATGATACTACTTATTTTTCTACAATAAATTTCTATTATGCTTCTTTTTTTTTTTCTTTTTTATTTTTTTTTTGTTCTCACTTTCATTTTTTTTTTAATTAAATTTTAAAATCTTTAATTCTTACATGTGTTCCCAAACATGAAACCCCCTCCCACCTCCCTCCCCATAACATCTCTGTGGGTCATCCCCATGCACCAGCCCCAAGCATGCTGTATCCTGCGTCAGACATAGACTGGCGATTCAATTCTTACATGATAGTATACATGATAGAATGCCATTCTCCCAAATCATCCCGCCCTCTCCCTCTCTCTCTGAGTCCAAAAGTCCGTTATACACAGCTGTGTCTTTTTTCCTGTCTTGCATACAGGGTCGTCATTGCCATCTTTCTAAATTCCATATATATGTGTTAGTATACTGTATTGGTGTTTTTCTTTCTGGCTTACTTCACTCTGTATAATCGGCTCCAGTTTCATCCATCTCATCAGAACTGATTCAAATGAATTATTTTTAACGGCTGAGTAATACTCCATTGTGTACATGTACCAAAGCTTTCTTATCCATTCATCTGCTGATGGACACCTAGGTTGTTTCCATGTCCTGGCTATTATAAACAGTGCTGCGATGAACATTGGGGTACATGTGTCTCTTTCAATTCTGGTTTCCTCGGTGTGTATACCCAGCAGTGGGATTGCTGGGTCATAAGGTAGTTCTATTTGCAATTTTTTAAGGAATCTCCACACTGTTCTCCATAGTGGCTGTACTAGTTTGCATTCCCACCAACAGTGTAGGAGGGTTCCCTTTTCTCCACACCCTCTCCAGCATTTATTGCTTGCAGATTTTTGGATCGCAGCCATTCTGACTGGTGTGAAGTGGTACCTCATTGTGGTTTTGATTTGCATTTCTCTGATAATGAGTGATGTTGAGCATCTTTTCATGTGTTTGTTAGCCATCCGTATGTCTTCTTTGGAGAAATGTCTATTTAGTTCTTTGGCCCATTTTTTGATTGGGTCGTTTATTTTTCTGGAATTGAGCTGCATAAGTTGCTTGTATATTTTTGAGATTAGTTGTTTGTCAGTTGCTTCATTTGCTATTATTTTCTCCCATTCAGAAGGCTGTCTTTTCACCTTGCTTATAGTTTCCTTTGTTGTGCAGAAGCTTTTAATTTTAATTAGATCCCATTTGTTTATTTTTGCTTTTATTTCCAGAATTCTGGGAGGTGGATCATAGAGGATCCTGCTGTGATTTATGTCTGAGAGTGTTTTGCCTATATTCTCCTCTAGGAGTTTTATAGTTTCTGGTCTTACATTTAGATCTTTAATCCATTTTGAGTTTATTTTTGTGTGCGGTGTTAGAAAGTGATCTAGTTTCATTCTTTTACAAGTGGTTGACCAGTTTTCCCAGCACCACTTGTTAAAGAGATTGTCTTTACTCCATTGTATATTCTTGCCTTCTTTTTTGACTGGGCTGAAAATAAAAATTGAAATTATATTGCTAGTGACATTTATTATTAAGGAAATGTGCTGTAATGAAAAAAGAAAACTTTTTATGATTTCAAGTTTGCCTTCTTGCTGCATCAACTTCCACTGGAACCTAGGGGCGTCCTGTGGGAGGGCAGAGTAATATGATCTCTCTCAACGCCATCCTTTCGGGGAAGCTCCACCTTTTACAGTTTCCTTTACTAATTCATGACAGACCATCACCTCTTCATTCAATTAAATGTTATCAAAGTCATTTTCATGTTTTGCATCCATGGGTAAAAAATCCCATGAGTCTATCAACCCCAAGTTGTATTTCCCTTTATCTGCCCTACGATTATCTTCTCAAGTACATAATACATAAAAATTATGACTTGGCAGACATTTCTAAATGAATTATTATTTTTTCTTTGCAAGGTATAAAGATTGCTGCACTCATTATAAGGGTCTCATTATATCATTTTGATGGTTCATTCTGAACCTTCTCCAATTCCACTGGATTTTGGAGATGTGGCAATCAAACTTGTAATGTATAGATGACATAACTTTTTGTGTGTATTATAAAGAAACTGCAGGAACCTTCCTGATAGTTCACAGAATTTACTTGGACTCTTTAACTGCTTAGAATTACACAGATTAAGAAACCTCTCTGTCTCTGGACTCCTTGTCAGGCTCCTACATCCACACTCTACTAGAGTAAAAATAACCTTAGGAGATCATGGCCAACACCCTGCTTTTACACAGGGAAGTAATTTGCCCAAGTGGCAGGGCTTGCAAGTAGAACCCAGAACTTCTGACCCACAGCCAAGGGTTATTTCCATCACATCCCTCTGCCTGCTTCATATAAATGGTACATAGCCTACTTTTGATTGCTTTTAACACATTACCTTTTACTTGACTATGCTAAAATTAATCTGCTATGTTTAGCTTTAACACATAATCTAAAGAATTTTTTAAACAATTTATCCCGATTCACGTGACATGGCTGAGTCCTTTAACCTCTCTAAACCTTGCTTCCCTAGCTGTAAAGTAGGAATAATACAAACCTTGAAAGTGTATTGTGAGAATTAAATGAGATGAAGTAACATGTTCATCACTGTCATGGTCCCTGGCACAGAGCAAGAACACCTAAATGGTTGCCAATATTGATTACACCATAATTATTTTAAGACGACCTCAAATGCTGCAAACAATTCTCTCGAGGAAAGCCTCACTTGGGGAGCTGGAGCACATAAGTGGGTTTCACACAGCCCACTGCCACAGGCACAGGTTTTGGGTACTATGTGCTGCCAGTTTGAATTAGAGAGAGTATCAATCACAAGCACATGTTATTTAGAAATATGACAAACATTCTAAAAATGTTGTTTGGTGAGCTTAATTTAAAACAGCATGAACTTCTTCCATCTGAAAACATCCATATGCCATGAAGTAGCTAAGTTACATTTTCATTTCAACAGTAGGTTGCAAAGGCAGTGGGGGGTTGAGGGGGAAAGTTAGAGCTCAAGCAATCACAAACACACAGGCTTCTCTAAATAACTCTGCAGTTACTAGGTAACCAGGTAGCACTGGGTGAAAATAAATTCAGGTGTTTGAACTGACGCTGCCCATGTACCAGAGGTGAGTTTTGCCCTGGCAATGGCTAATTGAATGAATGATTCCACTGTCAATTGCATTTATAGAGCTAGTAAGACTGGCTACACAATAGCTCTCTTCTCAGGAGAGTCTAGAATAGAGTCTTGGAGGAAGCATCAAAAGCTTGGCATATTTCATGTAGAACTGAGAAGCTTATGCTGGGAACAAAAAGCATATCCTGACATCACATTTGAGCATACTCTCTGTAGGGAAGGTAAAAAAAATCACCAAGAATGGGGAGGGGATGACAAAGGGCAGATATCAATAGTTTATGCTATTATAGACAAATTTAAGGGTAGCATTGTCTGAAGATCAAAGAAATAACTAAATGGCTTATCAAAGGAGCATTGTTTTATCTCATTCAACTCTATACTTTAACAATTTATGAATTTCAATGTCCATATGTTCCTCCAGTAAACTGTGATGAGGTACAGCAGGTTTCAACATTGTCTTTGCCCCTCTTCTTTCAACAGAGTAGTTAAGACCATGGGCTCTAGAGGTAGAAGGGTAGGATTTAAAGCGCACCTCTGGTGCCCACCAGGCTTCCCAGGCGGTGCTAGCAGTAAAGAAGCCACCAATCAGTGCAGGATGTGTAGGAGACGTGGGCTTGAACCCTGGGTCAGGACGATCCCTGGAGAAGGGCATGGCAACCCACTCCAGTATTCTTGCGTGGAGAATCTCATGGACGGGGGAGCCTGGTGGGCTACAGTCCATAGAGTTGCAAAGAGTCGGACATGACTGAAGCGACTTAGCATGCACACATGTCACACTCTGTCATTTACAAGGAGCTTTCAGCAAGCTGCTTGGGCTCTCTGGGCTCCCATTTCCATGGATCTAAAAGTGAACATTAACAAATATCCCCAGCATTGATGTACTCACAAGCACGAGGAAAGGGACTCATGCCAGGCAGCCAGTGCAGGCTCCATCCACCTAGTTTCCTAAGCATTCATCCTAGTGTTTCATTACATGTTTAGTTGTTAGCAGGATGTCCTGATGAAATGGTGTCTGTCTTTAGTACAAACAGATCTCTTGATGGTATTCTCAAGCAACTGGGGGGCAAAGAATAAACTACCCTCCCCTGGTGGTAGGGGCCTGGGAAGGGGGAAGAGTGTGCAGACTTCAAAAATAAAAAGGCTCCTACCCCTGATCTGGTGCACCTCTCCCGGAGAGAGGGGAGGGTGCGCCCACAGCCCCATCCCTCAGCTGAGAAACACTGTGCTCTCCTAGTGGCAGTTAGGTCCTTTGTGTATGTTTCTCAAAAGACCTGAAATATGGTAGAGAATCAACACATCAATGGTTGATTTGCTTCTATTTAGTAATAGAATGTGACTCAGAATCAAAATAGTTCAGTCCCTTACAGAGAAAGATATTAGTTGTTGTGATCAATATACAATGAAAACAAATTTCCAATTGATTACTTTGACTTATACAATTTAATCACATAAACCTATTAAAGAAGTTTACTCTCTACTATGCATAATGGATAATATAACTGTCTTCCTCTCAATGATGAGTATAAACACTGAGTATAAACATTAAAAAAAATTAAACTTCAACGCATTCTTTGAAGGTCAGAACCATATAGAGCTATGAACAAGAAATCAGGACAAGAATTAAAGTCATGCTGAAAAAGTTAACTATAAGACTTCTGGTCAGCAAATTCACATCTTCATGAACCTTTGTCCCAAACATGTGGCAATTAGAAATGAAATTATAAAAAGAGAAAATCAAAAGGTTATAATTTGCTTCCAAAAACCAGATAAACATCTCTGTGGACTAGAAATGGATTAGAATCACAAGGCAGTGAGTGAGTTTGAAGCCAGGGAACGTGCAAGGCTCCAGATGTAGAAGCCAGCCATGACTGCTGGGCTTTCTGTTCCTGTAGGCAGACAAAAATCTAAAATCCCTTCACTGGAGAAAGGGAAACCTAAGCCAGGCTAACTGTGTGAAAGCAAGCAAAAGGGCTGAGTTCAAGAGAGGAGGCTGAAAACAAAAGAAACCTGCCAAGAGGTGAAGCTTTATGAAATAGTTGCGCCTACGAAGGAGAAATGAGCTAAGATATGATTGAGAACCAGGCACTGAATCAAGCCATTCGCTGGCCTTGTAACAGGATATGTGATCCTTGTTATCACCATTGGCAACAGCGGCTGATACAACATAATGAAGCCTGGTTCTTGACTGGCAATGTCCTCAGCCAAGTGAAAGCAACCACACAACCTTGGGAGAGAGAACTGAACCCAGAGGGAGAGAACACAGTGCAAACAACAACACAAACTGAATTTTAAAGCATCAGAAAGAGCCAGCAAACCCAAGTTTCAAAGCACACGAAGGAACAGAGTGCTAAAAGTGTCCACAAATCAGCAATTGAAAATAAAACCTCCACTCCAGATTAATCTGTGGAAAGACTGTATAACAATTTTGAAAAAATTATGCTTAGGGTGATCAAAGGATTAATTTTCTAGAAAAATAAAAATCACCAAAATTGACCTAAGAAGAAATAGAAAACCTGGAAATATCAATAAACATTAAGAAAGTCAATCAAGAATCAGAAAGTACCCTCCGTCTCACACACACAAACTAAGCCACCAGACTCAAGAGGTTTTACAGGTGAGTTTCACCCAATCAAAAGAAATAGAATATCCTCAAACTTAGCCAACTCATTTATCAAGGTGTTACACTGAAACCAAAAAAAGACAGGGACAGTACAATAAAGTAAATTATAGACCAACCCTATTTTTGAATAGGATGCAACATTATTAAACAATTAAACATGATGCACAACTTCCTCCAATTTTAATTGATAATATTAGAAAACAACAGAGAGAAAAGCTTCAGTCCAGAATGTGAAATATAAATTGGTGATTTTCTACGAAAAAAATGAAATCCATGATACTTGTGATTAGAGACGTGGAGGGGTCAGCAGATCTGTGTACACAGACGATGGCATTTGGAATGATAAATTCCAGGTTGTTACCCAAAGAATAATTTGAGCAGAAAATGAGCTTGCTACTTCACCTACTCCTGCTCCACTGCCCACATATGTAAAGCCCAACAGCATGGTATCCTAGCACCACAGTTTGCTTATTTTTGTTTGACATTTACACTATTGCAGTATCCGTGAAATATTCAGCAATTTAAAAAGAAAACAAAACAACAGTAAGAGAGAAACATAGGACTGCGGGCGCCCAGTTGTCTTCTGGGCCAGATGGGAGCCCTAAAGCACTAAGCGCCTGCCCTGCCCGCAGGCTTCTCCCTAGGAGAGCCTTGGGATTCCTTATGGACAGAGCTGTTGGAGCTCACGCCATGTGTCAAGAGGAACCAGCTCTGCGTCCAGGGCTACAAATCATTATCTCAAAATCAGCTTCTAAATCAAAGTAACATAGGTAAATCAGACATGAGAGAAGTTTACCTTTGACCTGGCTTGGCTCAAAAACCTATTCAAAAAGGTGAGTTGCACTGGATGGTGATACATGAGGGGGCACAGAGAGAGGGAGATGGGAGGGAGGGGCCCCGACATCCTATGGGGTTCATCTTGGTTTATCCTTAAACCTGTTCTATAACACAATCTTAAAAATACAGAGGCTAGAAATCTCTGTAAAGCGAAAAAGCAAACGACACACCCTCTACCCACATGTCCTCATCGCCCCCCAGGTTAGTCTGGGCATATCCCATCCCTTCTATGTTCCCACAGTTATCTGTCCCATCTATCTAAATATAGTTAGAAAATGCTATACCACTCTAGAGAAACCTGTTTAGCTTTACCCACCATTTCCAAAATGTTTTATCCATGTACTCTGCAAGCATTTATCAATCCACTGTTAGACGTCATACTGCGTATGTGGTGAGGATAGAGCAATGAGCTTGACGGATAAGGCCTCTGGCCTTCTGAAATCACATTCCAGTTGAAGGACAGGTGATGACCAAGTGCACAGAGATAACCCCAGGCAGTGACACATGCTGTGAAATAATAAAATCGCATGATGTGTAAAGGATGGTGAGGGGCTCGTTGGCCAGAAAAATACCTCTCCAAGGAAGCAGAGTTTGATTGAAAACTGAATGGTAAGAGCTGGCCACACGAAGATCTGGGAAAGGAAACTCCAGCCAAAGGGAACAGCTGATGCAAAGATCCAGGGGTTGGAATGAATTTGAGTGGTTAAATATTTCTTCATAACAACTTGTCACCATTTAGCAGAACAGTGAATCAGGGAACCACATTTAGGAAATATTTGAAGTACCAGAAATACTGGTTTAATTTGAATTTGGGAATTATGAATGGACATGCTGATAATTACTAGAAATTACTTAAATGCTCATAAACAGATCCATCTGGAAATGATAATAATTCTCTTTCAAGTAGGGGAAATGCAACATATTAGATCTAGAAGTCACAGGAAAGGTGTGATATAGCAAACTGAAGTGAGATTTTCTAGGATTATTTTTCTAATCAGAGGCATTCATCAAATAATTTTGTTTTGGAAATCAAAGTAATGCGAATGCCTACTTGGCATAGAAGTCTTGTCGAAGGGAACCAATAGGGAAGGATTTTTTTTTTTTTTTAGGGGAAAAAAAAAATCTATCTACAAGGGAAAACTGGGGAAGGGATGGGCACTGAAGATGGAATCAAATGGAAGAGGAGCCGGATAAACAGAAGATCAAAGCAGACACAGACCCCTTCACGGTCAGTGGGAAAGGTGACATCACTGAAAGCAGCCTCGGGGCCTGTGGTCTGCGGCACTGGGGGTACCAACCAGGCAGTACGCCCCTGGGCCGCTGCAGTGCATCCGGTGAGCAGCCACTGCTCAAGGCAAGTCACCTGGGAGTCACCTGGGCTGACTGCAGTTCAGCCTCACAAGAGATGGGCAGAGAGCAAACTCAGGGGAATGTGAAAGCAAACTAACGGCGTGGAGAACTTCCTCAAGAAGAGGACGCAGTTTTGGAACATGGGGAAATCAGTTAAGGAAGAATTCATGCGGTGCAAACTGGATGAAACGGGGACAAGTGAACAAGTTAGCGAGGAGGGTTATGTTTTGGGTTTTATGGACTATCGTACCATTACAACAGATTACCTTTGAGAAATGTAAGTTCCTCCAATTTCAAATCCAACTTGAAAGGGACGCTAAACTGGATTTAAGTGCAAAAGATAACCATGCTGCTGGGGCCTCTTTCATCTTGAGGAAAAAAGAAAAAGCAAGCTCAGTCAAATCATTTGTGGGATGGAGCGTTCTGATTAAATCAATTTCCTGACTAGATAGATTTTTAAAATACAGTTGTCAATCTTTCTTAAAGATATCAGCTAAGATCAGAGGAACAGAACAGAAGCAGTCCTAAAGCAGATCTGTACGTGTATATGAAATAATTAAGTGTATTATAAAAAAATGGCTCACAACACCGGCACACTATGTGCATTATGAAACACCCACAGTAATAGAAATTTGAAATGAGATAAACCTAAGTTTTACATTTTCCCCCAACATCCTCAAGGGCCTCCTTGTACCCACTCAGAGACGTCTGTGTTCTCTACCCACACTGACCTCTGCTAAATTACCATCATGACCTCTAGGAGGGTGGGGACCATGGCTGCCTTGTTTATTCTCTGCTGCTGCTGCTGCTAAGTCACTTCAGTCGTGTCTGACTTAGTGCGACCCCATAGATGGCAGCCCACCAGGCTCCCCTGTCCCTGGGATTCTCCAGGCAAGAACACGGGAGTGGGTTGCCATTTCCTTCTCCAATGCATGAAAGTGAAAAGTGAAAGAGAAGTCGCTCAGTCGTGTCCAACTCTTAGCAACCCCATGGACTGCAGCCTACCAGGCTCCTCCATCCATGGGATTTTCCAGGCAAGAGTACTGGAGTGGGGTGCCACTGCCTTCTCCTGATTATTCTCTAATCCCCAGTGTCCTTAGAGTGCTCAGTGAGTATTAGATCTCCTTTGAGCCCTTTCCTTCCTGGGGGGCGCTGACACTAAACACAAGTGATACTAGCTTCTCCATTAGCTTTCAGGTCAGTTCAGTCACTCAGCCGTGTCCGACTCTTTGCGACCCCATGAGCTGCAGCACGCCAGGTCTCCCTGTCCATCACCAACTCCCAGAGTCTACCCAAACCCATGTCCACCAAGTCAGTGATGCCATCCAACCATCTCATCCTCTGTCGTCCCCTTTTTCTCCTGCCCCCAATCCCTCCCAGCATCAGGGTCTTTTCCAATGAGTCAACTCTTCGCGTGAGATGGCCAAAGTACTGGAGTTTCAGCTTTAGCATGAGTCCTTCCAATGAACACCCAGGACTGATCTCCTTTAGGATGGACTGGTTGGACCTCTTTGCAGTCCAAGGGACTCTCAAGAGTTTTCTCCAGCACCACGGTTCAAAAGCATCAATTCTTCGGCGCTCATCTTTCTTTATAGTCCAACTCTCACATCCATACATGACCACTGGAAAAACCATAGCCTTGACTAGACATTAGCTTTAAGCAATCTAATTCTATAACCTCTGGGGCTGGGGGCCACTAAAGAGAACTTCTCCACACAGTGACAGAATGACAAGCATGGGGTATAAAGTGAGTCCCTAGCCTGAGGCTACTGTTGAAAATGAAGGAGAATTTTTATACCCTCTAGGAAATGCAGTCCATTAAACCATTAAAAATAGGAATTTAAGGTATTTCCCCACTACCCTCTGCCACTGGAAGAATTTTTAAAGTTGAAGAATAAATATGGGAACACTGTAACCTTTCAGAAGTACAACTGTTTAAAAAGAGCATACTGGCAAGCTGCTCAAATATTCTAAAACAATGAGCAGCTTGACATTTTTCAAACAAATATTTTAAAACTCAGGTCCACATGTGCACTGAAAATTAATGCCATTTGTTCAACAATAATAGACTTGATTCATATCTACTCTTGTACTTTGGATTATATTTGCTGATTTCATTAAACCTTCAAAAGGTTACAGCTGGTTGACATATGAAAAACTCTACACCTCTATAAGAAGGAATTTTTGTACCAGTCCTCTTTGTATAAAGCCTCTCTTCAGAAAGAAATGATAAAGCATAGGACTCTGTTCCTTTCTATCACAGATTATATATTCAAACTTCTTCACCTACAGATACACGAACAAGGAAACAGAAACAGGTGGTCATGAACAAGCGGGACTGGGAACAAGGCAGGTACCAAGGGGAACTCCTAGAACTGCCGGAAGGGACTTTGAAGGGAGGCCTGGAGACCTGAGCTTCTAGAGCAAGGGTCATAGAATGCAAAACTGGGCATGAATGTTAACGCTCCCACCCTCAGCACTTGACTGGTGGGGCCAGGGGGGCATTTTGATCGAACAGAGGACTCTGGAATTCAAAGCCAATTGTCTTCCTAGCTCTTCTTTCCAGAACACACACACACACACACACACACACACAAACAACTTAAAAGGGATTTTGGCAGAACTAACAGAAGGGCTGTGTAACTACAGAGAGATTGGAGCCAGCCCTTAAATACGCTTTATAAAGCTACTTGAATCAGAAGAAAATTTTTGACCATGCCAGAAACATATTGTGATCAATGTGGGTTAAGTTAGAGTTTCCAAGATCATGACAGTAATTTCTGCAATAAGATCTTTACCAGTTACTAATGTACAGAACTTTCCAGCCTAAAAGGCCTAGTGACACAAATAGCTATTACACTGTCAAATCCTGAGTGACAATAAAAGTTCTGGAATTAACCCCAACATGCATTAAAGGCCGCAGCTACTGTATCTGCAGCCTAGACACATTTCTGAAAAACCTGATTAAAAAAAAGGGCTACAACACTTCTCACTAGTGGTTGCGCTGTAGGTCTTTAATGCCCTCTCTCTGTTTATTTTCTTTCTTTTGATAAAGAAGCCTTCTTCAGATTCCTAGAGTTTCCATAGCAGTTTCATTTTAACTTACACAAACCGAGAGGACCGGAACTGCTATGCTCTAGTTGTACAAGTTCCCTAACTTCCTTGTGCTTTGGGTTTTTTATCTATAAAAGAAGAATAACGATAACAATACTTAAAGTAGTGGTTATTATGAGGATTAGCTGAACATGCGAATCATTTAAGACAAAGCCTGGCTCACGGTAGTCAATTATCAATTATTTGTATTATTTCACTGTATTTGTATTATTATTTGTATTATTTCATGAAAATAGATCAACCCATGATATGGGCAAACTTTCAATTTAAAAAAAAAACTCATCTATTGCCATTTATTTATTTATTTCTGGCTGTGCTGCGTTTTCATGGCTGCATGCATGGGCTTTCTTTAACTGCGGAGAGCGGGGAGCGGGGGGGCTACTCTCGGTTTGCGGTGCTGACTTCCCTTGTTATGGAGCGTGGGCTCTACAGCACGCAGGCTCAGCAGTTGTGGCACAGGGGCTTAATTGCTCTGCGGCGTGTGGAATCTTCCTGGATCAGGGACCCAATCTGTGTTCCCTGCATTGGCAGGTGGATACTTAACCACTGGACCACGAGGGAAGCCCTCACATTTTCAATAATTTACTTTCAGGTTGTTCAGCTCTTGTATTTAAAATTCCGTCCTATGAGTTTCTCTTATTCTACACTGGAGTACTAGAGGGTTTTCCAAAGGAACAGAATTTGGGTAGGTCTGGAAGGCTAGCATCTTTCATTGAAGACAGCAGCTTTCAGTCTACTCGAACCGGAAGACAGTACATGGGTCTGGTGAAAGTGAAAGTTACTCAATTGTGTCCAACTCTTTGCAACCCCACGGACTGTAGCCTGCCAGGTTCCTCTGTCTATGGAATTTTCCAGGCCAGAATACTGGAGTGGGTAGCCGTTCCTTTCTCCAGGGGATCTTTCCAACCCAGGGATCGAACCCAGGTCTCTCACATTACAGGCAGATTATTTACTGACTAAGCCACCAGGGAAACCCAAGAAGACTGGAGTGGGTTGCCTATCCCTTTTCCAGGGGATCTTTCCAACCCAGGAATTGAATTGGGGTCTCCTGCATTGGAGGTGGATTCTTTACCAGCTGAGCTACCAGGGTCTGGTGAGAGTCTTCCAGAAAGTAAATCTCCAGTAAATACACTTAACGCCCTCTCAGATAGAGTTCAACTAGGTTAGATAAAGGTTACATCACAGGAATTTCTTGTGGTTCAAGTGGTGACACTATAATAATCATATTCAAAGTCATTTCCTGAAGCAGAGAAAGAGCAGAAGGGAAGAGATAAGAGGTACCAAGTTGGTGTTTCTCTAAGTATGGTCCTCAGACCACTAGCATCAGAATCATCTGTGACATCGGTACAAATGCAGATTCCTGGGTCCCATCCTAGACCTACTGAATCTGATCATGGGTTTGAGAAGTCTACATTTTTATTAGTCACCCAGGTGATTCCTGTGCATGCTGAAGTTTGAAGACCAGTGCAAGATATTCGACTCAGGTTGGGGGACTAAGTCATGAGCCTGCTGTTGGTGGTGAATCTCTGTGTCAGCTGGAGGAGCTGTGAACTGGTTGAGCTCTGGCTTCTCTCTCCTACACCCCCAGTGTCCCTTTCATTTGCCTCATCCTTGCACCTCATCCCAGCCTCAAACAGAGAACCTAACTCTACAAATCGTACTGGGACCAAAGGAGGCAAACGGGCAGAGCTTGCCATCCTGAGAACTTGGCTCCAA
The DNA here is from genome assembly GCF_032405125.1 of Capricornis sumatraensis. Lineage (NCBI taxonomy): Eukaryota > Metazoa > Chordata > Mammalia > Artiodactyla > Bovidae > Capricornis > Capricornis sumatraensis. Next base: position 86,047,892 of record NC_091079.1, read on the forward strand.
CAATGCTGACTTGGTAGCATTCCTTCCTACACATAGCTTTGGGCAAGACTTAACACTTTGGCAAGTGTTAAGTCGCTTAGTCGTGTCTGACTCTTTGTGACCCTATGGACTGTAGCCCGCCAGGGTCCTCAGTCCATGGGATTCTCCAGGCAAGAATACTGGAGTGGGTTGCCATGCCCTTCTCAAGAGGATCTTCCTGACCCAGGGATCAAACCCAGGTCTCCAGCACTGCAGGCAGATTCTTTACTGTTTGAGCCACGAGGGGAGCAATTTCTATTAAAAAAAAAAAAAAACAACAACTATTGAAGTTCAGCCTAAGACAGTAAGGCTTGATGAGGAAGGAAGGAAACAAAGAAAGGAGAGAGGAGGAGAAATCTAGAGGTGGGAGAAAGAAAAAGAAAGAGAGAGAAAGAAACCACTCGGCTCCTTCCTTAAAGGGATGAAAGAAGAGAATGAAATATAGAAAATGTACCAAATTAAAAAGAGAGAGAGAGACAAGAAAATATACCAAATAATTGCTTTTTCTGATTTACTTGTGAAATCAAGTTAGGCAGTTTTTGAAAAGTCCATATCAGGTTCTCCTAACAAGAATAGCCAGATTCTCTCTCAAATTATAAATCAACATGGAGCTGTACATTTTTTAGACATTGCAAAACAAGCTGTCTTCTCTAGAGAAAAGGAAAGGAGAAAGGATAAGCACAATAAAGTATTCTAATATATAAACATCACCATCAAAAAAACCCAATATTTCGATAGAAGCTTGAATGGATAAGCATCTTCATCTTTAAAAGTGAACTGCCTTATTCTCTCTTTTTATCAGTTCAGTGTTTTTACATTTGCATACTTTAAAATATTAAAACGCTTATATTTGATCCATAGGCATGAGAATTCGACATCTCAATGAACAGGACGTGCCCAGGTGTGAAATTGTGCTTGCCCTACTCCCGTGAGGGCATGGAGGAGTGCTGCACACTTTTGCTCCAGTAGAACCATGGATCTCAGTTATGTTCCTAGCAGTGAAAGGAAAATGTCATCTCTGGCAGGAGTCGGGTGGGGAACCTGGAGTGGCTTGGCAAATTCTCCGAGTCCCATAGTGGGCTGGCCAGGAAACTCTCAGTTGCAAGCATCTCGATCACCCCATCCTCTCAAACCCGTGCTGATGCTTAATCAGCATTATATTAATATTAATGTAATTAATATATTCATTAGTATTACCACTAATACTCACAGCAACTATATTGTCCAGCATTCAGGTGCACTGCCATGCTACGGAAAAAAGCCTAAAGAGAACGAAATCATTACAGAGTGTAAACTGGGGGAGTAATAGGCAGCTAAAAGTCTGAACAGGTCTGATTTGCATGCAAGCCAGCCAAGACAAATGGTTAAAGAAACTAGGGACCCTGGCAAATTCAGCTGGGTCTGGAATGCAAATAAAGTGTACACACGAGAAAGGTATCAAGGTTATAACAGTGAGAGTGCAAGGCCAGCAGGAGTTCAGCCAATCCCAGCAGCTTGTTAAAAGCAGTTCTCCCCTGGCCCACAAGTGCGCTTCCTGATTGCAAAGTTCCATGAGCCCGTCTGCAGCAGTGGCAGCTCCACAATCCATCCATTACCCACATTCCATCCAGCTAATTACCAAGCACCAGACGGACTTCTATGCGAGAGGGCTGAGAGCAATTTGGTAAAGTCCCTGTGTTTTCATTAATGTGAATTTCTCAGCCTTTCTAGGTCAGAGAAACGCTGGGTGATTACAAGCTCTTACTTGTATGAAAAGGGGGAAAAGCAGGCTGGTGCATTATAAGGAGCTAATGCCAGTTCCCAAGATTTGGGGAAAGAGGACAGAGTGCTTGAAAGAATGCAAAGGTTTAAGTAAAATAAATTGATAGAATCGTTATCATCTCCGAAAAGAACAAGAGATAATACGAGGTGTTCTGAATATTAAATTACAAAAGACTAACTCCAGCAATTAAAGGTGGACTAGTTGATAAGGAATTCAACTTCATGTAGTTCTTCCTAAATGACAGTGTGCTTAGTCACTCAGTGGTGTCCAACTCTTTGTGACCTCATGGACTGTAGCCCACCAAGCTCTTCTGTCCATGGAATTCTCCAGGCAAGAATACTGGAGCAGCTTGTCATTTCATCCTTCAGGGAATCTTCCCGACCCAGGGATCGAACCCACATCTCTTATGTCTCCTGCACTGGCAGGTGGAGTCTTTACCACTAGAGCTACCTGCTGCTGCTAAGTCACTTCAGTCGTGTCCGACTCTGTGTGACCCCATAGACGGCAGCCCACCAGGCTCCCCCGTCCCTGGGATTCTCCAGGCAAGAACACTGGAGTGGGTTGCCATTTCCTTCTCCAACACATGAAAGTGAAAAGTGAAAGTGAAGTTGCTCAGTCGTGTCCTACTCTTAGCGACCCCATGGACTGCAACCTACCAGGCTCCTCTGTCCATGAGATTTTCCAGGCAAGAGTACTGACTGGAGTGGGTTGCCATTGCCTTCTGGGAAGCCCTAAATGAAAATGAATGAAGAACTGAAAACTCTTTATAGGATTCATTCATTCATTCAGCAAATGCTCAGTGCAGCCTACCTAATCCCAGGAACTGAGGTGGGCTCAAGAATACAGAAGTCATTCAATTTCCTCCTGGTACTCCGGCAGCCATCTAGCCCCTCCACAGCACCTGATCTGGAAGTTACTCAGGGATTCAGTTTGTCTTTTCCACTGGGACTTTAGCTGATCCATTAATGAATCCATGAGAAAGGAAAAATAGAAGAGAGGGAGAGAGAGAGATGGAGGGAGACACAGTTCCTTTCCAAGAGCACATCGTCTAGTTCGCTGTGAAAATCAAGGTGGTCTGAGGTCGGTAAAAGGGTACCATGGAGAACTGTGGGCTTTCTTCCCTCTTCGTGAGCTAAGTCCTTCTCATGGGATGAACCCTGACCTTCGGCTCATGAACCATAATTTTATGTGGAGCCCTATCAGGTCACATTCATTTTAGAGTTGTCTGCATGCTCAGTCACTCAGTTGTGTCCGACTCTTCGCAACCCCATGAACTATAGCCTGCCAGGCTTCTCTGTCCACGGGATTCTCCAGGCAAGAAGACTGGAGTGGGTTGCCATTACCTTCTCCAATTTTTAGAGTTGAGAAGAACTTAAAACTGATTTGGCATATTCGTTTTCAATGTATCAATATCAAACTGGGTAACAGGGAACAATGAGGCAAATCAAATAGGGAAGGAAAGGGAAACAATTTTTACTGAGAAAAGTAGAATTCATGTTTTAGGATAGCCCGTTAAAAATATTTATTATGATAACAGAGTCAGACTCTCATTAAACTTTCATTTGGCATCCCTGAAAATATTAAGACATCTGAAATCATCCAGCAACGGGGAGGACAAGGAACAACCAGACCCTTACGTACTTCTGGTGGGAATGTAAATTGGCCCAATCCCACTGAAAACAATTTGGCATCACCTAGCAGAGCTGAATATGAGTAAACCCCTTGATCCAGAAATTCCACTCCTAGGTATATGCCCTAGAGCAACTTTTGCATGTACATACCAGGAGACATGGGCAAAAAAAAAGTTCATAAGCCACACTGTTTGAAAGAGTAAAAACTGGAACCAACCCAAAAGTCCATCAGCAGTCAAATGGGAAGGTAAGTTGTGGCAGTCACACAATGGAATATTATAAAATGTGAAAATAAATGAAGCATGGCTGTATACAGCAAAATGTATGCTATTTATTTTTAAACAAATTCTGGAAGACTACATACAATTAAAATAGTCTTGTAAAGCTTTTTAAAAAGCAAAATTATAGAATATACTGTTTAGAGATACATATATGGGAAAATTATTTAAGAAAAAACATAAAAGGATTAACACAGAAAGTCCAGACTAGCATTTGCAGGGTGAGGGGACACAGAGAGTCCAGGAGTAAAGCCCAAGGTAGTCAATGGGACTAGTGACCGGAGGCTGAGATTGTTTCATTTAACAGATGATTGTTTCATTGTTAGGCTTCCTTATATGATATCTTAGATTGAGATCGTTTCATTATACATACTCGTTTCATTATAATCGTTCTTAGGCTTCCTAATGTACATAGGTGGTACATATTCTGTTACACCCCTCACCTATGACATATATAAAATATTTAAAATTCTGATACAGCACCTCATGAAATACTACACAGCCATTAAAATAAGTTAATTAGATCTGTACCTTCTGATAGGAAAAGATCAAGACAAATTGTTTAGGTTAACAATACAGCAAGTCAGAACACCACGGGACACTCCCATTTCTGGAACAAGTTAGCAAAGATGTTAAAAGCTCATATAACTATGTGATAAGTATATATTTGTATTGAATCACTTCTGTTTGGCCCTCTAACCCATGCTCCATCCTGTTCTCTGGCCAAGGAGGCTGACCTAGATGGATGACATCAATCCATTTTCCTGCCCCGTGCCCCAGACTTCTCATAGGGTTCAGTTGATGGCAGGGGCGGTGGGGAACTTTAGTAGGAGAGTGGAGGGACTGAAAAGAGGGCAATCCGTGTGCTTCTTCCCAGACACGTACCTCCCTGGACGTGAGGCCGCATCTCTCCACCAAAGGTCTCGGCACCATCAGAGGGTCCTGTCTGCCACACGTCCCCCGTGTCCAGGTATCCCTGACACTCCCTCTCGGTGCCCTTTCAGGCTCGAACTAGTAAATACTGTCTCCTGTGGCTTCCCCTCATCCTCCTCACGCTTTGTAAATTGTCCCTTTATTAAACTCAAAGGATCCTAATTTGATGGCTCCATCTGTTTCCTGCCGTGAGCCCAACTGATACAATTATATATGGACAGTATTCTTGCCCAGAGAATCCCAGGGACAGAGGAGCCCAGGGAGGCTATAGTCCATAGCGTGGCAAAGAGTCGAAAACGACTGGAGCCAACTTAGCACGCATGCGTACATGCCTAGAAAAAGAACTAGGAATACACCCAAGAAAGGTTATCAGTGGTTGACATGGGTGAAAGAAGCTAGAATTAGAGGAAGAAGGAAACACGAAGGTTTTGGCCTCTATATTTTTGTATTGTGTTACTTATTTCTAAGAGGCAAGTGTGCATGTATTTGAGCAAAATGAATTTTATGAGCACCAGAAAAAATAATGGTTTAAATGTAGAGCTAAAGGGCCACATCAGGCCCTTCCATGTCTATATCCCTGGTCCCCAGCCCAGTGCCAGCTACACAGTAGGTGCTGATAAGACATGCTGACACTCTAATCCCGTGAACCTTAGACGTAAAGGATTTCCCAGAAGCAAAGCTAGATTCTACAGAGTTAAGTAATAAAAGGGAAAGAGTAAAGCCCTGCTCGTGCAACTCCCCAGGGGATGCCTGGAGGTGTGGGTGATGGTGGCCCCAGTGACTACAGGGGCAGGCAACAACTGGGCGGGCCTGGGCAGTGCCCACGGCTGAGGCCCTCTGCAGGCTGAGCTGAGCCATGACCTCTGGGCCTGAGGATGGCACCTAGCCACTCTCATGCACGTGCACCGGTCTCTCCAAGGCCTGAGAGACTGAGGATGACTATCTCCTATCTTGGTACCCAAGGTCTGGATGCTTCTCTGCACTGTGAACTCCGTGGCTAAGCCCTTTGGCTCTCAGATGATGATCTCTAGACTGAATGCCATCTCAGCAGCTGAGACTGGGGGTGGCCCCCAACACCTGTCTGAGCCCAGGAGGGAGATTAAACCCAGGGCCAGGCTCCCCTCAGGCTTCCACTCAGCCATGGAAGACCAGGTCTGGTTAACTCAAGTTGTCCTTCCAAACTCACTTCCTCTGAGAAGCTTTTCCTGGTTCCCTGAGCTTGGGTTAAGCGCTCCTCTTCTTTAATGGTCCACACACAGTGTGTACTTCCTCCATCATAATAGTTTTATACTCTACTGACGCTTCCCGTGAAGTTACTCGTGTGCATCTCTCACTGAAGGGCAAGCTCTCAGGACAGGGACTGAGTCTTAGTCACCTCTGTATCTGAAGGGACAAGGACACAGAGAAGGGATCCATCAAATACTGCAAGGGAGAAAGAAAAGGGAAAAGAGAGGCAATGAGGGAACCAAGGAAGGAAGGAGAGAGGGAAGAAACCAAAAAAAATCACACATCGCTGCATCCACAGATGTGATAATACAAAATAGATACCCTGTTTTGCTTTACCCTGGTGGCTCAGACGGTAAAGAATCTGCCTGCAATGCAGGAGACCAGGGTTCAATCCCTGGGTCAGGAAGATACCCAGGAGAAGGAAATGGCAACGCACTCTAGCATTCTTGCCTGGAGAATCCCATGGATGGAGGAACCAGGAGGACTACAGTCCGCGGGGCTGCAAAGAGTCAGACAGGACTCAGTGACTAATGACTTGAAGCAATGGATATCCAAGATGAATATCCAATGTAAAGATGAAGTTGTTGATTTATCACTGGGAATTTCCCTTTCACAAATCTCTTTGCTAGGGGCCACTGATATAATTATGAGAAAGAATACAAACCATAGTCTCTTATTGCACATATTTAGGGGTGTTTTGCTTTTCGAACTTCTGCTGTTTCTAAATGTTTTGAAATATTTTCCGAAGATCTCTTGAGATCTTTGGAGTATTTAGATATATAGCGTATTTCTACTGATTGTTGTCAGGCAAGAGATTACGTGAGTTAATTAGCATTAGGTACAGCTATCAGAGACCTGCACTGGCTCCTCTGTGCTGAATTATCTCAAGAATTCTTTGCCAAAGCCATGAAGATGAATGCTTAACTTTGACCCCCTCCGTCTTTCTGATGGCTTCACAGAATTCTGCGGTATCTGAAAAGCATCAGGAAAAGTAAACAACGAAGGCTTCGTGTTCTTTTTTTAAACACAAATGATGCCATTAGGCAAATGAGTCAGAAATCATACAAGAGAACATTAGGAATTAAAACGAACTTGAAAACAATTTCTAAAAGATCTTAGGCAAAATTCTATTCAATGCTGCCCAGAAATACTGCACTCGTCCGTCCCACCGCACTGAACAACGCTACCTTCTGACTGCTCATCATCCCTACCTTCCTCTAACATGTACCCACTGGCACAAGGCATCAGGATGAGAGAATGCAGGTCCTTCCTTCTTAACAAGGCTCAGGGTTTTCTCCAAGCACGCGAGAAGTACACTAAAAGACCACGAAAAGGCGAGAAAGAGTAAACCAGCACGTAAGATTACCACTCTCTCTCTGGTTTTCACCGCTCGATTTGGACTCATCAGACACTGGCCATGCTCATTAGAAAGGTAAGCAGTACATGGTGATGGACAGCCAGCTGTCAGTTACCCACAGGTGGTTAACTAGTACAGACCTTTTAATCTCAGGAAATCTCTGATTGCCTGGGCTACCATCCAGATAAGATTTTTAAGTGGACAGAGTAGACAGTTTCTTTGTGCTATGATTTCAGGAGATCCTGAAATCCAACCTCTTCATCTTCTCCAACCCCTTTCCCTGGGCCTTTCCACGGGACTCAAAATTCCCATGTTATACACACTAAGCCACTGACAGTCCTTCACCAGAAGGCAAACTCTACCAAGGATACAAAGCTTCAAGTTTTATCGCCCAGTGGTAGGCTGTGTGGGTGATGTGAGAGTCAGTTCACATACACTGGCTCAACATCCATTTCCCTTTCTTTTGAAAACAGAAACCTGGATTTGTCCTGGGAACCAGCTCTTCTCCACACTCAGTCCATAGTTTGGGTGAAAGAGACCACAAACCCTGGTTCTAGTTGGGAGCACCCTAGCTAGTGCTGACAACAACAGGTCTGCAGCCCTTCAACACAATGAAAGGAGGCAAATGACTCCAGTCAAACGGATGCAAGCTTTCTCCAGGACTTTTCCCAGAAAAAAAGTTTTCTCCACTTCTCTTTGCTGTTGTTCAGTTGCTAAGCCATGTCCGACTCATTGCGACCCCATGTGCTGCAGCACACCAGGCTTCCCTGTCCTTTACTATCTCCTGGAGTTTGCTCAGATTCATGCTCATTGAGCGATGCTGTCTAACCGTTTCACCCACTGACGCTCCTTACTCCTCTTGTCTTCAGTCTTTCCCAGCATAACGGTCTTTTTCAATGAGTTGGCTCTCTGTATTAGGTGGTCAAAGTATTAGAGCTTCAGCTTCTGCATGTTCCAATGAACAGTCAGGGTTGATCTCCTTCAGGATTGACTGGTTTGATCTCCTTGCAGTCTGAGGGACTCAAGAATCTTCTCCAGCATCACAATTCTCTAAAATGATAGAACACAAGCCTGGATGCTATTAAGGCCTTCAGGACACCATTTTTCAGTTTGCCGAGGAATGAAGTATACTGAAAAAGTAGAGCCTTGTGAAGGAGAGGGTTACGCTGGACACATGCTAGAAACCTGTATTCAGCCCCACAAAAGTGCTTTAGTTACAAGAGCCAAGACATTGTCCCCTCATTAAACCAGTCTCTCCAAGTTTCTGAAACTTGAAACTCCAAAAGTTCTGATTCATACATGGGTGCTGAGGCCCTAATCAGAATGCATGGTGGAGAAAAACACAGGCTACAGATTGGAAGGAAAAGAACAGAACTGGAGATCACAAAGATCTGGCTCTGTCCCTAAATACTTAACATTGGGCCACATCCCTTCATAAAAACAAAAGGGGGTAGATGATAATGAACTCTGCTGCTGCTGCTAAGTCACTTCAGTTGTGTTCGACTCTGTGCGACCCCAGAGACGGCAGCCCACCAGGCTCCCCCATCCCTGGGATTCTCCAGGCAAGAACACTGGAGTGGGTTGCCATTTCCTTCTCCAATGCATGAAAGTGAAAGGTGAAAGTGAAGTTGCTCAGTCGTGTCCAACTCTTAGCGACCCCATGGACTGCAGCCTACCAGGCTCCTCCGTCCACGGGATTTCCCAGGCAAGAGTACTGGAGTGGGGTGCTATTGCCTTCTCCGATAATGAACTCTAAGCTCCCTTTAAGCTTTGACATGCCATGATTACAGACATACTTCTGAGAGTGGAGAAAATAACTAAATAAAGGCATACTTTGCAGGTTTGCAAAGGATGATTGTTGAGCCGAGCTGACAGGGACCCACAGGTTGGGTCCATTTTCCATTGCTGACAGGAAAATGAATGATCTTCATTGAAGATGAACTTCAATAACTTAATAATTTTGCCAGAACCAGCCCTGACTATCAAAGAAAGACACTCCTGAGTCAAAGTTGAGATCTGTATGAACCATTCTTCCAGGAGCAAGGCCGCCCTAGAGGTGAGGAGGTGAAGGGTGCAGCCGCCGCGCTGATGTGTGACTGGGCCCTTTCTGCTCCAGCAAGCCCCTGCCTTGAGTGCCCTCCTCAATGAGCCCTTCCTGTCTAAAGCCCACCCGACCTGCAGCACCCAGCTCAAGGCTCTTCTCCTCCACGAAGCCTCTGGCATCATCACATCACCCAGTGATCTCTCTGTGGTCCTTCATCCTGGGTCCCTTGGTTTATGTTCCCCTCACTTAAAAATTTCTGATTGTGGATGGGCCTCTCAGCAAGGATGGGAGACCCCAGAGGGTGCCAGAGAAGACACTCCCAAGGGCACCTCGGTCCCCACTGACAGACGCTGGGTGGGAACTTAGGTTCCCCAGATTCAGGGCTCTTCCCTCCACATCCACCAACCACACCCACTGCTAGCTTCCCCTACGCTTGCTGCCTTTTTACTGCATGCTCATTTCAACCTCCTTGCCCCTGAAACTTCTTCCTGAACCTCATGTGTATGAGGCACTGTGTTAGGCTGCTTGAAAACATTCCTGTAATCATTCCAGCCCTCCTGGAAGTACACATCAGCAGTCTCATTTCACAGATGAGGCGCAGTAAGGCTGGGTGACTTGTCTGAGATCACAGAGCTAAGAACAGAAGGGCTAGGATTTGAAATCAGGACTCTCTAGTTGTCAGAGATTATCATTATCATCACCGGTACTTAGCAAAGAGCAACGATTTAAAGACACTACTTTAAATCCTCCCCGCCTTGCCATGTAGCTATTCATCTTAACCAGATGAGGTTACTGCCCCCCGAAGCCATCACTGACCACCATCCCAAGCTGAGTTTAGTGTCCTCCTAGTCTTCCCTCCACCCCTGCCACCACGCTTCCTCTACTTTTAGCATGTAGCTACTGCCTTGAGAAGACCAGCTTTCTGTCTCCTCCACTGAATAAAAGCAACTTGGAGGACGTCTTGTCAGCGGCTTGAAAGTGTTCGTCGCTGAGTCGGGTCTGACTCTGTGCAAACCCATGGACTGTAGCCCGCCAGGCTCCTCTGTTCATGGGATTCTCCAAGCAAGAAGACTGGAGCGGGTTTCCATTCCCTTCTACAGGGGGTCTTCCTGACCCAGGGATTGAACCTGTTTCTTCTGTGTCCTGCATTGTTAGGTGTCTTTTCTACCGCTGACCCCACCCAGGAAAGGCTGCTTATTCAGTAAATGACTCTTGAATAAATAAGGTTGACAGACATTCACAAGAAGCCTCTGCCGATGGCACAGCACATTTTCCGTTCGCCCTGGCCCCTCACTCCTTCCAGGAGGGTGCGTTCACTTGCAGGCAGAGCAAGAACAGGTGGCCCTGGCTGCCCAGCACAGCAGCATCGGGGGGACGTCACCTCCCAGTGACACTTGGCGTTTTCTCACCCAGTCTGGTATTCGTGACTTTGCTGGGGCCTAGGCAAAGCCAGATCCAAGCGACTTCCCAGAGACAGACGGCAGAAGAGCGTGACATCCACCACACCTTTCAAATCGCCGATTCCCTGTGGCAAGAGCGTTTTGGTGGCTCTCTGCAAACATTCAGTGGGCCTCACTGGAAGCCACGTGGAAGGACTCTACAGCCTGAATGAGTGGGCATAAATCATCTCTTTTATCTCTTGTGGCAATTTGTAAAGAATAAATCAATCAGCAATCAGCGAGAATTCAGAGGTTGCTGGAGAGGGGTGAGAAGATTTTCAGAAAAGGCCATAACACCCTCTCCCAGGCATTCAGAGTCACAGCATTAAACCCTTATTCTACAGACACCTCCTTTCGCCACAGACAAACACTGAACCACCACTCACTGCAGACCTACTTAGAAATAAGCTCCCTCCTAGACGCTGCACAAATGATGGTGAACAGATGAAACCTGGCATCACAGGTGAACCCTTACCAGGGAGAGGCTGCTCCTCAGGCCGTTTGTACTTGCTGGAGTCAAGGCACAGGCAATTACTTAATCAAGTAGGTGAATGGTTCTTTGGAAAAGCAGGACCAAGGGGGAGCTTGACCAAGACAGGACAGTCACCCCTCTGTATCCACAGGGGGCTTGCCTTTTCTGTTTGTGTGTGCGTGTGTGCGCGCACGTGTGTGTGTGTGTGTGTGTGTGTGTGTGTGGTTTTCTAAAATGTTTGAATTTTTCTAGAATTCAAAATAAGCTTTAAAAAAAGAAACATTGAGACCAATTAGGGAGTGGGACATTAAAAAAATACAGAATAATAATAAAAAAAAAATCTCAAGTTTCCTCTCCAGGGAAGTTACTAATTGGCTGGAGGGAAAGAGTCCACAGAGATCCATAAATATCATTTCAAGGCAAGGGGACTAAACTCACACCAGGAAGACCTTGATGTACGAAATCAAGGTCTAAGATCTTTCATCATACCAAGATGTAGCCTGGTCCCTCTTCTCCTCTCAGCTCTAGCAAATGAGGCACTTCTATTTGGAGCAGTTCTGCTCACAGGACTCTTTTTGGAACTTGGAGAACAGGGTGTGTGGGGTCAAGGAGAGGGAAGAGCTGTAGTTCTAAGGGTAATCCCAGGGCTCAGTGATGCCAAGTTCTGGAACAGGTGTCTGAGCTTGAGACAGGGGCCCCAGACAAAGAAAGGGAGGACCGACGGAAGCAGGCTAAGCCCACGGCAGCCTCCTCTGCACTTTTCCTGACGTGCCTGCTCCTTCTCTGAAGGCTGGGAGTCAACCAGTCTAGGCAATCACAGAGGTAAAGTGTTACTTCCTCAGGCGTGTCCGACTCTTTGCAATCCCATAGACTGTCGCCCTCCAGGCTCCTCTGTCTATGGGAATCTCCAGGCAAAAATACTGGAGTGGGTTGCCATTTCCTTCTCCAGGAGATCTTCCTGACCCAGGGATGGAATCTGGGTCTTCCTCACGGCAGGCACTTTCTTTACCATCTGAGCTGCCAGGGAAGGCGATCACAAGTTGGGAGATAAAACAGAAGCAAAGGAAAAAGTGGGACTATAATAAAAATGAACAACAACAACAACAAAAAACCACAACAGTTTTGTGGAAACTGCATGGCAATTTCTCTGGGGTTACCATAAAATTCTAGGACCAAAACTTCACTTTTGCCAAAACATCTTCAGATAAGCAGGGGATGCATGTGTTCTTTGTGGCACAAAAGAAAAGCTAAAGAGAAGTAAAAAGAAAAGAAGCTGACAATGAAGTCATTTTTACTTATTTCGTGTTTGAAGCCAGCATGGCAATAAGGCAAAAAGGTCAGACCAGCAATTGCTGAATGTCGGTGAATAGCCTTGATCCCTGGAATACTCCATAAGTGAAAGTCGGTCACCTCCTAGCCAACATTGTGATCACTGCTTGATGAGTCCTTTGAGGGAAGAGGGGGAGAGAGTGTGTCTGTGACCTTTGGTGAGCACACAGCCACTGACAAAAAAGGGGGAAAGTCACTCCTGGTTTTCCTCTTGTCCCTCTGCCCTGGACGCTCATTACTGCTTGGGGACCACCCTCGGGGAGCTGACGCAAAGCAGGCTATGGGACTCAGCACCGTGATGTCAGTCCTGCCATGTGAACGTCTTTCTAGGGGACAAGCATCTCCCTCCTCCCTCGGGGCTGACGGACACAAGTGCAAGGAGAAATAAATCTGTCTGACATTCTAACTGTCCAGCAGCCAGCGATGCCGATCTCCATTCCCACCCTTTGGCCAGGTGGTCAGACAACACATCCACTGTGGTCCTGTGAAGGGAGCAGGCATGGTCCCCTGTACTCTGCACACTTGAAAAGTCATCATTGGGAACCAGGAGGGCAGTGATGGCTTTGCCTCTAACCACTGGGAAATGGCTGCATGCAAGTTATGCCTCCAGTGAAACTGAAAGTCCCCAAAGAATACCATCGTTTATTGCCAGAGACAGAACTTTTTGGTAACTGTGTTTGTGAGGGTTCGACTTACACTTTAGAAACAGCTAAGCAAAGAATCCAATCTCTGAAACAGCAATTCTATGGACTTCAATGGGGGACCAGGAGGCGAGAGATTTTCTATTCCGAACAAACTCTGCACAAGTGAACAGGATTAACATTTCAGTATGTCCAAAAAGAAAATCACTGTGTATTTTAAAAATGTAACAGTTCTCTTAAGTCCTCATCCAGTGAAGATCTAAGGAGTTCCAATTGCTAGACATCTGCTGGGCTAAAAGAAGTACATGTCCCTCTTTGCTCTGTGACTCGAATTCAATTTCTTGATCTTGGGCTCATGTGAAGCTGAGGGATCTTAAGGAGAGAAGATAACACTGTATTTTCCCTGTTCATTTCTGTTGTCATAGAAACCTCTACAGTTTTTGAATACGTTTCAGGAAACCTGTGTCTCCCTCTTGATCTTGTAGCAGTGAAGTTTGGGAAGGATCAGTGCCCTCCTCTTGGTTTTTGAGCACTCTAGCTGGGGATGTTTCTTGACTTACCTCCTGACCTGAACACAGCACCCCTTGAGTTCTCAGCACACAGAAAAGGCTGTTTTCAAAGCAACTTGTGAAGAAATTTTTGTCTCTGAAACACAGACCTAAAGTGAATTCTCTACCTACGTTTTTCAGTGGATGCTTTCAGCTGGGAGCAAGCACAAGTGATAATATTTGAGCACAATCCACTTGAGTGTTTATATACACACTCCTGAAAATAAAAGAACAGACTGAAAGCACATTTTCAACCCAAGCCCTAGGGTGTAAAGGCAGATGTAAGAAAAAATTAAGCATGTTTCAGGGAGTCAGAGCTGGAGAGAAGCCAAGCTTTGAACCAGGCTGAAGAAAGCGGCAGGAATATCCACTTGGGTTTCTGAAATAAGCCACAGCAGGATAACCTGAGAAGGGACTGCATTACAATTCTCTAGGATCTGAACTGAGAAACTGACATTCGAGGCGCATACAAGAAAGCCTAGAAACAAGAACATTTTTGTTTCCTCTTGTTAAGCAGGTCAAAATAGCCCGGGGCACAACCTCTTTACAGCATGACATGCCATGTTCAAAGAAAGCAAAACATCCTACAACCAGTTCAAGTTTGGTATATGAAGCAGGGAACCCAAAGCCGGTCCTCAGTGACAACCTGGGGGGGTAGGGTGGTGGGGGTGGTGGGAGGGGGGCTTCAGGATGGAGGGGACACATGTATACCTATGGCTGATTCATACTGATGTATGGCAAAAACCATCACAATGTTGTAAAGTAATTCTCCTCCAATTAAAATAAATTTTAAAAATACTATGCAAAACACAAGTTAACAGGAGTAGGATTCAAAACAGAATAGTTTTCCCAGACCCATGTATTTGGTGAGCTTTCTATGTCAGTACGTATAGTTCCACTGTTCTCAATCCCTGCAGAGCATTCCTTAATAAGGATATATTATAATTAAACAACTTCTGCGGGAAAAAAAACATCCTACTTGCTGCATTCCTTCCACCCAACACAACAGGTTGCTTCAGTAAGGCCTTCCTCGTGGGAACAAAATGAGTGTTACACATTTTATTTCTTTGCCTTGGAAAGGTTCTCCTTAGGACGTCTTACTCGCCTATCCTTCTCCAATTAACAAAGAAAGCAAGCACCTGGGATTTTAAGCTATCACTCACTAGTCAGAACGATCTTCCACCATTCAAAAGTCTGCTCAGGCTCTAAGACAAATGTTTGCTAACAGTTGCTTAGAAAGTCATGCCCCATCTGTGGGAGAAGGTGAGGGTGGGATGATTTGAGAGAATAGCATTGAAACATGTATACTACCATATGTGAAACAGAGCATCAGTCCAAGTTCCATGCATGAAGCAGGGCACTCAAGGCCAGTGCACTGGGATGGCTCTGGGGGATGGGATGGGGAGGCAGGTGGGAGGGGGGTTCAGGATGGGGGACACATGTACACTCGTGGCTGATTCGTGTCGGTGTGTGCCAGAAACCACTACAGTACTGTGGAGTAATTGGCCTCCAATTAAAATAAATAAATTAAAAAAAAATACAGTTGGATCTTAAAAAAAAAAAAAGAAAGAAAGAAAAAGTCATGCCCCAGAATGAGGGTGGAAGGGGAGAGCATTCTCTCACTGGGAATACTGCTAAGTCACTTCAGTTGTGTCCGACTCTGTGCAACCCCATAGACAGCAGCCCACCAGGCTCCCCCGTCCCTGGGATTCTCCAGGCAAGAGTACTGGAGTGGGTTGCCATTTCCGAATATAGGAAAAATACAGGTTTTTAAGTCATTCACAGTTCCTTGAAAGTGACCTGGACTGAAGAGTTTGGGTTTTGTTTGTTTTCAGACTGAGCAGAAAGCCTTCGGGCCCTGGACTCCTCAAATTAAAAATCAGATACCAGTCTAAGCAAATTGTTTCTTCTTACTTGCTGCCTTCAGATATGGAGTATCATCTGCCTTCATCCAGGTCTGAACTTCAGGAGCCCATCTTGCAAGCAGTTTTCAGTCCACAAACCAAGTGAAGAGACTTCTGCTTTTCAGCGGGAGAGTCGCTGACATGGAGGGCCTGGCTGCTCTTCAGAGCACAGCCCAGGTGGCTGCAGTCTAAACACGGGGCTGTGTGCTTTCTGCTCGGGAACCATCGAGCACAGAGGGAAACTGCTTAACCGTGCCCGCCTGTTCAGAATAACGACGTCAGAAGAACCTGATTAAGAGGCCTGTAGCCGGCCATAAGGTCAACATCTGATAAACACGCCTCACCCGCAAATCACCAGGCTGTGTCTCTGCCGCTCCACGCAGGCCAGCACCTCTCTCTCTCTCTCGTGCAATCCTATCTTAAACCAAGACCTAATTTTTGGCTAATTCCTAATTCAAAGTAGGCAGGCACTAGACAGCGCATACGAAAGGAACGTTAACCCCTGAATATTGAATTTCCTGACAACTGATTTATGCTACCATGGCAATGCTAACTCCATTTAACTTAATTGCTTTGGTTTATGTTCTTCTCAAAAGCACAAAGGAGGGAAGGTTATTAGTGCATAAATGCCCAGGGTCTGGGACTCAAAGTGCACTCTCCCCTCACTCCCTGTCTTAGGGTGTTAGAAAACGCTTCCTCTTATTCCTTGAGAATAAGAGATGGGTACGGTCAACCCACAAAATGAGTTGAGTAATGAGTTGGTTGTAAAACATCATGATGAACTCGAGCTGTACAGTGCTTGCTGGACCGGCCCTGCGTATTTTCAGTGCCCGTGTCTGTGCTAAGGTCGATGCGGTTGCAGAGGGCGCAGCTATGTCCTGGCATGATGTTATCATGGGATAGGGCAGAGCAGGGTGGAGGAATAAGCCAGAATTCATCACCGGAGTGCAAATTTCATGGCACTGAGAAACTCAGTCAGAAGGAATTCAGATCGTCTTGAGGCTGGGTTTATTTGAAGGAAATAAGAACCCAAGGTCAAAGAGAGGATGATGGTGGAAACATCTTAGCTAGGTTGGTGTCTGGAGTATAAAAGGCCTCTCTGACGTGTTTCTAACTTGGGGGAAGTGGCACCTTGATCTGGTACCCACGAAAATGTCCCCGGGACCCCTGACTTTCCCTCTGATGGGGCGGCATAGAGTTTCAACACTTCTCCAGCACTGGTTCCTTCATGGCTGCTCATCTCCACTGTGCCCTGGCGCCAACGCCACCTCACAACACCTCCGTGGGTACCATTCTCCTGACATCTTCCAACACCATTCCTTGGGATCCACACAACAGGAATGGAGCCTGCAGAACTCCAGGTCTCAGCAGCCTGCCTTCCTCTGCTTGAAAAAGCCCTGGGAACCCATTTAAGGCTAGTGTGACCCAGACCAGCCTTTAATGTGCTTTGTTTCTAGAAAAACGTTCAGTGTTAGGGAACTGGCATGATCAAGCACTTTTGGAGCAAGGTTCTCCTGGGAGACCCCAGCTGGCTGCTGGCATCATGGGGAATAACCAAAGGGGAGGCAATCTGGACCATCTTTCCCTCTCCCCAAAGTATCAAAAGTTAGCTATCTTAATCATTTAGCCTGGTTTCATTTAGAGACATAGAATGACCCAGAAGGAACTCTGAGAAGGGACCCAAGACACTGCCCTCAGCCCTCAAGGCAGTAAATAAACAGTCACGTGAAAGTATGTCCTATTTAAAGTTTCAAGAAAAGATTCCACAGCCTCACATGGTAAACTGTTCCCAAAGTTTTACAGTCATAACAGAAATTTCTCATGTTGTAGCTTAAGCCCACGTGGTCTTTTAGTGTTCTAGCCTAGACAGTTTTTTATATAAGAAATGTGGCATATTAAAACAAAACAATTCATTTATAGAAATGAAAACTGACTTTCAAATCTTCCTAAGAATCTGTACTTTTACTTCCAATGAGGTAACCCAGTGTCCCATACGTAGTAGGCATTCCTTAAATTTTTTTGAATGCATTATTTAAACATTAAAAAAAAAAAAAAAAAACTGGGGGAAGATTTTTTTTTTTCCCCAAAAGTGGTAGAAAGAGGAAGAACAGTGTGAAGCTACAAAGAGATGGACTTGGATCTCAACTGTTAGAGCCGTCCAAAGATGCAGGAGGTGGAGGGGACGACAGAGGATAAGATGGCTCGATGGCATCACCAACTTGATGGACATGACTTTGAGCAAGCTTCGGGAGTTGGTGATGGACAGGGAGGCCTGGCATGCTGCAGTCCATGGGGTCGCAAAGAGTCAAACAAGACTGAGTGACTGAACTGAAACTATCCAAAGATGGATTAGCCTGCAGTGGGGAATAAGTTCCCTGCCACTGGGGGTATTCAAGATGGACAACCAGAATGCTGTCAGTGGTATCTGGGAACTGAAAGAGTGGCTGGGTTAGTCCATCCTCAAAGTACTTTGATCCAGACAACGAGGGGCAATTATAACTGACTCTAAGAGTTATAATCAAGGTTTTCTGGGTCTTCAGAGAAGGCAGCAAAGCCATGCAGGTAGGATGGTGGTTCTCCATCTTGGCTGCACGTTGTAACCACCTGAGCTTTTAAATATCAAGAAGCCTGAATCCCACCCCTAGCAGCTCTGATTTAAATAATCTTGAGAGTAGCCCAGGGTGGGGGGAAATTTTAACAGCTCCCCAACTGCATCCCAATATAAGAAGCACTGAATTAGAAGAGATTGAAGAAAAGTCATGATAGAAAGAGAAATTATGTCTGGGCCGTAAACTCTGGACAAGATTTGAATAAGTGGAGAGACAGAGAAATTTCTGATATAACTTGGTATGTGTTTGATAAGCATGTTATAAATAACATGTTATATAAAATGTGTTCATGCTCTAAACAGCAGCCATAAACGATTACAAAAAGAAGGTTAATTACTAACTTTTGTCAGAGTTTATGGGCACTTGTTCTGAGATATTAATTCCAAATGAATTTCTTTCAAGCATTTCAATAATATTTCCCCTATATTAGTTACAATTATGTTTGTCCTCAGCCCAGTGATGTGTAGTGTAGAAAAAATTAAACAAAAGGGGAAGCTGCATTATAAAAAAATGACATGGACAATTCAATTATAAAAGATTAGTAAAAATCTTTTATCTGATACTTGAAAGTATTAATAACCATGGACGTTTCTTTAAATTTAATTAATTCAGTGGTACCTGGTAAATTAAGCCCACCAAACTGAGCGTATAGCAATCAGTCATTGTGTCTAGTCTGGTTTTATATCCATCTCTTCTTCTCTGAAAGGTGGGCGGAATCAGATATTTATCTCCCAGCTTTCCATGTTAGTGTCTGCTTACTAACACACAATAATTGGAGAGTGAATGGGTAATAAAACAAACCGCATTAGCCATTAAAAGAGTTATGCTACATAGATGTAATCATTCTTTGTAAAAAAAAAAATCATTGCATGATAGCTGGGAAATATTCTTTTCAAATGATAGATAATAAATCAAATGGGCATGATTAATATCAGCACAGGGAAATTTGCAGTGGTGCTTTCAGTTGCAATATTTTTCTTGTCTGCATAAATCTGCTGAAAAGAGGTTGTAGAGAAAAGGGAAGCTATATATATTCAGGAAATGAGTAAGTCCAGTTCTAAACATAGGGCTGTGTTTCTGTACATGAAATAGAGTAAATACCCACTCTGGTAAACTTTAACTGGAAAATGGAAAAGTCTCATGCATTTCTATTTCAGGATGGATGCAGATACTATGGCGACCTCACCCCACGGCCTCTGGGCCCACCTCTGGGCTCACCTGCAGCCTTGGTGAACAGAACCTCTTCATACCTCCCTTCTCTGCTTTTATACCCAAGGACTTTGTCTGGCATTAAAAGTCTACTAGGAGGGAGTCCTGAAACATGTCAGGGATTTAATGCTCCCAAGGTGATTCTCAACCGATGAGGGCAAGAGTCAATGGATAAATCTCTCAGCTTTCCCATCTTTCAGTGGGACAATTCTGAAGTGTGCTCTACAAAGTTTCTTAAAAAATTCTCAGCAGAACTGAGCCCACTTGTCCATGGCAATTACCTGCATCTCAGTTACCCATGTTTAATGCATCCTTTACTATTTTTTCCTCTTTCTTTCTCCTTTACTTCACTTTGGCTTCCTTGAGTCACCTATCAAATAAGCTACCAGTTCAGTTCAGTTCAGTCGCTCAGTCGTGTCTGACTTTTTGTGACCCCATGAATCGCAGCACGCCAGGCCTCCCTGTCCATCACCAACTCCCAGAGTTCACTCAGACTCACGTCCATCGAGTCCATGATGCCATCCAGCCATCTCATCCTGGGTCGTCCCCTTCTCCTCCTGCCCCCAATCCCTCCCAGCATCAGAGTCTTTTCCAATGAGTCAACTCTTCGCATGAGGTGGCCAAAGTACTGGAGCTTCAGCTTTAGCATCATTCCTTCCAAAGAAATCCCAGGGTTGATCTCCTTCAGAATGGACTGGTTGGATCTCCTTGCAGTCCAAGGGACCCTCAAGAGTCTTCTCCAGCACCACAGTTCAAAAGCATCAATTCTTCGGCGCTCAGCCTTTTTCACAGTCCAACTCTCACATCATACATGACCACAGGAAAAACCATAGCCTTGACTAGACGAACCTTAGTTGCCAAAGTAATGTCTCTGCTTTTGAATACACTATCTAGGTTGGCCATAACTTTTCTTCCAAAGAGTAGGTGTCTTTTAATTTCATGGCCGCAGTCACCATCTGCAGTGATTTTGGAGCCCCCCAAAATAAAGTCTGACATTGTTTCTACTGTTTCCCCATCTATTTCCCATGAAGTGATGGGACCAGATGCCATGATCTTCGTTTTCTGAATGTTGAGCTTTAAGCCAATTTTTTCATGCTCCACTTTCACTTTCATCAAGAGGCTTTTTAGCTCCTCTTCACTTTCTGCCATAGGGTGGTGTCATCTGCATATCTGAGGTTATTGATATTTCTCCTGGCAATCTTGATTCCAGCTTGTGTTTCTTCCAGTCCAGCATTTCTCCTGATGTACTCTGCAGAGAAGTTAAATAAGCAGGGTGACAGTATACAGCCTTGACGTACTCCTTTTCCTATTTGGAACCAGTCTGTTGTTCCATGTCCAGTTCTAACTGTTGCTTCCTGACCTGCATACAGATTTCTCAAGAGGCAGGTCAGGTGGTCTGGTATGCCCATCTCTTTCAGAATTTTCCACAGTTTATTGTGATCCACACAGTCAGAGGCTTTGGCATAGTCAATAAAGCAGAAATAGATGTTTTCCTGGAACTCTCAAGCACCCTCCAATTCTTTATTATAGGTTCTGCTTTTGAAGAATCAAACTACAAATAGAGCATCTAACCTTTCATTGGCTTCCTAAGCCGCCCAGAGAAATAAAGCTTTGAGAATATGCCTTGTATACCTGACAAACGATGGAGGGTGGCTGATCAGATGCAGGGACAGATGCAAAGATGGATGGATAGAGGCACAGATGGGTGGCTGGACCAACAAAAGGGTGTTACTGGGGAAAACAGAAAAAAAAAATTAAGTTAATACTGGAGCCATGGGAAATAACATTTGAAGGAAAGAGAAACAGAAGTTGAAGAAGGAGACTCAATTATTCCTGTTGGCCGGGTTCCAGGATCCAGTTGCATGATTCTGATGGAAGAGCAGTGCCAGTGTAAGAGAAGAAGGAAGCACTTCATGAGCACAGCTGAGAGGTTTATCCATTGACTCTTGTCCGCTTTGGTTGACAGGTAACTCGGGGACATCAAAAAGGCACTCTCTCTGGATGCCTAGACCACCATGTGCTTAACTACACAGCCACTGATGATTCAAGTTCATATTTTATACCATTTTCTCACACTTCATTGCTTCATAATCTTCAGTTCAGTTCCGTCGCTCAGTCGTGTCCGACTCTTTGTGACCCCATGAATCGCAGCACGCCAGGCCTCCCTGTCCACCACCAACTCCCGGAGTTCACTCAGACTCACGTCCATTGAGTCAGTGATGCCATCTAGCCATCTCATCCTGGGTCTTCCCCTTCTCCTCCTGCCACCAATCCCTCCCAGCATCAGAGTCTTTTCCAATGAGTCAACTCTTTGCATGAGGTGGCCAAAGTACTGGAGTTTCAGCTTTAGCATCATTCCTTCCAAAGAACACCCAGGACTGATCTCCTTTAGGATGGATTGGTTACATCTCCTGGCAGTCCAAGGGACTCCCAAGAGTCTTCTCCAACACCACAGTTCAAAAGCATCAATTCTTCGGCACTCAGCTTTCTTCACAGTCCAACTCTCACATCCATACATGACTATTGGAAAAACCATAGCCTTGACTAGATGGACCTTAGTCGCAAAGTAAGGTCTCTGCTTTTGAATATGCTATCTAGGTTGGTCATAACTTTTCTTCCAAGGAGTAACCATCTTTTAATTTCATGGCTGCAGTCACCATCTGCAGTGATTTTGGAGCCCCCAAAAATAAAGTCTGACACTGTTTCCACTGTTTCCCCATCTATTTCCCATGAAGTGATGGGACCAGATGCCATGATCTTCGTTTTCTGAATGTTGAGCTTTAAGCCAACTTTTTCATGCTCCACTTTCACTTTCATCAAGAGGCTTTTTAGTTCCTCTTCACTTTCTGCCATAGGGTGGTGTCATCTGCATATCTGAGGTTATTGATATTTCTCCCGGCAATCTTGATTCTAGCTTGTGTTTCTTCCAGTCCAGTGTCAATTTAATATTTAATGCTTTTCTTTTAACCTCCATATTAGAATTTTGATTCCAGAGAGATGATATTTTAAAAAAATCAAGTGAGGATAACATAGAGGCCAAGAGAATAAAGACTAAAAGAACATCAATCTGGTTAAGTGTGCCTTGTGCCACTAAGAGGGCTGCTATGATCTTGACTGAGAAGTTCTTATCTTTGTAGCTGAGTCTTGGCTAAGATAACTTCAGCATTCAGTGGCAATGGCTCATGGAGATATCGACGAACAGTTTGCAGCCTGCTACCTTCTACCTAGTTCTGGCCCAAGGAAACAAGGAGCCGCTCTGGTAGAGGCAGGTCCTATCCCTACAGGGAGTTTATTCTCATTGAGACATATGGGAATGGACTGAGGGGAGGGTCGATGTTAAGGAGTGGTTTCAACTGCACAGCCCTGCCACTACCTTGATTTTGGAGGTCAGCTAATCCTACGGGATGAATCATCTAATCAAGAACCAAAGGATTGTTCTGACCCTGCCTAGGGCACTCTGAGCCCTCTGCATACCTTGAGGTAATCTAATCAACACCACCCATGAATGCATTCATTCAAAGACATTGGCTTTTCAAGCACATTATGGTAAGCATTCACAGGCTTTCCTGGTGGCTCAGATGGTAAAGAATCCATGTGAAATGCAGGAGACTCGGCTTCAATTCCTCGGTTGGGAAGATCCCCTGGAGAAGGGAATGGCAACCCACTCCAGTATTCTTGTCTGGAGAATTCCATGGACAGAGGATCCTGGCAGGCTACAATTCATGGAGTCTCAGAGTCAGACACGATTGAGTGACTAACACAACACTAAGTATTCATTTTTTAAAAGGAGTCTCTGCACCGGAGGTAACTATAAGGAATTTGGTGGAAATTATGATAGGTAAGTAACATTGTCTTATTTTTTTAATTTTATCTATTTATTTGTTTGGCCGTGCCAGGTCATAGTTGCGGCATGCAGGATCTTTGGTCTTCATTGCAGCATGCAGGATCTTTAGTTGCAGCACATGGATCTAGTACCCTTACCAGGGACTGAACCCAGGGTCCCGGCATTAGAAGCACAGAGTCTTAACCACTGGACCACCAGGGAAGTTCCATATTGTCCTATTTAATCAGATTTAAGCATGTTCTACTGTCCTATTTAAGCATGCAATATCTAAAAGCCTTTCAGGTTCAGAGAGACATTGAATCGAAAGTTGTAATAAATTTTTAATTCTTTTAAAACAAAACCCTGTTGCAAAGACTCATGAAGAACAGGAAAACAATAAAATTATCCCTGCCTCCTGTTACAGCCGCTAGTCAGTCTCCAATCCTGTTTGGCAGCTCAGGTTGAGTACATGGAATTCATAGCAGTCTAGCCCTTTCCAAAAGGAAAAAGAGAAACAAATTAGGGGGTTAATCCTTGCTGTCTGATGAACTCCCACTGTCCGAATCACATGCTGCTGAATAAACAGATTTAAAGCCTCTGTTTGCAAAAGCATTTTGATTATCATTCAAAGTTGTTGTGTTTTTCCCACCAAACTCACTACTTATGTCATCTTGTAAAACAGACAGTTGGGAAAGTATTAAGGGCTGATCCTTCTTAGGAAAATGGGTTGTCATAGTTACCGTTTTATAAATATGGGCTCTGGACCAATTCCAATACTGATGACAGTTAGGAAACATCTTTCTAATTAGATGGCCAGAGAATTAAAGTTACATACTTTGTGTTGTCTCACAAGAAAAACAAAGGTCTCTGAAATTTAAAATTTTAGTTTAATTTTAAAAATATGCTTGAAAAAAATAGCTGCTACTGTTAGGGAGTAAATAGAAGCAGTCTCCATTTCTTGAAGTAAGATTTTTAGTTAAAAAATAAATAAATAATATGCACAAGCTCCTTTTAAATTGTTGTATAAAAATAATAGAGACGAAATCACTAATCAAAGTTGTTACTTAAATGTCCTATCTACTCACCTTCTCTCCCAAGGTATTTCCACACATGAGCAAACAGTTATGATAACTTTAATTATGAATGACTATGACAGCAAACTAAGATTGTATAAGACCAATAATATCAGATTATTTACTATATTATTTTGAGGCACACTTCTTCAAATTGCTGTAGAAATCTTTCTGAGAATGAAGGAGAATGTTGGAAGCTTAATTTTGGGGTGGGGGGAGGTATACTCTCAACACACCAAAGAAGTGACCGTGTAATCTCACAGAAAGGAGAAACCTCCCTGACTCAAGGGCCACAGTTTTCTATTCAAGCCACACCCCTCCATCCACACACATGACATCCTACTTCAAAAGCTCACGTCCAAACTCGAGCCTCCCAACAGATGCTCAACACATAGCTGTGGAACGAATGAACAACTAAGAGTTGATCTACCCACAGAAAAGCTTCAAATCCAAACAGAAACAGAACAATGAAAAGGCAACTAAGAATGGGAAAAAATAATTGCAAAAGAAGCAACTGACAAAGGGTTAATCTCCAAAATATATAGGTGGCTCATACAGCTCAATATCAGAAAAACAAACAAGCCAATCAAAAAATGGGCAGAAGACCGATACAGACACTTCTCCAAAGAAGACACACAGGTGGTCAACAAACGTGTGAAAAGATGCTCAACATCGCTGATTCTTAGAGAAATGCAAATCAAAACCACAATGAGAGGTATCACCTCACACCAGTCAGAGTGGCCATCCTCAAAAAAATCTACAAACAATAAATGCTGGAGCGGATGTGGAGAGAAGGGTACCCTTCTGCACTCTTCCTAGGAATGTAAACTGATACAGCCATTATGGAAAGCAGGATGGAGTTTTCTTAAAAGACTAGGAATAAGTCTACCACGTGACCCAGCAATCCCACTACTGAGCATAAACCCTGAGAAAACCACAACTCTGAAAGACACATGCTCCCCACTGTTCATCGCAGCACTACTCACAATAGCCAGTACCTGGAAGCCACCGAGATGGCCACTGACAGACGAATGAATAAAGAACCTGTGGGGCAATTATGCCTCGAGTATGACTCAGCCATAAAAAAGGAACACATCTGCATCAGTTGTAGTGAGGTGGATGAATGCAGAGCCTCTTATACAGAGTGAAATACGTCAGAAAGAGAAAAACAAGCATATATATAACAGTTGGTGGGAAGTCGCTAAATAACACAGGGGGTCTAGCCTGGAGCTCTGTGATAACCTAGAGGGGGTCAGATGGAGGGGCAGGAGGGAAGCTTAGGAGGGAAGATATATATATTTATGCCTTATTTGTGTACAAGAAAAACTAACACAAAATTGTAAAGCAATTTTCCACCAATTAAAAAATAGATTTAAAAAAGGGTATGTCAATATTCCACTCTTCACTTTCAGTGGAACAACGATAGAAAAGTTAAAGGCACTGGATTCTGGAAGCTGAGTAATAAATAAAAATCTTCTTTTCAGGTTTGGCAAGTTTGCTATTTTCCTCATCCCAGCATTAGGCAGTGATCTGCAGTCACCAGTGATACCCCGCCAGAGTTAACCTGTCAAAACTCTCTAGTAACAAATCCAGTATATGAACTACACTGGGAAGAGACAGACGCACAGTGTACACTCATGGTGACGGGAAAGAGGAGGAGGCTTAAAATGAAAAGCCTCACTTCCGCCTGCCGCCTGTGTTTGCATAGATTCTCTGAAGGCCCAAGCACTTCATCTGTAAAATGGAGTAAATAATAACACTTATTTTAAGGGCTGGGCAAGATTCAAATGATGTGTGTGACAAGTGCTTTATAAACTACAAGGAATAAAATAAAATCAGAAATTCCAGAGTGAATTTTTCTCCTCAGTGCCAGCTGTGTCAGTCAGCTAGGGCTGCCATAACATAATACCACCGAGTAGGGGGCTTAATGGAAATTTTTTTTCTCAAGTTTTCTCACAGGCTGAGAGTGTAAAATCAAGGTGCCAACAGGTTGGATTCCTCCTGAGGCCAGTCTCCTTGGCTTGCAAGATGGTCTCCTTTTATCTCTTCACATGACTGTTCCTCTGTGATCACACACCCCTGGTCTCTCTGTGCCCCAATTTCTTCTTAGAAGGACATCAATTAGATTAGGGCTCACCCTAAAGGCCTCATTTTAGCTTAATCACCTCTTTAAAGACCCAATCTCTAAATACGGTCACTTTCCAAAGTACTAGATGTCAGAGCTTCAGTGTCTTTGGGTGGGGTTGGGGGGGGGGGAGCACAGAATTTAGCCCATAACACCAACTAAATATATTTTAATATAAAAGTGTGGTGAGGGGATGAGATACTGTAACAACACTGAAGGCTGATCTGCTGACTAATTAGCAGAATGCCAGAGTTAAATGATAGCATTTGGAGAAAACAATATATTATAATTGTTAAGAAAACAAGTCCATTACCAAATAACACATTTGTTTACACCAACGGCCTCACAACATTAACAGCTAAATGGAGTAGCTAATGGACTTTAGATCATAAGAAATGATTCGTGTAGCTGCTCTTTTCCTTGGCTGCTGGAACACAATCTTTCAATTTAACGGGGCTCAGTGAAGAAAGTACGCTGCTTATTTAGACTGGTAAATTTTTTACTCCCCCACCCCCAATTTTTTTCCTAAACATTACCAAGTAATTTTAGACACTATCAAATACTTGATTGACATTCTATTAGTTGGCATGACAGCTAACAACAAGTATAGGTAATACTTATTGAAAGCTTACCACATGTCAAGTATTATGCTAAGTGTTTTATACGCATTATCTTGTTTTATCCTTACCCAACCCTCATACAACAACCATGAGTATCTTTTTTACCTCAGCTTTAATGTGGAGATACTGAGGCTCAGAGAAGCTAATGACTTACCCATTTGGTCAGTGAAGGAGCTAAGATTCAAACTTGGTTGTGTCTAACTCCAGAGCCCATATTCTCAATTATCTCATGTGGCTCTCTTGTCTTAATCCTAACTGGACTTGTCAGTCATTGATGAAATGACTCTTTCTAAAGATTAGGCTGCAACTACATCATACCAAGGGCTACCCAGGTGGACCAGCAGCAAAGAATCCGCCTGCGATGCAGAAGACACAGGAGACGTCACCGGATCTCTGAGTCAGGAAGACCTCCCTGGAGGAGGGCATGGATGGTAATCCACTCCAGTGTTCTTGCCTTGGAGAATCCCATGGACAGAGGAGCCCGGCAGGCTACAGTCATAGCATCACAGAGGCAGACACGACAGAAGCAACTGAGCACACACACATGTACATCACAGCAAATCTGCAGGAAATTATATTAAAATACGAGTGATGCCTCCATCTAATTAGAAAACTCTAGCTGCCGTCTATGGGGTCGCACAGAGTTGGACACGACTGAAGCAACTTAGCAGCAGCAGCAGCAGCAGCAGCTCTTTTGGAAATTTCCACAGTTCTTGCATTCTCAGTTTCCCACAATTCTTCCAGGTCACCCAAGAATACTTCTTAGAGGCAGCATAGTTTGGGGGCATAAAACTGTGACAGATTTTTATGTGTATTCTCCGAACGCCAGCAAACAGAAGTGTAAGTCTCACAGAGGCAAAGGCTTGAGACTCAGCGACCAATGCAGGATAAGGCACCAATCTGAGAATGGGGAGATTAATTGAGAGCCTCATATAAAACAACAGAACCCTCACTTTCCTTTTATATCCAGTTCCCAAGTACCAACGTCCTTGTTCCTGGCACTTACATACTTATTCTCAAGGAAGTATTTCAGAAAAGAGAGGATCCTGGGAGGTGAGGATGAGTGGTAAGAAAGACTGAAAATTAATAATAAGTTTGATCATGTGGGAAAAAAATTTAGACCAGAAGACAGTGATAGGTACAAAAATTAATGATCAATTCCAGGATTTTTTAATCAATAAGAAATTAAATAATCCAAAACTAAATATTGATTTAATTTTAAAAAGTTGTGAAGTTACTATGTTATAAAGAAACTGGTAACAGGAAGGAGGTGAAATAAAAGTTAAATCCTCATCTAAAATATTAGGTAATCAATGGATAATGTTTAAAGCTGATACCTCAGTATAAGTTATAAGCACATTATTCAGAATTATGGATACAAACAGCTGAGTGGTGACTGTGCTGCTCTTGAGAAACAGGTCAAGATGGAGTCAGATGAAGGACTGCTATTTTTTTTTTTATATTATAAAGCCTTTTATATTACAATCTTTTCAGTACTATTTGACATTTTTAACTATATGTTTATTCCCTGGATAAATATAAAACACAATTTTAAAAAGATTGTGTTTTAAAATTGTGTGACTGGGAAGGAATCAAGATGGCAGAGTGGGAATACCCTGAATCACCTTCCTTGGGCACACCAAAATGACAGCTCCTCAGAGAGCAGCTTTTCATGAGAACAACCATAAGGCTAGCAGGAAACACTTCCTAAGACTAAAGATATAAGGAAGGAAACACAAGGAGATGGATAGGAGAAGCAGCATTCCCTAAGGAGCAAAAGTCTGAGCCTTGCTTTGGACTCCCCAACCCAGGGTTTTGTACCAAGAAAAATGAAGTCCCAGAAGATCCAGCTTTGAAAACCAGCAGGGCTTATCTTCAGGAGAGCTGGGGTTGTATAAGAAACAGAAACTCTCCTCTTAAAGGACATGTGAAAAAGCTCATACACTCCAAGTCCCAGTGCAGAGGAAGTAACCTGAAAGGCACCTGGGTTGGTCTTGGAGTCTCTTCTGGAGAGGCGAGAGGCAACTGAGACTCCCTGTGGGGACTGAGACACAGGCAGAAGACTTTTTTTTCGGATCTCATTCTACTGTGCTGATACTGGCACTGCCAAGTATAATTTTGAAATGCTCCTTCCAGTCTAGTATTGAGGGGGCCTTTCTACTCACCAGCAACCACACATGGCTGGGCCACACAGCCAGTCATGCTAGGAGCTGGCCTCGCCCAGCAGACCCACAGCAGCTACGTAAGTCAGAGCCTCATAGCCTCACTACCAGCATGCCTATGGGATCTGGCCCCACCACAAGAGAAGGACCCATGCAGCCACATAAGAAACATCCCAGGAGGATCTGTTCTGATGACCAGAAGGAAGTATGATGCTGGATCCCAGAGGATGTCTCCTACATAAGATTATTTCTCCAGGATCAGGGTTAGTTAGTTAGTTAGTTAGTTAACAGATTTACCTAATACAAAGATGTAAACACATAGAATTAGGCAAAACAAGATCATTTCTCCAAGATCAGAAAACATAACAGACTTACCTAGAACATAGAAAGAAACATACACAATTAGGCAAAACAGAGAAATATGTTCCAAACAAAGGAACAAGAGAAAAACCTCAGAAAAAAAGAACCAAACGCAACAAAGATAGACAAACTACCCAATAAAGAGTTGAAGGCAATGATTATAAAGATGCTCACTGATCTTGGGAGAAAAATGGATGAGTACGGGGAGAACTACAACAGATTAGCAACTACAGAAAAGAACCTGAAGAATATAATGACTGTCCGTCAGAGCCGAAGAATACGATAGCCGAAATGAAAAATATACTAGAAGGAATCAACAGTAGACTAGATGATACAGAAGAGTAGATCAGCAATCCGGAAGACAAGGTAGTGGAAATCACTCACGTGGAAGAGAAAAAAGAAAAATATATGCATATATATTTTGTATGAGGATCATTTAAGGGTCCTCTGAGACTACCATTCACATTATAGCGGTCTGAGAAGAAAAGGAAAGAGAGAAAGGTACAGACAAATTATCTGAAGTAATAAGAGATGAAAACTTCCAGGTTCAGAAAGCAAAGACAGTCCCAAACAAGAAAATCTCAAAGAGGTACACGCCAACACACCCAGTAATTTAAATGTTAAAAATTAATGAGAAAGAGAGAATCTTAAAAGCATCAAGAGAAAAGTGACTAGTTTTCTAGGTTTCAACAGAAACCTTGCAGGCCAGAAGGGAGATGCACAATATATTTAAAATTATGAAAGGCAAACCTAGAACCAAGAATATTCTACCCAGCAAGGTTATCATTCAGAATTGAAAGAGATAATGTTTTACAAACTAGCAAAAGTTAAAAGAATTTATCACCACTAAACCAGCCTTAAAAACATGTAAAAGTGACTTTTCTAAGTGGAAAGGAACAGGCCACATTTAGAAATAAGAAAATCATAAAAGTAAATATCTCCCTGGCAAAGGCAAACATATAGTAAGGGCAGTGGATCACCCAATCATAAAGTTAGTAGATAGGTTAAGAAAAATTAAAACAGTAAAACTATCCACAGGTCACCCTTGAACAACATGGGTTTGAACTATACAGGCCCACTTATACGTAGGTTTTTTTCAATAGAAAATGCACAGGTTTACCAGTTTCGTGGTTGACTTAATCTGTGGATATGTAGGGCCAACTATAAAGGAAAATGCAGAACAACTAACAGTTAACATAAAATTAAAAGATATAAAATATGATGTCAAAAAACATGAAACATAGGGGGCAATGAAAGTGTAGGTCTCTTAAAATATATTCAAGCCTAAGAGATCATAAACTTAAAAAATACACACATTTCTCATGTTTCAGTTCAGTCGCTCAGTCGTGTCCGACTCTTTGCGACCCCATGAACTGCAGCACACCAGGCTTTCCTGTCCATCACCAACTCCTGGAGTCCACCCAAACCCATGTCCATTGAGTCGGTGATGCCATCCAGCCATCTCACCCTCTGTCGTCCCCTTCTCCTCCTGCCCTCAATCTTTCCCAGCATCAGGGTCTTTTCAAATGAGTCAGCTCTTCGCATCAGGTGGCCACAGTATTGGAGTTTCAGCTTCAACATCAGTCCTTCCAATGAACACCCAGGACTGAGCTCCTTTAGGACAGACTGGTTGGATCTCCTTGCAGTCCAAGGGACTCTCAAGAGTCTTCTCTGACACTACAGTTCAAAAGCATCAACTCTTCGGCTCTCAGCTTTCTTCACAATCCAACTCTCACATCCATACATGACCATTGGAAAAACCATAGCCTTGACTAGACGGACCTTTCATGTTTAGTGTAAACCAAAAATCTATAATAGATACACAAAAGTAAAGAGAAAGAAATCCAAATGTCACACTAAATCTAGTTATCAAATAACAAGGGAAGAGAGCAAGAGAAGAAAAAATATAGCAGGGAACTACAAAAACAATCAGAAAACAATGAACAAAGTGCAATAATCACATACCGATAACAAATTACTGGAAATGTAAATGAACTAAGTGTTCCAATCTAAAGACAAAGAGTAAGTGAGTGGAGACAAAATAAGACTTACATATATGCTGCTTCCAAGAGACTGACTTCACATTTAAAGACATACACAGACTAAAAGTTAGGAGATGGAAAATGGTATTTCATGCAAATGAAAAGAAAGCTGGAGCTTATCAGAAAAAATAAACTTTAAAACAAAGACTGTAAAAGAGATAAAGAAGGGCATTGCTGCTGCTAAGTCGCTTCAGTCGTGTCTGACTCTGTGTGACCCCAGAGACGGCAGCCCACCAGGCTCCCCCATCCCTGGGATTCTCCAGGCAAGAACATACTGATAAAAGGACCAGTCCAACAAGATATAACACTTGAAAATATATAAGTACCCAACATACATGGTTCACCAAAATACATAAAACAAATATTAACAAACATAAAGGGATAAATAGTAGAAGACTTTAACACCCTACTTACATCAATGATCAGATTATTCAGGAGTAAAATGTAAGGAAATGCTGACCTTAACCTATACATTACAGCATAGGGATTTATTATATATATATATAACAATCCATGCAAAAAACTGTAAAATAAACATTTTTTTTTCAGGTGCATTTGGAACATTCTCCAGGCTACATTACATGCTAAGCCACAAAACAAGTCTCAGTAAACATAACAACACTGAAATCATGCCAAGCATCCTTTCTAATGAGAACAATATGAGACTAGAAATTAACTACAAGGAAAACTTAAAAATAAGTAGCCAAGTGGAAGGTAAGTAACATGCTACAAAGAAAAATAATTGGCTATTAAAGAAATTACAGAGGAAATCAAAGAAATAAAAAAAATAACTGGAGACAAATGAAAATGGAAACATAATGTACCAAAATCTACTGGGCATAGGAAAAGCAATTCTAAAAGGGAAGTTTATAGTGATCTAGACCTGCAGAGTACATCATGAGAAATGCTGGGCTGGAGGAAGCACAAGCCGGAGTCAAGATTGCCAGGAGAAATATCAATCACCTAAGATATGCAGACGACAACACCCTTATGGCAGAGAGTGAAGAGGAACTAAAAAGCCTCTTGATGAAAGTGAAAGAGGAGAGTGACAAAGTTGGCTTAAAGCTCAACATTCAGAAAACGAAGATCATGGCATCCGGTCTCATCACTTCATGGGAAATAGATAGGGAAACAGTAGAAACAGTGTCAGACTTTATTTTTTTGGGCTCCAAAATCACTGCAGATGGTGACTGCAGCCATGAAATTAAAAGACGCTTACTCCTTGGAAGAAAAGTTATGACCAAGCTAGATAGCATATTCAAAAGCAGAGACATTACTTTGCCAACAAAGGTCTGTCTAGTCAAGGCTATGGTTTTTCCAGTGGTCATGTATGGATGTGAGAGTCGGACTGTGAAGAAAGGTGAGCACTGAAGAATTGATGCTTTTGAACTGTGGTGTTGGAGAAGACTCTTGAGAGTCCCTTGGATTGCAAGGAGATCCAACCCGTCCATTCTGAAGGAGATCAGCCCTGGGATTTCTTTGGAGGGAATGATGCTAAAGCTGAAACTCCAGTACTTTGGCCACCTCATGCGAAGAGTTGACTCAATGAAAAAGACTTTGATGCTTGGAGGGATTGGGGGCAGGAGGAGAAGGGGACGACAGAAGATGAGATGGCTGGATGGCATCACTGACTCGATGGACGTGAATCTGAGTGAACTCCGGGAGTTGGTGATGGACAGGGAGGCCTGGCGTGCTGTGATTCATGGGGTCGCAAAGAGTCGGACATGACTGAGTGACTGAACTGAACTGAACTGAACTGAGACCTACCTCAAGAAACAGGTAAAATAAGCAATCCAATCTTTCTCTAAAGGAACCAGAAAAAGAAGAACAAAGCTCAAAGTTAGTATAGGGAAAGAAGTATTAAAGATCAAAGCAAAAATAAATGAGATAATGTCAAATAAACAATTTTAAAGATCAATGGAAGATGAAAAGACCCAAATATATAAAACCAGAAATGAAAGAAGAGAGGTTCAAACTGACACCACAGAAATACAGAGGATCCTATTATTAAGATAGTTATACAGTAACAAAGGACAATCTAAAAGAAATGGATAAATTCCTAGAAACATACAATTTTCCAATACTGAATCACAAAGAAACAGAAAATCTGAACAGATCAACTACAGTAATTAAATTGAATCAGTAATCAAAACCACTCACAGGAGAATTCTACCAAGCATTTAAGGATTAATACTTGTGCTTCTCAAACTACTCCAAAAAGCTGATGAGGAAGGAATGCTCTGAACTCATTCAACTAGGCCAGCATCATCTTCATTCCAAAACCAGACACACTCAAAGGAAAAAAAAAACAAACTTGCAGATCAATATCATAGATAAACATGGGTGCAAAAATCCTCAACAAAATATCAGCAAACTGAATTTAACAATACATTAAAAGGATCATACGCCATGATCAAGTGAGGTTTATCCCAGAGATGCAAGGATAACTGAATATCCTGATCAATGTTACACACTACGTTAACAAAATAAAGGGTAAAAACCATCTGTTCATCTCAATAGATGCATAAAAAGCTTTTGACAAAATTCAGCTTCCATTTATAATAAAAATTCTTAACAAAGTGGGTAGAGAGGGAACATAGCTCAACATAAGAAAAGCAATCTGTGACAAATGTATAGCCAATATCATAGTCAATGGTATGACGCTAAAGCCAGTTCCCCTAAGAGAAGAAGTAAGATAAGGATGTCCACTCTTGCCACTTTTATTCAAAAATGGTATTGGATGTCCGAGCCACAGCAATCAGACAATAAAAGAAATAAAAGGAATCCAAATTGAAAAGAAAGAAATAATAAAACTGTCACTGTTTGCCAATGACATAATACTATATATAAAACAGCCTAAAAACTTCAATAGAATCTATTAGAACTAATAATGAATTCAGTAAAGTTGCAGGATGCAAAACTAATATACAGAAATTTGTTGTGTTTCTATATTTTAACAACAAACTATCTAAAAGAGAAATTAAGAAAATAACTCCCTTCACAATTGCATCAAAGAGCATAAAATACCCAGGAATAAAGGAGGTGCAAGACCTGTACTCTGGAAACTATAAGAACTGATGACAGAAACTGAAGACAACACACGCAATGGAAAGATATAGCATGGTTAGGGATTGGAAAAATTAATCAAAACAAAGGTGACAAAAGTACATAATGGGGAAAAGATGGCTTCTTTAAGAAATGATGCTGGGAAAACAGAGCAGCTACATGACAAAAAATGAAACTATAAGCACCGTACACTAGTTAGCTGATAAAATTGTTTCCTGCAGGAGTATGAGTTAACAGTGCTGAAGCAATAAAATGCACACACTGGAATTCAAGGGAAGGGGGGTGATGGGAGCCAGCTTTCTCATTGTTGGGTGAGAGGTTATAGAAAAGCCAGAGGATAAGGCTATAACGCAGTAAAGGATTAGAGCTAGAGACGTCAGGATGAATTCAAGTTTAGTTTAATATATCCATGGATGTTGTTGAGTTGCTAAGTCATGTCCAACTCTTTTGTGACCCCATGTTGCAGCCCACCAGGCTCCTCTGTCCATGGTGTTTCCCAGCCATGAGTACTGCCGTGGGTTGCCATTTTCATCTCCAGGGGATCTTCCCAACCCAAGTATTGAACCTGCATCTCCTGCACAGGCAGGCAAATTCTTTACCACTGAGTCACCAAGTAAGTCCATAGCAATAGATAGAGATGGTTATATACAGAAATATTTACAGATGTGTATATACAGATGGGTTGGTATTATAAACATATCTCCTTGCTCTGTCAGCTGAGAGGACCTAGAACCAATGACATTTACTTTTCCTATAGAGTAGCAGGCATACCCAGGGCCAGATCTTTGTTTTTCATGACAGTCTCCTAGAAAAAGAACTAAGGTTCCTTGGAGAAATGGCTGATTTTCAAACTGGGGCAGAAACATGCAAGATTAGCCTAGAGCATCTTGTAGTGTCAGAAAGCAAGGAAGTGCATAAAAACAAGAAAACAACAACCCATGCAACAATAAAGGGAGTATGTCAA
This sequence comes from Capricornis sumatraensis, assembly GCF_032405125.1. Classification (NCBI taxonomy): domain Eukaryota; kingdom Metazoa; phylum Chordata; class Mammalia; order Artiodactyla; family Bovidae; genus Capricornis; species Capricornis sumatraensis. The sequence goes on from NC_091079.1 coordinate 86,083,528, forward strand.
AGGGATACAGGAGCCAAATTAAAAAGCTCCCAGTGGCCACAGATGCAACAATATGAGCAAGAAAATAAACTAGTATTGAATTTGTGGCTCAAACGTAAAGAATCTGCCTACAATGTGGGAGACCTGGGTTCAGTCCCTGGGTTGGGAAGACCCCCTGGAGAAGGGCATGGTAACCCACTCTGGTATTCTTGTCGGGAGAATCCCCATGGACAGAGGAGTCTGGCAGGTTACAGTCCATGGGGTCACAAAGAGTAACACAACTAAGCGACTAACACTTTCACTTTTCACTGAATTATAACCTGAAGGGTAGAATAAGTATCTATGTAACCACTGTAACATAAACAACAGAATAAACAAGTAAATAGACAAATAAAAATAGTCAAATCTGTGCAGAAAAATTACAAATAATTTATATAGGTGTTCCACCCTTTAAGAGGTACAGCCTGACTCTTCAACTCTTTAAGTGTGGGATGCACATATTATTTCCTTCCAAAGAATGCAATATGTAAAGGGAAAACTTTAAGGTGAAGAAAACTGTCAAATGAAGTCAACTTCAAAGGTAATCTCATATTGTTGATGTGTACCCTTGATATCGTGTGATGAGAATGGCACTTTATACCTCTCTGGTCTTCCTCCCCAGAATATATCACTCCGATCTAATCATTAGCAAATATTAGACAAATCCCAATTGAGGGACATTCTATAAAAATATCTGATCAGCACTCTTAAACTGTAAGGGACATCAAAAACAGTCAAACCAGGAGGAGTGTAAGAACGTAGCATGGATTTCTGGATAAGATCATAGAACAGAAGAAGGACATCAGGGGGTAAGAAGAAACATGAATAAAGCGTGGGTCAACATCAATATTGGTTCACAAGTTATGGCAAATGTACCATACTAACATAAGATGTTAAAAACGGGAAACTGGGGGCGTGGGCTATATGGGAATTCTGCACTATTTTCACAATCATCCTGTAAATTTAAAACTGTCCTGAAATAAAAACTTTGCTTAAAAAGAAGATAATGGTCACAAATTTCCATAATTTCTGTTCTAATTCTCCATGTTAAACCCACAAGTTTCTAAAACTCTTGGGAGAAATAAAACAGCATAAGAGGGAACATTATTTAAATTCATTTCCAAGATCCCATTGAATTCTAAAATGTTCTGAACTGTAGGCAACAATCTACAATATGTTTTCAACATGCTGTACACTACTGTGACATCAATTGGCACTGAAGGTCAATATGTATATTTTGTCAGCAAACAATAGCTGACTTTGGCCAACTGGGACAAAATAAAGGGATTTATTGGAAAGATACGGGGCAGCTCACAGAATCTTAGGTATAGCTAGCTACCCAGCTGGGCTTCCCAAAGGACAGGCAGCAGGATCTGCTGATCTCTTCTCATTTGAATCATGTGACCACCTATAGGCAGAGTAGAGTGGAGAAGCTTATTTTTGATGTTACTTAGCCTGCATGCAAAGTGGGACAGAAAGTTCTCCCAAGTAACTAAGGCATTTCCAGAAAAAGAGGAAGCAGATGCTCAGTGGGCCAAAATACTAGCCGTCCAACCACAGTTGTTCCTTAAAATCCAAAGGGAAGGTTGAGGCCAATAGGACATTTGGACCCAAGCATCATGAAATACAGAACAGACGTGGCAAGTTACAGAGCTGAGAGGTGGGACCCTCGAGAGAGGAATCTTCACAATCCCCCCTCAACACTGGCAGCACAGAGATGGAAGACATCAGAGTCAAACTGATGTTTTCTGGGAAGGGAGCATTCAGTGAGAAACAAGTACAGAAAACTCAAGTGAGTGATTTACAATTCATCAATGTTAAGAGTAACCCATTTTGTCTACATGGGTGGGTGGTGTGTTTTCTCTTATTTCTTCTTTTGCAAATCAATATAATTTTTTTTTTTTTAGAATATTCACAAATCCATGAATGAAAAAGAAAGCGTATGTTCAGTCACAGGGATGCTTCCAAAGACCAACTTTAGCTATTTTAGTGTTCAGGCTGTTCAGCAGTGGACTTCTAGGTACACAAGTCGCATGCTCCTAGAACAGGATGCTATCAACACTTCGGTGGGCTTGTCTCCACCTCCCCGATGTCCAAAGAGCCTTGCACACAGGAGGGATACCGGAAAAGAACCTCCTTAAACCTTGACTCTTAGAAAACAGAGGCTCCTGCAATGGCAAGAAGGAAAGATCTTTGCTAGTTTCACTTCTCACTGGGCAAATCAGTGCTAAGGCCCACTCAGTTGTTTCTGGCTCTTTAGTTCTCTTGTGCGTTATGTAAGGCAGGTAGAGCAGATAACCCAGGACACCAGCCTCCTGTGTCACAATCCATCTTTTCTGATAATTTAGAAGATATCCCTCAGATTATTCCATCCGTGATTTCAATGCCAAAGAGCCAGCTGCAGTAAGTAATTTTTTCCCATTTCTGACTGCACAATGGACCACAATTGGCAGAAACGCATCCCACAAGTCAGTCTCTAACCCACGAGTCAGGCTTACATCAACAAATTCCTCCAATTTGCCAAGTGTTATTCCATCTGAGCAATCGCCTTACTCCTGGCACCCATCATGCCACTTCCTGTTTTGTACGCTGGTCGTGGGGCTGGTTTATGGCTGGCTGGAGTCAGCAAACTCAGCTTGAAAGTAGCCTGGTGGAATTCTAACCCCAAAATCCCTTACTATAATTTAAAAATAAATCATACCAAAATGACAAAGCAGAACTGGGGCTTTGTTCCCCTCACTGAAAACGAAGGAGTTTAATGGAAAATAAAATGCCAAAGCTGCAGGGAAAATTACTATTGCAGAAATTGTATTTCAGATTTCTGAGCACAAGTCAATTATATTTCCTAAAGCTGTTCAGAGTATAGATAAAATGCCAGCTAACTTCGCAGTGTGTATATCTATTAATTTCCTACCAGCAATACCTGCTGAAAGTACCACAAGATGATTCCAGAGTTCTGTTTTGGGCCCTACTCTAGTCGCTTCTCCATCTCACAACCATTGCTATAGACTGCTCTGTGATGTGGGCATTCAAGGAATAAACCAAAACTATTTTTTCCCTCTTGTCTAGGTTGTAGTGAGTAACTATGGCTGACTTTTCAAAGCTATGCAGTCCTTGGGATGGCATCTTCCTTCGCAAAGCTAATCAAAATCAAAAGTGAAAGTGAAAGTGAAGTCGCTCAGTCGTGTCCGACTCTTTGCAACCCTATGGACTGTGGCCCACCAGGCTCCTCTGTGCATGGGATTCTCCAGGCAAGAATACTGGAGTGGGTTGCCATGCCCTCCTCTAGGGGATCTTCCTGAGCGAGGGACTGAACCGATCTCCTGCACTGGCAGGTGGGTTCTTTACCACTAATGACACCTGGGAAGTCCAAATGAAAGCAGCACTAATATAATTTGTTTATTGAAAAACAACTAAATTTGTTTTGGCTATGCACCCAAACTTACCACCACAATCCCCCAACACACGCATGGCACAATTAGCTAGATAAGCTTGAATACAATGAAAGGAATAAAAATAACTTTCTTGAAAAGCCATTCATAATCCATTTGTAAATCCAACAGGTATTTAGGAAGCATTATTTCACAAGTTCTTTTCAGTGGTGTTCAAGGGCATGCGGGTAGTGTAAACAGCAAAGTAATGACTTAATGACTTAGATCTCAATGATCATAATACTGTTGTTGTGGTTGTTTCGGTAAAGTTTTCAGCAATCAGCAAGACTTTAGACTGACTAATAATAATTTATAAATAGTTAGACTACCAAAAAAAATCCCTTGAATTGCCTCTTTGGAATTTTAGTTGGTAAGGAATTTTTTTTTTTCCTTAGGTGGAAAACAGTACATTTACAGAATATAGACGGTTTACTTTCCAACCTGAAATCACAACTAGAGTCTTGACTAGAAAAGGAATGGCAAAGTATTGTCCCATAAAGCCTGAAAGCATGGAACAGATGCGAGTCTAGAGTCCTGAGTCAAGAGAAGACAGTCTTATCCATTTAATTTCCTCTTCTGACACCCCACCGGCACATGGGCAGGGCCGCCTTCCCTTGCATGGGTAGGGCAAAGCCCACTGCCCCTCCCTCTGATCTGGAGTCAACTTATCCATCACTTTGTGCTAGAGGAGCACAGGCATTCACAACTTGAGAGCAGATAGATATTTGCTCTTCTGGACACACCGTAAGGATGACGTGGTTGGCTCAGCAAGACTTTGAAAGCCAGAGTGAAAAGCAAGGGACCATATGTGTTGTAACCATTCTTTAAAATGCTGCCAGCCCTACAAGCAGCGTGGACAATGGCCCCATATGCAAGGTACATCTGGAGCTACATGCGGTTGCCCGATTGCCTTGCTCAATGCTTCTGCATGCTTAGTAGAATAGGAAGGTTTAAAACAGAGTCCTCTTCATACGGGAAAGTAATGGTAGCTTGTGTGTGTGTGGCTGGAGGAGAGGAGCAAGAGGAAAGCGGAGGAGGAGTCAGTGGGTCCTGGCCTCACACGGTCAGAATGTCAGGATCAGATGAACCATCTGTACGGGGCATGGCTTGCAGGCACTCCTCATCAGAGCACTCCTGTCTCACCATGTCTTACTCACGTGGGCCTCATGCTGTGCTTGGTCGCTCAGGCATGCCTGACTCTTTGCAACCCCATGGACTATAGCCTGCCAGGCTCCTCTGTCCATGGGGATCCTCCAGGCAAGAATACTGGAGTGGGTTGCCATGCCCTCCTCCAGGGGATCTTCTCGACCCAGGAGTCGAACCGGGGTCTCCTGCATTGCAGGCGGATTCTTTACCAGCACTTGGGCCTTAAGAACAGCCCCTTTTACAGACAGAGAGGAGGTGTCAGAGGAGAGCATAAGGAATCATTCTGTGTAGCTGAGGCAGATTTGATTTCTGAGACTAAAGATTCTAAGTTTGCAGCAATATAACTGATTGTTTCTCTTAGTGCTCCTTCGAAGTAGGTCAGATTCTGCTGTTTCCTTCAAAGAGCTGGCCGACAAATTCACTGAATTCCTTTATTTTAGCATTATTTCTATAAAACCCTAAAGAAAATCCTACATAAAGTCATGAATTTGGCACATGCCTGATGTCATACATTTGTGAAAAAATAGTAACCTCTTTACATGTCCCCAAGTCCTCAAAAATATCCTTATCATTTAATATACTTTTCAATAAGCATTTTTAGTTATTATTATTATATTGGAAATTTGAGATTTTTCTGACATTAAAAGGCTATATTAAAACAAACAATATGCTCCCAGAGATGACCCTGGCACATACAGGGTATTTTCACATTAATTTGCAAGCTAACAGAAAGAATGCCTTTCTAGCTGCCTTCCTCGCAGTGAAAGGATAAGGAATGAAAGTAACCTGGAGTGAAAACTTACTGATGTTATAAGACTTGACTTCTAAAGTGAGGTACCAAGCTTTAAAAAGAATATTTTTTAATCTTCCCCATACAATGAATGCATTTCAAATGTTAAAAAGAATCTCGAATGACCTTTGTCTAGCTAAAGATTCCTAATGAGGAAAAAACATCACAAATGAGTCACTCACCTGGTTCTGGGGAGCAAGATCAAGCAAAATGCTGTTCTTGAATTATAGCACTTTGCATGGGGCAGCTCCTTTGATCCTGGCAGCAACAGAGGGCAGGAGGGAGCATCACTGTCACCTTACAGGTGGGGAAAGTGAGGCTCAGAAAACTCCTAGGTCGTCGCAGTTAGGCAGCAGAGCCAAGCCTCGGCCCGGGCCTGGCTGACTCTTGCCAGTCCCTGCTGTGCCCTTTTGAATAATGCTGCCCCTGTGCTGCTCTATTAACCTCCATTCGGGAAAATGCCCACAGAAAGAGCAGAAATAATGAGAAAATCAGACTGCATTAGGTTTCACAGGAAAACCTCAGAATGTCAATATTTACATTTTTCAAATGTGCATGGTTTTCTACATATGGCCATTAGAAGGGTTTCTGAGATTTAAAGATTTCATTGTATTGCCGGAAAGAACTGCTTCTCAGTAAGCCTGATTATTATATGGTGGGCCTGGATGGCTCAGTGGCAGCAGGATAGGGGTGGTGGGGCATGAGCCTTAAATGCGAGAGGCCGGATGGAAGTGCAACTCACCGCGTGTCCCTCTCACCAAGGACCCCTAACCCTGACTGCAGTGTGGGGGACAGACAGAACACGCATAGTGGGGGGCTGGGGGAGTGCAGAGGGGCTCCTCACGTGGATCCGGCACCGCGACAAGGGGGCAAGCCAAGGCCCACAGACGCCGCTCCTGCTCAGCTGCCATGTGCCCTCTGCAGAACACGCACCAGCCTTGTCCTTGCTGGCCTGAACCTGCACTTGGCAAGAACAAATGGCTCAGACCGTCTCCTCATTTACGAGCTGCATTTTTGGAGGAGCAGTCGACTCATTCACATGTTGGAGCAAGGGCCCTTCCTGGCTATTGTCTCGTACATTCGGTTTGGTTTTATAATTACTCCCAGTGGAAGCCTGCTGTCTTAAGCTTGATCTCTCTATGTACTGATGGGGTCTGATGGCTCGAAAGCACATGGATCACTAAAATATTAATATAACTCCAGAAAATCACTTTGGTCTTCTTGCAGCATCCTCATCCTAAAAACTCCTGACTACGGCCACTCAGTTATAGCTAATGCCGCGGATTCCTGTTTGTCCCATCTCTCAGTCCTCTCCTCCAGCTGCTGGCACGGTGCGAGCGTCCACTGAGCACAGAGCGAGGCCCACACAATGAAGCTGCTCAAACCTGGGCTCAAGCCCTCAGTCGGTCCTCAGTGAGACCCCCAACAAAGTGCTTGGTCTTTGCGAGTATCACTTTCCCCAACTGTAAAGTAAGAAGTGGTGACATGATTGGAACAATACTTCACCAACTGCAAATTAAATCAGTTCAGTTCAGTTCAGTTGCTCAGTCATGTCCGACTCTTTGTGACCCCATGGACTGGAGCATGCCAGGCCTCCCTGTCCATCACCAACTCCTGGAGTTTACTCAAACTCATGTCCATTGAGTCAGTGATGCCATCCAACCATCTCATCCCCTGTTGTCCCCTTCTCTTTCCGCCTTCAATCTTTCCCAGCATCAGGGTCTTTAAATAGGAATGTTAATTTTAAAGGGCTTCCCAGGTGGCGCTAGTGGTTAAAGAACACACCTGCCAAAGCAGGAAACATTAGAGACCTGGGTTTGATCCCTGGGTTGGGAAGATCCCCTGGAGGAGGGCATGGCAACCCTCTCCAGAATTCTTGCCTGGAGAATCCATGGACAGAGGAGCCTGGTGGGCTATCATCCATGAGGTCACAAAGAGTTGGACACAACTGAAGCGACTTAGTACACATGCACACACATTCATTTTAAAAAGGACTTTACAGATTTAAAAAGCACCACACAAGTGACCGTGATTAAGGTCATCATTGTATAAAAGTACAGTGGACGACAAGGAAGGGAAAGGCAGCCAGAGGTCTAGATGTGACCTAGCGAGAAAAAGCCTTAGAAACTTTCCTCCCAGTTCTAGGTCTGCCATTACCTCAATGTACAACCCTGGACAAGGCGCTCAGCTTCTTTGTACCAGTCTGCATCTGTCATAAATACGAATGGAAAGAAGGGAAGAAATGGGCTAGGATGTACACATCCTCTCTCATATAACCCAAATGGTCGGCTTCACGAGAAGCATCATGTAGCCACTGGTACAGGTGAAGAGCCCAGAGACCCCAAGAACTTAGTGAAAAGAACGCAGAGCACAGCCTGGTGGCTCCGGGTTCAAACCCTGCTCTTCCGACTCCAAGGTGCAAGCTCATCCTGGTCGGGAACAACACGGCAAAGGCAGAGTGGCCAGGACTTTGACTGAGGTGGCTTCTAAGGATTTCTTTTATTTCTAAAATATCATGAGTCTAAAACTTGGTGATTTTTCCATTTAATTAAAAAGAAAAGGCTGAGCCATGCAGAGCTGAATCTCTCTGCAGTTTCTACATGAGCTCCCTCCACAAATGTTCCCTTGTTTTTTCAGGGTCAGGCAAACTGGCTACTAGTGGGCTGATCAAAGCTCCTCAGATGTCCACTCCCATCGCTTCTCTGGGGGATGGCTGTGACTCATGGCATTGGGCTAATACAACTCATCTCTCTTCTCACAAAAACACAGGCCAACAACAGCAAGACAAGCAAACCCCTGGCTTCCAATACTGTGAGAAAGATCTGCCCACACATCCCCAGCCCCATGGACAAAATAAACATCTCTTTCTCTCACTAAAAGAAAATAGCAGAATTTAAAGCATAATATGCTCATGGTACCCACGTTGAGAAGGAAAGACAGAGAAACCACGGAGGAATTCTCCTCTCTGACCAATGCCTGCCACAGAAGAAAAGCATTAAGAGGAAGGCTGCCTTGTGTTAAGCACAAGGCCTCTAACTCCATCTTATTTCCACTGTCACTGATGTAATTGTGAATTCCTGCTGCATTTATAATTAAGAAAGAAACAGATGGTAATGCTTAGTATTAAGCACTAGGGAGTGGCCATTAAAACAATCTAGAATGCCAGCAGTTGTATATGATATCAGAGGTTCGGTTTACCATAACAAAGTTTTATATCCATGGGAAAAGAGGCTGAGAAATGAAGGCCTCTTTCTCCATCACAAATCCATTCCCATCACAGCTGTCCCCTCACTGAAGGCACAGTGCGCATCACAGGCAGCCTCCTAGCCACATTCGCTGCTGGACACAAAATGGGTCACGTCACATACTATACATGGCCAACACAAGTGGCAAAACACGAAGCCCAAGATGGAACATGCACCAAGTTATGGAAATGCAGTTGGTGAGGCACCAGAGACTCACTAAAGGCACGCGGGGATCAGGGCAGGCTGATAGAGGAAAAATTCCAGAATGCTGTGGGAACATGGCCGGCAGCCTGGGTCTCCTGGAGCACATAAGAGGCTATTAAATTCTGCTACAAAAATAAAACAAACTGCCCCTCTCACGAAATATATGTATATATGCAGTGTGTATATGTGCATGTTTGTGTGTGTGTAAAAACTGAAAAGAGAATGGCTGTATAATTTTTTCCAGTAAGACAATCTTTAGTGACCATATCAGCTAGCTGTTGGGAAAGTAATCTATCTCCCATTCTCCACTGATACACATGAGTGCTTTTGCCTTTAGTAATCTGAGCTTCCTGAACAGTTTCTCAGCTCAACCTGCCTTCAGATTCCTCTTTGAACTAATCTCATCTCATTGGAGTCACACCACACTCTCACAGGGATCCAGTTCCCATGGTGAGGGCAGGTCACTTGCCGAACCAAGGTACCCACCCTGGCAGCAGCTCGCGCTCACATCGGTCTGCTTCCGTCATCCTTAGCAATGTCTGTCACTTGCCAGCCTCCGGTCTAAGTCACTAATCACGCAAGGTGCACGGCAGCAGAGTAGTTTCATCTTTAGAACATCCCAAGGCCTCTAATTATAAGACCTTCCCGCTATGAATAGTGCTATACATCACAAAATAATGAGGAACCAACTCTAAGAATTCTGAAATACGCTGTCAGGTTGGAACATTCTCTCCCCGAATTTTGTCCCCACCCTCAACAGAGAGGGAGTGAGAGAGAGAGAGAAATTCAATAAGCAGCTCATATAGAACAAAGGAGCACAGGGGCAGGTGGAGTCTTGGGAACCATTGGTAAAAATGTTGAAAATTCGTGAACTCCTCTTCTGCTTGGATGATCCTGAAGAAAATGTCTGTAATGTTTCCAAGCCTCTGATTACAGGACCAGAGTCACGCTTGAGATTCATTGTGTCACAGCTGTCAGAGAAGCAAATGGAAGACAATCCAGACCAGGGCTTCTACCAACATTTTCCAACTAACAGCACATTTAGTGGCTGTTCGACATGACTCAACAAGTCTTTTCCCCTGAGGTGCACAGGATATAGGAGAAAAACCCTAAGGCTGAGAAAAAGGAATGCCAGCATCCACAGGGCCCAGAAGAACAAACAGGTGGCCGGATGCTAGGAGTGACGTTTTAGACAGGCTGGGAACAGCACATCCAAGGAAAGGGAATACTCAGCACAGCAGCCAATTAGTGAAGCCAGGAAGAGCAGTGACTGGCCCCACTTTCAAAGTACCATATACCTTTTCTCTGGCAGATACTGCTAGAGAGTCACCAACACTATTCTCCCCTACTTCTACTACTAAGTCACTTCAGTCGTGTCCGACTCTGTGCGACCCCATAGAGCCCACCAAGCTCCCCCGTCCCTGGGATTCTCAAGGCAAGAACGCTGGAGTGGGTTGCCATTTCCTTCTCCAATGTATGAAAGTGAAAAGCAAAAGTGAAGTCACTCAGTTGTGTCTGATGCTCAGCGACCCCATGGACTGCAGCCTTCCAGGCTCCTCCGTCCAGGGGATTTTCCAGGCAAGAGTACTGGAGTGGGGTGCCACTGCCTTCTCCCCGCTACTTCTAGAGCATTAATAATAGAGGCGTAGATGGGTGTGTTGCTACTCAGCGAACCTGCACTTCCCAGCCTCCCTTGCACTTAAGCATGGCGCTGCTTTGAAGCTTGTCAATGGCTTGTGAATGGAAGTGACATGGGCCACTTTTAGGTCTGAACCTTAAGATATTCCACATTTTCTTATCTTTTTTCCAGCTGACAAGTCAGCTGCTGCAATAAGGATGATGACAACTGCCCTGGGTTATGAAAGAGCCACAAAATGGAAGGAAACTGTGGCCTGAATGACGACAGGAAGCAGAGGGACTCAGGAGACATGGACCACTCAGAACAGGCCTGCTGCATGAGCCATAAATAAATCTTTTTGATATTTGAGTCACTATATTGTGGAGTTTGTTACAGCAGCTAGACTTTGACTAATACATTACCTGAATAGGATCAAAATATATCAAAAGTATAAAATATAGTGTGCATACTGGCCATATACTATATATATGTGTGTACAGTGGCCATATACCATATATATAGTTCTCTATATAGAACTACATATAGTTCTATATAAAATATAGAAATATATATACTGGTATATATTTTATGTTTTATATATATATATATATATATATATATATATATATATATATATATATATAATTCTTTGGTCCATATTTCTTTTCATCTATTGAGCTCCTTCTATCAATCTGCCTTGGCAAATTCTTCTACATTAGTTTGGCAGATCCTAATTTCTAATAGCATAGAGATATAACTAATAGCCAGGTGGTGTCGTGGTAAAGAATCTGCCTGCCAGTGCAGGAGATGCAAGAGACATGGGTTCGATCCCTGGGACAGGAAGATCCCTTGGAGTAGGAAATGGCAACCCGCTTTAGTATTCTTGCCTGGGGAATTCGCTGGGACAGAGAAGCCTGGCGGGCTACTGTCCATGGGGCTGTAAAGAGTTGACTGAGCGCATATGCGTAACTAACAGCAATCTTGCCAATTTGATATTCTAGAAATCTTTCAAAGGCTTCGAAGCAAACTAGGTCAGATTAGGGTACCTTCCGAACACATATTCCTGTGCCCAGTGGTGGATGTAGTGGGTGAGTTTACAGAAGCCCTGAAATAGACTTTTACTCATGTAGATTTCTTTCTTTCTTTCTTTCTTTTTTTAAAAGCAGATTGACATAGTGCTTTATTTAACCTTCCTGTATGAAGAAAAATAATGCACATCCCTATCATATATTTGTAAAAATACTAAGGGATGTAGAGTGTACAAAAACAGTTTCTTGTAGTTATTTCACACCCTTGTGGGCCATATACTTAGGGAAAGAAACAGTTTTAGTATGACCAACAGGAAGAGTAAATACAGTTTCTTGGGTATGTAGTTGTGTCTGCTTAAAATCCTTAACCAGAAGACGAGATCTTGTGTGGATCTAATGAAATGACTAGCAAGGTCGAGAAATGTCACAGACTATAAAACCACAGGAAGGTAAATCAACGACCAATTTGAGATTTTTCTTTTTATTTAAATAAACACTTTACATTTCATGCTTGCCTGTAATGCACTACCAGGAGCAAGATAAGGAAATTCTACTGTAGACAGTACAAACGATAGCAGCAAAGTGTGTACACTGACGTGTAATAGAAAGACCCTGCAGTTAATAAGCAAGGCCCTTACTATGGACTCTAAGAGAAGCAAGTGGCCCCTGCAAGTACAGCCAGCTTTGAGAAGCTGGAGACCAGGTATGGGAAATGGGAAACACTGGAATAATGCAATGGAGTTAGTGTGGAAAGCAAAGCTCTGAGCAGCCCTGCCAGAAATCCACGCAGAAACGGCCAATTTCCTCCAGGATGGCTGCATTACGGCCAAGAGGCAGACTTCGTGAAAGTCGGTACAGGAATGAGTCTGCAGAGCCTGAACTCCTGCTATGAAGCCTGAACTTCAGTCACTCCTGAATCTAGGTTCAAGCCTTTCCATTCACCAGAATCCAGAACTTCAGCTATGAGCAGACACGAGGGAAGTTTTAGGATCTCCTTCTATACGCAGTTTCTGTTTGTCTCTTGTTTTTCCATGCCAGCTGACTGAGATCAGGGAATGAAAGTAAGGGATTCTCAAAATCAAAGCCAAGGAAACACCTTGTGTGACACTAATGGAATTTTAGAGGAGTCAAGCCTATGGTTTTTCCTGTGGTCATGTATGGATGTGAGAGTTGGACTGTGAAGAAGGCTGAGTGCTGAAGAACTGATGCTTTTGAAATGTGGTGTTGGAGAAGACTCTTGAGAGTCCCTTCGACTGCAAGCAGATCCAACCAGTCCATTCGGAAGGAGATCAGTCCTGGGTGTTCTTTGGAAGGAATGATGCTAAAGCTGAAACTCCAGTACTTTGGCCACCTCATGCAAAGAGTTGACTCATTGGAAAAGACTCTGATGCTGGGAGGGATTGGGGGCAGGAGGAGAAGGGGACGACAGAGGATGAGATGGCTGGATGGCATCACTGACTCGATGGACGTGAGTCTGAGTGAACTCCGGGAGTTGGTGATGGACAGGGAGGCCTGGCGTGCTGTGATTCATGGCGTCGCAAAGAGCTGGACACGACTGAGCGACTGAACTGAACTGATGAGACTAAGCCCTAGGCAGCAGCTGGGGATGGAGAGCCGGCTGTGCAGAGTGGCCAGCCTGGGGCACAGTCAATGCTGTCATTAATCCGGAGGAAGGGTCCTTGGCCAAGGTCATAGAAATCACCTTAAGATTTGGAGGTGGGGGTGGGGACAAAACAAACAACCAAAACCCAAAACCCCCAAATTACCTAGGTGCTTAGTGTATGGTATTACACGTTCCCTCTGAAGAAACAAATGCTCTGAATGCCAGCCAGTCTCAGCTTTCCTCTCTTCCTCCTTCCTGTTTCTTTTTTATACAATGGATGCAAGACAACTTATAGGACATACCTAATAGTTTACTTCCTTGTCAAAGGGAAACATTCAACATAATTACCAAAAAAAAAAAAAAAAAAGTTGGGCTGTATGTGTAAGTAAGAACAAACTACCATTGACTGTAACTTCCTACTCAGTAGTAAGGATGAACTTCACTCCGATAGAGATATGAAAAATTAGGATAAAATCTATGTCTGAATATGTCTTAGCTGCCTTAGTTAAATGACCTTTACCTCCTCTCAGCCCCAGTGGTCCACCCACTGCCAGCAGTGGTTTCCTGTCTATAAACCCACACTTCCAGCGTCAAGAGGCTAATACATCTGCATATGAATATGATTCATCCTATTCATGACTTAGAAAGTCACTTACTTTTTCACACAATGCAATCATAATGCTACGTCATGCTGTAGTCTTCCATTTGGGGGCGAGCATATACAGAAAAAGAAAAGTCAAAGGGGTTCTTTGTTTTGTTTTGCTTTGTTTTTCCCTGATGGCTTAATTCAGTGATAAATGTGCCATGATCAGAATAAACACACTGGGTCCTTATCCTTTACTGCCCACTTGGTAAATACTTGAGCTGTGTTCATTTTGGAAAATAAAGTCCATTACTTACCATCCAGGACTCAATTTTCTTCATTATATTATGTTGCCAGGCCATCATAGCCTTTTAATTCTCAAAATAGCAAATATAACATCCATTTGTTTCCACCCCTTAGCATAGATAGTTGAGGATTTCTCATTGTTAGCACCAAGGGGTTGAATGACAGCATCTCTTCTCCCAAAGCCAAATTCGAATCTATATGTACAATTTCAGAGCCTCATCAAAAATTATTTTACATAGAGGAAAAAGTGCATGAGTCTCACCAGCATGTACATTCCTTGCACATGGGTCAAAAGAAACTGCAGTATGTCTATTTTACGTAAGTTGGAGCTGCATTTGCTAACATGACATACAGTTCTCATCACTAAAAAATTAATATTACTGCAATATAAACAAAATCATAAAAGGACATTTGAAGTTTTAACATCTGAGAAAAAGCGAATTCACGTAGAACTGAAAGTAAAACAAACCACAACAAATGAGGCGAACACCTGTACACCTCTGTGTACAGATTCTGGTGAAAAGCTGGATCATTACACCTGCCTACATTCTTAAGCCATCAGAGGTGATAATATCAGGAAGGAGAAGAGGATTCCAAGCACAGGGGAAATAAAATGCTCTCTGGTGCAAATCATATTGGAGACTCTTCAGTCATCTACTCTGCTGTGCACATGCTTCCTTCCTTGGCAGAATAATGTCCCTTTACCAATAAGAGCCTGTGAAATCTGGACATCCACGTGAAACACCAGGCTTCCTGGGTACCTCCGTACACATATTCCTGTGCCCAGTGGTGGATACAGCAGGTGAGTTTACAGAAGCCCATGAAGTAGACTTTTACTCACGTAGATTTCTTTTCTAAGTAATTAGCACCATCATCTCTTTTATCTCATAGTTTATTTTGAAATATTTTTCTAAGACCTGTGATTTTATTAGGAGAAAATCTCTATTTATATTCCACGAAAGAAACTGAGGCTCCAAGGAGTTAGTATAATTCCCTAGAAATGCAAGGAGGCTCTATTCTGAGACAGAGGTCATCATCCTTCCTCTCATTGTCAGGAGAGCAATCTTAAAATACGGGCCCTGGAGGTTCATGATAAGGCTCAGCCCGGGTATCTCCTCGGATCCATTGAATCAGAATTGGCCGGAGATTTGGCAGAAATCAGCACTGCCAAGAAATGCCTCATGCAAATTAAGCAAAAGACTCTTCTAGACAATGGACACAACTCAAGCCATCTCAGAAGCATTTTACTGGTTTGTGAGGGGGAAAAAATTCATTTATAACATTTAATCTAATCAAAACTGAATCTCAACATTCCCCCCCCCCCCAGAATTTTAACTTTAAACTAGAGTACTCAATTATTTCCCAACATAACCTGACTTCTGCCAGCTACTGTGATATCTTTGTACAGGCTTAAATGTGAACAAATCTCTTTTTGTTTTAACTTGGTTAAGAAATGGCTGGATCATTTTTTCAAAAGGGACTTTAAAATATGTAAAGGGAAAGCAATGCAAAGAAATTGAGGAAACAATAGAGTGGGAAAGACTAGAGATCTCTTCAAGAAAGTTAGAGATACCAAGGGAACATTTCATGCAAAGATGGGCACAGTAAAGAACAGAAACAGTATGGACCTAACAGAAGCAGAAGATATTAAGAAGAGGTGGCAAGAATACACAGAAGAACTATACAAAAAGATCTTCACAACCCAGATAAGCATGATGGTGTGATCACTCACCTAGAGCCAGGCATCCTGGAATGCAAAGTCAAGTGGGCCTAGGGAAGTCTCACTACAAACAAAGCTAGTGGAAGTGATGGAATTCCAATTGAGCTATTTCAAATCCTAAAAGAGGACACTGTGAAAGTGCTGCACTCAATATGCCAGCAAATTTGGAAAACTCAGCAGTGGCCACAGGACTGGAAAAGGTCAGTTTTCATTCCAATCCCAAAGAAAGGCAATGCCAAAGAATGCTCAAACTACCACACAACTGCATTCATCTCACACACTAGCAAAGTAATGCTCAAAATTCTCCAAGCCAGGCTTCAACAGTTATGAACCATGAACTTCCAGATGTTCAAGCTGGATTTAGAAAAGTCAGAGGAATCAGAGATCAAATGGCCAACATCCGCTGGAACATCGAAAAAGCAAGAGAGTTCCAGAAAAACATCTACTTCTGCTTTATTGACTAGGCCAAAGCGTTTGACTGTGTGGATCACAACAAACTGGAGAATTCTTCAAGAGATGGGAATATCAAACCACTTTACCTGCCTCCTAAGAAATCTGTATGCATGTCAAGAAGCAACAGTTAGAACCAGACATGGAACCTCAGTCTGGTTCCAAATTGGGAAAGGAGTACATCAAGACTGTATATTATCACCCTGCTTATTTAACTTATATGGAGAGTCCATAACGCAAATGTTGGGCTGGATTAAGCACAAGCTGGAATCAGGATTAAACAGAGAAATATCAATAACCTCAGATTTGCAGATGACACCACCCTAATGGCAGAAAGTGAAGAGGAACTAAGGAGCCACTTGAAGAAAATGAAAGAGGAGAGTGAAAAAACTGGCTTAAAACTGAACATTCAAAAAACTAAGATCATGGCATCCGGTCCCATCATTTCATGGCAAATAGATGGGGAAACAATGGAAACAGTGACAGACTTTATTTTCTTGGACTCCAAAATCACTGCAGATGGTGACTACAACCATGAAATTAGCTTCCAAAAGCTTGCTCTTTGGAAGAAAAGCTATGACCAACATAGACAGTATATTAAAAAGCAGAGACATTACTTTGCTGACAAAGGTCCATCTAGTCAAAGCTATGGTTTTTCCAGTAGTCATGTATGGATATGAGAGTTGGACTATAAAGAAGGCTGAGCACCAAAGAACTGATGCTTTTCAACTGTGATGCTGGAGAAGATTCTTGAGAGCCCCTTAGACTGTAAGGAGCTCCAATCAGTCCATCCTAAAGGAAATCAGTCTGAATATTCACTGGAAGGACTGATGCTGAAGCTAAAACTCCAATATTTTGGCCACCTTAATGCAAAGAGCTGACTCATTGGAAAAGACCTCGATGCTGGGAAAGATTGAAGGCAGGAGGAGAAGGGGATGACAGAGGATGAGATGGATGGATGGCATCACCGACTTGATGGACATGAATTTGGGCAAGCTCCAGGAGTGGGTGATGGATAGGGAAGCCTGGCGTGCAGTGAGTTGCGCACGACTGAGTGACTGAACTAAAAGGGAAAACAAAGCCCATAAAGAGGAGAAATTGGCAACGCAAGCTTGTCTTAGCTGGGAGAAAGTCTTACTTCTCTTGCTCAGCTCAACTCTGTCTGATGAACCCTGAGCCAGGCTGCCTTCGATGCCCTGCTTTCTATTCCTCATCTCAGATGGGTGCCAGGCGTGACGTAGGCGATAATCTGATGACCGGCTTCCTGCGAGGCAATGTTCATTAGCTGTTTTTAAGCTTCCATCCACTGTCCTATCCTAGCGTCATAGCTACTGTGCCTCTGTGGGGAACTATATGCTTCCGAGTTGCTGTCTATTCAACACCTCACTCCACTCCGATAACACAAAGTCAGAGAGTATCCATGCTTGGAGATGACCGTCTGCAGTCATCCGCTCCCATAGCGTTGCTGTGTCACACAGCTCCAAGGGCAGCAGTCACATTCTACTCCCCAGGAACAGGGCCCATGGAGCCCGCACAGGCAGATGGCAGCCCTGGAGCTGTGCTACTGGCAATGCTGCATAAAGCGGCTCCTGAACTGTGCATCCGAATGGCCTCGGGAGCTTGTTGCAATTATGGATTCTGGGCCTCTGCTCCTTCGTCACTCTGCCTTCTCTTCCCTCTACCGGAATTGTGAATAGGCCTAAGATGGGGTCCTTTTTAAAAAGTATCAGTGGTGATTCTATGATCAGCATGGTTTGGGAATAAATACTCTTACCCAACTCTCCCATTCTGCAGGTGAATGAACTGAGTCCCTTAAGGACTAGATGAGAGTCACCCCCAGCTGGTAAGGCAGAACTGCAATCAGGTCCCAGATCTCAAGACTTTCAACACGGGCCTTTGTCTCCATTATTTAAACAACAATAAATGACACAAACAAAGGAAAACTAAGTAACAACAACAGAAAACATTACTAAAAGGGTAAAAAGTGGCGAGACATCTCAAAGTCAAATATGAAACGCAATTTGTGTTTCTGTTTGGATGGATCACCTGTATCATGACTTGCTTCCACGGCAAACGTGGTCCTATTTGTGCAAAAACACAAAACTGGGGATGTAGCAAGGAGGGAAAGCTGGGAGGTAAGAACTTTCAAGTCAAAGGAATGTTTAAATAAAACTTGGCTCCCCTAAGGACACCTATCAAGAAATTTATTAAGGAGGAATTCTGCTGGCTGCTCTGGGCTGGGTGACCTTCAAAAGGTCACTGCATTCAGTGTTTGGCTTTGCCAGGCAGACTTAGAGGACAGGTTCATGCCAATCCAAATCTTATGCGCATGGTCCAGGAGCCAGAGGGCCCATTTACTATTTTACAATGGTATCTCTTCTTGGCTTGAGATGTATCAACAGTCTGCTACCCAGGAACAGGCACTTCTTCCTGGGAGGCAAGGACACTCCAAACACAAGCAGCTGGCTCCATCAGAAGTTGCTTCTGGAGCAAATTAGAACAAAGGGAATAAGATGCTCTCATGCCATATTTTCTCTCCATGTGGCTCTTCCCTGCTCCAAAGAACTTGCTTTGATGAGGAACTTTGCAGAAGGCAGTGGAAGGTATCAGTTTTGAGCATAGCCTTCAGAGTCTGGCAGCCCTAGGGGCTTCAGCGTTCATTAGCTGCTCCATAGGCACATCTCTGAGTCTCACTTTTCTACCTCAAAGGAATAAATGAAACATTCTTCACCATTTTGCATGGTGTCAGGAGTTTAGATTGGTAAAAAAAATCCACCTGATAATGCAGGAGACACAAGAGACTCAGGTTCAGTTCCTGGGTCAGAAAGATCCCCTGGAGAAGGAAATGGCAATCCACTCCATTATTCTTGCCTGGAAAATTCCATGGACAGAGGAGCCTGGCAGGCTACAGTGCATGCAGCCACAGAGAGTCAGACATGACACAGCACATATACACACAGGAGTTTAGAAAATGCTGGCTATTTCTACTGTTGGCAACATGAAGAGGAGCAGGAGACAGGTATAAGAGGTGGTGAAACAAGTGTGATCTCCAATTAACCTAATCAGAGACAGCATACCTGAGATGTTCTTCACTCCTAAGCGCCCCTCCTCCTTTGTACTTGTTCACATTTGGTGAAATTAACTTGCTAAGTACCGACACTTCCTAGTTGTAATATCAACTTGCACTTTATTCTAAATGTGTTTTTCAAAGAATCAATGTCCTCTTTGCCACTGAACAATGAAGTATTGCTGAGACATTGCCCACTTCTCTGTTTCCACTTTTTAGCCCAGGCCTACTTTCTTAGATTGGCTTTAATAACTACGGTGGTGGTAGGGGTGGGGCGGCGCGGGGAAGAGGTGGCTGGAGTGGGCAGGCAGGGGGCTGGGAAGGCAGTAAACCCAGAAGAGCAAGAGTTATAAAGAAGGAAAGGGGGACAAGGAAGGATGCCAAGCAATGCTAAGTAAAGTCAGACTGTTGCTTCAAGATAAGCCACAGAGAGACCCAAGTCCTCAGGCAGGTGAATCCACTTGACACAAGGGACTTCTCTGGATGTTCTAGCAGGAAAATCCTATACCTCATTGATGGCACAGCAGGTGACGGCATATACCAGGCCGTGTGCCCCTGATGCTTGCATTCCTCTGGTCAAGTCTCACCCGACAGGGAGCTAACCCTCCTGAATGTCTGGATCGTAACCCCTAGGTTCTTCTGATGCTCTTAGAGCTGCATACCAGGGCCCGTGGCTTGGTATCTCATCCAGGTTCTGAAGTGGCAGCAAGAAAGAGCCAGAAACTCTAAGACTAGCTGGCCAGCAGCACAGAGACAAGCAAGGGCAAGAACCCAGTTCTCCCAGGGTGGATGGCTGGATGATTCCCTGGGCTGTGAGTGCATGATGTGGTTGGGCCAGATGGATCTGAAAAGGCATAGAGAACGTGTGTCTGGTATGGCCATCTCCTGTCCACCCACATACTCACTCTTGGCTTTTCATCAAGGAAAGCTGTGATATACAAGAAGCTCTGCCTCAGAAGCAGCTATGTAAGCATGAGCAATACTCAGAAGAGCATAAATTTGGGGGAAAACCTGGGTTTGAAGCCAGGCTCAGCTACTTAAGAGCTATGTGACACTGGAGAAGCTTTTGGACCACTTTGTGCCTCAGTTGTCTCATCTGCTAAATAGGTTTGAATGATCATCCTTTCCTCATATCATAATACACACACCTACCTCATAGACTTATTTCGGGAGTGAAATTACATACATGCACAAAATGAATAGAACAGCACCTGACATGAATGTAATAAGGGACACAGAAAAAGTATTTTCCATTGCTGGACATCTGTTCCATAGCCTGACATCTGATTTCCTAGGTGCTCTGGCTTGGGGCCCCATCTCTCTCTTTCCACTCAGAGTCCTGACTAGCTTCTCGGTTCTGAGATGAGCTTCGTGAACTTAACCCAGGCTGTCTCTCTTCACCTCTGCTGATCTTCCCTGCTCTTGGATATCTCAAGTTGTGGATGTGTAGCTCTCATCAGCCTCTCCTTTGTCACCAGGCTCTCAGTCCTGGCCTGCTCAGTCCTGTTACTGCCAGGTTCCTGAGATGACAAGTATGAAAATTTTGACATGCTTTTTCAGACAGTGCAAGTATTACCAGGACAATCTTATGCAGGTCTTGGGACTCACAGCTCTCCCAAAGTAAATAAAAATGCTAATTGGCTGTCTGACTACATCTCTCAAATCTCCTGAAAAAAGCCCATAGCTCTGCCACTTGACACCCCAAAGATGAGCTCATTAGGAAGCTGCTGATGAAGAACTGCAGGGACGAAATGATGGCCATCACTGTGACTAACGCGTTCAGAGCTGAGTCACTCACAAGGGACAGCAGCACCTCCAGAGGAAGTGATGCTGAAACAGGGCCTCAGTTCACACAGAGAAAGAAGATGAGCTTCATTTGGATCCCAAGCTACCTCCCCAACCCCTCACTCCTCACCCTGATTTAATTATAAAGCACTACCTGGCTTAACATCATCGGAGTCAAAACTCTGCAACATTCAAAATGTAGTGGACACCGGGCAGTTAAATCAAAGACATCAAAGGAACTCTTAGAAAACCACTGTCAAAATACTTAGCAACACATGTCTGCTGTTAGTAAACAAGCACACCAAATATATGGGCCTTTAAATGGGGGCTTCTGTAATGTCTCTCTGTGATAGTCTGCTCTCGACACGTCTAGCCAAGTTCAGAATTCTACTCATGAGTCAGCAACCGCTTCACTACTTCCAATTCATTAGAAATTCTCTCTGCCTCTTATGATCAGAGCAAAAAAAGCTTGACAACTGTTCTACAAACTTGTTAGGAGTAAATCCAGTCCAGGGCCCTCAGTCCTTCTTAAAACCCACACACAAAGAAAATCCTGGGACCACACCATGTTTGTGACTACCACCATAGACCGGTCCCCTCTTTAGCCTTGTCTCACGTCTCAGCCCAACTTTTCAGACCCATGATTGCTGCAGTGGCCAGTTCCGTGCAGATGTAACTGGATAGAATTTTGCCTCAGCTGCACCAGGCGTCTCTCACTTTCTGCCCAGAGCCTTCAGCGTGTGCCTCCTGGGAAAGTCACAGGCCCCCTCCCAGTAGTCTCAGGGCGTGGGCAAGCCTGGACCAGCAAGGGAGTGGGCACCTTACAGGGAAAGTCTTGACCAGTGGGGATCAGGAGCTGGTGGAGAAATGCTCTCCTTTCATCTTTTGGCAGAAAACTCTGCCCTGCTTCTCAGAGGGTCACAGAGAGGGTGTACCCCAGGTGCCCATGGTGGTGAGTAGCTCACTGATGAACCACTGGACGGGCTTTCCCTCCTTTGCTGTTTCCAGTCTTCCACTTCTATTCCTTGAGATAATTTCTCAGAATGAACTACTCACAAGTCAGCCCTGTCTCCAGCCATACATTTGAGTGGGGTCCTTGGCTGAAAAATTTTTTTTCTACTATATCAGCTCTACACACTGGATTCATGGCAATGAAACTAAATTTAAAATATTCTTCAGAGTCAAAAGCTTAATGGTCAGATAGGAGATTGTCCTAGGTACCCATCCATTCTGGAAGCCCTACCAAGGTATCTAGGTCTGTAAACAAATTGAGAACCATGAGAACCACGGTTCATGAAACCACCCATCAGAGATAGAGTGTCGCAGAAGGCAGACTGCACCACACTCTGGCCTGCAGACTGTTTACATCCCTGGGATGCAGACCTGAGGACCAGAGAGGAAGGATGCAGGAAAGAACGGGTGGAGAAGTCAAGGCGCAGTGCAGCCCAACCATGGCCTCACCTGGCCCCACTGGAAGCTCCAGGACTAAACTGGCTTGCCAGAATTGTCACGCATTGGACCAAAATAACTGGGCTTTCATACCTTCGTATGAATCAGTCATTGGATGTGGACCTCTTCAGGACAGGGAGTGACCCTGGATGAAAGGCTCTCTGCCCGTGAAACAATCCCTGAATGGGGTGATACTGGAGGCCACCTGTGGAGTGCATGCCCAGATCCTGGGCCAACATCTTCCCTAAAGGAACATGTCCCCCAAAGAACCACTGAAGAGCTGGAGGAGAAACTCAGCCTAGCAAAGAGAAAGTCAGGAGAGGCAGGGAGGCTGCTTCCAGATATGTGATGAGCTCTCATGTGGAAGAGATACTGGGATCTGTCTTCTGTGGATAGAACTAGAAACAACAGGTGAATATCTGCTCATGGGTAGGAAGGTTTCATCTCAACAGGGAGGTGTAGGGAGAGCCATCTAAAGAACTGGGATGTGTCAGTAAGGATCTCACGCAGATGTAAAACAAAGTCTGCATATGGAGCAAACCCAAGAGACAATATCAAGTTTCTTTCCAGCCTTGAGACTCTCTGATTCCAAGAGTCAGAGCAATGTTCATAATACAAAACTGTCACTCATGCATCATTCATAGGCAGCACTATCAGCCCTTAGGCACAAAAAATAAATATGAAAGTTCTATTTGTCATAGCTCCATGAGGAAATAAAGTTGCTAAGCAATAGGAATACTGACTAGTGACTGCAAACACTTCCCAATTTCCAAACACTCACCTCACCAATAAACATCTGTTCATCTACCTACGAATCTACCTAGCTCTCTCTGTCAATATATCCATCTATTTATCTTTTGCTCTTCCGCAGCAAATGAATCACTCCAAGTATGCCCATCGCCACCACTGGACAGGTATCCTAGGGCACCGCAGGACATAGCTATCCTAGGGCAGCTCAAAATCTACATATCTAAAGCCAAGCTCACCTTTCCTTTGTCCGTACCATGCTCCATCTCATATTTCTTCTATAATCCTTTATTTTGTTAATGGTGGTCTATTAGCTCAAACATTCCAAGCCAAAAATGTTAGAGTTAGTGAGTTTCAGAGCCAGATAGACTTGATTATGAAGCTGACTTTTCCCATTATTATATGGACATCAGCAAGTTACATAAACTCTTCTGAGTCTCATATTTCTTAGTTACATCATTGGAATAATGCCTATTTCATTAGGTTGTCTTGCAACAAGGGGGCACTATGTGGAGAAAAGTTAACAGGAACTGGAAGAAGAGGACAAAAAAGAGGGTCCATCAAAGACGACATCTCTCTCTCTCTCTCTTTTTTTTTTTTTTTGTTCTTTATTTTGGCCAAGAATTGGCCCAAAGTTTCTAGATGAGAGAGGAAATTCTCCTTTTCCATCATCCTGTTCGCTCACACTTTCTGTTACCCTAGAACCTTGTTCTGTTACATCTAAATGCTAGAATATGAATTAAACAATCATTTTCAGCCTCATATCTATTGGAAATATGCTCAAAATTCCAAGTGCCCTACTTTTTGTACAATGGCTGGTAAATTGGCAACTGTTCAAACTTAAATAATGTAACAAAAGGTCACTTTAAATAGCTATGTAGCTGCACCTCTGGCTTCTAATACTCTCTCCAGGCCCCTATACTAAAGATCAAAGGTACACATTTGATCAAAACTCCCCCAACATTTCACATCAGTGTTCCACCAGCCAGCAGGACCCTAAAATTGCCCAGAACCTTTCATCGGCTAAAATAACAAAGTCTTGATCCTAGGTTTCCTTAACACAGATGCCTCCTGGACATCTCATTTATAATTCTCTATATTCTTATTATCAAATCCAATCTGCACTGTTTCGCTTTTGAAGTTCTTACCACCCATAGCTGAATGTTGATTAATATGCTGGAGCCTCCTCATTCATTAAAATGGTGAGGCTTGGCAACTGGATGCCTAGATGGCTACTTCCTTACAGACTATCATCCTTCTTACTCCCTCCATGTCCCCCATCAAACCTCCACCTCCCAAGAGACCACTGATTTTGTGAGAGCCGAGCACTGTGAGTTTTACCAGCAGTACTCTAACAAAGCAGCAGTGTGACATCCCACAGTTCACAATCACCCTCAGCATCATTTGCTAACTCATCATGTGAATGGTTGGATGTTCTTCTCAAGCACCATTAATAATTCTGTGTATGGTGTCTCCTTAGGAGAAAGCATCTACTTTTGCTTTTCTTCCTTTGAGGGAAAAAGAATTATTCCTAAGACTACTAATCTCAAAGTGCAGTAAACAGCATTCATTGAATAACAACTCTGTGCCAAAGCTTTCATGGACAGTATCTCACTGAATATTCAAACAACTCAGTGAGGCATATGAACCCCATTTTGCAGAAGGAAAACCTCAGGCCCAGAGATCCTGAACTGTGTAGGGCAAGTCATGGATGATTCAGCCCCAGCCTCCTCACTCCCTCTGTATCTCTCCTCAGGTTTGCAATTCTTTGCGTTGCAGTAGAAGCTGGTGGTCTACTGGAAGCACACATTTTGGAAGAGGGAACATTCCCAAAGGGAGGGATCCTGGGCTGACACACCTTTCTCAAGTTCTAGTTCCTTAATTGGAAGCCTACTACTTATTTTTTGTTTCTTTAACTGAAATATAAGAAAACAAAATTCAGAGTAACTGTAGATTATGACAGAATGATCATCTTAAGGAGAGTCTCATCTACTCTGCTTTGGCATGGTGTACAGACTAAAATGAAACCATCAACTACTAGAAACAGTAGAACTGTTTAAGATTTTGCCTTCCTGTGATTTCAATAGCTTCCTGCAAAAAAAAAAAAAAAAAATCAATCCCATAGTCTCATCCATCATGCATAGAGCTAAGGTTTAATCTGCCTCCCCATCATGGTTATTAATCTAGTGGGCATGGACAAGTTGTCGAATCTCTTTAAAGCCTAAAGGCATACTTGAGGAAAACTGGTTGAGTGGTGGTATAATGGACAATTGGAGAGGAAAAAGACTAGAACAAAGATCAGAGGAGAAAAGTAGCTGATTCATAGACTTCCTTAGGGGAGAAACGAAAAACTGGACAGGTAATGAGGAACCTGACGCATGGTAAACACGAGCTGATCGTTATGATTCTTTTGATGTCTCACTTCTATTAGGAACTAACCAAGCCACCTAGTTCTTACTCATTGCTCAAAATAAATGGTTTTTCCAAATTATTTAATCTTCTATGTTTTTCTTATGACTAAGGTTAACATCTTGCCTTTTTTAAAGCTAAAATAGGTTATTGGCCCACTGAAAGTAGAATTTTCCTATTTAGTGAAAGTGAAAGTGGCTCAGTCATGTCTGACTCTTTACAACCCCCATGACTATACAGACCATGGAATTCTCCAGGCCAGAATACTGGAGTGGGTAACCTCTCCCTTCTCCAGGGGATCTTCCCAATCCAGGGATCAAACCCAGGTCTCTGGCATTGCAGGCAGATTCTTTACCAGCTGAGTCATGAGGAAGCCCAAGAATACTGGAGTGGGTAGCCTATCCCTTCTCCAGTGGATCTTCCTGACCCAGGAATCCAACTGGGGTCTCCTGAATTGCAGGTGGATTCATAATCAACCAGGCTATCAGGGAAAGCCTCTTTCCTATTTAGTGATGTTCCTAAAACACTATGTCTTATAATGAAAACCAATGACAAACTATAAGGCTGCTTTTGACTTCTAGAATATAGTGTAGAATGTGGTAACATGCTTGAAAGAAAGGACTGATCTAGAAACCAGAAGATAAGGATTTCAGGCATTCCTTTCTCTGTTGAAATGATTCATGTGGAAACCACATAGGAGTGTTTCATAGACTTGAAACCCCTAACAATCTTAAATTTCTATCCTAGTTTAACCATTTTATTTTAGTCGTTAGGTTCTCTTACTAAAGAAGTCAAAACTTTTCTTTGTTCATTAATTCATCTACCCATTCATTTCTTTATTTCAAAAAGAATTTTTGAGAGTCTACTATATACATAGCAAAGAGATTCAGATTTGTGACAAAAGAGAAGTATAAAAAAACCAATAAAAGTTCAGAAGACAGAAACACTGTGTATGGCTGAGAATAACTATCATAACTGGAAAGGCTTCTTTGGGCTTTTCTGAGAGTAACTATCCTAATTAGCTAGCAAAGTAATGCTCAAAATTCTCCAAGCCAGGCTTCAACAGTATGTGAACCGTGAACTTCCAGATGTTTAAGCTGGATTTAGAAAAGGCAGAGGAACCAGAGATCAAATTGCCAACATCTGCTAGATCATTGAAAAAGCAAGAGTTCTAGAAAAATATCTACTTCTGCTTTATTGACTATGCCAAAGTCTTTGACTGCGTGGATCATCACAAACTGTGGAAAATTCTTCAAGAGATGGGAATACCAGACCATCTGACCTGCCTCCTGAGAAATCTGTATGCAGGTTAGGAAGCAACAGTTAGAACTGGACATGGAACAACAGACTGGTTCCAAATAGGGAACGGAGTATATCAAGGCTGTATATTGTCACCCAGCTTATTTAACTTCTCTGCAGAGTACATCATGAGAAATGCTGGGCTGGATGAAGCACAAGTCAGAATCAAGATTGCCGGGAGAAATATTAATAACCTCAGATATGCAAATGACACCACACTTATGGCAAAAAGCGAAGAAAAACTAAAGAGCCTCTTGATGAAAGTGAAAGAGGAAATGAAAAAGTTGGCTTACAACTCAACATTCAGAAAACGAAGATCATGGCATCTGGTCCCATTACTTCATGGCAAATAGATGGGGAAACAATGGAAACAGTGACAGACTTTTTTTTTTGGCGGGGGGGGGGGCTCCAAAATCACTGCAGATGGTGACTACAATCGTGAAATTAAAAGATGCTTGCTACTTAGAAGAAAAGTTATGACCAACCTAGACAGCCTATTTGGAGAAAGAATTGGCAACCCACTCCAGTATTCTTGCCTAGAGAATCCCAGGGACAGAGGAGCTTGGTGGGCTGCTGTCTACGTGGTCACACAGAGTCAGACACGACTGAAGTGACTTAGCAGCAGGACCAGCAGCAGACAGCATATTAAAAGGCAGAGACATTCTTTTGCCGACAAAGGTCCATCTAGTCAAGGATTGTTTTTCCAGTAGTCATGTATGGATGTGAAAGGACTGTAAAGGACTATAAAGAAAGCTGAGCACCAAAGAATTGATGCTTTTGAACTGTGATGTTGGAGAAGACTCTTGAGAGTCCATTGGACTGCAAGGAGATCCAACCAGTTCATCCTAAAGGAAATCAGTCCTGAATATTGGAAGGACTGATGCTGAAGCTGAAATTCCCGTACTTTGGCCACCTGATGTGAAGAACTGACTCATTTGAAAAGACCCTGGTGCTGGGAAAGATTAAAGGCAGGAGCAGAAGGGGTTGACAGAGGATGAGATGGTTGGATGGCATCACCAACTCAATGGACATTAGTTTGAGTAAACTCTGGGAGTTGCTGTTGGACAGGGAGGCCTGGCATGCTGCAGTCTATGGGGTCGCAAAGAGTCAGACACAACTGAGCGACTGAACTGAACTGATCCTAATTAGAAGGGCTTCCCAGGTGGCTCAGTGGGTAAAGAAACTGCCTGCAATGCAGGAGACTCCAGAGACATGGATTCGATTTCTGGGCTGGGAAGATTCGCTGGAGGAGGGCATGGCAACCCATTCCAGTACTCTTGCCTGAAGAATTCCATGGACAGAGAAGCCTGTCGGGCTACAGTCCATGGGGTTGCAAAGAGTCAGACATGACTGAAGCGACTGAGCACAGCACACAGTGCATCCTAATTAGAAAGGCATTTTGGCACTTGAGCTGGTCCTCGAACAGTGTTTGGCATACAACTGGCGTTCTGTAAATATTTATTAAATAAATTAATGTTATTCAATCACTCAATTAAATATTGAGCTAGAATGAGTGGTAAGATTTCAGCAGGTGGATACAGAAAAGGAGGTTGGTATGGGGAAGGCAAAGAGACTTGGAAGTGACACAGAACACATGGAACAGAGAATCTTCTGGACTTCCAGAACACAGATCACCTGAGAGAAAAGGTATGACCAGTATAATAGCTTGTAGATACTAAGCTTTACGTGAAAGGTTTAAGAAGTGTTAGCTATTATCTTATAGGAAGTAGGGGCTCATTGACTTTTTAAAATTGATGGTACACAGAGGGATACTTAAGGAATAAGCATAATGGTATATTGGTTGAGTGGTGGTACACCAGACAGATGGAGATGAGAAAGACCAGAAAAAACATGTTAAGATGGCATCACTATTGTCTACCCAATATCCCCTGAAGGATAAAAGAAAGAAAGCCTGGGCCCAGTACCCTGTGTTGCATTGTGTCTTGGGCCCTCAAGTCCAATCCCAATTCTTGGAGGCTTATTATGAAAATACACAAATGGTGGTTTATAGTATAAACTCAAAAGCCTTCTGATATAAACACTGAGGGAAATGGGAGAAAGTGCTACTTACAAATCTGGTCAGAATAACTCTGGAATGAAATATTGTAATTTTGCTAAGGGATGAAGCATGACTAAGGAAGAACATGCATTAACTGGCCATAATTGCTGCTAAAAATTCACATGACATTAAATTAAGTTACTTTAACCTTAAATTAAGAGTCAAGAATATGCACAGAATAATAACATTCTTCCTCCAATCATCCGTGTTTAACTTAACTAATGGTATAACTATGATGGCACTTTCAGCACACAGCTTTATTGTCATCTTACAACTTTCCAAAGGCAGTTCTTTTGGCAGAGAGAGAAATCCTGTTAACCCTTTGCTAAGCTTCCCATTGGTTATTATTTAAAATTACTCCATTTTAGCAAAGCCCATGAACAGTTCAAAAGACAACTTCAATATTCCCTAGCTGAATCCTTATTTAGCTATAACATCTTTTTCACTGAAAGATTCATGTATAACCAAAACATCTAATAACAGGTTAATTATAAAGCACCATTTGTTTGAATAACTGGGATTCTAACATTTCTATTTCAAGGGATATTTTGCCTGATTTCAAACAAAAATTTAATCTGACAACATTTATAAAATATAACTATAAAATTGTTCAGAGAAGAAAATACAGGAAAGAAAAAGCAGCAAGATGTTGAGAGCAATTTTCTGAGTTAATGTGCTTCTGAGTGAAATTCTTCTCATTTTTCTCTATTTTTCAAATAAGTAGGTATTAATTTTATATTAAAGTCCAACTTAAACAATAAAGGGAGTCTTTCTACCAGGAGCTGCTATTAACTCTAGAAAACAGTGGAGCTGGACCTGGGATTCAAAGAGATTTCTGCAACACAAACATAAAGCTTTGCTTTATGAGCCTGTCAGAGTGGGTAACACATGAATAGCACTCAATAAATAGTCAATTGATAAGATAAGCATAGAATAACAAGTCAATTTGAGCTATTCCCTTTTATAAAATTTCAGTTCATTAGCATGATGCCAAGCAAAACATGTATTTGGTTATAAAATGTTAATTTCTACCTGATTGTTGTAGCAGAACTGGTAGGGTGAAATCCTGGGGAAAATCCAGGTGTTCTTCATTAGCTATTTCTTGGCCCTACATTTAAGCCTAAAGTTTTCAAAACACAGACCCAGACACTAGTGAAGCTACAACATAGGGAGGTGGCTATTTTGGATAGCCTAAACTATCCCCTTCACTTAGGATTTATACAGTACTTTTTAATTTTTGAAGTAAATACTTCAAAGTTTTACTTTCCTATCTTCTTCAATATTACATTTGATACTTTCTTGTAGACTCAAGTCACTTTCAAGAACATTAGTTACTGAATTATCATACACTATAATAAGTTCTTAGCAAGATTCTTATACTCCAAATGCTATGATTTGTGAGTTGTGAGTTTTGTTTTGTTCTTCACTTGCAGTTTCTAAAATGTGCCTTGCAGTGTTTAAGCTTTTTTTACACACATTTTCTCTTTGGACAGGATGCTTCCCGATAAATTCTTGCTCCACCTATTAAATCCCTACTCATCACTCTCATCTTCAGTAGTCACTTTTGCTGATAGCTCAGACTCAGTTACTGTTCTCTGTGTTTCTTATATTCTTTGATTGCTACATTAACATACTCTAAAACCTAACGGCTTAAAGCAATTGATATTTATTATATCATACAATTTTTGTGGGTCAACAATTTGGAAGTGACTTAGTGGGTGGTGCTGGCTCAGAGTCTCGTATAACATTGCGATCTAGATGTTGGCCAGGGTTGCAGTCATCTGATGGCTTGACTAGAGCTGCTGGATCTACTTGCTGGCTGATTTGTGTTGGCTGGTACAGAAAGCTACAATTCTTCACTAAGTGGATCTATCCCGAGGGCTGCTTGAGTATCCTTACAACATGGCAGCTGGCTTCTCCCAGAGTGAGTGATGTGAGAAATAACAAGGAGAAAGTCACATTATTTTTTATGTTCTAATTGCAGACATCACACCAATCATTTCTGCCACACTCTATTCATTACAAGTTCATTCCTAAAATGAAAAACAAAGATAGCACAAAAAAAGAAAATGACAGGCCAATATCAATGATGAACATAGACCCAAAAATCCTCAAAAAATTCTAGCAAAGATAATCCAACCACACATTAAAAGGATCATACACCATTTATCCCAAGAATGCAAAGATTCTTCAATATATACATATCAGTCAATATGATATACCATATTAACAAACCGAAAGATAATAGCTATCTCAATAGATGCAGAGAAAGCTTTTGACAAAATTCAACACCCATTTATGAAGAAAACTCTCCAGAAAAATCAACATAGAAGGAACCTACCTCACCATAATAAAGGCCATATACAAAAAACCTACATAAAACATTGTGAAAAACTCAAAGTGCTTCCTCTAAGATCAGGAACAAGACAAGGGTGCCCACCCTTAACACTATTATTCAACATAGTTTTGGAAGTTTTAGCTACAGCAATCAGAGAAGAAAAACAAATAAAAGGAATCCAGATTGGAAAAGAAGAAGTAAAATCCTCACTGTTTGCAGATGATATGATACTATACATAGAAAATTCTAAAGATGTCACTAGAAAATTAGTAGAGCTATTCAATAAAAGTAGTAAAGTCACAGGATATAAAATTAATATACATAAATTTCTTGCATTCTTATACACTAACAATGAAAAAACAGAGAGAGAAATTAAGGGAAAAAAAATCCCACTCACTATAGCAACAAAAAGAATAAAATAGCAAGGAATAAACCTACCTAAACATGGAACAACAGACTGGTTCCAAATAGGAAAAGGAGTACATCAAGGCTGTATATTGTCACCCTGCTTATTTAACTTCTATGCAGAGTACATCATGAGAAACGCTGGGCTGGAAGAAGCACAACCTGGAATCAAGATTGCCGGGGGAAATATCAATACCTCAGATATGCAGATGACACCACCCTTATGGCAGAAAGTGAAGAGGAACTAAAAAGCTTCTTGATGCAAGTGAAAGAGGAGAGTGAAAAAGTTGGCTTAAAGCTCAACATTCAGAAAACGAAGATCATGGCATCCGGTCCCATCACTTCATAGGAAACGGATGGGGAAAAAGTGGAAACAGTGTCAGATTTTATTTTGGGGGGCTCCAAAATCACTGCAGATGGTGACTGCAGCCATGAAATTAAAAGACGCTTACTCCTTGGAAGAAAAGTTATGACCAACCTAGATAGCATATTGAAAAGCAGAGACATTACTTTGCCAATAAAGGTCTGTCTAGTCAAGGCTATGGTTTTTCCAGTGGTCATGTATGGATGTGAGAGTTGGACTGTGAAGAAAGCTGAGCGCCAAAAAATTGATGCTTTTGAACTGTGGTGTTGGAGAAGACTCTTGAGAGTCCCTTGGACTGCAAGGAGATCCAACCAGTCCATTCTGAAGGAGATCAGTCTGGGGTGTTCTTTGGAAGGAATGATGCTAAAGCTGAAACTCCAATACTTTGGCCAGCTCATGCGAAGAGTTGACTCATTGGAAAAGACTCTGATTCTGGGAGGGATTGGGGGCAGGAGGAGAAGGGGATGACCCAGGATGAGATGGCTGGATGGCATCACCGACTCGACGGACAAGAGTTTGGGTGAACTCCGAGAGCTGGTGATGGACAGGGAGGCCTGGTGTGCTGCGATTCATGGGGTCACAAAGAGTCAGACACGACTGAGCAACTGAACTGAATTGAACTGAACTGAAAGAGACAAAAGACCTGTATGCAGAAAACTATAAAACACTGATGAAAGAAATCAAAGACAACACAAACAGAGGGAGAGATATACCATGTTCTTTGATTTGAAGAATAAATATTGTGAAAATGACTATACTACCAAAAACAATCTACAGATTCAATGCAATCCCCATTAAACTACCAATGGCATTTTTCCACAGAACTAGAACAAAAAATTTCATAATTTGTATGGAAACCCAGAAGATCCCAAAAAGCCAAGACATTCTTGAGAAAGAAAAATAGAGCTGGAGGAATCAAACTTCCTGACCTCAGACTATACTACAAAACTGCAGTCATCAAGACAGTATGGTATTGGCCTAAAAACAGAAATATAGACCAACAGAACAAGATTGACAACCCAGAGATAAATCCAAGCACCTATGGACAATTTATCTTTGACAAAGGAGGCAAGAATATACAATGGAGAAAAGACAACCTCTTCAATAAGTGATGCTGGGAAAACTGTATAGCTTCATGTAAAAGAATGAAATTAGAATACTTCCTAACAACATATACAAACATAAACTCTAAATGGATTGAAGACATAAATGCAAGGCCAGAAACTATAAAGCTCTTAAAGGAACACATAGGTAGTACATTCTGACATTTTATAAATCACAGCAAGATCTTCTTTGACCCATCTCCTAGAGTAATGGAAATAAAAATAAAAATAAACAAAGTGTACCTAATTAAACTTAAAAGCCTTTGCACAGCAACAGAAACAGTAAACAAGATGAAAAGGCAGTCCTCGGAATGTAGAAAATCATTACAAAAGAAGCAACTGACAAAGGATTAATCTCCAAAAAATATATGCAGCTCATATAGCTCAATATCAGAAAAACAAATAGCCCAGTCAAAACAAACAAACAAACAAACAAACAAAACAGACATTTCTCCAAAGAAAGATGTCCAAGAAACACATGAAAAGATGTTCAACATTGCTCATTATTGGAGAAATGCAAATCAAAACTACAATGAACTATCACCTCACACCAGTCGGAATGACCATCATCAAAAACTCTACAAACAATAAATGCTGACGAGGAAGAGGAGAAGACGGAATGTTCTTGCACTGCTGGTAGGAACGTATGTTGATACAACCATTAGTGAGACAGCATGGAGAGTCTAGGAATAAAACTACCATTGTTGTTTTTCAGTCTCTAAGTCGTGTCTGACACTTTGCAACTCCATGAACTGCGGCATGTCAGGTTTCTCTGTCTTCCACTTTCACCCAGAGTTCATTCAAATTCATGTCCACTGAGTCAGTAATGCTATCTAACCATCTCATCCTATCATGCCCCTTTCTTGTTGCCTTCAATCTTTTCCAGAATCAGGGTCTTTTCCAATGAGTTGGCTCTTTACATCAGGTGGCTCAAGAACTGGAGCTTCAGCTTCAGCATCAGTCTTTCCAATGAATATTCAGGGTTGATTTCCTTTAGGATTGACTGGTTTCATCTCCTTGCAGTCCAAGGAACTCTCAAGAATCTTCTCTAGCACCACAGTTCAGAAGCATCAATTCTTTGGTGCTCAGCCTTCTTTAAGATCCAATTCTCACATCCAAACATGACTACTGGAAAAACCATAATTTTGACTATATGGACCTCATCTGGCAAAGTGATGTCTCTGCTTTTTAACATACTGTCCAGGTATGTCATAGCTTTCTTTCTGAGGAGCAGGATTCTTTTGATTTCATGGCTGCAGTCACAGTTCACAGTGATTTTGGAGCCCAAGAAAACAAAATCTGTTACTGCTTTCATGTTTTCCCCTTCTATTTGCCATGAAGCGATGAGACTGGATGCCAGGATCTTAGTTTTCTGAATACTGAATTTCAAGCCAGCTTTTTCATTCTCCTCTTGCAACTTCATCAAGAGGATCTTCAGTTCCTTTTCATTTTCTGCCATTAGTGTGGTATCACCTGCATATCTGATGTTGTTGATATTTATTCTGGAAAACTTGATCCCAGCTTGTGATTCATCCAGCCCAGCATTTTGCATGATGTACTCTGCATAAAAGTTAAATAAGCAGGTTGACATTATACAGCCTTGTCATACTACTTTCCCAATTTGGAACAAGTCCGTTGTTCCACGTCCAGTTTTAACTGCTGCTTCTTGACCCACATACAGGTTTCTCAGGATACAAGTAACACAGTCTGGTACTCCAATCTCTTTAAGAATTTTCCACAGATTTTTATGATCCACACGATTAAAGCCTTTAGCGTAGTCAATGAAGCATAAGTAGATGTTTTTCTGGTTTTCCCTGGCTAGCTCCATGATCCAGTGAATGTTGGCAACTTGATTTCTAGTTCCGCTGCCTCTTTGAAACCCATCTTGAACATCTGGATGTTCTCAGTACATGTACTGCTCAAGTCTAGCTTGAAGGATTTTCTATAAACTTGCTAGCATTTGAAATGAGTACAATCATATGGTAGTCTGAACATTCTTGGCACTGCCCTTCTTTGGGATTGTAATGAAAACGAACCTTTTTCAGTCCTGTGACCATTGCTGAGTTTTCCAAATTTGCTGACATACTGAGTGCAGTACTTTAACAGTATCATCTTTTAGGATTTTAAATCGCTCAGCTGGAATTCCTTCATTTCCACAAGCTTTGTTCATAGTGATGCTTCCTAAGGCCTACTTCACTTAATACTCCAGGGTGTCTGGCTCTGGTGAATGACCATACCATCTTGGTTATCTGGCATAAAGACCTTTTTTGTATAGTTCTTCTGTGTATTCTTGCCACATCTTCTTAACCTCTTCTGTTTCTGTTAAGTCCATATACCCTGAGAAAACCACAGTTCAAAAAGATACCTGTACCCTAATGCTCACTGTAGCACTATTTACAATAGCTAGGACATGGAAGCAACCTAGATGTCTGTCGACAGATGAACGGATAAAGAAGATGTGGTATGTATATATACAATGGAATATTGCTCAGCCATGAAAGGAACGAATTTGAGTCAGTGGTAGTGAGGTGGAAGAGCCTAGAGCCTGTAACATAGAGTGAAGTCAGAAAAAGAAAAACAAATATCACATATGTGGAATCTAGAAAAGCAGTACCAAAGAACCTATCTGTGGGGAAGGAGTGAAGAAGCAGATGCAGAGAACAGACTGTGGCTCCAGCGGGAGGAGCAGAGGGCAGGATGAGTGAGGAAAGTAGCACTAACATATATGCACTGCCATGCGCAGAGCAGGGAGCGAGTGGGAGGCCGCCATGCGAAACAGGGAGCCCAGCCTGCGCTCAAACAGATAAGGAGTGGGAGGCTGCCATGCAAAACAGGGAGCCCGGCCAGGGGCTTTCTGACAGCCTAGAGGGGCAGCACGGGAGAGGGGAGAGACGCTTAAGAGGGACAGGACATATATATCATGATGACTGGCTCACACTGTCATACAGCAGAAACCAACACAACACTGGAAAGCAGTTATCCTCCAGTTAAAACAAAGTAAGACACTAAGTTTAGACTACACGTACGGAATAGAGTCCAGCTCCATCTTTTGCAAGGAGATCAAAGAAAGTGCGGGCAGATTTTAAAGCCACCAAGACTGCTCTTCAGTTCAGTCGCTCAGTCGTGTCCGACTCTTCGCGACGCCATGAATCGCAGCACGGCAGGGCTCCCTGTCTGTCACCAACTCCTGGAGTTCACTCAGACTCACATCTGTCGAGTCCGTGATGCCATCCAGCCATCTCATCCTCTGTCGTCCCCTTCTCCTCCTGTCCCCAATCCCTCCCAGCATCAGTCTTTTCCAATGACTCAACTCTTTGCATGAGGTGGCCAAAGTACTGGAGTTTCAGCTTCAGC
The DNA here is from genome assembly GCF_032405125.1 of Capricornis sumatraensis. Taxonomy (NCBI): domain Eukaryota; kingdom Metazoa; phylum Chordata; class Mammalia; order Artiodactyla; family Bovidae; genus Capricornis; species Capricornis sumatraensis. The sequence continues at coordinate 86,120,049 of NC_091079.1, forward strand.
ATCAGTCCTTTCAATGAACACCCAGGGCTGATATCCTTCAGAATGGACTGGTTGGATCTCCTTGCAGTCCAGGGGACTCTCAAAAGTCTTCTCCAACCGCAGTTCAAAGCATCAATTCTTCGGCGCTCAGCCTTCTTCACAGTCCAACTCTCACATCCATACATGACCACAGGAAAAACCATAGCCTTGACTAGACGGACCTTTGTTGGCAAAGTAATGTCTCTGCTTTTCAATATGCTATCAAGGTTGGTCATAACTTTTCTTCCAAGGAGTAAGCATCTTTTAATTTCATGGCTGCAGTCACCATCTGCAGTGATTTTGGAGCCCAAAAAAATAAAGTCTGGCACTGTTTCCACTGTTTCCCTATCTATTTCCCATGAAGTGATGGGACCGGATGCCATGATCTTCGTTTTCTGAATGTTGAGCTTTAAGCCAACTTTTTCACTCTCCTCTTTCACTTGCATCAAGAGGCTTTTTCGTTCCTCTTCACTTTCTGCCATAAGGGTGGTGTCATCTGCATATCTGAGGTTATTGATATTTCTCCTGGCAATCTTGATTCCAGGTTGTGCTTCTTCCAGCCCAGCGTTTCTCATGATATACTCTGCATAGAAGTTAAACAAGCAGGGTGACAATATACAGCCTTGATGTATTCCTTTTCCTATTTGGAACCAGTCTGTTGTTTCATGTCCAGTTCTAATTGTTGCTTCCTGACCTGCATATAGGTTTCTCAAGAGGCAGGCCAGGTGGTCTGGTATTCCCATCTCTTTCAGAATTTTCCACAGTTGATTGTGACCCACACAGTCAAAGCCTTTGGCATAGTCAATAAAGCAGAAATAGATGTTTTTCTGGAACTCTCTTGCTTTTTCCATGATCCAGCGGATGTTGGCAACTTGATCTCTGGTTCCTCTGCCTTTTCTAAAACCAGCTTGAACATCTGGAAGTTCACGGTTCATGTATTGCTGAAGCCTGGCTTGGAGAATTTTGAGCATTCCTTTACTAGCATGTGAGATGAGTGCAATTGTGCGGTAGTTTGAGCATTCTTTGGCATTGCCTTTCTTTGGGATTGGAATGAAAACTGACCTTTTCCAATCCTGTGGCCACTGCTGAGTTTTCCAAATGTGCTGGCATATTGAGTGCAGCACTTTCACAGCATCATCTTTCAGGATTTGAAAGAGCACAACTGGAATTCCATCACCTCCACTAGCTTTGTTCATAGTGATGCTTTCTAAGGCCCACTTGACTTCACATTCCAGGATGTCTGGCTCTAGGTGACTGATCACACCATCATGATTATCTTGGTCGTGAAGATCTTTTTTGTACAGTTCTTCTGTGTATTCTTGCCACCTCTTCTTAATATCTTCTGCTTCTGTTAGGTCCAGACCATTTCTGTCCTTTATCGAGTCCATCTTTGCATGAAATGTTCCCTTGGTGTCTCTAACTTTCTTGAAGAGATCTCTAGTCTTTCCCATTCTGTTGTTTTCCTCTATTTCTTTGCATTGATCGCTGAGGAAGGCTTTCTTATCTCTTCTTGCTATTCTTTAGAACTCTACATTCAGATGCTTGTATCTTTCCTTTTCTCCTTTGCTTTTCACTTCTCTTCTTTTCACAGGTATTTGTAAGGCCTTCTCAGACAGCCATTTTGCTTTTTTGCATTTCTTTTCCATGGTGATGATCTGCTCTTACTGCATTCTAATTATTTATTTAAACACTTTCATTTTTAAGTTGCTTTTTAGGACATCATTTATTTTATCCTATATAAAACTAAAGACCTGGGCACTGACTAAAATAGTTAAGTTACAGAGGAATCAAACTTAAAATTAAGTTATAGAGGACTCTCATCTCCCACTTAAGTAGATAAGTGTCTGACTTTAGTCAAGTTAGTTACTCTGAATCTCAGCTTCCTGATCTTTAAAGTAGGAGTTGTAACCACCAGTCCTGTGGGTAGGATGACGTGGAATAATACAGGTGACAGTCCACTGCAAACTGAGAGGTACTGAATGATTACTGAACCAGGCAGGATGCAGTCAGTACTGCAAGCCCTGTGTGAGCATAGTCTGGCTTCCAGAATTTACTGCCTTGTTTACTTATCAGTCACCACACAAGAGCCCCTTTATCACCTTTCCTGTCCTCTCGGCCTCAGACTGTGTTGTTGTTCACTGTGATACTGACAGTTGTCCTGATTTTCTTTTCATTTCAGGTTAAAGAGAGGAAACTTTTTAAACAGCTGTATTGCAGAAACTAGAACAGAAGTACAAGACCATGAATTGTTCAGAGCATGGGTTCTGGGAACAGACTTGGGACAGACTTGGGTTAAACTCATGTCTGCCACTCAGAAGCTTCTGAACTCTGTGACCTCCCTAAGCCTCCTCAGCTTCTTCATATGTAACATGGGGATAACAGCACTGATTATTTGACAAGATCATAATAAAGATCAAGGTGATGATACATGAGAAGCATCTAGAATACTGCCCGTCACATTTTCAGTACTCCATTAATGTGTATTATTATTCATAATATGATTATTATGAAATGACTCCATTATTAACAAGGGAAAGGTATTCAGACCCATGACAGATGGCACCTTCCTGCTTTTAAGTCCCATTTTGCACTCCAGGATGACTTACTGAGTCCAGGTAAAAGAGCTCTTCCAGGCTTACCTTGTCTACCTGGGTGGCTATCTATCTAAAACAGCCTGTCTGGCTTGAGCTATTTCCATTGGCTGTCTTTATGAGCCCAGAGGCATGCACAGCTATGAGCACATTTCAGACATTTGAAAAATAAACAATGAAATGTCTTACGCTTGCCACACACGCATTTTTTCCTACCATGATTTAGGTTGGCTGGTTCTAAGCCATAAAAAGTTTATAATAAGAAAGAAAAAAAGAATGAAATTTCCCAGTTTAAAACTGTTTAACCCCAGCCCTCAAAACTTTCCAGCTCAAGGTTAAGATGCGAACAAACGTTCCAACCAATATGTTCATGAAAGATTTAATAATTACTTTGCTTATGAAAGTTTAAACAGCTGCTTAAGTGAGTAAAAAGGCTCCCACCCAGGCAGAATAACTTGCTGTACCCATTAAGAAGGTTTTACAAATCACCAGACTATGTATTCAGATGAAAGGAAAGCTGCTTTTGCTGCACAGCCTCTAACTTTCAATTATGTATGGAATGAGTCTGTCCATCAGGTCAATCAGGTTTTGTTTATTCCTTCAGCAGGGGTCTTGACAGCATCAGTGTTAAGGCAGTTTCCAAAGGGATTGCTAAGCTTTTCCATCATGTATTTTTAAAAACACACATACAGGAAATAGGCCAAGCCTTTTTCTTTAGGTTATTTTGTGCCTTAGCTCCACGAATACAAAGTTCATTATCAAATTGATTGGGAAATTACAGGAGGTCGCATTACACTCCTTAAAAAAGAATAACATTACTCTTTGGACTTTCACATACGCTACTCCTTCTTCTTGGAATATTCCCCAGCCCAACTACATCCCCATAACCTTCTGCATGGTTAACCCTTCATGGTTAACTATTCTGCTGTAGGAATAAGTTGGATCTCACCAGAAAGCCTTCCTTGGCCTCCTTGACCAGGATGGTTCTCCCCATCATACCACTTGGCTACCATATTATAGCACTTAGCACCTGTTACTGCACTTACTTGTTTAACTCCCTGTCTCTACCATGAAACCTCACAAATTACTAAGGGCTAATTAATATATCAACATAGAGTAGGAGCTCAGTAAATTCCTGCAGAATTAATGAATAAATTCTCCAAGTCACCCACACTGCACTTTTTCTTCTCTCCAAACTTTAACAACTCTTGCCAATTTTATTTCTTAAATATTTCCTGAATCCATCTCCTCTTTTCTAACACTATTTCAACTGTCTCTGTTCACATCCAGCTAATTTCCTGGCTGAATTTCAGTATTTTGTCCCTCAAATACATACAGTGGGTAGAGTGAATCAAAGTGAAAAATCTACTGCTAACCATACCTTTCAGCCCCTCCGTGCTACTAACAGGACAAAGCCCAGCCCTCCGAGGGGCACGCCAGGCTTCTGTGGTTAGTCCCTCCTGCTTTTCAGTTCCTTACTCCTGCAAAAGCTCTGCCCTCTCCAAAGAAGGCTAACACTCACTGAGGGTCAGAGAGGCAAAATAACCTACCAACAAAATGTCAGAGGCAGGATGTGAATTCTACAAGCTACATTTCTAGCCACGGTGCTATGCTGCCCACTCAGTGCTGCTGCTGTAACCCTAGTGCCTGACACACACTGCATACTCCATAAATGTGTGTCGAATGAATGAATGAATGGTTGAAAGGGGGAAGAATATAAAAAACACCAAAATATAAACTATCCAATAGATCTTACTCCTCTTTTCTCCTGTTTCTCAGAAAGTTTGGGGATTATTGCAAAACGACCTGTTAGAGATTTCCAGTGCATATCAGCACATTAAAGGCTTAAGGAGTTCTTCAGAAAAAAGAGTGGGGTGTTTGTTTAACTTTTCTCAATAGAAGAGTTCCTAACTGTATTTGAACACAGAATGTTTTTTTAAAAAAAGAAAGAAAAGAACACCTACCAACACCCCTACTCTGTGAAACACTGAAAGGGCTCCCACTGTGTCTGAGCATCTGAGAGCATACAGTCTGCACTGTCAAGCTCCTGATAATCTCCAGGTATTTTTCTTTTTTTAAGAATGGAATTTTAAGGCTGGAAATGACCTTTGAGCTTTTCCAGACAAAGTCCCCCATTCTGTCTTTGAAGGATTAAGTGGCCCAAAGTCGCTCAGGTTATTTGTGGCAGAAATAAAACCAGAAACAAGGCCTGGCAACTCCCACCCAGTGGGCTCTTTGCATCAGTCCACACCAGTGACCCTCCATGTGCAGTGACCTCTGTCCCTCAGGGGACATCTAGCAGTGCCTAGAGACATCTTTGATGGTCTCGGCTGGGGAGTAGGGGACAGACGGGGAACGCTGCTAAATATTCCACAATGTAAACCATGGCCTCCCACAACAAAGAACTATCTGCCCTCAAATATCAATAGTGATGACGCTGAGAAACTCTGTCCCACACTAAACAAAAGAAAAAGCAAACTGTCCAGTGAACAGACGAGAGCTTTCATTCCAACATTTCCTGCTAGCCTGCACAGTGCGGCATTATATTTGAAATAATACCGGCATATGAAAATGAAATTGTCCTTTGAATCCCTGAAAATAACTGCTGTTGGAAAAAGGCTTAGACTAACCACGCCCCCATCAAGGCTTTACTGAAATGGGTTTGGATATTATTAACAACAACAAAAAAAAAAACCCAAACATACTTCTTTACATGCAATTCCCTCAGAAGAATTCTTGAATGTATTAACTTTTGAAAAATACTGCATTTACTAAGCAAGACCTCAGAATAAGGCCTAGGAGATCACTGAGGAACAATAGCAACCAGCCAGCCTGAGGCCAGCTCAAGAGACTCTGCTCTTGGTCTCCCGTAGAGTCTCCCCCATAGCTGCCCTGTGGCCCTGGTCCCAGGTCCCAGTCATGTCAGTTTGAGCACAACCCTCCTTCTTGTTTGCTTGTTTGAGTGGGAGACCCTGGAAGGATCATAAATGAAGCCTGGGAAAGGACCGTGTGGGGAGATGCTAGCACGGGGTCCCACCTACACTGGGGGCTCCACAGAGGTTGCTCACAGGCAGCCGCTGCTTTCCAGGAGACAGGCTCACTCTTGGGAGCATCTTCAGAGCGTCTCCTCATTGGGTTTCTGTGTCACTGTTCTCTAAGATGTCATCACTGGGGAAGCTGAACAAGGATATACCCCACCCAAGCTTCCTGCACTATTTTTACAACTTCTTGGGGGCTTAAAATTATTTCCAAATAAAAAGTGCTTTTTAGATGATGAGATTGGTAGTAGGTCTATCTTGTCTTCATAAACACCTGATTACCTGGTTGGTGAGGGTAAAGCTGTATGAATAGGGCCACAGGGGAAGAGGGCATCAGAAAGTGTCACTGACACCAAAGAAGTGCTGTGTCTATCAGCTCCTCTTCCAAAGGGACAGGGAGCTAAAGAGGCTGAGACCCAAATCAAACTCAGTGGAGAGATGATGAGTAGCAGGAATGGACCAAGCACAGCTGGGTTTCCAAGTAACAACTCTCACGGGTGCGCTAAGGAAACTGCAAAACAACAACGGACAGTATATCTGAGAGTTGCTCATGCCCAGAAAAGTGATATCAGAAGACACAGCATGAGAAAAAGACACAAATAATGACTTAGCAGGCATAGCATGACTTGAATCATGAATCAACAAAATCCCACAGATTTACACAGTATCTGTCCAGCTAAAATGCACCCCAGCACAATGGAGTATCTTTGAGGTAGAAAGAAATGGGAGTCGGGAAACCTGTAGTCACCTTCCAGATGTGACCTGTCACACATTTGTTGTGTCTCCTTGGACAAAGTCACTCGGATTCAGTTTCCCCATCTGCAGATCAGGGAATGGCTGCTGATTGCTAAGAGCCTTACCTGTCTGTCTCACTTGTGTAAGACTCTTCTAATAGGTGTGATACCCTCTATTGACTTACTAACAAATAAAACCTATTCATAATGGCAATAAGTTTCCTATGAATTTTCCAATGCATATCCGCTCTTTAATAAATGTGAGCAGAATAACGTGGCTATTTTAGGGCCAGGGAGGATCAGGTCAGAAGTCAAGGAGCTCTCATTCCCACCCTTTCAGATTCATTTTCAATCATGGATGGGCCACACAAATACATGATTTCCCGGGGGTAAAGCTGTCTGACAGAAAGGAGTTCAAAGGCCTAATGTCACACAGATGGCCAGAAAACACATGAAAGAAATGTTCAACGTCACTAACTATTAGAGAAATGCAAAACAAAACTACCATGAGGTATCATCTCACACCAGTCAGAGTGGCCATCATCAAAAAATTTCCAAAAACTTTATGCTGGAGAAGATGTGGAGAAAAGGGAACCCTCCTACATGGTTGGTGGGAATGTAAATTGGTACAGCCACTATGGAGAACAGTATTGAGATTCTTTTAAAAAAAATCTATAAATAGAACTACCCTATGACCCAGCAATCCCACTCCTGGGCAGACACTGGGAGAAAATCGTAATTCCAAAAGATCTATGCACCCCAGTGTTCACTGCAGCACTATTTATTAATACAATAGCTAGGATATGGAGGCAATGTCAGTGTCTATCAATAGAGGAATAGGCAAAGAAGATGTGGTACAAATATACAAGGGACTCAGCCATCAAAAGCAATAAAATTGTGCCAGTTTGCAGAGACACAGATGGACCTAGAGACTTCACACAGACTGAAGTACGTCAGAAGGAGAAAAGCAAATATCAGATAATACCATGTATATGCAGAATTTAGAAGGATGATACAGATAGGCTTATTTGAAGAGCAGAAATAGAGACACGGACTTGTAAATGCCAAGTGGGGGGAGGGTGGGATGAATTAGGAGATTGGGATTGACATGTATACACTACTATATTTAAAACAGATAACTCATGAGGAATCTACTGTGTAGCACAGGAAATTCTACTTAACGCTCTGTGGTAACTAAATGGAAAGGCATTTTCATTTATGGCATGTAGATGGGGAAACTTCATGGCAAATAGATGAGGAAACAATGGAAACAGTGAGAGACCTTATTTCTTTTGCGTTCCAAAAAATAAAGAGACTTTATTTTGAGGGAGGGGCTCCAAAATTACTGCAGATGGTGACTGCAGCCATGAAATTAAAAGATGCTTGCTCCTTGGAAGAAAAGCTATGACCAACCTAGACAGCATAGTAAAAAGCAGAGATATTACTTTGCCAATAAAGGTCCGTCTAAGTCAAAGCTATGGTTTTTCCAGTAGTCATGTATGGATGTATGACTATAAAGAAAGCTGAGAGCTGAAGAATTGATGGGTTTGAACTGTGGTATTGGAGAAGACTCTTGAGAGTCCCTTGCACTGCAAGGAGATCCAACTAGTCAATCCTAAAGAAAATCAACCCTGAATATTCACTGGAAGGACTGATGCTGAAGCTGAAACTCCAGTACTGTGGCCACCTCATTGGAAAAGACCCTGATGCTGGGAAAGATTGAAGGCAGGAGGAAAAGGGGATGACAGAGGATGAGATGGTTGGATGGCATCACTGACTTGATGGACATGAGTTTGAGCAAGCTCTGGGAGTTGGTGATGGACAGGGAGGCCTGGCATACTGCAGTCCATGGGGTAGCAAAGAGTCAGAGACGACTGAGTGACTGAATTGAACTGAAATGGAAAGGTAATTCATAAAAATAAATTATATATATAATGATACACTTTGTTGCACAGTAGAAAGTAACACAACATTCTAAAACAACTATATTTCAATAAAAATTAATATTTTAAAAAACGGCCTAATGTCAGAGCTCCCAGCGACCTGCTTTTCGCCAGTGCAATGCACCCCCTGAAAGTGCTCAGGTGTGCTGAGCCCTGCACAACACGCCCAAATCACAGAGGAGCAGTTTCAGAAGAGGGACGAGTGGAGAGAGGATTTCAGGCCTGGAGGAGCCGTCTTGTGGGGTTTTTAGGAAGCGGGTAGGATTTGTGTCTATAATACCCTTATTCTGCCTTTTCATATATTGAAACCCAATAAAGTATTTGTTAACTGGCATTTTTTAAAGCCTGTGGTTAATTCAGTCAAGGCTTATGTCTGAACTATGTAACAGGGTTCTGAAACTAAAGCTTTGTTAATCACATATACACTTTTCCAGAGCCAAAATTCACAACATGTTGTCCATAGATCTTGGGCCAAATCAGAAGGATTCTTTATGTGTTACATGCTTTCTTTTCATCAAGGTGCTGTGCATGTATGAGATATAAGCTGGGTGTCAGCGTCGAAGAGTATCGGCCACTGCCTGGTTGTTAGACCACTTTCAGGTCACCCACAATGCTTGGCTGCAGGCAGAACAATGGTGGTTTCAAAACATATCCTCTTCATTTTTAGCAATAATATCCACTGCGACTGGTTTGCTCAGCACTATTTAGCATTGTTCACAGGCGTTAATAAGAAGCAAGGTATCAAGGATACGTCAGGGATAAGTAGGTCAACATAAATGATCAAGACCAATATTCATGTCATTGTCAACATACTAATTTAAATTAAAACTTTATTAAAATTTAAAATAAAGTTAAATGATTTTAGAAAAGTTTTTCAGAGTTTAGGAGAGCTGAACTCCCTCACTAGCCAGTGGAAGAATGGGTCTAGGTGGTCTGGGATCTCTGCCATACATCTCCTTTCCCCCTTCTTCATTCTAATTTTCCACTTGTTTATGAATAGTACTATATAATTTAACCATAACTGCCTCCTACTCAACTTCCCTAAACTTTTCCCAATGTGATCGCTTTTCCTCTGTCTTCCTCACCTCTGATCACTCACTTCAGCATTTACCTTTATTTTACTTTTATTTTTTTGGGGGGGGTGGGGGGAGCTTTCCTGATAGCTCAGTTGGTAAAGAATCCACCTGCAATGCAGGAGACCCCAGTTCGATTCCAAATCTGAATTGAATTTATTACAATATTGCTTCTGTTTTATATTTTGGTTTTTTGACTGGGAGGCATCCCTCCCCAACCAGGGATAGTACCTGCACCCCCTGCATGGGAAGGTGAAGTCTTAACCAGTGGAGGGCCATCAAAGTCCCAGCATTTACCTTTATCATAACTTTTATCTTTTAGGGGACAGGACAGGGACCTGACAGCTTGGAAACTCCACTATGAGATCGGCATTTTAAAACATAACTGAACTGCATTGCAAAAATGCAGAAGCAGAAAAAGAACAGAAGAAAAGAAAGTCAGGGGGGAAATTTCAAGGGCCTGAATTAGAACAATAACAACATAAAGACAAAGCAGGAATAGGTTTTTTTTTAAATAGGTTGAAAGTAGACTGAATAGGATATGGTTCTTAACTGTAGGACAGTAATAAAGAGGAGAGAATGAAAAATAATTTGAAGTCTCTGAACTGTGCTCATAAGTAAACAGGGTTCCTTTAACAGAGACAAGAAATTAAGATGAGGTGTCAGGTGTGAGGGAGTTGATGAACTCGAGTTTAGCCACATAGAAATGCATTTGGGGATGATGTCCAATATGCCCATGGACAACCAATGTTCTAAATAGGCAGGAAAACTTTGGGATTTAAACAGAATAGAGATTAAGAAAATCATCCATTCATTTTCTTCTTTTTTTAAAATTTTTCTCATTTCACTGAAATAAAATATGTATGGAGAAGCCACTGCTTGCCAAATTCTGGGATAGGCGTTAGGGAAAAAAAGAAAGAAAGTAAACAGGAGGCTCATAGCATCTGCAACAAGCTCTGGTGGGAGATGGCGGTCTAACAGTGGCGTCAGGTGGTGGAATGAGGGGAGGGCTTCCCGAGGAGGCTTGTAAGGGATGTACTGTGCTTACTCATGCTCATTAAGCTGCCTAACCCCTAGCGGGGAAACACACACTTCCGGCTTCCCTTCATAGCCTAGACCCTCTCTGTGGTTCCAGGCAGACTGCAAGACAGACTCTTCCCGCCCCGCCACCCCCGCCCCCCTCCCCCCCTGCAAGGCGCTCATGCACATTCCTTTTGGGCAGGTAATGCTGTGACTTCTCTGTGGGAGACCTTTTGCTAATCTTCCATCCTTTACATCTAGGTAACAAAATATTTGTAACTAACTCTTGGAATGCTATGCAATACTATGATTGAGGTAAAATCCTGATTCCTAGGACCTCTCTGCAATTGTCCATCACACACCTGGAGAAGGTGTTACCCCATAAAATACAGACTGAAGCATCTTTACAGAGATTAGAATGTTAAGATTCAGGCAAGCCTTGCAATTCCACTCCTAGGCACTTGTTGTTTATAAAGAAGGAAAACATATGGCCTGAAGATTTATGCAAGAAAGTTCACAAAAGCTTTATTCACAACAGTCAAAAACCAGAAACCACCAAAATGTCCATCATCCTTGGTGAATGGATAAACACATTGTGGTCCAGCCTCACAGTGAAATATTACTCAGCAGAATAAAGGAATGAGCAGCAGACACAACATGGATAAACCTGAAAAGCATTATGCTGAGTGAATAAAGCCAGTGTGAAAGGCTCCACGTGCATGGTTCTATCTCCATGAAATTCCAGAGAAGAAAGAGCTATAGTTTCAGGAAGCAGATCGTGGTCCCTCGGGGACAGAGGAGTTGAGGAGATGGACTGTAAGGGGGCCCAAGGGAACATTTAGGGTCAGGAAAATATTCTCCATTATGCTTGGGGTTATGTTACTGGGTGCATTTTTCCAACACTCATGGAAATGTACACTTTAATTTGGTAAGCTTATTTTATGTGAACTATACCTCAATAAAACTGATTGAAAAACAGTCCTGCAGGGCTGAGGAGCAGAGTGAGCGCACGCAGCAGGAAGATGCCAGTGGCTCCTGGGAAGCTCTGAGCCAGCACCACCTCAACCTTCCTGCTGCTGCTGCCCAAGAATGCCTCTGTTTTAATGCTTTAGCCACAGACCCTGACACCCACTGGCCATTTCAGACTACGGTTCTGATAACTCACTCTCACCTTGCCACCCATACTTAGACTAGAACCAGCGTGCGCATCTGGACAGCTGATAAAAATATAATCCTAAACCCCTCCCACCTGGACTAACAACCTTAACATAGCAACATTTTGTCCTGGAAGTACTGACAGTAAGGATTAGACTCCAGGGGGTCTTGACGACTCAGTTCCTGGAACCTGGACTCTTGGCTCTTCTATTGCCTCTGTTTTCCTGAAGAGACAAGGGGCTTGTTTCTTTTCTCAACACTTAAAACCATAATTTCGCTATGGCTGTCTGACTCCCCTGGTCCTACTGAGATCTTGCTTTTCCACTATATCTGTGTCTTATAACCCCAGGGTTGATCAATGCCCCAGCCCTGGGAGCAGTTCATTTAGGAAGAGAGAAAAGGGTTCTGAACTTAAAACGAATCTGTACTGCAGCACAGCCCTTAAGTCTGAGAGAGGCCCCAAGCTGGACACGTGCAGAAGTTTCTCCATCACGGTGCACTTGTCCTTTCACCCCGCTGATCTCCTTAAACAAAATAGAAGTCTAAACTTTCCAAACAGCTGTATTTTAGGGGCTCTTTTCAGAATTCCAATACCTACTAATAAATACGATTCATACCAGAAACCTTATAAAAGCCGTTTTCTTTGTACATTTGATGTCATAGGAAGAAAACATGACATTCAGTGGGTGCCTGTGACACGACAAACACTGTATCAGGAGGCTATCGGATGTGCATTATCTAATCTAGTCCTCACAATAATCCTGTTCTTCCCCTTCTTTGTAGATAAATTCTCTTAGACTTAGAGAATAAGTAACTCGCTGAAGTTATTTGATCTTTAGCTAGTATAGAGTTTGAATATGTATCTAGGACTATTTGATTTTCAAAAAAAACAAACAAACAAACAAAAAAACCTCTAAAGATTTCACATAAACTGTGGTCTACAGTTTGGTTTAATATTCACAAGGTCCTGGGTTTGAGTCCCTTCTCAGCCATTTACTAGCTGTATGGACCTTAGGCAAGTGAGTTTTCTTCTAGATTATTTTTCCTCATCTGTAAAATGGAGAAAATAGACCTACTTCACAGAGCTTTGAAAAGATGAAGTAAGACAAGTCACACAATAAGCATACTATCAACTATTGGCATGATCTCAAATGCCAAGCTGGCTCCAAATGGAAGAAATACGACACAAATAGACAAATACTGCCCTCAGCTATTCAGAGTCGAACTTCCACACAGCGGGTCATGTTTTGCCCTTCAGTTAGTCCTGCCCTTGTTCATTCAATGTAGTAAACTTTTAATAGGGAAAATGTGTGTGTGTGCGTGTGTGTGTGTGTGTGTGTGTGTGTGTGTGTTAGCTGCTCAGTCGTTCTTTGCAACCCCATGGACTGTAGCCCTCCAGGCTCCTTGGTGCATGGGATTTCCCAGGGAAGAATACTGGAGTGGGTTGCCATTTCCTTCTCCAGGAGACCATCCTTACCCAGGGATTGAACCTGGGTCTCCTGCATTGCAGGTAGATTCTTTACCATCTGAACCACCAGGGAAGCCTTGTGTGTGTGTGTGTGTGTATGTATGTATGTGTGTGTGTGTGTGTGTGTGTGTGTGTGTATGAAGTGTCTGCCTTTAATGAGTCTATGAGGATCAGCTCTGCAGATTCGTGCTCTCTTTCCTAAACCGTTTCTAAAAACTGAAACTTGACCGCAACATCCTGTTCCCAGACAGTCCATCTCACCTGCTCCGGATACTTGCTCCCAGTGATCTCCGCCACTGTGTTGAAGGAATCAGCATCTGGATAGCTCTTTGCCCCCATCTTCAGCTGAATGACAATTCTGTTCCCGCGAGAAGCCATTCTTGACATCATCTCTGCGTCTTCCACCGTAATACAAGCTGTTGGGATCTTTGGCACACCATTCTGGTATTCCTGAATACCTGTGTGAGGACTTGAGAAAAGAAGTCACCAGGTTACCTTGATAGTGGAAATGGACCAAATGTATTTTTTAAAAGTCCCTGTATTTGACATTTGATTTTCAACTGGTCTTTGTTTGTATGTGAGGAACGGAAAGGGTGGGCTATATTGGTTTACTTGCTTTTGATGTGAAGGTAATTTTTTTTTTGATTAAAAATAACTTAGAAACCAGTTTAATAATAATTTCATTGAAAACATCCTATAAAATGTATTTTGATAATTTGAATAATCCTTTAAAAAGTTGTAAATTGCTTCAAATGCAGTGTCTTTAAGACCAAGAGGTGAACACATGTGTTCGAGGAGATGAAACTCTATCACAGCTACAGACCAGAGGACCCACAAACTGGCGTAGATGCACCTGGTTCTCTGGTCTGGCTCGAGTGCTGCTGTCTTCCCAACCAAACACAGAGGTCTGCAATGTAGCCCTGCGTAAGAGGAGAATGCCCTGCATAAGGGTAGAACGCTTTGCAGGAAAACCATAGAACAATGTTGGAAGAAATGTTTGTGTTTCCATAAGGAAAAGTGCCAAATAAACCCAGGTCCAGCGACGTCACCACTACAAGAAAAAGGCTCCTGAATGCTCCCCGTATCCCATCAGTCTATGCCTGTCTTCTGTGGAAGCACAAGCTAAGAGCCTTCTTATCCAAATTAAAATTTTTTTTTAATATTTCCATACTTGCTTCAGGTTGTCTCATATTCAGAGAAAAGTGTCTCTCCTCCTTTTAGCCATAACACATTTCTCTCCTGGAGAAGTGACCTCAATCTTCACGTGCGCAAACATGGTGATGCAGTCTTACCACTGCCTTCTTGGTGTGACTATATTCTCGTGACCGTGTATTAGGTGATGACTAGAGAAACTGCATGGCAAAGTGATTAAGAATAGAGATCCTGGATTCAAATCTGGACTGTGCCACTTACTACTAATTGGCCTTGGTCAAGTTATACATCAGACTTCCCTGGTGGCTCAGTGGGTAAAGAATCTGCCTGCAATGCAGGAGACCCAGGTTGGATTCCTGGGTTAGGTAGATCCCCTGGAGGAGGTCATGGCAACCCACTCCAGTATTCTCATTTGGAGAATCCCAAGGATAGAGGAGCCTGGCGGGTGATGGTCGCTAGGGCCACAAAGAGTCAGACATGAGTATGCACACACTAAAGTTATACATCTTTGCTTCAGTGGCTTCATCTGTGATTGAAGATGGTAATTATAATATCCACTTCATAGTTATTTTGCAAATTTACTTAATTTATACAAACATATCACTTACCCTAGAATATAGCAAGCACTCGATAAATGTTAAATATTTATCATACTAATTTATCTATTACATTAATCTTGCAGAGAGAGACTGTGTGAGCTCAAGTCCTTAGGACCATCTAAGCACATTCTTTATAGACTTTTCTTAAGTGTTGGCTGGAAATTTTATCCTTCAGAAGAGAGAGACAAACGACTTTTAAATCTAAAACTTATAAACCAAAGCCTGAATCTGAATCCCTGTTCCAGAATATGCCTGATCCACTCTGACTTCTGGTTTAGGGAAAGCTATGGAGTTACATAACTCAGGTCAGATCCTGGTTCTGCCAACTCTCTGCCTGACTGACACCAAGCAACTTGGATCATCTCTCTGTTTCTGAGCTTCCACATCTGAAATGTGGAGAATATTAGCACTGACCTCACAAGATTGCTATGAGGAATAAAAGAGATAGCTTAGGTAAAGGATTTAAAAGTGCTTGGCACATAGGAATTACTTAGTAAACATTAGTTATTATTATTATTATTTCTTCAGTGTTAATTTTCTCCACTGACTTGGTAGAGTGATTAATGACCGAAAGTATTTTGAAACATGTAGGAAGACAATCTAAATATTTATTATTCATATTACCTTACGTGATGTCTAGGATCCAACAAACTCTCCTTGTTCTCAGGCTCTCTGACTCGAAAGGAGGTCAGTGTAACACTTCTTAATAGGCTCTTTTAAATAATGTTTCCAAACAAATTGGCACTAAGTTGCAGGTAAGAGTTCTTAATCCAGGTACAGTGAACTGGACATACACCCATAGCTCTACTGAGGAAAATGGCATTTTCCAACTGTGGTACTGAATTCAAGATATAAAATGCTTCTAATTTATTTCTGTAATTAAGCATGTGCTCTGGTGGTGGAGTATTCAGCACTGTTTAGTGGAAGTAGACAGAAAGAAGACTCAGCAGTTTTAGTTAAAGTTTTGTATTGTCACTGTCAATTGTCCTACAGGAGATGAGCAGCATAAACACCAGCTCCCTGACCCCATTTACAAGCCCCATGTGCAATTTACAAATAGCAAAGCATAAATGAAAAGGAAGCTGTAAAAAAAAAAACCTCAAAATAAGAACATTTAAAGATTAATACCAATCCCTCACAAAGTCTTCAAAAAATACAAGGGAAGGGAACACTTTCCCACTCATTCTACAAGGCCACCACTACTAATAACAAAACCAGAGATAGACACTGCTAGGAAAGAAAACTACAGTCCAAAATAGCTTATAAGTATAAATGCAAAAAAAAAAGAAGAAGAAACTAAAACACACTGATACAGCAACATGTGAAAACACCATGACCAAGAGGACTTTATTCAGGAATGCAATTGATTTAATATCAAAAAGTCAATCAATGTAGTACATTATAATAATGTAATAAAAGATAAAAATCATGTGATCATCTCAATAGATGCTGACTAAGCCTTGGACAAAATCTAATCCCCTTTCACAATAAAAACACTCAACAAACTAAAAATGGAAGGTAACTTCTTCAACTCAATAAAAGCTATCTATGAAAAACCCATAGCAAACATCTTAATTAGTGGTAGAAGATGAAATACTTTCTCCCTGAGATCAAAAAACAAGACTAAGATGTCTGCTCTGAGCACTTCTATTCAACATTCGACTAGAGGTTCTAGCTAGAAAAATCAGACAAGAAAAAGAAATAAAAGAAATCTAGATTGGAAAAAAGAAGTAAAACTGTTCACAGATGGTCAAATATATAGAAAATCATAAGGAATCACACACAAAAAAACTACTAGAACTAATGAGCAAGTACAGCAAGGTTGCAGGATGTAATATCAATATGCAAAAGTCAATTGTACAGTAGTGATAAACAATATAATATAGTAGCAATACAGTAGAAATGAGGGACACCTGAGTTCGATCCCTGGGTCAGGAAGATCCCCTGGAGCAGGGCATGGCAACCCACCCCAGTATTCTTGCCTGGAGAACCCCTGCTGTGTGCCTGCTGTGCTCCGTCGCTTCAGTCGTGTACAAATCTTTTCGCCCCTACGGAATGCAGCCCGTCAGGCTCCTCAGCCCATGGGATTCTCCAGGCAGGAATACTGGAGTGGGTTGCCATGCCCTCCTCCAGGGGACCTTCCTGAGCCAGGGATTGAGCCTGCGTCTCCTGCACTGCAGGCGCCACCAGGGAAGCCCTCTTAAGATGGCAATAGTCCCCCAATTTATTACAGACTCAGTGCAATCCCTATCAAAATTCTAGCTGCCTTTTTTGATGAAATTTACAAGTTGATTCCAAAATTCATATGGAAAAGCGAGGGACTCAAAATAACCGGCACAAGTTGAAAAAGTGGAATAAAATTGGTGGATTCACACTTTCATATTCAAAAACACATTACAAATCTACGGTAATTAAAAGGATAGTACTGGTATAAAGGTAGATATAATGATTAATAAAATAGAATTGAGAATTGAGAAGTAAAGTTTTTAAGAATGGTCAATTCATTTTCAACAGGAGGGTTGAAGTAATTCACTGGGGATGAAAAGTATTTCCACAAATGGTGCTGGGACCAACCAGATACCTGCATGAAAAATAATGAAACTGCACCCCTACATCACACAAAATATGAAGGAATCATAGACCCAAATGTAAGAGCTAAAACTATAAAACTTCACAATCACAGGTAAGGAAATTGTTTCTTAGATACAACGTTGAAGTCATAAGCAACAAAAGAAAAAAGAGATAAACTGAATCATCAAATCATTAAACTTTTGTACTTCAAACGGCACCACCAAAAAGTGAAGAAAACAAACCACAGAATGGGAGAAAAAATTTACAAAGCAAATATCTGAGAAGGCGCTTGTGTTTAAAATATATTAATCACTCTTAAAAGCTCAATAATAAAAGACTAGCCAATTTAAAACTGCGTGAAGAAATTGAATAGACAGTTCAACAAATAAGATACAAAAATGCATAAAAAGCCTCTGAAAAGATGCCACAAACCACTAGCTATAAGGGAAATGCAGGTCAGAACTACAACGAAGTGCTGCTTTGCATAGGATGGCTATGAACGAAAAGAAAGGTGAAAACAAACGCTGGCAATAATGCGGAAGACTCAGTCCTTGTACGTAGCTGGTATTGGATATAAAATGGCATAGTCAATTTGACAGTTCCTCAAAAAGTTAAACATTTAGTTACCATATAACCCACAGTTCTACTACTAGGCATAAACTCAAAAGAAATGAAAATATGTGTTCACACAAAAATGAGCACACAAATGTTTCCACTATTATTCAGAAGAGGCCAAGGTCGGAAACAAACCTAATGTCCATCAGCTGATGAGGGGATATTCCAATACACTATATCTATACCATGAAATACTATTCAGCAATAAACAACAATTGTTCCGAAGTGTGCTACAGCATGAATGGACCTTGAAAGCATTATCCTGAAGCCAATCACACACCACAGTTAGTCCCCTACATACGAACCTTCAAGCGGCAAACGTTCAAAGACGTGAACACATTTACACGTCTCACCACATAAGTTAGTTCACATGTCTGGCGCACCTCGTCATGTGTGTGCATTCTCGAGAAGTGGTATGCTTTGGGGTACTTTACTGTGCAGTACAATGTCTTTATTTCAAGCCCGGGATGGGAGTGAACTTGCAGCTCGCCCTGTCTCCTATTGCTGATGACTCTTTCAGCTCCACCATCTCCCACCTCTTCTTCCTCCTCCGGTCAGTAACTGTTCCCTGGATGCCAGCCTCTGTATGCCAGCTGTTATTCTGTACTACTGTAACTTTCAAGGTACTATACGATAAGATTAAGAATGCTTTCTTTATTTTGTGTATTTGTTTTTTTATGTGTTATCTGTGTGGAAAGTATTATAAAGTCTATTACATACTGTTTATCAGCTTA
This sequence comes from Capricornis sumatraensis, assembly GCF_032405125.1. Taxonomy (NCBI): domain Eukaryota; kingdom Metazoa; phylum Chordata; class Mammalia; order Artiodactyla; family Bovidae; genus Capricornis; species Capricornis sumatraensis. The sequence goes on from NC_091079.1 coordinate 86,138,760, forward strand.
TTTAGTTGGGTGCCTAGAATACCTTTGTTGGACTTATAAACAAATTAGACTTATAAATACGCACTCAGGACAAAACTTGTTTACACGTAGGAGACCTACTGTATCATAAAATTCCATTTGCAAGAAATGTTCAGAAAAGGCCAATTCATAGAGGTAGGAAGTAAATTTTAGGTTGTCTTGTGCTGCTGGAAAGGAGAAGAAATGGGGAGTGAATGCTGATATGGGATTTCTTATCAGGATGATAAATATGTTCTAAAATTAGACAGTGATGGATCTTTGAATATACTAAAAAAAACTGTATGTGTTAAAAAGTAAAGTACATGGTTTGTGAATGTATTCTAATAAAACTTTTAATATAAAATATCAAAATAAAAATCTAAGCTTCCAGATTTCTCTTCAAGGGAAAAAGTTCATTCAAAAACTATGCTTTCATGACTCTGGTTTATGAGATGTATGAAAACAAAGTCTGCTGCTCTCTGCGCTTGCAAGAGAGTAATCCCAAAATGTAAAATGAATATGGAAACTAAGTTTCAAATCAGCTTTTCAAATTCTACTAAATTTCTTGTGTATGTGGTGTAAAGTGATACAATTTGAAGTAGGTTGAATATTGTCTTTTATCTACATAAAATAAGTGCAAGGTTTAAACAAGGAGGTTTGATATTTCCCACCTGATTGCCATACATCAGTTAAACTCCATTATGCTAGTCACTTTTGACTAGCTCTTTATAGAAAATACAAGGTACACTGTTTCCAAGTACTTCAAAATTTGCAAAGTTCAAATCAACTGTTGAAAGTGGGTGTCATCTTATGATGTTAAATATCCTACAAAAGGAAAATTATGTATCCTTACTGAGGAACAGGTAGATTTCCACAGGGGCATGGAGACATTGACTAAAGTAAAAATTATTCACAACACAGTGAAGTCTTGGACTGTTTCCTGAAAAAAGAGGTGGAAACGATTATGAGGACTGGGAGCTTTTGAAGCTATCGTCTTTTGTTTTTATGAGAGTGTTTTTTTAAACTTCCTTACTAGGAAGGTTAAAAGAGCATCTATTCTGTTTATTTGCTTCCCTGGTGGATCAGTAGTAAAGAATTCGGTTGTTAATGCCAGAGATGCAGGTTCAATCCCTGGGTCAGAAAGATCCCCTGGAGGAAATGGCAACCCACTCCAATATCCTTGCCTGGAAAATCCCATGGACAGAGGAGCCTGGCAAGCTACAGTCCATGGGGTCACATAATCAAACACGACTTAGTGATTAAACAACAAATTTTGTTTGTTTGTTTTAAAAATCAGTTTGAAAATAACTTTCTTCCAAAATTACAGTTGACTTTATTAATTTTTTTTTAGATTTAGCACTTTAACAGTAAATTCATCTCAGACTTTTCTACTGTTTTTAACAACAACAAGAGTAAATTGATCTCAGGCATTTATACTGCCATTAAGAATACAAAAGCAAAAGGATTCATTTACACCATAATTTCCCAAAAAGGAAACACTGACATAGTTTCAACTCCCACAGGTTAAAAAAAAGGAAAGCAAAAGAAAATCTTCATTAAGAGAGAGAAAGTAGGACTAAATTTTATTTCTAATTTTTATAATTCAGTTGAAATGGCAGAAAACAAGAGAAGAAAAAGTCAAATTGTTGAATTCTAGTCCATACTGATGACAGATACCACATGAGCAAAACTCAACCAGCCTATTAATATTATATTCACTGAAAGATCTTATTAAGGAGACTGTAACAGACAGCATCAGAGAGCTGTGCCTGCTTCCAAAACAGAGGAACCCAGCCAGCTCCACAAGTGTGAGACAGAAAGAAGATGGTCAAAGTGCTTAGTGGAATAAAACCAAGTGATTTTTTTTTTTTTAACATACACAGCATATACGAAGGTTTTGGCTTCTTTCTAAGACAAAAAAAATATAAAGAAAATTAAAGATATAAGGAGGTACTGCCTGTAAAATTAATATAAAATAGAATTCAAGATATCTAAAAAAATTACACAAGATTTTGTCATCTAGAAGTCTTGTATAAACACTAGTTTTGTTATTTTCAGATATTTTGTAACCTTAACATCAAAACATGTATTTGTTCCCTTTTCTCCTTTCTGATCTTGTTCTTCTATGTAAGTTACAATTTTCTGCTAATATTTAGTCATTTCATCATCTTAATTTGTTTTCTTATTTTCTCCTTGAATCTTTACAATCTCTAAAAGAAAGACGTACTTGTGTATTAAGTAAGATGAAAACCTACCTTGGAATAACAAAAATGTTACAACAGATACTTCATTTAGTAAAAATAATAATGATAAAGATATAAAGCCACATAAAATCATTTTATAAATGAAGATGGTAACCTTAACCAATGAAATGTTCTGTCCATTTTACTAATTAAATGTTGCTTTCAGTTTAAGTCTCAATGGGAAACAGTTTTGATTAACCGGACTGGAAAGTATTTAAAGATCATCTAACCCAAGATCGCTGTCTTCTCAGGAAGAAATATGCCGTTTCTATTATTAACACTGTTAAACTATGTCAGTCTCTCATTACCCTCAGAGCCCAAACATCCTCCTATTAGAACAGAACTGAACACATAACTCACAGCACATGCTATAGATGAATGTTTCTGTCCCTGCAAAATTCATATGTTGGAATTCTAACCTGCATGGTGAGGGTATTAGGAAGTGGGGCCTCTGGCAAGTGACTGAGTCATGAGGACATAGCCCACCTTAGAGGGATTAGTACACTTAGAAAAGAGGCTCCAGAAAGATCCGTCACTCCTTCCATCACATGAGGTTATAGTGAAAAGACACTGTCTAAGAAGTGGGTGCTCACCAGACACTGGATCTGCCAGCACCATGATCTTGGACTTTCCAGCCTGCAAAACTGTAAGAAATAACTGTTGGTTGTGTATAAGTCTATGGTATTTTTGTTATAAAAGCCAAAACAAACTAGACAGCACATTTTGTCATAAGGGAAATAAGATAAAGACATTTGAATTATTTATTATCCATTCTTGATTAGAACTCTGGGGTCGGGGGGTAAGGAATGGTTGATTTCTTTCTTGACATGAAGAAAATATTTTTAAAAGAAAGCATCAGATAGTCATACAAGGTCAGAGCAAGATGACAGAGCAGGAGGAGGTGGGGCTCACCTCCCCCCACAAACATATCTACATGTGGAACAATTCCCATGGAAAACTAATTGCAGACTGGCAGAACTCTACAGCAGAAGCTGTAGGGAAGATTTCCACATATCTGGGTAGGATGGAAAAAGGACATAGGGTCAGAACTTCCACCCTTAGGATCTGAAAGAAAGAAGGGTCTGCACAGGCAGACCCTGGACCTGGGGCTGGATTAGGTTGAGCCACAGCTGAGCAGCTCAGTCTTGGAGTCTTACATAGAGGAGACAAGCCCTCTTGCCTTCAGGGAGAACTGCAGGAACTGGAGAAGGGCTGGAGAAGTCTTGACTCCACTCACAGAGAGTGTGCAGGTGCTGGCTTACTAACGAACAGGGTAGAGAGAGCCTTGTACCGTGGCTGCCACCTCATCGTGCTGCAGAATCCAAGTGGGGCAACACCCCACTCTGCCCACTCCATACCACATCTTGGCACTGGATCTGGAGCAGACAGGCCCTGAGAGAAGACCCAATCCAGGGACTCACAGGAGGCTCTGGGGCAGGGGCTCTGGGGGTGTGGGGCTGCAGCTCCAGTGTTGGTGCTAACTCAACCTGCAGAGGCAGCCCAGGTCGCTGACAGCAGTACAGCCGCTGCCATTCCTCTAGCCAAGGTGCCCCAACCCCCGGCTCCAGCCTAGCGACTGCTCCACCCCTGCCCACAGCACACCCCAGCCTCGCCCTAGATCACACAGCCCTAGATGCCCTTATGCTAGAGACTGCAACAAGGGGAGGAACGCACCTGGGGTTGTGTCTGAGTGGTGCTGCGCACGCCTACACGGGCAGTACATCAGATCTCTGCAAGCACGGAAGCCTCACTCACTTCAATACTCCTGTCCTTCAGGGCAAAACACACACTGAAAGGGAACAGACTACTTAAGCCCAACCCTCGGGACTTCTGCTATAGCAAATGGGGAGCACACCCCACCCCCGACAGGCCAGGGATAGCTACAGAGCAGACAAAGCTCCACCTCACACATCGCACGGGTTTTACACCCTCCAACACCAACCACGCTCCCTATCAAGGGGACAGAGCCAGCACACCTTGAGGAAAGATGTGGCTGGTGTCTACATCAAAATCAGCCCTCATGCCAAAGACACTGGATAAAACACAGTCTACACAGGGACACTCCCACGTAAAAACACCCTTTCAAGACCACAATAGGTAACTTTTTCTCCTAAATTAACAGAGAACTGTTATTTTAGTTTGTTTTTTTTTTTTTTTTACAGATAAATAAAATTAATAAATCTTTAGCCAGGCTCAGCAAGAAGAAAAGAGGAAAGGAATCACTAATTATTAGAGAAATGAAAATCAAAGCCACACACAGGTCAGAACAGCTGTCATCAAAAAGTTTACAAATAACAAATGTTGGGGAGGATGTGGAGAACGGGAAATTATCATACACTGTTGGTGGAAATGTAAAATTGCTGTACCCACCACGGAAAACAGCATGGAGGTTCCCTAGAAAGCTACAAATAGAACTACCATATGATTCAGCAACACCACTCCTAAGTATATATCCGGAAAAACAAAAGCACTAACCTGAAAAGATACATGCACCCAATGTTCACAGCAGCAGTATTTACAGTAGCTAACATATGGAAGCAACCCAAGTGCTCACCAACAGACCACTGGCTTCAGAAAATGTTGTGTGTGTGTGTGCGTGTGTGTGCGTGTGTGTGTGTGTAGTAGAATATCAGTCATAAAAAAGAATGAAATACTGCCATTTGTACCAACACAGGTGGACCTAGAGACTATTGCACCTAGCAAAATAAATCAGAGAAAGACACGTACTGTATGATGTCATTCATATATGAAATGTAAAAAGTAATACAAAACGGAATATACATATACAAAACAGAAATAGATTCACAGACATAGAGAACAAGCTTATTGGGACAAATTAGGGATATGGGATTAACAGATACAAACTACTACATAGAAAATAGCTGGCGACAAGTAATTTATTACATAGCCCAGGGAGTTTTACCCAAAATCTTGAAGTAACATAGAATAGAATCTGCAAAACAAACAAACAAAAAACCTGAATTACTATGAATCTGAATTACTTTGCTGTACATCTGAAACGAACACTATATTAGTAAACTAATTTTTAAATTTAAAAGTTAAAAAAAAAAAAAAAAACAATGAAGTATCAGCTAAGCACCAAAGGAAACACTGGAGCCATGTTCTCAGGGTGTTTTCTACAGAATACCAAGCTGAAGAAACCTGGTAAGGGGCAAAAGATCCCATGGGCAAATACAGTCATGAGACGTTGAGCACTATTTCCCTGCTTTGAGGAGTCACAAAGCATATTAGTTTACCAATAGCTCTGAGAAGCATCAAAGCTAAGAAACATGTTTGACTAAGCATTCCCAAGCTTAACTGACATAAGGACCCTTTTTGGTGTAACACTTTTATCATCTCATAGTCTTATCTGAGCAAAAAGTTGATTCACTATCCTTAAAGGAGGACCAAGAAAACGCCTGGGCATTCTCCTTCAGTGATCAGTTCGGCTGGCCCTTTTTCTATAAACGTGTCTGAATACCACCAAGGCAGAGTTCCAGACTCGTTCCCCTATGTACTCCTGCTTCTCCCTCAATATTTCTGTTTATAGCCCTTATGATACTGTTATATTCACATGCCTAAACATCCCATAGTAGAAATGAGCTACTCAAGAGTCTAGACCATGTCGAATGACTCTTTATACAGCAAGAACTTGTAGCTTCTACCATATTTTAAGTATTTATATTTCCTACCATATTTTAAAGTGCTCAACAAATACATATGTGCTCTATGTATTTGTTGAACAGTTTATATATACCTTCTTGGGTCTCTTTTTCCAAAGAATCCTGAGTAAAAGTCAGATTTATTTTTATTTGCAGCCAAATATATTCAAATCCTGAAAGATGATGCTGTGAAACTGCTGCACTCCATATGCCAGCAAATTTGGAAAACTCAGCAGTGGCCACAGGACCGGAAAAGATCAGTTTTCATTCCAATCCCAAAGAAGGGCAACGCCAAAGAATGTTCAAACTACTGTACAATTGCACTCATCTCACACGCTAGTAAAGGAATGCTTAAAATTCTCCAAGCCAGACTTCAGCAATGTGAACTGTGAACTTGCAGATGTTCAAGCTGGTTTTAGAAAAGGCAGAGGAACCAGAGATCAAATTACTAGCATTCACTGTATCATCGAAAAAATAATAAAGTTCCAGAAAAACATCTATTTCTGCTGTATTGACTATGCCAAAGCCTTTGACTGTGTGGATCACAATACACTGTGGAAAATTCTGAGAGAGATGGGAATACCAGACCACCTGACCTGCCTCTTGAGAAATCTGTATGCAGGTCAGGAAGCAACAGTTAGAACTGGACATGGAACAACAGACTGGTTCCAAATAGGAAAAGGAGTACATCAAGGCTGTATATTGTCACCCTGCTTATTTAACTTCTATGCAGAGTACATCATGAGAAACACTGGGCTGGAAGAAGCACAACCTGGAATCAAGATTGCCGGGAGAAATATCAATCACTTCAGATATGCAGATGACACCACCCTTATGACAGAAAGTGAAGAAGAACTAAAGAGCCTCTTGATGAAAGTGAAAGAGGAGAGTGAAAAAGTTGGCTTAAAGCTCAACATTCAGAAAAGGAAGATCATGGCATCTGGTCCCATCACTTCATGGGAAATAGATGGGGAAACAGTGGAAAGAGTGTCAGACTTTATTTTGGGGGGCTCCAAAATCACTGCAGATGGTGCCTGCAGCCATGAAATTAAAAGATGTTTACTCCTTGGAAGGAAGGTTATGACCAACCTAGACAGCATATTAAAAAGCAGAGACATTACTTTGTCAACAAAGGTCCATCTAGTCAAGGCTATGGTTTTTCCAGTGGTCATGTATGGATGTGAGAGTTGGACTGTGAAGAAAGCTGAGCCCCGAAGAACTGATGCTTTTGAACTGTGGTGTTGGAGAAGACTCTTGAGAGTCCCTTGGACTGCAAGGAAATCAGTCCTGGGTGTTCACTGGAAGGAATGATGTTGAAGCTGAAACTCCAACACTTTGGCCACCTGATGTGAAGAGCTGACTCATTGGAAAAGACCCTGATGCTGGGAAAGATTGAGGGCAGGGGGAGAAGGGGATGACAGAGGATGAGATGGTTGGATGGCATCACTGACTCAATGGACATGGGTTTGGGTGGACTCCGGAAGTTGGGGATGGACAGGGAAGCCTGGCATGGTGCGGTTTATGGGTTCGCAAATATTCGGACATGACTGAGTGACTGAACTGAACGGATATTCCCAAAACTTGCAACAACCAAGGTAGAAAAGTCAGTACATTGACTATTTTAAAATTATAAGTATTAAAGCTTCCCTTTTCAAAACATAAGCTCCATATCAAATAAATAAGTTCAAACTAAAATTACTGAAATAAGCCATTGCAGAAGATTCTTGGAATATGATAGAATAAACCTGTTCTTTAAGAACTGATCAAAAGAATCCCATAGGTTAAAATAAAAGGACACAATAACTCGAAGCTATAGAAAGAAATAAAGATCTCAGTAAAGATAAATGGGCAATTATAAGAGCTATTTTTTATTGTAAAAATAGACTGTAGCTCCACTTTTAGTTTTCTACATGATTTAAGAGAGCAATTCATCGAAAATAATTAGTTTATGTATTGGGGCACATAATATATGGAGATGTAATCCTGTAACATCAACAACCCAAAGGGTTGGGGAAAGAGCTGTAAAGGAACAGTGTTTGTATGTTACTAAAATTAAGCTAATCTAAATTCAAATTAGAGTGTTATAACTTTAGGATGTTAAATGTAATCCCCATGGTAACCACAAAGAAAATAGCTCTAGAATATAAACAAAAGGAAATGAGAAAGAAATGTAAACATTCCACTAGAAAATAATCAACTAAACACAAAAGAAGATAGCAATACAGGAAATGAGAAACAAAAATGCTAAAAGGTAAAAAGAAAGCAAGTAGCAAAATGACAGAAGTCACTAATTATCAATAATTAGTTTAAATGTAAATGGATTAAGCTTTCTAATCAAAAGACAAATATTGGCAAAGCTGATTTTTTAAGTGATCCAGCCATCTGCAATCTGCATGAGACTTGCTTTGAAGTCAAACATGCAAACATATCGAAAGCGAAAGAATGGACGAAGATATTCCATACAAATAGTAACCAGAAGGGAACAGCAGTGGCCATGCTAACATCACACAAAATAGACTCTGAATCGAAAAGCTTTATAAGAGAAAAAAAATGGATATTGTTTATTAATAAAAGGTTTGATACAGGAAGAAGGCATAAGAATTATAAATATTTATGCATCTAATAACAGACTATAAATGTATATGAAACAAACACTGACAGAATTAGAATTGGAAAGTAGAAATGGATGGTTCTAAAATAATAGTCATAGACTTCAATACTCAACTCTCAGTAATGGTGAACAACTAGTCAGAAAATGAGTAAGAAAATAAAGGACTTAAACAATGCGATAAACCAACCAGATCTAACAGACATATATAGACTACTCTTCCTAACAAAAACAGCATTCAGTTTCTTCTCAAATCTACGTGAAACGTTTTCCAGGATAGACCAAATGTTAGGCCAAAATCTAATTCTCAATATATCTAAAAAGACACATATGCAAAGTATGTTCCCTGACCACAACTAAATAAAGTTCGAACAAATATCAGAAAATTTACATATTTCTGAAAAGTACATGGCAGACTCTTAACCAACCATTGGCTCAAAGAACTCACAAGGGAAACTATCAAATATTTAGAGATGAGTGAAAAAATAAACACAACACACAAAATGAAAGTCAGGACATTCCTATCAATTGCACAAAATTAAAAAGAATTTTAAGAGAGTTATAGGTTAACAAACTGGGTAACCTAGATGAAATTGACAAATCACTACAAACATGAAACTAACCAAGACTGAATCATGAAAAAATAGAAAATTTGAATGAATCTATAACTAGTAAGGAAATTAAATCAGTAATCAAAAATGTCTTCTGACTGATGGCTTCAATAGTGGATTCTACCAACCATTTAAAGAACTAATACCCATAAATAAATAAGATCATGACAGCAAATTAAAAAAAAAAAAAGGCACAGGCAAAACCTTGGGAGTCTTGGAATGAGACACTAACAAATAATCGAAAAAAACATTTTTCCACAGATAATGTAAAGTGGAGGTTATAAAACAAAGGAATGTGTAACTTGGAGGTTAAATTTAAAACAAAATTATTCAACATAAAAAAAAAATAAAGAACTAATACCAATACTTCTCAAAATATTTCCAGTACAATTTAAGAAGAGAGAATGCTTCCTAGTTCATTCTATGAAGCCAGCATTACCCTGATACAAAAGCCAGGTAAAGACACTATGAGGAAAGAAAGCTACCACAAATATCCCTTAATATTTGATGCAAAAATCCTCAACAAAATACTAGTAAACAAAATTCAGCAGCATAATAAAAGGAATATATACCATGACCAAGTGCAGTTTACTTCTAGAATGCAAGGATGGTATGGCAAACAAATTTGACCAGTGTAATATACATGATCACCTCATCTGATAAAGAAAAAAACATGTAAGAAACGTCAAAAACCCTTTGATGATAAAAAACAGTAAATTAGAATAGAAGGAAACAATTTCAGCATAACTAAAGCCATGTATGAAAAACCCACAGCCAACATCATACTCAATGGTGATAAGACAAAATTTTTTCACTAAGATCAGGAACAAGGCAAAAGAACATGTGCAATGGTGAAAGCAACCAGGCAAGAAAAAATAAATAAATAAAAGGCATCTAAGTTAGAAAGAAAGAGGTAAAATTATTTCTGTCCACAGATACTATTATATGTAGAAAACCCTAAAGATCCCCCCCCCACACACACAGAACTATTAGAAGTAATAATGAATTCAGAAAAGTAGCAGGATACAAAGCCAACATGCAAAAATCTGTTGCATTTCTATACATAAACAGTGAGCAAGATGAAAAAGAAATTTAAAAGCAATTGCATTTACAGTAACATAAAAAAATAGAATACTTAGGAATTAACTAACCAAGGAGGTGAAAGACTTATACAATGAAAACAATGTTGAAAGCAATTAAAGAACACATAAATAAATGAAAACACAGTGTATGTTCATTAACTGTTTAGTCCTTAAGTAGTATCCAACTCTTTAGGGACTCTGTGGACTGTAGCTTGCCAGGCTCCTTTGTTCTCAGGATTTCCCAGGCAAGAATACTAAAGTGGGTTGTCATTTCCTTCTCCAGGAGACCTGCACAACCCAGAGATTGAGCCTGCATCTCTTGCACTGGAAGGTGGATTCTTTTCCACTGAGCCACCAGGGAAACTCTCTTCATGGGTTAGAAGACTTAAGATTGTTAATATGTCAATACTACCAAAGTCATCAGCAGATTCAATGCAATCCCTATCAAAATTCCAAGGATGTTTTGAGAATAAATAGAAAAATTCATCCAAAAGTTTATATGGCATCTCAGTGAGCCTTAATAGCTAAAACAATCCTGAAAAATAAGATCAAAGCTGAAGGGCTCATGTTTCCTGATTTTAAAACTCACTTCAAAATCAACATAATCAAAACAGTGTTCAGTTCAGTTCAGTCACTCAGTCGTGTCCGACTCTTTGCAACCCCATGAATCGCAGCACGCCAGGCCTCCCTGTCCATCACCATCTCCCGGAGTTCACTCAGACTCGTGTCCATCAAGTCTGTGATGCCATCCAGCCATCTCATCCTCTGTCGTCCCCTTCTCCTCCTGCCCTCAATCCCTCCCAGCATCAAAGTCTTTTCCAATGAGTCAACTCTTCACATGAGGGGTCAAAGTGCTGGAGTTTCAGCTTTAGCATCATTCCTTTCAAAGAAATCCCAGGGCTGATCTCCTTCAGAATGGACTGGTTGGATCTCCTTGTGTTATGCTTGCATAAAGACAGGCATGTAGACCAATGAAACAGAATAGAGAGCCTAGCAATAAACCTTTGAATACATGGGGTTTTGGACAAGTGTGCAAAGACCATTCAATGGAGAAAGGGCAGTCTTTACAATAAATGGTGCTGGGAAAATTGGATATCCACTTGCAAATGAATGAAGTTAGACTCTTACTTAACATCACACACAGAAACTAATTCAAAATGAATCAAAAAGTTAAATGTAATGCCTAAAGCTATAAAACTCTAAGGAGAAAACATGGCAAAAGTTCCTTGACACTGGATTTGGCAATGATTTCTTGAGTATGACACTGAAGGTACAAAAAGCAACAACAAAAATAAACAAATTAGACTTCATGCATATTAGAAAATTTTGCATCAGAAGACAGTATCAACGGGTTCAAAAGGCAATCTACAGAATGAAAGAAAATGTTTACAAATCATATCTCTGATAACAGATTAATATCTAGAATAAACAGAGGACTCTGAAAACTCACACACAAAAAAACAAACAACATAATTCCATAATGGGCTAGGGATTTGAACACATATTTAAACAAAGATATATAAATGGTCAATAAGTATAAAAATTATATATTCATCTACAGATTCAATGCATTCTTTATCAAATCACCAAAAACATTTTTCATGGAACTAGAAAAAAGAATGTTAAAATTTCTATGGAAACACAAAAAAACCCCAATAGCCAAAGCAATCTTGAGGAAGAAAAACAGAGCTGGAGGAATCAGGCTCCCTGACCAGCCTATACTACAAAGTTACAGTAGTCAAAACAGTATGACACTGGTACAAAAAGAAACATAGATCAATGAAACACTTCAGAAAACCCAGAAATACACTCACACACCTATGGTCAATTAATCTATGACAGAGGTGGCATGACTACACAATGGTGGAAAGATTGTCTCTTCGACAAATGGTGCTGGAAAAACTGGACAGCTACATGTAAAAATATGAAATTAAATCATTCTTTAACACCATATACAAAAATAAGCTCAAAGTAGATTAAAGGCCTAAATGTGAGACTGGACATTCTACAACTCCTAGAGGAAAACATAGGCAGAACACTCTCTGACATAAATCACACCAATATCTTTTTTGATCCATCTCCCAGAAAAATGGAAATAAGAAATAAACAAATAGGACCTAATTAAACTCAAAAGCTTTTGCACAGCAAAGGAAGCCATAAACATACAAAAGACAACCCACAGATTGGGAGAAAATACTTGCAAATGATGGGACTGACAGGGGACTAGTCTGTAAAATTTATAAACAGCTCATGAGGTTAATATCATCAAAACAAACAATCCAACTAAAGATTTGGGAACAAGACCTAAATAGACATTTCTCCAAAGAAGATACACAGATGGCCAAGAGGTACATAAAAAGATGTTCCATATCACTAATCATTAGGGAAATGCAAGTCAAAACTACAATGAAATATCATCACATACCAAACAAAATGTCTATCATCAAAAAACCCACAAACAATAAATGCTGGAGAGGGTGTGGAGAGGACAGAACCCTCTTACACTGTTGGTGGGAATGTAACTTGGTATGGCCACTATGGAGTATAGTATGGAGGTTTCTTAGAAAACTAAAAATAGAACTATCATTGACCGTGCAATCCCACTTCTGAGAAAATATCCTGAAAAACACATGGTCCAAAAGGATGCATGTACCCCAATGTTCTTTGCAGTATAGTTTACAATAGCTAGGACATGGAAGCAACCTAAATGTCCATCAACAGAGGAATGGATAAGGAAGATGTGGTACATACATGCAATGAAATATTACTCAGCCATTAAAAAGAATGCAAGAAGGCCATTTGCAGCAATATGAATGGGCCTAGAGATGGTCACACTGAATGTGAAGTAAGGCAGACAAAGAGAAATATCATATAGTATGTCTTATATGTGGAATCTAAAAAGAAATGATACAAATGAACTTATTTACACAATAGAAACTGGCTCACAGACTTGAGAAGGACTTACCATTACCAGGGGTAAGAGGAAAGGGAGGGATAGTTAGGGAGTTTGTGATCAATATGTATACACTGCTGCTGCTGCTGCTGCTATGTCGCACCATTTGTGTCCGACTCTGTGTGACCCCATAGATGGCAGCCCACTGGCTCCCCTGTCCCTGGGATTCTCCAAGCAAGAACACTGGAGTGGGTTGCCATTTACTTCTTCAATGCATGAAAGTTAAAAGTGAAAGTGAAGTCACTCAGTCGTGTCCGACTCTTAGCAACCCCATGGACTGTAGCCTACCAGGCTCCTCCATCCATGGGATTTCCCAGGCAAGAGTGCTGGAGTGGGGTGCCACTGCCTTTTACTGTATTTAAAATGGATAACCAACAAGGACCTACTGTAGAGCACAGGGAACTCTGCCCAATGTTATGTGGCAACTTGGGTGGGAGGGGAGTTTGAGGAAGAATGGATATATATATATATAATGTATATATATATATGGCTGAGTAATGGCACCCCACTCCAGCACTTTTGCCTGGAAAATCCCATGAACAGAGGAGCCTGGTGGGCCGCAAGCCATGGCGTCACTAACAGTTGGACACGACTGAGCAACTTCACTTTCACTTTTCACTTTCATGCATTGGAGAAGGAAATGGCAACCCACTCCAGTGTTCTTGCCTGAAGAATCCCAGGGATGGGGGAGCCTCATCAGCTGCCGTCTATGGGGTCACACAGAGTAGGACACGACTGAAGCGACTTAGCAGCAGCAGCAGCAGAGTCACCCTGCTTTACACCTGGAATCATCACAACATTGTTAATCAATTATGTGTGTTAGCTGATGAGCTCAGTCGGGCCCCAGTCTTTGCAATCCCATGCAACGTAGCACACCAGGCTCCTCCATCTGTGGGATTCTCCAGGCAAGAATACTGGCATGGGTTGCCATTTCCTACTCCAGCAGATCTTCCCCACCCATGGATCAAACCCGGGCCTCCTGCATTGCAGGTGGATTCTTTACTGTTTGGGACACCAGGGAAGGCCATTAATCAGTTATATTCCAATATAAAAAAGAAATGATGCTTAACAGTAATCACTGCTGCTGCTGCTAAGTCGCTTCAGTCGTGTCTGACTCTATGCGACCCCATAGACGGCAGCTGAACAGGCTCCCCCGTCCCTGGGATTCTCCAGGCAAGAACACTGGAGTGGGCTGCCATTTCCTTCTCCAATGCATGAAAGTGAAAAGTGAAAGTGAAGTCGCTCAGTCATGTCTGACTCTTAACGACCCCATGGACTGCAGCCTACCAGGCACCTCCATCCATGGGATTTTCCAGGCAAGAGTACTGGAGTGGTGTGCCAGCGCCATCTCTGAACAGTAATCACCAGGGAAAGGCAAATCAAAACTACAGTGAGATACCTCCTCATACCCATTAGAATATCTACTATCAAAAAGCAGATAATAGCAGGTACTGGTGAGGATATGGAGAAATTGGAATGCTTGTGTGCCATTGGTGGGAATGTGCAAGAGTACAGACTCCTTGAAAAACCGTATGATTGTTCCTTGAAAAATTAAAAATAGAATTACCATATTACGGGCCATACTCCCCAAATAATTAAAAGCAGAGTCTCAGATAGATATTTGTACACCCATGTTCACAGCAGCATTATATCAACAGCTAAAATGTATTACCAACTCAACTGAGTGGATAAGCAAAACGCGGTGTTTATATGAAATGGGATATTATTCTGCCTTAAAAAGGAAGGTGATTCTAACATATGCTACTGCTGCTGCTGCTAAATCGCTTCAGTCGTGTCCGACCCTGTGCGACCCCATAGATGGCAGCCTACCAGGCTCCTCGTCCCTGGGATTCTCAAGGCAAGAACACTGGAGTGGGTTGCCATTTCCTTCTCCAAGGCATGAAAGTGAAAAGTGAAAGTGAAGTCGCTCAGTCATGTCCGACTCTTAGTGACCCCATGGACTGCAGCCTACCAGGCTCCTCCATCCATGTGATTTTCCAGGCAAGAGTACTGGAGTGGGATGCCATTGCCTTCTCCAACATATGTTACAATGTGGATGAATATTGAGAGCATTACGCTAAGTGAAGGAAGGCAGTCAAAAAAAGGCAAATACCATGTAAATCCACTACTATGAGGTACTGAAACTAGTCAAAATCACAGAGACAGAAAGTAGAATGGGGGTTTCCAGTGGCTGGGAGAGGGGAGCTATTGTTTAGTTGGTACTGAGTTTCAGTTTTACAAGATGAAAAGAGTTTTAGAGATGAGTGATTTGATGGCTCCAGAACGTATGAATGTATTTAATACCAGTGAATTGTACACTTAAAACGGTTAAGATGGTAAACTTTGTTACTTCTGTTTTTAAAGCCACTGTATATATAAATTAAAATAAAGTCCAATATCGTATAAACAAGGTGGAAGCATGCATATATCCCACGCTGATGGTACTGCAAATTAGTTTGATATTTCTATAGTGTGATATCCCAATATGTAACAATAACTTTAAAAATTCTTATTTTGTTCAGTTATTCTGCTATGGAGAACAAACTCCATGGAAATATTATAAAATTAAAAAAACTTATAATAAGATGTTCTCTATGTCTCTGTGTATAAATGTGAAAATGTAGAAACAGTCCAGCAGAGGAATTTCAGGAGAGGTGGCAAGAAAATGAAGGAGCTACACTGCAAATAAATGGCCAAAAGCTATACATGGAAACATGTAGATAAAATGATGTTAAATAACAGTATGATAAAGATTGAATATGAATTTGGATTGAAGTCAATTGAGTTAATAGTCACTTGATTCTTTGAGAAATTAGTCATCTTGTTAGACTGAAATCATGTGAGCTGCAGTATTAACAATAAACAGAAGTAAATCCTTAGAAGTCTGTGTCACAGTCTGTTAAAGAAAAAAACCTGGAAGCAAAATCTGAAGCTATCACAGTAGCAATCTGAATCCTTGAAATTCTAGGTCATGGGCATTTCAGCACCTGTGGCCAAATAATAGAAAAATATACGTTGACATTTTTTCTTCCACCGTCAATGGCAGGAAATTCTTGCAGCTGAATCCTGCTGCAGTGCCAGTCCATCGACACGCCATCTAGGCAGAACGACAAAGTTAATATTTTCTTGACGTCAATCACACTTGCGTTCAAGGGCTCTTCCTATACGTCTGGGAGTGTTTCAACTGTTTACTCCTGCTTGTGTACATCTTCTCGGCCTCTGAGTCAACAGGTACATGTCTTCTACCTTTAGGAAAGTCATTCGTGAGGTCTCCATCCCACAATGATACAGAGGGGCATAGAATTGATTCTGAAAAGGATCCTGGCACAGACAGAAAGTCAGCACTTAGTCACTTCAAAAGAGGAAAATTATGTCTACAAACAGCCTCTGTGCATCATTATCAGTAAGTGTGCTTAAACAATGCATTTCCATGAAATAAAAATGGATGTCTTGCCCTTGGATTTAAAGTTTTTCCTTCTCTTGGCCTTCTTTAAAGCTATACTTTGGTATCAACATTTTTTCCCCTATTTTAGGCACCATGAAAAGACCTTTACTCAAATAAGCAGTGGAGCTATGAACCCTACAGATTTAAGGAAAGGTGATCTTTCTGTTCCATGGACCCTTAAAACATAAATGTTTCCATCAAAATCACAAATACCATGAACAGAAGTCAAATTCTCCAACCGAGTGGTTCATAGAATGTTCCAAAGATGTTAATGATAATAATAGCACTTACTAAGCACTTGCTATGGGGCTGGCTGTGTGCTGAGTGTTTTATATGCTTTCATTCATTTACCAATCACCACAACCCTATGAGGGCTTCCCTGGTACCTCAGTTTGTAAACAGTTTGCCTGTAATGCAAGAGATGCGGGTTTGATCCCTGGGTTGGGAAGGTCCTCTGGAGAAGGAAATGGCAACCCACTCTAGTATTCTTATCTGGGAAACCCCATGAACAGAGGAGCCTGGTGGATACAGTCCACAGGGTTGCAAGAGTCGGGCATGACTTAGCGGCTAAACCACACCACCACCACAACCCCATCAAGTAAGGACTTGTATTGTCCCCGCTTTACAGATGATAAAATTAAAGCATAGAGAGGCAAAGTCCACAGTCTCACAGCTAGAAGCTGACAAAGCTAGAATTGAACCCTGGCAATTCTGTCTCAAGTCCATCCTCTTTAACTGTAAAGAATCTGTATTATATGGCCATACACCACACTAGTAACAATGATGATAATCTTGATGATGTTAATTAGTTAACAGCAATAATTACTATCTATTGTATAGTAAGACATACACTGAGCTAAACAATTTCATGAATTACCTTATTTTTAATCTCAATTCTGAGATAGGTGCCATTTCTGAAATGAACTGACAAATACAGATTTCATGAATAGCTCAAGTTCTCTGGATAAGAAACAGTGAACTTTGAGACAAAAAATTTATTTTTTCCAGATTCAAGGGAACCTATTCAAGCCATACAGAATGTTTTAAGCTTTTATATTCCTTCTGATGGGAAGACCAAAAGAGATTATACATTGTGATTATACACTTGCACTGGGCCTCGCTGGTAATATGTAGCTTATAAACAGTACTTATCATCACCACTCATATACTGCATATATTTCTACATTAAAGTACCAGAGATCATTGTATTTATTTACACATTTTATATCCATGATACATTTTATCTCTTTTAGACCATCAGCTCCATGAAAACAAAGACAAGATCAGTTTTGCTTTTGGGTACTTGTTACCAAGTCCAAGCTCACTCTGCTCACCATGACAGGCCAGTGAATCGGAGAGACTAGGTGTTGAGGCAAGGAATATGACTTTATTCAGAAAGCCAGCTTACCGAGAAGACGGCAGACTAATGCCTCACAGTAACTATATCATCAGGGTCTGGATGCCAGTTTCTTTCGTAGAGTCAGGGAGAAAGAAGCAATGAGGAACTAAAGTCGAAAGACAGAAGAGAGAGGGAGAGGGGAGGAAAGTGAAAGTGTTTTCTGTCTTGCAAAATATCTCCACAAATGGCCAGTCTTTGGAAGAGGTGTATCGATCTCTTATTTTTGTTGTAGCTATTCACGGGCGGGCAGGGTGAGATTATCTCTCTATGAGCTGAACAAAGGCCCTTTACAGTCAGGCAGAAGTGCAGGGTCCTTAGAGCCAGGACCTTATGTATGACTGTAATAACAAAAGCAACAAAAGGCAAGTCAAAGAAATAGCTTCCAACACGGAACCAGAACTGGCTTCTTCTCTGCAACATACTCAGTGTTGGGGCTTCCCTGGTGGCGTAGACAGTTAAGAAGCTGCCTGTAATGCAGGAGACCCAGGTTTGATCCCTGGGTCAGGAAGATCCCTGGAGAAGGGAATGGCTATCCACTCCAGAATTCCTGCCTGGAGAATTTAATGGACAGAGGAGCCTGGTGAGCTACAGTCCATGGAGTTACAAAGAGTCAGACATGATGGAGTGATTAACCCTTCACGTTCACTTGATGTTACAGCACAATTTTCAAATTTCAGTCTATAATACATGCTCAGAAAACATTTATTGAATTTTATTAACCTATGGCCTCTGACACCAACTTCTCTCGTCACAGTATCATATTCTTGAACTTTATTTTCAGTTTTCCCCAGGCAACTTTACTACTATTTATTTATCATGAATCTGCGTCAGAATCACATAGAGGACTTGCTGAAACACAAACTGTTGGACCCAAGAACCAGAATTTCTAATAGGTCCAGAGTGAGGCAGTGGCATCTGCATTTCTAACAAATTCCTAGATGATGTGGATAGTGTTGAAGAGTTTGAGACTTCACTAGCAGAAAGAGTTTATTCAAAGATAGCACCTATCAATTGAAAAACTAACTTTAACAGAGTATTCATTTCCAGAGAATCTGTCCCAAATATACACAGGTACATATACAAGATAGTAACAGAAGTGCCGTGAAAAAATCAGTCCTTACTCTCAATGATCTGACATTTGTAACAACGTTAGTTTTCTACAGAGTGTGACTATAGCATTATGAACTTGATACGGTGACAAACTTACTGAAACTCATGTATCAAAAGGACTATTAAAGCTGTCACTATGGGAGGCTGGCTGCAGAATGAATGCAGTGATTGCCCATTGCTCTAAACATTTTTGGAACTTTTTCTTCGAAAACCACCTTCAGAGAATTTGGCAGTCTTCCAAATGGTCTAAAAATGGAAGCAAAATTTAACATTTAAAATTTTTATTTCTTGAAATAGTCAAAATATTATGAAATAATATTATGAACAAAATGAATGAATGTTACAAAATAATTAAAATGCTGTTAATGCATAGCTAACTAATTGGCTCTAAAGAATTTCAAGATAGGTATCAGAAATATTTACATCAATGGCAACTGTTAGAATACGTGTTTAGTCTTAAAAGGTATTTACACAATAATGCTAATTAGATGTATATATCCTAGTGTATTTGTAGAAAATGACTTACCAACAGTATTTCTCTCTCTCTTTTTTAAGGTTGTGAATTTTATTTTTAAAATTATTTTAATTAATTTATTTCAATTGGAGGCTAATTAATTTATAATATTGTAGTGCTTTTTGCCACACATCGACATGAATCGGCCATAGTATTTCTTTTTTGAAATGAAAGCAACCTAACAGTTCAGTAATAAGGAAATTACAATATAAATTATGGTATTCAATTTCAATGGAGTCTTTTGCAGCCATTAAAACATTAATTACAAAACATATAAAACCACATGAAAATTGTTGATATAGAGAAAATGCCGAGTTCTATATAAACTATGATAAGTAATATAGAAGTTACACCCAAGGAATAGAAGAAAATATAGATAAAAGAAATAAGTTTAGATAGCAGGGGAAATTTTTTGCCTGTGAACGTTCTCATTTTTATACAACTACAAAATTTAGCCTTAAAAAACAAATGTTTATCTTAAATTTGCCATTGGTATTTGCCATAGTGACAGAAAAATATGGGCAAAGCTAAACATAAATATTGTAAGAACAAAAAGTATGAATCCTTCTATTTGTATGTGACATGAGTTATTAAATATACCTGAAGTCAGTCAAAGGAACACTTTAAAAACAGAAGTGTAGGGAGAAATATTCCCCAACTGTTTGAGAATCTGAAGGTATTTACAGTGATCTGGCACATAACTCAATAAAATGAAGGTAAATATGGATCCATTTGATGATCACAAGTTCTAAACCAGATTCCAAGTCTGAATACGTGTGATAAGTGTATCAATCACAATAGGCCAAATTGTACTATGAAAACAAACAGCCCTTACAATTCCATTAATTAAAATGAAACAGCCCTTACAATTCCATTAATTAAAATGATAATTTTTAAAATCAGGGACATAGAAAATAGACTGGTCATTGCCAAGGAAGAGGGCAGTGGGAGAGAGTATAATTTGGAGTTTGGGATTAGGAGATGCAAACTGGTATATACAGAATGGACAAACAACGTCTTACTGTATAGCACTGGGAACTATATCAATATCCTGTGATAAGCCATAATGAAAAAGAATATATAAATAATATATATATGTGTGTGTGTATTTAGTATAACTGAGTCAATTTGTTATAGAGCAGTAATTAATACAACATTGTAATTCAGGTATACTTCAATAAAAAATAAATTTTTAAAATGATAGTTTTATTTAAAATTTCAGCCTCTTTGAGATATAATTGACATATGAAATTGTAAGATATTTAAATTGTACAGAATGATTGATTTATGTATACATTGTGAAAGAATTTCCCCCTCGAGTTAATTCAAACACCTGTCAACTCACATATTTATCTTTTTTTTTTTTTCCTTTTTGGTGAGAGCATTTTAATTTCTGCTTTCTTAGCAATTTTCAACTATAAAATATCATTGGCCCTTGAACAACATTAGTTTGAATGTCCAGGTCCACTTATATCATGGATTATTTTTCAATAAATATGTCCTACCGTACTACACAATCTGGGGTTGGTTGAATCCTCAAATGGGGAACTACAGATATGGAGGGCCAGCTATAAAATTTTATGCAGATTTTCGACAGCACATAGAGTTGGTAGCCCTAACCCCAGAGTTCTTGAAGGGTCGACTGTACAGTGTTACCAATTACAGTCACCATGTTTTACATCAGGTCCTCAGACCTTATTCATCTTATAGCTGAAAATCTGAAGACTTTTCCCGACCTTTCCCTATCCTCCTTCACCCCCACACACCCAGGCCCTGGTAATCAATTTTCTACTTTCTGTTTGTACCAGTTAGACCTTTCTTACGGTTCTGTATGTGAGTGATGCCGTGCAGTATTTGTATTTTTCGGTCTAGCTTATTTCACTTAGCATAAAACCCTCAGCGTCAATTTGTGTTGTCACAAATGGCACGATTTTCCTCTTTCATGGCCAAATAGGATTCTATTGCACATGCATATTCATACACGGGCTTCCCTGGCAATTCAGCTAGTAAAGAATCTGCCTGCAGTGCAGGAGATCCCGGTTTGATTCCTGGGTCAGGAAGATCCCCTGAAGAGATAGGATACCCACTCTAGTATTCTTGGGCTTCCCTGGTGGCTCAGTTGGTAAAGGATTTGCCTGAGATGGGGAGACCTGGGCTCGATCCCTGGGTTAGGAAGATCCCCTGGAGAAGGGAATGGCTACCCACTCCCATATTCTGGCCTGGAGAATTCCATGGACTGTACAGTTTGTGCAGTTGCAAAGAGTCGGACATGACTGAGCGACTTTCACTTTTTTCACACACACACACACGCACACACACATATGTATCAGCATCTTTATCCATTTATCTGTCGACAGATGTGTATAATGCTTATTATTTTGTCTACTGTGAATATTACTGTATTGAACATGGGGTTGCAGATATCTGTTTGATATTGTTTTTATTTATACCTAAAAGTGGATTTGCCGGATCATATAGTAGTTCTATTTTAAAATTTTTAAGGAATATCCATACTGCTTTCCATAGTGGTTGTACCAATTTACATTCCTACCAACAGTGAATAAGGGTTCCTTTTTCTTCATATACTCACCAACACTCATTATCTTTTTTCTATTTGATGATACTCCAGCAATACCTCATTGTGGTTTTGATTTGCATTTCCCTGTTGACCATATGTATGTCTTCTTCAGAAAGATGACTATTCAGTTTCTATGCCCATTTTTTAATCAATTTTTTTGACTATGAGTTGTATCAGCTATGTATACTTTGCATATTAACCCTTAACAGATATACAATTTGCAAATATTTTCTCCCATTCAGTAAGCTGCCTTTTCATTTTGCTGGTGGTATCCTTTACTGTGTAGAAGATTTTTAGTTTGATATAGTCCAGCTTACTTATTTTTGCTTTTTTATTTTTATCAAATCAAAAAGAAAAAGAACAAAATATTGC
The DNA here is from genome assembly GCF_032405125.1 of Capricornis sumatraensis. Taxonomy (NCBI): domain Eukaryota; kingdom Metazoa; phylum Chordata; class Mammalia; order Artiodactyla; family Bovidae; genus Capricornis; species Capricornis sumatraensis. The sequence continues at coordinate 86,161,334 of NC_091079.1, forward strand.
CAAGTCCAAGGAGCTTACTGCCTGTGTTTCCAAGTAAGAAGTTTATGGACTTAGGTCTTGTGTTCAATCCTTTAATCCATTTTAGTTGATTTTATATATGTGGTATAAGAAAGGGACCCAGCTTCATTCTTTTTCATATGGCTATCCAGTTTTCCCAATATCATTTATTGAAAAAAATTATCCTTTTGTATATTAAATTATCCTATTATAGGATATATTATTATTATCCATATTATTTCCCAGGGTTGCTTTGGTTATTAAGGGTCTTTAGTGCTTCCATTCAAGGAATTATTTGTTTTCTATTTACATGAAAAGTTCCATTGAAATTTTGAGGGACTGCTTTGTAAAGAATGAGCATTTTAACAATATTAATTCCTTTAGTCTAGAAAGTACAGAATATCTTTTCATTTGTGTCTTTAATTTCTTTCATCAATGTCTTATAGTTTTCCAAGAACAGGTATTTACCTCCTTGGTTATATTTATTTCTAGACATTTTATCATTTTCTATGCAATTTTAAATGGAATTATTTTATTTTCTTTTTCTGAAAGCGTCTCATTAGTGTATAGAGATGCAATTGATATTTGTCTATTTGTCTCTTATTATAATCCTTGGCTTAAAGTCTATATTGTCTGGTATCTGTATTGCTACCTTTGCTTTCTTTTGGTTTACATTTACATGGGATATATTTTCTACTCCTTCACCTTCACTTTATTAAAGTTAAAGTGAATCTTTTTTAGGCAGCATATAGTTGGATCTTTTTTGCTTTGTTTTGTTTTTTTATCCATTCAGTCACTGAATAATTTTTAATTTAATTAGAGAGCTTAGTCTATTTACATTTAAAGTAATTATTTACAAGTATGCTTATTATTTGCCATTTTGTGGATTATTTTCTAGCTGTTTAGTAATTCTTTTCTTTCTTTCCTCTTCTTTTGTTCTGTTCCTTTGTGATTTGATAATTTTTATTAATAGTATGGTTAGAATCATTTTCTTTATTTTCTATGTATCTACTATAGGTTTCAGCTTTGGGGGAGTACCAAAGCTGAGGCTTACATACGTTATATGCTTTATATCAGCCTATTTTAAATCTTCACTTCAAACACATACTAAAGTTCTACGTTTTTACTCTTCCCCTAACGTTTTATGTTTTCTGTCACAATTCATATCTCTTTTCCTTGTGCATACATTAACCAGGGCTCCCCAGGTGGCATTAGTGGTAAGGAACCCACCTGCAAATGCAGGAGATGAAGGAGATGATCCGTGGGTCGGGAAGATCCCCTGGAGGAGGGCATGGCAACCGACTCCAGTATTCTTGCCTGAAGAATCCCATACACAGAGGAGCCTGGCAGGCTACATGGGTCTCAAACAGCCGGACACAACTGAAGTGACTTAGCACGCACATATATTAGCTAATTGCTGTAATTATAGTTATTTTACATTTTGGTCTTTTAACCTTTATAAAGTATTTATAAGTGATTTGCCTACCACCATTACAACAGTACTCTGAATTTAACTGTGTGTTTACCTTTACCAGTGAGATTTATATTTTCTTATGTTTTCCTGTTACTAATTAGCATCCTTTAATTTCATCTTGGAGAATTCTCTTCAATACTTCTAGTAAAGCTGATCTAGTGGTGATGAATCCTTCAGCTTTTGCTTGTCTTGAAACTCTATCTCTGCTTCATTTATGAAGGACAACCTTGCCAGGGAGTGTAATCTTGGCTGATAGGCTTTTTCTTCCCAAATACTGAATATATCATGCTAGGCCTTGTGGTCTGCAAAGTTTCTGCTGAAAAATATGCCTTTAGTCTCTTATAGGGTTTCCCTTGTGCCTAATAAGCTGTTTTTCCTCTTGCTGCTTTTAAGGTTCTCACTTTGTTGCTAACTTTAACAGTGTAATAATAATAATGTGTTCCAGTGTGGGTCTTTTTAGATTCTTTTACAGAGCAGGTCTCTGGGATTCCTGTATCTGGATGTCAGTATCTTTCTCCAGGCTAGAGAGGTTTTTGATCATTATTTGTTTGAATAAGCTTTCTGCCCTTTTCTCTCTTTCTTCTCTTTCTGGTGCAATATTTACATCATAGGACCACCATCAAGAGTCCTCTTGATAGTGTCCCATAAATCCCTTAAGCTGTCTTCACTCTTTTCATTCTTTTTTTCTTTTTGCTGCTCTGACAATAAATTCCAATGCCCTGTCTTCAAGTTCACTGATCTCTTTTTCTGTTTGATCTGGTATTGGTTATTAAACCTCCCTTAGAAATTTTATTGTATTCTTTGGAGCTTCCACAGTGGCTCAGCAGTAAAGAATCCACCTGCAATGCAGGAGATTCAGGAGACACAGGTTCAATCCCTGGGTCGGGACAATCCCCTGGAGGAGGACATGGCAACCTATGCCAATATTCTTGCTGGAAAAATCCCATGGGCCAAGGAGCCTGGCAAGCTACAGTCCACAGAGTCACAAAGAGTCAGACACAACTGAAGCAACTGAGCGTACATTGTATTCTTCAGCTCTGTGATTTCTGTTTGGTATTTTCTTATATTTTCTATCTCTGTAGACATTCTCACTTTATTCATACATTCTCCCCTGATCTCAATGAGGGTCTTTATGACCACTGTTTTCAACTCTACAAATACCATAGTGAGCTAAGAGGGACTCAGGGAAGATAAAAGTAGATGTGAATCGCCAGGAGACTAAGACTGGCACCATGAAAGGGTTCTTTACCACTAGCACCACCTGGGAAACCCCCTTAAAAGATAGGAAAAATCAAATAAAGGATGGTAAAATCATCACAAATGGCTATACAGCCATTAAACATCATATTTTGATGAATCTCTAGTGACACAAGAAAATGGTTAAGACATATTTCAATAGTGTGCATATATTCTAACCCCAATAGTATATATGTAAATTTATGCAGCAATATATGACTCAAAAATAGATGAAAAGATAAAAGTTTTTTATCCTCTGAACCTAAATATAACATATAAGCTTTAATATGGCCTTGTTGTGGTTGTTTAGTCACTAAGTCATTTCTGACTCTTTTGAGACCCCATGGATTATAGCCCACCAGGCTCCTTTGTCTGTGGTATTTCACAGGCAAGAATATTGGACTGAGTTGCCATTTCCTTCTCCAGGGGATCTTCCCTACCCAGGGATTGAATCCGGGTCTCCCACATCGCGGGCAGACGCTTTAATCTCTGAGCCACCAGGGTAGGCAAATATATATATATATATATATATATATATATATATATATATATATACATTTAACCACAAAGTCAAAGTATAAGCAGGACATTAGTAAAATGGTATTTTATAAACATTTGGATAATGCATTCCTAAGGCCTAGGCCTAAAGATTCAGGAATCAGCCCCCAATAATTACAAATCCATCACTGATTGAAACACTTTTCAAACATCAAACCTGTAGTTCTTGCTATGGTTTCAGATTGCACTGGAACATTCCATATGATTTAATCCATTTCATAAACACTATTTTGAGGTATTTAGCCTTAAATTTATAGTTTTAATTTTAAAGGCAGGGGTAACTAAAATCATCCAAAAATAGATGGAACTTAACTCCAAAAAATAGTAATCAAACAGAAACTATTATTTCTACTTTAGAACTACAATTAAACTTCTGTGAGAAATTATAATAATATCTATTACTCTTTCAAATCATAAAAAGTCACCAAGTAACATATAAATTTCCCATAATCATCCCCCTTTTCATGTAATTTCTGCTATTAAATACCAAGATAGATGTAATTTTTTGTTATTTTCCTAGTTGTTTTACAAGAATATTATATAATCTAATAGGTCTCATTTACTGAGAAATTTTCCTAAGCAATCTGGTGCAATGTCTTAAAACTGCCAACAGATTTGCTGAGCTTGTCATGGGTCTTCTGCTTTTATTAAAAATAAATCATTCACCAAACCTGTGACTAAGCACAATCACTAATTACCAGAATTTAAACATTTGGCTACCAGGTTGACTTTGGCAACCCAAAGTTTCAAGCTCACTAAAGGGAGTAAAAAGAACTCATGGGTTACATTAACTCATTCTGGCCACTTGATCATACAATTAGAAATATTAATACCATAATAAATTATATTATAATAATACTATATTAAAAATATTAAGTCATTTCACAAAATGTCTTGGGCACTCGGCTAAACCAAATTCTGTGCTAAGGTAATGAAGACAGGCTACATCTTTGAATAAAACAAATGCAATCCTTGTCCTCTAAGGAAAAAAGAAATTCCACATTTTTGCAAGAGCTTATTGAGCATTTATTTCTGAGACTAACCTGAATGCCACCCTCAGTCTCTCTATTTCACTCTCTAGGACAAGCATTGTTTACATCTTTATCTCTGTATGCATAGCATTTAGTACGCACCATAATGCACAGTGCATTTTTAATAAATATTTGATGGATACACAAAAATACACATTATTGTATCCATGATTATGTCCCTTACTAGAGGATGATGAGCCTAATATCGACAACTTGAGTTTAGGAAATACTTAACCTCTCCTCATCTGTACTCTCTCTAACTGTTCTCAAACCTTATGGGTATACTTAAAATCAATACCATCGAGTTTCTAACTAAGTCTGACAAGCATCGGTCACACAACAACTCTAGAGAAAGTGCAGCTTAGGAGGCAAAGGCAGGTTGCAAGCCCTCCAAAGTTAAATGAACTGAAGTTGAGTGGAATAGGAATCCAGTAAATGGCCACCCTCCACAGGGCAGCGTATTGACTGCACACACTAAGAACGGTCCTGCTGGGCTCCTCTCACATGCACTTGTTAATGAAAGGGATACCTGAATATCTCAGCACATCATCTATGTGCTGCTCAAAGCTAAGTCAGATCTAGCAGAACCTCTTTCTCTGTTCCTTTCTGCAAAGACAGACCTAGCTTGCCCTGGTGGCTTAGTCTCAATATCTGCCTCTCTACTCCAGACAGACTCACAGTCTTGCTGAATGAAAGCTAGCCTTTGAAAGCCTTCAAACTAGACAGAGCTTAGCTGTCATTCAGGGAACTGTTGATTCCATGGAGAATCCTGGAGAGGTAGGGTCAACATATGAACCAGAACAACCAGGGTCAAGTCTACCTCTGACACTAACAGTGTAACTTAGAGCAGCTTTCAAAGCAGGCTCGGCCTCAGGTTTCTCATCTGTAAAATGCAGGTAATATCTAGCTCAGAGTGTTGGTGAGTCTTCAGAACAGTTTATACAAAATTTCTAGCCCACTCTAATTTAAAATCGCAACCATCATTATTATTCTACTTTTTGGAGCCACTTGCCTTCCTACATATCCAGAGGCCCAAAACCCACACACTCCACCCAAGCTTTGCTCTCATGCCTTCCTCCATGGATCCTACTCCCTGGCAGTGCTACAATTATTAGCAGTTTATTACACTGCTGCTACAATTATTAGCAGTTTATTACACTGTTGTTAGTATCAGTAATAACATCTGACATTTGCATTGTACTGAGAACTTACTAAGCAGGTCCTCATAACTTTTATTTACTTTCACAATAATCATGTAAGGCAAGTATTGCTCAGTTCAGTTCAGTTCAGTTCAGTCGTTCAGTCGTGTCCGATTCTTTGTGACCACAAGGACTGCAGCACACCAGGCTTCCCTGCCCATCACCAACTCCTGGAGTTGACTCAAATGCATATCATAGAGTCGGTGATGCCATCCAACCATCTTATCCTCTGCTGTCCCTTTCTCCCACCTTCAATCTTTCCCAGCATCAGGGTCTTTTCAAATGAGTCAGTTCTTCTCAGCAGGTGGCCAAATTATTTGAGTTTCAGCTTCAGCATCAGTCCTTTCAATGAATATTCAGGACTGAGTTCCTTTAGGATGGACGGATGGATCTCTTTGCAGTCCAAGGGACCCACAAGAGTCTTCTCCAACACCACAGTTCAAAAGCATCAGTTCTTCGGTGCTCAGCTTTCTTTATAGTCCAGCTCTCACATCCACACATGACTATTGGAAAAACCAGAGGTTTGACTAGATGGAGTTTTGTTGGCAAAGTAACGTCTCTGCTTTTTAATATGCTGTCTAGGTTGGTCATAGCTTTTTTTCGAAGGAGCAAGCGTCTTTTAATTTCATGGCTGCAGTCACCCTCTGCAGTGATTTTGGAGTCCAAAAAATAAAGTCTGTCACTGTTTCCATTCTTTCCCCATCTATTTGCCATGAAGTGATGGGGCTGGATTCCATGATCTTGGTTTTCTGAATGTTGAGTTTTAAGCCAACTTTTTCTCTCTCCTCTTTCACTTTCATCAAGAGGGTCTTTAGTTCTCCTTTGCTTTCTACTATAAATGTGGTGTCATCTACATATCTGAGGTTATTGATATTTCTCCCGGCAATCTTGATTCCAGCTTGTGCTTCATCCAGCCTGGCATTTTGCATGATGTACTCTGCATATAAGTTAAATAAGCAGGGTGATCCTATACAGCCTTGATGTACTCCTTTCCCGATTTGGAACCAGTATTGTTACATTTTATTAAACGGAGAAACTCTGGTCAAACTCTGGCTCAATAGCACACAACTAGTAATTAAAGGAACTGAAATTTGAACCACAGTTTTGCCAGTACCTTTGTTCTGTGGGGAAGACATGCTGCCTCTCAGGGCTGTGCCATTCTATGCCTCATCCCTCACCCTACCACTCCAATTAGCTACTGGTGTTCATCTCCTTATAGGTGAAAACACAGAGGACACACAGATCTAGGATGCAATTTTAAAATATTCCTGAAATAAGAATATTTACCCAAAATTCATTTAACAAGTATTTATTGAGGCACTCCTCTGGATTTGGATGATATACCAAGAGAATGTGATATTTTGTTATCATGGTTTGTGACCCTTTGGGGTTTCTTATGGTTCATTCATAACTCTGCAAAGTTTTGTCTTCCATATCACAGAACACTAGCTATTTTGCTATTTTGTATACTGCTCCTTAAAGCAAAACTCTGTCTCACAAAGAGTCCTGTAACCTTTACATACACAGACCTTCCCCTTTAGAGTCTGGATGAGGGCAGGTAATCATAGTTCCTGAAGTTTCTATGGTCCAAAATCTCCTGCTAAAAGGAAGTAAAGTTTCAGGTACATAAAGTCTCGAAGCACTTGCAGGAAATCATGCAGCCACAGATGGCAGTATCTTCCGTCTTCTCCGACCGAGAGAGCACGGCCAGTCCTGGCACAAGGAAACCAGACAGGTAGCCCCACTAGGCCCTTTGGTAGGCTTGACTAGGGGTGAGACACTCTAGGCCCCCACCTCTAGCACAAGCTGATTACAAAAATAGGAGGGGAAAGGTGCCCACTTCTCAACATTTCCTCTTGGCACAAGCCATCCTGTCCCTCACATTGCTCAACATTATCCCACTTACAGCTATTCCCATAAACACCTGGTATGTCCAGACAAAAGTAATACTGGCTACCACCAGTTACAGCCAGTTACTATATGACCTGTTGTCCTGGAGACCACTAACAATTATGCATCTCATTACAATGTGTGAAATACAATTTGTCATTCATTTCATTTGATGCCAAAACTAAGACATCATGAGTTCTCAGTGTTCACGGTTTGTTGCTTACGCAGTATGATCATCCGCTCACTGCTTTACAAGCCATTAAGTAACTTTCCAACCAAGACGATCCACTGAGACTCTTTGGGATGCAGTTGCCCACCTGAGAAGAGCTTACCAAAGTTGTAACCAAGTCTTAAAAACAGAAAATAACTCGGTGGGCTGCAATGAAAGGCCCCTCCCTTAAAACATTCAACAAAACAGCATTTTATTCATTAACAAATAAACACATCTAATCAGTACATTCTTGACTATGAGGAACCTGGGAATTCCTGTTCCTCTCCCACATTTCTCACCATTTGCAAAAGAAATAAACATTACCAATCTAGTCTCGATTCTTCCTTTAACCTTCAGCCTCAATATGCTGCTTCTGCCTAACTCGCCTGTCTCTATTGCCCTTCCCCCACCGTCTGTGAACAGAGTTTTCATCCAGTGTCAGCCTTCAGTTTTTTGCACTAATTTTACACACTTCCTACACTCTTTTCCCTTGGAATTTTCATCCCCTCCCATATAATAAATTATCATAACTATTTCAAGGCCTGTTTCCCACTTCAAGTCAATACCTCCAACTCTGACCACTCTTCCAGGCTTTGAACATTGTTTGGTTTTGTGGTTTTTTTTTTTCCTTTTTAAAAACATTTATTTAACTTTAATTGAAGGAGAGTTGCTTTACAGTATTATGTTGGTTTCTATCAAACATCAACATGAGTCAGCCATAGGTTACCCATGTCCTTTCCCATTTGAATATCCCTCCCACTTCCCTTCCCATCCTACCCCTCTCGGTTATAACATAACCCAAGTTTGAGTTCCCTGAGTTACACAGCAAATTCCCATTGGCTACCTATTTTACATATGGTAATCATCTGACATCTCCATCTGGACTGAACCCCAAATCAAAAGCCTCATCCTTCCCCTGGCTCCAAACATGCTCCCCTATATTCCTACAATTGCCATTGGCTTGGACTCCTAGAAAGCAAGCTCCTATTCACTTTCCCCTCCAACTCCGAGTTGGCTAGGATTACATGCTATTGCAAGTAGCAGAATGCCAAATTTTCAATGATTTCAATAAGATAGTTTAATCGTCTCTCATGTGGAAGTCTGGCAGAATTTAGTTTACCACTGATATGACAGTTGTGGCCCATGAAGTCTTCTGAGACTCAGACTCTTGCTATTTCACCTTTTCCAGTATTCCTAGGATCCAAATGAGCATCTAGACCTACCAAGAAGGCAGATTATCTCAGTAGCAGAATCAAAGAAGCGACGGAAGTGAAGGATGTGTGCTTGCAATCTTTTAGGCGTGCTACTGCCTGATAGACACTTCTGGCCAGAACACAATCTTACAGCCCCACATAACCACAAGGAAAGTTGGGAAAACAGTCTTTATTTTACAGCTAAACTTTGCCATCCTTACAGCTAAAAATTGAAAGGGGAAAGAACAGATATTCAGGTGTGACTAGTAGGGTCTGACATCATTCTCCAGTAATTGCTCTAATCTTTCACATTTCATCTCCACAATGAATCTGGCATCAGCACTGCTGTCAGAATAAAATTTCCAATTCTAAACTTTAACTGCTTCCTAGTCAAACGTTTTCAATGGCTCTCCGATATCTATATGTAAATTAAAGTCCATACTCTCAAACTAGCTCCTTTAGACCAACCAAAATTTGATCACAGAATACTTTTCTGGTCTTATCTAATACCATGGCCCCAAATCGAGACAACCTAACTACTTAACCATAATATTTGCTACCATTTCCTGACAGCCAAAGAGTTTACACAAATTACGACAAATCTGCAGGAAAAAGAAAATCAAACACACAAAAGAAACAAACATTACAGTCCCTATTTTTAAGATGAGAGAACTGAGATTCAGAAAGATTAAGTAACATGGGCATAGTCCCACATTTATGAGCAGAAAAGATCGAAGACATATCTGTGTGACCCTAAAGCATACTGTTTCTCTGTGTCCTCCATCCCCACCCCCACCCAACAATATAACAACAGTCATCACACTCCTTCTAAAGCTTTGTTCTAAACCCAAAGCTGCTGTTATCTCACGCATAATGTCCATATCCTCCAGCCCTGTTGAGATCTATCACTCGTTGACGTTCAAGCCATCTTCCATGGTAAGTTAAAGTACTCTTTCCTTCATGAAGGCTTCTCTGATTCTTTGCCTTCCTTATTCTCTCTCTAGTCAATTATCCAAAAACCAGAAGTGCATTTTCCTCTGAATGCCCACAATTGTTTGTGTTTCTTGTAAAGTCTTCATCATATCCTATCTTATATCACGGTTGGCTGTATTCCAGCCTGCCCTCTCGTGGCTTCTTGGTCTCAGAGGCTGGACCAGTGTTGTCCTGTACATCCCCAGTTTGGTAGCACTGGGTGCCAGGCATTCTGGGTAATCATCTAATTTTTGGAAAGTAAGTCAGTCTGAATTTAAACCTCAAGTTTTCTTAAGAACACACACACCTGTTTAAGATGTATCTCCATACACTCTTCAGCATGTGCTCTATGTCAACTCTGATGCCAGAATCAGCTAAGGGAAGTGAGACTGTGAAGAATGTTCCACAGCCCAGTGATATCCTTCCTCATCATGTCCTTTTATTGAAAATTTATTTATTTTAATTGGAGGCTAATTACTTTACAATATTGTAGTGGTTTTTGCCATACATTGACATGAATTAGCCATGGGAACATGTGTTCCCTATCCTGAACCCCTCCTCCCACCTCCCTCCCCATCCCATTCCTCTGGGTCATCCCAGTGCACCAGCCCTGAGCACCCAGTCTCATGCATCGAACCTGGACTGGCAATCTGTTTCACATATGATAATATACATGTTTCAATGCTATTCTCTCAAATCATCCCACCCTTGCCTTCTCCCACAGAGTCCAAAATACTGTTCTATACAACTGTGTCTCTTTTGCTGTCTCGCATATAGGGTCATCATTACCATCTTTCTAAATTCCATATATATATGCATTAGTATACTGTATTCATGTCCTTATGTCTTCAGGGTCACAAGGTACTGATTGGGAAATAGAAGATCTTGTAAGCTTAGTGACCTAAACAACCTTCTTCAATCCTTGTTGCTTTTCCTCCTCCTGTTTAAATTCTGTCCTCTCAACTCTGTCCCCATTCCATTAACTTCTTACCTCTTTCACTGTTCTTCCCAATTTTCTGCTCAGTGTTAGTCATAAGATTCTGAATTACTGGTAAGAAGCAGAGCACTTTCTTAGACAACTGGCTGTATAATTTTTATTCTAAATGGAGTATTTCTGTTTGATTTCTACTTTCTATATTCTAAAGTGCTCATGCTGGCTTAGAATTCAATCTAGACAATTTTCATGGCATACCACCAACAAAAGTATCACCGGCTTATTCATTTGTCTATCACTAATGCAAAGCCCAATGTCTAATATTTAGGAGGAAGTTAAATAACTGCTTAATGAAGAGTGAATAAATAAATGAGTCCAGAAAAGAGGCTGTTTTATTTCTGACCCCTCCCCTGCTATATTCAAAGAATTAAAATGACACCACTAAATCAAAATTCAAAATTTTTAAATTCAAAATAAACCAGCATGTATTACTAGAAAACCTCACATTTAAAATCCATTTACTGGTTTTGAAAATAAGCACTGCAGTTTCTTATTTTAGTATATCAGAGAGCTTATGAATGCTGCCTAAAGCTAAGCTACCATAAAGGAAAAAGGAATAAGGAATTTCTCTTTAGAATTTTAGGTTAAGTGTCCAGAGCCCTGAGACTTATCCCTACCTCCCATTTATTCAGCCAAGAGTTTAGTTCTACCCTGGAGTGAGAGGGGGCCCAAGGTCACTATCCCAGCCGACCCACCCTATGAACTGGAGAAGTCCTAGAGACCAAGCACATTTGTGCACACCAGGCTTACCGGCTCTCACGCTTCCCACCGCTCAATACAAATAAATGCTTAGAAAAAGCTACCTTCTCACTCCCTGTGCCCTGGCAAGAAAAGGAATCGCTACTGGGCCAAGGAGCATGAGGGAATCTGAAAAGGTATTCACATGCACTGAGTGAACCAGCCAAAAGACTGATTTTATAGCAAGCACATGAAGAAAACCACTGATATGAATAACGAGCAGGTCCCACGACTTTAAAGCAGTCACCAGTATCCTCTCAGTGCAGTAACAGCTAAGCTTGTCAACTGGGGAATCGCCTGTATTGGAAATAAGCTATTCTCAGTGATTTGCTTTTGTTTTCTGTCTCCAGGTTTCGCTCCGCTGGTGTCCTAGAGAATGTGCTGAAGCGCTGTAAGCCACTGCATCATCATCTAAGACACTGTAAAAGTTCTGAATGTGCCCTCAGGAGACCATCAGGGTCAGAGCGGCAGGGCCCACAGCGCGCTCAGTGTCTCTGGAACAGAGTCTGTAGACCTCTCCATGTTCCTAGTAGAATTATTTGGTACTAGGTCAAAGGCAGACCTAAAAAGTATTGATCTAGTTGAAAGGAAGCCCTGAAGAATCTAATTTAAATAGTTTTGGAGAACAATTTGGTAATCGCTATCAAAATTAAAAATCCGTATTTGTCAGTCCAGAAGTTCCAGATATTAGTAATTGCCATATACTTTAAAGTACACAAAGATGCATATACTTTAATTTCAATTATAAGACTGTAATAGTGAAAACCTGGAAAGAATCAGCATGTCCATAAACAGGGTGACGGCTAAATAAACTGTAGAAGTTAGTATATCATGCTATGAAATCATCTGTAGGAGTTAAAAAAAAAAAAAGTAGGGAGAAATTCTAATTCTGGGTATAATGAGTTTTTTATAGAAGCCATGGGCATAATGAATTACTCATAGAAGGCCAACTTTCTCACTACAAGCAATAAGAAAAATAAAATAAATGACAAAAATCATATGTTTAAGATATGAAAGCATTACTGAAGCAAAGAGGACTGAAAAGTAAAATTCCAGAAAGAGAGGAAGATTTCAGAGGTGACCTAAGTATAAGCAGCTACCCACGGGGAACATCTGCTGCTCGTGAGCTGGCTCCGGCTAGAGGGTCGAGAGGACAAGCTTGGGGTCCGTGCAGGCAGCAGACAGCACTGGGACAGGGCCAGCAGCAGGTCCTCTGGCAGCCACTGGGACTTCCACGACAAGACTGGCCTTATGAGGGACTTGACCACAGAGCTGGTCTCCCCATCAAGTTGGCAGATTATGAAGTTGCACATGGCATAAAAGTAGAGAATTAAGTCAAAACTTCTCAAAAGCATGTCAGAAATTCTGCATTCTCTTGGGACTAAGGATTCAGAGATATACCAGGCTTTCGATGGAAAGCCCTAGCGAGCCATGCTTAGAACAGGGAGAAACCTATAGAGTCTGAGCTGTAACAAAATTGCAACCTATTCTGATGCAACTTAGTCTGCAGTTGAATTAAGAAGATCAGTCCCTTAACTTGGTTAGTTAACCATAGTTAGTAAGCCTATGAAGCCTCTATAGTTTTTTTTTTTTCTTAATGCATGGTATTTGCACAAAAATTAGTAGGCATACAAAGAATTAGAAGAACATAAATGACAATTAAGAGAAAATGAAAATAAAAGCAATTTAGTAGTTTATATAAATTTATTTTAAAATATTTCTAAACACAAAACTAAACATTCACAACAGCTGGAAAATTAGTCAGTCAGTAACCTATTTGCCTTGAGAGGATAGAAGGAAAGAAGCCTGTGGAAGGACAGAAAGAGTGGGAGATCTCATTAACTACCCTAGGAATGGCGATTTCAGTTATACTCATTTTGTTAATACAATTTTGCATTAGCAATTTTCATTTGGGTGGGAAAAACAAGAGTAGCATTCAGGATATTTAACGCTATTGTGTAAATAACTCAGGATTTAAATAAGTGGAAACAAAGCATAAACTCAAAACAGATGGAAGATTATCTGATAAAAATGAACATAGGCACACATACCAGTCTTGATATGGTTTGCCACAAGTTAGAGAGACCTAACAATCCAAGAAAAATACTCAAAATTAAAATCTGGTAGAAATTTACAGAAGGATCCCTAGTAAGGCCTGGATTACTCTAAAGTATTATCATCTGTCTCCTCTATTTCTCATTGTTGTTCAGTTACTCAGTCATGTCCAGCTCGTCACAGCCCCATGGACTGCAGCACGCCAGGCTTCTTTGTGCTTCACCATCTCCTGGAGCTTGCTCAAACTGATGTACATTGAGTCGGTGATGCCATCCAACCCTCTCATCCTCTGTCATCCCCTTCTCCTCCTGCTTTCAATCTTTCCCAGCATCAGGGTCTTTTCCAATGAGTCAGCTCTTGGCAGCAGGTGGCCAAAGTATTGGAGCTTCAGTTTCAGCATCGGTCCTTCCAATGAATATTCAGGATTGATTTCCTTTAGGACGGACAGGTTTGATCTCCTTGTAGTCTAAGGGAATCTCAAGAGTCTTCTCCAACACCACAATTCAAAAGCATCAATTCTTTGGCACTCAGCCTTCTTTACGTACAGCTCTCACATCCATACTGGAAAAACCATAGCTTTGACTAGATGGACCTTTGTCCGCAAAGTAGTGTCTGCTTTTTAATATGCTGTCTAAATTTGTCATAGCTTTTCTTCCAAGGAGCAAGCATCTTTTAATTTCATGGCTGCAGTCACCATCTGCAGAGATTTTAGAGCCCAAGAAAATAAAATCTGTCACTGTTTCCATTGTTTCCTCATCTATTTGCCATGAAGTGATGGGACTGGATGCCATGATCTGTTTTTTGAATGTTGAGTTTTAAGCCAGCTTTTCACCCTTCTCTTTCACTTTCATCAAGAGGCTCTTTAGTTCCTCTTCTCTGTCATTAGGGTAATGTCATCCGCATATCTGAGGTTATTGATATTTCTCCTGGCAGTCTTGATTCTAGCTTGTGCTTCATCCAGGCTGGCATTTTGCATGATGTACTCTACATAGAAGTCAAATAAGCAGGGTGACAATATACAGCCTTGACGTACTCCTTTCCCAATTTGGAACCAGTCTGTTGTTCCATGTCCTGTTCTAACTGTTGCTTCTTGACCTGCATACAGATTTCTCAGGAGTCAGGTAAAGTGGTCTGGTATTCCTATGTCTTTAAGAATTTTCCACAGTTTTTTGTGATCCACATAATCAATGGTTTTAGCATAGTCAATAAAGCAGAAGTAGATGTTTTTCTGGGATTCTCTTGCTTTTTCTATGATCCAGTGGTGTTGGCAATTCGATCTCTGGTTCCTCTGCCTTTTCTAAATCTAGCTTGAACATTTGGACATTCTCTGATCACACACTATTTCTCGTAAGACTTCATATTTCCCTTATTAACTTATTAGTAGGTACATGCTTCCTGGAGAGACAGTGCTCGTGCATACTTCCTTCCTGCACTCAAAACTGAGGCCCCAGAGGACAGCAGTGTGTCAGGTGGATCTCAGTATCCTGCCTCACTTCTAGTAGAGTGTCCATATGCGGTCAGTGCTCTACATTTGTCTATGACCTAAACCAGATGAGGACACTCTGGCCATAGTGCTTAGCAAGAAAACAGACATTCACTCTGCAGGGCACCATCCATTGAAGCCATCAAACCACTGAATCATGAATCGAGCTTCCACTGTCTGGTTAGCATTATGCTAAGCTCACACTCTCACAGCATAAGAATTGCCATGACTCACCTCTTCCCAGTCTGCCTTCTGATCAATATTTCCTCCTAAAAATACAAAATGGATTAGTGATCTTGAGTTATGAAGAACACAGAGACAGGAAAAGCATTAAATAACAAGAAGGCAAAGCCTTAGGAATGGTTCCTAGTGGAGAATGAGTAAACAGGAAGGGTGAACAAATATTTAGAGACTACCTAACAACCAAAAAGTCTGTTCTGGCTAAAGTGTTTACAGTCGCTTGTGAATGGACAACTGGAAAATGTCATGCTACCAAAGCACTTCGAGGTTACTCCAGTCAGGGAAGATTTTTCATTTTTCATTTTCATAGCTGACCAACAAACAGTGAAAATTTTCCCCTGATCATGCATCCTTATGTGAGGAAAAGATTGCTTAAGGTCAAACAAAGCTCTTTTGAAAATATTCTGTTCAAAGCAGATACCATGGAGGAAACAATTTCGTCAGAGGAGCTCTAAATATGTTCCTTTAGTAGGGGAGGAAAACGTGTTTTTTTGTTTCTTTAATAAACATGTGGATGCTCTTAGCTCCCTCTGGGCACTGATTTCTGGCACTCCATGTTTATTGGCCTGAGTGTATCTTCCTTACAGACTTAATTCTTCCCTACTGACCTTGAGGCACGATCTTCAGCTAAATTTGCAGCAAGGCTGTGCCTGACTGTGTGAGTCCATGGGTGGACTGTCCATGTTTAGTGACAACCAAAGCCAGGGGAGCAGTTAATTTACAAGGCCTGTCCTGGCAGAGACCCATGGGTCTAGGCACTGCTGACTTACATGAGAAAGGAGAGGCCTGGCCACTTTCGTTAGCTGTCCACTTGCACAGATAACAAAACAGGTGCCTAAGGCACGCTAGGAACCAAGGGTGGCTTCCAGGCATGACCAGCCTATTTGTATTTCCTAGGGACAGATTATCTGCTTGACACTATACACAGAATATAAGACCTAGACCTTACTTCCGTGGAAATTACCATCTAGTGAACACATGGAGAACAAGAGATAAACTATTTATCATTTTCTCAACTCAGTGACAGAGGATGAGATGGCTGGATGGCATCATCAATGACTCAATGGACATGAGTCTGAGCAAATTCTGGGAGACAGTGAAGGCCAGGAAGCCAGGTGTGCTTCAGTTCATGGGGTCACACACAGTCAAACATGACTTAGCAACTGAACAGCAAGAACAAGAACAACATAGCACTTATCAGAATCTGAAACAACTGGTTTCACATGTTTGTTGTCTATTGCCTCCACCAGAATGCAGACTACAGAAATGCAGAACTTTCTTGTTCTCTATACTTCAGCTTTAGGACAGGCCTGGTTCATACAAAATACTCCATCGATAATTGATTCACACACACATTCAAGCCACGTCGCTGTCCTAGATGCTGAGGGTAAGCAATTCCTTAGCACCTGATGATATAAGCAAGGTTGCTTCTCTCACTGTACCTGTAGCCTGGCAGGAGGAGACAAACAGGAAAATATACAAATGAATAAGCAAGATAACTTCAAATCAAGACAAATGCCACTTAGAAAATAAAACCTAGCATTCACCTTTCAATCTTTTATTTTCTTCACCTCCTGCATCCAATCCATCAGCAAGTCCTGAAGACTCTGCTTCCTCAACAGCCAAATCTGACCACAGCTGGCCATCCCCACTGCCATGAGCACAATCCAGGTATCACAATACCCCTAGAAACAGCCTCCTAAATGTGTGGGCTTCTTTCTTCCATTCCTTTTCCCTACAATCTGTGTGTCCCACCCTGAGGTCAGTCATTTCCTAAAGCACAGATTGTACTGAAAGTGAAAGTTGCTCGGTCATGTCCAACTCTTAGGAACCCCATGGACTATACAGTCCATGGAATTCTCCAGGCCAGAACACTGGAGTGGGTAGCCTTTTCCTTCTCTGGGGATCTTCACAACCCAGGGATCGAACCCAGGTCTCCCACATTGCAGGTGGGTTCTTTACCAGCTGAACCACAAGGGAAGCCTAGATTGTACTGCTCTTCCACTAAAAACCCATTTCCATTAGAGTAAAATGTAAGCTCCAAACCAAGGCTTATACGACCCCTTTTATGAAGACGTAGCCCTGCTGATCTCTCTGCAGCTACTTTCTACCTCTCTCCCACTTGCTCCCGCTGTTCTAGGCACATCAGCTTCTGTTAGGTACCTAGAACACGTCAAATGATTCTCCCTGTTGTGCTATCTAGCTAACTGTTACCTCCGACCAAGAGTCTCTTCCTCCAGGTCTCTGAATGGACAGCTTCTTGTCATCACTCAAATACAAGATGAATGTGATCTTATAGAAACGTCTTCCCTGACCAGCGGAGCTACTGTAACCACCACTGTGGCCAAGTCTACACTCTACTGCATTCATCTATTGTATTTGTTATTGCATTTAATACTATCAGAAATTACATTCTTCATTCGTTCCTTTGTTTCCATTTGGGTCCATTAGTGGGTAAGATGCACAAGGGTGGGGACCTTGTCTCTTAACTACAGTCATTGTTGAATTCCCAATGCCTTTCATGGGATAGGCTCTCAATAAACTTTTGTGAATGAATAAATGAGAGTAGCTACAAGGACTACTTTAGGCAGTGTCTAGGGACAGCCCCCTGAGGAAGCAGTATATGAATTGAGGCTGCAATGGGAAAAAAAAAAAAAAAAAGATAGAATGAATGAATTACATAATTTAGAAGCTTATTTATTTCCCAGAACCAAGAATTCTCCTATCAGGACTGAATTTACCATCTTTGCCTTGGATCCTCGGGCTCATGACATGATGCCATCAGTTCCCTTTTCTCAGCATTCACTTGTTGTCTAGAGATAGGAAGACATCTTAATGTAACTGATGGGAAATGGCTGAGGTGGTTAATTTTATGTGTTAACTTGCCTGAACCACAAAGTACCAGATATTTGATCAAACATTATTCTGGGTATTTTTGTGAGGGTGTTTCTGGATCAGATTAATATGAAGGGGTCCCACCCAATCAGTTGAAGGTCTGAATGAGATAAAATGATGGCTTTCTGCAAGTGATAGAGAATTCTTCCTACCTGATTGCCTTCAAACTGAGACATCAGTTTTCTCCTGCCTTCATCTCAGACTGAAACAATGGCTCCTCCTGTGTCTCAGGCCTGCAGTGTCTGTATTACTGGCCCTCCTGGTTCTCGGCCCCTCGGATGTGGACTGGGATTACGCCATCAGCAACCTTAGATCTCCAGCTTGCAGGTCTTGGGACTTATCAGCCTCCATAACTGTGTGAGCCAATTTCTTATACTAAATAAAGGTTAGTTCCCCTAATCTGTTACTTCCAAAAAAGAGTCACAATATAATTTTCTGGGTGACTCAATGTTATCCTTATGAATTTCTATCATTATGGGTATGGAAATCCAACTTTGTGGCTACACTTTAGTTTTGGTCTCTTCTCTTAGTGTCAAAAATATCCTCTAGCAGCCCTACATCTGCTAATCTGGCATGTCCTTAAAACCCAGAAATCTACATTTGTCAAAAATAAAGTTTCAAGAATAGCTAACACAATATTAAAGAAGAACAAAGTTGAAAGACTGACACTACTCAATTTCAAGACTTACTGCAAAGTTACAGTAATCAAACACTGTGGTGTTAGTGGAAGAACAGACAAATAGACCCATGGAATAAATCAGAAGCCCAGAAACAGTCTCATAAATATAGGTAAGTGATCTTTGACACAGAAGCAATAGCAACACAATGGAACGGATAGTCTCCTCAACAAAACGAGCTAGAACACATCCACATGCAAAAAACAAATAAAAAGCATCTAGACACACATCTTATGCCCGTCACAAAAGTGAGCTCAAAACGGCTCTTAAACATAAAGTGCAAACTTCTAAAAGTCCTAGAAGATAACACAGGAGAAAACCTACACGACTTTGGTTAGACTGATGTTTTCTAGATACAACATCAAAGATGTGATACATGAAAGAAATAACTGATAAGCTTGACTACATTAAAATGAAACATCCTGTTCTATGAAAGATAATACTAAGAGAATTAGAAGATAAGACATAGATTGGGAAAAAAAGACATCTGATGAAGGATTGTTATCCAAAACATACAAAGAATTCCTAACACTCAACAATTAAAAGAAACAAACAACTCAATTTAAAAATGAACCAAAGACCTTAACAGACACCTCAGATATACAGATAGGATATAAATATATGAAAAGATTCTACTCATCATGTGTCATCTGGGAAATGCAAATTAAAACAATGAGATACCACTATAAGCCTATTTGTTATTGTTTAGTCGCTAAGTCATGTCCGACTCTTTTGTAACCCTATGGACTATAGCCCATCTAGCTCCTTCTATCCTTGGGATTTCCCAGGCAAGAATACTGGGATGGGTTGCCATTTCCTTCTCTGGGGATCTTCCTGACCCAGGGATCGAACTTGCATTGACAGGTGGATGCTTTACCACTGAGCCATCAGGAAGCCCAGTATAAGCCTATTAGAAAGGCTAAAATCTAAAATACTGACCACACCACATCTGGCAAGGATGTGGAACAACAAGAACCTTCATTCACTGCTGGGGGAAATGCAAAAATGATTCAAACAGAAATGGCAACCCACTCCAATATTCTTGCCTGGAAGATTCCATGGACAGAGGAGCCTGGCAGGCTACAGTCCATGGGGCCACAAAGAGCTGGACACAACTGACCAACTTCATTTTCTTTCTTTCTTTACAAAACTAAATATACTCTTAATACACAATCCACAAATCACACTCCTAGGTATTTACCCAAAAAAGTTAAAAATATATATTCATACAGAAACTTGCACACAAATGTTTATAGCAGCTTTATTCATAACTGCCCAAACTTGGAAACAACCAAGATCTCTGTCAATAGGTGAATGGATAAACAAACTGTGAAACATTCAGACAATGAAATAATATTTAGCACTAAAAAGGGATAAGCTACTGAGCCATGAAAAGACATGGGGAAAACTTAAGTGCATATTATTAAAGAAGCCAGTCTGAAAGTGCTATATGCTGTATGATTCCAACGATAAGACATTCTGGAAGAGGCAAAACTATGGAGATACTAAAAAGATCATGGTTGCCAGAGGCAAGGGCAAAGAGAGATGAACAGGCAGAGCACAGAGGATTTATACAGCAATGAAGATATTCTGTATACTACTCTAATGATGGATATCTGTCACTATGCATTTGTTCAAACCCATAGGATGTACAATATCAAGAGTGAACCCTAGGGAATTCCCTGATGGTCCAGTGGTTGAGAATCCACCTTCCAGTGCAGGGGACATGGGTTCAATCTCTGCTTGGGGAACTAAGATCCCAACACGCCACAGGGCAAGTAAGCCCATGCTCCACAACAAGAGAAGCCCTTGCACTGCCACTGGAGAGAAGCCCCCCGCCCCTCCCCCCCCAACTCCGCCACAACAAAGACAGGACAGCCAAAAAGAAAGGAGGGAACCCTAAGGAAAACTCTGGACTTTGGGTAATAATGATGTGTCACTGTAGGCTAATCCTGGGCAAACAATTTCGCCATTCTGGGGAGTGATGTTGTTTGTAGGGTGGGTTATGTATGTATGGGGGCAGTAAGTACATGTGAAATCTCTGTATCCCCCTCTCAGTCTTGTTGTAAACCTAAAACTCCTCTTGAAAAATAGTCTTCAATAATACTCATGTGCTAAAGTCCCAAGAGTTCTTGGAGAGAAGAGCAGAAGTACAACATGCTATCTTGCCACGTGGGGATTGTAACAGCTAGATAAGGCTGCTCAGACGTCTTTTTCTCTGATTCCCATTTTAAGTTACTAATGAAACTCCAACCTCCAAGTAAATATGCCATTGCCATCAATTGGCTTTGCCCAACTGTGCAGTTCCTAATACCAAGCACACGTATCCTGGGTTGTCTACACTATTTGGTACTTCATTTCTTTGCTCACAATAATCCTTTTCTATGAATAAATTTCATCACTGAATTAGCAACAACATCAAACCTCCAAAACATGTAAATCCAGAGCCAAAGCTTACAGGCTGGAAAAGATAAAGGTTCTCATGTGAACCAAGTATTGACCAAAAAAATATTGATGCCCAGCATTAAAAACACCTGCTTTGTTTGTGTACTTGGAACATAAATTTGTGTTGTTCTCTCAGAAGGCCCCCTAAGTGACCAGTAACAGCACAGTGCAAGGTTGAGGGGAGGAATTCCACTGCAAACATAAGCAAACAGGAAATGTCACATGAATTACCAGTGTTCAGAGGAGAAATTCCACCTGTGTCTACAAAGGCTGATCTCTCTCTTCCTGTTCTCAGGGTATGTTAAGAATTTAATGATTCATAGATTACAGCCTGTCATGGTGCCCTGGCCTTGAATTTTAGGAGGTTTTACATGGACCAAAAAAAAGAATCTTACCTTCCACTAAATAACTTCCAATGACAATTATGTCTGTAGGTTCCCTGTCTGGCAAGAGAGAGTCGTCCTCCACCCCCTTCCCCCCAAAAAGATCAGTCCAACTGGGAGGCAAATGGGGAAGAATATTTAAGAGTAGTAGTGTTAGTCGCTCGGTCGTGTCCAGCTCTTTGCAATCCCATGGGCTGTAGCCTGCTAGGCTCCTCTGTCCATGGGATTCTCCAGGCAAGAATACTGGGGTGGACTGCCATTCCCTTCTCCAGAGGATCTTCTTGTCCCAGGGATCAAACCTGGGTCTCCTGCATTGCAGGCAGATTCTATACTGTCTGAGCTATACGGAAGAGCCTATATTAAGACGTGTCAAATGTAGCCAAGGTGGGTGATTGTCCAAAATGTCAAAGTTTTTTCAGCTTGGATAATAGGCCTGTTTATTAAACAACTAGCAGGGCTCACAACTGAGGCTTCTTCAAATATGTGCCCAAAGGGTTCTGCAGAGCACCAGCAGTAATAAGCACGTACAAGGGGAGGGAGGTGTAGACTTGCTAGGCTGAGTCACTATCACGTCTTTTTCTTCGCAACTTCCAAGGAGAACTGCATTTGTATTTCAAAGTTTCCATTTGGGTCAGCCGTGAACAAATAAGAATAGGGGAGGGAGAGATAGACAGGCCACCTGGAACGTGAGCTGGGAGCCTGATAAGGGTTTCTCCTGTTGAGCCATCTGGTGTGTCCTGGCACTTGTCATCCAAATTATTGTTCTCCTCAACAAATTTAGCTTCCCCCAGACAGTTCAGCTTAAATGAGCTCATACTGTCTATCTGACACTTGTCAAAAGAAGAGTGAAAGATTTCTCTAAGCCCTGATTGAAGGAGAGAGGGAGGTAGAGAGAGAGAGTAAGCAAGTCAGCAGGAGCGAGAAGAGGGCAAGGAAATGGGATTCGAGCAGAGCAGGAGAGCAGAAAAGGAGCTCTTCCTTGAAGAGCCAGAGCATTTTTATCTTCACCTATAAATCTCATGCCAGAAGGTAGGAAAAGAAGAAAAAGGGCCACTTCCAATCGTATTTGTTAAGGCAAATATGATGAAACACACAAGATAGGAAGCAGTACAAGCCACCATCACACTCACCCAGTGTCATTTTCCTTTTGGGGTCTGATTGTTGTGTGGTGTTTTGTTTTTAGTTAAGAAAGGAAGAGATGGCAGCGGAGAAATCTGATCTGCTTGGGACAGCATGGCCAATGCTCTTTTCCATCCCAGCTGAACAGGATTCAGTAACAGGCAAGGGCAAGTGGAGGAGTGATTCATCACCTAACTCTTGATTTTGAGCTTTGCATATCTACAGATCTGGTTTTTTTCCTCCTCCCCAGGTCTTGGGGAGCTGCCAATATGTGCAAAAGGGATGATGGTAATGGACTGAAGCTGCCACAGGGCAAAGCTCTGGAAGCGAAGATATAACCAGTTGCCAGGAGGGTACAGCTTGTGCCTCTGCCTTTTAGTCTGACAGGTAACAGGGAATCTCATTTAGGAGCCACAAGAAGGTACTAAATAAAGAGAAGTAGGAGAGGTGAAAGGAAGAGCCTCACAGAAATACAATCAAAGATGTCTTTCAAAACCTACCTTCCAAAGGAAAAGGGCCCAGGACTGCAAAAGCCTCTTCACTATTGTTAATGCTGGTGTTCATACATCTGTTGGCAATTTTCCTTCTTTCATTCTCTTGACCCGATCTTCTCAACTGGAACATATCACTTGATCTCTTTTCCACTTTTACCAAAGTGATTTTACAAAACTCTTATCAATACATTACTTCCTCTATTTCCAGTTTAGTTACATCAACACTGTCAGTTCTTAAGCTTGCAAACAGATGATCAAAGAAATTTTCTTCAAAATGTCCTAGCATACAATCTTGACCAAGTTACTCAAATGTAAAATGAGTCTAAAGTCCCCTGCAACCCAAGGGTTCAGCTGAGATTTAATATAAAGTATTCAATGCTTAAAAGCTGTTGAATATACGTTAGCTCATTTCCTTTCCCCACTTTGAATTAACAGATTCCTAGAACTTATAGTAGAAAAACCCACATCAGTAATAAGCAGTATTTGGACATACATTCATGAACTAAAGTTTTTTCTTAGAGGAATAAATCCATACACCCGTGGTGGATTCATATCAATGTATAGCAAAACCAATACAGTATTGTGAAGTAAAATAAAGTAAAAAAAAAAAAAATCAGTATACTTTCACAATGCCTATTTGGGCTATTTATGAGCCTCAGAGTCCCCTGTAACAATTATTCCAAAGGAGCAGTATTTTAAATTCACTGTGGTGTTATGGATACAGCTGGTGCTAAGCAACATAAGGCATGTAAGCAATGAAGATCTATTTCACAGCTTCTTTCCTTAGCAAGAGAACAGATGAGATTTTGTCAGCCTCACCTCCCTGGAGATTAAAAACCAAACCCCAGAGGAAGACCAGGTAGCTGACATATAGACTCTTCCCCTGCGGAGGGAAGAAAACACCAAGTCCGTGGAAAGCTTACTTCTTCGCCAGGTGAGTTCCCATTTTCTGTGAGAGTGTTCCTGATATAGAGCACTCTGCTGAAAGTCCTATCAAAATGAGCAAGGCAACCCTATTAGGTGGCATTTCAGAAGCACATTGTGCATGCTAACTCTTAAAAATATCCATTGGGGTGGGGGGAGGAATCCCACAGAGATTAAATCAGTGTATGTCTAAGTTAATTGACTCAATCCAGGGAGGCTGCGGATAGCTGATAGAGATCTACCCATGGAGACATGAGAGAAAAGAAATGTGATCAGGAGCTAAAAGACACGTTGTCCCTGTTCTACCATGGCTGAATTACCTTCAGCCCCAAGGTCACTACTGCTCATCTCTAAAAGGAAGGGGTGACCTTCAGCCCCAAGGTCACTACTGCTCATCTCTAAAAGGAAGGGGTGACCTTCAGCCCCAAGGTCACTACTGCTCATCTCTAAAAGGAAGGGGTGACCCTCAGCCCCAAGGTCACTACTGCCCATCTCTAAAAGGAAGGGGTGACCTTCAGCCCCAAGGTCACTACTCCTCAACTCTAAAATGAAGGGGTGGAGTAGACATTCTCTCAGGGCTCATCCGGCTCTACCATTTTGAAATCTAGGTCCTAAAAGGGAAATGGAGTAGAAATAGGAAGAAGCTGCTTATAAAGAATTGCAAGTGCCAAACCACCAAAAACTGAAAAGACCACTAAAACACATACAGAAATGAGGAGGAGGAGGAGGAGGAGGAAGGTGAGCATGGTGGCACCGGCTCCATCTGTGGAGGCCTCACTAGAAGCCCAGCTCAGGAACATGCACTTCACAGTATTAACTCTCCTAAAGACTTCCCTGGTGGCTCAGATGGTAAAGCATCTGCCTACAATGCGGGAGACCCAGGTTCAATCCCTGGGTTGGGAAGATCCTCTGGAGAAGGAAATGGCAACCCACTCCAGTACTCTTGCCTGGAAAATCTCATGGACAGAGGAGCATTGTAGGCTACAGTCCATGGGGTCGCAAAGAGTCGGACACGACTGAGCGACTTCACTAATACACTCTGACTCTATTTCTGTCATACCTCCCATCATGTTAGACAATATCAGAATGAATCTAGACATTCTGAGGAAGTTGACTGGGGATGCATTTACAGGATTCACAGTCATAATCTCCACCTGGTATGAGAGAGGCTCCCAGGGCTAGTGGCGTCATAATACAAAGGGCGGGGCCAGAGGTCACATGGTGCTGAGAACGGCTCCTGCAACACCTGGCGATGAAAGTAAGGAGTGAGTGGTAGAGGTTCAGAAGCTGGTCACTCAAAATTCCTTCCAGTTATCAGGTGTGCAAAACTGCAACTGAAGGATTCCATTCCTATGGGCACCTACTTAACATGGAAAGAACTTGTCAAGAACAGATGGAATTCAGGGTATGCTATTATGAAGACACCTCCTAATTTTATGTTTTAATTTTCTTTTTTGAGCAAGTCATGCAAAATGCAATTTGTCAGAAACCCTGTGTTCATAGGGCACAAGCCTACGGTTGTACTGCAAACAGTGAGTGCGTTGATGTATGAAGTCACATGTTTTATTTGAGTCAACAGATCAAATCACATGTTAGCATATATAATATATCTGTTCTGACCAGTCTGGCAATAAATACCAGAAAAAAAGACATAGAAAAGCCATGTTTTACTGGGAGAAAGAGATGTGCTTTAAGTATTCATGATTAATAGTCTCTTAGATTATTTAATAATACAAATAATGAATGATAAATCACCTTAGAAAAACACTGACATTTCTTGATCTGACACAAAATAGTGACAAATATAAAGGTAACAGAAAGTCATAATATGTATCCAAAGACTGCTGTCAATTCATTGTCACTGTACTCAAGAGCATCTGTAATGTCCTTAAGCTCATATGTGAAAATAACTTGATAGCAACTTTCTGAAATCTGACAGCCTTAAAAATGCATATGATATTGCAAACAAAAATCTGTCAGGCTGAAATAAACTTCCCCAAACTATCACTAATAAAATCTAAATTTCAACCATGGTAAAGGAAAATCTGAATTTTCTTTTTATTCTCTCTGTAGAAAATATAAAGACCAATCAGACTATGCAAGAAAAAAACACAGGAAAAATATAGACACTTGACAAGATACTTATCTAAAAAAAATAGAATTTTTAAAAAATTTTTGTAATATTTATAGTATTTGGCAGATTTCTTAAATTTGTAACTTTTGACAATTTGCTATTCTAACTAAGTAAATATTGATTTTATATCTAAATTTTTTTGCGATTTTGTGTTCTTTTCCTTAAAGAGACCCTCAAATTATATAAGTGCCTAGCCCTACAAAACTTGGGTCCTTCCTGGCCTGGAATATAAAAGACACCTGATGAATGTTTATTGAATGAATCAAGTTGGTAAATGTCAAAAATTATTTTCTCCTAGATGTCAAATATTTAATTTTTAGAGGAGCAACCAGTGTGGAAACAGACGTTCATTGAGCTATTAAACTAATACCCACTGACTCACTGGCCAAAGTTGGTCACCCCTTCGCAAGCACTGATGACGTGGGGAAGATGCGGTGGGTGGATAACTTCCAGTTTTCTGCAGCCCACCACAGACACTAGGTAAACTCCTCCCAAACAGGCGTCCACGCAGGCCTCTGCAAACCCACACTGAGACACATTTCTTCTGGAAAGAACTCTTTAGACACACTCCTGAACATCAGCACCACACAGCAAAAAAGTGAAAAGAAAAAGGTTAAAAAAGAAAACAAAACTCTGGAGAAGCAATCTCTGGATCTGCTGCTGCTGCTGCTAAGTCGCTTCAGTCGTGTCCGAGTCTGTGCGACCCCATAGACGGCAGCCCACCAGGCTCCCCCGTCCCTGGGATTCTCCAGGCAAGAACACTGGAGTGGGTTGCCATTTCCTTCTCCAATGCATGAAAGTGAAAAGTGAAAGTGAAGTCGCTCAGTCATGTCTGACTCTTCGCGACCCCGTGGACTGCAGCCCACCAGGCACCTCTGTCCATGGGATTTTCCAGGCAAGAGTACTGGAGTGGGGTACCATTGCTTTCTCCAGACTCTGGATCTGAGATCTTTGCTTATTTTAATAATTAACAGCAATTATGGATGGGGTGAGGATCTTCATTCACATATGGTACACACTGGTAATGATAAACTCTAAAAATATTTCCAGAGTCATTACTCCAGAGTGCATGCTGTTAATGACAAAGTTCAGAGGAAATGGATGGTATTGATTACACCTTGCTAATTAGCTGACTATCTAGGATAGTTTGCGTTCCTTTGGATTAAAAAAAAAAAAGTGAATTCCTGTTAATGTTTCCAATATTCGAGCTTATCATAAAATATTAGCTTTGACACTTAAGGGCTTTGAAATTGTTGATGCTTTATCAACAAGAATGACAGTAATAAATTTTAATACATTCCTTTTAAAAAATCCATGAAGTGATAATCAGAAACAATCAAAAGAGTGAAAGCTCTTCTTTACAAAAAAGTGCCAGTTAAAAAATGTATATAATAGGAATCACTGAATTAGGAACAGATTTGTAACTGGCAATGTAATATCTGATGCAGGCAAGGATCATCAACACATGCTAAATTTTCATTGGATGAAAATTTAATGGAGAATATAAAATTCACAAAGTCTCAAAGCATCTCCCCATAATTACAACGTATTTATTTGTCCTACAAAGGAGAACCTCTCTAATGAAGAAATCCAGAGATACTGCCTTAGACAAGTGATCAAACTTAGCTTCACTATTAAGGAAAACTGTTATTACTCATTTCCTTGTATAATGCAATAGGGGGTACACCACATATCCATTTAGAATTCTTGCCAAAAATATTTAATTTGAATTTAATAATGGGGAAATAACTAACTCCAAACTGAGGGACACTTTGCAAAACAACTGCCCTTATCCTCAAATATGTCAAAGTGATGAAAAGACTAGGGAACAATTCCAGGTTTAAGGAGACGAAAGATACATGACCCCTAAATGTAATGCCATATCCTTGATTGGGTTCTAGAACTTTTTAGAAAGCAGGGACATTAATTATTGAGAGTTGGGGATAACTGGAGATCTGAATATCAATGGAATTTACATTATATAATATTTATACAACTATGTTAATTTCCTAAGTATGACAACAATTCTGCCTTATGTTACAGAAGGTCCTTGTTCTTATGAAGTACATGCTCATATATTTATGATTTAAATGCTCTGTGGCTGTACCTACCTCATTTTAAATTGATTAAAAGGTGAAAGAGAACAAATGTGGTAAAAATTAAATCATGAATGTAGGTGAAGGGTGTATGAGTGGACACAGAAAGCAACTGAAAAACTTGATAAGTTAAAATCCACCAACATTTAAAACTTCTCATCAAAAGGCACTGTTTAACATAAAAACAAAACTATAGGTGAGACACCAGCTGGGAGAAAATATTTGCAAAACATACATCTAATAGCGGACTTTCATCTAGAATATATAGAGAATTCCTATTATGGAACCCGTGGTGGATTCATGTCAATGTATGGCAAAACCAATACAGTACTGTAAAGTAAAATAAAGTAAAAATAAAATTTAAAAAAATAAATAAATAAATAAAAACAACCCAATTATAAAATAGAGAAAAGACTTAAGCAGACTGTTCACAAAGGAAAATTTGGAAATGGCCAACCAACATGTGAATGTGTGTTCAACATCATTAGTCATCAGGAAAATGGCTAAAATTAAACAGACTGAAAACATCATTTTTCAGCGAGAAAATGGAGCAAGCTGAACTCTTACACATGGCAGGTGGCAATACGAAAGATACCATCTCTTCAGGAAAAAGTTCAGCAATTTCTTACAAAGAGTATATGAGTCATCTAATAGTCTTTCAATTTTACCACAGACTGATATTTCCCCAAGGTTGGGGAAAAACATCTGTGATGCTTTAGAACGTGGCTTCAGAAAATAGACATGAGTCAGTATATATCCATTTATAGTTGGTTCTCCATTCGTTTTATCTTAGATAATTTTTTAATAGTAACTGTGAAAAAGTGAAAGTGTTAGTCACATAGTCATGTCTGACTCTTTGCAAACCTATGGACTATAGCCCACCAGGCTCCTCCGTCCATGGGATTCTCCAGGCAAGAATACTGGAGTGGGTTGCCATTCCCTTCTCAGGGGATCTTCCCAACTCAGGGATCACACTCGGGTCTCCCACATTGCAGGCAGATTCTTTATCATCTGAGCCACCAGAGAAGTCCAAAAGACATACTCCCAGGAGCTGGTTCCCCTGGGGATGGATCCCAGGACCTTCTGTGTAAAAAAGCAAATGTGCTAACCACAACTTGAATCAATAAACAGTTCTTGAGTAACTGTCATGTGTACTGAGAGTATAATGATATACAAGAAAGATGCAGTCCTGTCCTTGTGGAATGTATATTCTCATGGAGAAACACATACTGAACAAGTAGAGAGAGAGAGATAGAGAGCAGTTAGTTACCAAGATCGGGGGTCTGATCCCTGGTACTGATAAGAGTCGCTTCATCTGTGGTCTGGCCACTGATCGGTCTGAGTCACTGTATCTTTGGCACTATAACGGTGTGGAGCACTGAAAGTGAGGTCAAAGGGGGTAAAAAGAGAACAGAGTTTTAAGCCAAAGAGTGAGGGAGACTACAAGAGTGGGCTCCTGAAATCAAGAGATACACAGAACCAAGGTCTTTGGTGCCCACACCGAGGAGAGTTCTGGAGCTGCTACTTTTTAAAGTGTTTCAGTTCATGTCAACCCACCTGCTTAGTGCTGTCATTATCCAAGGAAGACAGTGATGATGACAACAACCATGAGAAAGATAAGATGTCAGTCACAAAATTCACTGATTGCTTCTCATGTGCCAGGGTCTCTACACTGAACGCTTATCCCATACAGTTCTCTCAACAACGCTATGAGATAGAGTATTCTCGCCATGTTACAGATGAGCAAAGAGGTTCTCACATTGAACCATGTATGTAAATGCACACAACCTCGAAGTGGCTAAACCTGCCTTTGAATCTAGGTCTGTCTGACTCAAAATCCCACACTCTATATTGTTACTTTGTTCATCTCCAACCCTCGTGGTGGGCTTCTCTGGTGGCACGAGCGGCAAAGAATCCATCTACGGAACCCATCAATGCAGGAGACATAAGAGATGTGGGTTCCATCCCTGGGTCGGGAAGATCCCCTGGAGGAGGGGATGGCAACCCACTCCAGTATTCTTGCCTGGGAAATCCCATGGACAGAGGAGCCTGGAGGGACATATAGTTCAGCAGGTTGCAAAAAGTCAGACATGACTGAAGTGACTTAACACACACACACAGTCCTCCTGGTAGTACCTTCTGAGGGGTACTTTCTCCACGGGGCTAGAGATGCCGAAGGGTCCTTTGGACTCAAGAGGACTTTTGGAACGGTCTTCAGCTTTGATGTGAGAAAGGGAACAGAAGCGCAGGCAATAGTAAAAAGCAGACTTGAGGCTACTGGGGATTATTTCGGTTCATATGCTACACTAGACATTTTTCAAAGGGCACTGTATAAGCAAACAACATTGTCATAATCCTGAAACCTGAATTCAAAATGCATTAATTTCTTTTTACCACTAGGGATTCAGAGAAACATGCCATAGTGATATGGTTCTTAAGCTTATGCTTTCTGTAATCAGAAAGCTGGAAAATAGAAGATGAACATTTACAAATATTTTAAAATTATGAATGCAAAATATCAGCCAAGAATAAATCTTTATATCAAGGTTACAAGCAGATGAAAAATGACAGTCTGTACTGGGAATGCAAACAGACCATTAATTATAGCAGCCTCACAAAGCACCCAAGTAACAGCAGTTTGCAATTCTTTACCAAAATTTACATAACTGTATAGTCTCCTTTCAGATTCTAGAGATTCTATGTTTGATAAGTAGCAACTCAGGTTAGTTACCTCATCTCTATTATTATTCCACTTTTATGAATATGAAATGGTGACATCTTGAATTTACATGTCAGCAAACCTAATAGGCTCCCTCTAACACTTTTTATTCATTCATTCCAGCAATACTGTGTGCCAGGCATTGTGCCCAGCCCCAGAGACACTGAGATGAATAAGACACGGAGTATGTCCCCAAGAGAACTTCCAATCCAGAAAGAGAAGCAGATTAGTAAACACACAACCCTAACAGAGTTGGAACAAACTAAACAGATGGAGATCAAAATGGCAATACAATGTTAGGCATCTCCCGATCAGATAGCAGCAATCACAACAGCGATATTGAGTAAGTTAAGTTCTCCTTTCTCTCTTCTCTCCTTCTTTCCTACCTGTCTTCCTTCCTTCCTTCTCTTCTCTTTCTTCTTCCTTCCCTCCCTCTCTCCATGTTTCCCTCCCTTCCTTTTTTATTCAGTGAGTATATCCATTTATTACTTAGCAAAATTATATAATAATAGTACATTACATGTATGCAAAACTTACTTTGTGTCAGGCAATTATAGAATTTCACTTAAACCTCACAAAATGCTCAGAAGAAGGTACAATTTTCCCCATTATACAGATGAAACTGAGGTTCAGAGAGTTACCCAGGATGCCAAGGTCACACCCTGTCAAGAGACTGAATAAAGACCCAGACCCACTGTGACTCCAGAACTGGGGCTGGAGTCCTCTAGAGAGCACATCGTCTGAGTCTACCCACTACCAGATAATATGCCTGCCTGTCACACTACCCGAAGCAGTAATAAGAACTCAGTGATGAAAGGACATTTTGGAATTTCTAACAAAGGCTTTCTAAACAAAAGATCTGCCTTTCAAAAATCAGAGAGACATGAAAAAAAAAGGATGATGAGAAGAAAAAATGCAGTGTTCAGTGTGGGTTTCCCCCTCGGGAGCACTGCGGCCTCCACCTGCATAAACGATGAGGACTGGCATTCTGCTTGATTACCATGCATCTCTTAGGGGCCTCAGAGCGAACGAGCAAACACAAAGGCAGGAAGAAAAAGCGCCTACTAATCGAGCTTGGTCCAGTTGCACCATATGAGTCATGGTGATACTCTCTTTATTTTGTAATCACCAGTGGCACATATGCCCCCTAGGCTGCAAAAACACTTCAAAACAACTTAAATCAAGCTTGATAGCTAATTATGCTAAGGTCATGCCAAAGAAGCAAACCACCAGGACATCAAAAACCCAAGACAGTCTAAGTATAAAGTAGCAGCATTAATTTTTCTCCCATTAAAAAACAAAGGGAGGAAGACAAGCTTTTTTTACTCTCTTGAGAATACACGGGCTTTTAATAATCATCCGAAATAGACCTCTTAAGACATTTCACCTCTGCTATGAATGTTTGAAACTGGTCCTCTGATTACAAAAATGTTCATGTTAAATCTCATCAAGATGCTTTCTTAAGATGAAGAATGTTTTATAAATTGTAATGGTTTTAATCAGAACCCTCTTTGAAGCTATTAAATGCTACAATGTAGCCCGACCATTGCTTCAATTATGCCACTTATCGACTCTGTATTAATTAAGTATCATTATAGGCACTGATTTATATACTTCCTCACAGCTCTCTTGCCAGATGGTCCAACGTTCTCCCTCTCTGACACTCCATAAACATCACCTGGATTCACTCATATTTCTCTCCAGTTGAATGTTTAATCAGCTCTTAGTCATCTTCAAATTGGATTGCTTCTGTTCCTCCTCTTCACTATACTCTATCAATACAGTACACAAATGCCAAGTGATATAAAACATAAACCAGTGGTAGTTACAAAGCCAAGTTCTATCATCAGCTCATTCCCACCTCAATGAATTCTTCCCCAGTATGATGACGCACTTCTCACAATAAAGAGAAAGCAGAGCCTTTTTGCTTCCTTAGCTGATTAAAACTTATAGTCTGTGTTCAATTATCTGGGGTAATGGAGAAAATAACTAGGAAAAAAATGTATATTTGGCAATGGGAGTACAATAGACAATTTGGCCTCAGTAGAGTTTCTTTCTCAATTATATTTTGCTTGGTGTAATATAAAAATTATTTTGCATTCTTGAGCTCACACATTGAGAGAGCAGGAGGCAGAAGTCCCAAGGTGTACTGCACTGCAAGGAAGCCAGCCTAGAATTTTAAACTGCCTTGGGTGATCCAAAAAGTAGATAATAGAGAAATGGAAATGCTTAACTGTTTTTCTTACAAAATATGAAAACCAGATTAATGAGACAATCTCACAGCCGCCTCAAGTTCAAAAGATCTAGAAACCCAATTGACTCTGTTGCCTCTCTATGGGCTCCCCTTCCTGACCCCCCGAGTCTCTCATCATTCTTCAGTCCCCAAGCTGGGCAAAGGGAAATGGAAACTGAGGCAGACCGGGGAAGACACAAGCCATCAACCAAAAGGACTTGGTGCTAACCCACGAGGCTGCAGTTTACCTTACAGAAATACAAGACGTCACCTGCACAAACCCCTATTTTTACACAAAGCTCATGACTTTAAAATATTGGGCTGGACTGAATGCAGATTCAACCCTTGGTTTTCAATCCTTGACTTAATGTTGACGTTGACTCCTCGTCTTTCCTCCCTTCAAATGCAACCTGTCCTTAAGTTTTGATATTTTTTTCATTACCCTTCTGTATGATCAGGCCACTCAAGATGGCTGTTCTCTTGCACTCTGTACATCCCCTGCTCAACCAGTCCCTGCTTCATCAACATGCACCCTCATGACTATTAATTCTCTTAATCATAAGGCTTAATCAGAGTCGGGCTTACCTACGTTCTCCTCCTGCCCCACTGATGGTCTGTCTGATAACCAATGAGCCAACGTGACGTCCCTTCCCCCTACCCTCCTCTACCCCAAGAAGCAAAAACTGCTGCCAAACCCTGCCTGCTATCTGCCATACGCAGTGGGTGCCACTCGGACTCTGCTTCCGAGCTGTAAAATCTTCTATCCAATAAACTGCTGATGGCTGCTGCTGTCTCGGGGCTCTTGCTTCAGTGTCACGGCTGGGCAGTTGCACAGCCTGCCAGGCACAGCCCAGCACCCGTCTGCTGCCTCTTCCTCTCCACTCCCACCAGCCATGTCCTCATTACTTCACATATGCATTCAGAGATCAGTGTCCTTACGGTGGCAAAGCACATCATCTATGCTCACCAAACTGATCTAAAACAGTATTCCCAAACTTTAACATAGCTCAGAATCACCTGGAGGGCTGTTTCAATCACATACCGCACCCCCAAGCATGTTTTAATTTAATGGATCTCAAGAGGAGCCTAACAATTTGCATATCAATAGTTCCTAGGTGAGGCTGATGAGGAGGAGAAGGGGAGGACAGAGGATGAGATGAGATGGTTGGATGGCATCACTGTCGCAATAGACATGAGTTTGAGTAAACTCTGGGAGTTGGTGATGGACAGAGAGGCCTGCCGTGCTGCAGTCCATGGGGTTGCAAAGAGTCGGACACAACTGAGCAACTGAACTGAGGTTGATGAGGTTCCAGGGACCACTCTTAGAGAAACAATGCTCCTAAACGTCACCTCCAACTCTAACACAATCAGTGATTTCCCATTTCTTCCACATTAAACTTAAAACTCCTTAACCTGGTACTTTGGATTCTTCCTAAAGCTGGTATCTTCCTCTCACCTCAAAACAACATTTCTCTGATCTCGCATGAAGCCCTGTTCCAGTCCAGCTGGTCTACTTAAATATCACCCAGCGCATCAGGCACTCCCACTTTCCTGCCTTGATCATGTACAGAAAGTCTTTCCAGCTCCGATCACTTGCTCAAGCTCAGCCTTTTCACTGAGTACCCTAACCTCACATTCTCCATGGAGCCAGCCCCCATCAGACCTCTTGCTCAAGCTCAGCCTTTTCACTGAGTACCCTAACCTCACATTCTCCATGGAGCCAGCCCCCATCAGACCTCTTGCTCAAGCTCAGCCTTTTCACTGAGTACCCCAAGCCCACATACTCCATGGAGCCAGCCCCCATCAGACCTCTTGCTCAAGCTCAGCCTTTTCACTGAGTACCCCAAGCCCACCTTCTCCACGTAGCCAGCCCCCATAAGACCTCTTCCTCAAGCTCAGCCTTTTCACTGAGTACCCCAACCCCACCTTCTCCATGGAGCCAGCCCCCATCAGACCACTTGCTGAAGCTCAGCCTTTTCACTGAGTACCCCAAGCCCACATTCTCCATGGAGCCAGCACCCATCAGACCTCTTCCTCAAGCTCAGCCTTTTCACTGAGTACCCCAAGCCCACATTCTCCATGGAGCCAGGCCCCATCAGACCTCCTCCTCAAGCTCAGCCTTTTCACTGAGTACCCCAACCCCACCTGCTCCATGGAGCCAGCCCCAATCAGACCTCTTGCTCAAGCTCAGCCTTTTCACTGAGTACCCCAAGCCCACCTTCTCCACAGAGCCAGCACCCATCAGACCTGTTGTTCAAGCTTAGCCTTTTCACTGAGTACCCCAAGCCCACCTTCTCCACAGAGCCAGCCCCCATCAGACCGCTGCTGCCTCTCCTAGACTTCTAGAGCGTTAACTCTCCAAGTTGCTGGTTGAATCCAAAGTGCATTGACTTCAGAGCCAGAGCCTCTCTGAGTATGACTCCTGGTTCTTTCATTAGCTGTGCAATTTGACTAGTTACATAGCCCTTCTGAACCTGTTTCTCCCTCCATAAAAGAACAATAATAATACCTATTTCCATAGGTTGTATAAAGAATTAATCAAAACAAAATTTTTAAGCCTTCTAAGAAGTAAAAACAAAGTATGCTTAATAAATGTCAATTTCTTATCTTGGTCCCTTCTCCCAATCATGCATTTAGCATGAAATATAAAATATATTACATTAATCATACATATTGTAAGCTTACTTTCCTCTCTTTTAGCCAGATAGAAATTTCCAAGGAACCAAAAACATGTCTAATTCATCTGAGCAACCATAGTGCCTGACAAATTCTGGAGAGGGTGGGATGATTTGGGAGAATGGCATTCTATCATGTATACTATCATGTAAGAATTGAATCGCCAGTCTATGTCTGACGCAGGATACAGCATGCTTGGGGCTGGTGCATGGGGATGACCCACAGAGATGTTATGGGGAGGGAGGTGGGAGGGGGTTTCATGTTTGGGAACACATGTAAGAATTAAAGATTTTAAAATTAAATTTAAAAAAATTAATTAAAAAAAATCTGAGTAACAGGTAAGCTTTCACTAAACATTTAGTAAAAAATATGATTAATTTGAGAAATAACGTAAGGCAAGTGGTTCCATAGAGCAGCTCTTCTCTGCAGAGCTTAAGTCTCTTACAATTACTTTTATCGTAAATGTCTTCCTATGACAAGGCAAACTGTACTTTACACACAGGAAAACTAAAACAGATCTAATGAGAATCCCTATTAGATAGTCCCCACTTGATACTTAATACTGAACAAGAGAAAAGTCATTATAAAAGCATCAATGAAGGACAAATCTTCTCTTTGAAGTCAATTTGAACACAAAAACACTAATAATGGGAACACAGAGAAATAATGACAAAAAGCCCACAGATAAT
Organism: Capricornis sumatraensis; assembly: GCF_032405125.1. Classification (NCBI taxonomy): domain Eukaryota; kingdom Metazoa; phylum Chordata; class Mammalia; order Artiodactyla; family Bovidae; genus Capricornis; species Capricornis sumatraensis. The sequence continues at coordinate 86,198,089 of NC_091079.1, forward strand.
GCTGCAGCAAGTAATGGGCTGCCTTTTGAGGACCTCTTTCATGTAACCACGTGACCGTTGTACTTCCAAAACAGCTGACACATATTGCTAACTCTACTGACAGATGTTAAGTCATGATGTCGGTAAAACACATTGCCTGTCCTTTAGGAGATTCTCTAATTTTTAAATCAAGCAGAAACAAATGACAGCTTCTATTCTGTTCTCCAGAGTTACTGACTTCTACACTATTCCTAAACAGAATCCAGTATAACCCACTGGCATAGGGCTAAGGGTGACAGAAAAAAGATATAACCTGGCAAATTGGCATCTGGATATTTCCCTCCAAATACAGAGCAAAGTGCCCTAAAAGTTCAAGTTATTTTAAATTCACTATACAGAGGATACACAGTTTGATCAGAGAGCCCTAGGGATTGGGTCACCTGATTTGTTGTAAGAGCAATCTGCCATAACTGATCACATAAACTCAGACAAGTTGATTCCTCCAATAGTCATTTCCTGAGTGGCCACTATATATCAAATATTATACAAGATGATGGGGATACCAAGGTCAAGTGTTTAATCCATGTTATCCTGGAACTTACAGTCTAGTGTAGAGTCAGACAGTTGGAGAAGACTGTACAGTTGTTCACCAAACTCGTTTTCCTTTCATGGTGAGCATGAAAACAGACCAAATTTCCTGGCCTCCACATAACTCCACATTGTGGACATAGAATGTGAGCAGTGAGGTATGTCATACCCAGGCCTGACCACAGAAAGCCTCACCTTTGATTATTGACTTTCTCTCTCCATCTCCTTATTTGCCAGTTGGCTGCTAGGGACCCTGCCAAGGACTCTGATTTCTTAGAGGTGATGGAGCCACAAGATGGGAGCAAAAGGCCACCTGCTGAACACTCTCTTGGAACTATTATGTGAACAAGAAAGAAATTTCTATTGTGTTAAGTGGCTAATTTGTTTGTTACAACAACACTTGAAGTGAAAGTGAAAATTGCTCAGTTGTGTCCGACTCTTTGCCATCCTGTGGACTGTACAGTCCATGGAATTCTCCAGGCCAGAATACTGGAGTGGGTGCCATTTCCCTTTTCCAGGGGATTTTTCCAATCCAGGGATCAAACCCAGGTCTCCTGCATTGCAGGTGGATTCTTTACCAGCTGAGCCACAAGGGAAGCCCAAGAATACTGGAGTGGGTAGCCTATCCCTTCTCCAGGGGGTCTTTCCCACCCAGGAAAGAACTGGGGTCTCCTGGATTGCAGGCAGATTCTTTACCATCTGAACTATCAGGGAAGCCTTACAACACTTGATCTACCATACCAAAGCATGAACTCAAACTACCTCCAAGGCAATATGATACAGAGTATGCATAGCATGACATGGGATACCCAAAAGAGGCAGCTCACCTGAGCTGAAGCTGGATATTGGGAAGGGCTCCTCAGAAGAAGTGCTTAAAATGAATCTTGAAGGACAGTGTGAGACAGTGAGAAAGGGAATAGAAGGTTGCAGAGGAGAAAGCATTTGCAAAGTCATGAAACTCTGAGGAAATGGGCTGCATTGGGGAAGTCTTAGTGATTCCTGACAATACGTATTTGCTAAAATGACAGACAAAGAGCAGAACCTAGGAGATGTAGTAGCTACTAGAAATGATGGATAGGGGAAGAGGAAAAAATGATCACGAACCATCTAACTTTAGAAGGCAGAAGAGATGGCACTGAGATAGAAAATGCAGGAGAAAAACGTGAAAGAATGAGTTCAATTTTGAAAAAGAAAGAAATTGAGATAGCTATGGAACACCCAAAAGGTGAATCAGCAGGTACTTGGACATGCAGACCTAGAGTTCAGGCAGTGGTATGGACAGGAGAGGTGAGTTTGGAAAGGGCCATTGCATAGGTGCTGGCTGAAGCCAGAAGCAGGGTGGGATGGCTCGGGTAGAATACTCATAGCGAGAAGCCAGAGAAACAGGAAAGGAAAAAGGAAAGCGGGAAAGAGGGAAGGAGCAAGAAGAAGAATATGAGAAAGAAGTTACAGATGCTAGAGACTGAAAAAAAAGCAGCAGTCCCACTGCTGGGCACACACTGAGGAAACCAGAAATGAAAGAGACACATGTACCCCAATGTTCATCGCAGCACTGTTTATAATAGCCAGGACATGGAAGTAACCTAGATGTCCATCAGCAGATGAATGGATAAGAAAGCTGTGGTACATATACACAATGGGGTATTATTCAGCCATTAAAAAGAATACATTTGAATCATTTCTAATGAGATGGATAAAACTGGAGCCTATTATACAGAGTGAAGTAAGCCAGAAAGAAAAACACCAATACAGTGTACTAATGCATATATATGGAATTTAGAAAGATGGTAACGATAACCCAGTATGTGAGACAGCAAAAGAGACACAGATGTATGGAACAGTCTTTTGGACTCTGTGGGAGAGGGACAGGGTGGTATGATTTGGGAGAATGGCATTGAAACATGTATAATATCATATACAAAACGAATCGCCAGTCCAGGTTTGATGCATGATACAGGATGCTTGGGGCTGGTGCACTGGGATGACCCAGAGGGATGGTACAGGGAGGGAGGAGGGATGGGGGTTCAGGATGGGGAACATGTGTATACCTGTGGCGGATTCATGTTGATGTATGGCAAAACCAATACAATATTGTAAAGTAATTAACCTCCAATTAAAATAAATAAATATACATTTTAAAAAAGCAGTCAATAGTAAGAAACATTTCAGAGTGGTGAAATAAGAGGACAGCCTGAAAAATGTCCACTGTATTCAATTAGGCAGCTATTTGTGACCTTAGCAAGTTCTATTTCAGTATCAAGAAGAGCTAAGTTAAGATGGTCTGGAGAGCAAATGAGGGATAAAGAATTACAGACTGGAATACAGAATATTCTATATTAAAAAAACTGGTTTCTAAAAAACAATTAGCTCAAAGTGGGGAGACAGAGAGAGAGTTTGTTTCTCTGATTTTCACTTTTCAACACTTAAACATGTTAACATGCTGAATTCTCTGAACTTTTATTTCTCTGTAAAATGGGGATAATAAGGCATCTTCTTGGTCCATTGGATTGTTATCAGAACAAATAAGATGAAAGACAACATATGTGAAAGAGTCTAAAGTTCTACATAAACAGCAATGTTATTTTGTGTTTATAAATGTTGAAAATATAGTTATAAAAGTTAAGGGCCATTGAAATGTGGCTGGCCATAAAATTAATGAAAAATTATAATCAGTCTAGATCTAGAAATATTAAGCAAAATGCCTTTTGAATACACACTACATGTTGGCAACCCCAAATCTTAGAGACTAATGACACAGGCTAATTTTGCTGGACAAATTTCTGCTGGTGCATCTAGGTTACAGCCTGAGTTTCCAGATGTCTTCGTTGTAACAGGGGAAAAAAAAAAAAAAGGCCAGTGAACCCGGGCAAATTGCTGTGCATTAAATCATCTGGAAATTTTTTAGTCTTATGAGTAGTAGTTTTTAAATAAATGTTTCTGGCATTTACCCAGTTTCGCAAAGCAACAGACTAGCCCCATAATTTAGGTCTCACGACCAGTGAAACCATGGTGAATGGCCACAAGCTGCTGAGTATGTTATTCTAAGGAGTGACTGAAGTATTCTGGGAAGTGAGCTGGCCATCTCAGGACTTCCCGCCTGGGAAGACTAACCATCTGAAACAATATGGCCCAATCAGTATTTCACTAGTCACCAAACTTTTAAGGACTCTACAAAGAGCATTATTTTAAGTACTATGACATCACTGTAACTAGGTTTTCTCTCTTAAAACTTGTAACAAGTGGTTTTAGCATGCCCCAACTTCCTCCCCTGGGAAGATATCTTATACCCTGTAAAAGAAAAATCTCCTTTTCCTTTTCTGCACACTTTTGAACAACTCTGATTAGGCTCTGATGTCTCCTCAGTTATTTTCAAGGACATAGGGTGGTAATTGAGGTCAAGCAGCTGTGACTCCAGTGCCAAAGAACAATTGTGCAGAATACAGAAGCCTTCCTTTACAAAAGATACTAAGGATCTAGTCTTGAGACCCAAATAAACTCTGTTTGCAATTACTTTTGCATGTTTCTTTTACCTTAAACAGACCAAGCTACAAGACTAAAATGGTGTTTCTTTTATCCATGTTTCTCAAATATTTTATTCTTGATATAGGACACTACCTTATGCAGCTATTAAACTGGCCCAATGTCTCCAGGTCAGTTTTTAGTACTTTTATCTACTACAATGCTAAATTTCCTCCTAGGGCTGAGGGTCAATAAAGTGCTTTGCAAATACCTCAATCAGAAATACAAAGAAAAAGACAAAGCTTCCATTGCCCTCAAAATAGACCTTTAGAGAAAATTGAGTATCTTTCATAAGTTTACCTCAATCTTAAAATAATTTTGTAAAAGTATTGTCATTAATTATCACCAATTAATAGAGTAGAATCCTGAGGCCCAGGAGATTTAAGAATATTCCAAGGTGGTATGAGATTAATAGGTATAAACTACTATGTATAAAATAAAGAAGGAACAAAAATATATTGTATAGCACAGGGAATTATAGGCATTATCTTGTAATAACTTATGGAGTGCGATCTGCAAAAACACTGACTCATTTTGCTGTACGTCTGAAACTAATACAATACTGTAAGTCAACTATACTTCAATTAAAAAAAAGAACATTCCCAAGGCCTCTTAGTTCTTTAGAAGCAGAACCAGGTCTATATCCAAGGTCCTCTGCTGCCTCAACGCTTTCCACTACACCACAGATGGCCCCCATCATGTTACCCACTTTATTTGTAGTTCACTTCTCTAGCAACAATGGACGGAGAAAGCAATGGCACCCCACTCCAGTACTCTTGCCAGGAAAAATCCCATGGACAGAGGAGCCTGGTAGGCTGCAGTCCATGGGGTCTCTAGGAGTCGGACATGACTGAGCAACTTCACTTTCACTTTTCTCTTTCATGCATTGGAGAAGGAAATGGCAAACCACTCTAGTGTTCTTGCCTGAAGAATCCCAGGGACGGGGGAACCTGGTGGGCTGCCGTCTCTGGGGTAGCACAGAGTCAGACATGACTGAAGTGACTTAGCAGCAGCAGCAGCAACAATGGAAAAAAGCCTGGCTTCCTCTGAAGTCATTAGGAATCTTTGATGAAATGCAGACGTGAATTCAGTTCTCCCTCCAATGAAAATACATAAAACATACTGGTTATATAAGGAATGTTATGGGATCATCGTGGATGTAGAAAACTTTTTAAAGGAATGCACCAATGATGCTTGGAATCCTGAAAAGGCCAAAGAAGATACTACAAACAAATAACCAAATGTGTAATGGGGGAAAATTCCATGAACAATCAGTATTTTCACTTGACTAGTTTGTTTTTATTTTGTAAGGGCTTCTCTTTGATGGAAAACCCTGGTTTTTTAAAGCATTTCAAATGAACTTGATGACCAACCTGTAGATGGAGAAGGAAGCCACGGATCGAATGAGGGATGCCAAAGCCCCCACTTTGGCAGCTTCTACCGCCCCCTCCATGCGGTACTGCACTGCTGCAGAATAGTTGGTATAAGGTTGATTGTAAACGACGATCTTCCCTTCTGCGTCTGGCCCCCTTCTCTTCAGTTCATCGAAAGAGGTCACCACCAGAACTTCCGCAGTAATGCCTACAAATTAAAGTCATGCAAGATTAACGCCTGGTTTCCGATCAGCCAGGTTGAACTGGCACACAAAAGGTCACACATGCTCTGTCCACTACATCTGGCAAACCGGTTTGCAAAGATCAAAGTTTCAGAGCCATTTGCTATGGGAGAAAGACTGTGGGGGTTAGCCAGTTTCCCAAGAAAGAGAAAAGGCATTCAAAACATTTAATATACGACTCATTAGGTTTTTCAACTCGCTTGACCAGCTGCTATTAAATCACAAATTGCTTGCAAAGATGTCTTTTTTTGGTCTCTTTCCCACCCTAACAGGTCATGAGTTTCACAAAATGACACTAATTATTTATTTAAAAAACAGATTTTAGAAAGCTTCCCTTGGGATTAATGAAACATATTTATCTTTTCATAAAACTATTTTGATATGTGGCTAAACAACATTCACTGACGTCATACAAAGGATGGCAGTTTATAAAAAAAATATTCTTAGGAACCAATGATTTTCATACTTCCAATTTTTAACAAATAGTTAATGTAACTTCTCCCAAGAGCCACAAAAAGTCAGCTTGTTTTCTTTTCTTCTTTGTACTGAATCTTTTTAAAGAATGTGAAAACTGCCCATGTCTCGATTTATAGGACTTGTTCATTACCAAATATATCACTATTCTTCACCTAAAAATTCTGAAGATGCTATGTAACTATTCTATAGTCCTCTTGTCTCATTTAGAAAGATGTGACATCTTTTTTCACACCACGAGTCTTGCCCAGATCTTCCTGATTAGGACAGGTTTCACAGCTTCTGAGAAGTCATTCAAAAACTGCCAGACCACTGAGGATTCAATTTGATGGAGTAGTTACAGTGACAAGAAAAAAAATATTTAGCAACAAAGGCCAGATGCAGTAGCTAAATATAACTATTTAAAGTAAAGAGGCAGGCGCCTACTGTTTTATAGCTTTAGCCAGGCAGTCATGAAATATGGCAGTAAAAACCCAAGTATCAACATGGATTTGGCATATTTCTTTAATCTTGCAAACTAGAGAATCAAGTTCTTCTGGAAGCTTAACATGTCATTAAAATAGTAACTGTTACTTGGAAAATCCTTTTTAAATACACTGCAGGTATGAGAGAATTCTTGCTTTCAACACAGCCCCACCACAATGGACCCTTTGAGCTGGCTGCTCTCTGCTTCTGGTTCCACCATCCAGACTGAATCTGTACCATCACTTTAAAGTGACTGACTACAGATCTATAAGTATGTCTCCACCAACATTCAGAACTCAGAACTTAATTCATAATCTAAGGAAAGCAAATGTACAATTATGAAGAGTAAGGAAGCCACTAGCTTTTTCACATGATAATTATGTGTAAGAATACAAATAAAGGCTTGGCTAGACGGAGTTTGAGATTCATAACTTTTTGAAACCTGGAATTACCTTGAAATTTGACTGGCGTTATTGTTGGCATGTCACAGGAATTTTGTTGATGCTTTTCAGCTGTTTCTAATGAATAACAGATTCAATGGTCCACCCAAGGGGTGTCCCAGCAATGGGGTAATTTTGGTATCTGGATTGGAGCCACTAGAAATGAAGCCAAGTTTCTATAAATTTTCATTGGCCACTGCAAAATTAAAATCATACAAGGGGAGTACTTCACTAGGGTCTATGGTTCAAGTTCTTTTAACAAATGTGAGTGACAGAGTCCTAATGAGCCAAAACCTAACCTAGACATCAGTTGCCAGTGCAGAACACTAGAAGCAGCTATAGGTCAAAACCTGTCACCAAGACCTTGCAAGAAGTCTTCAAATTAACCCGCTTTCCTGAAAGCTTAGGGTCATCTCCGATTCCTCTGTCTCCTTCATCCTCCAGGTCCCATCAGTCCTCAGATGCTGAGACTCTTACTCCTTAAGGATCACCTGAAAGCAGGGCCTCTGCTCCGCCACATTACGCCTCTCACATCACTCTGGTGCCCTTCTGTTTGGACCATGAGTTCCTCCTCCTCCACCTCGCCACTGCTAGTGTCCCAGCCCCCAGCCCAGCTCCCTCAAATTAAACTTCCAGAGAGCTGCCAGGGTGAAGGACTCGGACTGCGGAAAAGTCAGAGCAGCCTGTGCCACCATCTCCCCGCCCCCTGCCCCCTCTGCCCATTACCTATCACTCCAAAGGAACCGTCAAAGCCTGTCTGTCTATATAGACATGGGCTCCCTTTTATTTTAAAGTAGGTCAATACTAAAGTTAAGAGTCCCCACTCTCACCACAGCAGTTCATTTCTCAGTGTCTTTGTTCACACTACAGTAGATATGTCTTGCTGACCCCATGCTCCCAGCTTCGTCACGTGACTAACACCTATTTATCCCTCAGATAAAAAATCTGTTTAAGAATCACTCCCTCAAACTCTACACAATATTCTGCAACAACCTGTATCAGGAAAGAACCTAAGAAAGAGTAGATATGTGAATATGTATGACTGATTCACTTTACTGTACACATGAGAGGGAGCCCGTGTCTATACAGACAGACAGGCTTTGAAACTAGCGCAACCTTGTAAACCAGCTATTCAGTTCAGTTCAGCTCAGTTGCTCAATCGTGTCCGACTCTGCAACCCCATGGACTGCAGCACGCCAGGCCTCTGTCCGTCACCAACTGCCGGAGATTACTCAAACTCATGTCCATTGAGTTGGTGACGCCACCCAGCCATCTCATCCTCTGTCAACTATACTCCAATAAATATAAAATTTAGATAAGACATAGAAAAAAAAAAGAATCATCACTTTAGGGAGCATTCTCGAGGCCTCTGGCTTCTTTGTGTCACCCCCTCCCTCTACCTGCAGGAAGTCTTGCTAGTGAGTGAGCCACTCAACTCTTGACTTTCAGTCTCCTGGACATACCCAGGCACTAGACAATGTTGTTGTTTAGTTGCTCAGTCATGCCTGACTCTTCACAACCCCATGGAATGTAGCCCTCCAGGCTCCTCTGTCCATGGGATTTCCCTGGCAAGAATACTGGAGTGGGTTGCCATTTCCTTCTCCAGGGGATCTTCTCAGCTCAGGGATCAAACCCAGGGGTCCTTCATTATCAGGCAGATTTTTTTTTACCACTGAGCCACCAGGAATGCCTAAGAGACAATGAAACTTTGCTTATTTATGATTGACAATACCACCTAAACCAGGAACTCTTCAGGGTCTGGGTCTGTGTTTACCTTGGTTTGTATCTCCTGGGCCTAACATAGTGCTCAGCGTGTGTGTAGGCAGCCAGTCAATAAGCTTCCCTCAAATGGCACTGCTCCAAATAAGGGGCCATTGACTGGATCTGAAGCATTTCCATAGAAGCGCAATTTTATCTTTAAAGTTTGAGAGCACTTCTCCCACAATAACTCAGCAGTCTGACTCTCTGACCACCCAGAGCACAGCTGCACAACAATAACCAAGCGAAAAAGGCCTTGAGGCAGTCAGAACAGAAATATAAACCCCAAGTATAAAAACTCAGGCACTTGAACCTAAGGAAGCTCTTCTGCTCTTAAAGCCTAGTTACCCTTATTTATATAAAATTCTAAATCTAGTGCTTAAACCTATGAACTATGGGAAACAATGTATCAAAAAGAAGAGAGAGAGGTTTGGAAGCTGATAGCAGTACCACAGGGGGAGAAAAGGCAATGTCAGAGACAGGAACATGAAACATAACAAATATGCACTTACTGACATTTTTGCAGTATCAGAAACGTTCTGTGTCTGGGCTAATGGCAGCCATTAGACACGTGGCTACGGCACGTTATTTATGCGTTTACTTGGCTGCACCAGGTCTTGGTTGTGGCAGGAGTTTTGGTCTACATTTTGGCAGGCAGGCTCTTAAATGCAGCAGAGAAACTCTTAGCTGGGGCATGAGGGATCTAGTTCCCCGACCAGGGATCAAACCCAGGCCCTCTGCATTGGGATTGCAGAGTCTTAGCCACTGGACTACCAGCGGGGTCCCCCGAACACTTTAAATGTGACCAATGGGACTCGGAAACTGAATTTTTAATGCCATTTCTTTTAATCAACTTATACTCAAATTTAGATAGCCACATGTAAATAGTGGCTACTGTGTAGAATGGCACCGGAGCAGGAACAGACGTGGCCATCACGGCAGGGCCTCCTAGAGCAGCCTGTATTCAGTACCCACTGTTTGGGAAGTCAGGGTGTGTACAAAAATACTTATTTTTTGCTCAAAATGAATAAAATGAAACCAGGCCATCTGGAAAACCTCACTCTTCCATATTAGTTGCGTTTTGACACGTTACACAAAGGAAATCCTTCTGCTCTCCTACAAATCAGCAGGCTGCTATTCTTTTCTCTCCTCTCTGCTCCCTTCTTTTCATGCCCTCATTCTTAAAACTAGTATATGAAAACCTCAAACATAAAACCATTATCAGGTGTCCTGAACTCCTTATTAATAATTGTAACCCACCCCCATCTCTCTTTTCTAGCTTAATTTTTCAATAGCAGTTGTCAGCTTCCAGCTGCTTCTACTACAGTAATGTAAGCTCCATGAGGTGGGGGTGGGAGGGTTAGGGTAGAAATTCTTGTCTGCCTTATTCATTAATATTATCAAAATGCCTTAAGTGGTACCTGACAGGTAATATGTGAAATTTACTCATACACACTCATAGACACAAATGCACACATGTACACATGCATATACAGAATGAAATAAAGAGAAACCAAATAATAAAAGTGTAATAATACCCCATCCATGATCACTCCCTTAAAATGTATACTTCCAAGGAACTTATATATTTCTGTAAGTGAGTATAATTGATAAAATAATAATAGTGATATTTGAGTTTAAACCAGTGTTCATAGCAACTCTGCAAAGTAGTCATTAGGAACACGAAGTGCATAGAAATAAATTTACACAACTACGAGGTGCTGAAACTAAAACTTGAATTATCGGTCATCTGAATTCAAGGGTCATGCTCTTCCTATTAACATCATTGCTATCTTCTTTTGAAATGTAAAACATATCAAAAGAAAAGCTCTGGATTTTCATCTGAAGAGGAATAAGAAACATAAGTAAGTATATAAAAAGCTGCCTAAAGTTATCCTTTATTTTTCCTTCATCTTGTTCATACATCAGAGCACTGTTATCACACTAGGTCCCCCAATCTTCTCACGGGGGAGTTGTGAGGGATGTTTTACTCTAGGACAAGAGCCATCAAACTCTTAGAGTGATGAAAAGAATGGTGGTAGTTAATTCTGAAGGAAATGTAAGACTGAAGGTACAAGTATTCATATTATAAAGTGATTCTCTTAGCTAAAGCTGATTATATTATAAAACTAGTATAAAAAGCCTCAGGTTCCCTTCCATTCTCCACTTCTAGTTTTCCATTTCTAAATTTCAAAATTGATTCACTGATTTTTTTAAACGCCTCACCCTGTGCATAGCTAGTGCTGCAGTTTTCTTGCAGAGACGACAGACGCTGACTGCTGTGGTGCTGGCTGGGATCATTTATTCTATGGAAAATTTGATACAGAGACATAAATCTCAGTCTCTTCTGCCCTGATTCCTCCCGAGAACAGTTAAGAGTAGGAAGATAGTGACGTGAGAATTTCATAATGTTTTCTATTATTAAAAGGAAAAGATTACAGACAGAAAAACATGTCTCTGGGGCTCAATTCAAAGTGGGAAATCTCAGGAAATGGATTCTGATTTCAAAAGACTTAACCCCAAATAAGAATTACTCCAGCCCCACCTAAAAGAAAGCCTAGTGTCTCACTCTTCACCACGTAATCTTATACCAAGTGTGCTATACAAGGCTACTAGGTCCAGTGGAATGGTTGGTTTTCCTGAATTCAATTACAGAAAAAAAGGATAAGAGCTGTTCTTGGAAATCTGATGTTTTGGCCTGAAGTGGTAAGGAAATTGCAAACTCATGACAAGGCAAATAAAAAGAACTTCAGAACAGTCCTTTCTGAGCATCCATCTTTTGGGGGAGAAGATGATAATGATTATGCACCAACCTTTCCATGGAAGAACAAGCATTAAAGATTCAAAGTTATTGAAAAAATTTATAGCCCTCCTACTGGGTGGGATTTGTGTTGAGCATTGGGGATAATAGGAACTTTAAGTTCCATTTCTGTCCTCAAAAGTTGTATAATCTGGGGAAGAAAAATAGGTAAATAATAACTTTAAAAAGCACAGGATGTCACAAGTGCTGAAAGTACAGAGTAAAATTTCATGAAAAAAGTAACATAAATCCATATCAATTCTGATAGGGGGAAATCTTGCAAGTATCCCAATAAGATAAAACTTTAAGTGGGACTTAAAAGATTTCAGTAGGCTGAAAATAAAGAAAAGGGCATTCCCAGGTAAAGAACAAAAAAGGTGAAACATCTATTCAAATTCAGTGAATAGACTTCCTGCCAGGTCCCAAAAAAACAGATAGTGGGACACTCTAAAATCTTCTAATTGTTAACCGAGATATTTATGGACCCCTATCATTCTTCGAATTCTAAGAAGACAAGTAGAAGACTCTCCTTGAAATAATTTTCAGGAAAATATGGTTAAACTAAGCTATTATCTTATGAAAAAGTTGGCTTAAAGCTCAATATTCAGAACACTAAGATCACGGCATCCGGTCCCATCACTTCATGGCAAACAGATGGGGAAACAGTGGAAACAGTGTCAGACTTTATTTTTAGGGGTTCCAAAATCACTACAGATGGTGACTGCAGTAGTGAAATTAAAAGACATTTACTCCTTGGAAGGAAAGTTATGACCAACCTAGACAGCATATTAAAAGGCAGAGACATTACTTTGCCAACAAAGGTCCGTCTAGTCAAAGCTATGGCTTTTCCAGGAGTCATGTATGGATGTGAGAGTTGGACTATAGATAAAGCTGAGCATGAAAGAATTAATGTTTTTGAACTGTTGTGTTGGAGAAGACTCTTGAGAGCCCCTTGGACTGCAAGGAGATCCAACCAGGCCATCCTAAATGAAATCAGTCCTGGATATTCATTGGAAGGACTGATGCTGAAGCTGAAACTCCAATACTTTGGCCACCTGATGCGAAGAACTGACTCACTGGAAAAGACACTGATGCTCGGAAAGATTGAAGGTGGGAGGAAAAGGGACGACAGAGGATGAGATGGTTGGATGGCATCACCGACTCAATGGACATGAGTTTGAGTAAACTCTGGGAGTTAGTGATAGACAGGGAGGTCCGGCGTGCTGCAGTCAATGGGGTCGCAAAGAGTTGGACATGACTGAGCGACTGAATTGAACTGAAGCTATTATCTGAGTGAAAGTTAGAAGAGCAAGAGGCAAAACACTGCTGCAGTGACAGAATCGCCCTATCCACACTGGCCTCCGAGAGCCGGCTCCAATCAAACCTTGTCTGTCCGCCTTGCAAGTGAGCCCGGACCTGACTTCATCACAATCCAAGGACACAATAAATTCTCACCATTTCGTTTGTTCAACATCACAGCATGCCACAAGCTGTCTTTCCACACTAACACTTGAGGATGCGCCACAAGCAAAGTAGCTGGTCTACCTTGACCTCTAAAATACAGAGTTTGCACGTTTTGTCTTTTGCCGGAGAGGTACCTACCCCAGGACCACTATTTTTAATCAACATGCAATGTAGGCCACTCAGGTTGTCCAGAGACCCAACTCAGCAACACCCTTAGCCACAGCATACAGCACAGACCAGTCCTTAGCAATCTGATCACTTAGAATCCAAACTGCTTCCACAGCAGGCAAGGCAGTCACACAATTAGGCACCTTGATCAACCTTAGGGATTATCAAAGGGAGCATTCATAGCCTAGCACATGAGGTGCCCTGTGTTTGAAACACAGTTGCTTGAAACATGGTTGGTTTGAAACATGTCTGAAATGGTAGCCTTCTCCCCAGCCCCTGGTATTTCCTTGTAATGGGGATGGGTGTGGGTGAGCGAGGGCTTTCGCCAAAACCAATTATCTAATATGTCTGGTAAAGTGAGCAGCTGCAAGATACTGTGCACCTTGGTCAGCTTCCAGTGGTATGTAAGGAATAAAATCCACAGGCCTCAGTATAGTGGAGATAGAGAGGTGAGTTTCTATAGACTAAAGCAGGATTCGTCTTAGCTTTGCTGAGAAGGTGTGTTGTTAGTTGCTCAGTCGTGTCTGACTCTTTGTGACCCCATAGTCCGCCTGGCTCCTCTGTCCATAGTATTTCCCAGGCAAGAATACTGGAGTGGGTTGCCATTTCCTTCTCCAGGGAAACTTCACGAGATCAAACCCGGGTCTTCTGCACTGCAAACACATTCTCTACCATCTGAGCCACCAGGGAAGTCCTTGCAATCCCAGGAATGAGTGTTGAGGGACTACGGGACATTGGCAGGGAGGCTGGGGTGAGGTGGAAGGGAGGAGAGTACTGTGATTCCAGTATGGACATGGAACAGACCGGTTCCAAATAGGAAAAGGAGTATGTCAAGGCTGTATATTGTCATCCTGCTTATTTAACTTCTATGCAGAGTTATCATGAGAAACGCTGGGCTGGAAGAAGCACAAGCTGGAATCAAGATTGCCAGGAGAAATATCAACAACCTCAGATATGCAGATGACACCACCCTTATGGCAGAAAGTGAAGAGGAACTAAAAAGCCTCTTGATGAAAGTGAAAGAGGAGAGTGAAAAAGTTGGCTTAAAGCTCAACATTCAGAAAACGAAGATCGTGGCATCCGGTCTCATAACTTCATGGGAAATAGATGGGGAAACAGTGGAAACAATGTCAGACTTTATTTTTCTGGGCTCCAAAATCACTGCAGATGGTGACTGTGGCCATGAAATTAAAAGACACTTACTCCTTGGAAGAAAAGTTATGACCAACCTAGATAGTATATTCAAAAGCAGAGGCATTACTTTGCTGACTAAGGTCCGTCTAGTCAAGGCTGTGGTTTTTCCAGTAGTCATGTATGGATGTGAGAGTTGGACTGTGAAGAAGGCAGAGCGCTGAAGAATTGATGCTTTTGAACTGTGGTGTTGGAGAAGACTCTTGAGAGTCCCTGGGACTGCAAGGAGATCCAACCAGTACATTCTGAAGGAGATCAGCCCTGGGATTTCTTTGGAAGGAATGATGCTAAAGCTGAAACTCCAGTACTTTGGCCACCTCATGCGAAAAGTTGACTCATTAGAAAAGACTCTGATGCTGGGAGGGATTGGGGGCAGGAGGAGAAGGGGACAACAGAGGATGAGATGGCTGGATGGCATCACTGACTTGATGGACGTGAGTCTGGGTGAACTCTGGGAGTTGGTGATGGACAGGGAGGCCTGGCGTGCTGCGATTCATGGGGTCACAAAGAGTCGGACATGACTGAGCGACTGAATTGAACTGAACTGAGACAGTAAGGGAGAGGATAGCATGAGAGGAGACGGGCGGTATGTAGGCAACATCACACGGGAGCCCTGTAGCTGTACCATGGAAGGCATTTGGGTGGGGATCGAGAAGTCAGGCAAATTCAGATTTACATTTAGAAAACATCACTGGGCCCAGGGTGATGGAGCATTGGAGGAGGTAAGGAGGCGGGCTTGCACCACAGCCACATTCTGCCTGAGAGGTGACAGTGGCTTGGAGTAGCGTGGGGCAGTAGAGAAAAAGAACAATGAACCGACTTTGGGCAATAGTGTGGAAGGGACATCTTTCACTGTGATGGGGAGACTGACTTGGAGTTTTGCACTCCACTATCTGTACTGCCCAATCTACATAACGGTTTTCCTGGGGAAAGTTGTATACCAACTGAAATTTAGTGATCAAATCATTCAAAATGAAGACAATTTTGAAAATTTTTGTTTGTTTAATTTCTATTGAAGTATAGTTGACTTACAATATTGTGCTAGTTTCAGGTGAACAGCAAAATAAATCAGTCATACATATCTCACTTTTTTAGATTCTTTTCCCATAT
The DNA here is from genome assembly GCF_032405125.1 of Capricornis sumatraensis. Lineage (NCBI taxonomy): Eukaryota > Metazoa > Chordata > Mammalia > Artiodactyla > Bovidae > Capricornis > Capricornis sumatraensis. The sequence continues at coordinate 86,213,660 of NC_091079.1, forward strand.
AGGTCATTACAGAGTTTCTTGTGCTATGCAGTAGGTTCTCTATTAGTTATCTATTTTACATATACTATACTAGTGTGCATATGTCAATTCCAATCCCTCAATTTATCCCTCTCCCCTTATCCCTTGCTAACCATAAAATTGTTTTCTATTTCTGTTTTATAGATAAAAATTTCACATGTAAGTGATACCATATGATATTTTTCTTTCTCCATCGAAATAATGTGAATCCTATTGGTAAAACAAGCATCTTACTCTCAAACTTTTTTACAAAGTGTTTATATATTACATTATATATATGTTATTCTTCACGATATACTTTAAATGGGGTATTTCTTTATCAGTAATAAGAAGTCTCCATCATTATATATTGGCTACAAGGCTCACTAGCCTTTGATCCGGAACAAGTTGCCCAACTTTCCCCAGCCTATAACATGAGAATCACAATATTGATACCACCAGGATTCGTGGGAGCACTGTATAAGATGATAGAGGTAAAAATTATTCTGTGTATTACAAAGCATTATAAGACAAGAGTAGGTATGCAAGGGGTCTGGACATACATAGAATAAGTATAAGCAATAAATATATGATTTATATAAAATTTCATTTCAAACGATTACCAGAAGTAAAACAAAAATAGTGGGTATGACTTCAACAAAGAGGGAGCCTCTTGGCTCGGAGCAGAGCTAGTCTTTATCAGGTCAGACAGCTCCAGAGGCTGTGTGACTTCTTGTCAATTTAGACTAAATTGATAACTTAGGCAGCATATCATAAAGAACTCAAGTCAGGCTAGGCAAAGAAGTTGAGTAGGTTTCATGGGTCTACTTGGCAGCAATAAGCACAGAAGGAGTGATGGGAGAGAGGAGGAAGGAAGGGACATTTTTAAGTAGCATCAGAAGAACAGGCCAAAACAGAAAAAGATGCCAGTAGCCCTATCTAAAATTACATCTGTGCTAAATTTGATGATTTCCTCTACGCTCTCTATTAAAAAAATGACCACCTACTCATCAATTGCCTTGTAAACTGCAGGGTATCTCTTGGAACACTGGGTTTGCCATGAGACTTGTTCTGGCCAGTGGAATGTGAGTGGCCAGGGTGTGTGGTCACAGCTGGGCGGGAAATGTAAGAGCTATTGTTAAGTTCTGACTGCCTTTGAAGAGCCCTTTACTTTCAGCCACGAGAATGGAGTGTCCCAGATGGGTTTTTCGTTCAGCCTGAATCCTGGGGTGATAAAAGATACCTGAGGTAGAAACAAAGGCATTACCAACTTAACATACATATTATATAAACATATATAAAATATATAATGCATATATAAATATATTTTAAATATATTATTTAAAAAGTTTATGTTTATAAATTTATGTTTTATATATGACATAAACCTTGGAACTTCCCAGGTGGCGCTTGTGGTAATGAACCCACCTGCCAAAGCAGAAGAGATAGAGATGTGGGTTCAAGACGCAGTGGGTCAGAAAATCCCTGGAGGAGGGCATGGCAACCCACTCCAGTATTCTTGCCTGGAGAATCCCGTGGACAGAGGAACCTGACGGGCCATAGTCCATAGGGTCGCAAAGAATTGACATGACTGAAGCAACTTCGCATGCATGCATGCATATGACACGAAATTTAGTGGTTGCAAGCCACAGAGATTTGGGAGTTGTGTATTATCATGCATTACTGAGGAAGAGCTGAGTGATGTAGGAGCCTTGAATTCCAAGTTTCTATCGGTATTTTACAATCTGCAGCTGATGACAGATAAGATATAGAATAAATATATTTAATGCCTTAGGGAAGACTGTTCAGTGAAAATTAGATAACTACTGTCTTCCTCCTATCAAACACCAAAGCGATCAAACACCAAACAGTAGAAAGAAAACAAATCTGAAGAAGAATTTAGTAAGCGTCAGTGATTTAACACACATAGACTAAATGCCAAAGAATTTTAAGTAGGAGATAAGCCCTAGAGATCATTAAAATACAGTCTTGGCAGCTCAGTTAGCTAACCCACCTGATGTTACTTCCAGAGAAACAAGAAGCCCTATTGCGCAGTTAAATAATTCTATATACTTTCAGGAGATTTCAATGTTTCATAGCTGAATGCATTTTCTAAATTCTATCCTCAAAAGTCAAGGGCAAAAATGATAGAAACTGGTGTGGTTATGTTTGTACCAAGTATAAAATAATGTTATTGTAGTGTTATATTAGAGATATAAAATAACTCTGTGACAATCTGGCATTCCAAAATGGGATTTTTGTAAAGCTATGTTTTGAAATGTTAACTGTCTTATGCTCTTCTTAGAGAAGTAAAAGTTAGGAAAAAAATACTGTAACCAAACAGAATATCTGCTCTCAATAATAAGAAACCTGGCTCAGGTTCATGATTAGTTTGATACAGCAATCTGCCTCTAAAAGAAGGTTCTAGAGACATGATTGAAATATCAGAATCATATGCATTACATGAGAAAATTTCCAGGATGCCGTTTATTAAAGTCCATTGACTGGAAGGACATAAACTCAGCTATCAATGTCAATCCCATTACAATTATAATTAAAAGCTATCACCATACAGTTTAAGCAGGAGTGATTTAAGCATAAAGGCATTAACCACATTTAATAGGTGAGAAAATATGAAGTTTCAGGAAGGAACAGGAAAGTTTAAAGTTCTTATCAAACTAGAAAGTGGCAGAATTTGAGTATATTTAGGTCAGACTGACTCCAAATCCATTCTCTTCTCACCCCATCCCACATAGATTCCCTCCCAATTAACTTAAGTAAGCATGTACTGATAAGCTTTCTAGGACTCTCTCCTCAGGTGCCAATAATCTTCGAAGGTGCCCAACAACTGGTCCTGTTCCACAAATCCCTGGACTTAGAAAGTGGAAAAGAAAAGCAAAAATGTTCTGAAGCCTCACAAATGAATAAGTACCATTAACTTTTCAAATATTCAAAGATCTTATGTTGCCTTTGGGATACCCAAATTCACTTATTCCCTATATCCTCTACCCTATTCCTTCCTGTTTTACAAATAACCCATCTTTCCATGCTCGGCCAAATATCTATCTGATTCAGCACATAACTGAATCAAACTAGACTCAACTTAAATAAGTGATGTTAGAGTGGGAGAGGTGTGTCTATATATACATATTTTTTGGTCATTCCATGTCATGTGGGATCTTAGTTCTCCAAGAACTGAACCCACACTCCCTGCAGCAGAAGCATGGAGTCTTAACCACTGGACCACTAGGGAAGTCCCTATATTTCCATTTTAAAAGAGATTTTCACCTACAATAATTTGTTTATTCAATAAATGTATTTGAGCCCTTCAAATATGCTAGGCCATTCCAAAGTGCTAAAGATACAATCAATGATATGGTGGTTTCACTAAATGAAGATTACATTCTAGTGGGTAGGGTCGGTAACCATCAAAACCAGCAAACATATTATAATTACAACTTAATACATGATGCTCTGCAATTGGAGTCCTTGGGACTTGATCTGGTCTGAAAGGATCTTGAAAATCTTCTAAGAAAAGGAAACATTTAGTTAAGAACCTGTGAGATGAACATACATTAAGCAGCTGGAGCAGGAGTGGAAAGGGAAAAATAAAATAGTCCCAGCTGACCAAATAGCATATGCAAAAGCTCTGAAGTGAGATGACATCCAAGGAAGTGAAAGAGGACCAGGGAGAGTGGTAGAGTGATACAAAATGAAGCTGGACAGGTAGAATGAACCAATTTGGGCAGAATCTTGAGGGCCACTTTAAGGAATTCGGGTATTTATTAATTAGTGGAAATAACTGAGAGGTTTTAAGTGTGAACAGTGATAATCCATCTTCTATTTTTCAAGATCATGTAGGACTGTATCCAAGGTGTTGATGACCTTGTAACTTCATGTCTCAAGCATTAAAGAAGAGTAAAACAAGGTTGTTATCACAACTTCTATTCAGCAATATACTAGACATCTTAACCAATGAAGCAAGACAAGAAAATAGATCAAATACTTAAGTACTGGAAGGAAAGAACAAGATGTCTTTATTTGAGAATGACATAATCATCTGTAGCTAATCTGAGAAAAATCCATAGACAAAATATTAGAGAAAATAGTCACACTGTTTATACAATCAATATACACAAATTAAAACATCCTACATACCAAGGAGATCCTGATGTTTAAAATGTAACAGAGAAAATTATGTTATTATTAATGGCAACAGAAATTAATGTGAAAAATTGTGAATATATCACAGAAAAAATCCATTCTTGTGCCCATATTGAGAATGGAAGCCAAAAATAGCCTGGAACATCTCAATAACAACAAAACACAGAGAGGGTATTGCTATATAGTATGACTTATTATAGAGCTTACATAATGAAAAAATGTAGTACTACTACTTGGAAAGAAAAAGAAACTAATGGAAAAGAATAGAGTCCAGAAATAGACCCACCCAGCGATGAAAGTTTGGTATATGATACAAGATGACAAAGAATACAACACTCCAATCAGTGGAGAAATGATAACTCATTCTATGAAAGATCCTAGAATAATATTAAACTACCCTCGACCTTCTAATATATAGAAAAATAAGTTATAGAGAGATCAAAGACATGAAAATCTTTTGAAATTTAACACAGATCAGTTCAGTCGCTCAGTCATGTCCAACTCTTTGAGACCCCATGAATCGCAGCATGCCAGGCCTCCCTGTCCATCACCAACTCCTGGAGTTCACCCAAACTCATGTCCATGGAGTCGGTGATGCCATCCAGCCATCTCATCCTCTGTCGTCCCCTTCTCCTCCTGCCCTCAATCCCTCCCAGCATCAGAGTCTTTACCAATGAGTCAACTCTTCGCATGAGGTGGCCAAAGTACTGGAGTTTCAGCTTTAGCATCATTCCTTCCAAAGAAATCCCAGGGCTGATCTCCTTCAGAATGGACTGGTTGGATCTCCTTGCAGTTCAAGGGACTCTCAAGAGTCTTCTCCAACACCACAGTTCAAAAGCATCAATTCTTCAGCACTCAGCCTTCTTCAGAGTCCAACTCTCACATCCATACGTGACCACAAGGAAAAACCATAGCCTTGACTAGACGGACCTTAGTCAGCAAAGTAATGTCTCTGCTTCTGAATATGGTATCTAGGTTGGTCATACTGGTGATACTGGCATAGAACTAGATAAACAGGCCAATGAAATAGAATAGAGAGCCCAAGGATAAAACCCTCGCAGATAAAGTCAACTGATCTTTGACAAGGATGTCAAGACAACTTGAACAGCTGATGTTGGGAAAACTAGATATCCACATGTGAAAGAGAAATTGAAAGTTTACCTTACACCTTATACAAAACTTAACTCAAAATGGATTAAAGAACTAAACATAGACTTGAAACTATAAAACTCCTGAAAGAAAACAGAAGGAAAGCTTGATTACATTAGACTGGGCAATGATTTCTAGGGTATGTTACCAAAAGGGCAGGCAACAAAAACAAAAATAGACAACTGGGACTACTTCAAACTTATACAATTTCTGTGTATCAAAGGACACAGTCAACAGAGTGAAAAGGCAACCTATAGAATGGGAGAAAATATTTGCAATTCATAATTGGGTAATATCCAGAATACATAAAAATATCCTATAACTCAACAACAACAACAGAACACAAAGTTAACCTGATTAACTGGTTAAAAAATGGGGAAAGACATGAATACACAAAAACACAATGAGATATTACCTCACATTCCTTAAGATGGCTACTATCACAATAACAAAAGATAACAAGTGTTCATAGGATAAGGAGAAACTAGAACTCCTGTGCACTCTGCAGTTCAATTCAGTTCATTTCAGTCACTCAGTAGTGTCTGACTCTTTGCGACCCCATGAACTGCAGCATGCCAGGCATCCCTGTCCATCACCAACTCCCGGAGTCCACCCAAACCTATGTCCATTGAGTCGGTGATGCCATCCAACCATCTCATCCTCTGTCGTCCTCTTCTCCTCCTGCCCCCAATCTTTCCCAGCATCAGGGTCTTTTTAAATGTGTCAGTTCTTTGCAAACACATCACCATTCCTCAAAAAATTAAAAACAGAGCTATCATATGATCCAGAAATTCCACATGTGGGAATATATTCAAAGGATTGAAAGCATGATCTCTAAGAGATATTTGGACACTCATGTTCATGCTAGTACTATTCACAATAGTCAAGAGGTGGAAGCAACCTAAATATCCATCAAGAGATGAACAGATGAACAAAATGTGGTATATACATGTAATGGAATAGTATTCAGCCTCAAAAAGGAAGGAAATGTTATCTCACGCTACATAGCTTACCTTGGTACATTATGCTAAGTGAAATAAAACCATCACACACACAAAAAGTAGTATATAATTTTACTTATATGACAATAATCAACTTCATAGAAATTGAAGGTAGAATGGTGGTAATCAGGGGCTAGAAGAGGAGAAAAAAGGGAATTATTGTTTAATGGGTATAGGTTTTCAGATTTGCAAGATAAAAAAGTTCTGGACATCTGTCTCACAATAATGTACATGTACTACCACTACTGAACTGTACACTTAGAAATGGCTAAGGTACCAAGTTGTACATTATGTGTTTTTCATCACAATTTAAAAATGTTTGAAGAAATTATACTAATATTTATTACATCAAAGTAGGAAAGGAATTGTTAATACTTTATTTATTTATCTGTTTTGCTGCACCAAGTCTTAGCTGTGGCACGCAAACTCTTAGCTGCAGCATGTGGCATCTAGTTCCCTGACCATGGATCAAACCCAGGCCCCCTACGCTGGAGCACAGAGTCTTAGCCACTGGACTACCAAGGAAGTCTTGGAAAGGAATTTTTAAAAGACACAAAGTGAAAACTGCAATGAAATGTTTATTAAATTTGACTACAGTGAAATATAATAATATAAAAACTCATGTCTGAAAAATACACAGTGAACAAAGTTAAAGTGGCGCAGACTTGGAGAAGATATTTGCTCTTCATACAACTAACAGAAGATTAGTTTCCAAACTATATAAAGAACTCAGGAAAATCTATAAGAAAAATTAAACAGGAAAATGGTCAACAAATATAAATAAGTAATGTGTATAAAGTAGAAATGCAAGAGACCAATAAACCAAAAGGCATTTAGCCTCCAATTATTCTACAGTGAAATAATATTTTACATCCATTAAAAGAAAAGTTTAAAAGTCTGGCAATACCGTGGGTTGACAAGGATGTAAGGACAATGCAACCTTCATACATTGCTAATGGTAGCGTAAATTGACATGAACATGCTGTAGAGAAATTTAGCAATTTCAAGTAAAGTTCAAGAAATCCTGCTGCTGCTGCTAAGCCACTTCAGTCATGTCTGACTCTGTGCGACCCCATAGACAGCAGCCCACCAGGCTCCCCCGTCCCTGGGATTCTCCAGGCAAGAACACTGGAGTGGGTTGCCCCAACAATTTTACACTGAAGTATTAACATTGACTTCAAAGAAATTAAAGAAACTCTCACACATGTGCATTGTGGAAATACTATACAAAGATATTGTAGCATTATTTTTAACTGAATAAAAGCATAAATAACATAATAAAAGCATAAATAATGAACAAAAGTGTCCATAAATAGGGAAATATATATAAATTCTTATATATTCATTCAAAAGAATACACAATTGTTGAACTGGATGAACCAGATCCCTATGTACCAACATGAAAATCAAAGCATCAGTTGCTCAGTCGCATTCGACTCTGCAACCCCATGGATTGTAGCCCACCAGGCTCCTCTGTCCATGAAATTCTTCAGGCAAGAATACTGGTGTGGGTAGCCATTTCCTTCGCCAGGAGATCATCTCGATCCAAGGATCAAACCCAGGTCTCCTGAATTGCAAGCAGCTTCTTTACTGTCTGAGCTACCAGGGAAGCCCGTATCAACATGGATAAATCATAAAAAGAAAGTTTTTAAAAGCAGCATTCTCAGACCAACTTGTTCGATTAATGTGTCATTTAAAAACACACAGAATAAAATCGCATGTGTTGTCTATGACATGTACATATAAAGCAAAAGAATAAATACATGTAGGGGAGAAATAAGTATAACCTTCAGAATAATTATTATACTTGGGAGAAGAAAGAAAAGAGAAAAGAATTGGTGAGAAGTACAAAAGGAGCTTCAACTGTATAAAACATTATTTATTCTTTATTTTTAAAAGTATATATGAATGTGTTTGTGTCTGTGAGTATGAAGCAGATATGCCCCAAATTTTATACTTATTAAATCTTACTAAGGAACAGTTTTCTACAAGTTTGAAATATTTTAAAAATTCACCCTGGTTGAGGGAATTGCAGAATGGAAACGCTATTCTTTTCATATATCCTATGTCTTGTTCTCCTGTGAATATGTACAGAGTAACGCCACTATAAGCATATACACTTAGTTTACAACTTTAAAAATATATAGGTTGTCCAACAACCCAATTGCAAAATGGACAATTGATCTGAAGAGACATCTTACCAAAGAAGACATATAGGTGGAAGTAAGCATACTGAAAAAATGTTCAATATCATGTATCATTAGGGAACTGTAAGCTAAAACAATGCGATAACACTGCACACCTATTAAAATGGACAAAATCCAAACACAATACCAGTGCTGGTGAGGATATGGAAGAACAGAAGCTCATTCACTGCTGATGTGGACGAAAAATGGTATAGCCTTTGGAAGGCTATACCACAGTTAAGCAACTGATACATAGATTTCTTAAAAAGTACCATATTGACAGTAATAGTAGTAGGGCTTCCCTGGCAGCTCAGCTGGTAAAGAATTCACCTCCAATGCAGGAGATCCCTGTTCAATTGCTAGGTCAGGAACATCCCCTGGAGGAGGGCATGGCGATCTACTCCAGTATTCTTGCCTGCAGAATCCCCATGGAGAGAGGAGCATGGAGGGCTACAGTCCATGGGGTCGCAGAGAGTTGGACATGACTGAACGATTCAGCACAGCACAGCACACAGTATATTGATACAACAAAATATTATTTGGCAATAAAAAGGAATGAAGTACTGATGCATGCCAAAACATGGATGAACCTCAAAGGCATTAGAACACATAGAAAAACCCAATAACAAATATCTCACTTTGTATGATTCCACTCATATAAAATATCTAGAATAGGTTAATCCATAGAGAAAGCAGATTAGTGGTTTCTGCTGCTGCTGCTGCTAAGTAGCTTCAGTCGTGTCCAACTCTGTGCGACCGCAGAGACGGTAGCCCACCAGGCTCCCCCGTCCCTGGGATTCCCCAGGCAAGATCACTGGAGTGGGTTGCCATTTCCTTCTCCAATGCATGAAAGTGAAAACTAAAAGTGAAGTCGCTCAATCGTGTCTGACTCTTAGCGATCCCATGGACTGCAGCCCACCAGCTAGGGGCTGTCAATGAGGAATGACTGCTAATGGGAGTGCCTGTCCTGAAGGCAATGAAACATTCTAAAATATATTGTGGTGATGATCACATAACTCCAAATATAATAAAATTCACTGAATGGTATACTTTAAATGAGTAAATTGAATGTTAGTTCAGTTCAGTCGCTCAGTCATGTGCAACTCTTTTGTGACCCCACGGATTGAAGCATGCCAGACTTTCCTGTCCATCGCCAACTCCTGGAGCTTGCTCAAATTCATGTGCATCAAGTCAATGATGTCATCCAACCATTTCATCCTCTGTAATCCTCTTTTCCTCCCACCTTCAATATTTCCCAGCATCAGAGTCTTTTCCAGTGAGTCAGTTCTTCACATCGGGTGGCCAAAGTACTAGACTTTCAGCTTCAATGAATATTCAGGACTGATTACTTTAGGATAGACTGGTTGGATCTCCTTGCAGTCCAAGGGACTCTCAAGAGTTTTCTCCAACAACAAAGTGAAAAAAGATTCAATTCTTCAATGCTCAGCTTTCTTTATAGTCCAACTCTCACATCCGTACATGACTTCTGAAAAACCATAGCTTTGACTTTGTTGACAAAGTAATGTCTCTACTTTTTAATAAGCTGTCTGGGTTGATCATAGGTTTTCTTCCAAGGAGCAAGCATCTTTTAATTTCATGGCTACAGTCACCATCTGCAGAGATTTTGGAGCCCAAAACAATAAAAGCTCTCACTGTTTCCATTGTTTCCCTGTCTATTTGCCATGAAGCAATATGACCAGATGCCATGATCTTAGTTTTCTGAATGTTGAGTTTTAAGACAACTTTTTCACATTCCTCTCTCACTTTCATCAAGAGGCTCTTTAGTTTTTCCTCACTTTCTGCCATAAGGGTGGTATCATCTGTATATCTAAGGTTATTGATATTTCTCCTGACAATCTTGATTCCAGCTTGTGCTTGATCCAGCCCCACATTTCACATGACATACTCTACATATAAGTTAAATAATCAGGGTGACAATATACAGCCTTGACATACTCCTTTCCGAATTTGGAACCAGTCTGATCCTCCATGTCCACTTCTCACTGTTGCTTCTTGACCTGAATACAGATTTCTCAGGAGACAGGTGGTCTGGCATCCCCAACTCTTTAAGAATTTTCCACAGTTTGTTGTGATCCAAACAGTCAAAGATTTTGGCACAGTCAATAAAGCAGAAGGAGATGTTTTTCTGGAACTCTTGCTTTTTCGATGATCCAATAAATGGTGGCAATTTAATCTCTGGTTCCTCTGCCTTTTCTAAATCCAGCTTGAACATCTGGAAGGTCATGGTCCATGTATTGCTGAAGCCTGGCTTGGATATTACTTTGTTAGTATTACTTTGAGCATTACTTTGTTAGTGTGTGAGATGAGTGCAATCGTGCAGTAGTTTGATCACTCATTGGCATTGCCTTTCTTTGGGATCGGAAGGAAAACTGACCTTTTCTAGTTCTGTGGCCACTGCTGAGTTTTCCAAATTTGCTGGCATATTGAGTGCGGCACTTTCACAGCATCATCTTTTAGTATTTGAAATAGCTCAATTGGAATTCCGTCACCTCCACTAGCTTTGTTCGTAGTGATGCTTCCTAAGGCCCACTTGACTTTGCATTCCAGGATGTCTGGCTCTAGGTGAGTGATCACACCATCGTGGTTATCTAGGTCATGAAGAACTTCTATGTATAGTTCTTCTGTGTATTCTTGCCACCTCTTCTTAATATCTTCTGCTTCTGTTAAGTCCATACCATTTCTGTCCTTTATTGTGCCTGTCTTTGCATGAAATGTTCCCTTGGTATCTCTAATTTTCCTGAAGAGATCTCTAGTCCTCCCACTCTATTGTTTTCCTCTGTTTCTTTGCATTGATCACTGAGGAAGGCTTTCTTATCACTCCTTGCTATTCTTTGGAACTCTGCATTCCAATGAGTATATTTTTCCTTTTCTCCTTTGCCTTTAGCTTCTCTGCTTTTCTGAGCTATTTGTAAGGCCTCCTCAGAAAACCACTTTGCCTCTTTGCATTTCTTTTTCTTGGGGATGGTCTTGATCCCTGCCTCCTGTACAATGTCACAAACCTCCATCCATAGTTCTTCAGGCACTCTATCAGATCTAATCACTTGAATCTATTTGTCACTTCTACTGTATAAGTGAAAGGGATTTGATTTAGGTCATACCTGAATGGTCTGGTGGTTTTCCCTGCTTTCTTCAATTTGAGTCTGAATTTGGCAGTAAGGAGTTCACGATCTGAGCCACAGTCAGCTCCAGGTCTTGTTTTTGCTGACAGTATAGAGATTCTCCATGTTTGGCTCCAAAGAATAGAATCAATCTGACTTTGGTATTAACCATCTGGTGATGTCCATGTGTAGAGTCTTCTCTTGTGTTGTTGGAAGAGGGTGTTTGCTATGACCAGTGCATTCTCTTGGCAAAACTGTGTTAGCCTTTGCCCTGCTTCGTTTTGTACTCCAAGGCCACATTTGCCTGTTACTCCAGGTATCTCCTGACTTTGTACTTTTGAATTTCAGTCCCTTATAATGAAAAGGACACCTTTTGGGGGTGTTAGTTCTAGAAGGTCTTGTAGGACTTCATGAACCATTCAACTTCAGCTTCTTCAGCATTACTGGTTGGGGCATAGACTTGGATTACTGTGATATTGAATGGTTTGCCTTGGAAATGAACAGAGATCATTCTATCATTTTTGAGATTGCATCCAAGTACTGCATTTCGGACTCTTTTGTTGACTATGATGGCTACCCCATTCTTCTAAGGGATTCTTGTTCACAATAGTAGATATAATGGTCATCTGAGTTAAATTTACCCATTCCAGTGAATTTTAGTTCACTGATTCCTAAAGTGTTGATGTTCACTCTTATCACCTCCTTTGACCACTTCCAATTTACCTTGATTCTTGGACCTAACATTCCAGGTGCCTATGCAATGTTGCTCTTTACAGCATTGGCCTTTATTTCCATAACCAGTCACATCCACAACTGGTGCTGGTTTTTCTTTGGTCCATCTCTTCCTTCTTTCTGAAGTTATTTCTCTACCAATCTCCAGTAGCACTGACCTGGGGAATTCATCTTTCAGTGTCCTATCTTTTTGCCTTTTCATACTGTTCATGGGGTTCTCAAGGCAAGAATACTGAAGTGGTTTGCCATTCCCTTCTCCAGTGGACCACATTTTGTCAGAACTCTCCACCATGACCCATCCATCTTGGGTGGACCTACATGGCATGGTTCATAGTTTCACTGAGTTAAGACAAGTCTGTGGTCCATGTGATGAATTTGGTTAGTTTTCTGTGGTTGTGGTTTTCATTCTGTCTGCCCTCTGATGGATAAGGGTAAGAGGCTTATGGAAGTTTCCTGATGAGAGAAACTGACTGAGGGGGGTCTTGTTCTGATGGGTGGGGCCATGCTCAGTAAATGTTTAATCTAATTTTCTCTTGATGAGCTGTGTTCCCTTCCTGTTGCTTAACTCGAGGCCAAACTACAGTGGAGGCAATGAAGATAATGGTGACCTCCTTCAACAGGTCCCATGCACGCACTGCTGCACTCAGTGCCCCCGACCCTGCACCAGACCACCACCGACCCATGCCTCCACCAGAGACTCCTGGACACTCACAGGCAAGTCTGGGGCAGTCTCTTGTGGGGTCACTGCTCCTTTCTTCTGGGTCCTGGTGCACATAAAGTTTTGTTTGTGCCCTGAAAGAGTCTGATTCCCCAGTTCTGGGTAAGTTCTGGCGGCTCTATGGTGGGGTTAATAGCTACCTCCTCCACGAGGGCTTATACCATACCCAGGTCTGCTGCACCCAGAGCCCCTGCCCCTGCAGCAGGCCACTGCCAACCCATACCCCACAGGTGACACTCCAGACTAAGATGGCGGAGCAAAAGGATGTGCACTCATCTTCTCCTGCAAGAACTCCAAAATTACAACTTGCTGCTGAACAACCATTGACAGGAGAATGTTGGATCCCACCAAAAAAAAAAAAAAAAAAAGATAACTCACGTCCAAGGGCAAAAGAGAAGCCCCAGGAAGACAGTAGGAGGGGCAAAATCATGTTTAGAATCAAGCCCCATACCCAGCAGAGACAGGCGGAGGGCTCAAACAAACCTTGTGTGCACCAGGACCCAGAGACCCCACAAAAACTGAGCCAAATTGAATGTTAAGTGATTTTATTAATACTCTCAAAAAAGCTGTTATTAAAAAGGACAGAGAGAGGAGAAGGAGAAAAGAAAAGAGGGGAGGAAGAGGCAGAGGGGAGAATATTAAAAGCAGAGGGTGAAATGGATATGGAGGAAGAAACAAAGTCCCCACAGTTGTATCTATGGTAAAATGGACTCGGCCATTACTATATCACGTGGCATTTTCTTCATGATGGGCCGCAAAATACTTTTCTTATAGAAATTTGCACTTCCTGGCTTATTTTCCTACTATGGACACTGGCTTGTTTCCCACTATGGACACTGTGAATCTTGTATCTGATTATGTTTCTTCCTTTGCTTTGTTTGCCAGGCACTTTGTAGCTAAACTTATGGTGATCCCTAGCAACTGCACAAACTTTATGATATGTATTTTTTCTATAATATTAATCCTGGCATTATTTTATTTGATTGCACCTGTTTACTTTCTTCATTTATTTTCAGTGTAGTTTTGAAGTCCCCTCAAAGTGTTTTGGTAATAAGGCAGAAAACAAATAAAATACAAATATAAATAAGTAAATTTAAAACCATATATTTTATAAGGATATTAAAAGTTTTTATTCATAGAGCTTCTGAGAGAATCAAGAGTTAAAGCAAAACATTTAAAACAGTGGCTGGCACATTGTAAGAACTACATAAATGTTTATTCAGTATTTTTATTAAAATTGAATCTTTACTGAAGTGACCATCAAGTAAACCTATTTGAAGAGATAGTCTTATGAACACTGGAAATAGGTTAAATGAAGAAGTAAAAGATAAAGTTATATATTTAAGGGCCACTCATCAACGATTTTTCTATGTCTGTGGATTATAATCTATGTGGCAGCTAGAAAATATATGTGCTTATAAGATAATATGCTTAAAGTCTTTATAGATATGGCCTCTAAGACATTTCACGTGTCCAGTAGTTAGGCATCTTATAAACACATATTGCTGATTAGCTGGATGAGGATTCAATCACCAGAAAGATAGTTGCTCTCAATCTACCTTTTTTGATGTTAGTAGCGCTCCATCAGATATGTCTGGAATCTTTCATCTACAATATACCAAACTCTGGGGCCTAGGTTAAGTTTCCGTTTTCACCTCAGTAAACAGGGACAGTGATAGTTACAGATATGAACATAAGACTTATCTGAAATAAAGCAAGTTGAAGCGTTCTGTGTGAAATCCAGCCGAAGTGTGTACATATGAAATCCTGCCAGAGTAAATCCAGACAACAGGTTTTTCCTGTTATTAGTTTCTTATAAATCTTTTAAACCGAAGAATTATTACCTTTCATCTCTAAGGTTTATTATATTGAATACAGACAGTATCTGCTGCTTTCTTTTCTTTAAAACGTCTGCCCTAAAATATAACGGAAAGTCTTAAAGTTTTTCTTTTTCATCATGAGGTTGTCTAGAATAGTAGCTTCTTAGAAATGGTTCAAGGATTATAAATGGGCCACATGAATTCTTGGGAACCAAAGAAGCCATGGGTTCCTGTTGCATTAATGTTTCTATTACCACAGCACTTCTGCTTAAGTTTCTGGTACCAATTAATAAACTATTAATGGTGTTAAATGAACGCCTGGTTTTCATTAATTGGTAGCTCTTCAGAAACTCATCAAAACCTTCCCAATCATTTTGTTGAATTCAGGTTGTTGGGGATGAATGACTTGAGAGCCTCTTTATTCTGCTAAAATGGATCATGAAAAATATGGTCAATTTAATTCAATCCAGCAAACATGTACTGAATTCAGAATATTGGAGAAAAACATCATCACATACTTGGGCAGTATCACGAGATATCCTCTGTGGTGGCCATCTGTTGTTTGCTACCCAGCAACCAACCATCTCTCCTCCATTTGGGAGTAGGTGAAGGCTGCCCATTCCCAGCCATATGATTTAGGTGGGATCGGTCCCTCATTTAAATCTAAAGGTGGGTTTGCTTGGCCTAAGGTAGTCAGCATATCCCATCATCAAGACCATAGCATTGGATTCAAAGGGGACATGTAATCAGTGACTCTTAAAGCTGACTTGTTCCTAGGGTGTCTGTCTTTCCCATGGGGACCACTGGAAGAGACACTTTCTCTTTACCTGGCCAGTATAATAAGTTGTGGGGTCTGAGAGAACCTGGAGCTGTGGAGGAGCATCACACCTCACAGATGCTGAAGATGAAGGAGGGCAGTGCCAGAATCCAGAAGCTATGTGAAGTCAGCCCTACTATTGGTCACTTGAGCTGATACACTTACTTAAGCCAGTTGGAAATCTCCTTAAGCCAAATGGGATTTTCTATCACTTCCAAGTATGTGAATCCACACATTCTTTGACCTCAACAATTAGAAAAAAAAAAAAAAAGAAGATGCAGGATGGTTGCAACTCAAATGACAAGTATTTATTGAAATGTCCTGAGAGAAGGGACATTATTCTTCATTTACTGTTTGGTCTTCTAGGACCATTCCTCCATAGTTAAGCTCTCTATATGTTGATTGAATATGTGAGCTCAACCCTACACTAGGCTCTGTGTTTCCCACATATAGGAGAGCTTCCCCATTGGGACATTTCTGATTATAGACTTTAATGGCCTCTTTCTTTTCGATATATATTTTTAATTAATAAAACTTATTTTTAGACAAGTTTTAGGTTCACAGCAAAATTGAGGGTAAAAAACAGGGAATTCCCATATACTCACTACCCCCTACACACAAATACCTCCCGCACTATCAACATCCCACACCACAGTGTTACATTTGCTACAACTGATCAATCTACATTGATACATCATTATCCAAACCCATGTTTACATTGGTGTTCATTCTTGGCCATATACATTCTATGAGTTTGGATGAATGTATAATGACAGGTATCACCATTATAGTATTGTACAGAATCATTTCATTGCCCTAAAGGTGCTCTGCCTATTCATCCAGAATGTCACATAGTTGGAATCATACAAAGTTTAGCCATTTTAGATTGGCTTCTTTCATTTAATAATATTCATTTAAATGTCCTCCATGTTTTCTTGTGGCTTGATAGCGCTTTCCTTTTTAGGCCTGAATATTTGTCTATAAGTAACATCACTTCATGGGAAATAGATAGGGAAACAGTGGAAACAGTGTCAGACTTTATTTTGGGGGGCTCCAAAATCACTGCAGATGGTGACTGCAGCCATGGAATTAAAAGACACTTACTCCTTGGAAGAAAAGTTATGACCAACCTAGATAGCATATTCAAGAGCAGAGATATTACTTGGCCAACAAAGGTCCGTCTAGTCAAGGCTATGGTTTTTCCTGTGGTCATGTATGGATGTGAGAGTTGGACTGTGAAGAAACCTGAGTGCCGAAGAATTGATGCCTTTGAACAGTGCTGTTGGAGAAGACTCTTGAGAGTCCCTTGGACTGCAAGGGGATCCAACCAGTCCATTCTGAAGGAGATCAGCCCTGGGATTTCTTTGGAAGGAATGATGCTAAAGCTGAAACTTCAGTACTTTGGCCACCTCATGCGAAGAGTTGACTCATTGGAAAAGACTCTGATGCTGGGAGGGATTGGGGACGGGAGGAGAAGGGGACGACAGAGGATGAGATGGCTGGATGGCATCACCGACTCGATGGATGTGAGTTTGAGTGAATTCGGGAGTTGGTGATGGACAGGGGGGCCTGGCGTGCTACGATTCATGGGGTCGCAGAGTCGGACACGATTGAGTGACTGAACTGAACTGAACTGAGCACAGTTTATTTATCTACTTATATACTGAAGAAAATCATGGTTGATTTTGAATTTTACAGTCTTAAATAAAGCTGCTATACACATCTCTGTGAAGATTTTTATGTGGCCATAACTTTTCAGATCCTTTGGGTATATGTCAACAGGTACAAAGATGGACCAGACAGCAAGAGTATGTCTTAAGCCACTGAGCACTGTCACCCCAGAACTGATGCCACCAACTGTATATTACTCATCTCTATAACAACACCACCAACACCTGACTGGCATATAGTATGTGTTCAATAAAAGTTTACTCAATGAATGAAAGAATAATAAGGTTTCAAAATAATTTATTGAGAGACGTTATATATGAGAGCAAAATTTAATAAAATACAAATATCTAGATTTAGATTAGTTTATTTATTCATTAGCCCTTAGATGGCCCTAGAAACTAATCTTATGAAAGCAAATAGACTGCTTCCTTCAATGGAGCCAAATTTTCTTAAGTTGGAATGAAAACTCCCCAGGAACATTTATCCATCCAGAGTCCCTTCACAGTATTGTGCCAAAAGCCTTTGACTTTCCAACTTCTAGTCTTCCTAGTGAAAAATATGTTGTTTCCAAAAAGATGCTGTGTTGCCTTTGCAGGACTCATAATCCCTAATCTAATTGATAGAGTCCCTGTATCCCATTGAGGGAGTTTGCGGGAAGGCTTAAGGAAACATGATTTTCTGTACATTTAGAAAAAAAACATAGAGGCTAATTTAAGAGAAATTCTGTTTCTTCATGGTCTCATCCTTGATTTAGGTAAGTAGACAGAATAATGACCAAAATGATTCAAGAAGTACTTAAAAGAAAAAAATAAATAAATAGAAGACATTTCTGGTGACAGTCTGGTAGCCTGAGTTCCTCACTAATTCCTATATATCTTTTAAGATTGGCTCCTCCTTCTGGAAATGAATAAGTCAGTTCACAGAACATGGCCTGACCTAAGAGTATAATGACAGCCCAGCATCGAGAAATGTCTCATTATCCAAACACAGTCACATGGACAAGCACTGTTCCATCATCTTAAAAAGAATATCAGGAGTGAGCAGCACCCAAAGTCTCCATGCCACTCTGAACTCAGTGATCTGAGTGTCAACCTCTGCATCAGCTCCCAGGCCTTGCCCCCTTCCAGATTTAGCTTGTTCTCTCCTTCCCACCAGAGATGCCTAGAATATCTCAACTAAATACATGAATGGAAAATTGAGGTTCAAGTTGCAAAGCAGTAAAAGTTATGCTTAGTTCAGTCGCTCAGTCGTGTCCGACTCTTTGTGACCCCATGAATCGCAGCACGCCAGGCCTCCCTGTCCATCACCAGCTCCCGGAGTTCACTCAGACTCAGTCCATCGAGTCAGTGATGCCATCCAGCCATCTCATCCTCTGTCGTCCCCTTCTCCTCCCGTCCCCAATCCCTCCCAGCATCAGAGTCTTTTCCAATGAGTCAACACTTCACATGAGGTGGCCAAAGTACTGAAGTTTCAGCTTTAGCATCATTCCTTCCAAAGAAATCCCAGGGCTGATCTCCTTCAGAATGGACTGGTTGGATCTCCTTGCAGTCCAAGGGACTCTCAAGAGTCTTCTCCAACAGCACGGTTCAAAAGCATCAATTCTTCGGCACTCAGGTTTCTTCACAGTCCAACTCTCACATCCATTCATGACCACTGGAAAAACCATAGCCTTGACTAGACGGACCTTTGTTGGCAAAGTAATGTCTCTGCTTTTGAATATGCTATCTAGGTTGGTCATAACTTTTCTTCCAAGGAGTAAGCGTCTTTTAATTTCATGGCTGCAGTCACCGTCTGCAGTGATTTTGGAGCCCCTAAAAATAAAGTCTGACACTGCTTCCACTGTTTCCCCATCTATTTCCCATGAAGTGATGGGACCAGATGCCATGATCTTCATTTTCTGAATGTTGAGCTTTAAGCCAACTTTTTCACTCTCCTCTTTCACTTTCATCAAAAGGCTCTTTAGTTCTTCTTCACTTTCTGCCATAAGGGTGGTGTCATCTGCATATCTGAGGTTACTGATATTTCTCCCGGCAATCTTGATTCCAGCTTGTGCTTCTTCCAGCCCAGCGTTTCTCATGATGTACTCTGCATATAAGTTAAATAAGCCTTTACGTACTCCTTTTCCTGTTTGAAACCAGTCTGTTGTTCCATGTCCAGTTCTAACTGTTGCTTCGTGACCTGCATATAGGTTTCTCAAGAATCAGGTCAGGTGGTCTGGTATTCCCATCTCTTTCAGAATTTTCCACAGTTTATTGTGATCCACACAGTCAAAGGCTTGTGATCCATTCAATATCACAGTAATCCAAGTCTAAGCCCCAACCAGTAATGCTGAAGAAGCTGAAGTTGAACGGTTCTATGAAGACCTACAAGACCTTTTAGAACTAACACCCAAAAAAAAATACCCTTTTCATTATACAG
Source organism: Capricornis sumatraensis (assembly GCF_032405125.1). Classification (NCBI taxonomy): domain Eukaryota; kingdom Metazoa; phylum Chordata; class Mammalia; order Artiodactyla; family Bovidae; genus Capricornis; species Capricornis sumatraensis. The sequence goes on from NC_091079.1 coordinate 86,233,452, forward strand.
GACTGGATTGCAAAAATAGGAAGTCGAGAAACACCTGGAGTAACAGGCAAATTTGGCCTTGGAATACGGAATGAAGCAGGGCAAAGACTAATAGAGTTTTGCCAAGAAAATGCACTGCTCATAGCAAACACCCTCTTCCAACAACATAAGAGAAGATTCTACACATGGACATCACCAGATGGTCAACACCGAAATCAGACTGATTATATTCTTCGCAGCCAAAGATGGAGAAGCTCTATACAGTCAACAAAAACAAGACCAGGAGCTGACTGTGGCTCAGATCATGCACTGCTTATTGCCAAATTCAGACTCAAATTGAAGAAAGTAGGGAAAACTGTTAGACCATTCAGATATGACCTAAATCAAATCCCTTATGATTATACAGTGGAAGTGAGAAATAGATTTAAGGGCCTAGATCTGATAGATAGAGTGCCTGATGAACCATGGACGGAGGTTTGTGACACTGTACAGGAGACAAGGATCAAGACCATCCCCATGGAAAAGAAATGCAAAAAAAGCAAAATGGCTGTCTGGGGAGGGCTTACAAATAGCTGTGAAAAGAAGAGAAGCAAAAAGCAAAGGAGAAAAGGAAAGATATAAGCATCTGAATGCAGAGTTCCAAAGAATAGCAAGAAGAGATAAGAAAGCCTTCCTCAGCAATCAATGCAAAGAAATAGAGGCAAACAACAGAATGGGAAAGACTAGAGATCTCTTCAAGAAAATTAGTGATACCAAGGGAACATTTCATGCAATGATGGGCTTGATAAAGGACAGAAATGGTATGGACTTAACAGAAGCAGAAGATATTAAGGAGAGGTGGCAAGAATACACAGAAGAACTGTACAAAAAAGATCTTCACAGCCACGATAATCACAATGGTGTCACTCACCTAGAGCCAGACATCCTGGAAGGTGAAGTCAAGTGGGCCTTAGATAGCATCACTACAAACAAAGCTAGTGGAAGTGATGGCATTCCATTTGAGCTATTTCAAATCCTGAAAGATGATGCTGTGAAAGTGCTGCACTCAATATGCCAGCAAATTTGGAAAACTCAGCAGTGGCCACAGGACTGGAAAAGGTCAGTTTTCATTCCAATCCCAAAGAAAGACAATGCCAAAGAATGCTCAAACTACTACACAATTGCACTCATCTCACAGGCTAGTAAAGTAATGCTCAAAATTTTCCAAGCCAGGCTTCAGCAATACGTGAACCATGATCTTCCAGATGTTCAAGCTGGTTCTAGAAAAGGCAGAGGAACCAGAGATCAAATTGCCAACATCCGCTGGATCATCAAAAAAGCAAGAGAGTTCCAGAAAAACATCTATTTCTGCTTTATTGACTATGCCAAAGTTATGCTTAGGTTGGAGCCAAATTCTAGAAGGCCTCCACCTGCCACCAACGCTTAAGTGTTTGGACTTTTTCCTGTCTTTCCCATGGGGGAAGAACAAAACTAAATCACCACTTAGATTATAAATGCAACTTTCTGCACTAATCTACGGTATCAAACACAGGACCAAAGCCACAGGAAGAAGCCTCTCACTCTGAGTGAGGGCCCAAATCACTGTCAACCTAGACTTCAAACATTTTGACTTTCTTAAAAATGGATGTGTTGTTTCTGTTTTGATAAACAGAAGCAATAACATATGGCTAAAAATCCAGACATCTGCTCAGCTTGAGAGGACAACCTTGGTGGGGACTCAGTATTTTCTAAGATCACCTCTTTTTTCTCTTTTGTCTGGTTTAGTAGCAACAGCATCCTTCCCTCTTATGTGACTGGTGCTGCACCAACACTGAGGCACTTCACAGAAGATCAAGGAAGAGCAAGGAAACCCATTTCTGTTCTCAAAGACTCCATTACCTAAGGATCTCTTCTAACCATGCCTCTCATTCCTTGACCTTGACAATACTATTCCAGTTTTATGTTTGCATCTGAGATATTCAAAACAGACTGCCTATGCACAAAGATACTACTTCCCAATCACACTAACATTTCGATCCCTCCAGCAATATTTTATAGTAATTACTTTCAAAAAGAGAAGTTCTTTATTATGCATGAGGCAAGAGACCTAGACCAACCACATTTTTTTCAATAAACAGCTATAAATTAATCCATGCTGTTTAGTAAATAGGCACATCATTTTGGAAGGTGCTTTTAATCCTTTTAAAAATTAATATAAATTTAAATATAATTAAAGATGAATGGCTGAGAAACATTTTTCCTATGGCATATAAAGGTAAGGATGCCAAACCATCTTGAAAGCTTGCAAACTTCTGAGAAGTTATAATGCAGCCTTTTCCCCTCAACCCCTGGAGGTGGGGGAGGGTATGAACAGGAAAATATCTGTGCCAAAAAGCTATGCTAAAATAAAGCCCTCTGTATTTGCAGGTTCTGCATCTATGGACTCAACCAACCACAGACAAAAAATATTTTTTTAAAAAAAGCAATCAAGTTCCAAAATGCAAAACATGAATTTGCCATGTGCTGGCAACTATTTACACAGCACTTACATTGTATTAAGGCTTCCCTGGTGGCTCAGATGGTAAAGCATCTGCCTGCAATGTGGGAGACCCAGGTTCGATTCCTGGGTGAGGAAGATCCCCTGGAGAAGGAAATGGCAATCCACTCCAGCACTCTTGCCTGGAAAATCCCATGGACGGAGGAGCCTGATAGGCTACAGTCCATGGGGTCGCAAAGAGTCAGACACAACTGAGCGACCTTACTTTCACTTTCACTTTACATTGTATTGGGTGTTATAAATAATCTAGAGATAATGTAAAGTATATGGGAGGATGTGGGTAGGTTATATGCAAATTGTTGTTGCAGTTGTTCAGTCACTCAGTTGTATCAGACTCTTTGCGACCCCACTGATGCAGCACGACAGGCTTCCGTCCTTCACCGTCTCCCGGAGCTTGCTCAAACTCCTGTCCATTGAGTCAGTGATGCCATCCAACCATCTCTTCCTCTGTCGTCCCCTTCTCCTGCCTTCAATCTTTCCCAGCATCAGGGCCTTTTCTAATGAGTCGGCTCTTCGCATCAGGTGGCCAAAGAATTGGAGCTTCAGCTTCAGCATCAGTCTTTCCAGTCAATATTCAGGACTGATTTCCTTTAGGATGGACTGGTTTGATTTCCCTGCTGTTCAAGGGACTCTCAAGAATCTTCTCCAACACTACAGTTCAAAAGCATCAGTTCTTTGGTGCTCGGCCTTCTTTATGGTCCAACTGTCACATCCATACATGACCACTGGAAAAACCATAGCTTTGACTAGACAGACCTTTGTTGGCAAAGTAATGTCTCTGCTTTTTAACATGCTGTCTAGGTTTGTCATAGCTTTTCTTCTAAGGAGCAAGCATCATGGTATATGCAAATACCATGCCATTTTATAGAAGGGACTTGGGCATCCCAGATTTTTATATCCAATGAGGGTCCTGGAAACAATACTTCACAGGTACCAAGGGACAACTGTTCTGCTATATTAGAATACTGAAGATAACCCACTTGGTAAAAATGTAGTATTTCTCTTTGAGCACACCAAAGAGAATTGCCTTGTAAGCATATATAATTTTATATGAAAATAATAATCTACAAAGAAAAGGAATTATTGGGTTAATATCCCAACTATCAGAATCACTAAGGCAGATTTCTAAATAAAGACTATAAACAAATATTTGGTCTATATTCAAGTTCCTCTTTCTTTCCACTTCCCCCAATTTATACAGTCACTCATGGGAAATTCTGATTTGTGTAAAGTAAATACGAACAAGTACTGGATTTATCCCCCAAATATTTTCATATCCTGACCAAGAACACATTTGGATAAATATCTATAAATGCCTCAAGAAGTTAGTGCCCCTTGGCATATTTGAAAAGTTAAGCTAACAAATCATTAAATTATTTTAAATTGCCTACCAAAATAGAACATAGGTTTAAATCACCTTGAAATGGAAATTCACTTATTAAAAATGTCAATAATACAGAGAATTTTTTTGCTTTCTACTATAATGTTATCTCATAAATTTAATATTTGTAGAACTTACTTTACCAGTAAAATATTCCAGAATCTCTCATATATTCTTGTCAACTTCACTTATTTCCATCTGTGTCTGAAAATAGTCATATCATCTACAATATTATTTTGATGAACCGTTGTTGCTCAGTCACTAAGTAGTGTCCAACTCTATGCGACCCCATGAACTGCAGCACACCAGGCTCCTCTCTTCTCCACTATCTCCTGGCATTTGGACAAATTTATGTCCATTGAGTCAGTGATGCTATCTAACCATCTCATCCTCTGCCACCCCCTTCTCCTCTTGCCCTCAATCTTTCCCAGCATGAGGGTCTTTTCTAATGAGTCAACTCTTCGCATCATGTGGCCAAAGTATTGGAACCTCAGCATCAGGCCTTCCAATAAATATTCTCGGTTATTCGGGTCATTAAGACCTTTTGTGTATTCTTGCCACCTTTTCTTAATCTCTTCTGCTCTGTTAGGTCCTTACCATTTCTATCTTTATCATGCCCATCCTTGCATGAAATGTTCCCTTGATATCATCAATTTTCTTGAAGAGATCTTTAGTCTTTCTCATTCTATTCTTCTCCTCTACTTCTTTGCATTGTTCATTTAAGCAGGCCTTCTTATCTTTCCTTGCTATTCTCTGGAACTCTGCATTCAGTTGGGTTTATCTTTCCCTTTCTCCCTTGCCTTTCACTTCTCTTCTTTCATCAGCTATTTGTAAAACCTCTTCAGACAACCACTTTGCCTTCTTGTATTTCTTTTTCTTAGTGACTGTTTTGGTCACTGTCTCCTGTACAGTGTTACAAATTTCATCCATAGTTTTTCAGGCACTCTGTCTACCAGATCTAATCCCTTGAATCTATTTGTCACTTCCACTGTGTAATCATAAGGGATGTGATTTAGGTCATACCTGAATGGCCTAGTAGTTTTCCTTACTTTTTTCAATTTAAGTCTGAATTTGGCAATAAGAGCCACAGTCAGCTTCCTGTCTTCTTTTTGCTGACTGTATAGAGCCTCTCCTTCTTCAGCTGCAAAGAATGTAATCATTCAGATTTTTATATTGACCATCTGGTGATGTCCACATAGAGTGGTCCTTTGGGTTGTTGGAAAAGGGTGTTTGCTATGATCAGCATGTTCTCTTGACAAAACTCTGTTAGTCTTTGCCCTGCTTCACTTTGTACTCCAAAGTCAAACTTGGCTGTTATTCAAGGTATCTCTTGACTTCACACTTCTGCATTCTAATCCCCTATGATGAAAAGGATACCTTTTCTTGGTGTTAGTTCTAGAAGCTCTTGTAAGTCTTCATAGAACCAGCACACTTCAGCTTCTTCAGCATCAGTGGTTGGAGAATAGGCTTGGATTACTGTGATATTGAATGATTTGTCTCGGAAACAAACCAAAATCATTCCGTCATTTTTGAAGTTGCACCCAAGTACTGCTCTCTGCTCTTTTGTTGACTATGAGGGCTACTTCATTTCTTCTAAGGAATTCTTGCCCACAGTAGCAGATACAATGGTCATCTGAATTAAATTTACCCATTCATTATAGTTCACTGATTTTTAAGATTTAGATCTTCAATCTTGCATCTCCTGATTGATCACGTCCAATTTACCTTGATTCATGGACCTAACATTCCAGGTTCCTACGAAACATTGTCCTTTATAGCACTAGACTTTCTTTTGACCACCAGACACATCCACAACTGAGGGTCATTTCTGCTTTGGCCCAGCCACTTCATTCTTTCTGTAAATATTAGTAATTTGCCCTCCACTCTTTCCTAGTAACATATTGGACACCTTCTAATCTGGGCAGTTCATCCTCTGATGTTATATCTTTTTGCCTTTTCATACTGTTCATGGGATTCTCACAGCAAGAATACTGGAGTGGTTTGCCGTTTCACTATGACCTCAGGTGGACCACGTTTTGTCAGACTTCTTCACTATGACCCATCCGTCTTGGGTGGGCCTGCACAGCATGGCTTATAGCTTCATTAAGTTATGTAAACCCCTTTGCCACAAAAAGGCTACAATCTGTGAAGGGGGTTAAAGTCTTAATGTACCTCAAAATTTATACATCTAATTAGTTTTTCTCCCATTTTGTTCTAAGCAATATCAATTAGGTTAATAGAAACTAAAATTAATGATGTATCTATCCAATTAGAGCAGGTCAAGTGCCTAGTGCTTGATCTATTACCTACAAATAAGACCTAGTTCCCATTATTTCTCCAACCAAGGTAAAATATTATTTTTAAAATGAAAATCTCTATGAAATGCTGAAAGGAATGCCACACAGATATTGTATGGTAGATTTTAAAAGTTATGGGAAATGGATCTTAAATACAATGAATTCATTAGTCTTAGTCACTCATTCCAGTCATATCTGACTCTTTGTGACCCCATGGACTCTTTGTAGCCCACCAGGCTCCTCTGTCCATGGAATTCTCCAGGCAAGAATACTGGAGTGAGTTGCCATTTCCTTCTCCATCATTAGTCTTATGAAGTTCCAACTGAAGGCATTGGTAAATATCCAAAGATCCAGGAGATTTTTATTAGCTTCAACTTGGCAGCAACTTGGAGAGTTTCTGTGGTTACCCCAAATTATCTGACTCATGAACAGACTCTGAAAAGGAGATGCAACTGCAACTTGATTTTGAAATTTAGCCTTCTTAAAGAAAACTGGATTACATTTCTCTAGACTTCTTTATTCTATGGTAAGCACTACTTGGTTTATCATTTTCACATGTCTGGGTGCACTGCTTTCTGTTAAGCACTAAGAAGGACACAGAGATAAATAAGAAGAGCCCTGCCTTCAAAAATTTTACACACTGGTTGGCAGTTCCTTTAGTGTGAAATAACAGAGTGAATGGATTTGACAAGACTATGGATGTCTCTCACAAGCAGAGGAAGTTCTAACTAATGCCACAAGGAGTCGGGTAAACAAATCAACGTAATGCTGACTGAACTCAATCTTAAATCATCGACGGTGAACAGACTTTACCTATTTGATTTGATTTTGTATCACTATATCCCAGAGCTGAGAAATTACTTCCTTCCAATGATACAAAATAACTCATGTGTGCAAACTGTGTCACTCCGTAGCATACTTTCACATACATCTTATTCATGTCTCTCAGGAAGCCTATTCAGTAGACAGGACTATTTCCCTCATTTCTTATACGAGAAAGCTAAAACTGATACATTAAACAACTTGTCCAAAGTTATTCTAACCACTGAGAGATTGGGTTTCAATTAGATCTTCCTTCTTTTCCAAACTTTTCACAGTCTCACACTGCCTCACCACAATTCCCTGATACACTTCCACTCATTCATTCATTCATTTTCCTTCAGAGACATTAGCAACACACTGGGCTCCAGGGATAAAAAGCATTTAAGCTACAGTGCCCAACCTCTAAAAGATTATTATCTTGTAGGGAAGTCAAGTCCATAAAGACCTAATTATAATGTAATCTGGAAAATGTTGTGATACAGCTAATATATGAGGATACTCAAGGGTGTCCCATATTTAGAGGTGAGGGGAAAATCATGGAAAGCCTGCTGGAGAAAGTGAATTCCAAACCAGATCTTCAAGGGTAGGTGGGAGTCAGCCAGGTGAAGGAGAGAGGAAGTGGGAGCCCCAGGCGAGGACAGAAAGGGAGCAAGTCCACCCAAATGTTCAGCATCAGCAAATGATAGCAGAGAGCGAAACAGTACAGTATATATGGAGGACTTCTCAGCAAGTTTCATACTGCTAGAGACTAATGCTCAATGCAAGAAAAATGAGGCTGGGAAATGTATTACTTAAAGGGAGAAACTGAAATATATAAACTGTAAAAGGGGTCTATCTTGATTTGTAATAGAATGTTCCTCCTCTCTCTTTCAACACTATGTTTTCTATTTTTCATGAGAAAATTATTTTTAACTACTTCAATTTTTTAATCAACTTGTTATAAGGCATAATTTATATAAAACAAAATAGGCCAGTTTTCAGTATACAATCTAGTGAGTTTTAACAAACATATATAATTATGGAACTGTTCACCACAATCAAGAAATAGACTATTTTCATCACTACAAAAAGCTCCCTCCTGCCTTCTTCAGTCAATCGCTTCTGCCATTCTGGACCCCTGGCCATCACTAATCTTTCTGCCACTAACCTTTTGCCTTTACAGGATTTTATATAAATGGCACCACAGATATGAAATGTTTTGGATTGTCTTTTCTCACTCAGCATACAGCTTTGAGACTCATCTGTGTTGTGGTATCCACCTGGCATCCTCCCGTTGTATTGCTGAGTAGCACTCCACTGCATGGATGCACGACGTATGTTGATCCACTTCTCCTGGTGCTGAACATGTGAGCCACTGCAAGTTTTCAGCTGTTATGGATACAATTTAGATGAATATTCACAGGAAAGCCTTTGTATGGGCATCTTTTTCCATTTCTCTTAGGTAAATACCTAGGAATGGAATTGCTGGATTATATAATAAGCATGGGAGAAAGAAATGGCAACCCACTCCACTTTTTTTGCCTGGGAAATCCCATGGACAGAGGAGCTTAATGAGTTATTTCATAGGGTCGCAAAGAGTGAGAGAGGAATTCATGACTAAACAACAACATCAAATAATAAGCATATGTTTAACTATGTAGGAAACTACTTTTTAAATAAATGAAGTGGTGGGGCAATAATTATTTATTCTCATTGAAGAATTGTTTGGTCAAACTGCTGAAAGTGAAAAAGGAGAGCGAAAAAGTTGGCTTAAAGCTCAACATTCAGAAAATGAAGATCATGGCATCTGGTCCCATCACTTCATGGGAAATAGATGGGGAAACAGTGGAAACATTGTCAGACTTTATTTTTGGGGGCTCCAAAATCACTGCAGATGGTGACTGCAGCCATGAAATTAAAAGACACTTACTCCTTGGAAGAAAATTTGTGACCAACCTAGATAGTATATTCAAAAGCAGAGACATTACTTTGCCGACTAAGCTCCGTCTGGTCAAGTCTGTGGTTTTTCCTGAGGTAATGTATGGATATGAGAGTTGGACTGTGAAGAAGGCTGAGCACTGAAGAATTGATGCTTTTGAACTGTGGTGTTGGAAAAGACTCTTGAGAGTCCCTTGGACTGCAAGGAGATCCAACCAGTCCATTCTGAAGGAGATCAATTCTGGGATTTCTTTGGAAGGAATGATGCTAAAGCTGAAACTCCAGTACTTTGGCCACCTCACGCGAAGAGTTGACTCATTGGAAAAGACTCTGATGCTGGGAGGGATTGGGGGCAAGAGGAGAAGGGGACGACAGAGGATGAGATGGCTGGATGGCATCACGGACTCGATGAACATGAGTCTGAGTGAACTCTGGGAGATGGTGATGGACAGGGAGGCCTGGCGTGCTATGATTCATGGGGTCGCAAAGAGTCGGACACGACTGAGCAACTGAACTGAACTGAACTGAATGCATTCATTTTGCCTTAACAGCACAGATTTATTACTTACATTTTCTAAGCACACACACTTGTGATCTTATTTCACCCTTATAGCAACTCCATAAAACAGTCCTTTTTGATGTTCAGCTGGTAAGTATCAGAGACAACCTTCCTAGATGTCTGACAGATCAACAGCAAGAACACACTGGCAGTCAGATATTTTAAACACTTCTGAAGTAGGTCCTGTTGTTAGAAGATGAGGAAACTAAGGCTCAAAGTTAAGAATCTTGGCCTCCATGAGACCCTGGAAAAGCATAAGGACCACAGACTCCCATTTATATCTTCTAAGCTCCTGTCCTTTCCATATTTTATAGGCACCACAAAGGAGTAACCTGGTGAGTTTAGGGGATGTTTGGACTATAATTAGATAAAAAGTGCACCTTTCCATCCACAGGCTTTGCATGAGAAGTTTGTCCTCTGAGGTTCCCAACTAAAATTCTAGAGAATTTTAGCAAAAATACATTGGATTTCTCTAAGAGGGGCCAGGAATAGAAAACAATATTAGACATGCTAGAAGCCTCCATCCTTGAGAGGAGAGAACTGTACACCAAGTTCTGTGATGACAAGGATAAGGGACTTCCCATGCTCTGTGTATCCAAGCTCAGTGTGATCCCCCAACAAATTCTCCCAAAGCCAGGCCAGACACCTAGCGGCTACAGCTCAGCTACCAAGACCCACTTCATAGTTTTATTTTTCTTTAGCTCATAAAAAGACACAGGTAATTTAAAAGGTGTTACTTTTTCCTCTATTTTCTTAAAATAAAACTATATCATTACAATCTTAACCTTACTAAAAATCACTAACTGATAAACATTTAGTTTGGTAAAACTGAATAGAATACAAATGAGGACAAAATTAACATTGTCTGGATTCAAGAGTAACCCCAAGATGCAGTCACAGTCTCAATAGAGTGATCTGTAAAATTAACAACAATACCAAACCCCAACTTTTCCCAAGGCCATAAAAAGCACACTTTTCCTTGAGGAGTGTGAACCCCCTCACAGATGTTCACCTTGACACTGTCTCTGGTCTCCAGCTTAATACATTCAACTCTCTGACAAAATAAAATGGAAAAAGAAACTTTCAAATCTGCATATAAATATACTTTGATTTCACGGTTGCTTTGGGTCTGAGCACAATCTACAATTTAGCATCTAAAACTCATCCCATGTATTCTAGATCAGTGATTCTAAAGTTGAATTTTAAAAAAACAACAACAATAAAAACTATGGTTGTGGTGTATATATGTGTGCATGTGTGTGGTGTGTATATATATATGATATCTATATGATACTACTCAAGTATAACAAAGAATGAAATTTTTCCATTTGTGGTAACATGGATGGATTTGGAGACTATTACACTAAATGAGGGCTTCCCTGGTAGCTCAGCTGGTAAATAATCCGCCTGCAATGCAGAAGACCCTGGTTTGATTGCTGGGTTAGGAAGTTCCCCTGGAGAAGGGATAGGCTACCCACTCCAGTATTCTTGGGCTTCTCTGGTGTCTCAAACGGTAAAGAATACATCTGCACTGCAGCAGACGTGGGTTCAACCCCTGGGTTGGGAAGATCCCCTGGAGGAGCGCATGGCAACCCACTCCAGTATTCTTGCCTGGAGAATCCCCATGGACAGAGGAGCCTGGCAGATATAGATCATGGGGTCCAAAATAGTTGGGCACGACTGAACGACTAAGCACACAGCACACACATACTAAATGAAATAAGTCAGACAGAGGAAGACCAATATTGTATGGTATTACTTACATGTGGAAACTAAAAAATACAACAAACTAGTGAAGATAAAAAAGCAGCACACTCACAGCTACAGAGAACAAATTAATGGTTATCAGTGGGGAGAGGGAAAGGAGGAGGGGAAATATAGGGGGAGGGGAGTAGGATGTACAAACTATTAGACACAAAATAAACTAAAAGCATATATAGCACAGCATGGGAAATATAGCCTATATTTTATAATATAAACGGAATAGGAACTTTAAAATTTGTGATTCACTGTATTGTACATTTGTAACATATAATATTGTATATCAGCTTTGCTGTTATTCAATTGCTCAGTTGTGTCTGACTTTTTGCAACGTCATGGACCTCAGTAAGCCAGGCTTTCCTGTCCTTTACCATCTCCCAGAGTTTGCTCAAACTCATGTCCATTGAGCCAGTGATGCCATCCAACAGTCTCATCCTCTGTTGTCCCCTTCTCCTTCTGCCTTCAGTCTTTCCCAGCATCAGGGTCCTTTCCAAAGAGTCAGCTTTTCTCATCAGGTGGCCAAAGTATTGGAGCTTCAGCATCAGTCCCTCTGGTGAATATTCAGGGTTGATTTTCCTTTAGGATTGACTGGCTTGATCTCCTTGTTATCCAAGGGATTCTCAGGAATCTTCTCTCCAGCACCACAATTTGAAAGCATCAATTTTTCAGGGCTCAACCGGAAAAACCATAGCTTTGACTATATGGACCTTTGTTGGCAAAGTAATGTCTCTGCTTTTTAATAGATTATCTAGGTTTGCCATTGCTTTTCTTCCAAGAAGCAAGTGTCTTTTAATTTCATGACTGCAGTCACCATCCATCATCCATAGTTGTATTATCAATTAGGTGTTCATAATGAAGAAACTATAGTTGCACCTACTTTCATGAAGCAAAAGTTTCTTGAAAAGAAACTGTCAGAAATTACAGGATAAATGATCCCAAGATATATTTAGTTCAGAGCAAGGGCATTAAGTATGCAGGTAGACAGGGATTGAATACACAATATACTTCTGAATCACAGACTGTCAACAGCTAAATGGTTTTCTCTAACAAAGGGAACAGAGATCATGGCTCAGGAAAGGCTTAATTTCATTTGTCTTGCTGGAATTTCTCTTCGTTTGTGACCATGTATTAAGTTCCTCTTCCCCATTCTAGTAAATCATGAAGTATGTTAATCATATGAAAATTAGATACAGGATAGACATAGTTCATCCTCTTTACATCTTAATATTTTGTCATCTCTGCTTCAGTTCTTTTTTTTTCCTTAAATAAATATCCATAGAGCACAAATCTGTAGTGTTTTACCTCCCCCATCTCATTCTCTTTTTTTCTTCAGAGATAATGCTTATTATCTAAATGTAATTTTCAGATTACACATGTGTTTAAACCTTTACTATATATAAATGTATAAACACAGCATTATGTGAATGTTCTTTAACTTCATATAGGATTTGCTCATTTGCATAACACCTCTCAAAAGGTAGCAACTCACACTCTAGGAGCACTTGGAGTTTCTGCTGTCCCAGAGCATTTTGCTAGAGTCAAACTTTTAAAATTTTTAAAACATTAATATTACCTCATTTGTATTATACTTTCAATAAATATATAAATTTGGAGTGGAGGAGGAGCAGCATGAGCCTCCAAGACATTACCAAGATACAAGCAGACAAACACACCACTGAATTAGTACCTCCAGCCAAAGTAGCACCAAAATTCATTAAAGATATGTGAGCTTCATTCCCTTGTCCATCCTACCTTGTGCTGGTGATACCTGACTCTGCTCCCTAAATTCCAACTTGGTGTCATCCCTAGACTTCGGTACCCTGCATACAGGGGCTCTGGTGGCCACTCATAAAATCCTATGACAGCATGACTCAGATCCAGCCTTGAGACCCACGCGGAAGGCCAACCACACCTCTGTTACCAGCCCCATCTTCCCAGGTTTCACTCCTACCAAGTCCTACTGTGGAGGGCATGCGAGAGCATCACCCACTGCATAAACCTCACGCCAACCAAGTGAGGTCATGTGGTATGAAAAGAAAGTAAAAATGAAAGTCGCTCAGTTGTGTCCAACTCTGCAATCTGGAATTCTCCAGGCCAGAATACTGGAGTGGGTAGCCTTTCCCTCCTCCAGGGGATCTTCCCAACCCACGGATTGAACCCAGGTCTCCCACACTGCAGGCAAATTCTTTACCAGCTAAGCCACCAGGGAAGCCCAAGAATACTGCAGAGGGTAGCCTATCCCTTCTCCTGTGGCTCTCCCCAACCCTGGAGTCGCACTAGTGTCTCCTGCACTGCAGGCGGATTCTTTACTAGCTGAGCTACCAGGGAAGCCCATGTGGTACGACCAATGCCATATGAAGACAACGGAGAGAAGTCCCAAGTGTCAGAAACCCATGGAAAAACTCCCACAGGGGACAACCTGCAATGGGGTGAGAGCTGGCTCAGCAGTTCTTTCTTTATAATTGAACTAGACACACAAATCAATAGCTGCACAGTAAGAAATCTGATGACACCGACTGTGTCGTGTAGCTTAGCAAATATTACATGCAAAAACAAAAAATTCCTACAAACTGAAATATCAGTAATAAAGGACTCAGATAATAAAACGCTATGTGTCATGCATTGAATGCTTTATACGTATTATCTCACTTTGCCCTGATTGTAACTCTATGAGGTAAACACTATTATTATCATGTTTCTGCAGAAAATACAACAGAGCCTTTTGAAGGTTAAAAAATTTGATAAAGGTCACATTGCCAATTAGCAATCAAATCAGGAGACAACCTCAAAGCCATGTTCTGAACAATTATACTGCACAGTCATTAAAAAGTGTAGAAATGTTCACAATGTATTGTAAATGCATATAAACATTCAAATGAAGAAAAAAATAGAAGATGTATATAGATCAAAATGTTCTTAGTTCTTACTTTTGGGCAATATGATTTCATGTTATTTTGTATTCCTACTTGTGCTTTTCTTTAGTTTTTGAATGTCTACATTTGAAAAGAAACGCATTACTTTTTAAAATCAGGAGAATATTGTTTTAAAGAACTGTATGAAACTGGTACTTCCTGCTGGTACATCATTAGCTATTTAGTTTTTGTTTAGACCAGGTATAGCACTAAGTGCTGAATAAATGCTCTTTGGGATGAAAATAATGCATTAAATACAGTCCGAGAACAAATGTTCTGTTCCATGAACTGACAGAGACAGCCAAGAGCCTTCTCAGCAAAGTCCTGGATGTTTTGTGGTAATTTCACCAAATTAAGTAGAGAAAATCCACTTGAAGAGTAAGGTTCAGGGGCAGCACAATATGGAAGTCTGAACTTTTAAAAAAACACACACATACTTTGCAAAGCATTCTTTCACTAAAAGGTACATAAGCTTTAAAGTCATTTGGATCATAACAAGACTGAGAGAGACAGATTACAAAATGGCAGCATAAAGAAGGAGGTGAACTTAGTAGACAACGAGGTTAGCAGTTGCCCGTGAAGGCAAGACTGGAAATTATTTTGTTGATCTGGTATGATCAAGAAACTATGAGCTATTGTTTGGTGCATTAGATTTTTTTAAAACCAAAAACCTAGATATCTTACTTTAAAAACTCTCAAGAATTCTCATATCAAATACATATTACATAATTACTAGTAATAATTATAAATACCAAAAAAATTGACCCCAAATCATTCGGACAAATTTTTTAACTGTCCTGGTCACATGATATAGTAATGATGATTAAAACTCAGAACTCTTCATAGCTAGTTCTTTATGCTTGACTAGGAGATACCAATTTGGATACCATCTAATCTCCCCTTCCCTTCTTTCCTTACCCTAGAAATAATTTCTGTCCTAAGAAAGGTAAGAATGCACAAGATGACCTTAGCAAGGATTTTTGCAGTCTACCTTTGTACCTTCCCAGCCCTATCATATCCCCTTCTTCTCTCTATAAACATGCTCCTCCAGTCATCAGGCAAGTTCATCAGACACTTGCACACCCTCATGGCTTTGCTCGTCTTCTTTCCTGTCTTAGGAATATCTCTTTTTCCTTCTTAGCCCCAGGGACTCCTTCATCCTTCAATGTCATGTCCATCTGCAGGGTTGGTTAATCCACACATGCAGCTTCTCTACATTGTCTCCTTGTTTGACTCATCTCAGTATATTTGCCACCTAATGCTGTGCTGGGCATACAGAGGGGGCCAACACAACAACCAGGTAGTATGCACCTGCCACGTGAGAGATGCAACCTTGTGGCCTGGAGAGGAAGACATTCTACGCAGCTCTTGTCTGAATCAAGCTCACAGTACATTGACTTGACAGATAAGTAAACATGAATCACTGTTATGGCAGTATCAGTAGAGAATTCAATTGTTTGTAGAATTTAACTAAGGAAAATAAGAAATGTCGCATAGGTGAGATTAGTGACCACCCTGGTCCACTACTAACATTCTGTGGCATTTGGGAATGTTCTATAAGAGAACATGAAAGTTTTCTATGGAATCACCCTCAAAAGGTCAGTGTATTAAAAACTAACCCAATTTCAACTGTCTTCAGCCTACTTCCTTCCCTAATTCTCTTCTTTCTCTGTGGTTACCGTTTTTCTATTACTTCAGACTTGAAAGCTCTGTAATCTTTAATTCCTCCCATTCCTGATCTCTTGTATCCAAAATGTATTCATGCTGCTACTGCTAAGTCAATTCAGTCGTGTCCAACTCTGTGTGACCCCACAGACGGCAGCCTACCAGGCTCGTCTGTCCATGGGATTTTCCAGGCAAGAGTACTGGAGTGGGGTGCCATCACCTTCTCCGAAATGTATTCATAGATCTTTATTTAATAATATTCGTGGAGGAATCCCCTGGAAGTCCAGTGGTTAGGACTTGGCACTTTCACTACAGGGGCCCAGGTTCAATCCCTGGTTGGGGGACTAAGACCCCACAAGCCACACAGGCTGACCAATATATATATACATGTCTCCATTTATGAAGTCATTATCCAAACTGTTAGTCCCTCAAATCTGAACTCCCTGTGATCTTTCTCCTTTCTCATCTATCTGTCACAGAGCCATGAGAATGTTTTCTGAAAAATGTTTATCCAAAAATTTCCCTATTTATAAGTTCACAGCAGTTCCCACCAGTTATAAATCTGATCTGGCCCTATCTTAGGTTTTCACCATTATTTAGACATCATCTTCTGTCATTTATATGCACCTTTCATAAGTGTCCTACATATTACCTTGTCATATATAAGGGTGAAATAAAAACTTATGATCACCAACAAAATTTACTTCTCAAGGTCTTCTTGGAAGAATTCATATGGAGGATGGTCACAAATCTGATAATTCTTGGGCTCATTGGCAACTAACAAGGATTAAATATAATTTAAATAAGTTTTGAAAGTGAAAGTGAAGTCGCTCAGTCACGTCCAACTCTTTGCGACCCCATGGCCTGTAGCCTACCAGGCTTCTTGGTCCATGGGATTTTCCAGGCAAGAATACTGGAATGGGTTACCATTTCCTTCTCCAGGAGATCTTCCCGACAGGGATTGAACCCAGGTCTCCAGCATTGGAGGCAGACGCTGAGCCACAGAGGAGACGGCACAGAGGGCTTCCCTGGTGGCTCAGACAGTAAAGCGTCTGCCTACAATGTGGGAGACCCGGGTTCGATTCCTGGGTCGGGAAGATCCCCTGAAGAAGGAAATAGCAATCCACTCCAGCACTCTTGCCTGGAAAATCTCATGGACGGAGGAGCCTGATAGGCTACAGTCCATGGGATCGCAAAGAGTCGGACACAACTGAACGACTTCACTTTCACTTTCACTTTCAAACAAGTTTTGACAGTTTACCCTCAACTTTCTTTGAAAACACTAGGTGGATGTCATCTGGTCCCAGAGGTTTGTTTATCACCCACTTTGTCAATCAGGCATTGAGGCTCCAATGTATTTACCAGTAGTATATCTAAAACATCTAAGCCATCTATTTCTAAAGAAGAAAAATCTTAATGTTTCCTCAGAAAAATGTTTCAATTTGATGATATAAAATTCTAAAACTTCTTGGAAAGTGTACATGCAAGTTTTTTTCAGACAAAGAAAATCAAGAATGTGAGGAGTCCCACAAGCCTTGGCCTATTGAGTGACCCTGGAGAAATCAAAGTACCTTCCGCTAATCGATATCCCTGATGTGTTTTCCCAATAGCCGTCAAAATGACACTGATTCTGAGGAAGCCATTTTCAACGTGAAAATGAAAGTGTCAGTTACTCAGTCATGTCCAACTCTTTGAGACTCCATGGACTATAGCCCACCAGGCTCCTCTGTCCATCGAAATCTCCAGGCAAGAATACTGGGTAGCCATTCCCTTCTCCAGAGGATCTTCCCGGCCTAGGGATTCACCCTGGGTTTCCTGCATTGCAGGTGGATTCTTTACCATCTAAGCCACCAGGGAAGCCTTTCAATGTGAAACACATCACAGATTTTCCCTCTACTGCTGTAAGAGTACAAAACATGTGCTCACCAACTTGCTTCAAGTGACTATAATTCTAAGAACACAATGAGGCTGTCAAAGAGGACCATTACAGACTAAGAAAAAGATAGACGTTCCAGTTGTATCGAAAGCAATAACCTTAGGGAGCTGCAAAGACATCAGCCTTGGACCACCCTGTTCGTGAGGCAATGAACCAGAAACTAGGAAGTAGGAAACAAAAAGAGACGAAATAAAAAGACACAGTCCAAAGCAAAAAATAAAAAGAAAGAAAGCAAGAAATAAAGAGAATAATAAGAGAGAAGGGCAGCGATGGTTAGTACAGAGAGGCACAGAGAAAGAAACAATGAAGAGAGAGACGGAGTACAAACAACAGGGATACAAAGAGAAAGAGAAATAAAGATTCACGACTGTTGAGAAGAAACACCTAAATTTCCTAGTGCTTCATGATGTAATTCAATACTAACTGTAGTCTTTTGATTATTGAACACGTTTCTTGGGTTCATCCATAACACCAATTATCAAAAACCTATAGTTATTAACCAATGATACCGTCCATTAGTAAAAGGGAGTTAGAGATTTGTTAAAGGAAAGGACAGGAGGAAATGTGAGCTGGAAAAGGGTGTTTTTTAGAAAGGATACCTGGGTATCATCAACCTACATTAGTTCATCATCAAGTCTCTAGGGAACACCATCCATACATTCAGATTTTAAAAGAAACCTTCTTCCTAGAAGATTTTCCAAAAAAATTAAACTAATATGACCTAAGGGTCTGACTATGCTAAAGGCTACACAAAGCAAATGTAAAAGAAGACATCATCCCTGCTTTCAGAAGTTTTGAAAGTTAAAAGATAAAAATGACAAATATTGTATATTATATCCAAACTAAAAACATATAAGTAAAAAGTGAAGATTTTACATTGTGTAAACATAAATCTAAGTGATTGCCATAAGATTATGGATGAAGAGGTAACTAGATAATGTTTAAAAAGTAAAAGAGAAATGGTTTCCTTTCCTCTTGGAGAAAATGACAAATTACCCAGATGTCTACCTTAACCTCATGGCTCATGGACAGCCAGGTGGATCAAAGTGCTGGGCTAATTATACTCCTTAGTTTATAGTATACCATCCTCATTGGCCTCTTCAAGGCAAATGTCTTATTTGCTTGTTTTTAATTTATTTATTCTATTTCCCAACCTGGTAAAGAGACTGAGAACCCCCAGGGAATTTTACTTTGGAGGCCAGTGGGATTTGATTACAGAACTTCCACAGGACTGGGGAAACAGACTCTTGGAGGGCACAAACAAAACCGCATGTGCACCAGGACCCAGGAGAAAGGAACCGTGTCCACACGAGAGAGACTTGCCTGGGAGTGTCCAGGAGTCTCTGACGGAGGCATGGGTTGACAGTGGCCTGCTGTGGGGTCAGGGGCACTGAATACAACAGCACGTGCACAAGTCCCTTTAATGGAGGTCACCATTATCCTCATTACCCCTACTATAATTTGGCCTCAGGCCAAACAACAGGAAGGGAACACAGCCCCACCAGTCAACAGAAAATTGGAATAAAGATTTACTGAGCATGGCCCCACACATCCATCACAGAAAAGACAAGAAAGAAAACCATAATCACAGAAAACTAAGCAAACTGATCACATGGACCACAGCCTAACTCAATGAAACTATGAGCCATGCCCTGTAGGGCCACCCAAGACGGATGGCTCATAGCGGAGCGTTCTAACAAAACGAAGTCCACTGGAGAAGGGAATGGCAAACCACTTCAATATTCTTGCTTTGAGAACTCCATGAACAGTATGAAAAGGCAAAAAGTAATTGCACCCAAGTACTTCATTTTGGACTCTTTTGTTGACTATGAGGATTACTCCATTTCTTCTAAGGGATTCTTGCCCACAGTAGTAGATATAATGGCCATCTGAATTAAATTCACTGATTCCAGTCCATTTTAGTTCACCGATTCCTAAAATGTCAATGTTCACTCTTGCCATCTCCTGTTTGACCAATTCCAATTTACCTTGATTCATGGACCTAACATTCCAGGTTTCTATGCAATATTGTTCTTTACAGGATCAGACTTTACTTCCATCACCAGTCACATTCACAGCTGGGTGTTGTTTTCACTTTGGTTTCATCTCTTCATTCTTTTTGGAGTTATTTCTGGTTCTAAATTAGGAAAGGAGTACATCAAGAATGTATATTGTCACCCTGCTTATTTAACTTATATGCAGAGTACATCATGTGAAATGCAGGACTGGATGAAGCACAAGCTGGAATCAAGATTGCCAGGAGAAATATCAATAACCTCAGATATGCAGATGACACCACCCTTATGGCAGAAAGTGAAGAGGAACTAAAGAGCCTCTTGATGAAAGTGAAAGAGGAGAGTGAAAAAGTTGGCTTAAACCTCAACATTCAGAAAACGAAGATCATGGCATCTGGTCCCATCACTTCATGGCAAATAGAAGGGGAAACAATGGAAACACTGAGAAACTTTATTTTCTTGGGCTCCAAAATCACTGCAGATGGTGACTGCAGTCGTGAAATTAAAAGATGCTTGCTCCTTGGAAGGAAAGCTATGACTAACCTGATGCTAAGTCGCTTCAGTCCTGTCCGACTCTGTGTGACCCCATAGATGGCAGCCCACCAGGCTCCCCCGTCCCTGGGATTCTCCACGCAAGAACACTGGAGTGGGTTGCCATTTCCTTCTCCAATGCATGAAAGTGAAAAGTGAAAGTGAAGTTGCTCAGTCGTGTCCAACTCTCAGTGACCCCATGGACTGCAGCCCACCAGGCTCCTCCATCCATGGGATTTTCCAGGCAAGAGTACTGGAGTGGGGTGCCATTGCCTTCTCCGGTGACTAACCTAGACAGCATATTAAAAAGCAGAGACGTTACTTTGCCGACAAAGGTCCATCTAGTCAAAGCTATGGCTTTTCAAGTGATCATGTATGGATGTGAGAGATGGACCAGAAAAACAGTTGAGTGCCAAAGAATTGATGCTTCTGAACTGTGGTGTTGGCAAAGATTCTTGAGAGTCCCTTGGACTGCAAGGAGATCCAACCAGTCAATCCTTAAGGAAATTAGTCCTGAATATTCATTGGAAGGACTGATACTGAAGCTGAAATTCCAACACTTTGCCACGATGCAAAGAACTGACTCATTGGAAAAGACCCTGATGCTGGGAAAGATTGAAGGCAGCAGGAGAAGGGGACGATAAAGGATGAGATGGTTGGATGGCATCACTGACTCAATAGACATTAGTTTCAGCAAGGTCTGGGAGATGGTGATGGACAGGGAAGCATGGCGTGCTGCAGTCCATGGGATCGCAAAAGTCAGACACAAGTTAGTGACTGAACTGAACTGAACCAATTCTATTTTACCCCCATTCTTCATTCCTAATTCTAACCCATGTCCTGGGTAGGTAACTATTCTAAAGATATTTTTTGCATATATGTCTTCTTATAAAATGTGAACTATAATTCTGCATACATGAAAAACTATATTTTATGTATGCAACTATATTAGGTATGCCATTCTATTTTTTATTTTTTTACACAGCTTTATACATGTAAGATATAACAGTATAATACATCTATGTTGAGATATATATATATATATATAAACTATATATATATATATACATAAACTATATATATACAGTTCAGTTTGTTGCTTCCAACTTCTGTATAGCATACCCTGGGGGACATCTACCATACTTCACGTGTCTACTCTCCCAGTGATGGACCTCCAGATGAGCCTTACCCCCAGAAATAAGGCTACAATAATCATCCTGCATTCATCCCCTTAGGTAGTACATATGTGTACCTGTGTGAAAATGTCTTTGAGAAATATACTAAGGAAGTGAATTACTTGCTCACTGGGTATGAAAATATATTTAAGTGGACTAAATATTACCAGTTTGCTCTCCAGAATGGTGGCACCATGCTTCATGCCCACCAGTCAATATATAAGGGTTCCTATGTCACCAAGGCACTACCAATACATTTTTACATCTCAGCTGTAAAATTATTTCATTATTTTTAAAACTTGCATTGCTCTGATTACTAATAAGTTAAGATCTCTTAATAGACTTGTCAACTTTCAGGTTTCCACTTCTTTAAACTGTTTATTCAGAGCCTTAGTCCATTTTTCTAACAGGGTTACTGCCTTTTTCTTGTTGATTTCTAGTAGTTCATAGCCTACATGTAATCTAATAACAATTTTAGACAGTGTTAATATCTTCTCCCATTTCTCCACCTGCCTAACAGCTTTGTTCATGGTATCTTTCATTGAATAGTAATTTTTAATTCTGATGCTATCAAATTCAGGGATGTTTTCATCTTGTGGTTTGTGCTTTTTAAGTTATGTTTGTGTGAGAGTGTTAAGGCACATAGGAGACAGATACAGTGTCCCTATTCTTGAGGAAACAACCAAGAGGAAAACAGATACACCTGCAAAGTGTTGGCAGAAAGATCCACCAAGAGGCAAGGTGAAGAGGGAAGGCCATTGAGAAGGTATGACTTGAGACATGACTGCCACATATTATATGCTGTGTTACTTGGACAAAGTGCTGAACCGCCCAGAGCCTGCAATGTGTAAAGAGTGAACAACACCTATCCCAAAAGACAACATAAGTTACAGAATGGGCCCGATGACTCATGTATAACAGATGCGCTCTCAATAAATGTGAGTTCCTTTACCCCCTTTCTTCTCATTCCCAATCCTGATGTGATGCTGAAGAACGAATTTGCAACTTGGGACACTTTAGAATCAGATCCTTCAGCTGACCCCACACCTCCAAATTCCAAGTACCATCGGTAGACATAGGCTCCTGAGAGCACTTCTGCCCATACTGCATTAGGTATCAGACAAAGGTTAAGTCCTGACAAAACAAACAAACAAACAAATTTAAAAAAAAAAAAACAGTGAAAATGCTCTTTTCCTGATGATGCCAAAGGAAGAAAAGTGGACAGGTGCAAATAACTAATTATCTGATTTTAAGTTCTTGGTTATAAATCAGTTAGCACCTCACTAAGAAATGGATCAAATGTAGAAGGCTTTCATTTGATGGATGTGCTGGGAGTATGCAGGAGGGCTATTTTAAATTCCCATAAGATTAATATGGTGAGAATTTGGTATAAGATTATGCTGTAGCTTTCCAGGCTTTCTGATCAATGTTGCTAAAATTTTCAAAAAGAATCCACGGGTAAACAACCTCACCATGATTTGATTGGTGTTCATTTATTCTCCTCTTTCCTTTGTGCCTTTACCTCAGATGCAAAGCAAACTTTAAATATCTTTTTAAAATCTGTAATATTTATCACAATCTACTCATCAAATCAATATCTAGTTAATATGCATTAGTATTACATTACTAGGTGTAGTGCTGAAGGAGATACAAAGATAATGAAGATGTGCATTTCCCTGGAGTAGGTCACAATTTCTCAAGAGATAACCATGTAAACAACTAATTATCAGTTCAGTTCAGTTCAGTCGCTCAGTCATGTCTGACTCTTTGGACCCCATGAATTGCAGCACGCCAGGCCTCCCTGTCCATCACCAACTCCCGGAGTTCACTCAGACTCACGTCCATCAAGTTGGTGATGCCATCCAGCCATCTCATCCTCTGTCGACCCCTTCTCCTCCTGCCCCCAATCCCTCCCAGCATCAGAGTCTTTTCCAATGAGTCAACTCTTTGCATGAGGTGGCCAAAGTACTGGAGTTTCAGCTTCAGCATCAGTCCTTCCAAAGAAATCCCAAGGCTGATCTCCTTCAGAATGGACAGGTTGGATCTCCTTGCAGTCCAAGGGACTCTCAAGAGGCTTCTCCAACACCACAGTTCAAAAGCATCAATTCTTTGGTGCTCAGCCTTCTTCACAGTCCAACTCTCACATCCATACATGACCACAGGAAAAACCATAGCCTTGACTAGACGGATCTTAGTCGGCGAAGTAATGTCTCTGCTTTTGAATATGCTATCTAGGTTGGTCATAACTTTTCTTTCAAGGAGTAAGCGTCTTTTAATTTCATGGCTGCAATCACCATCTGCAGTGATTCTGGAGTCCAAAAAAATAAAGTCTGACATTGTTTCCACTGTTTCCCCAACTATTTCCCATGAAGTGATGGGACCAGATGCCATGATCTTCATTTTCTGAATGTTGAGCTTTAAGCCAACTTTTTCACTCTCCTCTTTCACTTTCATCAATAGGCTTTTTAATTCCTCTTCGCTTTCTGCCATAAGGGTGGTGTCATCTGCATATCTGAGGTTCTTGATATTTCTCCCGGCAATCTTGATTCCAGCTTGTGTTTCTTCCAGTCCAGCGTTTCTCATGATGTACTCTGCATAGAAGTTAAATAAGCAGGGTGACAATATATAGCCTTGATGTACTCCTTTTCCTATTTGGAACCAGTCTATAGTAAACTGTGATCACTGTATAATACAGGCAAACAATGTGCTATGAGAATGAAGATGAAAGAACAATTACATTTATTTAGGTTTGGGTTCAAGAAAGACTTAGAGAAGAGAGCCACCTTAAATGAGTCTTTAAAATGGGTAGGAATTCTCTAAACAGAGAAGGGTTGGATTGGGTTAGGATTAGGGTCGGTTTAGCAGAGATCCAGGCAGCAGCTTTTAAATCAAGGAGGAATGAATATGTCCAGGCAAGAGCAGTTAGGATCATGTGGCTGAAGCACAAGGTGGATGGCTTGGGAGAAACTAGACACAAGCCTAGAAACACAGCCTAGGGTCACTTTTTAAAAGGTCATAAGGATCTAAACTATACTGAGAAAATTGAAAAGCATTTAGGTAAGGGAGTGACACAATGAGATCTCTATTTCACAAAGACAACTGAATCAGCAGTATGGAAACTGATTAAAATGAGACTGGAGTCAGGAAAATCAGTTAGGAAGTGATTATAACACTGTAGGCAGGAGAACCCTGAGAATAGAAAAGTGGAGTCATGTGACATTTCAGTCTTGGTGACCAACTGAATGCTGGAGTGAGATAAATGGAAAGATTCATTCAACAAATATTTCTCAAAACTTTTCTGTATATGAGTTACTATGTTAAGAGCTAAGACAGAGTTTATCAATTTTGGCACTACTGGCACTTTAGAATGGATGATTATTTGATGTGGGGTAAAGGGACGCTTGTTCTGTACACTGTGAGATGTTTAGCAGTATTCCTGACCTCTACCCATTAAAGGCACTGCCTCTCATCAAAAATGTGTCCAGACGTTGCCAAATTTCCCCTAAGGAGCAAAATTATCCCCAGTCAAGAACCACTAGAACTGGGATCTCTAATCCTAAGAGGCTTATTACATGTAGAGAAATGCTGATGACATACACAAGTATAGGGTACAAAAAAAGGAGAAAAGAGGAAGTTGTCAATACTTCTTTGGGGATGAGTAAGCACAGAAAAAATCTCCATAGAAGAGGAGACATTAAAGCTGAATCCTTAAATAAGGGCATTCCTGGCATGGAAAAACAGACTGGTTCCAAATAGGAAAAGGAGTACGTCAAGGTTGTTTATTGTCACCCTGCTTATTTAACTTCTATGCAGAGTACATCATGAGAAATGCTGGGCTGGATGAAGCACAAGCTGGAATCAAGACTGCCGGGACAAATATCAAGAACCTCAGATATGCAGATGACATCACCCTTATGGCAGAAAGTGAAGAGGAACTAAAAAGTCTCTTGATGAAAGTGAAAGAGGAGAGTGAAAAAGTTGGCTTAAAGCTCAACATTCAGAAAATGAAGATCATGGCATCTGGTCCCATCACTTCATGGCAAATAGATGGGGAAACAGTGGAAATAGTGGCTGACTTTATTTTGGGGGGCTCCAAAATCACTGCAGATGGTGACTGCAGCCATGAAATTAAAGACGCTTGCTCCTTGGAAGAAAAGTTATGACCAACCTAGATAGCATATTCAAAAGCAGAGACATTACTTTGCCAACAAAGGTCCATCTAGTCAAGCCTATGGTTTTTCCAGTAGCCATGTATGGATATGAGAGTTGGACTATAAAGAAGGCTGAGCACCAAAGAATTGATGCTTTTGGAATACGGTGTTGGAAAAGAGTCCCTTGGACTGCAAGGAGATCCAACCAGTCTGTCTAAAGGAAATCAGTCCTGAATATTCATTGGAAGGCCTGATGCTGAAGCTGAAACTCCAATACTTTGGCCACCTGCTGCAAAGAACTGACTCATTTGAAAAGACCTTGATGCTGGGACAGACTGAAGGTGGGAGGAGAAGGGGACAACAGAGGATGAGATGGTTGGATGGCATCACCGACTTGATGGACATGAGTTTGAGTAAACTCTGGGAGTTAGTGATGGACAGGGAGGCCTGGCGTGCTGCAGTTCATGGGGTCACAAAGAGTTGGACACGACTGAGTGACTGAACTGAACTGAACTGGCAGGTGACAAAAACATGAAAGTAAGATACCATATCTGATATTAGCAAAATTTTGAGGCTCTGAGTCTGAGCACCTGGGTGGTTGGTAATGATATTAATGAAGATGAGAAACACTGGAGAGACAGGATGCTCAATTTGTGGGTTTGCAAGACAACCAGTAGTTCTCAGAAATCCAAGTAGAAAATCTTCCTCCAGTTTTCCACAGATAGCTCACAGTCTTAATCCAGACACACAAATTAATAAATGCTATAATACTCAAGTCTAGAGATGGAAAGCTTAAAAACATTAGCTCCAGTTATATATGGAATCTGCTCCATAGCATGTGCCTAGAATACTTCTCTTTTAATATTCTGATCATCTTCACCCATCCCTTCTGGATTCTCAGAAAAAGAAAAAAAAAAACAGCCTTTCTAATCTAGAAAGATGTTATAGACTTATATGTCAGCCATTTTTCATTTTATAAGTGACAAAATTAAGGCCATAGAGATTAAATGACTGGGCCAAGGTCACACAGCTAGGTGGCTAAACCAAGGATACAGCATGGGCTTCCAGGGAGATGAGCTCTGCACCATAATACCTGTACCTAGAGGTCCTTTTATGCAGACCTTACCCTATCTCCTCTGGGAATTTTCCCACACCTGATCTAGCCTAACTCTCCAGTCTTCTCAGAGCTTAAAATAGATCAGTTGCTAGACAATTGTTTATGTACCTTGAGCTCCATGGAAGAGGGCATGGGGTGAAAGTGAGTCTTAGAACACCACAGTAGACTCCAATGAGTAAAATTCACTTCCCCTTGGGTTTTTAAGGCCCCAGCAGTAATCAGTAACTTGGCTTAGTTTTCCCAGTCAGAGAGCCAGAGAAAAGCAGGCCCAGCTAAAATACAAGAAATGAGTATAGAAAAGAAAGAGAAATGAGAAGAAATATCCAAAATAAGGTACAGACACTGGTATCATCATAGTACAGGTACCAGCAACTCTTGAGACAGATCAGCTTCAGTCAAATGGATAAAAAAGGAAATCTTAGAAGTGAAAATAACATTAAGTTATTTGTATGTGAGGCAATATAGTCTAATGACTAAAAGCACAAACTGCGGAATTTGACACTTGTTCATGCCTGAACTTGGCCTCTCACTAGTTGTGTAACCCTGGGCAGACTGTCCAATCTTTTGTAGTCTGTTTTTCCCATTTGTTCAAAACAAAACAAACAAAAACCTGTAGACCTATAAAGACCGTTAAGAGAGTTAAAGAGAAAATATATACGTATACACACACACACACACACACACACACACACACTGGTATAGATGAGCGATAACAGAAGGCAATTAAGCAAACTCCTAGTTGACAATATAGAACCCGAGTGGAGGGTTCTCTAAAGCCTTAGAGGACTCTACCAATTATTCATACAGCCTCAGAGAGATCACAACTAGCCATCCCAGTGGTATATCCAGAATGTTGGAGTGAGAAACTTGGCAGCTCTTCTTCCCTATGAAACATTTAACTGGGAAAAAATATTTTTAAAAAATCACTTAAAGTCTCTCAACATTGTCCTAAGGGCATATAGCAAATAGAAAAACGCTCATTCAAGAAAATACACTATTAATAAATCTAAGTTAGAATTATGAGTCTGTAGCTTTTGGCAATGACCTGCTTCCTTCTCACATCCCCAGTTCCATGTTATAGAAACTGTATTCTGGTCACTTCACCCCATTTCTCTACCCAGCCTCTACCTGTCTGGTAGAAACACTATGCCAATGATATTAATGGTGGAAACAGCCATGAGAAGACTGGAACCTGACCACAGCTATCTTAGCTTGCTCATAGGAAGAGGTCCCATGGTGGGACAGGCAAGCTGAAAAGACCAGTAGCTACCACCCCTCCCTTCTAGCACCTCCCAGGGATGTCACTCTAGGGAAGCAGGCCACAATCTCTGTGCTGAGATCCTGGGAACTCCCAGGGAAGAGGTAAGCCAAGTGGATGAAGTTCTTAATCAGGGATGAGGTTCTTAATCAGGATGGTGATTTTATTTGGAACAGAAAACAGACAATTCCATACCTGAGGATGCTGTTGCAAATGATGGAGAGCTTGGGAGATACTGATACTTCATGATACTGAGAGTTTCATGATACTGCTAGCAACAAGCCAAATGGAAGAACAATCAGAACTTCACAGCAACAACAACAACAACAACAACAAAAAAAAAAACCAGGAGAAACAACAACCAAGAAAAGCCCTCCCTGGATCACAATAAACCCTGGGCTTGGGAAGGCTATATGCACATGTTCCTACTTAGAAACAATTGAAACTGGACATGGGTCAGATTGAAAACATTTTCCAAGCTGCACACAGATCCCTCAACAAAGGGCAGAGGCCCTACTGGCACAAGAGGCTTAAGTGCAACCTCTAACCAAATACTGGCTGTAAAATAAGCTATTCTGACACAGGGGAAAATATTATTAAACTGGGCTTAATATTAAAATCATACACATCCTTGCAAGCTGGAACACTATGTACATGTCCAAGGCTGTGACCTCTCAAGACTGATTGGAGAAGAGATGTTCAAGCTACTAGGCCCTGACTGAACCCGGGGCAAAAACATAAATTCTTTAGTTTTAATAACAGCCCTTAAACAACATAAACATCCAACAATAAGGGGTAAAAATATAACTGGCTAAGGGGACCTAACCACAACCTTTGACCAGTAAGTGGCTTGTATAAGACCTCAGGATGACACCTAGAGAGCCCGACTAAAGGAAAAATAAAAGCACTGTGAATAGGGACATCAGAATCTGTACACTATGGGAGAAAGAGACTTCACAAAGTTAGTAAAACTAACTCATTAAGCTAATAAAGGACAAAACAATAAAAACATCAATCTCCAGTGGGCAGTGGAGAAGGGACAAGAATCAGTATTCAGAATTGCTAAAATACATTATTTAAAATCAGTTTTAAACAACAACAAAAATAAACGGGACATGGAAAGAAATAGGCAAGTGTGACCAATACACACAAAAAAAAAGCAGGCAAGAGAAACTGCCTGGAGAGGGTTAGTTGTCACAGACATAGACTTTGAAGCAGCTATTATAAACATGCTCAAGGAACTAAAGGAAACTGTACTTAAAGAATTAAAGGAAGGTATGATGACAATGTTTCATCAAATGGAGAATACCAATCAAAAGACAGAAATGAGACAAAAGACCAAAAGGAAATTGTGGAGTTGAAAAGTAAAATAACTGAAAAGAAAAATTCAGTAGAGGGACTCAGTAGTATATTAAAGCTATCAGAAGAAAGAATGAATTTAGTGATAGATTGATACAGATTATGCAATCTGAAGAAAAGAGAGAGGGAGGGAAAGAGAAGAAGAAAATGGGCAGAGCCTCAGAGAAGTACGGGACATCATTAAGCGCATCAACATACTCATAACCGAAGTACCAGAAGGAGAAAAGAGCAAAAAGAGGGTAGAAAATATATGTATAGGAAAAAAAAGTTGAAAATTTTCCAAATTGATGAAAGATATTAATCTATAAATGAAGTTCAACAACCTCTAATCAAGATAAAAGGAAAGAGATTCCCACCTAGATACATCAAAATCAAAACACTGAAAACTGGTAACAAAGATAAAAATCTTGAAATCAGTAACAGCAAAATGACTTGTCACATAGAAGCATACCTCATTTTACTGTCCTTCTCGGTTACTGTGTTTTTCTTTTTAACAAATTGAAAGTTTATGGCAATCCTGTGTTGAGCAAGTCCATTGGTGCCATTTTCCAAACAGCATTATTTTTTAATTAAGCATGTACATTTTTTAGACATACTGATATTACCCGCTTAATGGACTATAGTATAGTATAAATGTATCTTTTATATGTACTAGGAAACAAACAAAAAAAATCATGTGACTCACTTTCTTGCAATATTCACTTTATTGCAGAGGTCCGGAACCAAACCACAATATCTCCAAGGTATGTCTGTACAAGGGAATTCCAGTAATGTGAACAGCTAACTTCTCATCAGATACAATGAGGCCAGAGAACAATGAAATGACAAATTCAAAGTGTCAGAAGTAATAAAAAAAAAACGAATCAGGAATCTGATGAGAGTAAATATATACACCACCATATATAAAATAGAAAAACAGATAGCCAGTGAAAATTAGCTGTATGAATCAGGGAGCTCAAACTGGTACTCTGAGATGATCTAGAGGGGAGGGATGGGGTGGTAGGTGGAAGAGAGGGGACATATGTATATCTATGGCTGATTCATGTTGATGTACAGCAGAAACCAATACAATATTGTAAAGTAATTATCTTTCAATTAAAAATAAATTAAAAAAAGAATCCTATGAATTTGCAGGGCAGGAATAGAGACACGGACCTAGAGAACATACTTTGGACACAGCAGGGTAATGAGCTGTTGTTCAGTCGCTCAGTCATGTCCGACTCTTTGAGACCCCATGGACTGCAGCACACCAGGCTTTCTACACCATAACCAACTGGGATTTATCCCAGGAATGTAAGGTTGGTTTAACATCTGAAAATCAATAAATGAAATGTATCCAATTCAATGGAGAAAAAATAGTCTTTTCAACAGGTAATGCTAAGACAAATGAATAACCACAGCAAAAGAACAAAGTTGGACTCCTACCTCACATCTAAAATTAACTCACAAACCTAAATGCAAGAGCAAAAGTTATAGAACTCTTAGAAGAATGAATAAAACTAAGAATAAAACAGGAATAAATCTTTGTGACCTGGTTTAGGCAATGGTTTTTTATATATAACAGTAAAAGTACAATCAACAGAAAACAATTAGAGACATTGTAGTAATTCAGAATTAAAGACATTTCTGCAGGAAATACAACCATCAAGAAAGTTTAAAAAAACACACACAAAAAAACAATCCATAGAATGGGGAAGAACATTAGTAAATCACACTGATAAGAGACTTGCATCTAGAATACATGAAGAGCTTATGCAATTCAATAATAAAAATTCAACTAGCACAATTAAAAACTGGGCAAAATGATACCCCTGGTGGTCCAGTGGTTGAGAATCCACCTGCCAATGCAGGGGACACAGGTTCAATCCCTGATCCAGGAAGATTCCACATGCCAAAAAGCAACTAAGCCCATGGCCACAAGTGCTGAGCCCACATGCCTAGAGCCCATGCTCTGTAATAAGAGAAGCCACTGCAATGAGATGCCCAGGCACTGCAGCCAGAGAGGAGTTCCCACTCGCTGCAACTAAAGAAAGCCCACACACAGTGGCAAAAACCCAGAACAGTCAATAATAAATAAGTAACTTAAAAAAAAAAACTGGACAAAGGCTTCAAATATATATTTCTCTGAAAAATACACACAAATGGCAGACAAGAACATGGAAAGGAGCTCAAAATCATTAGCCATTAGAGAAGTGCAAATGGAAACCACAATGAATATCACTTCATACCCACTAGAACAGCTGTAACCAAAAAGACAGAAAACAAGTTCTGACACATAGGTATAAAAATTAGAACACATGAGTGAAAATGAAAATGAAAAATGGTGTGGTCAATTTGGAAAACAGCTTGGCAATTCCTCTGAAAGTTAAACAAAGAGTTATCATATACACAAGGAATTTCACTCTTTGGTATATACTCAAGAGAAATAAAGTACATACAAAAAACTTACATATGAATGTTTATAGCATTATTCTTAATAGCTGAAAGGTGGGGAAAAAATGTTCATCAGTTGATCTATGGATAAATAAAATATGGTATATCTATAAAATGGAAAATTTTTCAACAATAAAAATGAATCAAGTATTGATACATGCTACAACGTGGATGAATCTGAAATACATGCTATGTGAAAAAATTCAGTCACTAAAGAAAATACTAGTGTATTATTTCTTTCATCTGAATTATCCAGAAAAGGCAAATCCATAAAGACAGGAAATAAATTAGTGGTTGCCTGGGGCTTAGGATGGTGGTAGGAAAGGGATGAAGCATGACTGCTGATGAGTATAAAGTTTCCTCAGGGGGTGATGAAATGTTCTTCAGTTAAGATTGTGCTAGTTCTGTGAATATATTGAAAACTACTAAAGTGTAAATGGGTGAGTAATTATGATATGGGAATTATATTTCAATAAAGATTTTTTTTTTTGCTATGCCCAGTGGCATGCAGGACCTTAACTCCCCATCCAGGGATCAAACCTGTGCTCTCTGCAGTAGAAATGGAGGGGTCTTAACCACTGGACGGACCACCAGGGAAGTCCTGATATCTTAATGAAGATGGTTTTGTTTTTTTTTTAATTTATTTTATTTATTTATTTTCACTGGAGGCTAATTACTTTACAATATTGTATTGGTTTTGCCATACATCAACATGAATCTGCCACGGGTGTACACGTGTTCCCCATCCTGAAGCCCCCTCCCACCTCCCTCCCCATACCATCCCTCTGGGTCAGCCCAGTGCACCAGCCCCAAGCATCCTGTATCGTACATCAAACCTAGACTGGTGATTCATTTCACATATGATATTATACATGTTTCAATGCCATTCTCCCAAATCATCCCACTCTCACCCTCTCCCACAGAGTCCGAAAGACTGTTCTATACATCTGTATCTCTTTTGCTGTCTCACATACAGGGTTATCATTACCATGAAGATGCTTTTTAACAGCTGACCATCTGCTTCTCTACTGGATGTTTCTCTTGGCATTAGAGAAGGTCAAAGGTTTTTATAAAGTTTTTAGAAAAGCTCAACTTTTTTTTTTAATCACCTACAGTTAATCCTTGAACAACACAGGTTTTAACTGCACAGGTCCACTTACACATAGATTTTTTTTCAATAGCAAACACAACAGTACTACATGATCTGTAGCTGGTTGAATATGCAGATGCAGAAACTCATGGATACAGAAGAACCAAACCATATATGGAGGGATGACTGTAAGTTCTGTGCAGATTCTTAACTGTGTGGAGGGTTGGTGCGCCAACTCTACTATAGTTACTTTGCCATAGGAAAACAGTCCATGAATACATGCATAGTCCATGAAGAGTCCATTACTGATCAGTGGCTCACTGTTGACTACTTATACATTCCTGCTCTAAGCGTTTATATTGTCTGATGAAGCTGAGCCAGAGTGCTGTTGAGTAAAGACGGAACACCATCCTAACAACTCTTCACATTAGAGGCCTTGGGTTCTGTTAAAATAATTACTCCAAATCAATTCAGTGTGCAAGGCTCTATCCTCTATTTCATTAATTCTAAGAAGTTCTGTTCATTGAGGCCACTTGAAAGAAATCACAGCTTTTGTGACCTATTTATCGCATTCTCTACAAAATGATACTAATGTTATACTAGATAGAAATTATTAAGTGATTCAGTTCATAAGTATCATGGACCAATAGTAGATGCTTCATTTTAAAAAGTGACGCTTTCAGAAAAGGGCCGGGGAGAAGGGGAAGGGGGACAAAGAGTATGAGTACAGAACTCGTGAAGCCAATGAAATGGAAAATGATTCTTTCTTTCTATCACCCAATTATACTGTGAACCATGCACTCTATAATCAGTTATGTCACATGGCAGTAGTTTTATAATGAACACCGCAAATTGACTTGAAAAAGCAAATCATACCTTCTGGGGGCGTTCCAATGCTGCTGCCAAGACCCAAAATAGCCATCTTGTGAATCCTCGGCTCCAGCATCACAGCAGACTCCTCTCCCCTCTCCCAGTGGGGTATTTTGACAGGCTCCAGGTGGACGTTCTCCAGCCCATCTCCCTTCAGGTTTTGCTGCATTATCTCGATGGCTTTTTCTAGGTTCTTGGAGCCACTTAGTCTGGGCCCAACAGTATCAACCAGAAGTGCCAGTCGCTCATAGGATCTGTTCTGGGCTTTACCATAAACACTAAGGTTGATGATTGATTTAGCAACATCTCCATAGCGGGCGATTTCTTCTTTGACTTCTTGTAAAGTCCTCTGAGAGGGGCCATTCCCATATATAGCTTTCCCAGAGGCCAGGGGTAAAAGGTGAACAACACCAAATAATATGAAGAGAAGGAACTCCATTGTTTTTCCAGTCAGTTTTCTTCCTAAAATCATCTGTGTGAGGAAGAAATGCGTGTTAGGAGAAAAGAATCTCACAACTACCTGCCCATAACCCAGGGACTGCTTTTCAAATAGGATTCCCCTTCCCTTCTCAACCGATACCCAGTTTCCATCAAATTCATAACTCCCAGGAATGAAGGAAAGATACAGCAGTTGTCCTTATTGATAGCATAGCATTTATTAAAGCCACAAAATCACATGTTACCTAGAAATCAGTTTAAAATCTGCCAAAAGATTATAATAAGAAGATACCTAGGAAAGAGAGGAAGAAATAGTGCTAACAGTGATAGGAATGTGCTGTGCTGTGCTCAATCATGTCTGACTCTTTGTGACCCCATGAACTGCTGCTTGGCAGGCTCCTCTGTCCATGGGATTCTCCAGGCAAGAATACTGGAGTAGGTTGCCATGCCCTCCTCCAGGGGATCTTCCCCACCCAGGCCTCCTGCATCACAGGCAGATTCTGTACCGACGAGCCACCAGGGAAGCCAAGTGACAGGGCGAGGGCAGTGTTATCTGCTACCCCTTTTTCTGAACAGTGGTAGTGCTCAGTTGTGCCCTACTCTTTGCAGCCCCATGGACTATAGCCCCCCACCCTCCCCGCCAGCCCCAGGCCCCTCTGTCTATGGGATTGAAGTGGGTTGCCATTCGCTTGTCCAGGAGATCTTTCCGACCTCTGTCTATGGGATTGGAGTGGGTTGCCATTCGCTTCTCCAGGGGATCTTTCCGACAGGGCGAGGGCAATGTTGTCTGCTACCCCTTTTTTCTGAACAGTGGTAGTGCTCAGTTGTGCCCAACTCTTTGCAACCCCATGGACTGTAGCCGCCCCCCCACCAGGCTCCTCTGTCTATGGGATTGGAGTGGGTTCCCATTCACTTCTCCAGGGGATCTTTCCGACCCAGGGATCGAACCCACATCTCTTGCATCTTCTACATTGGCAGGCAGATTCTTTACCACTAGTGCCCCCTGGAAAGCCCTTCTTCTAAACAGAGTATGGTCCAAATCCACTTCAGAGTTCCCTCTACCTGAGAGGCCTATGGAACTCATCCTTTGAGGCCCTTTCACATGTTACCTTGTCTTGACCCTCTCCCTAACCCTATCCCCTCCACATCCTTTAATCCTCACAACCCTATGAGACAGTTTCTTATTATTACCTTCATATTAGAATTGAGGCTCCTGAGATAGTGAGAGATTAAGTAACTCTCCAAAGACACACAAAGGCTTTCTAGCTCTAGAGACCATAATGTAGACAGTGCTACTCAAAGTATGGTTTGTGGACCAATGTGAGTCCACAGCTGTTTTTCCACAAAATATAAATACAAAGATTAAGAATAAACATATTCAGGGCCTCCTTGGTGGTCCAGTGATTAAGGATCCACCTTGAAATGCAGGGGGCACGGGTTCTATCCCTGGTCGGGGAACATCCCACGTGCTGCGGGGGAACTGAGCCCATGTACCACGACTACTCCACAACTACTAAGCCCGTGCTCTAGAGCCACCGGCTGCAACTACTGAGCCTGCATGACGAAACTACTAAGGCCCAAGCACCCTTGACCCTGTGTTCCTCAACAAGAGAAGCCACTGCAATGAGAAGCCTGGGCACCACTAGAGAAAGTCAGAGAGCGGCAACAAAGACGGAGCACAATCGAAAAGAAACAGAGTAAACACATTAAGTGCTGTGCAGCACAGTAGCTAATAGTCTAATGTGCTTACAATTTAAATTAAATTAAATTAAATAATCAGCTTCTCAGTCACACTAGCTGCATTTCAAATGCTCAATACCCACATGTCACTAGTGGATATTGCATTGGGCAGCACAGCGAGAACATTCTATCATCATAGAAAGTTCCACTGAACAGCACTAGCTCAGAGTCCTTTATAGATAACTGACAGAACAATGGTATATTTGTCAAATCTAGTAACTAAAAATGGTACTTCCCTTTGTGTAACTCATTTTATTTTTCTAATTCACTATGATATTTTGCAAAAGTATCAGTCTGAAACAAATTCTAAATTTAGGAATCTGGTCCTTCATGACAGATAGTTTGAGAAGCACAGTCACAAGCTACTATAAGAATAAATTCCAGATTCATACAGACAGCATACAAGGCCTCTCAAAATACGGTTCCAACAACCACTTCAAGCTCATCTCTCCTCCTGCCCCTCTAGAGTGCACACATTTTCATTCTCATTCTCATTTCTTCTCTCTCCCTCTGTCTGTCTCTCACATGTACGTACACCCCTAAGCTTTGAGAAACTGAGCACCTGAACTGTGGCTAGACCACACTGCGATGTTTGTACATGTAAAACATATACCTGATTTGATCTTTAAAATCAACTACTTCATACTGAAGTATGAGAAAACAACATAAATATTTCATATATATTGGATTATTACTAATCTCACCTATCTCTTTTTTACTTTTTAATACGGCTATTAGAAATTTTTACTTTATATAACATTTATATTTATAATTAGCAATATTCTACCTACACTGAACTGTACCCTGTTCTTCAAATACCCAGGTCCTTTCACGACTCTGAGTCTCTACTTATGTTCATTCCCTTTTATTGCAAGGACCTTCTCTTCACCCTGCTCCCTTTCTGTCAAATGTCTATATTCACTCTTTAATGAGAATACATTAAAAATCACCTCTTCTATGGAGCCTTGCCAAACAATACCCCAGAGGTACATGCATCATTTCTGTGTGTCTGCCATAACTAACTCTGTGTGTGTGTGTGTGTGTGTGTTGCTCAGTCATGTCCAACCCTTTGCAACTCCATGGATAGCCTGCCAGGCTCCTGTGTCCATGGATTTCTCCAGTCTGGAATACTGGAGTAGGTTGCCATTCCCATCTTCAGTGAGTCTTCCCAACCCAGGGTTTGAATTTGGGATTCCTGCACTGCAGGCAGATTGTTTACCATCTGAGCGATCAGGGAAGCCCATAATTAACTGCATTATTAACTAATATATTTGTTTATAAATCTGTCTCTCCTGCTCTCAAAGTCAAGTAGGGTAAATTATTCATCATTTCATCATTATATCCATACATAGGCACTCAATACTTTTTATGAAGGAGTTAATAATCCTTTAATCTCCCTAGGTCTCAGCCTCCCTAGAGTACGAGAGTACTTGTCTTTGCCTCCTTCACAAAGAAGCTATAGGAATTAAAAACTTGATATCATATTTGAAATTATTTTGAAAAATTATAAAAACTATACATGGCTGCTGCTTGTCTTTCATTATAACTACAGTTGACCCCTGAACTACAATTGATCTGGTGTGAACTTCCCAGGTCCACAAATAGGCAGATTTTTTTCCAATAAATACTACAGTAGTACAAGGTCCAGGGTTGATTGAATCTGTGCATGCAGAACCATGAATCCAGAGGGCTGACTGTGGGACTTCAGGGTCCACCGTGGGTCCTGGAACCAATACCCCTCCTTGTTCAAGGGTCAACACATAAGTTTTTACATTTCTACAGGTACTATACTGATGCTTGTGTTAAAAGCAATTTATAAGAAAAGAAAAAAAAAGTTAATAAGTTATCTATTAATTAGCACTAACCACAAGTATCTACTTCTTATTAAAAAATTCTCTAAGCCTTCTGCAAACATTAATTAATGATTTCATAATACATGCCTAGTGATGGATTAGAATCATATTACAACAACACTGTAGAGATACCAGTTAACTTAGGGATCCCTACTCCATACCCTCCTTTTATAGAAAGTTAATCAAGGCCTCTGATGTAATTCCCAGGCAGCTGACAAGCCAGCAACTACAATCAACCAGGTAAGTGGTCCAACTAGCACATACTTCCTAAAGGATTAAGAATGGTTTTCTTATAGGAAGGGCCTCCCTGATAGCTCAGTTGGTAAAGAATCTGCCTGCATTGCAGGAGACCCTGGTTAGATTCCTGGGTCAGACGGTCTGCTGGGGAAGGGATGGGCTACCCATTCCAGTATTCTTGAGCTTCCCTTGTGGCTCAGCTGGTAAAGAATCCACCTGCAGTGCAGGAGACCTGGGTTTGATCCCTGGGTTGGGAAAATCTGCTGAAGAAAGGAAAGGCTACCCACTTCAGTATTCTGGCCTGGAGAATTCCACTGACTGTGTAGTCTGTGCAGTCACAGAGTCGGACAAGACTGAGTCACTTTCACTTTCTTATAGAAAATTATATGCATTAACATATAATAGAAATTCAGTGAAGGATACCTAAAGGCAGTCTGAGAAGCAAATACACATAATAAAATATATGTATATAGAGTAGCACCAGAACAAAGAGAAGAACAAAGGGGATCATGAAAAGCTACAGAAAAGATACAATATCTCAAGACAAGCTCAAGAAATGGCTGCCGCTGCTGCTGCTAAGTCGCTTCAGTCATGTCCGACTCTGTGCAACCCCATAGATGGCAGTCCACCAGGCTCCTCTGTCCCTGGGATTCTCCAGGCAAGAATTCTGGAGTGGGTCGCCATTTCCTTCTGCAATGCATGTATGCATGCTAAGTGGCTTCAGCCATATCTGACTCTGTGCGACCCTATGGACAGCAGCCCACCAGGCTCCTCTGTCCATGGG
The DNA here is from genome assembly GCF_032405125.1 of Capricornis sumatraensis. Lineage (NCBI taxonomy): Eukaryota > Metazoa > Chordata > Mammalia > Artiodactyla > Bovidae > Capricornis > Capricornis sumatraensis. The sequence continues at coordinate 86,272,268 of NC_091079.1, forward strand.
ATTCTCTAGGCAAGAATGCTGGAGTAAGCTGCCATTTCCTTCTCCCCAAGAAATGGCTACAGAAGCAGAAAAAAATGAATGGCATCCTTATCAGAGGGCCACCAGAACATCATCTGTCAATCCTGGCTGTCCAGAAAATAACAGGGCCTGAGTCTATCATCTTTACATCTTTTTGCATATATGTCAACTGAATTAACAGGTAATACATCATTTTGATAATAATTCTTAATGCTTTTTAACATGGTCAGTTAACTAAATTTTGACATTAAAAATGATATAATTACTTTAAAACATAATTCAGTATCTTTGAGTATTGTTCTGAGTACCTTAACTTCACTGTTTCTTTAAATCCCACAAATGCAATAAATGCTTATTTTTAAAAGTAATTTAACTTTTCTTTCACAATGGATCAGTTTTTCCCTGAGTATAAAATTTTCTAAGATCAAAGGCACAAAACAATGCATTACACAAGAAATCACCTAGAATACTTGACATAAGTAAACACTAAATACATGTTAGTTGATTCTAAACCTAGTTCTCCTCTGTAACATAATCAGAAAATTACCAATGTAATACTTGGCTAGAATGCATAATTATATATCTCTCCAATGGAGCACTACAAAAGTATTATAGTTTATTTTATTATTATTGTTTTTAGAAAGGTACATTAGCCCAACTAAGATATGTCCTCACTAATAACTAGCAGAAATAATTATAACCAACAGTCTATATTTGGGGAGGTAAGAAAAATGGACCAAGATATTTCTATATCACATTCCACTCAAGAAAAAAAAAACAAAAATATCGTATATAATTTAAAAACACAAGGACTGTATATAATTTGTACAAATCTGATATACAATTTGTACAAATCTGATATACTTGTACAGTCCTAGCAAGAAATAAAGGATTAAAATAGTGAAATATACAAACAGAGTAAGACTAAATAAAAGCCAATAATCAAAAACAACTTGAAGAAATTTGTTCCTAATTCGCAGATTTAGGATCGCCATACAACAAAAACATTCATTCTAGAACTAGAGTCAATCCAAATGAGAAGGATGGCCAAAGACCCCAGTTTATTTGCAGGAAAAGACTAAAACACAGCCCACCCCAGTGTGAATATACACAGGCAAAAATTAGAAATACTTTGTTGCATAAAATCAAGAAGGGTTTGGAAAACATAAATATAGATTTACTTGCCAAATCTTTTCACACTCGTACGAGAGGATAACCCTAGTAGCTCAGAGCTAATTTTTGGAAAATCAAAATACGGTTTTACACAGTAAATTATAAACATGTAAATGCTTTACCTAGGAGAAAAGAGGATTGGCTAAAATCATGAAAGATACAATCACTAAAGCTGAATGCTTGTGGTTCATTTGAACCACAAAACACTGGCACCACACTGACCTCAGTAAATTTCTGTAGAGGATCACCAGGAAGGTTTGCTGATCTGAGAGGCTGTCAGTCTGCCCTGGCTCAGAGACAGAAAAGGTCCCTATACAGTCATTCAGTCAAATAAAATTAAGCAAGCTATAGTATTTTTCTGTAGTCTGCAAAGGGAGAAAATAATTCTATGGTGATCAATAAAAAGAAATAGAATCACTCATCTCAAACATTTCCCCATTATAATTGTAAATGAAGCTTCATTTCTCCAGCCATTTAACAAGAATGTATTGAGCGCCTTACCTACTAAGCACCAAAGGCACAAATGTTTAAGAAAATACTCATACTCTTAAACAGCCGTCAAGTACAATAAAGAGGCCGATAATGTGAAAGCCCAATAACTGAGACGGTTACAAGGTTCTGTGAAAACAAAGTGGAGGGGCGATTAGGAGGAGTTTCCTGATAGTGTGTGAAAAAGGCCAGGGTGGCCCTGAAGGAAAGCAGAACAAAGAATGCAAAGACAGAGGGGCTTTACAAAACTTGGGCTAAGGAAAAAATAGCAAGGAGTTGGAGAAGTACGGAAGACACAGCACTTCCACTGCTGTGGAAGATACAGCAGTGATAGCAAGGAATTATTCCTCAAGGTCTAACTAAAAAGGTCTTCTGTGTGGAGCTTCAAAGTATACGGGACAGAAGTCCCCAGGGCACTGTAACGGGGGATTAATAAACAGTTCCCACCACACGTGTAGGAAAAATAATGGAGGCAGGGATGGAGGGAGGGGTGGAGGGAGGGAGGGATGGAAGAAGGAAGGAAGGAAGGATAGTTTTCTTTCTGATCTTCAGTACGACCTGCTCCTTAGCACAAAGAATCCACACAGATTCCACATCGGGACAAGGACAGCATGTAGTTCCTCAAAATCCCCAATCAAGCCACTACTTATTACCTATGTGGGTTATTCTTTGGAATTTTCACAGAGGGAAAAATAACCCATGCTTACAAAACATGTGTTTGTCAAATAATTCATTTACAAAGACACTCAAGATTTTATTTAATATCCCTAAAATACTAATAACCCGATTGAAAAAAAAAAAAAATCCAGCACACTCTTGAGCAAATTACAGGACACTTGAAATGTCTAAACTTGAACTGAAACACATTTTTTAAAATATTATTTTTGTACACAAAAGTTTGAAGTCATTGTTCCTCTACTTGAATTCCAACTGTAGAAATATTAAACGTTATACTCTTCAAAATCTTAAGCAACTATTTTAAAGAACTCATGCTGTATCATGTCTTTGGATTTAGAAAGTTACATATTCAAAGGAACCTTTGGAGCACTGTTTGAAAAAAGACTTTCTTTTCATATATTGCCTTCATGAGCCATAGTTACAGATTATCTTTTTCACAAAAAGAGATAAAATTGAAATGTCATTTTCATTCTTTTCTACTTAAATTTGGAAGGAAACTTAAGCAAAACCAACTTTGCTTCTGCTGTGAATTACATTCTCTCTAATAATAGGTTTATATTTTGAGGAAACAAAACAAAATCCTTGCTTCTATTTCTAAATCTTTTCCCTGAAATATTATTGTTTGAAAATGTCTCAGGCTATGATAGAAATGCCACAATGAACAGACTAAGTGAAGTGGAAAAGGACACAATGAAAAGAGAATGTGCTGAAAGACAGAAAAAGTAAGATTTAGAGACTTGAGATTTTTATTGATTTTTTTTTATTGTGTCACTTTTTCTCCTAAAGACTGCATATACTACTTATATAAAGACTTAGATATTTTCCCTAAACCTATATTGCTGAACAGGATTCACTGACATAAATTTAACTCTTTGTCTTCAGCCTAGCATGTGTAGCAGATACAATGGCCATAATTGTTAAATACTAGTTTATAAACTGGCACATCAAAATTCACTTCCTGACTCCCACTAATGCTCCTAGATTTATAATAATTAGTCCTTTAACCATCTTAAGGAAGATTCTTTCCTTTATTAAATTCAAAGTTAAAACAAGACCAACCTAGACAGCATATTAAAAAGCAGAGACAATACTTTGCCAACAAAGGTCCATTTAGTCAAGGCTATAGTTTTTCCAGTGGTCATGTATGGGTGAGAGAGTTGGACTATAAAGAAAGCTGAGCACCAAAGAACTGATGCTTTTAAACTGTGGTCTTGGAGAAGACTCTTGAGAGTCCCTTGGACTGCAAGGAGATCCAAACAGTCCGTCCTAAAGGAGATTAGTCCTGGGTGTTCATTGGAAGGACTGATGCTGAAGCTGAAACTCCAATACTTTGGCCACCTCATGCGAAGAGCTGACTCACTTGAAAAGACCCTGATGCTGGGAAAGATTGAGGACGGGAGGAGAAGGGGACAACAGAGGATGAGATGGTTGGATGGCATCACCGACTCAGTGGACATGGGTTTGGGTGAACTCCAGGAGTTGGTGACGGACAGGGAGGCCTGCGTGCTACAGTTCATGGAGCCACAAAGAGCTGGACACGACTGAGCGACTGAACTAAACTGAACTGCTTTCCATAGCTTATATCTAATCATTCAGTCCTTCAAGAAAGCTCATTGAGAACTTACTATCTGCCAGGAGCTGTGCAAGAATTTAGAAAAGATATAAAAATTAGCAAGACTCAGTTCCTAAGTAGACTCTGTTAATTACTTATTTAATATCCATCCCTCCCTTTTCTTGCTAAACAAAACTGGATTTTATTTGGGGTGCAAAGTGTCCAGCCCCATTAATCTAGGCTTTTTGCCCTTAATATGGATGGCACCAGTCATATTTTGTAAATGTGGTGGGTAGGGGAGAGCGTATTTGGTTGTCATAAAGATGTAGGGGTCCTACTAGTAATTAGTTGGCAGAGGCCAGGAACACTAGACATACAGCTCTGTGGAGGGAAATCCTGTCTACTAAGAACTCTCCTATATTCTACACAGATTTTTATTTTAATGTGAAAACCTATTATTTGAACCTTGACCCTAATTCTATTGTACATACAAATACATGCAAAACTGGTTTTTTTGCAGTTTTAATGCAAGCTGACTTTTTCAAGAAGCAACCACCATGTATATCAAGGGAGGACCATACTGTGCTTTTTCAGGATTTTACTAAGAGCAGTTCATCATTTCGGTGAAACACCAGTGACTGCACTGCTCCTGGTATTGGAGACACCATCAACCCTGGACCCGTCTGCATTCATTGCGGTCACGTTCACTATGTAAGCATCTGAATATGTCATTATGTCACCTAGTGCAGTCATGCCTAGGAAGGTATGTTTTGAAGTACTTTATTATCAATTACTTTTCTTTAATGGCCTCTTTATATTACAGTTAGGATAGCACAGTGATTTACCTGAAAATATGCAAAAGCATATTATTTGTGATGCTTTACTCAGGATAATAAAGCAGGCATTATAAATTACTTGTTTTGCTTTTTTTTAAGAGGCACTGCATCTAATAGGATAGCGACTAGTGATTTAAGTAAATTCAGCAATTCTCTTCCTCACTCTTCCTGCTTACTTTTTAACCAGAGAAGACCCTGAGATCCAATTCTACTCAAAGATAACCCAAACAGAAGCAGTTGACAAGAAAATGGCCATAATATTAGAGCTGCATCAGCTACTTTGTAACCAAAACGGTAACTCCAAGAGTACTGTCCTGACATCACTGAGCAGTTAAACCAACATCAGCACCACCAATCTGTCCGTTATATGAGAAAAATAAACTACATTTGTTACAGCCACTGTTAATTGGATTTTCTGTTATTTACAGATGTCGACAGTTGGTAAAGAATCTGCTGCAATGCAGGAGACCCCAGTTCAATTCCTGGGTTGGGAAGATCTGCTGGAGAAGGAAAAGGCTACCCACTCCAGGATTCTGGTCTGGAGAATTCCATGGAATCTATAGTCCATGGGGTTGCAAAGTGACAGACATGACTGAGCGACTTTCACTTTCACCTTATATTTCTAACTGCTATAGTACTTTCAGGCCTTCTCGGGGATCCGTAATTAAATATATTATTCATACTAATTAACACCATAAGTGTAATCAGTTCAGTTCAGTTGCTCAGTCCTATTCGACTCTTTGCGACCCCATGAATCGCAGCATGCAAGGCCTCCCTGTCCATCACTAACTCCCAGAGTCCACCCAAACCCATGTCCATCAAGTTGGTGATGCCATCCAACCTCTCATCCTCTGTTGTCCCCTTCTCCTCCTGCCCTCAGTCTTGCCCAGCATCAGGGTCTTTTCAAATGAGTCAGCTCTTCGCATCAGGTGGCCAAAGTATTGGAGTTTCAGCTTCAACATCAGTCCTTCCAATGAACACCCAGGACTGATCTCCTTTAGGATGGACTGGATGGATCTCTTTGCAGTCCAAGGGACTCTTGAGAGCCTTCTCCAACACCACAGTTCAAAAGCATCAATTCTTTGGTGCTCAGCTCTCTTTATAGTCCAACTCTCATATCTGTACATGACTACTGGAAAAACCATAGCCTTGACTAGATGGACCTTTGTTGACAAAGTAATGTCTCTGCTTTTTAATATGCTATCCAGGCTGGTCACAACTTTCCTTCCAAGGAGTAAGCATCTTTTAATTTCATGGCTGCAGTCACCATCTGCAGTGATTTTGGAGTCCACCAAAATAAAGTCAGCCACTGTTTCTGCATCTATTTGCCATGAAGTGAAGGGACCAGATGCCATGATCTTCATTTTCTGAATGTTGAGCTTTAAGCCAACTTTTTCACTCTCCTCTTTCACTTTCATCAAGAGGCTCTTTAGTTCTTCTTCACTTTCTGCCATAAGGGTGGTGTCATCTGCATATCTGAGGTTATTGATATTTCTCCTGGCAGTCTTGATTCCAGCTTGTGCTTCCTTCAGCCCAGCATTTCTCATGATGTACTCTGCATATAATTTAAATAAGCAGGGTGACAATATACAGCCTTGATGTACTCCTTTTCCTATTTTGGAACCAGTCTGTTGTTCCATGTCCAGTTCTAACTGTTGCTTCCTAACCTGCATACAGCTTTCTCAAGAGGCAGGTCAGGTGATCTGGTATTCCCATCTCTTTCAGAATTTTCCACAGTATATTGTGATCCACACAGTCAAAGGCTTTGGCATAGTCAATACAGCAGAAATAGATGTTTTTCTGGAACTTTCTTGCTTTTTCAATGATCCAGTGGATGTTGGCAATTTGATCTCTGGTTCCTCTGCCTTTTCTAAAACCAGCTTGAACATCTGGAAGTTTACGGTTCACGTACTGCTGAAGCCTGGCTTGGAGAATTTTAAGCATTACTTTACTAGTGTAATAAGGAAGAATAAATCTGACTCTATATTGGATCTTTTCTTTTACTTTAACCTTTGTATTCTATGCTTTTGCTTCAAGTTAAGAATGTTGCCTATAGCCTGAGATATACAAGATAGCCCATTCTTCAGTTCTTAGTTTTAAAGTTTTAATGCTTTTCCATTCATATAGAGATAAAAAGTTGCAGAATAACTTATGTCTTGTTGGACGTTTACAGGAACATCCTGACCTGACCTAAGAGGACAGCTGCAAGAACAAAGGATTCCCACACCAAGAAGTTTGCAACAGCCAATAACACCTTCTCCATTTTTAGCACAAAAGAAGCCTGAATTCTAACTCAGGTAAGATGGTTCTTTGGGACACTAGTCCACCACTGTCTCAGTCTACTAGCTTTCCAAATAAAGTCACTATTCCTTGCCCCAACAACTCTTTTTTGATTCGTGGGCCTGTCATGTGACAAGCAGTACAACCTTGAACTCAGGAACATAAGCAAAGCCTAGGACCTAGCATATGGTCTACCTAGACTTCCCACATGCAACTAAATTCTAAATTTCCAGGACCAAACTCAGATCTTCCCTTCCAAACCTGCTCCTGTTCCCCACCCTGGGTCAGCAAGTTAGAAACTACACTGTGTTGTTGAATTCTTCCCTCTTCCTTGGGGAAACAGGTGAACAGACAGCAGGTCATGTAACTCCACCTTCAGATTCTTTCTCGACCCATTTCCCTCTTTTCCAGTTAACCATCACTTCCCTAGCTCAGAACCTCATTACCCTTCTTGTGAAACCCTTCCTCACACATCTCACTGCCTTAAACTCAGGTCCCTTTGAAATCTGTGTTCCATGCTGCCATCAGCTTTATCTAGGAGCCAAACTGAATGATTGGGCTTAAAGCGTCTGTTGCCCGGTTTACTGTTCGGTGTTCTGGATGTGGCTTTCTTGACAGTTGTTTCCTGGTGTTCTCCCACCCTGATGTTGCAAGCCCTAATGAACATTTGCCATTCCTTTAAGTCAGGAAAAACTCTTTACACCTCACTAATTCTGCTCCTGCTGTTTCCTCTGCCAAAAACGCCTTTTCATCTCTTCTCCTCCTGGAGAACTCATGATCAAAACCGAGGTCCAGCTCATCAGTCTCCAGCTCCAGGCAGAATCATTTGCTCCCTTTTCAGGAGTGCACTGTACACTCTATGTCTTTGTGTCTGTCACCCTGTTGGAGTATACATCACTTAACAGCAGTAATACTTCACTTTTATAAAATTCACCAAGAAAATTCGCTGGAAGGAATGTGTTCTATATGTTTTTTATACTAAGCAAATTGCACAATGTGCATGCTAAGTCACTTCAGTTGTATCCAACTCTGCAACCCTGGACTGTAGCCCACCAGGCTCCTCTCTCCATGGGAGTCTCCAGGCAAGAATACTGGAGTGGGTTGCCATGCCCTCCTCCAGGGGATCTTCCCAATCTGGGGATTGAACCCATATCTCTTATGTCTCCTGCACTGTCAGGCAGGTTCTTCACCATTAGTGCCTCCTGGGAAGCCCAAATATCACAATATCTGTCAGTAAATATTTATAGAAAAATAAGTTCCTCAAACAAGCAGTTATATTTCACAACAGAAGTATACAGTTCTGATTCATCAGTTTAATGATTACTTTTCCTGCATCAGACATTAGTTTGCTCCTTTAAACTATAGCATATTTGCAACTTTCTTTCATAACGGGAGTCAAGTGACCTGGGACTTAGTCCTGGCTGTCCCTCTCTAGATGCATGACCTTAAACAATTGATCTGAAGTCTCTCTTTACATGTAAAATAAAGGGTTACATTCCAGCTCTAACATTCTATTATGGATTTTCTTAAATATTTAATATCAATCACACTTTCTTTATACTCCGTACTAGCACTTGAATAAATTGCCTTCTACCATTTTGCCTCCTCCCACCAGCTGAAGTCAAGTGGACCTTAGAAAGTATCACCACAAACAAAGCTAGTGGAGGTGATGGAATTCCAGTTGAGCTATTTCAAATCCTAAAAGATGATGCAGTGAAAGTGCTGCATTCAATATGTCAGCAAACTTGGAAAACTCAGCAGTGGCCACAGGATTGGAAAAGGTCAGTTTTCATTCCAATCCCAAAGAATGGCTTCGCAAAAGAATGCTCAAACTACCGCACAATTGCACTCATCTCACACGCTAGTAAAGTAATGCTCAAAATTCTGCAAGCCAGGCTTCAGCAATACATGAACCATGAACTTCCTGATGTTCAAGCTGGTTTTAGAAAAGGCAGAGGAACCAGAGATCAAGTTGCCAACACCCGCTGGATCACCGGAAAAGCAAGAGAGTTCCAGAAAAACATCTATTTCTGCTTTCTTGACTATGCCAAAGCCTTTGACTGTGTGGATCACAATAAACTGTGGAAAATTCTGAAAGAGATGGGAATACCAGACCACCTGACCTGCCTCTTGAGAAATCTGTATGCAGGTCAGGAAGCAACAGTTAGAACTGGACATGGAACAACAGACTGGTTCCAAATAGGAAAAGGAGTACATCAAGGCTGTATATCGTCACCCTGCTTATTTAAATTATATGCAGAGTACATCATGAGAAACACTGGGCAAAGGAAGCACAAGCTGGAATCAAGATTGCCGGGGGAAATATCAATAACCTCAGATATGCAGATGACACCACCCTTATGGCAGCAAGTGAAGAGGAACTAAAGAGCCTCTTGATGAAAGTGAAAGAGGAGAGTGAAAAAGTTGGCTTAAAGCTCAACATTCAGAAAACTAAGATCATGGAATCTGGTCCCATCACTGAGTGGCAGTCCCATTCGCAGAGGCAATCCCAGGAGCTCTGGGTTGGGAGGTGTGGGGGTGGCAACCTGCTAAGACATCTACCAGCAGACCTCTCTCCTGTCACTGGCCACACTGAACACCCAGAGCCCCTCTCTACAAATGTCAAGTGACCTTCTCTCTCTTATCCCTTCACAGCCCATCAGGATGAGCCACAGAGTTAACACCTTTTTGTCCCTTGACATTTTATTGCTTACCAGTGTGCAGTTTTGAGAAATTTTAAGAAAATTGTTTGGGCTCACTTTACCAATTTTTTCCCAGATTTCTTTATCTCTTTCTTGACTATATAAGATAACAAAGCCTTAATTCCTACTGTTCAAAAACAGGCATCTTTGTCATATAGCTGAATGTAACTGACTTTTGACCTACATCATGCTGAGACTAAAAGCAATAAATATGAAGCTTCCTTACATGTTGCTTCAGGGAAACAATACGATTAAAATGCCAATAAATTAAATCAACCATGAACTCTAGGACAAACTTTATCTTCTTGGCTTGCAAAATCTGTACAGAAACTTCAAATAGATAATGAGACAGCTCTTGGTCCCTTTGTTAGTGAAGGATGCTGGACTGACAATGAGGGTGGATCCCTTTGAGAACAGGGGTCCATGATCAGTGACTCTGCCACATGTGCACACATCTGCAATCAGCAGCCATGCCACGCACATACAGTCAACAAAAATACAGAACAAGTCATGAAGAATGCAGCCCATACCCTTTGGGGAGCCAAATGCAAAGCAGGTAATCATAGACGGAAGTATTTCTGAGGTCCTGTGATCCGAGAGAACTGAAGAAAAGGAGAAAACGCCATGGGATTTTAGTCTCATAAAGTCCTAGTTTTCTAGAACTTGGACCCCCAAAGTAAGAGAAATAACAGGAAATGCTTTGTTTCTGTCAGTAAAACCAGTGAAGCATTTGTCTTCGATCTGGTGATGTTAATAAAAACTACTACAAGTCATAGCAGTCTCTTCCAGAGGAAAGGCAGAGAATATGGCCCTTCTTGAATCAGACAAAATGCAGAAGGCTTCCAGAGACTCTGCTGCAGAAAACTATAAAGCTAGAGATATATAGATTTAATTACGACTTGCTAATACAGGGTTACAGTAAGCTGACTGTATTAATGGGGTTTTACTGCTAAACAGCATGTTTTCCCCCATCTCTCTTCCCCTGAACTGGTTAATAATAAGTTCCAAGGAGCACTCTGGTAGAGATGTAAGTAATTTCCTTTGGAACATGCCTTTTTGTTTCCCTCGCTTTAGCCAGCCCCCCACACCCCATTCTATAAACACAAAAGCCGAAAGACTCACTGAATCGTGCTGCAAACACAGTTCTTATTACAGCCCAAGCCAGGGAGCCCTGTTCAGCAAGTCACTAACTGCAAAATTTGCTATTAAACCTGTCAGACAGACCTGGATGAAACTGTGGGCTTCACTAAACAGCTGTTAAGTTTCATGAGCTTAAAAAGAAAATACCATCTAGCTATGCACTCACTATGAACAGAAACTCACCATTCAGTTTTAAAACCTGATCTGCAGATACTCTTTTCCCCAAATCCTAACATTTGCTCTCTGCTATGAGATGGCTGCCACACAGCACCATCAGCAAACATGAGATAGCACACACACACACACACACACACACACACACACACACACCTGCGCATGCGTGCTCACTTGACAACTGTGCGTGCTCCCTCCTCTTGCAATGGGAGCACTCAGCACCCGTTGCTTTTCAGGCTCCTGCACCTCTCAGTGGTGTCAAGGGGAGATGAATGCGCTGAGCCCTCCCCGTCCCAGTGGTCACACATTAATCAGAGGCGGCAAAAGAAAAGAGTTAAGCCAAACAGATTCATAGTAATGGAGCTTAAACAATTACTCAAAGTGCTTAATCAGTCAATGTAAAATAAAACCCTGGTAGCACTCCATCAGAGCACAGCCAGCTAAATTATCCTGGGGAGAAAGAACACTCATAAAACAAGTTTTCTACAAAGTGGAGAAAGCAAGGTGATACAGCAGATGTTTGACAGCAGGAAATTAAAAAGCCAATTTTAAAAAATAAAAAAAGGAATTAGGGAGACACTTAGAGATGAGTTTGGAGTGTGGAACAACGACAGTGGGGAAAATATATCTCGGTCCAGAGGTGAGAAGGGAGGAGAAAAAAACCTTAAAGAGGCATGGAGCACCAGCTGAAAGTAACTTTTCTTAACAGGAAATTTCTAAATCCAGAAAGGAACTTATTAAAAGACAATCATGCTTATCAGGAGACTGTATGATTTAAAGGATAATGAACACAGACTTAAAGAAAAGATTCTCGGATTCCAGATAAAAACTGCAGAAGAAAATAAAAAGAAAAAGAGAATTGTTACCCCTGGGGAGAGACAAAAAAAAAAAAAAGGCTTGGGAGGACGGAGAAATAAAAGGTACCGCAGCTTGTCTGGGTTTTGGTGATTTATTCCCCATATCTGACTCAAAAGATGAAAAGCCTAAATAGTCAGGTCACTTAAGTCATTGTTATGGGAAATGAGGTGAGGAAACACGGAGTCGGGAATAATCGCCCATAATTGCCTAGAGGTCTGCTCAATCTGTGAAGGATCGGCCTGTTTCCTAAAAGCAGTGTGTGTGATTTCCCTCCAGAGGATGTAGGAAATTGTACCCTTTGAAACAGATGAGAAGTTTTGGATAACATCAGCTTCGCCTGGAAAGCCCCCAGGTAATGAGTCGGCAGCTCGCAGCCTGCACAGCAGTGTCGGATACGTTTAGTAGCAGACGAGGGGAAGTTTGTTGTGACAGCTGGGCAGAAAAACAAGCCTGAAGTTTAGGTGGATCTGCAACAGCAGATGGTGGTTTGGGTTTCGAAAAAGCAAAGACGTCTTCGGATGAGAAGTACACAGAGAGATGAACAAGAGAAAAACGCAGTGCGACGGAAGTAGAGGAGCCAGTGGTGCAGACTTCTCGGCAGCATGTCTGTGTCAGGAAGACCTGCTCTTCGGTGAGAACGCCCACCCAACACAGTTGTACCGTTCGCTTTTACGGCAGTTAAGGCCTAACCAAGAGCTGAAATAATGTACTACTTGCAAGATGCATAGATGCAGAGTAAACTTGAGATATACTCGAAGATGATTTTACTTTCTGTTTGTCCTCCCCGGAGACCAGCATCCAGGCCTCTGTTCCCTCCACCCAGTCACGAAGGCCATCTCTCAGGCTCTGCACAGGTGAGGGCTGTCGGCCACCCACCCGCCCCCCGGTGTTCTGTTCAGCCCGGCCCACGGTGCTTCATTTGTTTATTTCTCATCTTCCCTCTGCCGTCACCACTTGCTCAGAGGCCAACCGCTTCCCCTCACGAGGTGTCACCGGCAGGACAGGAGAGACCTCCTGCCGTCCACGAGATGGTCCAGACCAGCATCAGAAGGAAAAGCCCCTGGTGAATTGGAAGCAGGAAGGTAAACGACAAGTGACAGAGATGACGGCTGAAAATCCTCCAGAACTGACCACTCTGTGATCAAGTTCCTCACTGGATGCAGGCGGAAGCGGGAGATAAAGGGAGTAAGAAAACCAGTACTGACCCTTGCCTCACGTGACTGGGCTCCGTGCTTTCATGTATATTATCTGATTTAATCCTCTTCCTCAATCACAGAAGGAAATAATAATAATTACTTCCAAAACAGAGGTTCAGAGAACATCAGGTGATGTGTTTATGCAATCTGAGTGATTTGCTCATTGTCACTTGAGTACTAAAATGCAGAAGCTTTTCCACTGCTTCTCTGAAGGGGTAACTTTGACTCAACTTTTGAAAAGCCTTGCCTGACTTGATAAGTTTGGGTTGCATGATCCTCCTATAGGTCCCAGTGCTACTCTGTTCCAAGTACTTTCTCCATGGTACGTATCACTCTGCATCATAAATCACCTGTTTCTCAACCTCTGTCTCTAGGCTGAAGGCTCACTGAAGGCAACAGCTGTGGTTCAGTGTCCCTTAGCGCTAAATACAATGCCTGGGCTCTATGTGCTTGAGGAATGCTGGCCAGAAATGAGAGTCCCACCCCATGCTGTCTCTGAATAGTACTGCTTGGAATTTTAATTTAACCAAGTGCTTAGCACACTGAAAAGAGAAGCTGCAAAGATTAAATGTGTCCTACTTTCAAGCTCCTACTGTATAGTCTCAATGGTACTAATGCCATTATGTGGAACATGTTTATGGACTTGTGAAAGAAACAGGGTGTTTAAATGCAAGTGACTATACAATGCCACGGTACTTGCTATTCCCTGGTTGAAAATGAATGTTAGGTGGAAATGTTTGTGTCTGATAGTAGGGTTTTTTCCCAGGTTCTATTCCATAGAGTAATGAGAACACTGTAAGTTTAGTCTTCACTCTTAGAGTCCCACAGACACCAATCATTCCCATGCAATATCACAACTTCAAAATGTATAAGGTGCTCTGAACTTTGGTGGAATCTTTCTTTTAGAGATGGGAACAAGAAGAGACACAAATTATCAATACCTCTTAGCCAGTGTTTTCAGGAGACATTCTGGTTTCTGCACCGTAGAACCCATGCAACTATTTCAGCAATTATATTCCAATGCCTAACTCCAAAGCAAAAAATATGTAACTTAACCACCAGGAATGTGTGTACTAAGTTCAAGCCCAGAGCAGAATGACTGTGTCTGAGTTATCACCCCTGAAACCCTATCAGTTAATAAAGTCTAATCAATCCAGAAAACCAGTGTAAAAAGGTCAGCCAAACAACTATGTTCAGACTGAAGCAAATCTGCCTCTAGTTACTTTTCCCTCTTGTTCCAAACACATCTAAGTACAGACTTTCATAAAGGCATGTGCAAAGGCTGGTTTTACTGAATTCCACACCCAGTGGGGATAGCAAATTGTGGATTTAAAAAAAGTAACCTCTAGCTACTAGAACCAGACTTGAATGTGCATTTAATTCAAAGGTACTGAACTCTATGAAAAAAAGCTCAACCATTCTCAATTTGCCATGGTATTTTGTGGTTCCATGCTGAAATATCCAGTCTGCCAACACTGTAAGGAATCTCCTCTTGGTCTCCTCACTGGCTTGACTGGATATTTCCTAAAGCATACAAGAAAAGAGTTGCCCAAATGCTACTGGGATAGTGGAAATTCTAATAGGCCTGAAAGCTGATGGCTAATATTCTTGTATTTTTCACCTTATTTTTTGAGTCTTCATACCATTAGTCCAAATGTTTTTAGCCACTTTTTAAAGCAGCTTTATTGAAGTATAATTAACATATAGTAACACTGTGTATTTAAAATACACAATTTGATGAGTTTTGACATATGTTTAAACTCATGGGACCATCACAATTAAGATAATGAACATATTCTTTAAAACTTCCAAAAGTTTCTTCATCCCCTCTGCTTGACAATCCCTCCCTTCTACTCCACGTTGAACCCTTTTACCCTAGCCCAAGGAAACCACTGATCTGCTTTCCATTAATAAACATTAGTTTGCATTTAGTAGAATTTTATATAAATGGAAGTATATAGTATGTATTCTTATGGCTGGCTTCTATGACCCATCATAGCTATTTTGAGATCCAGCCACATTGTAACATGTAAGGTCATTTCTTTTTATTGCTGAGTAAAATTTCATTATTATGGGTATACTGCAGTTAATGTATCCATTCAAGTGTTGATAGATATTTCGGTGGTCTCCAGTTTGGGGCAATGACAAATAGAACTAGTATAAATATTTGTGCAAACTCTTTGTATGAATATATGCCCTAGTAATGGAATGACTGGACCATGAATGTATGTTCAACTTTTTTTAAAAGATGCCAAATTGTAGTAGAGCCTGAAGTCAGGCAGGTTGATTCCTCCAGTTCCATTCTTCTTTCTCAAGATTGCTTTGGCTATTTGAGGTTTTTTGTATCTCCATACAAATTGTGAAATTATTTGTTCTAGCTCTGTGAAAAATACCGCTGGTAGCTTGATAGGGATTGCATTGAAT
Source organism: Capricornis sumatraensis (assembly GCF_032405125.1). Classification (NCBI taxonomy): domain Eukaryota; kingdom Metazoa; phylum Chordata; class Mammalia; order Artiodactyla; family Bovidae; genus Capricornis; species Capricornis sumatraensis. The sequence goes on from NC_091079.1 coordinate 86,287,788, forward strand.
CTATAGATTGCTTTGGGTAGTATATTCATTTTCACTATATTGATTCTTCCGATCCATGAACATGGTATATTTCTCCATCTATTAGCGTCCTCTTTGATTTCTTTCACCAGTGTTTTATAGTTTTCTCTATACAGGTCTTTAGTTTCTTTAGGTAGATATATTCCTAAGTATTTTATTCTTTTCATTGCAATGGTGAATGGAATTGTTTCCTTAATCTCTTTTTCTATTTTCTCATTATTAGTGTATAGGAGTGCAAGTGATTTCTGTGTGTTGATTTTATATCCTGCAACTTTACTATATTCATTGATTAGCTCTAGTAATTTTCTGATGGAGTCTGTTTTTCAAAGTGATTGTGCCATTTTACATTCCCAACTAATAGTATATGAGAGCTCTAGTTCTTTCATATCTTTGCCATACTTGGCATGGTCAGTCTTTTCTTATTTTCCTAATGGTGGCTTTGTAGTTTTATTTTATATTTCTCTAGTGACTAACAATGCTGAGTATATTTTCATGTGCTTATTTGCCAACCACATATCTTTTTTGATGAAGTATATATTCAAATCCTTTGCCTATTTTTTATTGGGTTATTTTCTTATTAGTCAGATCTCATAGCTCTTTATATATTCTGGATATCAGTTCTGTATCAGATCTATGACTTCCAAATATATATATATTTTTTCCCCATCTGTGATTTGTCTTTTCATTTTCTTAACAGTGTCTTTTGCAGAACAGAAGTTTTCAATTTTGAAAAAGCCCAATTTATCAATTTTTCCCCAAAACTTATTATAAAGCTAATGTAATCAAGATAGCATGGTACTGGAGTACAAATGATCAATAGAGCAGAACAAAGACTACAGAGATCAACTCACATTTATATAAACAACTGCTTTTCAACCAAGACCCAGAGGCACTTCAGGAAAGAGAGGAGGTTCTTTTCACAAAACTGTTGCTAAAACAATTAAATACCTATACAAAACAGAAGAAAATTCTCACTTCAATACATATATCATGAGTTCAATTATGTTCCCCTCTCAATTCATCTGTTGGGGACTTCCCTGGTGGTCCAGTGCAATGAACCATGCAATGCAGAGGACATGGGTTCGATACCTGGTCAAGGAACTAAAATTCCATATGCTGAGGAGCAACAAAGCCCGCATACTACAATTACTGAGTCCACATGCCACAAATGGAGTCTGTGTGCCACAACAAAAGATCTCACATGACACAACTAAGACCCAGCACATCAAATAAATAAATATTTTTTAAAAAGTTCAAGTCCTAACTTGCAGTACTTCAGAATGTGACTGTTACTTAGAGAGAAGGTTTTTAGAGGGTTAATTTAAAATTCGGTCATATGGGTGATCCATAATACAGCATGACTCATGTCCTTATTAGAAGAAGTCAGAACTCAGATATGCATAAGGGAAGGACCATGTGAAGGTGAAAACAGCCACCCAGAACCCAAGGGGAAAGGCCTCAGGAAAAGTAACCCTGTTGATACTCCAACCTTAGGCTTCTGGCCTCCAAAATTGTGAGAAAATAAATGAATTGTTTAAGCCACTCAGTCTGCAGCACTTTGTTATAACAGCCCTAACAAACACCCAAAACTTTCACCATATATAAACATTGACTCAAGATGGATCACAGATCTAAATTTAAAACTTAAAACTATATAACTTCTATATAAAAAATATTTGTGACCTCGGTTACAAAAAGATTTCTAAGATACAACATGAAGTAAGATTCATAATGAAAAAACTGATAACTTGGGCTCATTTTTTAAGCATTTTTCCTTAAAAACAATCTTATGCAGAGCCCCTATATATAGAAGAGATATAAACAGAGCTTCTTTTGAAGAGGCAAGGATCCCGGATAGTTTCCTTAGTCCTTCCGTCACCTTCCTTTGTGTGAGAAAGATGTCTCTGAGACATCTCTGCAGAACACAGAGCTCAAGAATAAAAAGTGGAAGCCATTAGATTTTATTAACAGGATGTTTGGATCTGCCCAAAATAATAACCACTGTTTGGATCTCACTGTTTGGATCTGCCCAAAATAATAACCACTAGCTTTTATTGTGAAGAGGGAAGTGGCAACCCACTCCAATACTCTTGCCTGGAAAATCCCATGGACGGAGGAGCCTGGTGGGCCACAGTCCATGGGGTCGCTAAGGGTCGGACACAACTGAGTGACTTCACTTTCACTTTTCACTTTCATGCATTGGAGAAGGAAATGGCCGCTCACTTCAGTGTTCTTGCCTGGAGAATACCAGGGACAGGGGAGCCTGGTGGGCTGCCGTCTCTGGGGTCGCACAGAGCCAGACATGACTGAAGCAACTTAGCAGCAGCAGAAGCAGCTTTTATTGAGAGGCTATTTAGGCGTTATGTAATGTGATAGATACTTTATTATTTGCTTTTTTTTCTTTTAATCCCATGATGTAGATGTTATTTATATTCACACATGAGGAAAATTAAGGCTCTCATGGCTGGTACATTTCACAGGTGAAACCTGAACCCAGATCTGACCCCCATGTCCATTATCTTTCAGGGACACCTCACAGTATCTTGAAATCAAACATTAAAGATAAGAACCTAGAGTTTTGTGGCCATCAACCAGTTGTACAAAATAACTGTCAATTCTAAAACATGAAATTATTTCCCCAGAAAAATAAACTCTAGCTAAAAATAATGTATTATAAACATCCTGATAGACTTCCAATAAAGCCACGCCAGCATGTGATAGTGTGCTCTAGGGGCAGGTTTTTTGGCAAGTCCCTTCTCCCAGGCATACACACACCCATACCTTCACTACTATTAAGCAAGTGGTGCATGGGGGCGTTGCAGCTGATAAATTCCATTTGTTTAAAAGCCTAGCTAGGGGCTTCCCTGATGGCTCAGCGGTAAAAAATCTGCCTGCCACTGCAGGATTTAATCCCTGATCCCTGGCTCAGGAAGATCCCCTGGAGAAGGAAATGGCAACCCACCCCAGTATTCTTGCCTGGGAAATTCCATGGACAGAAGAGCCTGTCAGGCTATAGTCCATGGAGCTGCAAAAGAGAAGGACACGACTCAGTGACTAAACAACAACAAAAGGCCTAGCTAAGCTAGTTTACTGTGGTCTATACAGGAGAGGGTTAGGATAGCAGTGGTGATGAATATATTAATATCACACAAAGAGTAAAGAGATGGAGCCCTGATAAGATTTGATACTATTAGTAGAGGTAACAGTTAAAATAATATCTGAAAGTGAAAGCTGTTCAACCATGTCCAGGTGTTTGCCACCCCATGGACTATACAATCCATGAATTCTCCAGGCGAGAATACGGGCATAAGTGCTAGCCGTTCCCTTCTCCAGGGGATCTTCCCAACCCAGGGTTCAAACCCAGGTCTCCCACATTGCAGGCAGATTCTTTACCAGCTGAGCCACCAGGGAAACCCCAAATAATATCTACTCCTCCTCAAGTCATAGGGACTTAATATCACATGGCACCCCACTCCAGTACTCTTGCCTGGAAAATCCCATGGATGGAAGAGCCTGGAAGGCTGCAGTCCATGGGGTCGCTGAGGTTCAGACATGACTGAGCGACTTTACTTTCACTTTTCACTTTCATGCATTGGAGAAGGAAATGGCAACCCACTCCAGTGTTCTTGCCTGGAGAATCCCAGGGACGGGGGAGCCTGGTGGGCTGCCGTCTATGGGGTCGCACAGAGTCGGACACGACTGAAGTGACTTAGCAGTAGCAGTATCTCATTTAATTCTCACAACTCTGGAAGCTAGGTATCAATAGCATAGTATTATAGATGAAAGAGAGGCTTAGAAAGGATAAATGGTGGGGTCACACAGTGAATGAGGGACAGAGTCGCAATCTGCACCCAAATTTGTGACTGCAGAGCTGATTCTCTGAACCCCTGCTACAGGGTGTCTCTCTCACAGAGAAAGAGCACAGAAAACAGAAAACTTCTCCACCCTGAGTGATTTCTCTTACCTCTTTGTCCCTTCACTCTAGTTCCCTAGGGTAGGGCAGTCACACCCCTGGTCACCCTACAGACCCTACAGAGGGGGATCCCATTGAGGAAGTAAATGTAAGGCTTCTGGGAGAGGAATATGTGGGGTGCTGAAAGGGGTGGATGGTGCAGAGAGCCAGAGGGCGACGAGTCTGCAAGGCAGTTTATCTGCATGTGATGGCATCACAGGCTTCAGGCCGACCTAGGCATGTCAAGCAGACATGCAGCCTTCTTCCCATGAGCCAAATACCCAGCCTGGCCAGGCCTCCTTGCTCAAAACCACCTCACACCAAAAAGGCCTTAGAAAGAACAGGAAAACGCTTGTCACCTACGACCTCCTCACTTTGTCACTAGAGCATGAGAGACTCAGTAGGGAGGTTTTCACCTGAAACAGCTACGTATTTCCTAAGACGTCTCAGACAAAATGCTCAGCCACACAACAGTTTAATCAACACACATCCTGAGACTTTTATAGCTTTAGTTTTTCTTGTTAGAAGACTGTGCCTCTCTCTGACATAATTACAAGTTCCATATTTTTGCCCTAAGGCTAAAATGTAAATCATTTCCTGGTACACCACAACTTCCCAGCACTGACTATATAAGGGAAGGCTGCATAGCATTTAAAATTAAAAACATCATTTTCCTGAATGTGTGTGTCATTATGATGTTTACCAATGTGTTTTTGCAGCTTAAGTCCCAGTTCTTATGTATTTCAGTCAAAGACCTGCTGGCATCATGATAGAAGCTAAGCACTGTAGCCTAAAACTTGCCAATTTTTCTTCTCTTTGGCTTCTCTGAGTTCCTTCATAGGATAATTTATGGGGCTCCAGAATATTGATTATAATGCTTATAACCAGCAGGGGCTAAATTCTTCTCAGTTGGTTAAAGTCCTCCTTTGGGCCCTGAGAAATATTGCTCCCTCCCATTAGCCATGAGAGCATCGCCACTGACAGACCTGGGAAAAAAATCCTGACTCCTCCACTCATAAGCTTGCAGAAAGTTCTTTCACCTCTCTGAACCTGTGTTTCCTCCTTCACAGTATGGGAATGGTAACATCGGATTTCTAGAGTTCTCAAAAGTGACACAGGTTGCCAACAGCCTCTGGGCATAAAATCAGTGTTCAGTACACGCTAGTTCCTGTCACTTTCTCTGCCCCTCTTATACACACAGCTCTCCCAATTCTACCCCGACAATAAATCCCAGGTTTGTAAGAGTCATAGGGAGGAGAATGAAATTTGTAATCATAGCTCAGGAAATCATTAGAAACGGCACAGCCTCTTAAAAGCTAGGCAGTGTTGAACATCCTCACTGGCTGTGTCCAATATAAAGCTAAGAGGGAGCAAGTAGCTAAGAGCTTGGGTTATGAAACCAGAGAAACCTAGGCTCAAAGTGCAGCCCTATCAGTGTGAGCTGTGTGACCTTGGTCAAGTTGCCTAACCTGTCTAAGCTGCGGTTCCCTTGTGTGCAGCTGGGGGGATAACATGGCTGGATCTGCTGTGCTAGGAAGAGAATTAAGTGGCACCATGAAAGGACTCCCCTGGTGGTCTAGTGGTTAGGTCTTCACCTTCCAACATAAGGGATGCGGGCTTTGATCCCTGGTTGGGAAGCTAAGATCCCACATGCGTCGGGGCCAAAAAAATCAGACTATAAAACATAATCAATACTGTAACAAATTCAATAAAGACTTTAAAAGTGGTCCACACCAAAGGTAAAAAAAATGACATCATGAATATAAAAGTTCTAACACAGTGGTTGGTGGTGGTGGTGATTCAGTCTCGAAGTCGTGTCTGACTCTTATGACCCCATGGACTGTAGCCCACCAGGCTCCTCTGTCCATGGGGTTTCCCAGGCAAGAACAGTGGAGTGGGTTGCCATTTCCTTCTCCAGGTGGTGTTCCCAACCCAGGGATCGAACCCCAGATTCCTGCATTGCAGGTGGATTCTTTACCAACTGAGCCATCAGGGAAGCCAACACAGTGGCTGGTCTGCTGCAAACACTCAGTGATCGCTTTCTTCACTAATAGCGATAGGAAGCACACCCTTGTCATCCTCGCCAGAGACCTAGCTCCGGGTCCCCATGCTGCCACCTTGCTTGCTGCAGGACTCTGGACGAGTCACTTAAACCTTCTGCACCTCAGTCTTCTCATCTATAGAACAGGAATGAGGATAGACTCCCTACATCCTTCAGCATTGTTGAGAGTATCAAGTAAAATAATGACCATAAATCGCCACAAAAAATATGATACAGAAATTTCAGAAGCTATGATTATTATAATACTAAATGTTATGGAAATGCTAATGGATACTAATCATAAGGTTCTTAAGTTCATCCAGAAAAAGTTGGTCTGAATAGGGCTTAACTGAGTGCAAAAAAAAAAAAAAAAAAATCAAGCCAGAAGCATCCATTAGTCAGGAAATCACACTTCAAAGAAGGGTTTTAATGCTTCATACATATTTATGTGGTCTATTTCTGACTTTGGAATTCAACAGCCCATTTTTCTAATACTAAAATCTCTTCTTTCACTGGAGGTTCAGGGGAAAGAAAAGAAAGGAAACAAGAGAATAAGCTGAGCTCGGTGAAGGCAGATTAAAGGCAGGACAGGGACGAAGCAGGGAGAGGCTGGCCATCCCCCACAGCCCCGGAACAGCACGCTTATTGGCTTGGTCCCAGAAGACAGGTGAGGCAGCACATGCTTCCCCCACCAGGAGATCAGAAAGCAAGAGGGTGAGGCCTGCATAGTAGGTGTCTGGGTTCCAGATTCTCCTTAGAAAACATAATCCCACTTTGTCCTTTTTCAAGCTTTGGTGGAAGAAAGAGGAGTAGAAGCTATCGGCCCTTCATGAAGTTTATCAGTAAATAAATGCTGAACATCCACTGAATGGGAAATACAGTGAAGACTTTTTTTAAGTCTTAACTTAAAAAAGTTAAACTGGTGGCTCAGCTGGTACAGCATCTGCCTGCAATGCGGGAGACCTGGGATTCATCCCTGGGTTGGGAAGATCCCCTGGAGAAGGGAAAGGCTACCCACTCCAGTATTCTGACCTGGAGAATTCCATGGACTGTATATAGTCCATGGGGTCACAAGGAGTTGGACATGACTGAGAAACTTTCACTTTCAAGACAACTTTGATCTTCAAGAAAGTAGCTCATGGTCTAATTGGTGATTCAGTACCTAAGATACTCATCCGTGCAAGTGATAAACCAGGATGTAGAACCAATAAGAAGACTCAAAAAAACGTTCAGGGGAAAAAGTTGAGAGATCACCCAAGATGAGTTAAGTGAAAGAGAATCCAGCCTCTGAGGATGAATTAAAAACACAAAAATAAACATAAAACAAGAAAACTTTATAATAAAAATAATAATAACTAAAAAGAAAACCAAAAGCCACCTGAGATCCCTAGTTCATCAAAATTCAGTAACAGGCTAATGACTGGTCTCCTTAGCATGGTAGTAAGCTAGATGTACTTAACAGGGCTTCTCCTCACTTCTTCTTATAAAAACCACATATAATAGCTGGTAAACGCAAACCCAAACCCAAACCCAAACACAAACACAAACACAAACACATGTAATAGATGGTAAAGTACAGAAACCAAAGATCAGAAGGGATAATCAATCACTATGGGTATCACAATTCCATTAAATGAAGCCTCAGTAGGAATGGGTTAGGAAGAGTGTCCTTAGACTATGCATCACAGGCTTCATCTTTAAATCCAGACGAAGGATGGTCCAGAGAACAAAGGAAAAGATCTCTATCATCTCAAAAGCCAGCACCAAATATTAGAATACAAGAGCTGCAGTGGTCAGAAGTTCTCATAGGACAGCTTCCTGTCTACTGGCTCTGTCTAGACTACTTTGCTAAGAGACCTCAGCTCTCCTAACTTAGCAACATAATGAATATAGGTGGAAGCGAAGTTCTTTTAGAAAAAGTATCATAAATAGGAACAAAGACAGGAAGAGTTCACATTCTGGGATGACACATTAAGAGTATTTAATGTTTTATACTATTTTAAAAACTGCAAATAACATGTAACCTTATAGTTTCAAAAACTGCAAGAGCTGTATTAAGAGGATATTAACTGTAATCCATCTAAATCCTTGATAGGTGAATGCCTGCTAGATATAAAAATAAGAAATAAAGAAAACATGAAATTAAACTTTTACATTATATCTGAGCCAAACAATGTGAACAGTAAGTAGAGTGAAAAATAATTCACCTATTCTTTTTATTAATAAGAACAAATCCTGGCTAGATTTGATATAATTCAGGAATAAATAAAGTAGGAAAAGAGCCAATAATGGGCTTATGAAAAACAAAAAGCCTTCAGCAAAAGAAAAAACAATGTCCTAAAACCTAAAAGAAAGAGAAACTAAAAAAAGTTTTCTACAAGTGAAAAATTAAATCTTATTTTGTCCTCTTCATAAAGATGTAAAAGGTCACCATCTCTATCAAGCAAAATCAGAACACAATAATTAGAGAATAAACTGCCAAAAGACTTGGCTAAAATAGGAAGATATTAGAAACCCAAAATGCAATTGGGGATTTTAAAACATATTAACAACAATGAAGAATAGAATGACATTGCATAAAATGGAATTTGTGATAGAGTAACACTTTTCAAAATTTCAAGTGCACATGGATCCCTTAAGGCCCTTCTTAAATATAAATTCTGACTCAGCAGTTCTAGAGGGGAACCCAAATTCTGCACTCCTAACAAGCTCCTGGGAGATGTTGAAACTGCTGCTTGTTAGACCAGGTACACAACAAAAATACAGAGAAAAAGTTTGAAAAATTCTGCCAGAATACAGAGAAACAAAAAACTACACAAAGGAAGATGACAAGTAGGATGAACACAGAATATATACTCAACACCACCTACACGTTTGCTAAATGGAAAAAAAAAATAAGATTAAAAGCAATAAACAAACAAAATTTGTCTCAACTTTAGAGGGGTCGATGAAAGAAAAAGACACTGTTCAAAATCATTGTGGAAAATCATACCTAGAAAATTTTCTGAATTTCACCCTGAAAACACACACACACACACACACACACACACACACACACACACACACACACACATCCCAGATCCAGGCAACAAAACAACTGCCACAAAGGGAAATAGAGAGGGAAAAGGATGGAAAGAAGCAAAAGGTTGGTCTCAGACTTCCCCACCCAAAACATAGGAACAAAGGGGTACACATTTACACACACATTTTACAGAAAAAAGCTGTGCCCAAAGAATATACACCAGGGCAAGTTACTATGCTCATCCCAAAGCAGCAGAACAGCATCTTCAGATATGAATATGTTTAGCAAATATGATATACACACACTTGCTGAAAATACTACTTACACATATTCTGCCTGTAGGGTCTAATCAAAATTAAGAATTGATTAATAGGAAAGTCACCATTTTAAAATACTATTAGTGAGTATTAATCCAACTGAACACTGCTTACAATCAACAAATTAAAAGAAAATGAGGCTGAATAAAGCTATATCAGCCAAAAGTAGAAAAAATGAAAGGGAAACGGTACTGTACATACAAAACATAAAGGAACTCAAGACAAAAACTATTAACTAGAAGAAAGCACATTTAACATTGAAAAAAAATTACACTGAGCTTTATTTCCATATGAGGAAGCAGACAAATTACTTACAAATAACTCTTCCCTCCCATGAGCCCTCTGAAATGCCAGTTTCAAAAAACTACAAAAGAAAATAAAAGCAGAAAATATCTGGAAAAAAAGAATAGAATAAAAAAACTTTCAAACTTGAAGATATCTGTCTTTAGGTTAAAAGAATCCAGGAATGTTCACTAGGAAGAGTAGAAAAACAATTCTTAGTCACTTTTGACAAAAGCACAATACTGATGTTATAAAGAAAATCTTAGAGCTTCCAGAAGGAATAACTCAGATTACCTAGAAAGTAAAGAGAATCCACTTGGCCTCACACTTTTATCAGGAATGGTACATGCTAAAAGACAAATGAAAAAGCAAAGAAGCAATACTTTCAAATTGCTAGGAAGTTATTTTAAATCTAGAATTCTATACCTAGCAAAATATCAGTCAAGCATTAGGTCAAAACAAAGATATTTTCAGAAAAACTTGGACCTAGAAAGTTTATCTTTGATATACCTTTTCTGAAAAAAAAAAATCATTTGAGTATGAACTACAAGGGGGGAAAATGGAATAAAAATAAGGATGTAATAAAATAATAACTACAGAATAAAATATAGGATATAAGGAATAAGTGGAACAAATCCAGAAGTGAAATTAAGAAAAATTCTAGGGTGCTAGCTATAGACAGACCTAAAAATTATGTCAATATAAACTAAAATATTTAAAAATACCATGACTATCAGTTGCCATATATTGTATATGGTTAGAGTGGCATGTGCTTCTTTTAAGAAGAAAGACAATCAGAAATTCTAAAAGGAAAAAGCAAAACCGTTTTCTAAGAATGGTCCACATATGAAACAAGTTAAATCATTGAATGAGTCTGAGTAATAGATGAAATATTAAAAGAGAAAGAATCCATTTAGCCTTGTCTTTGGAACATTCACCTTCAAGGGGCATATATGTTGAACTGCACTATCTTCTCTACATATTCAATATTCCTACCAAATATACAGTGAATATTTATATGACTTATTATATTAAAATGCCATCTATCAACTTTTAACTTTCAATCTATAGACAAAGTATGGAAGGGTCATTCATTATAACTAGAGAACAAAATGCTCTAAGCTTTCTCCAAACAAAAGCGATAACATAATTGGATGGCAGAAAAAGAGAGGCACAAAAGATGTTAAATTGGGAAATTAATTTCCAAATCATAAATAACAGCATTAAAAAATGTTTAAAATGTATGAATCAAGAAGTTACAGTTTAACTGCTTTTTTAAATTATAAAGGTTAATAAAACATTAAAATTAGGAATTTGAGCAGAGGTAAAGTTTGTGTAAATAACTTAAATCTTAATCTTTTATATTGAAAAGTCAATATGTAATATTAAGTTAATAAATTAAGAATGAAAGATATAAACCTATAAGATTTATATAAGATTAAAACTTATGGAAGTAACCACTTAGAAAAATAAAAATAATTACAATTTAAGTGTGACATTGTAGGTGGGGAATTTGAAAAAATATTTTACTTATCATCTGATGTCCTTCTCTATTACTTGAATTCTTATTTCCAGGTATAGGTACGAAAGGTTGTTGCTGAACCACGAAAAGATGCCGGGATTCCTGGCCTCTGGAGGAGAAGAATTCAATCTGTGGCCAAAGATGAGGCTTGGTCACTCAGAGCTTTTGTGCAATAGAGTTTTAGTAAAGTATGAAAGGGATAGAGAAAGCTTCTGACATAGACATCAGAAGGGTGCAGAAAGAGTACCCCCTTGCTAGTGTTAGCAATGGAGTTATATACTCTCCAATTAGTTATTACAGTGAATCAAAAGAATGTCTGGAGGTTGTAAAGACCTCACTAGACCTACTCCCATAATTTACATCTCAAGATAACAGGATTAGCCAGGTTTTCTCCAGAGACTGTCCTCAAGCAGGATACATTATTGGTATATAATCCTAAGGAATGTAGAGGGAAAAAAGTTTGTCCTTTCTTCCTCCTTGAGAATTCCAGACCCCTCTCTCCTTGGGGACCCCTGGACTTCTTATCAACCTGCCTAGGAAATGACTCTCTCAGATATTACTTTTAGAATTTTTTTAAAGAAGCAAAAGTTAGACTCTTAAATAAATATATAAGAATAATTAAGCTTTATGTACATAAAATATAAAACACAAAAATTATCAGAAATAAAAATAAAAATTGACAAAAGTTAAATTTGAAAAAGAAAGCAATTTACTACTCTCTGTAATAATAGGTCAACTAAATAACAACAAACAAAAAATGTTTTGATTAATAATTATATACTTTGGGCCTCTAAAGACAATACAACTTAAAATATCCACGAAATATTTATAAAAATTGACCATGTAATTGATCACATGATGTATGTCACAACTGTTCAAAGAGTACAGAGCATAAACTACATTAATCACAATGCAATAAAAATAGAAATGAATAAATAATTTAACATCTTGTGAAAAAGTTTTAAAGCCACAGTCCTATTACTGTATTAAATGAGAAATTAAATTAAAAGTAGGTCCTCTACAAAATAGAAATAGAGTTACAGATGTAAAAAACAAACTTATGGTTATCAAGTGGTAAGCGGGGAAGGGATAAATTGGAAGATCATCTACACACTACTATACATAAAACAGACAACTAATAAGGACCTACTGTTTAGCACAGGGAACTCTGTTCAATGTTATATAGTAGCCCAGATGGTGGGGGAGTTTTGGAAGAGAACTGATATATGTATATAGATGGTGGCGTCCCTTTGATGTCCACCTAAAATTATCACAACACTGTTAATCAGCTATACTCCAATATAAAATAAAAAGTTAAAAATATAAAATAAGAAATACTCTATGGTGGCCTACATAGTGAAAGCATCTAAAAAAGAGTGGATATATGTATATGTATAACTGATTCACTTTGCTGTACACCTGGAACTAACACAATATAGTAAATCAACTATCTGTTTTTGTTGTTGTTCAGTCACTAAGTTGTGTCTGACTCTTTGCAACCCCATGGACTGCAGCATGCCAGGCTTCCCTGTTCTTCATTATCTCCTGGAGTTTGCTCAAATTCATGTCCATTGAATCAGTGATCTATCTAACCAACTCATCCCCTGCTGCCCTCTTCCCCTTTTGCCTTCTTTCCCAGCATCAGGGTCTTTTCCAAAGAGTTGTCTCTTCACATCAGGTGGCCAAAGTATTGAAGCTTCAACATCAGTCTTTCCAATGAATATTCAGGATTGATTTCCTTTCAGATTGCCTGGTTTGATCTCCTTGCTGTCCAAGGGACTCTCAAGAGTCTTCTCCAGCACCACAGTTCGAAAGCATCAATTCTTCGGCATTCAGCCTTCTTTATGGTCTAACTCTCACATCCATACACTACTACAGGAAAAACTAAAACTTTGACTGTAAGGATCTCTGTTGGCAAAGTGATGTCTCCGCTTTTTAATACACTGTGTCTGGAGAAGGCAATGGCACCCCACTCCAGTCTTCTTGCCTGGAAAATCCCATGGACGGAGGAGCCTGGTAGGCTGCAGTTCATGAGGTCGCTAAGAGTTGGACACAACTGAGTGACTTGACTTTCACATTTCACTTTCATGCATTGGAGAAGGCAATGGCAGCCCACTCCAGTGTTCTTGCCTGGAGAATCCCAGGGACAGTGGAGCCAGGTGGGCTGCCGTCTATGGGGTCACACAAAGTCGGACACGACTGAAGCGACTTGGCAGCAGCAGCAGCAGCAGGTTTGTCATAGCTTTCCTTCTAAGAAGAAAGCATCTTTTAATTTAAATTTTGATTTAATTTAAATTTACTATATGCCAATAAAATTTTCCTTAAAAAGCAGGTCTTTTTCAAACCTAACAAAAATAAAAACTAAGCATAAAGGTATTCATTCCTGATAAAGCCATTTAAGAGTAGCTCTGGAACAAACACAAGGAATTGGGAACTGTAGTTGGGGATTGATGAGTAGATGACTGGGCCAGGGGAAGGAAGGAGACTCAGTTTTCTTTGCAAGTCTTTTAGTAAACTTTGAATACTGCACTATGTGCATAAAGGACTACAAATACACAACTATTTTAAAATTAAATTAATAGGCTTATGTTTATCACTAGTCAAGAATTTTGTTTAAATAAACTTTTCAGTCAACTTAAGAAACTAGACAAAAAGAAAAAGCAAAACAACTGTAAGAAACATAGGAAAAATAAAATAACAATCTAAGCAGAAAACCAATAAAATAAATAGATGGATAGGTGGACAAACAGATAAGTAGAAGGGGTGATTATCTGGGCAGGAAAAGTTTTTAAATTGAGGAAGTTATGACACACTAAATAAAAAAGAAAGAAACAAAATTAGAAGGAAAGTAGGGGGAAAAAATAATTTACCATTTACAAAGTGCTATATACTATAATTCAAATATTTGGCATAGATCATTTCTTTCCATTGTGTTTACCAACAAATAAGAACATGTCTTATCAATTAACAAAAATTCTACACATTTACATTTTAACCAGTTTAGAAATCTCAATAATATGAACCATTTTATAGAAATATGAATTAATAAAATTGATTCAGTGGAATAAGAAAGTTGAATATTCATGGAAGACACTGCTAATGTTATCAAGAGATAATTTGTGAGACTGGTTCCAGGCCAAGACAATGCTATGGGCAAGGCTTTGAAAGTTTTCAAGAAACTAATTAATATCTATATTGTATAATCTATTCCAGAGCATATAAAATTATGAAAGGTTATCCCAATTCACTTTGAGATGTTAACATAACTCTAACGCTAAAATTTGAAAATCAGTAATATATTCTAAAGAGGGTTCCGTGGATATTAGTGTCTAAGTTTCTAAGGGGAAAAGTCTATGCATTAGTTTGGAAAACACTCTCTCAGAAATTTACAGCACGTATTAATTAACATATTAAAGTCTCTGAGAGGCCAGAAGCAAAGACAGTTCTTTAAGTGTTTTAATCTGTCTTTCTTAAATGTGTTTGACCGTGGAAACTTTTTTCCCCCTTGTAATATTCCTTCTAGAAAATACTTCAACTAATGATACTCCAGAAACAATTCATTTACAGATACAGTTGTGAAAATCCTAAATAAGAGACCAGTGAATTTAAGTATATTAAAACAATAAGTCAGCATAATCAAGTAGGGATTACCTCAGGAATGCAAGTATTATTTAATATTAGAAAGTATATTAATATAACACATTACATCACTAGGTCAAATGAGAAAGAGCCCAAGATTATCAAAAAGGACAAAATATCATTTGATAAAATTCAACACTTTTTAAAATTTTTAAGCCTCCTAGTGAGCTAGGAAGCAAAGTATATTTCTTAATCTCTCCTAGACCAAATGTCAATCCCTTTTAGCAGCAAATTACTAAAATTGCTCTCATTAAAATCTGGAAGAAGGTAAAAGATGTCCAGGATCATTACTAACATTCAAAAAGAAAGATACATAAATATTTGAAAACAGGATAGAAGTTATAATTTTCTGCATGAGATGATTGTTTCCTAGAAAAATAAGAGAATCAAAAAGCAAAATTATAACAATACTCAACAAATTGGTTAATTATAAAATATATATTCAAGATTCAGTTTCCTATATAGTAACTTCCTATATAATAACCAGTTAGAAAATGTAATGAGGGGAAGGTCTAATTCACAAACTGCAGATTTCAAATTCACAGCTGCAAACTGCAAATTACTTAAGGAAAACCCTGAGAGATGAAACAGAGGAGAAAATTAAACCAACATGTTCAAGAGGGCACACTAAATAATGGAAAATGTCAATTATTTCCAAACAAATTTATATTTTTGGCATAATGCCAAGCATTGAGTAGTATGCATGAAAACAGTAACATCAGTGGAAATGTACTCAAACTAGATATTAAATTGTATTTTAAAATTAGAACAGTATAATACCAGTATCAGAATCAACAGACAAAACAATGAAACAACAACAACAAAAAACAGGCCTGAAATACTTATATATATTATAACTTAATATATGAAAAAGTACATATCACAAGTCTATATGGAATAAAATGGGTTGCTCAATAATTTCTGTAAAACTGGACAAGTGTTTTGGAAGAAAAAAAAATGCATGGTATCACCTCAAACCATACAATAGATTTCAAAAAGATTTTAGAATTAACTTAAAACATATTTTTGAAGCAGAATAGATAAATACTTGCCAAACTTTAGAGAGGAAGAATTTTCTAGACCTAATAGCTTCTGGACGGACCCACAGGTTAAAATAATGAAATGACACGGGACCATGAAACCTGAGTCTCAAAACCTTTAATGAAATGAACAAAAATAATGAATGATCAGCCAGAAATATAATACACCAGCAACATTCAGAAAAAGAAAGGGGCACAACCTCACACCAAGGAAGATATGTAACCTCATAAATGAGTGTCTGAGAAGCGAAATCCATGGAAGGAGAAAAGATCTCAAGAAAAACTAAAAGCAGCTGTCCCTCAGAAACAGTTTCAGTGGAAGAAGATGAAAGAATAAAATTTAGAAAAATCTTTCCATTATTACCTACCATTGCCAAGCTGGAAGTAAAGCTGTTTGCCTATTCATGCACTCATTTAATTCGCTAAAACCAGGTGGCACAAGGGGTAAAGAATCCGCCTGCAATGCAGGAGATGCTGGAGACCTGAATTTGATCCCTGGGTCAGGAAGATCCTCTGGAGGAAGAAATGGCAAACCACTCCAGTATTCTTGCCTGAAGAATCCCATGGACAGAGGAGCCTGGCGGCTACAGTCCCGGGGGCCAAAAAGAGGGCTGAACACAGTGATACATTTATTCTATTCCAAGCACTATTCATTTAATCCAGAAAATACAAATCTGAATGAACTATCCTTCTGTAAGTAACAATATTTTAAAAATTGTTCTCAAGTCAAGCATTATATGCTCTCTGTAGAAAATTATAACACTAAATTAAAAGAAAAAAATGTTTCAGTGTTTAAGTGAAGTGAAGTGAAGTCGCTCAGTCGTGTCTGACTCTTTGCAATCCCATGGACTGTAGCCTGGAGCCTGGTAGGCTAAAGTCCATGGAATTCTCCAGCCAAGAATATTGGAGTGGGTTGCCATTTCCTTCTCCAGGGGATCTTCCCGACCCAGGGATCAAACCCAGGTCTCTTGCATTGCAGGGAGACGCTTTACCATCTGAGCTACTAGGGAAGCCCCATTGCTTGGTCCATATATACACGAGTATATATGTTTTATAAAGAATTATCATAGTCACTTATGGTTTCTTGGACAGCTTTCTTTCAATGTATTGTGTACCTCTTTCCTTTTTAGTAAATATAAGCCTACAACATTGTTTAAATGCCTATGTAACATTCCCCTGTATAGATGAATCAATATATTTAATCAGTTCCCTATTTTTGGAGCTTTAGGCTGATTTCAAATAAGTATCTTTATATAAACATCTTGGTACTCTTCTCATATGATTCCACTAACAAAAATCCTCAGAAGTATAATTTGTAAGAAAAGTCAATGTAAACACCCTTAAAATGTTGAACACGCACTGTAAAACCACACTCTAGAAAGGCTGTACCAGTTTACACTTCTGTACTCATCAACAGTGCAAAGCCCCCGTTCTCTCACACCAGAGTTAACCGCCAGTACTAAGATACTTTCTTGACTGCCATGCCCTTGCGTTTCCTTCATTCTTAAGCTCTTCATCAGACCTGAACTAAGGCTCCGTCCTGAATTCCATGCTGGCAGCAGAGCATCCCTTCCAAACTGTGGCCTTCCTGCCTCTTCCTTCTAATCCTAGAAGGTCTGCATTGTTTACTGACAAATCATCTCAGCAATTTTCAGGTCAGAATGAAAGATTATGAATTTCTCTGCACCCGAGGCCAGGGGTGGCGGCTGGGAGGAGCAACCCTATGTCCAAGGAGCGGTGGCAGCGCGGGCGCAGGAGGGCCTAGAGGAGCTAGCCCATGTTGAAGGTCAGGAAAGGCGGCGGTGAGGAGATACCCCTCGTCCAAGGTAAGGAGCAGCAGCTGCGCTTTGCTGGAGCAGCCGTGAAGAGATACCCCACTCCCAAGGTAAGAGAAACCCAAGTAAGATGGTAGGTGTTGCAAGAGGGCATCAGAGGGCAAACACACTGAAACCATACTCACAGAAAACTAGTCAATCTAATCACACTAGGACCACAGCCTTGTCTAATTCAATGAAACTAAGCCATCCCTGGAGGACAACCCAATACGGGTGGGTCATGGTAGAGAGGTCTGACAGAATGTGGTCCACTGGAGAAGGGAATGGCAAACCACTTCAGTATTCTTGCCTTGAGAACCCCATGAACAGTATGAAAAGGCAAAATGATAGGGTACTGAATTAGGAACTCCCCAGGTCAGTAGGTACCCAATATGCTACTGGAGATCAATGGAGAAATAACTCCAGAAAGAATGAAGGGATGGAGCCAAAGCAAAAACAATACCCAGCTGTGGGTGTGACTGGTGATAGAAGAAAGGTCCGATGCTGTAAAGAGCAATATTGCATAGGAACCTGGAATGTCAGGTCCATGAACCAAGGCAAATTGGAAAAGGTCAAACAAGAGATGGCAAGAGTGAATGTCAACATCCTAGGAATCAGCGAACTAAAATGGACTGGAATGGGTGAATTTAACTCAGATGACCATTATATCTACTACTGCGGGCAGGAATCTCTCAGAAGAAATGGAGTAGCCATCATGGTCATCAGAAGAGTCCGAAATGCAGTACTTGGATGCAATCTCAAAAACGACAGAAAGATCTCTGTTCGTTTCCAAGGCAAACCATTCAATATCACAGTTATCCACATCTATGCCAGAACCACTAACGCTGAAGAAGCTGAAGTTGAATGGTTCTATGAAGACCTACAAGACCTTTTAGAACTAACACCCAAAAAAGATGTCCTTTTCATTACAGGGGACTGGAATGCAAGAGTAGGAAGTCAAGAAACACCTGGAGTAACAGGCAAATTTGCCCTCGGAATGCAGAATGAAGCAGGGCAAAGGCTAATAGAGTTTTGCCAAGAAAATGAACTGCTCATAGCAAACACCCTCTTCCAACAACACAAGAGAAGACTCTATGCACGGACATCACCAGATGGTCAACACCGAAATCAGACTGATTATATTCTTTGCAGCCAAAGATGAAGAAGCTCTATACAGTCAACAAAAACAAGACCAGGAGCTGACTATGGCTCAGATCATGAACCCCTTATTACCAAATTCAGACTCAAATTGAAGAAAACAGGGAAAACCACTAGACCATTCAGGTATGACCTAAATCAAATCCCTTATTATTATACAGTGGATGTGAGAAATAGATTTAAGGGCCTAGATCTGATAGATAGAGTGCCTGATTAACTATGGAATGAGGTTTGTGACACTGTACAGGAGACAGGGATCAAGACCATCCCCATGGAAAAGAAATGCAAAAAAGCAAAACGGCTGTCTGGGGAGGTCTTACAAATAGCTGTGAAAAGAAGAGAAGCAAAAAGCAAAGGAGAAAAGGAAAGATATAAGCATCTGAATGCAGAGTTCCAGAGAATAGCAAGAAGAGATAAGAAAGCCTTCTTCAGTGATCAATGCAAAGAAATAGAGGAAAACAATAGAATGGGAAAGACTAGAGATCTCTCCAAGAAAATTAGACATACCAAGGGAACATTTCATGCAAAGATGGGCTTGATAAAGGACAGAAATGGTATGGACCTAACAGAAGCAGAAGATATTAAGAAGAGGTGGCAAGAATACACAGAAGAACTGTACAAAAAAGATCTTCACAACCACAATAATCATGAGGGTGTGATCACTTACCTAGAGCCAGACATCCTGGAATGTGAAGTCAAGCGTGCCTTAGAAAGCATCACTATGAACAAAGCTAGTAGAGGTGATGGCATTCCAGTTGAGCTATTTCAAATCCTGAAAGATGATGCTGTGAAAGTGCTGCACTCAATATGCCAGCAAATTTGGAAAACTCAGCAGTGGCCACAGGACTGGAAAAGGTCAGTTTTCATTCCAATCCCAAAGAAAGGCAATGCAAAAGAATGCTCAAACTACCGCACAATTGCACTCATCTCACATGCTGGTAAAGTAATGCTCAAAATTCTCCAAGCCAGGCTTCAGCAATACGTGAACCGTGAAATTCCTGATGTTCAGGCTGGTTTTAGAAAAGGCAGAGGAACTGGAGATCAAATTGCCAACATCCGCTGGGTCATGGAAAAAGCAAGAGAGTTCCAGAAAAACATCTATTTCTGCTTTCTTGACTATGCCAAAGCCTTTGACTGTGTGGATCACAATAAACTGTGGACAATTCTGAAAGAGATGGGAATACCAGACCACCCAACCTGCCTCTTGAGAAACCTGTATGCAGGTCAGGAAGCAACAGTTAGAACTGGACATGGAACAACAGACTGGTTCCAAATAGGAAAAGGAGTACGTCAAGGCTGTATATTGTCACCCTGCTTATTTAACTTATATGCAGAGTACATCATGAGAAACGCTGGGCTGGAAGAAGCACAAGCTGGAATCAAGATTGCCGGGAGAAATATCAAGAACCTCAGATATGCAGATGACACCACCCTTATGGCAGAAAGTGAAGAGGAACTAAAAAGCCTATTGATGAAAGTGAAAGTGGAGAGTGAAAAAGTTGGCTTAAAGCTCAACATTCAGAAAACAAAGATCATGGCACCTGGTCCCATCATTTCATGGGAAATAGATGGGGAAACAGTGGAAACAGTGTCAGACTTTATTTTTAGGGGCTCCAAAATCAGTGCAGATGGTGCCTGCACCCATGAAATTAAAAGACACTTGCTCCTCAGAAGAAAAGTTATGACCAACCTAGATAGCATATTCAAAAGCAGAGACATTACTTTGCCGACAAAGGTCCGTCTAGTCAAGGCTATGGTTTTTCCAGTAGTCATGTATGGATGTGAGAGTTGGACTGTGAAGAAAGCTGAGCGCCAAAGAATTGATGCTTTTGAACTGTGGTGTTGGAGAAGACTCTTGAGAGTCCCTTGGACTGCAAGGAGATCTAACCAGTCCATTCTGAAGGAGATCAGCCCTGGGATTTCTTTGGAAGGAATGATGCTAAAGCTGAAACTCCAGTACTTTGGCCACCTCATGCGAAGAGCTGACTCATTGGAAAAGACCCTGATGCTGAGGGATTGGGGGCTGGAGGAGAAGGGGACAACAGAGGATGAGATGGCTGGATGGCATCATAGACTTGATGGACGTGAGTCTGAGTGAACTCCGGGAGCTGGTGATGGACAGGGAGGCCTGGTGTGCTGCAATTCATGGGGTTGCAAAGAGTCGGACATGACTGAGTGACTGAACTGAACTGAACTGATCCTTACTCACTGAGATAACCAAACACTGGCCCTAATCTAGACTTGAGACAGACACAAGTCTTTTACACTAAAAAGGTAGTTTCAAGCTTTTCAAATAGCCATCGTCACATCACAGTCAATAAATGAATTTTTCTTGACTGCTCTTTGGCAGGGGGAGCTATTTCCCAGAGCGAAGAAAGAAGTCAGATCATTTAGCCAGTCTGTTATGGCTAAGTGGATACACATAAGGTCCCGTGATCCAGGTATTACAGAATAAGGTAAGAAGGATACATTTCTTGAAGAACAAATATCTTGGCCAAAAGAAAATTTTCATTTAACATAAATTATTGAACGTCACTTTGTGCTATAGAAGCACTTAGATATAAAGTAGAATGAAACATAACCTAGTAAGGGAGACAGAAACATAATAATACATCTAGTCTCTCAGGCGTGTCCAACTCTTTTTGAACCCATGGACTGTAGCCCACCAGGCTCCTCTATCCATGGGGATTTTCCAAGTCAGAATACCAGAGTGGGTTGCCTTACCCTCCTCCAGGGGATATTTCTAACCCAGTGTTTATTATTATGTTCAATATGAATTATTAGAAAGTATAGACAAATATCCCAAGTAACAGGGAAAATACACAGGAAAGAGCACTTCACTGGGTCCATATGTGTCAGAGACAGCTTCACAGAGACGGTGACAGAGCCACTGAGTCTCGAACAATGAGTAAGAATTCTTCAAACAGAGAAGCTTCAGAAAGGCAAACCAGAAAGAAAGAAACCATAGCAACACAGGCTCCGCTACTTCACGGAGGACCCTGGTGCTCCACAAGCAGAATCAAGGTAGTTTATAGCACGGCAATCTGCTGCAACAAACCTTTATTTCTAAAGTAACATATAGGGAATTCTAAATTTTATGTTATTATTGGATAAAAACATCTTTGGAGCTTTTTCTCTTCCAGTTTTACTGAAATATAATTGACATAAAGCACTGTAATAATTTTAAGCATAATGATTTGACACCATACACACCATGAAATGGTTATCACAAGAAGTTTAGTGAAAACCTATCATCTAATATGCTGCTGCTAAGTCGCTTCAGTTGTGTCCAACTCTGTGCGACCCCACAGATGGCAGCCCACCAGGCTCCACCATCCCTGGGATTCTCCAGACAAGAACACTGGAGTGGGTTGCCATTTCCTTCTCCAATGCATGAAAGTGAAAAGTGAAAGGGAAGTCGCTTAGTAAGTGTCCGACTCTTCGTGACCCCATGGACTACAGCCTACCAGGCTCCTCCGTCCATGGGATTTTCCAGGCAAGAGTACTGGAGTGGGGTGCCATTGCCTTCTCCGATCATCTAATATAGATACAGATAAAAAGAATATATATCTTTCCTCATGATAAGAATTCTTAGGATTTACTCATCACTTTCAAATACAGATACAGCAGTGTTACTTATGCTGATGATGTATATTACATCCATAGCACTTATTTATCTTATACCTGGACGTCTGCACCTTTTCCCTGCTTTTATCCAATTCCTTCTCCTCCTAGTCTCTGGTAGTCACAGATATGATTTCTGTTTCTATGAGTTTATTTATTTGATGAAGTATAATATATACCCGAACACTATGTGAGTTTCTGGTGCCCAAGGTAGTGATTCAATCTCTCTATACATTTCAGAACGATTACCATGATAAGTCTAGTAACCATCTGTCACCATATAAAGACATTACATAGGTATTAACTATACTCCTCAAGCTGTACATCTCATGACCATGACTCAAGTATTTTGTAACTGGAAGGGTTTTCTTTTAATTTGTTTATTTTCCATAATTTTTTTGGCTGTGCCGGGTCTTCTTTGTTGCACCTGGACTTTCCCTAGTTGCAGAGAGCAGGGGCCACTCTCCAGTTGCAGTGTGTGGGCTGCTCAGGTGCTGGCTTCTTGTTGCAGAGCGCGGGCTCTAGGAGCGTGGGCTGCAGGAGCTGCAGCTTGTGGTCTTTCCAGTGCAGGCTCAGCAGTTGTGGCACATGGGTTTAGTTGTTCCTCAGCAGGTGGGCTTTCCCTGGGTCAGGGATGGAACTGAAATACCCTGCATTGCAACGTGCGTTCTTAAATCACTGGACCACCAGGGAAGCCCTGGAAGGTTTTTTAATTTTTATTTTATATTGGAATACAGTTGATTTACAGGGTTGTGTTAGTTTCAGATATACAGCAAAGTGATTTATTCTTCTTCAGATAGAGCCTGTTATGCAGAGTGAAGTAAGACAGAGAAAAACAACGGATGAGTAAGTGAGTGAAAGTCGCTTAGTCCTGTCCGACTCTTTGCGACACCATGGACTGTAGACTGCCAGGCTCCTTTGTCCAGGGAATTTTCCAGGCAAGAATACTGGAGTGGGTTGCCATTCCCTTCTCCAAAACATCATATATTAAAGCATATATATGGAATCTAGGGGCTTCCCATATGGTTCTAGTGCTAAAGACTCCACCTGCCAATGCAGGAGATGCGGGAGACCTGGGTTCCATCACTGGGTCGGGAAGATCCCCTGGAGGAGCATGGCAATCCACTCCAATATTCTTGCTTAGAGTATCTCATGGACAGAGGAGCCTGGCGGCCACAGTCCATTGGGTTGTAAAGAGTCAGACACGACTGAAGCGACTTAACACGGATGCACGTGCAATCTAGAAAATGGTACTGATGAACCTATCTGCAGTGAAGGAATGGAGATGCAGATGTAGAGAATGGACTTGTGACACAGTGGCTGAGGGAGAGAGTGAAATGAATGGAGAAAGTGGTATCAGTATACATACAGTATCATGTGTAAAGTGGATGGCTGGTGAGAGGCTGCTTTATAACATGGGGAGCCCAGGCTGGCACTCTGTGATGACCTAGAGGGGTGGGATCGGGGGAGGGGAGGGAGGCTCTAAAGAAAGCGGATATATGTATAATTATGACTGATACACATTGTTATATGGCAGAAACAAAAACAACACTGTAGAAACTATAAAGCACACACAAAAAATTTTTGAAGTCTATCTAAAAGATTGCCTTCTGCCATGAGATAGGTCCTTGCTGATTATCTATTTTATATATCAGTTCAGTTCAGTCGCTCACTCGTGTCCGACTCTTTGCAACCTCATGGACTGCAGCACGCTAGGCCTCCCTGTCCATCACCAACTCCCGGAGCTCGCTCAAACTCATGTCCATCGAGTCGGTGATGCCATCCAACCATCTCATCCTCTATCGTCCCCTCCACCTCCTGCCTTCAGTCTTTTCCAACATCAGGGTCTTTTCCAATGAGTCAGTTTCTTCGCATCAGGTGGCCAAAGTATTGGAGTTTCAGCTTCAGCATCAGTCCTTCCAATGAACATTCAGGACTGATTTCCTTCAGGATGGACTGGGTGGATCTCTTTGCAGTCCAAGGGACTCTCAAGAGTCTTCTCCAACACCACAGTTCAAAAGCATCAATTCTTCAGTGCTAGGCTTTCATTTTGGTCCAAGTCTCGCATTCATACATGACTAATGGAAAAACCATAGTTTTCACTACATGGACCTTTGTCAGCAAAGTAATGTCTCTGCTTTTTAATATGCTGTAGAGGTTGGTCATAAATTTCTTCCAAGGAACAAGTGTCTTTTAATTTCATGGCCGCAGTCACCATCTGCAGTGATTTTGGAGCCTAAGGAAATAGTCTGTCACTGTTTTCACTGTTTCCCCATCTATTTGCCATGAAGTGATGGGACCGGATTCCATGATCTTCATTTTGTGAATGTTAAGTTTTAAGCCAGCTTTTTCATTCTCCTCTTTCACTTTCATCAAGAGGCTCTTTAGTTCCTCTTCACTTTCTTCCATAAGGGTGGTGTCGTCTGCATATCAGGTTATTGATATTTCTCAGGAGGCTGTTAAGGGCCTCTGCTATTCCCAATTGAAGAATTGTCCACAGTCTGTTGTGATCTACACAGTCAAAGGCTTTGGAATAATCAATAAAGCTGAAGTAGATACTTTTCTGGAACTCTCTTGCTTTTTCTGTGATCCAAAGGATGTTGGCAATTTGATCTCTGGTTCCTCTGCCTTTTCTAAATCCAGGTTGAACATCTGGAAGTTCTTGGTTTACATACTATTAAAGCCTGGCTTGGAGAATTTTGAGCATTACTTTGCTGGTGTGTGAGATGAGTGCAATTGTGTGGTAGTTTGCATATTCTTTGGCATTGCCTTTCTTTGGGATTGGAATGAAAACTGATGTTTTCCAGTCCTGTGGCCACTGTTGAGTTTTCAAAATTTGCTGGCATATTGAGTGCCGTACTTTCATAGCATCATCTTTTAGGATCTTTTTTTTTTTTTTAATATATAGTAGTGGAGAAGGCAATGGCACCCCACTCCAGTCCTCTTGCCTGGAAAATCCCGTGGACGGAGGAGCCTGGTAGGCTGCAGTCCATGGGGTCGCTAAGAGTCAGACACGACTGAGCGACTTTACTTTCACTTTTCACTTTCATACATTGGAGAAGGCAATGGCAACCCACTCCAGTGTTCTTGCCTGGAGAATCCCAGGGACAGGGGAGCCTGTGGGCTGCTGTCTATGGGGTCGCACAGAGTCGGACACGACTGAAGCGACTTAGCAGCAGCAGCAGTGTATATATGTTATATCCCAACTTCCTAATTTATCCCTTCCCCCACCCCACCTTTCCCTTTGATAACCATAAGTTTGTTTTCTAAGTCTGTAAATCAGTTCATTTGTATCATTTTTTTAGATCCCACATATAAATAATCATATGATATCTGTCTTTCTTGGTTTGACTTTTTTCACACAGTATGGTAATTTCTAGATCTATCCATGTTGATGCAAATGGCATCATTTCATTTTTTTTTATAGCTAAGTAATTCTGTGGGGCTTCCCTGGTAGCTCAGTGGTAAGGAATCTGCCTGCCAATGCAGGAGATGGGGTTTTATCCCTGGGTCAGGAAGATTCCCCTGGAGAAGGAAATGGCAACCCACTCCAGTATTCTTGTCTGGGAAATCCCGTGGACAAAGGAGCCTGACAGGCTACAGTCAGTGGGGGTTGCAAAAGAGTTGGACACAACTTAGCAACTAAAGAATAACAACAAATATTCCGTTGTATATAGGTACCACATCTTCTTTATCCGTTCATGTCAATAGACATTTAGGTTGCCTCTGTGTCCTGGCTATTGTAAGTAGTGCTGTTAGGGACATAGAGGTGTATGTGTCTTTTCAAATTATGGCTTCTTCTGGATCATGTGGTAGCTCTATTTTAGTTTTTTAAGGAAACTCCTTACTGTTCTCCATAATAGTTGTACCAATTTACATTCCCATCGACAGTGTAGAAGAACTCCCTTTTCTCCACACCCTCTCCAGCATTTGTTTGCAGACTTTTTGATGATGGCTATTCTGACTGGTGTGAGGTGATACCTAATTGTAGTTTTGATTTGTATTTTTCTAATAATTAATGATGTTGATTATCTTTTCATATGTCTTTTGGCCATCTATATGTCTTCTTTGGAGAAATGTCCATTTATATCTTCTGCTCATTTTTTGATTGGGTTGTTTGCTTTTTTTGACTTTGAGCTGAATGAACTGTTTGTACATTTTGGAGATAAAGCCCTTGTCGGTTGCATTGTTTGCAAATATTTTCTCCCATTTTGGGTGCTGGCTTTCTGTGTATTTTTTTTTTACAGTTTCCTTTGCTGTACAAAAGCTTTGGGGTAAGTTCCACTAGGTTCCATTTGTTTATTTTTGTTTTTATTTTCATTACTCTGGGAATTGCATCCAAAAAGATATTGCTGCAATTTATGTCAAAGAGCATTCTGTCTATGTTTTCCTCTAAGAATTTTACCTTTAAGTCTTCAATCCATTTTGAGCCTATTTTTGTATATGGCATTAGAGAATGTTCTAATTTCATTCTTTTAGATATAGCTGTCTAGTCTTCCCAGCACCATTTATTAAAGAGACTCTCTTTTTTCCATTCTAGCCTCCTTTGTTGTCGATTAATTGACCATAAATGCAGGAGTTTATTTCTGGACTTTCTGTCCTATTCCATTGACCTACAAGTCTGTCTTTGTACCAGTACCATTCTGTCTTGATTACTATAACTTTATACTATAGTTTGAAGTCCTCCAGCTCCATTTTTCTTTCTCAAGATTGCTTTGGCTATTAGAGGTCATTTGTGGAAAATCATTTTCTTCATCTTTTCTTTTGTACTTTTTTCAATTTTCTAATAGCAGTAAGTAGCAAACAGTAAAAATAAATACAAAAACTATGAAATAAAAAACTCAAAAAGCCAAACTAAATCCAGTACTTGCTTTTTTAACTAATAAATGCTTTTGATTTAATGATTTAGCATATTTTATATGAATAAGATTGCCCCTATATCCAATGATGGCATAAAATACTCCAACGATGGAGTAAAACTATTTCATATTAAAAAAAATTAACAGAATGACTAACTCTAGGTAATCAGCTACATATGCTAGTTTGAGAACCAAATGATTCCTGGATGGATGGATGGATCCATGGATAGATCAGTAGATGGATGGATGGATGAGGGTGAAAAATTGGTAGATAAAACTACAAAGATACGGTAAGATGCAGTACTTGAAAAGCTCTAGTAAAATCTGTTGAGAAATTAAGTGCTTTATAACACAAAGAAATAACATATCAATTGTGTGAGGGACTTCTTTGAGTTTGTTATTTTACAGACCAAAATATCTTCAGACAAATCCATCCTTAGGAAGAGACTGAAGGTTACTGCACTTATGCAGGAAAGAAACAGGACCAAAGCAGATTGTAAGTTAGGAAACACAAACATAAATAATGAAAATAATATATTGTCATCACATACTAATCAGTTGATTTCTGGCAAATTTAAAACAACTAGAGCCTTTGACATGAAAGAAGAGCATTCAGTTATAACCAACAGGTACATGAAAAAGTGCTGAACATCACTAATCATCAGGGAAATGTAAGTCAAACCCAAAATGAGATGTCACCTCACACCTGTTAGGATTCAGTTCAATTCAGTGGCTCAGTTGTGTCCAGCTCTTTGCGACCCCATAGACTGCAGCACGTCAGGCTTCCCTGTCCATAACCAACTCCCAGGGTTTACTCAAACTTATGTCCATTGAGTCGGTGATGCCATCCAACTATCTCATCCTCTGTCGTCCCCTTCTCCTCCTGCCTTCAGTCTTTCCCAATATCAGGGTATTTTCCAATGTGTTAGTTCTTTGCATCATGTGGCCAAAGTATTGGAATTTCAGCTTCAGCCTCAGTCCTTCCAATGAATATTCAGGACTGATTTCCTTTAGGATGGACTGGTTTGATGTCCTTGCTGTCCAAGAATCTCTCAAGAGTCTTCTCCAACACCACAGTTCAAAAGCATTAATTCTTTGGCACTCAGCTTTCTTTATAGTCCAACTCTCACATCCATACATGACTACTGGAAAAAACCATAGCTTTGACTAGATGGACCTTTGTTGGCAAAGTAATGTCTCTGCTTTCTACTATGCTGTCTAGGTTGGTCATAGCTTTTCTTCCAAGGAGCAAGCTGCTGATGCTGCTGCTAAGTCGCATCAGTTGTGTCCAACTCTGTGCGACCCCACAGACAGCAGCCCACCAGGCTCCTCTGTCCCTGGGATTCTCCAGGCAAGAACACTGGAGTGGGTTGCCATTTCCTTTTCCAATGCAGGAAAGTGAAAAGTGAAAGTGAAGTCGCTCAGTCGTGTCTGACTCTTAGCGACCCCATGGACTGTAGCTTACCAGGCTCTTCCATCCATGGGATTTCCCAGGCAAGAGTACTGGAGTGAGGTGCCATTGCCTTCTCCAAAGGAGCAAGCAAGCGTCTTTTAATTTCATGGCTGCAAGTCACCATCTGCAGTGATTTTGGAACCCCAAAACAATAAAGTCTGTCACCTTTTCCACTGTTTTCCCATCTATTTGCCATGAAGTGATAGGACTGGATGCCATGATCTTCGTTTTCTGAATGTTGGATGGCTATCATCAAAAAGACAAAGATAACAAATGTTATCAAGGATGTGTAGAAAAGAGAGCCTTGATATACTATTGGTGGGAAAGTAAATTGGTGCAGCCACCACGGAAAATAGTATGGAGTTTCCTCAAAAAACTAAAAATAGAACTACCACATGACTCAACAATTCCACCTCTGGGTATTTATCTGAAAGAGCTAAAATCAGAATCTCAAATAGATATCTGCATTCTCAGGTTCACTGCAGCATTTTTCACAATAGCCAAGATATGGAAACAAACTAGATGTCCATGGACAAATAAAATGTAGTATTTACACTCAATATAGTATTATTCAGCCTTATAAAAAAGGAAATCCTGCCATTTGCAGCAATATAAATAAACCTGAAAGACATTCTACTAAGTGAAATAAGCTAGACACAAAAGAATGCATGATCCTACTTATATGAGGACTCTAAAACAGTCAAACTCATAGAAGCAGAGTGTAGAACAGTGGTTACCAGGGGCTGGGAGGAGGGAGAAATAAGGCAACATTGGTTCAAGGAGACAAAGTTTCAGTTATGCAAGGTGAGTCCTAGAGATCTACTGTACAAGTACAACTTAGTGCCCACAGTTAACAGCACTGTATTACATACTTAAAGATTTGTTGAGGAGTAGATCTAATGTTGTGTTCTTATCACAAGGAAGGGAGGGAAGAACGAAGAGGGAAAGGAGGGAGGAAGTGGAAAATCTGTAGGTGACAGATGTGTTCATGTCACTGACTGCACTGGTGGTCTCACAAGTGTGTGCTTATCTCCAAACGCACCAAGTTGAGTACATTAAATATGTTCAGCTTTTGTATGTCAAAAAAGTTTTATGCGCAAAAAAAAAAGTAATGAAATCTCTGCCAAAATTAAATTTACAATTGCTATCCTTCTTCGTCTTCTCACCCAGAAAATCATAGGCTGTCTCAGGTGACCGAACCTCAGCGCACATACTTGCTCAGCTTGTTAAAAGGAGTTAAAAGGAAGCCACTTGCGTCCCTTCCCCCAGAGGCTCCAATCCTGTTGGCCTGGATGGAGTTCAGGAATCTTGACTTTTAACAAGCTCCCCCACTAGAAGTTCTGAGACATGTGATCCAAGGACCATCTTCGAAGAATCACTGGTCTGGCACAACAGTCACATGAGAAGGCTGAGGCCAGGGCAACAAAAGTAATGAGTCCAATCTCAGGAAGTTTCAGAACCCAAGCCCTAGGTTCCCAGTTCCCACGAAGCTTCACACTGCACATCTCTGGCTGCCCACAGACAATCCAAAATCAGTGTGGGCAACTAGATGAAACCAGAATGGTTCACACCTAAGAGTCACACGGCCGAATTCTGAAAGTAAGGATCTTGGGGGGTGGCTCTAGTCTCACACAGGCAGATGGTAGCACCTTCACCCCAGTGGGAGGCCCTCCTCAAAGTGTGTTCGCATGCTAGTAGGCTTTAACAGCCATGCCTCTTCCCACGCCTTGGGTAGCACTTGGTTGGCCCTTTGCAACAAGGAGCTCAGCAAACTGTAAATACCTCAAGCCCCAGGTATCAGCCATGTCATGACTTAAACACCAAGAGTCAGAAACTGGTGGGAAATAGTTCGGAATGCAGCATTTGACTGTAAGAGCCAAGGGGCTAAAAGATGCTAACACTGCTAACTATTTACAATTCATAACCTCCTTATGCCTCAGTGTCTTCACAAAAGACCACAATGAGACTTTTCCTACACCGCTCAGAGGCCTGGTATAGCATACAGGTAGCTGTGACACTGCTTTTACACATTTTGAAAGGACTATCGAAAAAACAAAATCCCTTCTCATCTACTTCGGCTGCCACTACTGGACACTTTGAGAGGTTCAGGTACAAGCAGAAGCATAGGTCAATAGAAGCATCTGGAAGAAATTTGCTTTTGGCAAGGCTTTAAAAGAAGTGGTTACTGATGGAGTGACAGTGAGGATGAACAAAATAAGGTGTACAGAAGAAAAGACTACAGGACAGGCAGCCTGATAAAACTGCTGACAGAAATCAACTAATTTCTTATTTTTTTAATGGGCTCTTGGCCTTCACAAGGCAGAATGTACCAAGAAAGCAAGAAACAGAGGACAGACCTTTTTCCCCCCAATTCTGGCTACTTGTAAAAAACCTACCTATAAAATAATACTTCATTTTTAAAACACTGAATTTAAAAGTAAAGTACTGCTCGATTGTTGACAGTTTTTCAAGTGAGGAGGCTGATGTTAAATGCAGTCTCTCGGCTCTTGCATCTCTTGGCTCCAGCATGCCAAATTAATGAACCTTATGCTGCAGTCGTGTTTTCACTCTATAAAATACACATGACTTGTTCTTCTCCTATCTAAACAGGCCAAGTCGACTTTCATCAAGTCATCATCAAATAACATTTTATTAAGCCACCACCTGTGCACATCATGTAACACTGCGGCAAGTGAGCAGCCTGAATGAAGAAAGGACAGGTTCACATTGTGGCTCCTCTCAAAAAAGGGAGGGAGAGTTTTGAGAGGCATACACTTGTTAAGCTTTGGCACAGTTTCAGTAAGGTGATGGAAACTGAGCTTGATAGACCTTATCGGTCATCTAATCCAAGCATCTGTTTGATCAACTTCCCACTCAAAGTAAAACTCCCACTGGCACAGCCTTGATATATGACCACCTTCTCTCTGCTTGGAAATGGCTAAAGATGGGATGCTCACTTCCCCCAAAGGATAGGTCCTTAAACTCTTGATGAAGTTTAGTTAAAAGACAGGTCTTCTTTTATTTGCTATTTACCTGTTCAACTCCCTGTGATATCACTTAATGAAAAAAACAAGAGTTGTAGAGCCATACAGGATTGAACACAATTCCCAGTTCTGCCATTTACCAGTTGTTCGACCTTGGGCATCTTCCCTAAGCTCCCTGATCCTCAGTTTCCCCACCTGTAAAATGAAAACAGTAACTCCCTACCTTAGTGGTTTGTTGTGAGAAGTAAATTATATGTGAAAAGTGCTTAGCAATGTATATGGAACTTAACAGCTGTTCAATGAACAAAGTATATTATTCCAAGTGTTTGTTCTAGCTCTGTCACTTGCTGCTAATGTTTTATTTCCTCTTTTATGTGCATATGAGAGTTGTTCAAACACTGATGAAGGTGAACGTCTCCTTTCCTACCACTGGCCTTATACTGTCTCCAGTTCCTGCATTGTGGTCTGTTGCCATTTAATCCCAAGTCTCTACCTTGTTGGGGTCGTAGGGATAATCCAACATGGGTGGTTGAGTTATTCAGTGACATGGAACATCTTTCAGCCGAAGACTGTGACACAATGCACATCAACACTTCAGTCCAAATAATTACAAGATGGAAGGAATAAATTCAAATACAGGCATACCTCATTTTACTGTGCTTCACTTTTCTGTACCTCGCAGATACTGCATTTTTAAAAATCGAAGGTCTCTGGGAAACTTGCATCAAGTAAACTCTATCAGGACCATTTTTTTCCAACAGCACTTACTTCAAACCTCTGTGTCACGTTTTGGTAATTCTCCTAACACTTCAGATTTTTTCGTTATTATTTGTTATGGTGACCTGATAGTGACCTTTGAAGTCACCGTTATAATTGTTTTGGGACACCACAAACTGCACCTACATAAAATGACAAACTTAATAAATGTTGTGTGTGTTCTGACCACTCCAGACTCTCTCCCTTTCCTTGGGCCTAAGACAGAGCAATACTGAAATTAGGCAAATTAGGAGCCCTATGATGGCCTCTAAGCATTTGTTTGAGTAAAAGAAAGAGCTGCACATCTCTCACTGTAAATCAAAAGCTAGAAATGGTTATTACACTTTGTGAGGAAGGCACATCAAAAGCCAAGAGAGGCCAAAAGCCAGCCTCCTGAACCATACAGTCGGCCGAGTTGTGAATGAGTGCAAACGAAAAGCTCTTGAAAGAAATAAAAGTGCTACTCCAGTGACCATACCAATGATAGGAAAGTGAAATAGGCTTAGTGAAGAAAGAACAAAGTTTGAGTGATCTGGATAGATTGGCCACATTTCCTTAAGCCAAAAACTAATCCGGAGCAAGACTCTAACTCTCTTGAATTCTGTGAAGACTGCAGAGGTGACCAAGTTGCAGAAGAAAAGTGTGAAGCTAGCAGAGGTTGGTGCTTGAGCTTTATGGAAAGAAGCCTGTAACATAAAAGTACCAGGTGAAGCAGCAAATACTGTTGTAGAAGCTACAGGAGTTATCCAGAAGTTCTGGTTGAGATAATTAACAAAAGTGGCTACACTAAACAACAGATTTCCATATAGATGGAACAGCCTTCTGTAAGAAGCAGATGCCATCCGGGACTTGCATAGCTAGAGAAGAGAAGTCAGTGCCTCACTTAAAAGCTTCAAAGGACAGTCTGACTCTCTTGTTAGGGGCTAATGAAGCTGATGACTTGAAGCTGAATGAAGTTTAAATGACCATTTCAAAATTTCCAGGGCCCTTAAGAATTATGCTTAATTTATCCTGCCTGTGCACTATAAATGGAACAATGAAGCCGGGATGACAGCACATCTGTTCACAATATGGCTCACTGAATATTTTAAGCCCCCTGTTGAGACCCACTGCTCAGGAAAAAAAAAAAAAAACGATCCCTTTCAAAATATTACTGCTCATTGACAATGCACCTGGTCATCCAAGAGTTCTGATGGAGGTGTATAATGAGATTAACGTTGTTTTCATTTCTGCTAACACAAAAACCATTCTGCAGCCCATGGGTCAAGGAGTCGTTTCCACTTTCAAGTCTTACTATCTAAGAAATATATTTTGTAATGTTATAGCTTCCATGGATATTCCTCTGGTGGATCTAAGCAAAGTAAACTGAAAACCTTCTGGAAAGGATTACCACTCTAGATGCCATTAAGAACATTCATGATTCATGGGAAGAGGTCAAAATATCAACATTCAAAGAATTTGGAAGAAGTTGATTACAGTGCTCATGGGATGACTTTGAGGGGCCCAAGACTTTAGTGGAGGAAGTAACTGCAGATGTGGTGGAAACAGCAAGAGAAACAGAATTAGAATTAGAAGTGGAGCCTGAAGATGTGAACAAATTGTTGGCAGTCTCATGATAAAAGTTTCACAGGTGAGAACCTGCTTCTTTCAGGTGGGCAAAGGGGTTTCTTGAGATGGCATCTATTCTTGGTGAAGATACTGTGAAGATTGTTGAAATGACAACAAAGAACTTAGAATATTAAATCAACCAAGTTGATAAAGCAGTGGCAGGATTTGAGAGGATTGACTGCAATTTGAAAGAAGTTCTACTGTCGGTAAAATTCTATCAAACAGCATTGTATGCTGCAGAGAAATCACTCCTAAAAGAAAGCATCAATCATTGCCTTATTTTAAGAAATTGCTATGGCCACCCTAGCCTTCAAGCAATCACCAACACCAACCTGATCAGTCAGCTGCCATCAACAATGAGGCAAGACCCTCCACCTGCAGAAAGGTTACCTAATGATGGGACTTCCCTGGTGGTTCAGTGGCTAAGACTCCGTGCTCCCAATGCAGGGGGCCCAGGTTCTAGCCTAGTCAAGAGAACTAGATGCCACATGCCTCAACTAAGAGTTCTCATGCTGCAGCGAAGACCCAGCACACTACAACTAAAACCTGGCACAGCCAGATACATACATAAATATTCAAAGGGAAAAAAAGATTACAATCTGATGAAGGCTCAGAAGATGGTTAGCATTTTTTAGCAATAAAGTAATTTTTAACTAAAATAGGTACATTGTTTTTTGTCATTGTTGTTTTTTAGGCTTTGCTTTTTTTTTTCACTGTTTTTGGAGATATAACGCTGCTGCTGCTGCTGCTGCTGCTAAGTCGCTTCAGTCGTGTCCGACTCTCTGTGACCCCATAAACAGCAGCCCACCAGGCTCCTCTGTCCCTGGGATTCTACAGGCAAGAATACTGGAGTGGGTTGCCATTTCCTTCTCCAATGATATAACGCTAGTATCACATATTTAACAGACCACAGTATGGTATAAACCTAACTTTTATATATACTGGAAGGCCAAAAACTTCATATGACCCATTTTATTGGGATATTTGCTTTATTGAGTGGTCTGAAATCAAACCCCAAATATCTCCAAGGTATGCCTGTATAACATTAATCACAATCAGTGTAAATGAACCTGACTGTCTGGTTAAAAGACAAATATTGTCAGACTGGACTAAAAACTAAAATACAACTTTAAGTTATTTGTAAGGGCCATATATAAGGCT
The DNA here is from genome assembly GCF_032405125.1 of Capricornis sumatraensis. Classification (NCBI taxonomy): domain Eukaryota; kingdom Metazoa; phylum Chordata; class Mammalia; order Artiodactyla; family Bovidae; genus Capricornis; species Capricornis sumatraensis. The sequence continues at coordinate 86,323,038 of NC_091079.1, forward strand.
TAACACAAATTTAATGTAAAGTTTATGAAAAAATACATCAAACACAGTCATCAAGAAAAAACTGGTAAAGCTGTATCAATAGCAGACAAAACAGATTTAAAGGCAAAAGGATTACTGATATAAAGATAATCATTAATAAAAATGTTCAGTTCACCAGGAATATGTAACAATTTTACATGTATATGCACTTAATCACATAGATTCAAAGGTATATAGAGAAAAAAGAGTCTGAACTAAAAAGAAAGTGTAAATCCACATAACAATGGAAGATTTTAACATACTCTCTCAGTAACTGACATGCAAAACAACAACAGCAATAAAATCAATAAGGACACAGAAATCTGAACTATACAACCAACTCGATCTACTGAGCACCTATGATACAACTCATTCAACAACTTGATCTACTGAGCACCTATGATACAACTCATTCAACAACTTGAGAATACACATTCTTTTTAAGCACACATGGCTTATAAAAATTAACCATACCATAAAAGACCATTAACCAGACCATAAAAGAGATCTCAACAAATTTCACATTCTCTTAGCTCACAATGTTATCTGAAAGTAAATAGCTAAATTAAGTATCAGTAGCAAGAAGAACTATAAAAGGAAATTATATACTTGAAATTCAGAAACACAATTCTAAATTACCCAGAGGTTACAGAAGAATTAAAATTAGAAAATACATAGAACTGAAAGATAACAAAAATACTATTGATCAAAATACAGGAACCTAAGACAGATTCGTAACTTTGGAATAATGTGGAGTGTACTTAAACGAGATTTTAGAAAGCAGAACCATAAAGGAAAAGATTGGCTAATTTACTATATTAAAATTAATAATCTTGATTCGTGAAAAGACCATATAGAATGACGTAGGAGGTAAAAAGCAACAAACTGGGAGAAAATACTAGCAATACGAACATCATCAAGCATTAGGACCTAGAATATAGAAAAATCTCAAAAAACCAATGAGGAAAAGATGAACAATCAAACAGAAAAAAAGGCAAAAGTCATTTTAGAGAAAGGAAAACAGGAATGGTGAATTTAAAAAAATTAAAAGTTCATTAGATTTTCATTAGAAATCAGGAAATTATAAATTTAAACCATAAAACATCATTTACACCACAATGCTGGCAAAAACACAAAAGTCTGGTAAGTATGGCAGATAACATAGAGCAAACAAAGAATTCCTACACTCTGGAAAACAATTTGGAATTATATGGTCCTATGACCTAGGAATTCCACAACCATGTGAGCTGGTATGAGGACAGGGGAGGTTGGTGGTAAAAGTACGCTTATTCTACAAAACAAATTTGGTGATATTGCGGTCATTATCTCAATGCCCAGTGGAATTTTCCCAAATCTATCAGCAATTTGCCGAAGAAGTAGCTTCAAAAAGGATATACTCTAAGATGTTCACAGGAAAACAGAAGCTAGAACACTGTAGCCATATCAACATGAGGTTCTGCAACTTCAAGAAGCCTCCTAAAGCACCCAAACTGCCAGAAACAATAGGCTGAGCCATTTACAGGTTCAGCTGGAATTTACTGAAGGCTTGCAATATGCCGGGCCCAGGGCTGGTACCAAAGATACAAAGGTCATGAACAAGGGAGAGAGTGCGCTCTTTCATCGTGACTCTTACACTGGCCAACCCAGATAATACACTAAAATTACACAAATAATCATAAAACTCTGATCAATGTTGAAGGAGACATAGTGGTACTATGAAAACATAATGGGAACCCAAGAGTCAAGGAAGAAAAGGCGGCAACCCAAGGAAGTCCTATTTGGCCTGAAATGGCAAAAATAAGCTAGCCAGGCAAAGACAGAGGCAACAAGCCCTGGAAGTAAAAGTTGAAAAGTGTGTGAAAGTCCTAGTAAGGAAGAGAGAAGCAATGCAAAACAAAGAAGGAAGGAACAGTAGATGGGTAGGAGCCTCAGAGAACCCTGTGGGCCACCAAAGGATTTTGGACTCTATCCTAAAAGCACCGGAGGTTGTTAGAAGATTTTCAGAGGGAGAGAGGCCTGCTGAGACTTGCCTTTTCCAACACAGGTTGCAACATGGAGAAAGGACTGGAGAACATGCAAAGTGGACGTGGGGAACCAGTCAGCAGCCACTGCGTTAGTCCAGTTGGTAGCAGTCTCTCTAAACAGGTGGTAGCAGAGACTGAGAGCTGAAGTCAGATTCTAGATGTATTTTGGAGGCAGAACCAACATCACTCGGTGAAAGAGAGACTGGAGAAGATGGGCAAGGGGGTGGAGGAGATAAAGTATTACAAACTCCCTTTCTGGCATGGACAATTAGGCAGTGTTACTGACACAGTGCGACTGCAAACAGCCGTGTGCATTGTAATCAGTAGCTCTTGGAGGTGCACAGTGCCCTACCTATAAAAACATACAGAGCAAACCTGCCAGTGACGATTACTGAAGTGGAGAACATCAGGGAAGATTTAGGAATAAAAATCATCAGTTTAGACAAACATTTTTCACAAAGAATACAGTCCAGTTAAAACTAAACCTAAGCTCACAATTCAGTAGTCTTTCTTACTCAGAAACTTTTGAAGTCTAAAAACAATATAGTCACTAGCTACATTTAGCTACTGAGCACTTGAAATGTGGCTATTGCAAACTGAGATGTGCTATAAAATATAAAACTACATCCTAGATTTCAAAGACTATGTACAGGTGGTGGGGCGGGGGAACGAGTATGAGATACTTCACTTTCTATGTTGATTGCACAATGAAATAATATTTTACACTGGATTAAATAAAATATATTACTAAAAATGTATTTCACCTGTTTCTTTTTATTTTTTATTGTGGCTAATACAAAATTCAAAATTAAGTATGGAGCTTACATGCTATTTCTATTGACCAGGGCTGTTCTAAGAACTGTCTGAATCATGTATTCACTATTATCCATGTCTTCATTAAGTAACAATGGAGTGAATAAGTTCGTTGTTAAAACTAGTGAAAGGGAAATAAAGATGTGCCTCACACTGCAAAGTCAGGATCATAATCAAGGGAGTCAACGGTTAATTGAATGCAAAGGGAAGAATTGAAATGCCTATACTCTACAAGCTTTGCCTCTTCACCAGTACTGAGAAGAGTCACAAGTGGGTAGAAACTGAGAGGTCACCAACTTCCTATCTTTGGTAGGAAAGGAGGGGACTTTTAAATGTCCTGGCAATGGGGAGGTATAACTAAAATGGAATTAAGTGACATTAAGTTAAAATTTAAGTAAGCCCTATCTTTAAAATAGGTTTGAAACATAAATCTTGCGTTGAGATTTGAGGAAGTCTGGATAAATGACTGCACACCATTCTGCCCCTGTCATTAAAATCTATACATGAAATCCTGAAATGCCTTTGTGGACAGATGGATGCATTAGTTGGAGTTTATAGGGAACTTCTCTTGAAATGTATACACTCACAGCAGGCTGAAACACTGAGCCCTACCATTGATGTCACACAGAACTTAAACTGAGCTATCTTTATCAAATTCATTCCTCAGATAGCTTGTTAACCCTGAGGCATTAAAAAAATAATAATAATTTTCTTGGGAAGGAGAAATGGTAAAAAAAATAATAATAATAAGATCTTAGCCTTGCAGGGGGTGCTCTTATAGGACACTATGGGCAAGTAAACTGTAAACCCAGAGCCACACAGGGCCCCTACGGGGCGCCTGGATGTGAGAAGAGGCGGGCCAGACGACAGGAGACGGGGCCCCAGAGAGGAGGCCCCAGCTCACAGTGTGCCAGAAACTGCCTTGGTTTCAATTTCAAATTACCAAAAGGTTTTATCATTCCAAATGAACATTTTCTACTTCTTACTTCTTAGAAGTGTTTTTTTTTTTTTCCCCTCATCTGTCTGTTAAGAATGGAAATAAAAACTACAATACTACATTAAAATGGGCTAGCAACCAAACTCACCTATTTTGGATAATAACCTGTCAATAATTTAAAAAAAAAATTTTAATGGACTAAAGATAATCCACAGTGAGCCCACCAAACATCCTAATTGGCTCAAACACCTATTGTAACAGGATGCTATTCCTCCGCTTAGTCAGAGGCCAGAAATAAAAGAACTCTGAAGGTTCTTCATTGTGAGTGCTGAGGAAACTAGGAAAGCATTTTTCATTCTGTAGAGGTCGGGGGTGTGCAGGAAACACGATGTGGAAATCAATGCCAGCTTGTGGAAGATAAACAGGAAATACCACATTTAGCCATGCTGAGACTTGAAACATTAGTTCAATGTCACTGAGATAGGGCCAAACCCGAATGAGTTTTCTTTAAACAGATTTTAGACACTTTTGATTTGTGTATTCTACTCAACATTATTCAATTACAGATCATCTAATTTTGTAATTCTCCCAGCCTCTGACTTCTCCTTTGTCATCTTCCTGAACACCTCCAGCCATTTCACAACTTAACCAAAGTCTGGGTTAGGAAGAAGGAGAAGGAGGAGCAAGTTAAATTCATATCGCTCAGTTACACTTCTCAGCATATGCACAATGAAAAACACTGAGGTGTCTGTATTACCTGGGAGTTTTGTTTAACTATACTGGGATAGCAAAATGGGAAAGAATATGTTCATGTTTTTACATACTTGCTTAAAATTCCATTGTCATTAAAAAAAAAAAAGTTTCTTGAATCAAAAAAAATCCTCCGTCATCTATGAACCTACATCTCTGTCTGGCCCACAGAGAACTCCTTCCCACATCAAACTCCAGCCCATCCATCACCACCATTTCTAGACCCTCCTACTGCTTTCATTCTCATGAAAATAGGCTTGCACCTGCTTCCCTCTCCAACGATTATCTCAGTTCATTCAATTTACGAAGTTACAGAGTATTTCCTGAGACATTTCATGGAAGTTCCTGGCTTCTCCTTCATTCAACAGGAACAACTCCGCCCCCACTCCATCTGTTCCCATGAGGCTACAAGTCAATCAAGAACTTTTGACCTGTCATGGATAGAGCGGATCTGTGTTCATCCGACAATGCAAGTTCAATACGAAGGCAACTGAAGTTTCCTGGATTAAGCCAAACCATCAGTTCCATGCCAGAACAGACCTGAAAGTTTACAGTGGCCTCAAGGAAAGCCTGAAGTACCCAAGGAGCTAACCTCTATTGAGAGTACACTAGCTTATATCAAACTTTCTTTTTTATTAACAACGTGTGAGATAGGTATCATCTCCAATTAAGAGGTAAAGGAAATGAGGGTCAGAGAGTTTAGGTGTAGTTGTCCAAAGTCACACAGTTAACAAGTAGCGTTCAAATCCAGATCTAGATGGCTAAAATCCAGTAAACTCTAGATGGGTGATGTTTCTGAATAGTCTTCCTCTTTGGCACTTAGTTCTATGAAGATGCTGCTATAGGGAGGAAATGAGAGCTTGGAAAAAGTTAGTAATGCAGATGGCAAATGGTGTCCGATGAGCAAGATTTCACAAACACCTTAAGTAAAGAAAATCCACTATTATCTTTTTTATGCATTAGAATTCCATATAGCTTAATGGAGGTGGGAAAGATGATTGAATGTCTTCAAAAAAAAAGATAATGCATATATGGTCTATTGCTCTAGGTCGGTAGGTCTCAAACATAGATGCACATTAGAATCACCTGGGGAGTCTTTAAAAATCCTGTTGTCATGGCCACATCTGAGATTCATTACATTAGAATTTCTGAGGGTGGGACCTAGGTATTTGTTGTTTTTAAATCTTCCCACACGATACCATTCAAGTTTCAGTTCCCCTGCGTAAGTTAAGAACGCTAATAAGGACTGAGTAATTTTCCAAAACACCTTTAAGATCAGAAAGATTTTACAGCCTTTCTCGTAGCACCAGTCTTTGGGAGGAAGGAGAAAAGAGGTGAGCTGGACCCTCTCACTGTTGGCCTCCCTATACTACACTTCCTTCTTTGGCTGTGTTCCTCTTCCCAAGCCTAATCTCCTAAGGTCTGTCACCAGCTTCTCCCAAGACACTTCATCCTCTGCAGTTGTCTATTCCAAATTTGGTTCCCTGCTACAACCGAGAGAGATGAGCAGACTTCAGGAGAGAACAAACCCAAGCTGTCAGGCTACTGGTAATTTCCTATGGCCTTCTCATAGTTTTAGTTTCATCTTCCTGTCTCTTTGTTTTAACTTGTTCTACTCAAGATATGCTATTCAAAATATATGTCCAATAGGATCATTATATCCTCAAGCTCTGTGCTAATGACCTAGCAAAAAGAAAAAGTCTTGCTGGTTCTTTCTGAAAGGACTATGGTGCTGTGAGTTCATATGAGACTATCAGCTCTGCCAGGAAGCAAAACACAGGAACACGGAATACCCTACTGCCTTTTTAGTCTATCCTCCTTATTATCTGGGGCCCTCTGTGTACAGGGTCTCCCAACTGCCAATATTCAGACCCAAGGAGATGTTCAACATCAAATAAAGCATCAAAATCCATCCTGAAAAAGCAGACAAATTCAGGAAATGAGACAGGGTGTAAGCCAACTGGCTTGTCTCTTTAACAAGTCAATGTCATGTGTTCACACAAAGACACACACACATATAAAAGTAAGGATAAGGAAGAACTGTTCTAAGCTCAAAGAGGCTTAAGAGACATAAGAATGAAATGAAATGTATTGGCCTTGATTAGATCCTGAACTGAACAAACCAGCTACAAAAGATACTTTGAAGACAAGTAAGAAATTTGAATATGGACAATGTATTATATGATATTAAGGAATTCTAGCTCATTTTAATAAAAGCAATAATAGTATATGGCACTGCAAGAAAGAGCCATATTTTTAGAGAAATATGTAGGGATGATAAACACTAGCAATAAAACAAAAATGATACAGTAAATGTGGTAAAATGTTGACAATTATTAAATCCAGATGATGTATATATGGATATTCATTATTATATGATATTTTGAAATTTTTCATAATAAAAAATATTTTTTAGAATTCTCATCCTTGAAAAATAGGCACAGCTAGAAAATACTGTCCTACCTATAATGAAAATTTTCATAGGAATATGTTCAGGAAATGTGAAACCAGGATGTACAAATATTCAGGATGCACAAGGCAGCAATAAGACAAGTGTCTCCAATCCTAGGCCCAGTATGACTGTTTTCACCCTGGGTAAGCAAAGTGTTGCCTCAAGGTACACGCACACATTGCTGTTCAGTCTCTAAGTCGTGTCTGACTATTTGCAACCCCATGACCTGCAGCACACCAGGCTTCCCTGTCCTTCGCTATCACCTGGAGTTGGCTCAAACTCACGCCCATTGAGTCAGTGATGCCATCCAACCATCTCAGCCTCTGTCACCCCCTTCTCTTGCCCTCAGTCTTCCCCAGCATCATGGTCTCTTCCAATGAGTCGGCCAAAGTATTGGAGCTTCAGTTTCAGTATCAGTCCTTCCAATGAATATTCAGGACTGATTTCCTTTAGGGTTGACTGGTTTGATATCCTTGCAGTCCAAGAGACTCTTGAGAGTCTTCTCCAACACCACAGTGCAAAAGCATCAATTCTATGGCACTCAGCTTTTTTTTATGATCCAACTCTCACATCCATACATGACTACTGGAAAATCTAGTAGTTTGACTAGATGAGCCTTTGTCGGCAAAACAATGTCTCTGCTTTTTAATTGCTGTATAGGTCTGTCAATAGCTTTTCTTCCAAAGAACAAGCATCTTTTAATTGCAGTCACCATCTGCAATGATTTTGGAGCCCAAGAAAATAAAGTCTTTCACTGTTTCCATTGTTTCCCCAATGATATGCCATAAAATGCTGAGTTTTAAGCCAGCTTTTTCACACTCCTCTTTCACCTTCATCAAGAGGCTCTTTAGTTCTTCTCCACTTTTTGCCATAGGGTGGTGTTATCTGCATATCTGAGGTTATTGATGTTTTTCCCGGCAATCTTGATTCCAGCTTGTGCTTCATCTAGCCCGGCATTTCACCATAATGTACTCTGCATGTAAGTTAAATAAGCAGGGTGACAATATACAGCATTGACATACTCCTTTCCCAATTTTGAACCAGTCTCTTGTTCCATGTCCAGTTCTAACTCTTGCTTCTTGACCTGCATACAGATTTCTCAGGAGGCAATTAAGGTGGTCTGGTATTCCCATCTCTTTCAGAATTTTCCACAGTTTATTGTGATCCACACAGTCAAAGGCTTTGGCATAGTCAATAAAGCAGAAGTAGATGTTTTGCTGGAACTCTCTTGCTTTTTCAATGATCCAGCAGATGTTGACAATTTGATCTCTCATTCCTCTGCCTTTTCTAAGTCCAGCTTGAACATCCAGAAGTTCTCAGTTCACATACTATTGAAGTCTCACTTGGAGAATTTTGAGAATTACTTTGCTAGCATGTGAGATGTGTGCAATTGTGCAGTAGTTTGAACATTCTTTGGCATTGCCTTTCTTTGAGATTGGAATGAAAATTGACCTTTTCCAGGCCTGTGGCCACTGCTGAGTTTTCCAAATTTGCTGGCATAATGAGTGCAGCACTTTCATAGCATCATCTTTTAGGATTTGAAACAGCTCAATTGGAATTCCATCACTTCCACTAGTTTTATTCATAGTGATGTTTCCTAAGGTCCACTTGACTTTGCATTCCTGGATGTCTGGCTCTAGGTGAGTGAGCACACCATTGTGGTTATCTGGGTCATGAAGATCTTTTCTGTTTAGTTTGTTTATATATTCTTGCCACCTCTTCTTAATATCTTCTGCTTCTGTTAGGCCCATACTATTTCTGTTCTTTATTGTACCCATCTCTGCATGAAACATCCCTTGGTATCTCTAATTTTCTTGAAGAGATCTCTAGTCTTTCCCTTCTATTGTATCCCTCTATTTCTTTGCACTGATCACTTAGAAAGGTTTTCTTATCTCTCCTTGCTATTCTTTGGAACTCTGCATTCAAATGGGCATATCTTTCCTTTTCTCCTTTGCCTTTAACTTCTCTTTTCTCAGCTATTTGTAAGGCTTCCTCAGACAACCATTTTGCCTTTTGCATTTCTTTTTCTTGGGAATGATTTTAATCGCTGCCTCCTATACAATGTCACAAACCTCCATCCATAGTTCATCAGGCATTCTGTCTATCAAATCTAATCCCTTGAATCTATTTGTCACTTCCACTGTGTAATCATAAGGGCTTTGATTTAGGTCATATATGAATAGTCTAGTGATTTTCCCTACTTTCTTCAATTTAAGTCTGAATTTGGCAATAAGGAGTTCATGATTTGAGCCACAATCAGCTCCTGGTCCTGTTTTTTCTGACTGTATAGAGCTTCTCCATCTCAGCTGCAAAGAATATAATCAGTCTGACTTCAGTATTGACCATCTGGTGATGTCCATGTGTAGAGTTGTCTCTTGTGTTGTTGGAAGAGGGTGTTTGCTATGACCAGTGCACTCCCTGGCAAAGCTCTGTTAGCCTTTGCCCTGCATCATTTTGTACTCCAAGGCCAAACTTGCCTGTTATTCCAGGTAGCTCTTGACTTTATACTTATATCTCAGTTTACTCTGTACATCCGTTAGCAAGATATGTTTTGCACTTTACACCATTTTGGTTTCATAGGTTTCATAGGAATGCTCTACTTTCATATAGCAGGAAGCTTGTATAGGCCTTCCAGGAAAAATGTCTGTGTTGCAACTTAAAGAGCAGGAGATAGCCAAGTAAGGTGGGAAGTCAAGATGTGGGGATTCCAGACACAGAAAAGTAAATGTGCAAAGGGAAGTAACACCGCTGCACATCTGACAACTAGGGGAGATCAGCATGACCCACACAAGGATTCAAGACAGAGCAACGAAACCCAAGGCTGGAGAGGAAGGCAGGGGATGAATCAAAAAGGGAGGACTCTGAGTCACTTTAGAGAGTCTGAACTTTATCCCAAGGGTAATAGAATTCCTAAGGAGGATTTCCACCAGTGAAATTACAGAGCAGATGGGTGTTCTACAGAGTTCCCTCTGGAGATTGTATGGAGGCTGAAGGTAAGGAGACCAAAACAGTTAAAAGGCTGCTGTTTCAATCTTGGGTGATTATCACCTGTGCTAGTGATGGATGGGTTCTAAAAGAAGCAGAGGAAGGATTTCTGCTTCCAATAGGAGTCCGAGACAGGAGTTACTCATATAGGACTAACACTTCCACCGTTCCCACAGAACCATAAAACCGAATGAGGGCAATGATTTTCAGACATTGACATCTTTCAGTGCAAGACTGTAATCTCTGAGAGAAAAAAACTCACAAGGTGACCCCAACTGCCCAGCTCTTTGCCTAGGAACAATTTATCAAAAGCAGCAAGGGGAGCTAGAATCCACGCAGAGCACAGCAGGCTCTCTGAACTGGGAAAGCTGAGTTCCGAGTTTGAAGAGCTGGAATCCGCCAGGAAGGGCAATGGAGAGGAGCAAGTCGTACAACGAGCAGCCTGGGAAGTCACTGTGGGTGTCCCTGCAAGTCCCCCACTGAGGGCTGAGACTACCCAGAGCTTCCCAGAGAGTGGCTGCTGGAGGGCTGAAAAAGAAACAGCAAAACCAGAGCTTGAGGCTTGGTGGAAAATCCTGGTGTTCTGACATAGCCAAAGAGGAAAAAATCTCATTTTCACCTCGTGAAACCTCTTGGCACCCGGGAGAAAGACCAAAAAGGCTTCATCTCATGAACAGGGTCCACACCCTAGAACCTATATGCTCAGCAAGAGTGAGAGCATCAAAAGGGTGAAAATTAATGCCAGGGAGAGAAGGAAAGTGAAAAATAGCCTACCTATTACACAGCTCATAAACAGACACATTGTTAAAACGTCACAAGAGGAGTAAGGGAGGTGGGAGCAGGGTTAAAGACGGGTAGGGAGTGAAAATGTCTCAAACGTCCCCTTAGTGGGTAATCATTTTTAAAAAATTGACAAACAATGCCCTAGAGTACAGACTACTCTAGACCTTAACAAGAAAGGCCTAAAACTAAGCCTAAACAAGATCTTCACAGGAAACTGAGTATTTATATGAGTCTCAGTAAGTTAGGCGTTGGGAACACCTAGAGCTTTCCATAGGACCATTCTAGCAAAGCATAACCCAAGCTTATCCAAGCTCAAAGTGATCATATGTCTTCTAAAAAAAATGCAAATGCCTTCTAAAAAGAAAAAAATACTCTTCAGAGGACAATAACAGATCATATAATATCTAAAATGTATCACCTGCAATATCTAGCATGCAATCAAAAATTGCTAGATCTGCAAAGAAAAAGGAAAAGGTGGTCCACAGTTAAGAAATGAGTAAGCAATAGAAACTGACTCCAACATGGCCCAGGTGCTGAATTTATAGAAACTCTTAAATAATTATTATAAACATGTTCAAGAAAATATAGATGCTCAGAGAATTCAAGAAAAAGTACTCAGTTAATAAATGAGACTCTAAGCAGAGAAATGAAAACTATTAAAAACTTTAAATTCCAGGACTGGAAAGTATAATTAATTACCACAATGAAGAAAGCAGAATATATGAGAAGTATTTTCGGAGCTATACGTTTTAGGATCTTTAATGGTGGTAAACAGAGAGAACTCTGAAACTTTCTGCTCAGACACCTGTTGAGGGGTAGCACCATTTCTTGAGATAGTAACACCACAGGAAAAGTATATCAACACTGTTCCAAAAGTCAAAACCAGAGTGCTACTGTGTGGAGACAATAAAAGGCCAGCTGATAGGATGACAAAACAATTAAAGGTATACAACACTGAGACAGATTTTGTTCCTAAGTGTGGCGTACCCTTCATAGGAAACTAATGACAGAAGCTAAGATCCGCTGGAGAAGGGATAGGCTACCCACTCCAGTATTCTTGGGCTTCCCTTGTGGCTCATTTGGTGAAGAATCCACTTGCAATGAGGGAGACCTGGGTTCGATTCCTGGGTTGGGAAGATCCCCCGGAGAAGAAAAAGGCTACCCACTCCAGCATTCTGGCCTGGAGAATTCCATGGACTGTATAATCCATGGGGTCGCAAAGAGTCAGACACAACTGAGCAACTTTCACTTTCACCTTCAAATGAACCACAGATTCTATAGAAGAGGATAATAGTGTATGGGATAGAAGATTGGACTAGGAATCCTTAGTCCAATAACCTTATACCTTATATCTAGGTATAAGCTTCCTTTTAAACTTAAATTTCTACTGTTTTCAAATCATTATGAGAACTTCAAACAGCAGTGAATGAAAAACAGGCATAGGCTCAACAAATAAAAGATGAAAAAGATGTACAGGGCTTAGCTTGCCCTTTCACTAAATGGCTCCATATTTACAAGATGATGTGGAATTCAGAATAAAGTCCTCCTAAAGATGTCCAACTCTTAATCTCTAAACCTATGACTATGTTAGGTTACATGGAAATGGGGAATTAGGGTTGCCAACCATCTGACTTTAAAACAGGGAGAGTAGGCTGGATTATCCAGGTGAATCCAGTATAATCACAAGGGTCTTTAAAAGTGGAAGAGAGAGACAGGAGAGTCAGAGGGAGATGTGACTGTGGAAGAAAGGGACAGAGATATGTAACACTGCATTAAAATGAAGGAAAGGGACCTTGAACCCAGGAATGTGGGCCACTGCCAAAAAACAGAAAGAGCAAGGAGATGGACTCTACCCTAGAGTCTCCAGAAAAGAAAGCAGCCTTGCAAGCACCTTGATTTTAGGTCACTGTGACCTCTGCCAGACTTCTAACCCACAGAACCATAAGAAAATACGATCATGTGCTTACCCCGCTAACTTTATAATAATTTTTTTAATTGCAGCAATAGGAAACCAATACAATGACCTAGAACTGTGTCATCTAAGATAGGAGCCACTATCCACATGTGATTATTTAAGTTAAAATGAAATAAAAATTTATATTCAGTTCCTTACAGCCACATGGCCAGTGGCCACTGTAGGGAACAGTACAATCATGTCTGTTATCACAGAAATCCCTTCTGAACAGCACTGATCTCCTCAGTGTCTCTCTCAATTACGTTTTCAGGCCAGCAACTTTGTACAGGGCTGTTTTTAAGGACATCATCTTTTGTTTTGTTTCCTGGGTCAAAAGTAAAAACTATATATTTCCAGGAAAAAAATCAATAAAATGCCATAGACATAACTAACTCAGATAAGTTCCAGGCCTATTACAAAAAAAGGAAATGCCATTCTAGTTTTACAGGGTGAACTCATGGACTGTGTGGAGCATGTTTTTGTTGAACTCACAGGTTTTTATTATCTGTTTTCTCCTATATTTGTGGCTACTCACAAATATAGAAGGTTACAATCGGAAGAAATAGGCTAATTGAGTAGCAAGATCATTACTGCAATTTAAAATCTGCAATCATGTAAAAGGGATTAAGTAATGACTACTGAATTTTTTAAAAAATCAATTAAAAAAATCATTTCTTCCTCTATAAGTTTTCTGGGTTTTACTCACAGGATTAATATAATGAAACCTGAAGATGCAAAGCAAGTTAGTGTCAATGAAAAAGGTCATGCTATTCAAAATTATACTACTGCTTATAAATCATAACTTCCCAGTTTTAACATTACACTGTCATCTTAAATGTATGCCTTCAAATGTTTTAAAAATAATTGGTCTTCACTCATGTAGACAGAATTTCATATTCACCTTGATTTGAAATCAGTGAAATTTATTTTGATGAAAGCCCCTCACCAAAGCAGCCCCTGTTTCCCCAAGACTCTCTGCCCTGACACCCTCCATGCACTCACCCCAACCCTCCAAAGCTAAGCACTACTCGTCTCCAGTCACATGCAGGTCAGGCTGATGCCCTTGCCCAAAGCTAACAAAGTGCCCAGTCATCCAAGTCATCCTGGAGACAAGAAATATAACAGGCAGAAGCTGAAAAACACAGAGCTGGCTTAAAAGAACAGAGTCACTGGTTCAAAACTAGGGACTTAAGAAAAATTCCACAGATCAAGTAAGCATAAAATTCCACAGGTCAAGAACAAACAGTTTAAGTCTTGAGAAAAGAAAACTCAGGTAGCAAAGATCATGAACTAAAGCACAGTCCAGGCATCAAGGGCCGGATCACTAGCTGACAGCAAGGTTTCAATATTACAGCTGTTGCTTCAGCCCAGGAAAAAGAACCAATCCCCAAACATGGGCATGAGAGGCTATGCCAGCACAGACACCCCCACAGGAGTGGAATAATGCGAGGACGGGATGGACCACTGACCTTCACACACTGATCATATTATCATTATCAGATCCATTATCAAAGAGAAAACAGAAACCCCATTACCAAAAGTAAAAATTATATGAAATGAAGTAATGCATTTCAGAATAAAGAATGGAGACAAGGGTCACTAACCATACAAAAATATTAAATCTTTAGTAAAAATAATGCCTGGAAAAGGTCAGCTTTCATTCCAATACCAAAGAAGGCCAATGCTGAAGAATATTCAAACTACTGCACAATTGCACTCATTTGGGGGAGCCTGGTGGCCTGCCGTCTATGGGGTCGCACAGAGTCGGACACGACTGAAGCAACTTAGCAGCAGCAGCAGCAGCAAGTGCTAGCAATGTCATGCTCAAAATCCTCCAAGCTAGGCTTCATGAGTATGTGAACTGAGAACTTCCAGATGTACAAGAAGCTGGATTTAGAAAAAGCAGAGGAACCAGAGATCAAATTGCCAACATCCGCTGGATCATAGAAAAAGCGAGAGAGTTCCAGAAAAACATCTACTTCTGCTTTATTGACTACGCTAAAGCCCTTGACTGTGTGGATCACAACAAACTGTGGATAATTCTTAAAGAGATGAGAATACCAGACCACCTTATCTGCCTCCTGAGAAACCTGTATGCAGGTCAAGAAGCAACAATCAGAAAAGAACATGGAACAATAGACTGGTTCAAAATTGGGAAACTGTGTCAAGGCTGTATATTGTCACCCTGTTTATTTAACTTATATGCAGAGTACATCATCTGAAATGTGGGCTAGATCAACCACAAGCTGGAATTAAGATTGCAGGGAGAAATATCAACAACCTTAGATATGCAGATGATATCACTCTAATGGCAGAAAGTAAAGAAGAACTAAAGAGCCTCTTGATAAAGGTGAAATAGGAGAGTGGAAAAGCTGGCTTAAAACTCAACGTTCAGAAAACTCAGATCATGGCATCTGGTCCCACCACATCATGGCATATAGATGGGGAAACACTGAAACAGTAAAAGACTATTTTCTTGTGTCCAAAATTACTGCAGGTGACTGCAGCCATAAAATTAAAAGATGCTTGCTCCTTGGAAGAAAAGCTATGACCAACCTAGACAGCATATTAAAGAGCAGAGACATTACTTTGCCAACAAAGGCCCATCTAGTCAAAGCTATGGTTTTTCCAGTAGTCATGTATGGATGTGAGAGCTGGACTATAAAGAAGGCTGAGGGCCGAAGAACTGATGGTGTTGGAGAAGACTCTTGAGAGTCCCTTGGACTGCTAGGAGATCAAACCAGTCCATCCTAAAGGAAATCAGTCCTGAATATTCACTGGGAGGACTGATGCTGAAGTTCCAATATTTTGGCCACCTGATGCAAAGAACTGACTCATCAGGAAAGATCCTGATGCTGGGCAAGATTGAAGGCAGGAAGAAAAGGGGATAACAGAGGATGAGATGGTTGAATGGAATCACCGACTCTATGGACATGCATTTGAGTCAACTCCAGGAGTTGGTGATGGACAGGGAAGCCTGGCGTGCTGCAGTCAATGGAGTTACAAAGAATTGGACATGACTGAGCAACGGAACAATAAAAATAATGCCTATAATTGTGAAACATGTTCCTGGATTCTTCCAGCAAGGGAAAAAAAAGGATTCATAAAAAGTTAGGGGAAGTGGCAGTACACAATTAAGAAAGAGATGGAGGAATTCCCTGTCATTCAGGACTCCAGGCTTCCACAGCAGAAGGCATGGGTTTGATCCTTGGCAGGGGAACTAAGATCCCACAAGCAGCAGGACATGACCAAAAAAAAAAAAAAAAGGCAATAGAAAAGAGAATAGAGGCCTGTTGGTGGATACCAAACTGTGACGCAGCAGCTTCTAGCAGCCACAGGCCTTGGGATAGGAACAAATCCACGCAAAGACATCACAGATGAAGCATTTGAACTCCTCTACCCCTAGAAATGGTCCCATATATTTCCTGACACCGGAAGGTCACCATTGCACAGTTTTAGACAAAATTCTTAAAATTGTCTATGGTTGCCACCCAGAGAAGCTATATAAGAAAAGCTCTGCTTTCTGTCCTCACTCATCTTTCCTAAGGAGGATCCTTATTCCCACTCAAACACAGACATCCGTTTTGTGACAAACACAAACCTTCACTTCCATGCACTGGAGAAGGACATGGCAACCCACTCCAGTGTTCTTGCCTGGAGAATGCCAGGGACGGGGGAGCCTGGTGGGCTGCCGTCTCTGGGTCACAGAGTCAGACACAACTGAAGTGACTTAGCAGCAGCAGCAGCAGGTTGTCGGTGTGCTAGATGCTAGGGTTTCAAGCATGGTTTTAAAAAACAAAGTCCCAGTTCTCAAGGACAGTAGAAGGAATGGACAAGAAAATGAATAATTAGAATATAATAAATTAAGTTGAATTTCAGTAGAGAAATTAGGCTTAAGGTGGATGTAACTCTCTTTGGGCAACTGACAACAAAACTGTCTATAGAGGATGTAGAAATTGATGAAAATATAAAATTTCAGCCCCCTCCACTTTTAAGATTCTTCCCTGTTCATCCTTTTTGTCAAATCTTTAAAAGCTGAAGTTCCTTGGGACTTCCCTGGTGGTCAAGTGGCTAAGACTCTAAACTCCCAACGCAGGGGGCCCAGGTTCAATCCCTGGTCAGGGGACTAGATCCCACATACCACAGCTAAAAATTTGAATGTGTCAATTTAAGAACCCACATGGGGCAACTAAGAACTGGCTCAGCCAAATAAAATAAATAAATTTCTTTAAAGGTGAAGTTCCTCACGACTAATTAAATAAAGCTCTCTCTCCTTTTTTTTTAAAGTCTATACTCTCTCCCTAGCCATCGATCAATACCCTCGACCTCAAATAGCGTCTACAGTTTTTTGTTTGTTTGTTAGTCACTGAGTCGTGTCTGACTCTTGTGACCCCATGGACTGCACACCAGGCTTCTCTGTCCATGGAATTCTCTAATACTGGAGTGGGTTGCCATTTCCTTCTCTAGGGTATCGTCCCAATCCAGGAATGAAATTCACATCTCCCGCGTTGCAGGCGGATTCTTTACCATTGAGCCACCAGTGTGTTTTTACGCAAATGTGTATAATCATCTCAGACCTCTTCTCTAAACCCAATAATATGTATACACAACTGTCTATTTGACATCTCCAACTGGAGATGTTTTACAGGAACTTTGACTTCAAGATTTCCAAAACTGAATGGCTCATCTTCAAAACCACAAAAGGTCACACTGATTTGTCTCCCTCCAGTCTATAGAGCAACAAGACTGATTTCCTGTTTACAGTTCTTCAGTGCTTCCCACTGCTCGTAGGATAAAACTTTAAATCTCTTCACACAGCCTGAAATCCCTGATGTCCTGCCCTCTCCTGCCTCTGTAGGCTCTTATGCATTCTCCTACCCTTGAACTCTAGATATGTTGACTTAATCTCACACACTCCATCATGCCATGCTTTGTCCCGATTCCTCTGCCTGGAAAATACACCCTCCTTGTCCCCTTTGGTTAATTCTTACTTCTTCAATTCAATCAGTATTTTCTTAAAGACATTCCTGATTCCTTGCGCTAAGTCAAAATCTCAGAGAATACACTTCATAACATTACCACAACTACAAATAAATATGACCAAACATTTATTAGTGTTAGTTGCTCAGTGTCTAACTCTGAGACTATGGACTGTAGCCCGCCAGGCTCCTCTGTCCACAGGATTCTCCAGACAAGAATACTGGAGTGGGTTGCCATTCCCTTCTGCACAGGATCTTCCTGGTCCAGGGATTGAATCCAGGTCTCCTTCATTGCAGGCAGACTCTTTA
Organism: Capricornis sumatraensis; assembly: GCF_032405125.1. NCBI lineage: Eukaryota > Metazoa > Chordata > Mammalia > Artiodactyla > Bovidae > Capricornis > Capricornis sumatraensis. The sequence continues at coordinate 86,341,042 of NC_091079.1, forward strand.
CTGTCTGAGCCATCATGTAGTATAGAGAAACATTTATTAAATAGCTACTATTAGAGTGAAAAAGTTGGCTTAAAGCTCAACATTCAGAAAATGAAGATCGTGGCATCCGGTCCCATCACTTCATGGGAAATAGATGGGGAAACAGTGGAAACAGTGTCAGACTTTATTTTGGGGGGCTCCAAAATTACTGCAGATAGTGACTGCAGCCATGAAATGAAAAGACACTTACTCCTTGGAAGGAAAGTTATGACCAACCTAGATGGCATATTCAAAAGCAAAAACATTACTTTGCCAACAAAGGTCTGTCTAGTCAAGGCTATGGTTTTTCCAGTAGTCATGTATGGATGTGAGAGTCGGACTGTGAAGAAAGCTGAGCGCCAAAGAACTGATGCTTTTGAACTGTGGTGCCGGAGATGACTCCTGAGAGTCTCTTGGACTGCAAAGAGATCCAACCAGTCCATCCTAAAGGAGATCAGTCTTGGGTGTTCTTTGGAGGACTGATACTAAAGCTGAAACTCCAGTACTTTGGCCACCTCATGTGAAGAGTTGACTCATTGGAAAAGACTCTGATGCTGGGAGGGATTGGGGGCAGGAGGAGAAGGGGACGACAGAGGATGAGATGGCTGGATGGCATCACTGACTCTATGGACATGAGTTTGGGTGAACTCCGGGAGTTGGTGATGGACAGGGAGGCCTGGCATGCGATTCATGGGGTTGCAAAGAGTCGGACACAACTGAGCAACTGAACTGAACTGATTAGACCAAACACTGTTGTAGGTGATGAAGATTTAGTTAACAGAAAAGACAAGCAAGGTGTGCACTCTTTTGGAGCGATATACCTATGAAGGCAGACAGACAATGAACAAATAGACTCCCACAAAGCAAGATAATTTCAGATAATAATATGGGGACAATACAATTCATGATGTGAGAGAGTGGCTGGGTTAGGAACAAGGCCAAAGGAAAAAGCACTGATCTATTGTTCACTATCTGCTTCTCCTGGAAGAATGGAAACTTCAAAGGACAGAGGCTTTGTCTGCTGCTATAACCCACGTGCCTGGACATAACAGATGATCAATGTATATTTAAGGAATAAATTATGAAATATATTGCTTTCTAAATAGGACTATTTTCCAATATGCCGCAGAATAGCTGCAATCTCTGGGAAGTCACATTTTTACACTACAAATTACATCACCAAAATACTTGTTCAAAATCCTTGTTGAATAGATAAATAAATGAAACAAAATCATCCACGTTTATAGGTCCCCAGGCATTTATAAGGCTCTTCATGGACCAAAATCCCTTACATAATCTACCTCTCTAAGCTGGTGATTCTTGATCTCTGAACCCAACAGTCAAACAGATGACAAGGAAGTGACATTGGTGGCTGATAATTTCTCCGTTTACTAAAGCGCTCTTAGGAAGTCAACACTGCATTCTTACCCAAGACGGAAGGACCTTAATCTTATCAGACAGGACTAAGGGAAACAAACAATCTATATAACAAACTGTAAAATTCCGTTCAGAAAATCCCAACAGCCAGTGCTTAACAAACAGTATATAATCAACTAGAAGGCAACTTAAAAGTTTTATGGCTTACTTAAAGAAATTATTGATTCCCATGTCCATTCTTGTATTTCTTAAGATGTGGAATAATAAACTAGTTTATCTTATGGATATGAAGCATTTCACTTACCATTTGCTAACTCATTCATTCACTCCGCATTTACTGAGCATCAGCCACTTCAGGTACTATGTACGATGTTGGGTATGGGATTTTACGACATGAGGAAGCAAAGCCTGTACAGCATTAGGGGCGGCGTGTGGCAAACTGACAACACGGCTGTGTGTCTAGCCAAACTTAGATGGCAAGGAGATATTTTCTATCATCTTTGCCAGAAAAGTATGTACAATCAAGTCTCATTATTCATGGTAGTTATACTCTATAAAGTCACCACAAGCACTGAACTATAGAATACTAAACTGAGGCTCCTAGGGAAATACAGGGTTAGGTTCTTTGTCCTCTGGTTACAAGGTTTTGGGCAACTTATCAATACTTAACTTTGTTTCATGTGTTTCTTTTAAAGACACCATATATAACACCTCAGTCAGTCAGTGAAGTTGCTCAGTCATGTCCGACTCTTGGCAATCCCATGGACTGGAGCCTACGAGGTTATTCCATCCATGGAATTTTCCAGGCAAGAGTACTGGAGTAGGTTGCCATTTCCTTCTCCAGGGGATCTTCCCAACGCGGGGATCGAACCCAGGGCTCCCACATTGCAGGCAGACACTTTACCATCTGAGCTACCAGGTGTTAGGGGCATAACACCTAGTGATGCATTAACATCGAACGTACAGCCAACAGCACTGTAACTCATGCCTGAACAAAGCTTATCTAACAAAGCGTATCTATCCTTGCCTTCCATGTAAGGCACATCACAGCCTTCTTGCACTTGGAACGCTGGACAGCACTTCAGGACTACACTTGAGGGCCAATTTATACACTGTAATCATCCCCCCAAAAAGCACAAAAATGTGAAGAAAAAAAAAGGTGGCACAAAAGAGATCTCAGAAAAGACACTTGTTTACTGTATGAGTGAGGAGAGAAGGAAAGGGAGGGGAAGGGAAAGAATCGACCATTCGCAGGCAGAAGGAGTCTTCTTGTTAACTGGGCAGCTCTGCAGCTTGCCCTCCTTCTGGCAGCAAGGGACTAGAGCTGCTCCATCAGTTTTCAGTGGGTCACAAGGAATCTAGGCTCCAGGCAAAGTAAAGAGAGAGATGAGGAGCCAGGTGGGATGGCAGTGCCAAAGTGGGGGCCTTCTCAAAGCAAACCTCCCCCTGCACCGCTGAGCTGGGAGAAGAGGGGAGGAAGCCTGGGTCAGGGCCAGTGAGTACAAGGGAAGAGATACAGTGACCATCAGCGTACAAAAGTTCCTCAGATGGGGGAAAAGGAATTGGTCAGGAGCAAAGGCACTCAAGCCAGCCCCAAGTGGCAGGGCTCTGGCTGGCAGCATAAAAATCCCCTCTGCCAAGGTTGCCGAGGAACGCGCTCCCGAGGCTGAGAGCATGTCATTCAGAGCGTTTTCCCAGTGAAACGTGTGTGGCACATTTGGAGGCTGACAGAAGCCCTGCCTCGGGTCTCTTCTTTGGAGCTTCCTCGTGTTTCTGATCAGGACAAGAGACCCTTTTTTCATGGTTTTCATAGAATTAGATTCCAGTTAGATATGTTTAAACTTGCAAATCAAGCAGAAAAATGCTTTGAAACTGTTACTGCTTTCACTGAAAAAGAAAGTTTGGGATTTAGAAAACATCAAATGCTTAGCAGATTTGACATGTCTAACTGCGGTAAATGACAGGTGACAGCTACACTGGCCATTAGTCCTTGACTTATCACGTCTGTCTTGAGTTACAGTAATGATCACTCCCCTTTTCAAGGATCCATGCTGCAGCCATCACACTAGACACTTCCTAGAACTTATTTCATTCAATCTTCCCTCAAATCCCTGGGAGGTGTTTGCTACAACCCATCCGCATTTCACAGTTAAGGAAACTGTGCAAAAAGTAATTTGCCAGAAATCATGTGGAAAGTAAGTGGCTGAGCAAGGACCCAAACCCAAGTTAGCCTGAGTTTAATATCTGTATCCTTTCTACTCTATTGCATATAACCAGGTAATTGTATGGTCTGCATTCAATGAAACACGAACTTGAAACGGTTTTATTTTTCCCCCGTCTTTCCTGTGAGTTGTGCCAAAAAGCACCATATACCTTATCGTCCCTTAGTAACATCTGGACAGACTCCAGAATTTTCGGATCATTTTCAGTTATTAGAAGAGTCTCAGTGCAGTTTTTAAGACACAAACCCATTTATTTCCTGGACTCCTGTTTCTCACCCAGTTTCAAGCAACCCTCCTTCCACCCCCCGGGGGCAGCCCTGCTTCAGGGCTGGTCTGGGCTTGGAGGAGCCGGGGCCCTGGTCTGCTCCTCTCCCCTCCAGGTGGAGAGACCTGCTCAGCGCCCAGGGCACCTCCTCCGCTCCCCACCTTCCAGGCTTCAGTCGGCCAGTGCTTTGGGGCAGAGAGGGAGATCTGTGAGGTGGCAGGGCTCGAGCTCTCAGGCCAGCTGCCGGTGCGAGGCGGGCGGTCACGCGAGTGTATTCGCGTGTCCACTCTGGCCAAGTCCGGTTCTCTCAGCCACTGGAGGTCATCACGGATTTGGCAGGTTTTTACCCAGAAGGCGAGTGTGGTTTACTTGGGGAGACGCGCTGCTCCATCTCCATCTGTGACAGAGAATGCTCTCAGAGAGCTGGGCGGTATGTCTCCCTGTTGTCTCAGCCGTCAGCCCACACCCCCCAGGATCTGCCCCAGCCCCTGACTAGATGTCACCTGATCATCCCAAAACCCAGGCCTCCCAGCCTGCATTCTCTTCTTCCTCTGCGGAGCCACAGGAACCATGGAAATCCCCTTCAGGACCTTCTAAGTGGGGCGGGAGATCCCCTCTGCCTTCTTAGACGCCTTACTCTCTGGAGCCTTCTTTATCAGCTTTGGCAGACTCCAGGACCAGGCAAGAAGCAGCCACCAATTTCCAAATTCACATATAGCCCTACACTTCAGAGAGCCGTGTCGGTCTCTCTCCTTCCTTCCCCATGCTTAGCTCCACTCCATGCTGATGGCAGCATCAAGAGTGGCCTCTGTTGCCCCATGTCATCCACCATCTAAAAGCCAGCGAGAGAAGCCAGGCTCCCGGGACACCCCCAGGCTCTCATCCGGCAGCCCCCCGTCACAGGGCTTAGAGGTCCTCAGGAAGGCCCCATGGGGAAAGGAGGGAAACACTGCCACACTTGGACCTTTGGTCAGCATCTCACAACTGTAACAATGCCTTCTTTCTCCTCTCTACCCCACGCTTTCTTTCCTCAGCTGAGAAAGGATGGGGGAGGTATGAGGTAACAGTTCGGAATGAGAACAGTCTGGCCACCTCTTACTGAGTTCTGGGAGAACTGTCTGACTCCACTTATTCACATCTCACTTTACAATAAGGGGTGCTGACACACAGGCCCTTGTTACCAACTCCAAGTGACAGGAGACGTGACATTGCATTCCACTCAATACAATGCAACAGAAGTTCTGCCTCTGAATTTGGTACCATGCCTTGCAAATTTTAACTGAACTTCAGTTCAGTTCAGCTCAGTCACTCAGTCGTGTCCGACTCTTTGTGACCCCATGAATCGCAGCACGTCAGGCCTCCTTGTCCATCACCAACTCCCAGAGTTCACTTAGACTCACGTCCATCAAGGCAGTGACACCATCCAACCATCTCATCCTCTGTCGTCCCCTTCTCCTCCTGCCCCCAATCCCTCCCAGCATCAGAGTCTTTTCCAATGAGTCAACTCTTCACATGAGGTGGCCAAAGTACTGGAGTTTCAGCTTCAGCATCAGTCCTTCCAAAGAACACCCAGGACTGATCTCCTTTAGGATGGACTGGTTGGATCTCTTTGCAGTCCAAGGGACTCTCAAGAGTCTTCTCCAACACCACAGTTCAAAAGCATCAGTTCTTTGGCACTCAGCTTTCTTCACAGTCCGACTCTCACATCCATACATGACTACTGGAAAAACCATAGCCTTGACTAGATAGACCTTTGTTGACAAAGTAATATCTCTGCTTTTCAATATGCTATCTAGGTTGCTCATAACTTTTCTTCCAAGGAGTAAGCGTCTTTTAATTTCATGGCTACAGTCACCATCTGCAGTGATTTTGGAGCCCCAAAAAATAAAGTCTGACACTGTTTCCACTGTTTCCCCATCTATTTCCCATGAAGTGATGGGACCAGATGCCATGATCTTCGTTTTCTGAATGTTGAGCTTTAAGCCAACTTTTTCACTCTCTTCTTTTACTTTCATCAAGAGGCTTTTTAGTTCCTGTTCACTTTCTGCCATAAGGGTGGTGTCATCTGCATATCTGAGGTGATTGATATTTCTCCCGGCAATCTTGATTCCAGCGTGTGCTTCTTCCAGCCCAGTGTTTCTCATGATGTACTCTGCATATAAGTTAAATAAGCAGGGTGACAATATACAGCCTTGATGTACTCCTTTTCCTATTTGGAACCAGTACTTAGTGGAGTACAAATGTGAAGCTGTGGTTATAGATTCTTTCAAAGGATGTTGAAAGTCTACTGCCTCAGTGACAACTGTTTTTAAATGTTGTCCGTCTGTCAGTGGAGTCAGAAGAACGCCACTCAACTGAAACTAATGAAGAAACATGTCCCTACTCTCCATCGCTAAGTGGTGCTCCCAAATAAAAGCCAGCCATTAAAAAAACCAAAAGTCCCATACCAAGGGCTTCCTCGGCCCTCATTTAACAGGGCTGACAAACTGGTGGCCAAGGCCCCAAAACTGCCAATGGGCATTTTGGTTTGAGTTACACAGCATTTTTTTTTAAAAATTGGAAACAAGTGCCAATTCATCCAGAGGGCTCACATAAACTCCACATCTCCCAGGACGGGCCACACCGGCCGTGCACAGTGACAGATGCAGAGGCTGGGGAGCGGTTCCCCCCGGAGCCTGGGCAGGAGCTCTCCAGTCCATGACCTGCCCCCTTCAGTCATTTGTGCCATCCTGGCCCCCAGAGATGCTTGTTTATACATCATGGCCCACTTCTTCTGCCTGCTCTCTCTGCAAATGCTTTTTTTTAAAACTCAATTAATCTTGCATCAAACTTTAAGTAATCAAATAAATTCACCCCATATTTTCCCTTAGTCTCTTCCTTGGTTTCTATTCTCTACCAGAACCACAGCTCACAAAAGATCAAACCCCTTCCATACAGTGGAGCCCAGAAGTCCCTGACCCCATACTTCACTGACTGTGGGAGTCAGAGCTCTGCTCTCCCCTTCCCTGGAATTCTCACTAACAGAAGTACCCCCTGAAGGAGACACCCAGAGGGAGAATGTCCCTCTTCCTGTCAATTACACTTAGCCCGACTTGTCCAGATCCTGTCCACCTTGGCATTTCATGGGGCCGCTCACTCTTACACTTCTAGTCCCTGTCTCTAAGCTCTCTCCTTCCAGGCTCTTACCTGGTGCTGAAGTCCTCTCTGCCTGGTCAGTTATCTGAGTGGACCACCTGCTTGGACTGCCACTCGTTCTGTCCCTCCCACTCATTACCAATATGGCTCTTTCCTCACCACCCGCCTCCTTCTAACTCTCTGCCACATGCCTGTCACGGCCCTCCATCCCGCCACACGCCCACTGCTGAGATGTGTTATTACACATCAGGAATTCCAAATTGCCGAAAGCCTCTTCTCCTTGACCTCTCTCAGCTTTGGGATTTTATAGGTCAAGTCATGCTTCTCAAAATTTTTTCCTAGTTGAGCCCCAGTGACCCCAATCTATCCTGGTTTTCCCATCTCTAGCAGCTCCCTCTCTGTATTTTTGACAGTATTAAGGCCAAGTCTCACAACAAAATGAATGGTGGCTCTCACTGTGAAGTACAGTTAAAAAAAAAACCTCACAGGCTATGGAAGGCTCCTCCTTTACTAAGAACTACAACTTCAGTACTTCCCTGCTGGTCTGGTGCTTAGGACTCCAAGCTTCCACTGCAGGGGATATGGGTTTGATCGCTGGTGGAGGAACTAGGATCCCACAAGGCATAGAGAGGAAAAAAAAAACCAACAACAACTTCATTCAGGACAGTCCTTATATTCATTTACAAGCAAATCTGCAATCTTGCACTCCCACTGAAAGCCTGAAGGAATCCAGCCAGACCAGACCATTCATGTGTTGTTTCAAGCCTGTCTTAGGTACACTCCTGCCTTTACCAACGTCACAGTCACCAACGGAATGCTCTCCTTGTCGGTCATATTGCATCCAGCCTTTCAGATTCAATTCAAGATCCATTTTCCAGAGACAACTCAAACCAAAGAGTCCTTGCCCTTCTCCAAAATTACAGGACTTATTAACAGCATCACTGTCTTGAATTTAATCATATGCAAGTGTGTGTTTTTATAAATCCCAGCTCCTTTACTGGTTTCCAAAGGAAATCTACTCAACAAACTTTTATTGTGATTTTTATGGTTATTACTGATATATATAGAGAATAAGAAAGGGTCACATTTCAGAAAACAGAGAATTTCACATGAAAAAAATCCTCTTTTGGCTTTCCTCTCCCTAAAGCCATCTCTCATACCACCATCAATGACCCTCTTGATCCTCCTGCTTTTTAAATTCGTTCTTGCAGAAACTTGAGGACCTGCCAGGCCTTGGAGCCTAACTCTTGCCCAAACTTATCGAACATCATCTCAAAAAAGGCATTTCTCCAAGTAAACTAATTCTTATACTAGTTGCCAAAATGTTCAACTTTTTAAACTAACTTTTAAACCTTGTATTATTGTTCAAATGTAGTTCTTAAGTCCTCAATCAAATTATAAACATTTTGAGGAATACTGGTAACTAGCAGTAAGTAAGTAAGTGTTAGTCGCTCAGTTGTGTCCGACTCTGCCGGTTGTGCCAGACTCTTTGCAACCCCATGGACTGCAGCCCACCAGGCTCCTCTATCTCACTGCCCTGTGGACTTTGCTCTCTCAAGTGACTTCTGGTCTCCCAGTTGCAGATGATCCCAAGATGCCACACCCAGACTAACCAACACAGCTGCCCACCTTACTGCAGCCACTCAAAATAACTTCACTTGAATCTCCAATTTCACTTCAGAGTCAACTAAACCAAAACCAAACAAATTCTCCCTCAAAACTGACTTCCTATTTTCAATTTCCCCATTTCTGTTACTACAGTTATTATTCTCCACAATTCTTAATCCCAAATTTTAAGTCATCTTTAACTCATCTGTGGCTCCTATATTTAGTCAGTCTCCATACCCTATGTGTATTAGCCAGGGTTCTCCAGAAAAACAAAGATTTATTATAAGATATTGGTTCACACCATTTTGGGGCTAACAAGTCCAAAATCTGCAGAGAGTTGACTGATGTCCCAGTTTGTGTATCAAGGCTAGTTCAGTTCAGTTCAGTTCATTTGCTCAGTCATGTCTGACTCTTTGTGACCCCATGGACTGCAGCACGCCAGGCCTCCCTGTCCATCACCAACTCCCAGAGTTTACTCAAACTCGTGTCCATTGAGTCGGTGATGCCATCCAACCATCTCATCCTCTGTCATCCCCTTCTCCTCCTGTCTTCAATCTTTCCCAATATCAGGGTCTTTTCCAATGAGTTAGTTCTTCGCATCATGTGATCAAAGTATTGGCGTTTCAGCTTCAGCCTCAGTCCTTCCAATGAATATTCAGGACTGATTTCCTTTAGGATTGACTGGTTTGATATCCTTGCTGTCCAAGAGACTCTCAAGAGTCTTCTCCTACACCACAATTCAAAAGCATCAATTCTTTGGTGCTCAGCTTTCTTTATAGGCCAACTCTCACATCCATACATGACTACTGGAAAAACCATAGCTTTGACTAGATGGGCCTTTGTTGGCAAAGTAATGCCTCTGCTCTTTACTATGCTGTCTAGGTTGGTCATAGCTTTTCTTCCAAGGAGCAAGCAAGCAACTTTTAATTTCATGGCTGCAAGTCACCATCTGCAGTGATTTTGCAACCCTAGGTCAGCTTTTCCTAATCCCTGCCATTATCACGAGAGACCGCAAGAGTCTGAACAAGTCAACAACTATAGCATTCAAAAGAGGCGGGCATACCACATTTCCCTTGCATTAGACATATAAACCTGTGTCACAGCTCAAACAGGGCTGCACGAAGATGTCAGAAGAGAGCACTGGTGGCTACTGATCTGAGACAAAACCAGCCGAGGACAGTTTTCCAAACTGCCCAACGTGATGGAAAGAAGCAGCAACCCCTTGTTTGGAATGATGATAGTAGAGACATGAAGTAGCAGCAAATTTTCTGGACCAGAGTTAGCACAAAAGAAAGCAGGTAGCTGGGAACAGATAACAAGTCAAACATACAAGCCGTATTTTCAGAAAGCTGATGATGAAGCACTAAGGAAGAAAGAAAGCTAAAAGACCATACTCTCCAATAAAGTCCCATGTCCCAGGGACATCTGCTACTAGCCTGGAACACAGCAGTCGTCCCTCTCCCTTACAAACCTTACACAAATAACTGACATGGAACGAACATGCCTCATTTAAAGAGGACTATAAAAAGCGAGGGAAGGGAAACCTCTGGTGGTCCAGTGGTTAGGACTCAGAGCTTTCACTGCCAGGGAGGTTCGATCCTGGTCAGAAAACTTAAGATCCAGCAAGCCATGCAGCACAGCCACATAAAATTTAAAAATTACATAAAAGTCACAAAGGAGAAAAAAAGTGACTTAAAAAAATATTGGGACAGAACAGATAAAAAATGTGGCCAGATATAACTTTACAAAATCAAAAATAAGCAAATGCCCCTATAAAACAAAAACTCAGTGTAAATATACAAGAGCTTAAGTTAAATAAACCAAGTCAATAGAAAGAGATTAATTATGTATTGATGGAATTCATCAATAGAAGAAAAAAATAAAATCATCAGAGAAATGAAAATCATTTTAGAGACAGCCCAAAGAGACCGCTAAAAAGGGTAAGGATCAGAAAGGACACAAATGAGAACAGTGGTCAGAATGAAATGCAAATACAAGTTAAAACTATTTACAACAAAATTATAATTTTCAAACAATTACAGCAAAAATGAAATATATAGAATTCAAAAAATGGAATCAAACATATGCATAGACATTGTCTCCAAAGCACATAATCAAAACAATGAAACAGATAGGATTCAATCCATATTTATTTCCCGATCTGGAGAAAAATTCTCAAGGAAATACATTAAGACCAAGCATTTTGTATCCAAAAGAACTGTTGCTGAAGTATAACGACAGCTGACAAACATTTTTTGAGCATGGAAGGACCCAAATTGATTCTCTCTCTCCTCTTCACCATCCTTAGAAGAAACCGCTAGTATATTAACCTCAGCTAATCAAGAAATAAATGAAAAAAATTCCAACAAAAAATGACTAACAATAGTACTGAATTCACTATAACTAAGAGCAAAGCAGAGAGATTATGATTATAGGAGAGAATTACTGTGTTATAAGCCATAACATGCAGAAAAGTTTATTAACAAGTAAAGGAGCAAAGCAACAAGAAAGTTAGTGATGATCTACTTCTGCTGGTTTCCCATCTTAAGGAAGCAGGGATAGCAGACACCAATGTGTAGGTCCCACCTGCACAAGTCTGTTCTCCCCAGCTGCTTCTTCAGCAGAGCTAGTGGGGGCTCCCCTCAGTTTTGAGGAATGGTCTAAGCCAGGCTTTGTAGTCTGTTTGCCTTAACAGTTAATGCCTTAGCATGAACATGTGGTTCAGTTCTAGCCAATGAGGGATGAGGAGACATTTGTTTCTTTGCTCTTGTGAAGAAATGTGAGAAGGCAAAACAGCACTGTTTTTCCATCTCTTGCCTCAGCTTCATAGCTACTCCATCCCTGTAATGGAACCAAAAAGAGATAACCATGAAGATACAGTCTACACGCTAAGGAATGCAAGGTGGAAAGATGCAAAAACCCAAGGTCCTAAAGACACTACTGAGATACTAGAACTATCCCATCTCTGGACATTTGTTATTGAGATAACATGTCTTTATCGATTAAGCAATCATTAGAGCTGCTGACAGTTTTCAGTTATTCATTGATGAAAATATTTTGATATACTAGAGGTCAAAAGATATCTTTTAAAACTGACAAATCAAGCTTTAGAATTAAATGTTTTAAATGTATATAACACATTTAAATGTAGAATTATATTTAAAGAGATAAAAAGAAATATAACACTATGAATTTGGTGGTGAAGGCAGTGGAAAGAAGTGGAAATAGCCACGTTCATCAATGTTCACAGGGAGAAGAGAGAGAAATATGTAAAGATGATCATAAGGGTAACTACTAGAACAAAAGTACAAATCTTCCAAATTACCATAAAGCACACACACAACCCAACAAGGCAGTTCACCCAACTAAACTGTATTTAATTCATATTGTAAATTTAAAAACAAACAAAAAGGTGACAGAACTAAAAGCAAACATTTATTTCCATAAACACATATAACTTAAGTTACTTAACTATTAACAGAAAAAAGGGACCGTTAGACTGACTCTCAAAGCAAAATCCAACTATCTGCGGCATATAAGAGGAGAGCTTTAGATTCGGTAAAAAAGGTTGACGATAAAAGGAAGAGAAAAGGCTCTAAGAAGCAATAGCAAATAAAAAGAAAGCAAGGTTCATGACATTAATATCAGATGAGTTTGAATGCAAAGTAAAATACATTAACTGAAAAAAAAGCTTTATAATGTTAAATAGTACAATCCAGTATGAAGATTAATTGCTACAAATATCTAAGTATCCATCAATATAGCATTGCTATCCATAAAGCAAAATATATTTAAAAAATAGAAGTTTTAAACTAGAAAATATAATCTTAGCAACAGGAAATTTTGATTCTTTTCTTTCGGTACATGACAGAACAGACAGAATATATCTCAGAATTTAGAAAACATAAATAAAATAATGTACCGCTAAGTGATATGCTCAGAAAATAGAGAACATACCTTCTTTCAAGTTCCCAAGATACATTTACAAAACTGACTATCTGGAAACAAAGAAAACTTTAGCAAGTTCCAAAAAAGTAGAAACAGTATAAATATCTGTGATCACAATGCAATAAAACTTTAAAAAAACAAAACTAGAACATAAAAAATATTCTACCATGAGATATCTTAAAATTCTGTTAACTTTTAGAACCCTCTTACACTATAGGTGGGAATGTAAGCTGGTATAGCCACTATGGAAAACAGAATGAAAGTTTCGCATAAAAATAAAAACAGAATTACCATATGATTCAGCAATCCAACTACTGGGAATATACTTAGATAAACTATAGTTCGAAAAGACACATGCACCCCTATGTTCATAGCAGCGCTGTTCACAAACATGAAAGCCACCTAAATGTCCATCTACAAACAAACAGATAAAGAAGCTGTGGTGCATATATTCAATGGAATACTACTCAGCCAGAAAAAAAGCCGTCTGCAGCAACATGAATGAAACTAGAGATTACCATACTAAGGGAAGTAAGTCAGGAAAAGACAAATATCATATGATACCAGTTATATGTGGAATCTAAAATATGGTATGAGTCAATCTATCCACAAACAGACTTATAGAGAAACAGACTCATAGAGAACAGACTTGTGGTGCCAAGGGGGAGGGAGAGGGAGAGGGATGGACTGGGAGTCTGGGGCTGTAGATGCAAACTCTCACAGTCAGAATGGGTGAGCAACAATGTTCATATGCATAGCACAGGGAACTACATTCAACATCCTGTGATAAGTCATAACGGAAAAAAAATACTAAAAAGTGTATAAATGTGTATAAACGAGTCATTTTGCTGTACAGCAGATATTGGTACAACATTGTAAGTCAATTATACTTTAATATAAATGAATAAACTTATATTGCTAAAGTTTTCTCTGCTTCCAAATATGATGTAACTGATATCATATTTCAAAGATGATACCAAAATTGAAGCTGTAGAGGGACTTCCCTGGTGGTCCAGTGGTTAAGAATCTACCTTGCAATGCAGGGGATGCAAGAAATTGAAGAATTACAATCCCAGTGCTGCAGAGCAACTAAGCCGGGCACCACAGCTACTAAAGCCTGTGTGTTCTGGAGCCGGTGAGCCACAGCTGCTGAGCCCACGTGACACAAGCAGAGTCCACACACTGCAACCAAAGGCCCTGTGTGACTCAGTGAGGATTCCCACATGCTGCAACTAAGGCCGGATACAGCCAAACACATACAGAAATTAATTTCTAAAAAACAGAAGATGTAGGATATCTAGAAAATAATGATAAAAAAAAGAACTATGTGGATTGAAGCGAGAGAGTTCCAGAAAAACATCTATTTCTGCTTTATTGACTATGCCAAAGCCTCTGACTGTGTGGATCACAATAAACTGTGGAAAATTCTGAAAGAGATGGGAATACCAGACCACCTGACTGCCTCTTGAGAAACCTGTATGCAGGTCAGGAAGCAACAGTTAGAACTGGACATGGAACAACAGACTGGTTCCAAATAGGAAAAGGAGTACATCAAGACTGTATATTGTCACCCTGCTTATTTAACTTATATGTAGAGTACATCATGAGAAATGCTGGGCTGGAAGAAGCACATGCTGGAATCAAGATTGCCAGGAGAAATATCAATAACCTCAGATATGCAGATGATACCACCCTTATGGCAGAAAGTGAACAGGAACTAAAAAGCCTCTTGATGAAAGTGGAAGAGGAGAGTGAAAAAGTTGGCTGAAAGATCAACATTCAGAAAATGAAGATCATGGCATCTGGTCCCATCACTTCATGGCAAATAGATGGGGAAACAGTGGAAGCAGTGTTAGACTTTATTTTTCTGGGCTCCAAAATCACTGCAAATGGTGATTGCACCATGAAATGAAAAGACCCTTACTCCTTGGGAGGAAAGTTATAACCACCCTAGACAGCATATTCAAAAGCAAAGTCATTACTTTGCCAACAAGGGTCCATCTAGTCAAGGCTATGGTTTTTCCAGTGGTCATGTATGGATGTGAGAGTTGGACTGTGAAGAAAGCTGAGCACCGAAGAATTGATGCTTTTGAATTGTGGTGCTGGAGAAGACTCTTGAGAGTCCCTTGGACTGCAAGGAGATCCAACCAGTCCATTCTGAAGGAGATCAGTACTGGGTGTTCACTGGAAGGACTGATGCTAAAGCTGAAACTTCAGTACTTTGGCCACCTCATGTGAAGAGTTGACTCACTGGAAAAGACCCTGATGCTGGGAGGGATTAGGGGCAGGAGGAGAAGGGGATGACAGAGGATGAGATGGCTGGATGGCATCACCGACTCCATGAACATGAGTTTGAGTAAACTCTGGGAGTTGGTGATGGACAGGGAAGCCTGGCATGGTGTGATGCATGGGGTCGCAAAGAGTCGGGCACGACTGAGTGACTGAACTGAACTGAACTGATGTGGATTGAAACACTGTTTAGAAAAACAGGGTAACTAGATTATCTAGACGATACAGCCAAAGTATTAAGACACAAGGATGAATGAAAAAGATAATTTAAGCACTCAAGAAGGCAAAATAAAAGAAAAGAAAGATAAGACATCAGGAAGAAATTAATAAAAATAAATGTTGAAATTTATAAATTAGAAAAAGAGAACATGATAGAATTAATAAGTAAATCCAAGAACTGTTTCTTGGGTGAAGAGGGAGTGGCGAATACAAAACAAAACCTTTGATTTGCATACTTTTTTTTTTTTTTAGTTAGAAGGAAAGAAACAATGATGAGAAAATAACAAAGCATAAGAAATTAAAATCCTAAAACACAATTTTGGTCACTCAATGTGAGTAAATTTGAGAACTAAGATGAAACAGATTATTTACTAAGAAATCTACCCCAGATAGGAATGAAAATTTAACAGACTAACGTCCATAGAAAAAGTAGGACAAACTGTCAAACATTTACTCCTACAAAAATATTTCAACACACAGTTTGTTTTACAAGACAAATTCTACCAAATCCTTAAGAAGCAGATAAGCCCAATGCCATTTAGTGTTTCAGAGCATAGGAAAAGAAGAAAAGCCTCAAAATTATGTTTATGAAGATATAAACCTCCAATAAAGATAGTGTAGAAAAAACAAAACTACAGTTCAAATTCATTTTATGAATATTTGAATATTCATAAATATTCATAAATATTTCATTTACAAAACATTAGACAAATATTGCAAACAGAATCCAGGATCATATTAAAATATATCATGCCATTACCAAGGAGAGTTTATTCCCAAAATAAAAGAGTAATTTTATAATTAAAATTGATTAAATAATTTTGCATATTAATAATATAATAAAGAAAATTAAATGACCACCTCTATAGACTACAAAAAGCTTTTACTTAGGGGCTGATGTTCATTCAAATGGTGGCACAAAGGCAGAATGGCTTGAGCCAGATCCTTGGCAGGAACTCCAAGACAAGAAAGTTTAGTGTAGTCAGTCAGAATTGGTGGCAGTGTGTGTGTTAATCACTCACTCATGTCTGACTCTTTGGGACCCCATGGACTGTAGCCCACCAGGCTCCTCTGTCCATGGAATTCTCCAGACAAGAGAACTGGAGTGGGTTGCCATTTCCTCCTCCAATTGGTGGCATTCAGGACAATAAGAAACACAGGAATGGTACACTGAGAACTCTTTTGAGATCACGGTTTTCTCACCAGTTTGGAGGGCTATTGAACCAAGGCGGCCCTGTAACACCAGCTGCCAGAAGCTAGAAAAAGACTCTAATGGTGCCATAGCTCCTGCCCCTGAGGCTGCTGGTGGCCCTGCACACTTGGAGCCGCCAGAGTCCCCACTGTCCAAGCCGCTGTCACCTCCATACTTTCATGGGGCATACTCTCAGGTCTCACTGGGGCAGAGGTGCCAGAGGCTAGAGGGCCAAATCTCCTGTGCCCGTGGCTACCAGCTTCCCTGCATACCTGGCAGTGCAGGGGTCCCAGTGATCTAAGAAGCTGCATCATGGTCACACCTGGCTCCCACTGAGGTAGACCCGTCCTCCAGGGCAGCCTCGGGAGTACCCTCGAAAGTGACAGTGCTGGTTGCTTGCACGCATGCAAGTTGCTTCAGTCTTGTCCGACTCTGTGCGACCCCATGGACAGCAGCCCACCAAGCTCCTCTGTCCAAGGGATTCTCTAGGCAAGAACACTAGAGTGGGTTGCCATTTCCTTCTCCAACGCATGCCTGCATGCTACGTCGCTTCAGTCGTGTCTGACTGTTTGTGACCCCATGGACCGCAACCCACCAGGCTCCTCTGTCCATGGGATTCTCCAGGTAAGAATACTGAAGCAGGTTGCCATTTCCTTCTCCCGGGGATCTTCCCAACCCAGGGATCAATCCCTGGTCTCCTGCATTGCAGGCAGGTTCTTTACCACAGAGTTGGGGATAAAACTACAATTGAACTCCAGGGTCAGGGAGGTTAAGGAAGAGGATCGAGAACCGTTTCACCAGCTGTACGAGCGGCAGATTAAATCCATGCAATCAACTAGGCAGACTCTGTGTCTGTGGAACATATAAAGGGACAATGAGAGTTACCACAAAAGAAAACACCCTAGCTCTGGCAGCAGTGGACAGTGGAGGCAAGAACATGCAGGGGAAGGGCCGGATTAGAGTCTGAGCTGTCCCCACAGCAGGTGCAGAGACCAGCCCAGTCCTGGAAGGCCATCTAGGGAGGTGACGGTAGACTGTGACTCAGTTTTGAGGGAAAGGAAGCTGATAACTGAGATCCGAGAAGAACATTTAGTATTATTCTTGTCTTTTGATTCACTCGGTAGTTGTTTCTGGATTTTTGTTCTTTTTTTTCCTCTGTTGCTATAGTTGTTGATTTTATTTTTTTTTAACTTTATTTAAGCTCTTGAGAACTTTTTATTAAGTCACAGTTTTTATTTCCTTTATATACTTCTACCTCTAAGTTGGCTTTTTGAACTTCTGTGCAGTTTTTTATCTTTTTTATTAGTTTTGCTTGTTTTTCTTGTTCTTTTCCTGCTGTAGATATTCTTTAATATATATACGTCTTTTTTATACACTTCTGCTTAACTTTGCTTTTCTATTTTTTTTCCCTTCCTTTTCTGTCTTTATCTCAGCATGCTTGTTTGTTTTGTTTTCCTTGCTTTATTCTCCAGTTGGCACTCTGCTTTGGTCTTATTTTCTGGTTTATGTTTTATTTTGTTTTGTTTTTAATTGGTCGATAAATTTTTTGCTTTCCTTTCCTCACCAGGTCACTCTCTTGTACTTTCCTCTCTTTGGACTATTTTGGTTTTGTTTCTGTGTATGTGTGTGTGTGTTCCTTTGTTTTTGTTATTATTTGTCTGATTTTGTATTAATCATTTGTCTGGGGTTTGTTTTTTCATTCTTGTTTTGTTTTATTTTTTATTTTTGTGTATTTGCTTTAAACCCCTTTATTTCCGTAACAAACAGCTTGTGGAATCTCGGTTTCCCTGCCACAGACTGGCCTGAGCCTTTGGAGTGGAAATGCTGAGTCTAGGACATTAGGCTGCCAGAGAACGCCTGACCCCAGGGAGTATTAATTAGTGAGAACTCCCACGAAGGCCTCCACCTGTACCCAAGACCAGGCATCACCCAACTGTCAGCAACACCCACTGCAGAATGCCTCAACCAAACAACAAGCAAGACAAAGACAGAAACCCAGTCATCAGCAGACAGGCTTCCCACAGATACCCCAAAACATACCAACTGACACGGCACTGTCCATCAGAGGGGAAAAAACAACCTTACCTCCTCCCACCAGGAACACAGGCGCAAGTCCCTCCCCACACGAAGCTTACACAACTCGCTAGAACAATCTCATCCACTGAGGGTAGAAGCCAAAAAGAAGGAATGCAACACTGCAGCCTGAGAAAAGGAGACCACAAGCAGAAAAAATTGACAAGACAGAGAAATACGCAACAAATGAAGGAACCAGGTAAAAACTTACAAGACCAAATAAACGACAAGGAAATAGGCAACACTGTCTGAAAGTTATTCAGAGTAATGAGAGTAAAGATGATCTAAAACCTCAAAAAGAGAAAGGAGAAAACAGAAGAATCAATTAACACATTTAACATGGACCTAGAAGAAAGAAACAAACTGAGCAGAACAACATAATTACTGAAATTAAAAGTACTCTAGAAGGAATCAATAGCAGAATAACTGAGGCAGAAGAATGGTAAGTCCGCTGAAAGACAGAATGGTCGAAATAATAGCTGAAGAGCAGAATAAACGAAAAAGAGTGAGAAGAACCGAGGACATTCTCAGGGACCTCTGGACAATATTAAACTCACCAACATTTGAACCCCAGAAGAAGAGAAAAAGAAAGGGTTTGAGAAAATTTTTGAAGAAATTATAGTTGAAAACTTCCCCAATAAGGGAAAGGAAATAGTCAATCAAGTCCAAGAAGTGCAGAGAGTCCCATACAGGATAAACCCAAGAAGAAACATGCCAAGACACAACTAACAAAGATTAAACACAAAGAAAGAATATTAAAAGCAGCAAGGAAAAACAACAAGCAACATACAAGGGAAACCCCATAAGATTAATAGCTGATCTTTTGGAAGAAAGTCTGCAGGCCAAAATGGAATGGTAGGATATATTTAAAGTTCTGAAAGGGAAAAATATAAAGCCAAGATTACTCTACTTGGCAAGGATCTCATTCAAAATTGATTGAGAAGTCAAAAGCTTTTCAGACAAGTGATAGAACAAGATAGAAAGCCTGGAGTTAAACCCATGCACCTATGGGCACCTTATCTTTGACAAAGGAGGAAATAATATACAATGGAGAAAAGATAGTCTCTTCAATAAGCGGTGCCAGGAAAAGTAGACAGCTACATGTAAAAGAATGAAATTAGAACACTTTCTAACACCATACACAAAGATAAACTCAAAATGGATTAAAGACCTAAATGTAAGACCAGAAACTATAAAACTCTTAGAGAAAACATAGTCATAAATGCATTAAGGATTCTCACAAGTCAATAAGAAAAGTACAATAAAGCTTTCTAAAAATATTTAATTTTATTGGCATACAGTTGATTTGCAACGTTGTGTTAGTTTCAGATGTGCAGCAAAGTGATTCAGTTATAGATATACATACATTCATTCTTTTTTAGATTCTTTTCTCATATACAGAATACTGAGTAGAGTTCTGTACCATTTAGCAGGTCCTTGCTGGTTATTTAGCTCATATACAGTAGCATCTGTGTGTTCGTCCCAAGCTCCTGATTTTTCCCACCCCTTCACCTCTCCCCTTTGATAACCATAAGTTTATTTTCAGTGTCTGTAAGTCTGTTTCTGTTTTGTAATTAAGTTCATTTCTATCTTTTCTCTTTAACTAGATTCCACATGTGAGTGATATCATATGGTATTTGTCTGTCTTACTTCACTTAGTATGATAATCTTTAGGTTCCATCCATGTTGCTATCAATGGCATTATTTCATTCTTTTTTTATGGCTGAGAAATAGTTTATTGTATAAAGGTACCATATCTTTTTTATCTGTTCCTCTGATGACAGACATTTAGACTGCTTCCAAGGGATTCCCTGGTGGCTCAGAGGTTAAAGCCTCTGCCTGCAATGCAGGAGACCTGGGTTTGATCCCTGGGTCGGGAAGATCTCTTGGAGAAGGAAATGGCAACCCACTCCTGTTTTCTTGCCTGGAGAATCTCACGGACGGAGGAGCCTGGTGGGCTACAGCCCACGGGGTCGCAAAGAGTCAGACACGACTGAGCGACTTCACTTCCATGTCTTCGCTATTGTAAATAGTGCTGCAATAAACACTGGGGTTCATGTATTCTTCTGGATCATGGCTTTCTCCAGGTAAATGCCCAGGAGTAGGATTGCTGGATCATATGGTGGTTCTAGTTTTAGTTTTTTAAGGAACCTCTGTTCCTTTTTAAGGAACCATTCTGTTCTCCACAACGGTTGTACCAATTTTCATTTCTGCTAACAATAAAGGAGGGTTCCCTTTTCTCCACACCCTCTCCAGCATTTACTGTTTGTAGATGTTTTGATGATGGCCATTCAGACCAGTGTGAGGTGATTCCCCACTGTCATTCTGACCTGCATTTCTCTAATACATAGTGATGCTGAGTATTTTTTCATGTGCTTTTTGGCCATGTACATATCTTCTTTGGAGAAATGTCTATTCAGATCTTCTGCCTGTTTTTTTTGTTTGTTTGTTTGTTTGTTTTATTGGATTGCTTGCTCTTTTTGACACTGAGCTGTATGAGCTGTTTGAATATTTTGGAGATTCATCCTTTGGCAGGTACACTATTTGCAAATATTGTCTCCCATTCTGTAGACTGTCCTTTCATTTTGTTTGTAATAATGCTTTTAAAAAGAATTAAAAGACATGAATGGACAGATCACAGAAAATACAAATCACTTTTAAAGTTTGGAAAAAATGTTCAACATCATTTACAATGAGATAAAAACCAATACAGGGTACAATTTCCCTCCATCAGACTGCCAAATATCTTAAGGTTTTTACATGGTGGTAACAAGGAGATAGGGAAATAGGCACAGTTATCTATTGCTGCTGGGGGTGTACAATTTCTATAGATAGCATGCACTTTTTAACATAAGAATTCCCCTTCTAGAAATTATCCTACAAATATACTCAAGCAAAAAGACCTACACACAAGAGTGTGTGTGTGTG
The DNA here is from genome assembly GCF_032405125.1 of Capricornis sumatraensis. NCBI lineage: Eukaryota > Metazoa > Chordata > Mammalia > Artiodactyla > Bovidae > Capricornis > Capricornis sumatraensis. The sequence continues at coordinate 86,362,316 of NC_091079.1, forward strand.
TGTGTGTGTGTGTGTGTGTTAGTTATTCATCCGTGTCTGAGTCTTTGCAACCGTATGGTCAGGATCCTATGTCCGTGGAGTTCTCCCAGCAAGAATACTGAAGTGGGTTGCCATTTCCTTCTCCAGGGAAGCTTCCAGACCCAGAGATCGAACTTGGGTCTCCTGCACTGAAGGAGATTCTTTACCATCTGAGCCACCAGGGAAGTCCACAAGGATATTTACTGTTGTATAGTTTATAACAGTAAAAGTGTAGAAAAGCCTAAATGCCTGTTTATAGGAGACTAAATACATTATGGTACATCTGTTCAGGTAAAACATGAAACTATTAAAAAGAATGAAGTGCTCTCTCTGAACAAACATTGATCAGCCTGAAGATGAAATGTCAGAAAAAAAAAATGAGGGGGAGGAGCATAAAGATGGCAGAGGAATAGGACGGGAAGACCACTTTCTCCCTCACAAATTCCTCAAAAGAACATTTCAACGCTGAGCAAACTCCACAAAACATCTTCTGTAGGCTAGCAGAGGACATCAGGCAACCAGAAAAGCAGACCATTGTCTTCAAAAACAGAGAGAAGAAACCCAGCTCCACTCACCAGAACTCCAACACAAGCCTCCCTAACCAGGAAACCTTGACAAGCCACTGATAGAACCCCACCCACAGTGAGGAAGGTCCATAATAAAGAGAACTCCACAAATTGCCAGAATATAAAAAGACCACCCCAAACGCAGCAATATAACCAAGATGAAGAGACAGAGGAATACTCAGCAGGTAAAGGAACAGGAGAGTTGCCCACCAAACCAAACAAAAGAGGAAGAAGTAGGGAATCTACCTGAGAAGGAATTCCGAACATTGATAGTGAAAATGATCCAAAATCTTGAAATCAAAATGGAATCACAGACAAATAGCCTAGAGACAAGGATTGAGAAGATGCAAGAAAGGTTTAACAAGGACCTAGAAGAAATAAAAAAGAGTCAAAATATAATGAATAATGCAATAAATGAGATCAGAAACACTCTGGAGCAACAAATAGTAGAATAACGGAGGCAGAAGATAGGATTAGTGAAATAGAAGATAGAATGGTAGAAATAAATGAATCAGAGAGGAAACAAGAAAAACGAATTAAAAGAAACGAGGACAATCTCAGAGACCTCCAGGACAATATGAAATGCTCCAACATTCGAATTATAGGAGTCCCAGAAGAAGAAGACAGAAAGAAAGATCATGAGAAAATCCTTGAGGAGATAATAGTTGAAAACTTCCCTAAAATGGGGAAGGAAATAATCACCCAAGTCCAAGAAACATGGAGAGTTCCAAATAGGATAAACCCAAGGCGAAACACCCCAAGACACATATTAATTAAATTAACAAAGATCAAACACAAAGAACAAATATTAAAAGCAGCAAGGGAAAAACAACAAATAACACACAAGGGGATTCCCATAAGGATAACAGCTGATCTTTCAATAGAAACTCTTCAGGCCAGCAGGGAATGGCAAGACATACTTAAAGTGATGAAAGACAATAACCTACAGCCCAGATTACTGTACCCAGCAAGGATCTCATTCAAATACGAAGGAGAAATCAAAAGCTTTACAGACAAGCAAAAGCTGAGAGAATTCAGCACCACCAAACCAGCTCTCCAACAAATTCTAAAGGATATTCTCTAGACAGGAAACACGAAAAGGGTGTATAAACCCGAACCCAAAACAATAAAGTAAATGGTAACTGGATCATACTTATCAATAATTACCTTAAACGTAAATGGGTTGAACGCCCCAACCAAAAGGCAAAGACCGGCCGAATGGATACAAAAACAAGACCCCTTTATATGCTGCTTACAAGAGACCCGCCTCAAAACAAGGGACACATACAGACTGAAAGTGAAGGGCTGGAAAAAGATATACCACGCAAATAGAGACCAAAAGAAAGCAGGAGTGGCAATACTCATATCTGATAAAATAGACTTTAAAACAAAGGCTGTGAAAAGAGACAAAGAAGGCCATTACATAATGATCAAAGGATCAATCCAAGAAGAAGATATAACAATTATAAATATATATGCACCCAATATAGGAGCACCGCAATATGTAAGACAAATGCTAACAAGATTGAAAGGGGAAATCAACAATAACACAATAATAGTGGGAGACTTTAATACCCCACTCACACCTATGGACAGATCAACTAAACAGAAAATTAACAAAGAAACGCAAACTTTAAATGATACATTAGATCAATTAGACCTAATTGATATCTATACGACATTTCACCCCAAAACAATGAATTTCACCTTTTTTTCAAGTGCTCATGGAACCTTCTCCAGGATAGATCACATCCTGGGCCATAAATCTAAACTTGATAAATTTAAAACAATCGAAATCATTCCAAGCATCTTTTCTGACCATAATGCATTAAGATTAGATCTCAATTACAGGAGAAAAACTACTAAAAATTCCAACATATGGAGGTTGAACAACACACTTCTGAATAACCAACAAATCACAGAAGAAATCAAAAAAGAAATCAAAATATGCATAGAAACTAATGAAAATGAAAACACAACAACCCAAAACCTGTGGGACACTATAAAAGCAGTGCTAAGAGGAAAGTTCATAGCAATACAGACATACCTCAAGAAACAAGAAAAAAGTCAAATAAATAACCTAACTCTACAACTAAAGCAACTAGAAAAGGAAGAATTGGAGAACCCCAGAGTTAGTAGAAGGAAAGAAATCTTAAAAATTAGGGCAGAAATAAATGCTAAAGAAACAAAAGAGACCATAGCAAAAATCAACAAGGCCAAAAGCTGGTTCTTTGAAAGGATAAATAAAATTGACAAACCACTAGCCAGACTCATCAAGAAGCAAAGAGAGAAAAATCAAATCAATAAAATTAGAAATGAAAATGGAGAGATCACAACAGACAACACAGAAATACAAAGGATCATAAGAGACTACTATCAGCAGTTGTATGCCAATAAAATGGACAACGTGGAAGAAATGGACAAATTCTTAGAAAAGTACAATTTTCCAAAACTGAACCAGGAAGAAATAGAAAATCTTAACAGACCCATCACAAGCACGGAAATTGAAACTGTAATCAGAAATCTTCCAGCAAACAAAAGCCGAGGTCCAGACGGCTTCACAGCTGAATTCTACCAAAAATTTCGAGAAGAGCTAACACCTATCCTACTCAAACTCTTCCAGAAAATTGCAGAGGAAGGTAAACTTCCAAACTCATTCTATGAGGCCACCATCACCCTAATACCAAAACCTGACAAAGATGTCACAAAAAAAGAAAACTACAGGCCAATATCACTGATGAACATAGATGCAAAAATCCTCAACAAAATTCTAGCAATCAGAATCCAACAACACATTAAAAAGATCATACACCATGACCAAGTGGGCTGTATCCCAGGGATGCAAGGATTCTTCAATATCTGCAAATCAATCAATGTAATTCACCACATTAACAAATTGAAAAATAAAAACCATATGATTATCTCAATAGATGCAGAGAAGGCCTTTGACAAAATTCAACATCCATTTATGATAAAAACTCTCCAGAAAGCAGGAATAGAAGGAACATACCTCAACATAATAAAAGCTATATATGACAAACCCACAGCAAACATTATCCTCAATGGTGAAAAATTGAAAGCATTTCCCCTAAAGTCAGGAACAAGACAAGGGTGTCCACTTTCACCGCTACTATTCAACATAGTTCTGGAAGTTTTGGCCACAGCAATCAGAGCAGAAAAAGAAGTAAAAGGAATCCAAATTGGAAAAGAAGAAGTAAAACTCTCACTGTTTGCAGATGACATGATCCTCTACATGGAAAACCCTAAAGACTCCACCAGAAAATTACTAGAGCTCATCAATGAATATAGTAAAGTTGCAGGATATAAAATCAACACACAGAAATCCCTTGCATTCCTATACACTAATAATGAGAAAGTAGAAAAAGAAATTAAGGAAACAATTCCATTCACCATTGCAACGAAAAGAATAAAATACTTAGGAATATATCTACCCAAAGAAACTAAAGATCTATATATAGAAAACTATAAAACACTGATGAAAGAAATCAAAGAGGACACTAATAGATGGAGAAATATACCATGTTCATGAGTCGGAAGAATCAATATAGTGAAAATGAGTATACTACCCAAAGCAATTTACAAATTCAATGCAATCCCTATCAAGCTACCAGCCATATTTTTCACAGAACTAGAACAAATAATTTCAAGATTTGTATGGAAATACAAAAAACCTCAAATTGCCAAAGCAATCTTGAGAAATAAGAATGGAACTGGAGGAATCAACTTGCCTGACTTCAGGCTCTACTACAAAGCCACAGTCATCAAAACAGTATGGTACTGGCACAAAGACAGACATATAGATCAATGGAACAAAATAGAAAGCCCAGAGATAAATCCACACACATATGGACACCTTATCTTTGACAAAGGAGGCAAGAATATACAATGGAGTAAAGACAATCTCTTTAGCAAGTGGTGCTGGGAAAACTGGTCAACCACTTGTAAAAGAATGAAACTAGATCACTTTCTAACACCGCACACAAAAATAAACTCAAAATGGATTAAAGATCTAAATGTAAGACCAGAAACTATAAAACTCCTAGAGGAGAACATAGGCAAAACACTCTCAGACATAAATCACAGCAGGATCCTCTATGATCCACCTCCCAGAATTCTGGAAATAAAAGCAAAAATAAACAAATGGGATCTAATTAAAATTAAAAGCTTCTGCACAACAAAGGAAACTATACGCAAGGTGAAAAGACAGCCTTCTGAATGGGAGAAAATAATAGCAAATGAAGCAACTGACAAACAAAAATATATAATCTCAAAAATATATAAGCAACTCCTGCAGCTCAATTCCAGAAAAATAAATGACCCAATCAAAAAATGGGCCAAAGAACTAAATAGACATTTCTCCGAAGAAGACATACGGATGGCTAACAAACACATGAAAAGATGCTCAACATCACTCATTATCAGAGAAATGCAAATCAAAACCACAATGAGGTACCACTTCACACCAGTCAGAATGGCTGCGATCCAAAAATCTGCAAGCAATAAATGCTGGAGAGGGTGTGGAGAAAAGGGAACCCTCCTACACTGTTGGTGGGAATGCAAACTAGTACAGCCACTATGGAAAACAGTGTGGAGATTCCTTAAAAAATTGCAAATAGAACTACCTTATGACCCAGCAATCCCACTGCTGGGCATACACACCGAGGAAACCAGAATCGAAAGAGACACATGTACCCCAATGTTCATCGCAGCACTGTTTATAATAGCCAGGACATGGAAACAACCTAGATGTCCATCAGCAGATGAATGGATAAGAAAGCTTTGGTACATGTACACAATGGAGTATTACTCAGCCATTAAAAAGAATTCATTTGAATCAGTTCTGATGAGATGGATGAAACTGGAGCCGATTATCCAGAGTGAAGTAAGCCAGAAAGAAAAACACCAATACAGTATACTAACACATATATATGGAATTTAGAAAGATAGCAATGACGACCCTGTATGCAAGACAGGAAAAAAGACACAGCCGTGTATAACGGACTTTTGGACTCAGAGGGAGAGGGAGAGGGTGGGATGATTTGGGAGAATGGCATTCTATCATGTATACTATCATGTAAGAATTGAATCACCAGTCTATGTCTGACGCAGGATACAGCATGCTTGGGGCTGGTGCATGGGGATGACCCACAGAGATGTTATGGGGAGGGAGGTGGGAGGGGGGTTCATGTTTGGGAACACATGTAAGAATTAAAGATTTTAAAATTAAATTAAAAAAAATAATAAAAATAAATAAATAAATAAATAAATAAATACTATTTAAGTAAGAAATAGTGCTATTTAAGAAAAAATAATTGCTCATGTACAGTGAAAAAAATAGATGTTTTCATTTATAAAATAAATGGAAAAAAAAAGAGGCACAGAATAAAATGCATAATAAACTACCATTTAACTACAAAAAAAAAAAAGAAGAAGAAGAAGAACTGTCTCCTGAAGAATACCCAAGACATGATAACAAGGGGCTCCTCTGTGAGCAGGGCTTGCCTCTGTGAAGAGTAACCCAGTAGCTCAGGGCAGAAGGCAGAGGGAATCTGACATTCTACTACATGCTCTTTTTGAGTGGTGTTCCACTTGCACATATTGCCTCAGAAACTATAAAAATTTAAAGCCTTTTTTATATGCTTTCTTTTATCTGTCATGTATCTTCTCAAATTCTCAACAAATATGCACTTAGTGTCTATTTATTTTTCTAAAGAGGGTGTCACCTTTGCGGGTATTCTTGTTTTGTTCCAGGGACAGGCCAGATAAATTGCACCCTTAAGGGTATCAGTGTTTCAGTTTTCAATCTGATTATGATAACCAGGAGGGAAAAAAAGTAGACAATACTATTTCTTTTTAAAAAGCCCTCTAAACCATTTCTGTTCTTAAGCAAATCGGTTGCCAAACATCAAAAGGTGTTTTTCCACCTTTACATCTGAAGATAAACTGTTTTCAAAGGCACTCCTTATTTTACTAGAAACAAAATAAAAATCAACATTCCCACTTCTGTGGGATGTAGCTGTATCAGGGTACAAAGGGAATGTCTCCTTCTTCAAACAAAAGTAAGATTTTCTTCACGTTTTGTTTCAATCTCTTTCTTCTTTGGAACTGCCATGCCAAGTTTCAACCCGAAAATATGTGCCTGTCATGGACATGCTGACAGATTTTTATCTAGAGAAATGTGAATCCAATGCAATAATTCTTAGCCAAGTAAGACAGGTAGTTTTTCATTATCTTAGTCTCCACAAACATTTCTTCAGGAAACTTACAGCCTTAGTACCACTAATTTGGGTTATAGGTCATGAAGTCTTACACATTAGAGACTACAAAACAATACTATTCAGCCACATAGATCTTTTTTTTTTTAATTTGGCTGCACCATGTCTTGGTTGTGGCAGGTGGGATCGTGATCTTTGCAGCATGCAGGATCTTTAGTTGCAGCATGCAAACTCAACTGTGGCATGTGGGATCTATTTCCCAGACCAGGGATCAAACCCAAGTCGCCTGCGTTGGGAGCTTGGTGTCTTAGCCAGTGGACCACCAGGGAAGTCCCAGCCATGTAGATCTGACTTTAATGAGATATAAAGGAGTATATTGATTAAACAATAAACATAAAACCACAAAAGTGTATTAAATATAACATCATTAAAGAAAAGACAAAAAGTTCAGAAAATTCATGCATTTCGGCCCCTTCTACATCTCAGGCTCCTTCCTCTTCAAAACCTTTTCGGTTTTCAACAGGTTTTTCCAGTGTGAGGAATCCAACCTGAAACAGGTATTTGGGGTATTTTGCAATGTTGAAAATTTTAAGATACCGTGGTAATGGTTGGCATATTATTGTACTACCTACTAAAATAGATCTGTGATCAGTTTCATTGTTTCTAATTCAACAATTATTTGAGATACAAAATTGTTTTTATTATAGGACTATCTCCAATTCCTCCATCTCCACTATCTTAAAAGTAATAAAAAAGTCTCATCGGGTATTGTGTGTGTGTGGTTTGGGGGTTTTCCTTTTTTTCAGTCTAACCACCCTTTTCCCCAGTTGCAGCCCTAACAGCATTTTATGGCTAAGTTGCTTCACTGTGGTATTTAAGCTGCTTCCTTACTAGCAAGGCAATATGGTACTCAAGCCAACGTTAGCTGTCAAACAGGATGTTCCCCTGTTGAAAGCCCTCAAATTGCGCCCCATCTCGCTCAGATACCTGCAGGCTCCTGCTACTTTCAGACCTCCTTACTCCCACTCTCTCCCCCAGCTCCAGTCACTCTGGTCTCCTTGCTAAACAAAGCCCGCACCTTAGAACTTCTGTACTAACTGTTCTCACTGTTTGGAACACTCTTACCCAGAAGGAACACAGTGCCTTCAAGGCTGTGCTCAAAATTCACTTTTTCCTTGACCACCAGATTCAAAATTCCAGTGCCTCCCTGACTCTACCAGTCCTTCTCTTCCTCCCTCAATTTATTTTCTGCATAGAACATGTCACTTCTAAACATAGTATAAAATTAACTTATCCATTTAGCTTATGGTCCATATTCCCAGTCTAGAATGGAAACTCTTTGAGGGCAGAGATTTCACCTGTTTAGTTCACTGCTGTATCCCCACTACCTAGAAGAGTATTAGGCACCAGGTAGGTGTTAGGGCTGCTGCACAGAACTGAGCTGACTGTGTAATACATGACCCCAGAGGACATCATCACAAGGTCCAGGAGTGACACAGTGGTGCAGTCCTGAAGAGGCATCCGGAGTTGTTAACTAGCTGCTTTATGATATTTAATATAGCAGCTTTCACAAATGGTTTCAGATGTCCATGAAGCTTTATTTTGCCTCCTTTTTGACTCTTGGATTCATTTTTATTACATAGAAAGAGATGGGAATACCAGACCACCTGACCTGCCTCTTGAGAAACCTGTATGCAGGTCAGGAAGCAACAGTTAGAACTGGACATGGAACAACAGACTGGTGCCAAATAGGAAAAGGAGTACATCAAGGCTGTATATTGTCACCCTGCTTATTTAACTTCTATGCAGACTACATCATGAGAAATGCTGAGCTGGAAGGAATACAAGCTGGAATCAAGATTGCCAGGAGAAATATCAATAACCTCAGATATGCAGATGATACCACCCATATGGCAGAAAGTGAAGAGGAACTAAAAGGCCTCTTGATGAAAGTGAAAGAGGAGAGTTAAAAAGTTGGCTTAAAGCTCAACATTCAGAAAACTAAGATCATGGCATCTAGTCTCATCACTTCATGGCAAATAGATGGGGAAACAGTGGAAACAGTGGCTGACTTTATTTTTCTGGGCTCCAAAATCACTGCAGATGGTGACTGCAGCCACGAAACTAAAAGACACTTACTCCTTGGAAGGAAATTTATGACCACCCTAGACAGCATATTAAAAAGCAGAGACATTACTTTGCCAACAAAGGTCCGTCTAGTCAAGGCTATGGTTTTTCCAGTGGTCATGTATGGATGTGAGAGTTGGACTGTGAAGAAAGCTGAGTGCCAAAGAATTGATGCTTTTGAACTGTGGTGTTGGAGAAGCCTCTTGAGAGTCCCTTGGACTGCAAGGAGATCCATCCAGTCCATCCTAAAGGAGATCAGTCCTGGGTGTTCATTAGAAGGACTGATGTTGAAGCTGAAACTCCAGTATATTGGCCACCTGATGTGAAGAGCTGACTCAAAGGCCCTAATGATGGGAAAGACTGAGGGCAGGAGGAGAAGGGGATGACAGAGGATGAGATGGTTGGATGGCATCATTCACTCAATGGACATGGGTTTGGGTGAACTCCGGGAGTTGGTGATGGACAGGGAGGCCTGGCATGCTGCGGTTCATGGGGTCGCAAAGAGTTGGACACGACTGAGCGATTGAACTGAATTGAAGCTGATATTGGATACTGAGCAAATCCCGGGAGACAGTGGAGGACAAAGGACGGTGGTGTGCTACAGTCCACAAGGTCGCAAAGAATTGGACACAACTTAGCAACTGATCAACAACAATTGGACATTGAACAGAAAGACAATTATCTGATTGTATTAAAGCAAAAATCTATTACACCTAAATCTGGAAGAATTCCTTTAAACCGTAAGATGTTATTGAATCTCTTTTTCTGCCAGATTCCTAAATATCATAGTGGTGAATTACCACTCTAGTTAAAACTTAGTTGTTTTAACTAGATCAGAAAAATTAACTGATAATTAGGAAAGAATCTAAAATGCTAAACTTCCATATACTTCATAAAGACAAATCAAGGGAAAGTTGGCAAGACCTTTATTTTCTTTATTCTTCCAATTTTTGGAAATGAGTTGTAGATTTTTTTATTCATTTCAAGCACTTAGAATTAGTTTTAAATGCAATCCATTACAACAAACTTCAAATTGATAGGTTCCTTGCTGCAGCTGCCAAACCTTAGCTAGACCATTGGTTTATCTTTTGTTTTACATAATTCACATGGATATGACAAAACAGTGGTTAGTAGTATAGTGAAGCTATATATCCCAATAGAGTATATTCTTCTTGGCAAGTTAAGGGCAAAATAATATTACAAATGCCACGTTACACTACTGTATAGCTCTCACAATTTACAATGAAACATTAGAAATACTGAAAAAGAAGAATTACGTCTACTCTACTAAGACATTCTTGCACATGCTTTTCACTAGCACACTCACACTTTAGGTTTGCACATACTGTAAATTGTATGCTTCTATAATTGTATTCCTAATAGTTTCCAGCCATCACAATGCTGATTGATTTTCAAATACTGAATCAGTCTTGCAATCCTTGGAATAAAGTTCTTTTTCTGTGTTGCTGAAATCTATTTGTTAATACTGTGTTAAGGATTTTCTGTCTATGTGTAAAGGAGGGACATTTGTCTGTAGTTTTCTTGTTTTTATAGACCGTTTTTGCCATTTGGTACTGAGCAACTAAACACAGCACAGCGCGTCACAGTAATGCTATGTCTGACTGGCTTTACTTGGGTCATCCTGTCTCTACCGTTTGGGTGTGTCCTCCCACATGTGCCATTTGTTTTTTTTCCCTGGCATCTCCTTACCCTGGAAGCTCCTGAAATATTGCTTTATTTTCCATCCCATATCATCCAAGTGACAAAAATAATAATAATAATAATCTCCCTTTAGGGGTGCGGTGGCTGTCAAGACTGTTGGAACCAGGCTGGTTATTCCTTGAAAGTGAAAGTCTGTCGCTCAGTCATGTCCGACTCTTTGCAACCTCGTGGACCGTAGCCTGCCAGGCTCCTCTGTCCATGGAGTTCTTCAGGCAAGAATACTGGAGTGGGCTGCCTTTTCCTTCTCCGGGGGATCTTCCTGAATCAGTGATTGAACACAGGTCTCCTGCATTACAGGCAGATTCTTTACCATTTGGGCCACCAGGGCTGGATCTTTTTTAAACCTTCTGTTTTAACTGTTTGTTCTTTTTTTTTTTTCTTTCTGATACCCCAGCAGTAGAAGGGGGCTGGAGATGCCACAGCCCAACACTGCCATTGGAGACAGCAGTTCAGGCTTCCCACGTGGCCTCCACTGACACTCAGAGAGGGGTCTCCTATGAATTCTGAATGAGGATGGGAGTTTCAGATTTTCCACATAGTCTACACTACGTAGTGAGATGGTCTCATTACCGCTGGCAATGGTGAAGGCGCTGACCCTTCAGAATGTCTCCTCTGACACCATGCCAGCAGAGAAAGGGAGGAGTACATTATTGCCAAATGGGCCACAGCCCCGGCTCCCCACATGATCTCTATGTACTCTACAGATGGAGTTCAGGGTGGGGAGGCTCCTTAGTGGCTGGTGGGCATGAAAGTCCTGGTTCCCTGTTTGGTCTTCCATGACCACCACCTGGTAGGTATGTTGGGATATCCTGTGACAGGCTTAGGAGGGAAGAAGTCTAAGGTATCCATCCACTCAGTCTTTGGTGGCATGGGTCACAACGGGCTACATTTTTTTCTGTAATGTTTGACTAGAATAGAGTGATTACTTTCTAAAAGTTTTCTCTCTTATTAGATTCTCTCTTTCCTGATTCTTCAACTAGAGAGAACAGACTTTTGTGGAAGGGCGGGGGGCGGTTTCTGTTGGTTAGTTAGTTTGTTTTCTGTACTCACTGGCATTTCCAAGTTGCCAGCTTTTTCAGCTCCAAGTCTGAGATACATGACACAAAAAGAAAACCCAAGGGACTCAGGTCCCAACATCTGCAGCTGGCCTACCTTCTGTCCACCTTTCAGAATCTTATTTTGTTGGAGTAGGTAGGTAGGTAGACAGACAAACAGATAAGTTTTTTAGTGGTAGTTAGTAGGATAAATAGAAAAAAGTACATCTACTCCATCTTCCCAGAAGTGGAAACTCCCAGCATGATAATTTTTAACAACACACTGTGTAAAGTACAAAACTGTCACAAAGCAAACATGAGTGTCAAAGCTACCTCCCTGCCCACTTCATTTTTTTTCTGAATGTTTTCTCCTCTGTGAATCCTTTCCTGAACTATTCAAGTCAGAATGAATTGCTCCCTTCTTTTCGTGTCCACAGCATATTATTTACTTTTCTAAAATGCTTACAATCATCCAACAGTGTCATCATTGGTCACTGAAGTAAAGCAAATTGACGATGAGGACCATGTCAGATTCATGCTTGGATTCTCAGTGTCTGAATGTCTAATAGTATACATGTATTACAATAACTCACATGGTGTGGGGAAATAGTAGATACTCAACAAATATTTGTTGATTGAATAAGTGAACAAATGAACATTTATTCAGCACTTGCCATATGTTCCAGAACTCAATAAGGGTTTGTTAAGTTGGACTAAGCTGTTTCTGCATCTGTCAGTCTAATCAATCCACAATTATTTCTTCCTATGGGGAAAAGAGAAGCTCACTAAGCATATCCAAAGTGCAATTATTGCAGATTAGCACTTTCTCCCAATTAACAATTAATTATCAGTCATTTATTTAAAACTATACGACCAGAACTATGCACAGTACAAAAGTAGTTAAAGTTAGGATTCCTGCCCTCAGAAGTATAAAACAATTATATAGACTAAAAGATAAGCAAAAATTAAAAAGTAAATGATCAATAGTGAAAAATGAAGTATAAGAAAAAAAAGAGAATATGGGTGACCTGAATATTAAAAAGACTTCATAAAAGAGGCAGGACTTTAGTCAGGTCTTTAAAAAAAAAAGTGGTTAAGACTTAGTTGTCAGAAGAGCAAAGAGAAGAGCATTTCAGGTTTAGCAACATACAGATACAACCAAATGTGGGCTAAATGTGGAGACAGAGAGGAATTCACTTAAAAAGAGGAGAAAAGGCTGAAAATTAGAGTTTGGAAAAGACTTAGAATTCATACAGCACAGAAAGAGAAAGAAAGAAACCACTATCATCTGAACATTACAGTTTATAAAGATTTTTCAAGCAAGCATTTTCTCATTTAAGGCATAAAATATCTTTGATGAAATGCAGAAGAGGTGACTTGAATTTCAATCTTCAGACATTCACCCTTGTGCTGTGTTTGCACCATTCTCTCTATATAATGTTAAAGTAACTTGTTGGTTCAGTTCAGTTCAGTTCAGTCGCTCAGTCATGTCCAACTCTTTGCGACCCCATGAATCGCAGCACGCCAAGCCTCCCTGTCCATCACCAACTCCCGGCGTTCACTCAGACTCGCGTTCATTGAGTCAGTGATGTCATCCAGCCATCTCATCCTCGGTCATCCCCTTCTTCTCCTGCCCCCAATCCCTCCCAGCATCAAAGTCTTTTCCAATAAGCCAACTCTTCGCATGAGGTGGCCAAAGTACTGGAGCTTCAGCTTTAGCATCATTCCTTCCAAAGAATCCCAGGCTTGATCTCCTTCAGAATGGACTGGTTGGATCTCCTTGCAGTCCAAGGGACTCTCAAGAGTCTTCTCCAACACCACAGTTCAAACGCATCAATTCTTCGGTGCTCAGCCTTCTTCACAGTCCAACTCTCACATCCATATATGACTGGAAAAACCATAGCCTTGACTAGAAGGACCTTAGTTGGCAAAGTAATGTCTCTGCTTTTGAATATGCTATCTAGGTTGGTCATAACTTTTCTTCCAAGGAGTAAGCATCTATTAATTTCATGGCTGCAATCATCATCTACAGTGATTTTGGAGCCCCCCAAAATAAAGTCTGACACTGTTTCCACTGTTTCTCCATCTATTTCCCATGAAGTGATGGGACCGGATGCCATGATCTTCGTTTTCTGAATGTTGAGCCTTAAGCCAACTTTTTCACTCTCCTCTTTTACTTTCATCAAGAGGCTTTTTAGTTCCTCTTCACTTTCTGCCATAAGGGTAGTGTTATCTGCATAACTGAGGTTATTGATATTTCTCCCGGCAATCTTGATTCCAGCTTGTGCTTCTTCCAGTCCAGCGTCGGGAGCGGGGGGGTGGTTTATCCCCAGGAGTAGGAGCTGATTTTCCCCCAGTGAGATAAATCTGACAATATGAAGAAAGATGGACTAAAAAGAAGAGACTAGAAAACTGATGAAGACCCTAACTAGAAAGTCGGCAGCAAAATATGCATAAGAAAGGGATAAATCTAGAAGAGATTCAGCTTGATTCCAGCTTGTGCTTCATCCAGCTGTCATTTCACATGATGTACTCTGCATATAAGTTAAATAAGCAGGGTGACAATATACAGCATTGACATACTCCTTTCATGATTTGGAACCTGTTGTTCCACGTCCAGTTCTAACTGTTTCATCTTGATCTGCATACAGATTTCTCAGGAGACAGGTCAGGTGCTCTGGTATTCTCATCTCTTTCAGAATTTTCCACAGTTTATTGTGATCCACACAGTCAAAGGCTTTGGCATAATTAATAAAGCAGAAGGATGTTTTTCTGGAACTCTCTTGCTTTTTCAATGATCCAACGGATGTTGGCAATTTGATCTCTGGTTCCTCTGCCTTTTCTAAAACCAGCTTGAATATCTGGAAGTTCACATTCCATATACTATTGAAGCCTGGCTTGGAGAATTTTGAGCATTACTTTGCTAGCATGTGAGATGAGTGCAATTGTGCAGTACTTTGAATATTCTTTGGTGTTGCCTTTCTTATGGATTGGAACCAAAACTGGCCTTTTCCAGGCCTGTGGCCACTGCTGAGTTTTCCAAATTTGCTGGCATATTGAGTGCAGCACTTTCACAGCATCATCTTTCAGGATTTGAAATAGCTCAACTGGAATTCCATCACTTCCACTAGCTTTATTCATAGTGATGCTTCATAAGGTCCACTTGACTTCACATTCCTGGATGTCTGGCTCTAGGTGAGTGAGCACACCATTGTGGTTATCTGGGTCACGAAGATCTTTTCTGTATAGTTTGTTTATATATTCTTGCCACCTCTTCTTAATATCTTCTGCTTCTGTTAGGTCCATACCATTTCTGTCCTTTATTGTGCACATCTTTGCAGGAAATATTCCGCTGGTATCTCTAGTTTTCTTGAAGGGGTCTCTAGTCTTTCCCATACTATTGTTTTCTGCTATTTCTTTGCAATGATCACTGAGGCAGGCTTACTTATCTCTCCTTGATATTCTTTGGAACTCTCATTCAAATAGATATATCTTTCCTTTTATCCTTTGCCTTTTGCTTCTCTTCTTTTCTCAGCTATTTGTAAGGCCTCCTCATACAACCAGTTTGCCTTTTTGCATTTCTTTTCCTTGAGGATGGTCTTGATCCCTGCCTCCTGTACAACGTCACCAACCTTCATCCATAGTTCTTCAGGCACTCTGTGCTGGGAGCCAGCGTGAGGAACTCCACCCATGGCAAAGGTCATGAGGAAGGAGGCTTCGGCATACACAAAGGCAGGATCGAACCTCAGGAAACCCCCTGTTCCCGAGCATCTACTCCTAAAACCAGAGTCTACCTACTTTACTGTTTCATGCTCTCACCTACACCTCTGACTTTATGGGGGGCTGTTCCCCACCAGTTCTCTCGGAGAAGGTGTAAACTTGCAGCTCCAGTCAATAAAAATTCCTGGGCGTGACAAGGGTGTCTCAGGTCAAACCTCTCTGCTGGCAGCCTAGTTTGTGTGACAGGATTATCCATACTCCTGCCACTATGCACATGATTTTTTACTACCTCTCAACCATAAACAGCACAGAGAGTTTGGAGTATTTTGAAAATCTTAATTAGCATAGAGCTTTTCTCATTGTTGAGTCAATGGTTGCCGCCAGGCCTCCGTATCCTTAGGCACCTGGGAATATATTAATGTATTTGGAATATAGAAAAGGAAATATAGTAGTTTTTGATGTTAGCAACACTAAACCTTTTGAGTTAATGAATTTTCTCTTTTTTTACAGATCACTGTACTTTGTTATAAATCACTGTGTCCTTGCTATGCAAAAATGTAACTTTATCACTATCTTAAGACTAAACAGATCTTGAGGGGAACATTGGTGAAGGGTTTTCATTTGTTGGGCTGATGTTTGCTGCTAAATCTCCATATTCCCTGCCCTTATAATGAATATAACTAGCATATAGGAGAAATAAGTATTAACCTTTAAGATTAATCATGTTAACCTTAGGTTAAACAAATTCCTTTCTTAGTTGTAACCCACTACACCCTCACCCTATAGGAATGCAACTTTATCTGCTACCTTCAGAGGGTGGCGCCTGGTTTAAGAAAAAACACCCTTGGAAAAAATAAGTTTTTTGGTTATCAGAAAGAAAGGATCATAAAATGTAAACAGGCCTCATGGCCAGAAGATGATGTAAAACCCCTAAGACCTTTTTTTATACATTTATGTGAAGCACCTGATTTTGATAAAGGTCAGGACTGCTGACTCCCGCGTGACTCTGTATTCATCCCTATGTATAACTAAAGGTATATAAGCAAACCTAAAAAATAAAGAAATCAGATCAGTTTCTGGAAAGACTGATTCCCCTGTGTCATTTCTTTCTTGCTCCCCGTTTTTCTGGCTGAATTCCTATCTGGAGCGTGGCTGCCCGCCGTGTCTACTTACTTGCCCCGGCTTTTAAGTTCCATGCGAAAAGGAGCCCAAGGAGGGGCACCTTCCAATATTCAAGTGGCGCCAGTGGCCCAATGTAGATGGTGCAAATTCTTTGTCTTGGAATTTTATTGGTATCCCACGTAAACCAAGTTATTCAGCATCTTTTTCTCTACTAATATTTCCTACTACACTATCTGTTTCTAATCTCTCTATATACCTGTAATTAAATAAGTTTTTTCCTAGGATGCCGATTCTGTCTTCCCTTCGAATTACCCTGGATCCACCGGTTCTGGACCCTGCCAACTCTATCTATCAGATCTAATCCCTTGAATCTATTTGTTACTTCCACTGTATAATTATAAGGGATTTGATTTAGGTCATACCTGAATGGTCTAGTGGCTGTCCCTACTTTCTTCAATTTAAGTCTGAATTTGGCAATAAGGAGTTCATGATCTGAGCCACAGTCAGTCTTATTTTTGCTGACAGTATAGAGCTTCTCCATCTTTGGCTGCAAAGAATATAATCAATCTGATTTCAGTATTGACCATCTCGTGATGTCTATGTGTAGAGTCTTTTCTTGTGTTGTTGGAAGAGGGTGTTTGCTATGACCAGTGAGTTCTCTTGGCAGGACTCTGTTAGCCTTTGACCTGCTTCGCTTTATACTCCAAGGCCAAATTTGCCTGTTACTCCAGGTATCTCTTGACTTCCTACTTTTGCATTCGAGTCCTCTGTAATGAAAAGGACATCTTCTTTGTGTGTTAGTTCTAGAAGGTCTTGTAGGTCTTCATAGAACCGTTCAACTTCAGCTTCTTCAGCATTACTGGTTGGGGCATAGACTTGGATAACTGTGATATTGAATCGTTTGCCTTGGAAATGAACAGAGATCTTTCTGTCATTTTTGAGATTGCATCCAAGTACTGCATTTTGAACTCTTTTGTTGACTATGAGGGCTACGCCATTTCTTCTATGAGATTCTTGCCCACGGTAGTAGATATAATGGTCATCTGAGTTAAATTCACCCATTCCAGCCCATTTGAGTTCACTGATTCCTAAAATATTGATGTTCACTCTTGCCATCTCCTGTTTGACCACTTCAAACTTGCCTTGATTCTTTGACCTAACATTCCAGGTTCCTGTGCAATATTGCTCTTCACAGCAGCGGACTTTACTTCCAACAAGTCACATCCACAATGGGGTGTTGTTTTTGCTTTTATACTAATCATCAGGGAAATGCAAATCAAAGCCATAATGAGATACCACCTCATGCCTGTTAGAATGGCTGCTATCAAAACAACTAGAATGACAAGTGTTAGCAAGGATGTGGAGAAAAGGAAACCTGTGTGCACTGCTGAGAGGAATGCACATTGCTGCATTCCATTGCTGAACCTATGGCAAATACGTTCCTCAAAAAATTAAAAATAAAACGAATCATATGATCCAGCAATTCCACTTCTGAGTATTTATTTGAAGAAAACAAAACACTTAATATATGCACTCATTGCAGCATTATTTATATTAGCCAATATACTGGCAACAACTGTCCATCCATGGGTAAATGGATAAAGAAACTGCAATATATATGCAATGGAATACTCTTCAGCCATAAAAAAAAAAGAGTGAAATCTTAGCATTTTCAACAAAATGCATGGTCTTCAAGGGCATTATACCAAATTGTCAGAAGGACAAAATGGTGGAGTAGGACTTTGAGCTCACCTTCACTCTTGAGCACACCAAATCACAACTAACTGCTGAACAACCACTGACAAAAAAGACGAAGACCTACCAAAAAGGATATTATATATCTAAAGACATAAGAAGGAACACAACAAGAGGGTTAGAGCAATGCTGCTGCTACTAAATCACTACAGTCATGTCCAGCCCCATGCGACTCCATTGACAGCAGCCCACCAGGCTTCTCTGTCCCTGGAATTCTCGAGGCAAGAACACTGGAGTGGGTTACCATTTCCTTCTCCAATGCATGCGAGTGAAAAGTGAAAGTGAAGTCACTCAGTCGTGTCTGACTCTTCACGACCCCATGGACTGTAGCCTACCAGGCTTCTCCATCCATGGGGTTTTCCAGGCAAGAGTACTGTAGTGGGGTGCCATTTCCTTCTCCGTAGAGCAATGCACTAGTGATATAATCAAATTCCATCCCCCCAACTCCCCAGGACAGACCCATAAACTGGAGAATAATTATATCATAGAAGTTCTCCCATAGGAGTGAGAGCTCTGAGTCCCATGACAGGCTCCCCTGTCAGGGGGTCTGGCATCAGAAGGAGCAGCCCCCAAGGCATTTGGCGTTGAAGGCTAGCAGGGCACGAGTGCAGGAGATCCACAGGACTGGGGGACATAGAGACTCCACTCTTGGAGAGTGCACACAAGGTCTCATGGGCACCAGGACCCAGGACGTCATACAAGCCTAGGCCAGACCTACCTGCTGGTCTTAGCAGGTTTCCTGGGGAGGCAGGGGATGGCTATGACTCACTTATGGACAAGAACACTGGTGGTGGAGGTATCAGGAGGCCAGCATTTTGGCACCAAGACCTGGCCCCAATGAACACCTGTAGGTTCCAGTGCTGGGATGCCTCAGGCCAAACAGCCAACAGTGCTGGAACACAGACCCACTTATCAGCAGACAGGCTACCAAAAGACTTTCTGAACTCACAGTCACCTCTAGACACACTCCTTGATGTGGCCCTGTCCACCAGAGCACCCAGGCCCAGGTCTGCCCACTAGTGGGCAAGGACTGGCCCCTCCCTCCAGGAAGCCAGACACCAGAAGCAAGTAAGCTGCAATTCAGCATGCTGGAGAACCGAGTTCACAAACACAAAGCAGAACCTACCCTGGAACCAGCTGGTCCCTGGCCTTTGGGTTGAGAGAGGAGTATACTGCTGAAACACATAGGACATCCCCTACAGACAGCCACTTCTCCAGGGTGAGAAACATAACAGAAATATACAATTAGAAATTTAGACAAAAATGAGGGCATTATGCCAAGTGAAATAAGTCAGACAAAGATAAATGCCATTCCACTTAATTTTTTAAGTGGAATCTTAAAAAATTAAGCTAAAAAGAAAACAGGCTCAGATACAGGCAAGGGTTTAAGACTGGGAGAAATGGGTGAACAACTCATTTTTTTAAGTGTAAAAATAAAGGAAGGAAGGGAGGGAGGAAGAAGAGCCTCTCCTTGCAATTAAAAGATGGGAACTCAGACACGCATCTATCACTGGGATTTGTTTTCTAAATGTTCCTTTGGTGCTGACATTAGATCCCTCTGAGATCTACTGAGTTTGCTGCTATTATTCTCCTACCCAAATGCTTTTCTCACCCAACTTAACCATATTCAGTGTCTCTTTGCACCTAATCCCAAACCCTGTGTTTGTTTTCTTGGACCAGACCTACATTCCAAATGCGCCTGGGAGGCATCTCAACTTGTGGATAACTTCAAAGCCTAACTAAATTCACAACCCCTTCTCCTTCACGTCTTTCTAGATTCCCATTCATGACAGAACACACTATCCTTCCACATATAAATTCTCAGAACTTGGTGGGCAGCCTTCCCTTCTTCCTTCTCCCTCTAATCCTGCACACCAACTGGCCCCTGCATTGCCTTTACCCTATCTTTGCGCAGCCCTTGGGGCCTCGCTCTTGGGCCAGAAGCGAGCCTCTCTGCTCTGCGGGCATCGGAGGCCTCTGCTCATATTCCTCCTGAGGATCACTGCTGATCATCCGAGTGTTATGTTCGGATGTTTGTCTCTGACGCTAGACCGTGACTGTCTTAAAAACAGACAGCTTTATTTTATGTAACTATGTATTTTGATTTCCTCCATATTTCAGTCTAAAATCAAAAAGATGCTCAAATATTATTGGTTGAATTACTTTTTAATTGCATTGATTGCAATAAATGCAATGACAAATGACAATGTAAATGCAATTATTTTAAAGGGAGGATTTTCTTGAGTCTTCTGATTAGGGGAAATTAACAGAAAAATCTGATGTGAGGTGTGATTAGAACAGCATAAATAAATAAAGAGGTAAAAATTCAAGAAACTTGGTAGAAAGATGTTTAAAAGTTTCCTAGATTGATGGAAATAAAATAAATTTGGAAAATACAAATGTCTTTAACTTCAAATGATTGGAAGACAATTATAGTTGTCCCTCAATCAGACTACACTGAATACTGAACATTTGAAATAATTTACATTTTTAAAATTATAATTGAGAAAAGGTAAAATAAAGTCTTCACGTATAAAACTGCAAAAAAAGAAACGTTGTGTCCACTGGGAATGTCAGGATGGGAATCTATAGCTATAGGTACTCATTTTGCCTATTGTATACTGAGAACCTGTCTGCAAAATGAAGCTAAACAGGACAAGCTAAGCCAAAAGACAGAGACAACAGGGCTAGAGATTGGTCCATATCACATCATTTGTAACCTGAATCCTGCCATGACTAACACCATGTATCAGAGATACCGAAAGTATCTCTGAACTTTCCAGTTACGAAAGTTACAGATCTCTCCTTTTGGTTTAGTATCATTTTAGTCACATTGCTTTCACTTCTAACCAGATGTTCTGATTCAAAATCTCCAAACTCATCACCTTCCCCAGAATCTTCTCTAAACCAGAAAGAGGATTTGCCTCTTTCTGTTAATGTAAACATAATTGTCCTATCGTTCAGTCTCATCTATTCATTCTCCCACATATTCAATGTCACTAAATCTTATCATTCTATCCTCTGACATCCCTTCCTTTTCTCCCTGCCAACAAAAATGTCACCACTGTAATTCTGGTCTTTTATTTTTCTACTTTAGCAGTAGTATCATACATCACACATCTTAAAGATCACCTTCTCTCTGAAACCTTTTCTTATCTGCAATTCCCTCACTCTGCTTTTTCTCCACCTTCATGCTCCTTCAGTCTTTTTGAGTCAACTCAGGCACAGTTTTTTCCCGGGTGCTTTTCCTGACCTGGTTCCTCTTCTCACAGAATGTGTTACATGTATTCTTCTACAATTTTCTAGCACCCTCTGCTTATCTCCTTTGAAGTTTACCATTTCTGAATCAAAATTCTGAATCAAAATTATCTAGATTATGTCACCAGTCTTAAAGCTTTTCAAGGGAAAAATCAATGTCCTATGTATGATCTGCCCAGTATACAGCAGAAGCTCAATAAACGCTTTTGAGCTTTTAAAGAGAATTGTGTTTTCTTCATCCTTGTACCCCCACCACTCAGCACATGTGTGGCAGAGTAGCAGCTAGACTGATGCCAGCTAAGTGAAGAGCCTCCTGCAATAGACTGAATGTATCACCATAAAATGCATATAATACCACCATAATAATGTGGCAGTATCAGCAACTGGGGCCTTTGATAGTTAATTAGGTCATAAGGATATAGTCCTCATGAATGGGATTTGTTCCCTTGTAAGAGGGGCACCTTCTATTTTTGCCATGTGAGGATACTATGAGAAAGTGGCAGTCTACAACCCAGAAGAGGGTCCTCAGCAGAATCTGACCATTCTGGCACCTTGATCTCAGACTTCTAGCCTCCAGACTGTGAGAAGTAAATTTCTGCCATGCATAAGCCACCCTCTCTATGGCAATTTGTTACAGCAGCTGGAGCTAACTAAGACACTTCCTTGCTTCCTCAGTTCTCAGTTCAGTCGCTCAGTCGTGTCCAACTCTTTGCGACCCCATGAATTGCAGCATGCCAGGCCTCCCTGTCCATCACCAACTCCCAGAGTTCACTCAGACTCACGTCCATCGAGTCAGTGATGCCATCCAGCCATCTCATCCTCTGTCGTCCCCTTCTCCTCCTGCCCCTAATCCCTCCCAGCATCAGAGTCTTTTCCAATGAGTCAACTCTTCACATGAGGTGGCCAAAGTACTGGAGTTTCAGCTTCAGGATCATTCCTTCCAAAGAAATTCCAGGGCTGATCTCCTTCAGAATGGACTGGTTGGATCTCCTTGCAGTCCAAAGGTCTCCTTGCCTCCAGTCTGACTGTATTTCTGTCTACCCAACTTACCATTTCAGATTAATCTTGGCTCACAACATCACCTGGTGGTTAATGATTCCAAGAAGGCTTTCATTAGCACCTTATAACACCTTTGCCTTTCCTCTTCATCTAAGCTGCCAATTCTTCAAAATTACACGTGCTCCATGATACTATCATCAACATTTTCTTAACCATGGCAAATATCTCCACTATGAACTAAGGCTGTCTGATCTCAGCTGGGTCCCTTGCATTGCTCAGCAACCCTTATATTTATCTTCAACTGACTCCTATCAAATTCCCCACAGCAGCTGCTACAAAGTTTTTCCACTCTTCTTAAGCCCCAGATTCAACCTCTACTCCCCTCATGCTCAGCAAAAGCTCTCCTCTTCTACATAACTGAGAATATGATATTATGACCATGAGATGACTTGGCTTTCTTCATCCTCAACCCAAAACTTTTCTATCCCTTTATCTACACCATTCTTCTCAGCTCCCATCTCAGTGAAAGAACTATGCACCCTCCTTTCCAAAGCCAAATTCTCTATCCATATTGTAGCAATTACTGAGAGGCAGAGACACTGAAGAATATCCTCCAAACTGACCAGGAACTTTGAGACCAGAAAACAAAGCAGGCAATGCCATTAAGTGCAATTACAAAGTTTACTATGGGTAACCTACACACAGGAAGGATCAGGCAGATGGGATGATCTGGAGGTGTTTGCAGTTGCACTTTGCACCATGGAAAGGGGTACGGGGGATCTAAAGGGGCCAAAGCTAAAAACAGAATCAAACTATCGAGTGAGAAGCATGACCACGCCAGTGGGGATGGGGGATTTTTTCCCTCCCTGGGGATCTCATGACCAGTAACCATCTGTGTAAGCATAAGGCAGGCTTCCAGTTTTCATACCAGAAGACATGGGTAAACGTTGATGGGGAACATATCTGGCTTGAGTGAATTCCTTGTCAATTAAGCTAAAGCTCAGCCTCACAGAAAGAGGGGTCGAGGTTAGAACTGTGGACCTAAAATAGAGCTGACAAGATGGACTCAGTGTGGTACAGCCACACACCAGCTATCCAGTTTTTTCCCTCTTCTTGGCTCCTTCCCTTCACCATATAGGAATGCTTCAATCTTCTCTGTCCAAAAAGTTATCAATATTTCATCATTTGCTAACATTGACTGAGCATTCACAATGTGGCAAGTGCCACTGTGAACAGTTTGCATATGTGCTCAATTGCTTTCATGTGTCTGACTCTTTGCAACCCCATGGACTATAAACCACCAGGCTCCTCTGTCTATGGAATATTCCAGCCAAGAATATTGGAGTGGGTTGCCATTTCCTCCTCCAGGGGATCTTCCTGACTCAGGGATTGAACCCACATCTCCTGCATTTGGAGAAGGATTCTTCATCAATGGGCCACCTGGAAAGCCTGTAAGCAGTTTATATAGATCATTTTAATTAATTCTGACAATAAACTTTGATGTTCTTGATATTATATTCCCTATTTTAAAGACTAGGATACTGAAGTTGCTGCTGCTGCTGCTAAGTCACTTCAGTCATGTCAGACTCTGCAATCCCATAGACGGCAGTCCACCAGGCTCCGCTGATCCTGGGATTCTCCATGCAAGAGTACTGGAGTGAGTTGCCATTTCCTTCTCCAATGCAGGAAAGTGAAAAGTGAAAGTGAAGTCGCTCAGTCATGTCCAACTCTTAGCAACCCCATGGACCACAGCCCACCAGGCTCCTCCGTCCATGGGATTTTCCAGGCAAGAGTACTGGAGTGGGTTGCCATTGCTTTCTCTGAAACTGAGCTAATAGCACTGAAAAATTTACTCAAGGTCACTTGCTTTTCACTTCCTTATACATGCCCACTTTTCTAAAGAATAATCTAAATTTGATTCTTCTCTCTTATTCCCTTCCTCTCTCCCTTTGTGCATCTGTGTCATGTGTCCAGAAGCTTCATTGCTATACCAGTCACAATTTGAGCAGTTCCATGTCTGTCAGCACAGACAGGGAAATGCATACACTACAGACACACATACTTACACACCATTAACACTTATTCAATATATATTTGCTGAAATGTTGAAAAACTGAATTATGCATAGTTCTCAAGAGAATAATATTTTTTTAAAAAATCAGCACTGCCCTTTTTCACTTTCTCAGCTACTATTATCACTTTTACAATTTTTCAAGCTCAAAGGACAAAACAACTACAGCACTGAGTAGGTTTTCTTGAGTTTGAAAAGCACTCACTGCCTCAGTGTTTCCCTCTAGTTACCTAACCTAATCCCATGGCCCACAGGTTGGCACAGTTTCCACAGCTTTCAAGAAGACTCTTTTTTTTCTTTTTTTTTGGCTGCACCACTCAGCTTGTGCATCTTAGTTCCCTGATCAGGGATAGAACCCAGGCCATGGCAATGAAAGCACTGAGTCCTAACCACCAGGACATGACTGGGTCCAGAAATGAAGGGCATTCAACAGCTGCAACTCCTTCCCCACCAGACAGGCCAGGCTGACACCAGGTCAACTGAGGAAGCAAACGTTTCTTTTATTGAAAAGTGTTTAATTGGACTTCTTGAGAATCCAACGTCATGTATGCAGATGCAAATGTTTGAAGAGTTGTTTACAGTGGAGTTTGTGCCAGACAGGCTCCTATGCCAAGCCAGCACACAGCCTCCCATTATTCAGCTGGGCTCAGCCTCTAAAGATGTTTCAGGGCTCTCTGAGTCTTGTAAATTTCCACATCCAAAGGCTCATCTGTTTTTTCAAGGCAGAGTCATTTTTCCCCTCATGCGTAGACATCAGTCCTTCCCCTGCCAATCCCCGTTACTGCCTGCTCTGGTTCAGAAAAGGCTTTGGAGCTATTATTTAAGAGGCGATTACTCCATCTCTAGAAGTTTTAGTAGTTTTGAGAAGACTGACAAAGGATAAGTTGGACTCTTGATCCCTACTCGGAAACTGGATCTTAGCTGATGTAATTATTTCAAGAACTGTTTCTGTTATTCACTGACCCAGAAAAGCACAGCTTATTATTAGCTCAGCTAATAGATTTCCACCTTAACATATCCCCCCTAAAAGGAATCAGTTCTCAATTGGGAGGATAAACAAGGATATATAAGTGGATGCTGGGAAATCCATTCATCTTTAAGAATTGAACCATCCACACTCTGCCTTGAAAATGCAATGCAAAAAGAAAAATTTGTCATTATCACAAATTGTTATGATGCCTTCACTATATTCTCTTCCTATTATCAAACACCTTCTATAGGAAAAATTTTTACATGTTTAAAGTTCTAAGTGGGAAATACACATGAAGAATATTGTTCTTGTATCATGTTAAGGATACCCAATTCCAGAGTAAAATCTGCCATTAGTTTTACATTGTAAAGCTAATAATTTTCTTATGACTTTTTATCCAGTGGAGAGCACTGGATAAAACAAACAAGCTTATCAAACTGTAAAGCAACAATAGTCCAGTTTTTTAAAACCCACTTAAAGAAAAAGAAATTAGAAGCATTTATTAATGAGTTCATTTATTCATACTACAGACAGTGACTGGTTACCTACTGTGCTCAGAGCAACTACAACTGTTTCAGATATACAGAAATAAAGAATAGGTCATCCTAGGCATAGGCCTTAGGAAGCTGGTGAAAGATGAAGGCAAATGACTAGGACACACACAAAAAATAGGAAACTGATTCTAAAGTATTAACAATAAAGTACAGTTGACCCTTGAACAACATGGATTTGAACAGTGTGTGTCCACTCACA
The DNA here is from genome assembly GCF_032405125.1 of Capricornis sumatraensis. Taxonomy (NCBI): domain Eukaryota; kingdom Metazoa; phylum Chordata; class Mammalia; order Artiodactyla; family Bovidae; genus Capricornis; species Capricornis sumatraensis. Next base: position 86,388,667 of record NC_091079.1, read on the forward strand.
TCTGGATTTTTTTCAGTAAATACCACAGTACTGCAGGATCAAATGTTGGTTGAATCTGAGGACTACAGATAGGTGGGGCTAACTGTAAGGTTATTCTCAGATCTCTGACTGCTATGGGGTTGGTGCCCCTAATCCCCAAGTTGTTCAAGGGTCAACTGTAATAATAAAGTTGTGCAGGATTATCACAGGAGAGAACAAGGAAGTAATAACAGAGAAGATGATATTTCAGCTCAGCCTTGCAGGATAGATGAATTTTCACAGCTGTATAGTAGGAAGGGTCTTTCTAGTTAAAGAACAATCATGAGCAAAGATGTGAACATTTATAACATGTTCTCCAGAACTTACTTATTTTGAAAAGTCTGGGGTATAAAAAGCTGCAGTATTATAAAGCACTAGGGGGAACCTGAAACATACACATGCCTACAACAAACGTATTCCCAGTCCCATTTCAGATAGAGCGGTTCAGAACCCACAGTTAGGTGGGACCCAGGAATCAGTATCTTTCAAATCTTCCCACGTCAAGATGTGCCCCCATGATGCAATCCAATATACACATATACAGTAATACATGGAGGGGTCTTACAGGTGTTATGGGCTGAACTGTGCCACACCCCAGTTCATATGCTTAAGCCCTACAACCCAGTGCCTCAGAATGTGATGATATTCAGAGATGGGGACTTTAAAGAGGTAATTAAGTTAAAATGAGGGCACTGGGGAAGGTGGGCCAATATAACCTGATTGAAGTGGAAATTTGGACATATAGAGACACCAAGGTGCACATGAACAGAAAAAAAAATGACCATATGAGGAAACAGCAAGAAGATGAACATCTGCAAGCCAAAGAGAGAAGTTTCAGAAGAAACCAAACCTGTTGACACGTTGATCTTGGACTTTCAACTTCTATAACTATGAGAAAATAAATTTCTATTGCTTAAGCTACACAGTCAGTGGTATTTTGTTATGACAGGCCTAGAGAACTAATACAGTAAGTGAAGGCACTAGGAATGCACTGAGAAATACATTTTAATGCCAAATCTTTAAGAACCTTAAATGTCTTATTAGGAGTTTCTACTTTATTTCACAGGTAATCTCTCAAAGTGTAGGTCTTCTGAGAAGGAAAATAATATGATCTGGCCTATGATCCAACTCTTGAAGCAGTGTGGATGATTTAAAGACTCTGCCCGTCCAAGGCAAGAAACAATAAAGGATATGACTAGAGCCATGATAGGAAAGGATTGCTGTTCTTGGTCAGTTGCTAAAGTCACATCCAAATCTTTGCAACTCCATGAACTGCACCACATCAGATTGCTCTGTCATCTACTATCTCCCAGAATTTGCTCAAATTCATGTCCACTGAGTTGATGATGCTATCTAACCATCTCATCTTCTGTTGCCCTCTTCTCCTCCTGCCCTCAATCTTTCCCAACATCAGTGTCTTTTCCAATGAGTCAGTTCTTAGCATCAGGTGGCCAAAGTATTGACACTTCAGCTTCAGCATCAGTCCTTCCAATGAATATTCAGGGTTGATTTCCTTTAGGATGGACTGGTTTATCTCCTTAAAGATAAGGGTCTCTCAAAAGTCTTCTCTGGGACCACAATTCAAAAGCATCAAGAAACTCTTTTCCTTTTGGTATTAGTTCCAGAAGGTATTGTAGGTCTTCACAGAACCGGTCAACTCCAGCTTCTTCAGCGTCAGTGACTGGGATATAGACTTGGATTACTGGGATACTGAATGGTTTGCCTTGGAAACAAAACCGAGATTATTCTGCCATTTTTGAGGTTGCACCCAAGTACTGCCTTTCAGATTCTTCTGTTGACTATAAGGGACACTCCATTTCTTCTAAGGGATTCTTGTCCACAGAGTGGATAGAATGATCATCTGAATTAAATTTGCCTATTCTGTCCACTTTAGTTCACTGATTGCTTAGATGTCAATATTCAATCTTGCCATCTCCTGCTTGATCACATCCAATTTACCTTAATTAATGGACCTCACATTCCAGGTTCCTATGCAATGTTGTTCTTTGGAGCATCGGACTTTGCTTTCACTACCAGACACATCCAACAGCTAACCATCATTTCTGCTTTGGCTCAGCCATTCATTCTTTCTGGAGCTATTAGTAATTGCCTCTGCTCTTCCCCAGCAGCACACTGGACACCTTCTGACCTGGTGGGCTCATCTTCCAGTGTCATATCTTTTTGCCTTTTCATACTGTTCATGGGGTTCTCCAGGCAAGAATACTGGAGTAGGCTGCCATTTCCTTCTCCAGTGGACCACGTTTTGTCAGAACTCTTCACGATGACCCCATCTGTCCTGGGTAGCCCTGCATGGCATGGCACATAACTTCATCGAGTTAATCCCCTTTGCCCTTACAAGGCTGTGATCCATGAAGGGGATAGAAAGGACGGGGACAATTGAAAAACAGAAAATTTCAGGTGCTATCAAAGGTAGACACAACAGCATTTGGTGACTTAAAATCTGGGAGGATGAGGAATAGGGAAGAGTTAAGGTTAATCTCCCCAGGTTTTGAGCCTGTTTGTACCCTGTATTTCAGATACATCACAGAATCCTTTCTGGGTTTTCTATTTTGGTTAATGGCATCTCAATCTATGAGAAAATCCAGAAAGCATTCTTTGGAATGAAACTGAGTTGAAAACCAAAGAACAGAAAGGGATCCAGTATAGAGATGGAATTCCCTTAAGAACAGAGGAGCTCATTACAGCTATAGGGTACTGAGAGCACTGTTTTCACTTCTTTCATTACTCCTGTCCTTATAGAAGGAAATAGAACTGAACAAACTGACAACCACTCCCCTTAGAACAGAGAAGTGAGGGTAAAAAGCAAACCACCATCCCAAAGTCTACACAGAGAGGCAAATCCAGAGAGTCACAGCCCAGCTCTGGCTTATCTGGAGCAGAAGCCACTGAACCCATAAAATGTAGGAATACCTGAATGGTAATTCTAACAAATTGCTGGAGACTGAATAACGGCTACCCTGGGAGTGAGGAACTCCTAAGGTCACAGTCTCAGGGAAGGAGGGGAGTGATTTCCAACAATCAGGGGTAACCGCAGGACGGCTATTACAAAAAGGCAAAAACAGAAGAGAAAGTACCAGTGAAAAAAATAATAATGACAGTAGCTAGTATTGACTGAGAAGGCCTTTCCTAAATGCTTATATTCCTTAACCTTACAGCAAATCTATAGGATAACGCACTGGTTTTCTATTGCTGGCTGTAACAAATGACCCCCAAACTTGGTGGCTTAAACAAAACAAACGCTTATAGTTCTGTAGGTCAGAAATCCAACACTGGACTTACCAGCTAAAATCAATGTGTTGGCAGGACTGCATTTCTTCTGGGGGCTCTAGGGAAGGATCTTTGCCTTTACCAGATCCTAGTGGCCATTAACATGCCACTTAATTAAAGGGTTATTTGCCTCTTGGAAGATTTAATCATAAAATTGTTTCATATTGTAGACTCTCCTATTACATTTTAAGTATTGTTTGAGTTCCCCAGATATTCTCTAGAGACTTCATGACCATTTCTACTGCATGTAGCACAGCTGGTGGTAAGGAGCCTTTCCATCACTGCCTCTCTCCCCGATCTTGGTTTTCTTGACCCTCAAATATCATCTGCTTTATTCTTATTTTTACATGATGGACATGGTGGGAGTGGAAGGGACACACTGTAACACATCAAGGTTCCCAGGCAAGCAAGATTCCAAAACAATGGATAGAGCAGTGGGCTGAAATTCAGAAGGCCTGGAGTGCTTGCCAGTTATAGGATCTGAGACAAACTACAGCCTCTTTCACATCAAGATTTTTAGTTTATAAAAGAAAGATAATAGTGCCTGGCTGCACATGCTTCTGAGGGTTCATGTAACAATCAAATGTAAAAAGTCTTTCTAATATATAAGGTTCTATGCTAATTTACCCTTTTTTCCAAGCAAGTCTAATGCCATGACCCTAAGAGAATACTACATCAATCTAACTTTTTCTTTGTTAGCAACTATTTCTCATAGAATTCATTAAATGTTCTGAAAATTCCTCCTAATTATTACCCTTCTCATTTTATCTTACTCTGTTTTTCTTCTCTTAGTTCAAAGTTTTCCAACACTTTATCTGCAAAATTAGAACAAACCCTCTGCACAGTACCTCTAAACAATCACCTGTTTGTCTCTCCCTAACAAGCTGAATTAAGAGATGCTTGCTCCTTGGAAGAAAAGCTATGACCAACCTAGAAAACATATTCAAAAGCAGAGACATTACTTTGCCAACAAAGGTCCATCTAGTCAAGGCAATGGTTTTTCTAGTAGTCATGTATGGATGTGAGAGCTGGACTATAAAGAAAGCTGAGCACCAAAGAATTGATGCTTTTGAACTGTGGTGTTGGAGAAGACTCTTGAAGAGTCCCTTGGACTGCAAAGAGATCCAACCAGTCCATCCTAAAGGAAATCAGTCCTGAATATTCATTGTAAGGATTGATGCTAAAGTTGAAACTCCAATACTTTGGCCACTTGGTGCAAAGAATGACTCCTTGGAAAAGACAAGAAATATTGAATGTGGGAGGAGAAGGGGACAACAGAGGATGAGATGGCTGGATGGCATCACCGACTCAATGGACATGAGTTTGAGCAAGCTCCGGGAGTTGGTGAAGGACAGGGAAGCCTGGTGTGCTGCAGTTCATGGGGTCACAAAGAGTCGGACAGGACTGAGTGACTGAACTGAACTGAACAAGTTGAATAGATGAGAAACCAAAGCTTGTGATATTCTTACCACTAAAGAAATACATTATTTGGAAGAGCCAGCTCAAATGTCATCTCTGTATTCCAAATCTGCCTATACCTGTGTCTTGAGCAATCTGTCCTCTCTGCTACACTCCAACCATTTGCTTATCTTTGTTCATTTCAACCACTCCCCTCTGTGTCACTCTAGTTTGGTTTTCTTGATAATTTTTAATAACCCCTGATTGTTTGAATATCTTTTTTTTTTCAGTAGAAGTTACATAAGAATTAGAGTTCTAAGAAACTCACCTGAAATATAAACATCATTAGTAAAGTCTAATGTGTTTTTTCCTTCTTTTTACATGATTTATTGAATTGATTTGTCTATTTAGACTGCGGATCTGTCATAAAATTTGACCAGTCTTGGCTATATGATGTCACAGTACTATAGTCACTAGTCAAGGGTCTACATCAAGGATATTCCTACATGTTCTCACATCTGTGAGTTGTCTCTACTCACTGTCTTCCTCCCCAAACCTCTTCCTCATCTGATGTTTATTACCCTCATTAGTGGCATCTGCATCTACCTAAGTAAGCAATACCGAAACCTCAGAATCATCGTCAACCTTACTTCCCACATCCGGCTAGTCATTAAACCCTGCTCTGCCTATCTGCTGATAATCTCTCAAACCTATGCTAGTTTAGACCCTTATCCTATTTCCTTTGGACTATAGCACCAGCATCCTCATTTTCCTCTGGCCTCCCAGCTTTCCATCTCTAGTTTCCCCAAAATATTATTGCTGGAGTTATTTTCTAGAGAAAGTCCAATTATAGCACTCCTCCTATTAAAAATTAACTTTAAAACTCTTAAATAAAATTTTCTAGGCTGTGATAAAGTTGAAATAACATGACATTCAAGGACCTTCTTTCTCTGGCCCCAGCCTTACAAGACCCACCCAATCCATGTCTCTCCCTGGCAGTGCTATGCTCACACTGCCTCCTTTTCTTTGCCCATCCTGTTCTCTGTGCTCAGAACACTTTTCTCCCTCCTTTTGGCCTGTAGGCTTCAAAATCCAGTTCAAAATTCACCTGCTCTGTGAAGTCTTCCTAAATTCTGCCCAAACCTCTCTCCTGGGAGAACGAGTGGCCACTACTTCCACATCACCCTGTGCTGCAATTATTTGTGGATGGCTCACTTCCCTCCATAAACTTGAGATCTCATTCATCTTTATCTGGCACACAGTACGCACTCAATAAACGGTTACTGAAATTAACACACACAGAGTTATAAAATAATAACTAAAGAAAAATTCCACAGAAGCACACCAGTCCTTCATCTTAGCTGCAATAAAGAAACAGAGCCCAAAAATAAAGGAAAGGACTAATAATCTAATGTAGCAAACACATAAATGGGTTGTTTGTTTTAAAAAACCTAAGTGGTTTAGGGAGGGCAGGGGGAGAAGAAAGTACATTTTAAAGCTCTAGCTCCAGGGCAAGTAATAAAAATTGTTGCTTTAATGTTTTTTTCATAATATTGTGAGCAATGGGAAGGTCTATTCCATCACACCAGCCTTCAGGGCAGAAAGTTTCAGCCTCCTGAGCTAAATCAAACTGGCATCACTCTTAGCTTTTCAAGCAGCTGCAACTGGTCTCTGCCTTCTATGAAACTCGACTGACGAAGAAACAAAATAATTTACCACTTACTTTATGGGCCTCTCTTTTCCTCTTTTGCTCTTGTCAATTAATTATAAGAGTTTTGGAAACTCATCCTGCATTCCTGCCCCTAGATTACAGCAAGGTAGGCACTGTATTTTGCATTAGGAGTTGTCACTCTTATAAAGAAGGAGGTTGGGAGGTAGCAACTTATCAAGGATCAGAAAACTAGCCCAAGAAACAACACTGTACTCAGTTTGATGTCCATAGGTGCCACTCATCCATATATCTCTTGATGTGATTGATCCTTTTTATACTCCCTGGATTATTAAATATGAGCACATTTAACATTAGGATGTATGTGCACCTATGTAAAAATGTGAGTCTTCCAGAGTAGCAATGGAACTCAATAATTTTCAAAATGCTATACCAATTCTCTGTAATTCAGTCTCAATTATCCCCCTCCTGAGCTCCCATTCTAAATACCCTTATCCACAATGCCCAAGAGTTTAATATATATCCTGGAACACACACAGAGACCACATTCTCCAATGTTACACAGATTTTCCTAGCAGGGATTGTCTACATTTCTGGGAGAAACCCTGCCTCCATCTGTTTGTGTTTTGAATACCTGACCTTCCCATTTCACTGTTTCTATTTTTGGAAGGTGGAATAGGGATTACAAGGTATGTAGCACTTAAGTTTACAGCAAGGATGAAATGGGGCAAAACAAGTAAAAAGGTTAAATGTAACAGTGCTTGGTGAGTGGTCATTGGCCCATAAATATCATTTCTGTTACATTCCATGTCGGAATCATATACGACCCAACAACTGGATCTTTGAGAACAGAGTCACAAAAAGTTGTGGTTTTTTTTCCACCAAGCACCACATCTGACTTCTCTTCTCCCAAGAGACTTGAAAGAACAGAAGTAGGTAATGTTAATTTTATTTTACTTAACACATTTGGGGCTTTGTGAAATGTAGCATGCAAGAAATATTTTAATATATATGTAAAATGACTTTTTAAGTGCCTTTTAAAAATCTCTAAGGTCCTTCCATTTCCAAAATGTTGTGATCTATGATAACTAATCTCAAAGCAGGCAAATTAATAGTGATGATTCCCCAGATATACTGAAAATATATGGCATTGTCAGGCTGGGTGTATTGAAAACAAGTTAGACCCCAGGACGGGAGGCCTGTGGCAATGCACAAAACTGTTTTGCCCTCCTTTCTCCCCTCCTGCCCAGAGTCTATAATTCTCATCTTAAACTCCCAGGTCCTTCTGCAGCAGATGTGAAGATGAGGAATGAGTTGTAATTTGCAGATAAGACAGTGAGGCCAATATTCTACAGAATCCCAAGCAGAGCAGCTGAAGTGAGTTAAGCTTTCCTAAAATCATCTGCAATTTCACCTTTTACCTAATAAAAGAGAATCCTGGAAGTCTACCTCAGGAAGGGGCCCTACCGAACCTCCTGCATTTCAAAGATTAAGAAACAGACCTAAAGAGATAAAGGAACAAGTCTAAAGTCATCCAGGTTTTCTGAAACCCAGGCCTGGAAACCTGGAACTGAAGCAGTGACCAATTGAATTAAAGTAGTCTCCACCTGTGTCACTTCAACAGTATCTGCACACAGATAAATGTCTCTCTTTTCCTCTTTGAACTATAGGCAGCCTTCTTCAGTCACCCACAAACCAGCCAGCACCTGTCTTGGGAAAGCAAACAAGATCCTCCACAATCCTGAATTCAAAGAAATGTCTGGTTTTACAAAGTACTAAAAACGGAGTCACGTGGTACTGCCTTCAGATTCACTTATCTTTCATAAATACATTAAAAAATATTATAAACTACACAATATGTAAAAAAAAAATTATAGTGACACTGATTCTGCAAAGTCAGAAAATAAAATACAAGCAAAAAAAAAAAAAAAAAAACACCCAGAAGCAGCAGCCTAGACGTACTTCACTTTAAGCAATGCATAAAGGAAAATCTACCTAAAATGGAAAATGAAGGGGTGCTTCTGCGGATTATTTTAATACAGCATAGAACTTTTAAACAGCCACAATCAGAATGACTGCGTTTATGAGTGCAACATCTATACAGACTTTGGAAAACTACCAGAAGATAAAGATTTGTAAGCCTCTGTCTCCACTGCCTCCACGTTGTATGTATTTATATCCATTCATGTATTCCTTCATTCAGATCTATTTCAAGCTTATTCATTCACTGACGTTAATTCACCAGTTCTCCTCCATAGAAACTCACTTTTTTGCTCAATTCCTCACTGAGTACTACTGAAAGAAAAAGAAAGTGAAGTCGCTCAGTCGTGTCCCATTCTTTGGGACCCCATGGACTGCAGCCTACCAGGCTCCTCCATGATGGGATTTCCCAGGCAAGAGTACTGGAGTGGGGTGCCATTTCCTTCTCTGGGGGATCTTCCCAACCCAGGAATCGAAGCTGGGTCTCCCACATTGCAGGCAGACGCTTTACCGTCTGAACCACACTGAGGACCTGACAAGTCCAACAGGGGCTCTGTCCCGTGGAACTTAAGAGCCGGCGTGGAGCCTAGAATTGCACACCAAAAATGAAAGTACAAGATAAAAGGTGAAAAGAACCACAAAGGAGCTCCCGATAAAAGGGAGAACTAGGAATTGCTTCCAGATGCAGGCAAGGCACGCAGCTTGGCAGCTTGGGGCCGGAGCACTCCCTCCCGCGTCCCAGGACGAGAGGAAAGAGGAGCCATGATGCCTGGCTCCCGCCCTCTGCGCCCAGCATCCTCCTCCATCCCGGCGCCCTCATTCGATGTCCTCATTTCTGGGCCTTTGCTGCGGAAGCCACAGGCCAGACCGGTCTCCCGGCGGCTTCCCCACCCCGTATGTCAGTCGCTCCCACGAAAGAGCTACTCGGAAAGTTCCCCTCACTCTGGGGTCGGCCACCCGCCTCGGCTCGCCTTCCCGGGGAAGCCAGCTCAGCCGTTGGCTGACTGGGGCGAGTGGGCGGGCGGCGCACGCACCTGGTCGGCCGCTGGAGCTATGGCGGCGGCGGCGGGGGTGGCCGTGCTCAGGGCCAGGTTCAGAGCCCAGCCTTCAAGTGGCGGCGGCCACACCCGCGACGCGGCCCCCCCACCTGGTCCTGGCAGCTGCCGGGGTTTCTGCGGCGAGAAGGCGGGGCGCAGCGGCCGGGGCCTCCGGGCGCCCGCAGGCGGGCGGGGGGCCAAGCGCCGCCTCCACGACGCCCGACCACGGCCTCGCTGCGACTCAAGCGACCTGAGGGCCGCGGGCTACCGGCTGTCACCTCACCTTCTGGATCTGGCTCCACAGTGTCCTGGGCCCCCGCAGTCTGGCGTCTTTATTTGGAGTCCTTCGGCCAGAACGTCGCCCTCAGGCCTCGCGGGTGCCCACGGCCTTGAACCTCGGAGCCACGAGGGGGTTTCAAGAGCGCAAGTGACCAAAGGGCCTACCTGAGATGTGACTTCAGGTGGCCAGAGGGCTCACCCGAGGTGTCGTATGCTTGCAGGAGTGGCCGGGCTGGTAGCGAAGAAAGGGGTTGAGGAGCTGAAAGGAAAATGTGGACGTTTTGGCTGTCTCAGCACCTGGATGAGGGCAGAGTCTGGAAACCCTGGGATAGGTGAGCTGTCCAACGCCTCCCACGGCTACCGGGTGATTAGAGCGTTATTGTCCCATCCTACCCCGCAGGGTTGCTGGAGAGCCGAGGGTGATGAAGATGGACGAGAAGACCCCAGCTGGGAGAGATCCGGCAGAGTCCTGCCTCTTCGGTTGATGCGTTAATTATATGAGGGTGCTGGAGAAAGCAGATTCATCTGATTACCTGGCGTAGCTTTTTGTATCAAGGAGCCACTCGCATCACTGGTCACACAATGTGTGCTCACGTATTTTCAACGTTTTCTGTTTTGATAAATTTGAATTCCTTTATATAACCACACTTATCAAATAAAAAGTTATATTTGTGAGACACGGAGCAATTCAGGTCTCCTCTTTAACAACAACAAAAACACATTCTCCCTGGGAACTTTAAAAAGTACAAAATTTGCAATGTCCCTATTTACCTCGATACACTTAGCCCTCGGTTAACAATCTGTCTAAACTTTTAGTAACCCCGTTGCCCGTTGAATAAAGTGTGAACTCAGACATTCAAAATAGTTCCTCAAAGGTGACCCTGGCCCACCAGGATCATCTCTATGTTGCTATCTCCAGCTCTGCAGTATTACTTTTTCTCAAATTATCTGAAGTAAAGATAGTTTATTATTTATTTATTATTTCCAATAAGTCATGCACTGTCACTTTTGTAAGATACAATTTAAAACTTGCTGCTGCTGCTGCTGCTGCTGCTAAGTCACTTCAGTCGTGTCCAACTCTGTGCAACCTCATAGACGGCAGCCCACCAGGCTCCCCTGTCCCTGGGATTCTCCAGGCAAGAACACTGGAGTGGGTTGCCATTTCCTTCTCCAATGCATGAAAGTGAAAAGTAAAAGTAACATCTCTCAGTCGTGTCTGTCTCTTAGCAACCCCATGGACTGCAGCCCACCAGGCTCCTCCATGCATGGGATTTTCCAGGCAAGAGTACTAGAGTGGGGTGCCATTGCCTTCTCTGTAAAACTTGCTAGAAAAGTGAAAAAAAAAAAAAAACCATAAAAACTCCAAGTCTCAATTTTCATTACAGATATTTGCAATTCAGTTCAGTTCAGTTACTCAGTTGTGTCCAACTCTTTGTGACCCCATGAACTGCAGCATGCCAGGCCTCCCTGTCCATCACCAACTCCCAGAGTCCACCCAAACCCATGTCCATTGAGTTGGTGATCCCATCCAACCATCTCATCCTCTGTCATCCCCTTCTCCTCCTGCCCCCAATCTTTCCCAGCATCAGGGTCTTTTCCAATGAGTCAGCTCTTCACATCAGGTGGCCAAAGTATTGGAGTTTCAGCTTCAATGTCTGTCCTTCCAATGAACACCCAGGACTGATCTCCTTTAGGATGGACTGGTTGGATCTCTTTGCAGTCCAAGGGGCTCTCAAGAGTCTTCTCCAACACCACAGTTCAAAAGCATGAATTCTTCTGCGCTCTGCTTTCTTTACAGTCCAACTCTCGCATCCATACATGACCACTGGAAAAACCATAGCTTTGACTAGACGGATCTTTGTTGGCAAAGTAATGTCTCTGCTTTTGAATATGCTGTTCAGGTTGGTCATAACTTTCCTTCCAAGGAGTAAGCGTCTTTTAATTTCATGGCTGCAGTCACCATCTGCAGTGATTTTGGATCCTAGAAAAATAAAGTCAACCACTGTTTCCACTGTTTCCCCATCTATTTGCCATGAAGTGATGGGATCGGATGCAGGTATACAAATATAAAATTACTGTCAATTTATTTTTGTATTCTTTTAATTTCTAAGTGTTTGCTCTCAATTTCTATATTTATCTCATTATGGACCAGTAAAATACATAGATTGGCCCTGATGACCATATTTTAAAGTGCCTTTTGACTTGCTATTCTTCAGATGTGTCACATGCTTTCTGACTTCGAGACCTTTTATTCCTTTAGTGCCAATCAAAGTTCTTCTCACTCAAGTTTCAATTCATAATATAAAAATAATAATAATAATAATAGCTTCACATTTATTAGATACTTTATGCTAAGACCTTAATGCATTAACTGTGACTTAACAACTCTATGAGTTATTATTGTTATTATTATTATTCCCACTTTACAGATGAGGACATTAAGAATTAGAGACGTCAAATCACAAACTAGTGAGATGCAGAGTTAGCACTATGACCTGTTCAGGCCTATGCCGTCAACCTTAATGGGAGCCCTCCTCCATAAAGCCTCTGCATTTGCTTTGGAGTTGAAATTAATCACACCTTAGTCCCTCTACCACATCTCTCCCCTCGTTGTTGTTTGGGGAGGGGGGGTGTTTTTTATTGTTGTTGTGTATAGGCAGCCTGCAGGATCTTAGTTCCTTGGCCAGGAATGGAACCTGGCCCCACCATTAGAGCACTAGCTGTTGGACCACCAGGAATTTCAACCCCCACCGTTGCACCCCCATCCCCCTCATTGGTTTTTATTGATGTCTGGCTTTAAGCTTTAAGCATCGCATCCAAGTCAGTGACATTTGTGAATCTCCACCCCTCTTAGTGCTGCTCTCTCCAACTGGAACATCCTTTATGCTCTTGACTCTGCTCCTAATAATTGGAAACCAAGTTCATCTTCATCTTTGTGTTACCACTATGTTTTGTGCTTACTCCATGCTATTTTATAATGATTTGTTTTTATCTGCATCCCCTATTAGACCACAGCCCTCCCACAACATTCAGTTGTCTTACCAAAGATATTTTTGTTTGTTTAATTGAACAAGCACTTTCATTAGCATTTATGATGAGCTGAGTGCCAAAGAACTGATGCTTTTGAACTGTGGTGTTGGAGAAGACTCTTGAGAGTCTCTTGGACTGCAAGGAGATCCAACCAGTCCATTCTGAAGGAGATCAGCCCTGGGATTTCTTTGCAGGGAATGATGCTGAAGCTGAAACTCCAGTACTTTGACCACCTCATGTGAAGAGTTGACTCATTGGAAAAGACTCTGATGCTGGGAGGGATTGGGGGCAGGAGAAGGGGACGACAGAGGATGAGATGGCTGGATGGCATCACTGACTCGATGGACGTGAGTCTGAGTGAACTCCGGGAGATGGTGATGGACAGCGAGGCCCAGCGTGCTGCGATTCATGGGGTCACAAAGAGTCAGACACCACTGAGCGACTGAGCGACTGAACTGAGCTGAATGTACTGTTCTAAGAGCTTTACAACCTGATAAACAGCCTGCAGATTAGGTTTTATCATCATTTAACCCATGAGGAACGGAGAAGGTAATGGGACCCCACTCCAGTACTCTTGCCTGGAAAATCCCATGGACGGAGGAGCCTGGTAGGCTGCAGTCCATGGGGTCGTGAAGATTCGGACACGACTGAGCGACTTCACTTTCACCTTTCACTTTCATGAATTGGAGAAGAAAATGGCAACCCACTCCAGTATTCTTGCCTGGAGAATCCCAGGGACAAGGGAGCCTGGTGGGCTGCCATCACGGGGTCACAAAGAGTCAGACATGACTGAAGCGACTTAGCAGCAGCAGCAGCAATTCATGAGGAAACTGAGGCACATAGACGTTACTAGTAAACTTCTAGTAAGTCAGAGTCAGCCTTTCGAGCTAGGCAACCTGGCTGCAGAGTTGATTTCTGAAGTGCCACGCTGTGCTGATTTTCCACTTGTTCGATGTGCTTTACCTACTCAAAACACTTGAGTGACTTTCCATCACTCTTAGGATAAAGACAACACTCTTTGGTGAGGCTTGCAAAGCCCTGTGTAACCTTAACTCTGCAGCTGCATCTCCCACCAAGCTCCCACTTGCCACACTTGTCCTCTTTCCCTTGATCCTGAGGGTCATGCTCCCTCCAACCGTAGCACATGTTGTTTCCTGGACCTGGAATGCTCCTTCATCTTGCTCCTTCCTAAACCTACACTTATGCTTCATCTGATTTTAGCTCAGGAAAACCTTCTTAGACTAGGTCAAATATCCTATTACAGATTTTGTTTTCATGTATGTTCTTTCCATTTTATTTTACTTATTTATGTTTTGGCTATGCCAGGTCTTCATTGCAGCGCACGGGCTTCTCTCTTGTTGTGACACATGGACTCTCTGGTCACGTGCAGGCTTAGTTGCCCCAAGGCATGTGGGATCTTAGTTCCCCAACCAGAACTCATGCCCCCTGCATTGGGAGGCGGATTCTTAACCACTGGACCACCAGGGAAGCCTCACCTATTGTAGATTTTTAAAGCTTTTTTCAGTCTTAACATAATTATTATTTTTAATTTAATTTATGTGGATATCTGACTAAGGTCAATCTCCCCCTTTCAGCATTGTCAGCTCCATGATGGTAAGGATTATCTTATTTGCCCACCTTTATAGCCTCATCAATAAGAACAGTATCTGACATATAAAGTAAATGGTGTTCTAAGCATTATGAAAATACAGGAGGGGCACAGTGTTGTTCTGATAAATGTTGACTGAAAATGTTGAAAATGTTGAAAAAAAAAAAGACCCTGATTTGCACCACTTCCACTGTCACCAGTTTCAAGATGCCAACGTGATGTCATGCAATGCTGAACTTGGGAAATGATGTGAATAATCAGCTTTGAGAGACTGTTCCAGTTGGCTCCAACACACCACTGGAAGGACACCAAGTTAGTGGGACAGAGAGTGGCTCACAAAGTCCAACCAAGCTGCCTGGAGATCTAACTAAGATCTCAAGTACGAATGTTAGTTGCTCAGTCAGGTCTGACTCTCTGTGACCCCATGAATTATAGCCCACCAGGCTCCTCTGTCCATGGGATTTCCCAGGCAAGAATACTGGAGTGGGTTGCCATTCCCTTCTCCAGGGGATCTTCCCCACCAAGAGACTGAACTCAGGTCTCCTGCATTGCAGGCAGATTCTTTACCATCTAAGCCACCAGGGAAGCCCCAAGTATGAATAGAAGATGGGTTTGGGAGATGGGTATATGTGTGGCACAAATACAGGCAAAGTGGGTGAGGCTGGAAAAGAAAAAGGAGAAAGTTCAGTAGGGCTGACATGTACATTTGAGAAGAAAGGCCTGGTAAATCTTAAGAGGTTCAAACTTCATCTTTATGGGAAGCACCACATTGGCTTAGGAAGGTGAGCAGAATGCTAACATTTGGAGAGATTGCTCTGTATTCCTTTGCTAAATGGATTGGACACTGTGCGGTCACCTAGAGAAGAGATGCTGGTGAACAGAATCAAGAGAGGGATGAAGAGAAAGTGCTGAGAACTGTAAAAGGGAGCCTGGTAGGAAGTGTTTGATGTGGAGATTTGGGCAAAAGGGCAGTTTGGCAAACCTAAACTACAACCCAAGTTTCAACAAGGTGGGATCCCCATGCCTGAGGGATGGGAATCAACACAAGGCTGGAGACCCATAGATTACACCTGATTATAAGCACAGGTTTAGAAACAGGGAGCAAGGCATGAGTTCTGGTTTAGTCACTTACCACCTGTGTGACAGGTCATTTAAGCTCTCTGGGTTTGCAGTTTTCTTATCTGTTAAAAAAGAGGGGTAGAAAAAGGGGTATATACTGATGACAAGATATGTCAGAGTAACAAATATAGTACATGGAACATACGTGTACAATGAATATTTTTACAATTTAACAGGAGAAAAGAAAGTCAGGTACCTTGGTTTATAAGAGTGGTCTTCAGATCTGAATAATGTTCACTTGGGGAACCACAAGGGGTACTTGATGGGGCGATCAATATTATCCTCCAAACGGAGATACTTACGAGAGTGACAGGGTTTCTGTTAATACTTACGCCAGAATAACAGGCATAAACTGGAATGTGTAGTCATCTCAGTGATGAAGGACTTTCCAAGAGGCAGACAGGCGTGAAGAGGCTTAAGATCCAGAAACTGAAGAAAGAATTCCTCTCACACATCCCTCATCTCCCTAAAAAGGCATTGTCCTGAGGGAAGAGATGTCCCTGAGCAAGCTAAGGGACATTTTGATAATGTCCTTCATCAGAGTTCTACAGATCTACATGACCCCCATCTATCTCATTCCAGTATCTTACATTTATATTCAATAGTTGTGAAGTGAAAGTTGCTCAGTGGTGTCCGACTCTTTGCAACCCCATGGACTATACAGTTCATGGAATTCTCCAGGCCAGCATACTGGAATGGATAGACTCCCTTCTCCAGGGGATCTTCCCAACCCAGGGATCGAACGCAAGTCTCCCGCATTGCAGGCAGATTCTTTACCAGCTGAGTCACAAGGGAAGCACAAGAATACTGGAGCAGATAGCCTATCCCTTCTCCAGAGGATCTTTCCAACCAAAGCATTGAACCAGGGCCACCTGCGTTGCAGGCAGATTCTTTACCAACTGAGCCATCAGGGAAGCCCATATTCAATAATTAGTGAATTCATTATATGTTTTAATGAATTTTGAACTACTGGTAAATATAATGATAATTCAATTTAGAAAAAAATTTTAACACAAAACCTTATGGTCACAGGAAATTTATGTGTATTTATTAATGTAAAGAATTATGACAGATACGGAAGCCAAAAAATACTTTGAATCATAAAAACTGGGGGATAAAATCCTGGAATAAGGGGATTGAGATGGAAAAATAAGTTCATGGAAGGAAAGGAACTGTGTGAATTTAATAACTATTATAAGTTTTTTAAAGTATTTTTATTTGGACTATGGTGAGTAGCCAATCACTGTGAAATTTAAATGCCATTGGATACGAAGAGTGATATAACAGTTTTATTTTGAAATGTCAGTATTCACAATGCTGGAAATTGTGTTCTTTGTAACTATTATAATTATAATGAAAATTATATAAGTAATTTTTTTTTAATGTCCCAGCGAGTATATTAGCAAAAACGTTGAAAAACCATGAGTTTACGTGACCTAGAAGTTAAAGTCTGGCTCTGCCATTTGTTAGCTGTTAGCCATGAACAAGTCGTTTAGCCTCTCTCTGCATTACTCTTCTTATCTATAAAATAGGAAATAATAAACCTACTTTGAGGATTAGATTGAATAAACTTTATAAAAATTCCTTGCAAGTCTGGCATTCAAGCCTGGTACTCAATAAATGGTACACAGTGGTAGTCAGTTAGCAATAGCTAATATTTCTTGATCACTTACTATATGCTGAGCACTGAGCTAATGGAATTTAATTTTGATATGACTCTCTGAAGTAGGTTTCTATGGATCATAGATGAAGAAAATGAGGCACAGGGCTGTGTCATTTTCTTTTTCAAGTACTTTTCAAAGCAATTGGTTAATGATAGAGCCATCATTCAAAAACAAGTACTTGAACTCTAGAGCTTTCTCTGGAAACCACTATACCTTGTTTTTCTTCCCTAGAGACTCCTCTAGCCCATCCAGAAAGCTCAGTTACTACCAGAATTTAGAAATAATTCTCTGTTTATAAGTGGAACTCTTTACTGTGCTGCTGCTGCTGCTAAATCACATCAGTCATGTCCAACTCTGTGAGACCCCATAGACGGCATCCCACCAGGCTCCCCCGTCCCTGGGATTCTCCAGGCAAGAATAGTGGAGTGGGTTGCCATTTCCTTCTCCAATGCATGAAAGTGAAAACTGAAAGTGAAGTTGCTCAGTCGTGTCCAACTCTTCGCAACCCTAGGGACTGTAACCTACCAGGCTCCCCCATGGGAGCCATGTAGGCTCAAAATCCATGTCCATGGGATTTTCCAGGCAAGAGCACTGGAGTGGGTTGCCATTGCCTCACTGTGCTAGGAGTCTCTTATTATTTTTCTCATTACTGACTTTCCAACCCTTTGTACATTACTCCACAGGGAAAATATCTATAGTAAACAATGGATTTGAAGAACGAGGTATCTCATTGTAGGAATGACCAGCCCAGTAATTTCTTCCACTTTAGGCCTGGCTTAACCACTCTTGTAGGTTAAGTAGAATCCGGCCTCCATACACATGTAATTCATTCCCAACACAAAGTGCACCAAGGCACACAGATTGGGAAGTTCTAATATGCATACTACTGAAGAGAGGTCTACACCTTCTTTTTCCCTTGACGTGGGTTTGCAGGAATAACTGTGGGTCCTTATTTTGGTGGGTCCTGATCAACTTGGCATTATGAAAAAAAAAAGTGTTTTTTGTCAAAGTTGGCATCATCAGAATATTGCAATTAGAGAAGGTGTTATAATCGAATGCTATCTGTCAGCTAACAAAAGCTAATGTTATGTTGATTCTTCAAAGAATGCAATAAGAAGCGTTACTTATTCCCTTTCATCACTCACTTCTAACTACTCTCCAGGTATGTGAAAAAGAGGTATCCCTGAATATGAAAGGCTGAAACATATATCTATTCCTTTAACTTGTCCACTGTAAATCCAGTGAGGGAAAATGAGTGTCGTTATAATTAAAAGCAGTATAGAATCAATGGATTTTTATCCTATTTCTCTGTTTCTAGGAAACCACTTTTAATTAAGATTATACTAAATAGTATAAAGAGTCTGATCATTATGAATGCTAAATACCTGTGTATAACTCAGTGACTTTTCATGTGAACGTACCTGTATAAATAGCATGAAGATCAATAAATAATATTACCAGTACCACCAAAACCCCTTCATGCCCCTTACAGTTGTTACCTACCCACAAGGATACCCCCCTTACTTCTAACACCATAGATTAAATCATTTTGGAATATTATATAAATGGAATCATACAATTTGCATTATTTTCTATTTGACTCCTTTACATTTGATGGCACGGACACAGACATATAGACCAATGGCTTAGAACAACAGAGAGCCTAGAAATAAATCCTCATGTATACGGCCAAATGTTCTTTGTCAAGGATGCCAAGACTACTCAATAAAGAAAGGATAGTCTCTTCAACAAATGGTTCTGGGAACCTGAACATCCACATGCAAATGAATAAAATTCCACTCTTACCTTATAGCATATACAAAAATTAACTCAAAATGGATTGAATGCCTAAAACATAAGACCTAAAACTATGAAACTCTTAGAAGAAGACCTTGGAAAGAAATTCCATGACATTGGGTTTGGCAATGATTTCTTGGATATGACACCAAAAGCACAGGCAACAACAGTAAAAATATGTTAAATGGACTTCACCAAAATTTAAAACTTCTGTGCTTCAAAGGACACAATCAACTGAGTGAAAATTTCCCCCTAAAAACAGGAAAAAATACTTGCAAGTCATGTATCTGATAAGAGGCTCATACTCAAGATATCTAAAGAACT
Source organism: Capricornis sumatraensis (assembly GCF_032405125.1). Taxonomy (NCBI): domain Eukaryota; kingdom Metazoa; phylum Chordata; class Mammalia; order Artiodactyla; family Bovidae; genus Capricornis; species Capricornis sumatraensis. The sequence continues at coordinate 86,407,879 of NC_091079.1, forward strand.
CCTATAGCTCAACAACAAAAAAACCCCAGATAGCTGAATTAAAAATGGGCAAAGAACTTGAATAGACATTTCTTCAAAGATAACATACAATAATAGTCAATAAGCATATAAAAAGATGCTCACCAATCATTAGAGAAATACAAATCAAAACCACAATGAGATATCACCCCATACCCATTAGGATGACTACTGTTTAAAAAAAAAAAAAAAACAAACAGGAACTTCAATGGAGGTTCAGTGGTTAAAACTCCAAGCTCCCACTACAGGGTCATGGATTCGATCCCTCAGAGAACTAAGATCCCAAATGCCACAAAGTGCAGCCGGCAACAAAACCAAAAATAGAAAATAACAAGTGTTGGCAAGGTTATGAAGAAATTGGAACAGTAGCACCCTGTTAGTTGGAATGTAAAATGATGCAGTCACTATAGAAGGGCTCTGTGATAATCTAGAAGGGTGGGATGGGGAGGGAGATAGGAGGGAGGGGACATGGGTGTACCTATGGCTGATTCTTATCGATGTTTGACTACAAAATTCTGTAAAGCAATTATCCTTCAATTAAAAAATTTTAAAAAGTGGCAAAAAATTAAATAAAAAAAAGAAAAATGCTCAAAACTGTAAAAATAAGATTATCGTAGGTTCCAGGTATCCTACTTCTGGGTATATAGCCAAAAGAATTGAAAGTAGAGTCTCAAAGAGATATTTGCTCATCCATGTTCATAGCAGCATTGTTCACAAGAGCCAAGAAGTGGAAGCAATCCATATTTTCATCAGTGGATGAATGAATAAACAAAATTCAGTATATAGATCCAATGGGTATTATTCAGTCTTAAAAAGGAAAGAAATCCTATCAAATGTTAGAATGTGGATGAATCTTGAGGACATTATGCTAAGTTTGTGACCCCATGGACTGGAGCTCACCAGGCTCCTCTGTCCATGGAATTTTCCAGGCAAGAATACTGGAATGGGTTGCCATTTCTTCCTTTAGGGGATCTTCTTGGCCCAGGGATTGAACCCACATCTCCTGCACTAGCAGGCAGATCCTTTACCACTGAGCCACCAGGGAAGCCCAAGCCACTCACAAGAAGACAAATATTCATAAGATTCCACTTATATGAAGTAACTAAAGTGGTCATATTCATAGGAACAGTAGAATGATGGTTGCCTGGGCCTAGCAGAAAGGGGAAATGGAGAGTTGTCTAATGGGTATAGTTTTCAGTTTCGCAGTATGCAAAAGGTCTGGAGATTTGCACGACCTTGGAAATGCACCCAACACTACTGAACTGTATGCTTAAAGCGTATTTGTCATATATTTTATGTTCCATGCTTTTTACCATAATTAAAACATTTTAAACATTGGAATAGAACTATTAACAGTGAAAGTCAGATGATGTCATCCTGTTGAAAACTCTCCAGTAACTTCCCGTTGTATCCAGAGAGTCAAGGTGCTAATAACAGCCTACAAGATGCTGCGTGGTGTAGCCTCCATCCTCACTTCTTCTTCCCAGGGTTAGCCTTCTCCAACCAGACTGCTTTCTTTGTTGCCACTCCTTAAACACTCCCGCATTAGGAACTTTGCACTAGCTGCTCCTCTTCCTAGACTTCACCAGCTCTTCCTCAGCCATGTCCTTCAGGTTTTGGGTCACTTCTCATCTTCTCTATAAGGTTAACCCTGACTACCTACCGTATGGGATTTCCTGATAGCTCAGTTGGTAAAGAATCCGCCTGCAATGCAGGAGACCCTGGTTCGATTCCTGGGTCAGGAAGATCCCCTGGAGAAGGGATAGGCTACCCGCTCCAGTATTCTTGGGCTTCCCTTGCATGGTCTGCTGGTAAAGAATCTGCCTGCAATGTGGGAGACCTGGGTTGGGAAGATCCCCTGGAGAAAGGAAGGGCTACCCACTCCAATATTCTGGCCTGGAGAATTCCATGGACTATATAGCCCATGGGGTAGCAAAGAGTCTGGCACGACTGAGCCAACTTTCACTTTCACTTCACTTTCACCTATTTAGTACTATAACCAGCCCCATCCACCCTTAACCTGCTCTGCAATTTTTCCGCATGCATGAAATTTTCCAACATACTATGTAATAGTATATACTTAGCATGTTTATTATATGATGTCTGAAAATTCCTCAAGGGCAGATAGTTTTCCTTTTTACCTACTGTATTTCCAGCACTGAGAACACTGTCTGACATACGATAGGCACTCAATAAATATTCATGTTGTAAGTCCTAGTAATAGTTAAGACTGAGCTGGCCAGGATAACCATGATGGTGAAGTAAATTGACTTGCAGAGCCATGTAAGAACCGAGAGGTAAAATTAAGTATAGGAACTTCCCTGGCAGTCCAGTGGTTAAGACTCCATGCTTCCCCTGCAGGAGGCACAGGTTTGATCCCTAGTCAGGAACTAATATCCTGCATATCGTGTGGCATTGCCAGAAAAAGAAAGAAATTAAATATAAGAGAATGGGTTATACTTCAAAACCATTCCTCCATTCCCAGCAGAGAACACCACTATGGTAGAAACCATGTTTGAAATAAAGCTTTTGGCTCACGTAACAAATCCAAATGATAACATGTGTCACATAAGTCAAAGCCAATATATGAGTTGAGCTAAACTCCATTATAATACTGTTCTTAATTATAGTGAACTGCAGCCAAATTGCACTCCCCAAAACCAAATAAATATAGAATATACCAGGTGGTGGCCCTGTTTTCCAACACCAGAATTTCAAAGGAATTGCTTATTTTGAATGTGCTATTCTGCAATTATCTGATTAACAGTTTAGTTTTCCCAGAATTGCAGGACCAAATCCAGTTGGGTTTTTTTTTTTTCTCTTGGTCTCATTGTCCATGAGATGTCACTTTACCTTTAAAACATAATGGTAGATTAGGATTTTCTAAAATATTAGCCAAAAAAAGCTAAATCTATTATTCAGGCTCAGAAATGAGGAAAATTTGAGGTATGCTTTAAGGATAAACTTCGAGGACATTATGCTGAATAAACTAGTCATAAAAGGACAATGACTGATAATTCCACTTATAAGGAGTATCTGTAATAGTCAAACTCATAGAGACAGAGAGTGGATGGTAGTTGCCAGGGACTGGAGTTAAGGGAGAATGAGGAATTATTGTTTACAGGGTACAAAATTTCAGATTTGCAAGAGAAAGAGAGTTCTGTAGATAAACAATGATGATGGTAGCAAAACAATGTGAATGTGCCTAGTGCCACTGAACTGTACACCTAAAAATGGTTAAGATGGCAAATTTTGTGTTATGTGCATTTCCTGACAATTAAATTTTTTAAAAAAACATAGTGGCAGCCCTTAAGTACTTGGTATGAGGCCTGGGGGATCATGTACAGTTAAAATCCTTCCCCTATTGAGGAAAAAGAGCCTCCTCTTAAATACAGAAGGATTTCTTAGTTTGAGAATGTTTTAAGTGATTGCTTGATATTTATGTTTTTTCTTAGTATTCATTCCCTGTGGGGGTTGTCCTCAGCCTAGTATTGTGATGGATTCCAAGAATCAAAGACAAATGAAACACTGTCTCTACACTCAAGGAGATTAGAGGCAGGTGGAAGAGGCAAGCATGTGAAAAGATGGTTTTGAGTGTGACAAGGGCTAGATTAAAGGTGAACATACCTAAGGAAGCATCTAAATCATACTGGAGGGCCAAGAAAGCTTCCCGAATTAGGTGATGTTTTGCTTCATCTTGAAAAAATGATTGGAATTAATTAGGCAGAGGAGTCAGGACATTCCAGGGAGAGGCTGCTGAATACACAAAAGACATGAAGGTGTGAAACATAATGATCAACGTGGGGACCCAGCATGGCGAGTGTGTAGAGTTGATGAAGTGGACAGTCAGGCAAGGATAAGAACCAAGACTGGAGATCAGTTAGAGTGTGGACTTTATCCTAGAAGCTACAGGGAACTTTTACAAGCAGAATAATTACCTCTCATCCCAGTTTCAGGACAGTGCAAAAATTTCTACAGTGGATAAAAAATATTCTAAGAGATTGTCTCAGCCAGCTATTGATGTATAACAAATCATCTCAGTGTCTAAAGCAACTCATTTATTTTTGCTCATGTCTTCAGGCTGGCCAGGCCCATTCTAGGCTGGGCTCAGCTGGCTGCTCTGCTCTGCAAGTCTGCCGGGCTCAGTCCCTTGCTGTAGGTTGGGCTCCACATCTGATCCTGGTGTGTTAATTCTGGGCCCTGGGGAAGCACTGCCTATGGGGCTTCTTATCCTCCTTGGTGCAGTTGACCATCCAGGGCATCTTCTTTCCATGGCAATGACAGAAGTCCCAGAGGGAAGGCAGAAACTGTGATGTCTCTGAAGGCCAAGTCTCTGAACAGCGGCATAGCGATGTCCACCCACATTCCATTGGCCAGAGCAAGTCATACAGCTGAGTCCAAAGTAAAGAGGCAGGGCAGTACCCTGTGCCTCTAGTGAGAGAAACAATCAACTCACTTGTAAAGAATGTAGATACAAGGAGAAGTAAAAACTGGGGTCAGTAGTTCAATCCAGGGGACTTCCCTGCTGATCCAGAGGCTAAGACTCTGTGCTCCCAATGCTGGGAGTCCAGGTTCGATTCCTGGTCAGGAAACTGGACTCCCACATGCCACAGCTAACACCTAGCACAGCCAAGTAAATAAACTAAATTAAAAAGAATGATATTGGCATAGTCTCAAAGTATTTTAAAAACCAGTTCAATCTACCATAGAGGACATTTTTACTCAATATTTAGAGACTACATGGAAAGTAGTCTATAGAAAGAACTTCAATTGTGGAGCCAATCACTTAATATCTTTGTGGCCTTTTTAAAGTTATTGAAAATTCTCTAGACATCAGCTTTCTCATCCATAAAATATAGATTGATATCTCCCCCACCTTGTGTTTGCAAGACTTGCACGTGATGTTCTCCATGGGCTTTGCATTTTGGGCACCGATGCTAGCTATCTACAACGTGCCATGGCTATTGATAAGAGGTATGAGAAGGGAGATCAGTGGTTTGACTTTGGGGCTGCCAAGTCAACATATTGGAGAGAAACAAAAATTGAGTAGAACCCAGAATACAGCATTCCCCTAAGATGACCGCTAACACCCTCTCTGCCGGCAACGACAACTTTCTGTCTTTGAGGAAAGATGTGTCTTCCAGAGAAAGTCAGCAGAACGATATGTGTTTGGTCTGACAGCTCTTTTACATGTTCACTTTACTCCTTGGCAGGTTGAATTTTTGGTTCATAAATAAGAGGGGTATTTGCCCCACAAGGATCTAGGACAAAGCAGGGCAGGAGGCAGGTGGGAAAAGCAGCTCCTGGCATTGGTTTACAGACGTTCTCCCTGAGTGTGTAACCACTGTTCTATCCAGATGGGCTCTCTTGGCCAAAGCTCTGTGACAAGGGCAACCCCCAAGCTATTCTTATTTATCTTCTCAGATTGAGACCAACTGGCCCAACATCAAAAACCTCTTTGAACCCGGCTCTCTTGAGTCCCATGGCAATGCTCATTCTCCTGTCGGCATAAAGTAGATAGGCAAAAGGCTAAGCTGCTGAATATGAGACAGCAAAAAACATAGAAACTCAAATAATAATGATATTCAGTTCTCTCTCATATTGTTCAAAATGAGCCTGCAGTCAAAATGGTTTGGAGGCTGAGGTCCATGGGGACATCCAGGAATGCAGATTTCTTTTAATTTTTTCTTCAACATCCTCAAGCAGCCCTTCTCAATCAAGAAAATTAAGGTTCAATGCTATAAAGCATCCATGGTGGTAATGACTTAACCTTTATCTTATGTATCTACAATAGTAGAGCTTTGTACCATCCTTGGAATAATGGAAATCAGAGTTACTTAAGTCATTTCCTCTAAGATTTATTTCTCTTACAGGGATCTGATTTTGAGATAGGCTGCTTGAGTGTGGTTCTTACCCATGGTTGAAGGTAGACCCCAGCACCGTATCTGCACATTTCCCTCCATGGGAAGGGAGACAATAGACGTGAGAGGAAGGAGATTCTTCAGTCAACTGACTTGCAAGTCACACACTTCTGCTCACATCTAATTACCCCAGATATAATTTCATAGCCTCATTTAGTTACACAGGTGCTAGGGAAAGTAGTTTCGCACTTGCCCACCACAAGCACAGCTAAGACTTCTGGGGATTCTGTTATTAATATGAAGAAGGATGGAATAAACAGGGAGACAGTTATCAGTCTCTGCCACATTTCACTATTATTCACTAGAGAGTAAGTTTTATGAGAGCAGGAACTGTGACTCATTCGCTAAGAACAAATAAGTAAGTATATTTTTTTACAAGGACTTCCCTGGTGGCTGAGACGGTAAAGAATCCAGTGCAAGAGACCTGGGTTCGAATGATCCCTGGGTTGGGAGGATCTCCTGGAGGAGGGCCTGGCAACTCACTCCTGTATTCTTGCCTGGAGAATCCCATGGACAGAGGAGACTGGCAGGCTACAGTCCCTGGGGTCACGAAGAGTCAGACACCACCAAGCAATGAAGCACACAGGTTTTTTTTGTTTTTGTTTTTTGTCATTTTTTACCATAGTATCTAGTACCTAGAAGATTGAATTCCATTTATTTATATCACATTAAGATAGTTCAGAGGACTGTCTGAAATTATAATTTTCAGAAGACCCAAGGACCACATATTTCAGTTCAGTTCAGTCACTCAGTCATGTCCAACTTTTTGTGACCCCATGGACTGCAGCACACCAGGCTTCTCTGTCCATCACCAACTCCTGGAGTTTACTCAAACTCATGTCCATCGAGTTGGTGATGCCATCCAACCATCTCATCATCTGTTGTCCCCTTCTCCTCCCGCCTTCAATCTTTCCCAGCATCAGGGTCTTTTCCAATGAGTCAGTTCTTTGCATCAGGTAGCCAAAGTATTGGAGCTTCAGCTTCAGTATCAGTCCTTCCAGTGAATATTCAGGACTGATTTCCTTAAGGATTGACTGGTTTGATCTCCTTGCAGTCCAGGGGATTCTCAAGTCTTCTCCAACATCACAAGTCAAAAGCATCAATTCTTTGGCACTCAGCTTGCTTTATAGTCCAACTCTCACATCCATACATGATGACTGGGAAAAACATAACTTTGACTAGATGGACCTTTGTTGGTAAAGTAATGTCTCTGCTTTTCGATATACTGTCTAGGTTGGTCATGGCTTTTCTTCCAAAGAAGAAGTATCTTTTAATTTCATGGCTGCAGTCACCATTTGCAGTGATTTTGGAGCCCCCCAAATAAAGTCTCTCACTGTTTCCATTATTTCCCCGTCAATTTGCCATGAAGTGATGGAACCAGATGCCGTGATCTTAATTTTCTGAATGTTGAGTTTTAAGCCAACTTATTCACTCTCCTCTTTCACTTTCATCAAAAGGCTATTTAATTCTTCTTTGCTTTCTGCCATAAGGGTGGTGTCATCTGCGTATCTGAGGTTATTGATATTTCTCCTGGCAATCTTGATTCTAACTTGTGCTTCATCCAACCCAGCATTTCACATGATGTACTCTGCAGGGTGACAATATAGAGCCTTGATGTACTTCTTTCCCAGTTTGGAACCACTCTGTTGTTCCGTGTCTAGTTCTGTTTCTTCTTTACTTATTTAACATCTTCTTCTTCTTCTTTTTTTTTAATTTGGTGGAGGAGGGAGGTAACCTTGATCTGCTCTGAGGTAAGTTTCTTATGCTGGGAAAGACTGAGGGCAGGAATAGAAGAGGGCAACAGAGGATGAGATGGTTGGGTGGCATCACTAACTCAATGGACATGAGTTTGAGTAAACTCCAGGAGTTGGTGATGGACAGAGAAGCCTGGTGTGCTGCAGTCCATGGTGTTGCAAAGAATCAGACATGGCTTAGTGACTGAACAAGTTTCTCATTGTTCATTTTAATTATTGATTACTTTCAAATGTTTAGGATCAATTTGAGGATTTTCATAAACCTGCAGAAGAAAAATTATTTCCTCAACTCTGACACAAAATGTTAGGATATGAAAATTATGTGGAATAAAGAAGCTGGTGTTTGTAAAAAGCACTTAAAATGACACCTGGCACATTGGTGAGTGTATACAAGTGAAATCGCTGACAGAAGATAACCAATAGATAGATAGAATGAAGAAAGTGCAATGAGAAGCAGGTCAATGCTATCTGCCTTATCTGTGAGTATATTATAACATTTTCTACTAGAGGCAGAAACTGTTGCTAGGTGTCTCTGGCAAGGACTATCTCACCAGAGACCTGAAGCTTCATTTCTTTGCTTGGCCAACCTGGGACACACTTTGCCCACTACATGTGCTTAAGTCAGTGTAACTCTTACCAATCTCTTTGTGGACACCAAAATGACGAACAAAAGTGGATGAGATTGGCAATGAAGACCCAGGGCAGCCAATTAATTAATTAATTTTTTAAAAGTGGATGAGAGTAGACACTAGTTTAGCATATAGAGAAAGGGCCTGACTCAGAAGGAAGCCAGTGCCATAGCAAGAACGTTAAGAGTCCTCAGACCTAGTCTTCCAAGGTCATTCCTGGACATGATAGAGATAATTTTAGCACACAGATACTTCAGGACAGGAGATGACTGGAATTTGTAAAATCTATCACCCTTGGTTTGGGTAGAGCAGCCTGGAATTGTTGTGTGGTTCGCCCCACCCCTCTCCATGCATCCATAGTCTATTCCTCTGGTAACAGCACTTTGCTACCCTTCTAGAGATCCATTGATCTCTCCTTCCAAGCGATTCTGGTACACTTGTGCCCACTCCCACCACACCCAGAACGAACTCAGAGCACGCCATCTTCCTGACCATGTGACTGGTTTGTTAATGGATAGATGACTCAAACTGAACTAAGGTCTTCCTTAAAATGTAAGAGGGTGGATTCTTCTGGACAGATAAAGGAAAGTGAAAGATGGTCTATTTGAAAACATCTTTCCTAGCCCTTTTCATGTGATTAAAAAAATGCAGTCAAACCAAAGAGGGAAGCAGAGTTGAGCAGAAGCCAAGCGGAAAGTACTGATACCACATGAACCCCAAGATGTAGTTGTTTCTGAAAGTAGATTTGCCCCTTTCAGCTACATGCACAAATAATTCCTTTTTTTTATTAATATTTAAGCTTATTTTACTTAGTGTTTCTGCTGTTTGCTTCCCAGAGAGTCCTAATTCATAGAGTACATGATTTGGTTGTAAGGGCTAAGCTCACCATGGCTGAGACTGCTGGGGAGCTAAAGACAGTTCCTAGTTATGCCCCAGAGGTTCAGAAAATTGCTCCAGGTTCCACTGTGTACCCTCCACTCTAACCCTCTTCCCTGGTTGCTCATCTCTATTTCTGTCCTGTGGTCTGGTATCCAGATCTCTTTGGATTGACACTTCACGGTCCATTGAGCCTGGCCTTCTATTTCAGTCTCACCCTGAACTTAGCTCCTCCAAAAGCCCTGGGCTGCAGCCTTCGTATCCTGTGGACCTGTATCTCCAGCCTCTGTGCCTGGCCCAGGACCCCTGAGCCTGACATCTCTCCATAAGCAAGAACCATTTTGTCATTTTGTTTTTTCCCATGGGCCCTGGAGCAAACCTTCCAGAGCCCCTTAACACATGTTCCCCTTCTTTTCATGCTGGTGTCTTTGGCTTTAATTTATGCTATTCAGGAAACCCAAAGGTCAAAATTTTCTCTAGGGTGGTCCAGTGGTTAAGACTCTGAGCTTCCACAGCAGGGGGCATGGGTCTGATCCCTGGTTGGGGCTTATAAGACCCCGCAAGCTATGTGCTGCAACTCCTGCCAAAATCCAAACAACAACAACAAAAGCTTCCTCTGTCATCCACCAAAGTTATTCAGACTATTTTCCCCAGATTTATTGGTAGGAATTTTTGATGGGAAAATAGAAGAATAAACTTTCATGAAGAGGTTAGTCATTCAAATAAGGATGTTTTATGAAAGCAACCTAAATGTCCATCTACAGAAGAATGGATAAAGAAAATGTGACACTTATATACAATGGAATATTACACAGCCATGTAAAAGAACGAAATAGTGTTATTTGCAACAACATGAATGGATCCAGAGAATGTCAAAACAGAGTGAAGTAAGTCAGAGAAACAGAAATGTAGAATGACATCCTTTACATCCAAATCTAAAAAGACATAATACGAATGAAATTATTTACAAAGTAGAAATAGACTCACAGCCCTAGAGCACAAAATAATGGTTGCTGGAGGGAAGGATGGGGGAAGGGACAGTTAAGGAGTTTGAGATGGGCATGTATGCTGTTATATTTAAAATTCATAACCAACAAAGACCTACTGTATAGCATCGGGAATTCTGCTCAATGTTATGTGGAAGCCTCAATGGGAGGAAGTTTGGGGGAGGATAGATACATGTATATGTATGGCTGAGTCCCTTTGCTGTCCACCTGAAACTATGACAACATTATTAATGGCTATGCCCCAATACAAAATAAAAAGTTTAATAATAATAAAAATATGGAAATCTTTAACATCTTTATTGCATAAGGCACTCTGGTCACTTTTAGCCTTATGAAGACTTTTAGCCTTATTGGAGTATGTCCTTATTGTGGACTCAATTGTGTCTCCTCAAAATTCTTATTGAAGTCCTAATCTCCCGTGCCTCAGAATGTAACTGTATTTGGAGAAAGAATTTTCAAAGAGGTAATTAAGTTAAAAGGCAGTCATTAGGGTGGGCCCTAATCCAATAGGTTTGGTGTCCTTATTGGAAGAAGTTATTAGGACATGGCCATCTCTCAGCCAAAGAAAGAGGCTTCGGAAGAAACCAAGCTTGTGGACACATCAATCTTGAACTCTTAGTCTTCAGAACAGTGAGAAACTGAGTTAAGTCACTCAGTCTGAGGTACTTTGTTATGGTTTCCTTTGCAAACTAATCAGTTCCCTACTGCTGCTGCTGCTGCCAAGTCGCTTCAGTCGTGTCCAACTCTGTGCGACCCCAGAGATGGCAGACCACCAGGCTCCCCCATCCCTGGGATTCTCCAGGCAAGAACACTGGAGTGGGTTGCCATTTCCTTCTCCAATGCATGAGAGTGAGAAGTGAAAGCGAAGTTGCTCAGTCGTGTCTGACTTCGTGATCCCATGGACTGCATGCAGCCCACCAGGCTCCTTCACCCATGAGATTTTCCAGGCAAGAATACTGGAGTGGGGTGCCATTGCCTTCTCCACAGTTCCCTACTAATTAGTAGCAAACTGACATTCCTCTTCACCAAATCCATTGGGAAAGAACAATAGAAATCTCTTCCTGGCTTGCTTCCTCTCTTTCTCTCTATGTCCCTCTCTCTCTCAAAAAAAAAAAAAAAAAAAAAAACACACACAGAAAAGGAATTCATGGTATTTGTGGAATCGGTACTAAACGTGGATCCAGGGTCTCGACCACTGGTGGGAGAGGATGATAGCAGTCTCATCCACCAGAGTCAACTATGGCCTCTTTTCCTCCTCTTCTTTCCCTTCCTTCCTTCTTCCTGAACAACTTGTGCAAAATCCATTAGATGGAGCTGAGCAAGTAAGGTGTGTGTGCGTGTGCGTTGGGGACCTAGGGGGTTGGTGAGCTGTGGTGGCCCAGAGGAGGACGCTAGTGTCTGCGTGGCAGGAGAAGGGTATCCACACAGGGCCAAGCCTGGCACGAGGTAGCTTGGCCTGAGAAGGGTAAGGAGGGCATTTAAGTGGTTGAGCTGCCTGGGTGAGGAGTTGAAGGCTGAGTGGGGAGAGGCGAGGCTCCATGTGGGAGTGTGACCCCGTGTGGGGTGTCATGGCCAAAGTGAGGAGGGTGTCTCTTCCTCACAGGGGTGCTACTCAGTGAAAGACAGTGAAGCCTGAGCAGAGTGAGGAAGACGTCCACACTGGGTGTTGGGGGCCGGTGCTGGTATGGAGTGGGAGCCCCAGTGGGGTGAGGAGGATGCCCAGACAGAAGCAGGGGGTGGCGGTATGAAGTGTCAGGGCTTGAGCTGGGTGAATAGGGCATCCATGTGGTAGGTCAGCCCAGTGTGGGGCACTGGAGCCCAAGTGGTATAAGGAGGACAAATGAAAGATTGGTTACATAGAAGTGGGTTGATTAAATAAGAAGATGTATTAAGGACAAGGAAAGCTAGATGTCTCACGGTTGGAGAAGGAAATTACAAATACAGAAAAAGAAAAACTAGTATGAACCCTGTGTGTTGGATTAGAGTTGAAGATGATGATGTGAACACACTATTTACAATACAGATATAGAGAGAGTAAACAGAGGTGATAAATAGATTTTCAAAATGTGAATGTGTACACACACAAATACACATCCCTTATTTCTGTGCGCTGGGAGGATGAGAGGATCCGGGAGTAGTGATACCCCAATATCAGTGGACATCCAAAGTGTCTAGATTGTGATTTCTAAACACTATTCTGCACTTTAAAAACATCAGGGATCCTTGGATAAACGGCTGATTTCAGAACTGGGCTACAAAAAGCATAAGATCACCCTGAAACCTCTTTTTGTTCCAGAAAGTTGAAAAGTGATCAAAGAATTTAGAGCCATGTCACATCAAAAAGACACCGAAGCCAGTTTAAAGGGACTCCCACTAGCCAAATATGGAATAATACTAAATATGAAAATAAATAAAGGTAGTTACAGATTGTGACCCATTAAAGTAGGAATCCATGAATCAATACTGATGTAAATAAATAAAAAATTTTAAGGTATGATAAGAAATAGTATAGGGACTTCCCTGGTGGTCCAATGCTCTCAACAAGGTTGAGATGCATTGGGGGCCCGGGATCGATCCCTGCTTGAGGAACTAGATTCCATATGCCACAGCTAAGACCTGGTGCAGTCGAATAAACAAATATTTTTAAAAAGAAATAGCATAATGAGATATTTCCCTAATCTCAAAATAAATCCCCATAAGGCACTGACAAATTACAAAGGGAAAGATGCCTGGGAGGCAGATACCAGCGTAATGGTCAATGTTAGCCTCATCATCATGCTACGTCATGCTTCGTCACTCAGTCACGTCTGACTCTTTGCAACCCCAAGGACAACAGCCCGCCACGCTCCTCTGTCCATGGGATTCTCCAGGCAGGAATACATTTCCTCCTGTAGGGGATCTTCCCGACCCAGGGATCGAAACCATGTCTCTTGCATCTCCTGCACTGCAGGCAGATTCTTTACCACTGAGCCCTGACATCATCAGTAATGGGGCAAATCTAAGTCTTTTGACACCTGATGGGAGGCGGCATCAGTTCTATGATATTTCTGTCAAAGACACACAGCCTGAATTTAATCAGGAAGACATACCAGGCAAATCTGTGTGGAGGGATGCTCTACAAAAGCCTCAAATCTCCACAAATGTCAAGATCATGAAAGTCAAGGAAAGATGGAAAAATGTTCTGTATCAAAGGAGACTAAAATGACACCAAAACTCCACATGTTATTCCAGACTGAATCCCTCATCTGAAAGGCTTTACTGGGGTAATTAAAGAAACTTGAAGAGGATCTGAAGATTAGCTGGTAGTGATATATTAGTGTTGATTTCCTGATTTGCTAGTGGCATTGTGGTCATGTAGGGGAATGTCTTTTTTTTTAATATATATATATATAGGAAATACACACTTAAATGTCTGGATGTGATGGGGCATCATGTTAGCAACTCACTCTCACATGCTTCAGAAAAAAAAAAAAACAGATAATTTGTACTGCAATGTTTCTGTAAATTTAGGATCATTCCCAAATTGAAGAAAGCAAAGGTCAAGGAGGCAGCACAACTGGGCCAGTCTCTTCAAAGAAACTTTGTCATGAAAACAGGGATGGGTTAAGAGAGTCTTATGGGATATGACAAGCAGATGCAAACATGGTCTTGGATGGGATTCAAATTTGGATAAACAGCAACAAAGCACACTTTGGAGATGACTGGGTAATGTAAATATGGTTTGTTATTAGATGAGATGAAACGTGCTGAAATGGAAAAATGGACATCGTTCACCAGGGGAAAAAAGAGCAGGTTACATAGAACAAGTGGAGAAGGCGATGGCACCCCACTCCAGTACTCTTGCCTGGGAAATCCCTTGGGCAGAGGAGTCTGGTAGGCTGCAGTCCATGGGGTCACTAGGAGTCGGACACGACTGAGCGACTGAACTTTCAATTTTCACTTTCATGCATTGGAAAAGGAAATGGCAACCCACTCCAGTGTTCTTGCCTGGAGAATCCCAGGGTCGGCGGAACCTGGTGGGCTGCTGTCTATGGGGTCGCATAGAGTCTCTATGGGGTTGCATAGAGTCGGACATGACTGAAGCGACTTTGCAGCAGCAGCAGCATAGAATAAGTAGTATGCATAACGTGATCTCATTTCACACACACAAAAAGAAATACAAGGAAAGTTCTAGAAGCATAAATACTAACCTTAGTACTGGTACTCATTGAGTGGCATTTTATTCTATTTTTGTTTGTCTTTATTTTCTAATATATAAGTGTGATAGTAAAAGATATTTTTAAAGTAAAATTCAAATAAAAGAATTAGCTGGAAAGAGTCAGTGGATCAGTGTACACAACCTTGAATAACTCACATTTTTATCAGCTGGGATGTGTTGATATTACAGAAGACATTGGGCAAAGTCCTCGAAGCATCTGCTTGTCTCTGGAATGGGGTGATCACCTCTGTTCCATGTGTCTGAGAGGTGCTTAAGGGTGTATCTGGCTGTATCAGTCCATTTTAACACTATTTAGAAGCATTTCACTTAAATCATCTGTAAAATTGGAACTAATGCCCAACTGCAGAAGGATGTTGCGTGTACTAAATGAGTTAATACATTTGCAAAATGTTAAATGGGCTTCCCAGTTGGCTCAGTGGTAAAGAATCCACCTGCCAGGCAGGAGAGTCAGGTTAGATCCCTGGGTCAGGAAGATCCCCTGGAGAAGGAAGTGGCAACTCACTCCAGTACTCTTGTCTGGGAAATCCCACAGACAGAGGAGCCTGGGGAGCTACAGTCTGTGGGGTTGCAAAGGATTGAGCACTACTTAGCAACTAAACAAAAACTGAGAGCTGAATGGGTTATTAATAGGTACACATAGCCCCTCATTTATACAACTACAAAATTTGCAATCATCTCATTTTTCATTTCCTAAAGAGAACAAAACCCAAGTTCTCGGTTTATAGGAGAACCCGAGTCTTCTGTTTGGCACTTGGATTCCTTACCACTGAGCCACCTGAAAAGCCCATTTAACACTTTACAAATGTATTGACTCATTTAGTACTCCCAATATCCTTCTGCAGCTGGGTGCTAATTCCAATTTTACAGGTGAGGTAACTGAAATGCTTCTATATGGTATTAAAATGGACTAATATAGCCAGACAATCCCTAGGCAGAAAAGAAAAAACAGAAAAGAAACAGAGCCTCCCAGTTTAGATTGGGGTGTGGCATTTATTTTAACTCATGAACTCTTCTATTGCACCTTCTGTATGCTAGGCACTATTCTAAGGACTTTACAAATAATACATTTTTAACACAGTAAAAAATGGTTTATTCATTTATTTTGGTTGCACTGGGTCTTTGTTGCTGCACGTGGGCTTTCTCCTGATTGCAGTGTGGGTTTCTCACTGTGCTGGCTTCTCTTGTTGCAGAGCACAGTGTCTAGGCACTTGGGCTTCAGTAGTTATGATGCATGGGTTTAATTGCCCATGTGGAATTTTCCCGGACCAGGGATTGAACCTGTGTCCCTTGCACTGGTAGGCAGATTCTTATCCATTGTACCACCAAGGAAGCCCCAAATAAAACATTTTTCATCATCATCATAATCCTATGAGAAGGGTAATTCTATTACCTTCCCCATTTTATAGTTGAAAGAATTGAGCCCCAAAGAGGTTAAGCTGTATAAATAAAGTTACACAGCCAGCGAGAGGCAGGGGCAGGATTAGAACTAGGCAGTCCCAGTTCTCAACCTCAACCCATGCGGCCGCTCTTGCCACCACATAACCAAAGTGCAGGAGTTGTGCTGGTACATTTATGTGGTGGTGGTGGATTAGTCGCTAAGTTGTGTCGAACTCTTCATGCCCCCATGGACTGTAGCCCACAAAGCTCCTCTGTCCATTGGATTTCCCAGGCACGAATACTGGAGTGGGTTGCCATTTCCTTCTCCAGGGGGTCTTCCTGACCCAGGGTTGGAGCCCGCATCTCGAACACTGCAGGTGGATTCTTTACCACTGACTCACCAGGGAAGCACATGTATGTGCCAGTTGCTTTCCAAAAGTTCACTTGCAAGCCAATATTTTCAGTTCTAATATATTTCCCACCAAAACAGTACTGCAAATTGTTTGGTCCTAGGCCAACCTTTTTAAATATTCCAAACTTATTTAATGACACGGCTGATTCATAACAACTATGGCCTCAAGACCAGTGTCCCTCTGGGCAAGGGATGGTGAAGAGGTTTTATCTCCCAACTTGATTCTACTCAGTGACTAGCTGCTGCACAGGGCAGTGAGTGCTGTCTAGAGAAGAACTCTGAGGTTGTCCTTAGCAGACGAGGATCAGTTAATAATGTCTTCCATGAACGGAGATATAGGAAGAGGGGCCCTGAAGCTGGGCATTTGCTGTTTCTGCTCTGGGCTCGTTTCACTCTGACACGAAGTTGTAAACTGAGGCTGGCAACCCTGTCTCTGGATGAGTCTCACTGTTGAGTCCTGAGGAGTCCAGGGAGTGAACATGGCAGGGATTCTGAGAACCAAAGGGGGAGGCAGAAACTGCTCGAGGCTTCCACTGAAGGCAGGGGTGGAGGGTGAGATCAGCGGCCAGGACTCCTCTGATGGGGTGACAACAGCTGTTCAGAATCACGGGTAACTTGCAAGTTGAGAATCTGTGTGTCCGTCATGCTGGCCTGGCCCTTGCCCACACATGCAAACGTCTCCCCCACCATCTCCACCAGCAAGCCTAACGGAGGCAAGTTTCTGTCTACTCTTATGGCACTTTTTTTGAGAAGTTGTCACAATGGTTAAATGATTCATCCCAGGTCACACAGTGAGATCAGTCATGAGCTATATATAAAAGCAATGTCAGAGTAGAATGAAAATAAGTACATAGAGCCCAGCAAGAAGATCCCACAAACCACCGGCTTACGTACAGGACTGTTAAACTAGGGTTTGGGATGGGTGGATCCTTGCTCATACTGCTGAGGTTTTCGGAGAGGCACAGAAGAATGTGAAATAGACTTTGCATGTGGTTTGCTGACGGCTTATTTCTCAAGATAAACTAGAAAAAAAAAATTTAGATAAAGCTAAAAGTGAGTCCCAGGCTAGGTTGCATTTAAAAGAGTACTGTAGCCCAGCAGGCCTCCAAAATGTCATGTCAGCTTTCAAAGGCATTTCACAGTTGCTGCAACAGCACTGATGGAATAAAGCCAAGCGGCGTTAGAAGCAGCCCAGTCCCCTAGACATCGATAACAATGCCAAGAGCAAAATCAGAAAGGGCCATTGCCTAGCTTGACATCTGGGTCCTACAGCTGCCAAATCATATCCATTAACCATGCCAAAGTCATCCTCGGAGAAATTCCTCATGAGAGGCCCAGTGGCCCAGCAAGCTACAAAATCGCCCAGGATCTGGGCAAGCAATGGGTTCCAGTTCTCCAGCTTCTGCCAGGCAGAAGTTTCGCCGAGTTTCCTCTTGATCAGAGCAGATCACTAGGAAGCGTTCAGTACCTGTCCTCTTGATCATAAAATGGGCACTCCATCCATAGTGTTTGTGTGCGTGTGTAAGAGAGAGAGAGAGACAAGGAGTGACAGAGAGGGCACCGGAAAGATATGACAAAACGAACAAAAAACATTTTTTAGGGGATGGGGTCCAGTGGCTGGGGCTCTGGGATTTCACCACCAAGGGCGCGGGTTCGATTGAGCCCTGGTTAGGTAACTAAGATCCCACAAACCTTGAGGCCAAAATAAATAAATAAATGCATTTTTTTACAAGTTGTCCAGAATATGGGGTTAACATGATTAAATGAACTAAAAAGAGAAGTGTGGAGAAAAAGAACACCTTGCTCGATTCCTAATCCCTTGTCCCGGTACAACAGGAGACTGTGGCACGGGGGCTGAAATGCCTCCCAGCATGAATGATAGTCACACTTTTCCTCTGCTGAGGCGGTGAAAGAAAGCAAAGCTGAAACTCGGCGAAGTTGGCCGAGCCAGGCGAAAGCTTCTCTCCCACCTGCACATCTGCCTTGGGCTTTTCTTCTTTTCAGATTGTTGCAAGAAAACAGATGGCTGCAGAAGCCTGAATTTTAAATTTATGAATGGAAATTTGAACAGATGTTAGCAATCAAGATGGCATATAAGAATTTTTTTCATATCGTGCTTACAGCCCAGCCTCCTTCACATAAATGGGAGGGGAGGTCATAAAAAGGGTAGTTTTTGATCTCAGGACAGCATGGATCCAGCTTGGTGATTATGTGGCACCATAACGGAAATATTGGGAGAACAAAGGGAGAAAACACAAATCAGCTCCCCGTATAAATGATAAATATTTATCTACAAAACGATAAAGTGTATCTGCAAGAATACCATTAACCCATCAAGAGCACATTCCGTGTTTTAAGTGGGGGGATGTTCAAGCCCAAGGTCTTAACAAATATCTGTGAACACCTACTTGCTTGGATTCTGTTTAGATTTTTGACGTGATATAGATTGTTTGGTTTGGTTTGGCTTGGCTGAATGTCCCAAACATATGGTGCCTTACTACATTTCAGGGAGGAATTTTGTAAGAGCTAGTAAGAGAGCTGATGATATGGGTGTGTGTCCATTATCCAAGGCTAGGAACGGGCCGAGGTACTCAGGGTGGGAAGCAGCAAAATGGATCGAACCTGATCTAGTCCCTCAACACACTGAGAACTGAAGCATAAGCAGATACGTAACGTGAGGCTTGACAAAGGTACAAGCTGAAAGTTGTAGGAGTGAAGAGGGAGGAGTGGGTTGGCTGGGGACTGGATCATGACAGTGGTTCCTGATCTCTCAAGAAAAAGGGAAAAGTCAGGAGCTTGCAGCCATCTGGGAGAAGAGTGTCCCCCAGGGCTTGTTAGTAATTGCTGTTGGCCACACTTTCAAAATACGGGGTGGCCATAAAGTATGGAAATGTGAATTGTCAAGTGTAATCAGGTATTAAAATATAATGTCAATAAACCACTTATGTATTCATCTGGATTTTCAGACTTGGCCACCGTGGCTCTCCAGAACTGGCCTAGGTGTGCTCAGGCTGGGAAGCAGCAAAATGAATCACACCTGATCTAGTCCCTCAGTACAATGAAAACTGAAGCCAAAGCAGGCACGTAACATGTGGCCATCACTTCTCGCCACTGCCTTCCAATATGGTTGTCTCTCTATGGTTGTCGAGGACTGCAACAGCTTGCGGCTCAGATAGTAAAGACTCTGCCTGCAATGTGGGAAACCTGGGTTCAGTCCCTGGGTTGGAAAGATCCCCTGGAGAAGGGAATGACAACCCACTCCAGTATTCTTATCTGGAGAACTCCATGGACAGAGGAGCCTGGTGGGCTACAGTCCACAGGGTCGCAAAAAGTCAGACACGACTGAGCGACTTCACTTTCACTTTCATCATCCACAACCAAGCTGTTCTCATCACCATAATCAAAGCAATCTGTTTGAAGAAGTGGTTCTCAAAGTGGGGTCCTTGGGACTAGCAGCAGCAGCTGCAGCTGGCAAGTTGTTGGGAATGAGAGTTCTTGAGTTCTCCTCAGCTTTAGAGTCACAAGTTCTGGAGGCAGAGTCCAGAAATCTGTTTCAACAAGCCCTCCTGCTGATTCTGATGCCTCCTAAGTTTTGAGAATGAATTGTAAGCGTAGGAGAGGTAACGTCGCTCCTTGGTTCAGCTACACGGCCATCCACATATCATCTGGCATGTGGGCCCTTCTCTGACAGCCCATCACTTGTCTCTAACCCACTTGCTCCTTGGCTATACACTAGGTCTTGGCATTTACTGCTCCTTCTGCCTAGAATGTTCCCCAGAGCTCCAGGCCTCCTACCACACCCACCATAGCTCAGTCCCTCCCCTCCTTCTTCTCTGCTCACATGTCACTTTCTTTTTGACATGTTACATATTTATGGTCTATCTCTTCCCGCTAGAATGTAAGTTACTTGAGAACGGGAACTTTGTTTCATTGGCTCCTGTATTCCCAGGGCTGGACCTGTGTGTCTGGTACATAGTGGGTGCCCAGGAAGCAGGTGGTGAAGGGATGAATAAATGATCCTGAAACGAGGTTCTACCAGAACCATACCAGAAAGTGTATTAAGTGCATTACCTCACCACCTGTGCCTCACTGGATTCCCACAACAGGTCATGCAGTGTATGTTATCATCTTTATTTTACATGTGAAACAGTGAACTGGATGAGAAAAAGAAGAAAAAAAAGAGGAGAGGATGGAGATATGGGGTGATCAGAAAAGGAAATCTTCCCTAATCTCCAAGTTCTGGGTCTGACAGGCAGCCAAACTCATCTACATTTTGTACCATCTTTATCAGTTTTTGTTGCAATTGGTCTGGGCAGAGGAAATGCCAAATTACTCTGGTATTTACCTGAGCAGAATGTAATTAAGGAACAAATAAAGCTCTGCTTTCAATGATCCCAGGACAAGGTTACAAGTAGTAGAATTACTGTTTAGTGTACTGGTATTTTCCTATTGTAAACACAGAAGACAGATATTTCCTGAATATTCAGATAATTCTTACTACCTCCCAATGACTTTTTTCAGTTTTAACAACAGTCCATCGTGTATGTTATTAATAACCTGGTAGAAGCAGATACTTTAACATGCTTATTAATGTGCTCAAAAATGAGCACCCTATCAAGCATTATGGGGATTTCCTGCTAAGCATCTGCCAAAATGAAAATCCAGTCCTGTGACCAGCGCTAGAGCGAATCTGGTAGTGGCTCATCTGCAAAGGACTGTGTGAGTAGGCAGGCCTAGGGCCTTCCTCCCGCTCCACTGTCCGTCCACCTCTCCAATGATCTCATCTAGTCCCATGGCTTTAGCACCACCGTCTGCATGCTGCTCACTCCTGTGTCATCAGTCGGGGGCCAGGAAGGAAAAAAGAACCCCCGCGGGGTAACAAAACAGAGGGAATTTAATCCAGGGAATTACTGACAAAGACATTGGAAAAGCTGTGCGGGCAAACCCGGGAGAGTCAGATAACCCAGAGAAGAGCAACAGCAGGAGGCTGTGGCCCTCTTGAGGCTGGAGAGACAAGGAGGGCAAAGTGGGGTTTACGAGAGTTTGGGAACAGTGTGGGGGTGGCGGGGGGGGGGGGGGGATGGTACTCGGAGGAGAGTCGGACCAGTGGAATCCAAACAATAGAGGAGATGCATTAAAGCTGGAGATGCTGCTCAAAGCAAGGAGAGCGGAAAGTACTCTGGCTTTTCCCTTCCTCTTGATTTTTAGCCTTCTGCCAACACTGGTCAGACTTTCTCAGAAGTCAGTTGGCAGGGAAATTTGGGGAACATAGCTTGCATGGGTCACCCCCACTCCAATTTCCATGCAGAGCAGAGCAGGGAAGAGAAGGAAGTGAGTCAGAGTACAAACAGGCAATAATGGACACTGCTGCTAAATTTACATCTCCAGCTCAGACCCCTTCTCTGGGCTCCAGATTCTTACATTCAGTTGTTCACCAGACACTTCCACGTGGGTGTCTAACAGTTTTAACTTAACATGGTCCAAAGAGATCTTGTTTTAACAGCCAATTCCCCCTGATAGTCTCTCCTCAAAATGTGGATCACCCAGCTCAGTCAAAAATATGAGGGACCTCTTATTCCTTCCTTTCCTCTCTGTTCCTTCCAATCTTTTAGCAAGAGCCATTGATTCCACCTCCCCAATAGTCCCTCTCCAGGCTTCTGAGTCTCCACTATTACCACCTTAGGCCAAGCCACCATCATTTCTCTGCTAGGTAACGATCATGACCTCTGAACTGGCCATGGTTTCCCACCCACCCAGCCTCCGCCCTGTCTCCTTACATCCATTGTCCAGGGTTCAGTTCCTAAAGATCTGGAGGGCAAATATAAGGAGTTAGGATGTTATTCTCAGTAACACAGGAGCCACTGAAGGAAGTGACATAAATAATTTATATCGTAAAGAGAGCAGCCTAGATTCTTCACGGGAACTAAAATAGAAGGGACCCAAGGTGGGAGAAAGGAGACTAAGCAGGAGGTAGTTACGCATCTCAGCACTCTTATCTCACCTCTCCTATACCTGTGCACTTGCTCAGGCACCGCTGGCCTCCTCACTGTGCCTCCAACACGCCGAGCCCCGTCCCTCTGAAAGGCATCCCACAGCCTGGATGTCCATCCTAACGTGAGCACGTTTGGCTCCATATCATTCAGGCCCTACTCTCCTGGAGAGCGTTCCTGACCAGGTGGTAGTGATTACAGCTGTTCGCAAATAGCCCACCTCTGTCCTTAGGGGCACAGAGTGGGACTGTACTTCTCTGCACCTGGGGAGTTGGTTGTGGCCATGTGATTTGCTTTGCCCAATGAAACATGGGTGAAGTGATACACATTGCCACTGAGGGGATGCCCAAGAGCCACTGTGTGTTTCACCATGACTTTTCTTCCGCCACGAAACTGGCAGTGTTCCAGATCATGGCTCCTCCACTGGCCCGAGGCCTGGAGTGAAGATGACGATTGTTCAGAGTCGCTCTCTCTGCCAACCCATGGGCTTGTGGCATGAGCACCAGGTTTTCTGTTTTAAGCTGCTGAGACTTTGAGATGATGACCACAGCATTCCTAGTCCACCTGGGCTGAAATAAGCCCTCAGTCCCTTACATCAGCTTGTGTCAGGTCCATTGTGGAAATACTACCACCAAGTGATCATTTCTACTTGTTGATTTTATCCATGAATTTTGTTTCTCTTATGCAGCTCTCTCCAAACTCCATGAGAGAAGGATTTCTATTTACCTAGTTCACCACTATACCCCCAGCTTCTAGGAAGGAGCCCAGGACAAGTCACTAGGCAAATATCTGTTGATTAAACCTCCAATGCCTTGCACATAGCATTTGTGGCTTATGTGTGCTATTTTGTTGAGGCAATTGGAATGAATGAGTCTTGCACTCAGCACATCTGAAGCACCAAAGCCTAAAGCTTCACTCTGCTATTTATGGGTTAGGACAGTTGCTCAGGTTACACCCTTCCAGCTAATTCACAGGAAACCAATTTTCCCACAGTCACCACGATTTCTTGGTCAGAAAAAGCTCTGCTAAAGACCATATGCAGCAGATAAACAAAAAGGAATGAAATCCTAGAACCATAAATAAGAGTGAAGTTGCCCAGAGTTAGGAGACAGAGTGGAACAAAATTCATTCTGATTCTGTTTTATCAATTCTATATGGCCGAAACATTACTTTGCCAACAAAGGTCCCTCTAGTCAAAGCTATGGTTTTTCCAGTAGTCATGTATGGATGTGAGAGTTGGACGATAAAGGAAGTTGAACGCTGAAGAATTGATGCTTTTGAATTGTGGTGTTGGAGAAGACTCTTGAAAGTCCCATGGACTGCAAGGAGATCAAACCAGTCAATCCTTAAGGAAATCAATCCTGAATATTCATTGGAAGGACTAACGCTTAAGCTGAAACTTCAATTCTTTGGCCATCTGATGCGAAGAACTGACTCATTGGAAAAGACCCTGATGCTGGGAAAGATTGAGGGCAGGAGCAGAAGGGGCTGACAGAGGATGAGATGGTTGGATGGCCTCAATGGACATGAGTTTGAGCAAGCTCTGGAAGTTGGTAAAAGACAGGGAAGACTGACGTGCTGCAGTCCATGGGGTCGCAAAGAGATGGACATGACTAAGTGACTCAACCGGTAATGGCAGATAGCTGTTTTATCCTTTTTCTAGTTTTCAATGCCAACTAAGTCTAATTCCCCAGAAATGAACAAACCTCTGATTTCACTACGGTCATAAAATATTCAGTTCAGTTCAGTTCAGTCGCTCAGTCGTGTCCGACTCTTGGCGACCCCATGAATCGCAGCACGCCAGGCCTCCCTGTCCATCACCATCTCCCAGAGTTCACTTAGACTCATGTCCATTGAGTTCATGATGCCATCCAGCCATCTCATCCTCTGTCGTCCCCTTCTCCTCCTGCCCCCAATCCCTCCCAGCATCAGAGTCTTTTCCAGTGAGTCAACTCTTCGCATGAGGTGGCCAAAGTACTGGAGTTTCAGCTTTAGCATCATTCCTTCCAAAGAAATCCCAGGGCTGATCTCCTTCAGAATGGACTGATTGGATCTCTTTGGGCATTGAAGAAAACCTTAGTGATTACTTAGATAAATCTATTTATCAGCTGGCTTGATTTATTTTAATTGGAAACCTCTGAGGGTCTCACTGTTGTCTGCCAGAGGCTTAGAACTTAAAAAACTCAAGTTAGAGGTCGTTTTCTTAGTCATTGCCTTTTAAAACCAAATACATTTTAATACACTTTTTCAAGCATTTCATTATGTAATTATAATAAAGCTGTAAAGAATATCCTTATTGTAAAATTAGGGCTTCCCTGATAGCTCAACAGTAAAGAATCTGCCTGCAATGCAGCAGATGTGGGTTCCATCTCTGGGTCAGGAAGATCCCCTGGAGAAGGAAATGGCAACCCACTCCAGTATTCTTGCCTGAAAAATCCCCATGGACAGAGGAGCCTGGCAGGCTACAATCCAAAGGGTTGCAGAGTCAGACACAACTGAGCACGCATGTAGGATTATAAAATTAATCCTGCAATATTTTTTGTTTTGTATTTTTGCTCCTCACTTAAAAATTTTCCTTACGGTTTCAAAATATCTGAGATATTGAAGAAATAAATTCCTAAAAACTACAAAGTTACTGTACCCTTTAGTTTTTTAGGGCAACCAAGGTAAATTAACTTTGTTCTCCTTATTTAGCTGTCTCCTAGACCCTAGACAAACAGGCTATATCCTTAATAAGGAAGTGTATATTGTCTTTTACTTGCAAAAAAAAAATTACCAAAATATAATTCCTTAAACATCTGAGCTGAAAGTATTAAGTTTCATGTTAATAGATGGTAATTTCTATAATCTTGTCTAACCTAAATTCAACTTTATTAACCATGTCCTAATCCTGAAGTTCAGGTACTAGGCACTTGCAGGTGAAACTTTTTTTAAAATGAGCTCATACCATTACCCACATATGCTCCAAATGGGACAGTTTGAATACTGCAAGCTTCTCAAAGAAAGCCATATTCACACACAGGAAATCATTTAGATGTGGTTAAGGAAACAGGAAATTTTCACATTGGCTTTAATATTTATATTTTACCAAAATTTTCCTGAACTTGGTAATCATTACTAACACTTTTCATAGTAGTATTTACTGAATCTTAAAAAAACCAAAAAACAAAAACTGAGCAGAAAACGTAGAGTTGAAGAAAACTGGATGTCAGTCTATACAATGATTTTTTACTTTCAGCATGACAGACTTTATTTTGGCACTTTAACAAATATTTTGCTTTACAGCAGTGACAAAATATTTGCCAGAAATTTCCTTTTCCTGACATGAATATTCCAAGCAGTTAATATTCTACAAACTGAACTTTGCTATGCTTTGCACAGTTAGAGGTATACCCACTACACTCATAACCTCCATAACCGAGAGACAGTGTGCAGCTTTAGAAAGTGCTATCACTTCCTTTTAATCACTCTGCAGTAGACTGATTCTGTAAGTGATGGGACAGGACTTTGAGAATTAAGGCCATTAAGAATTTAAGTAAACACTGTTCTGAGTGCTGCATCAATTTTTTTTTTTTTTTAAGTTCTGTGGCAATTCCAGGGAATGTTCTCCAAATGAAGCAAGTATTCATACTTCGTTAAAAGCAAATTATATGTTGGAAAGGTTGCTATTTTTGCTGTCTTCTTCCTACTTTGGCAGCTCACACTTTAAAACAAAATTGGTGGTAAAACAGAAAAAGGAAATGTTCAGTTAGAAGGAAGTCCCCAGCCAGGGCACCAGGGTACCCTCCCATTTCCATCTCTTCCTCAGGCATCACTGCTCTCTGGCAACCTCATTCCTAAGCAGTGAAGCCCTCCTTTTAACGCCTAGAACCTCCCTGAGGGACTCTTCTTCCCCATAGTGTGAACTATGGTATTCCATCTATTACCTCTTCGGTTAAACTTCAGGAGAGATTCAGAGCACAGTTTCAAAGGTAAAACAATCCAGAGGACTAAACCATAGATACTGACATCAGGAAAGCCCTCTTTAGTTCTTTGGAAATTATAGTCCTAAAAGTTATTTGCCAGAGCAGGTATCCATCTCAATATTGCCATCAGCTATCTCTATAAAGGTTGTGAAACTCACAATTCCTTCCCTGGCAGCCTTCCAATATCTACATCCAAACACACACAGGATGATACATTCAGATTTCCTCTGGCCAATTCAGAAGCGAATCTGATAATAAACAGCCTCATCAAATGAGCTCTTTGGTTTTGATTTACAGACACCGTGGAACACTCAGAAATCAAACCCACAACATCCTTGAGAGCAGACGGTCGTTAGCAAAGGGCAAGTGTACATTTGATCGAAAATGTACAAAATTTATAACAGTGACATTTTCAATATTAGGCCACATGATTTATTCAGTAGTTTTTATATTCCCAAATTACAATTTACGTCTATTTGTAAGACTACAAAAGTTACCATTAGAATTGTCTGTGCTTATAAAATACCAACTTTTTTTTTTAACTGTTATATATACTTATTAACACCAGTCTGCAACGAGTTACATAGAATCATAGGCACTTCAAAGGCTTAAAAAGACGTTTACAACTTAAATGCATTTGTAAGAACAAAAACTGATTTTTTCCTTAAGTCCCTACTCGTACCTTCAAATCGCAAGAAATTAGCAAATACAGTGGCCAAAGGAATCTGCAGCAACTTCTCAAAATACTGCTAGCATCTTTGGGTTTACTGAGGCTTGTCAGTAACTCACATCAAATCCTCTCAAAAGAAGATCTGAATGGATAGACATGACTAAACAGTTTTGTGGTGATAATCCAATTTTACACATTAATTTGCTGTTGCAAATCTGCCTGAAGCTACAGGTAATGAAAAATAAAGCAAGTGTAAAATGGATAGTCTGACACTTAAAAATTTATACAAAGTAGAGGTTAAAGTTTACATATTTGAAAATCACATATACACTAAATTACCATTATCTGAATTACCCAAAGACAAATTGCACCGTAACAGCTACAAAAGGCATAGAGTTTTGTTTCGTTTTCAAGGGCGAGCAGAGCAGAGGGGAACAACAGATAAATTAACAAAGTAAGACCAACTTGATAAGGTCACTCTGAGACATGCTGACACAAATGAAATAGCTTTCATCTTCGAACCATCGGATAAAAACACTCTTTTCATATTTGAGCATAGAAATTTAAACTGATTCCATGTACACTGAGCGTTTTTATAACATAATATTTTGCCACTGCTATTCACAGAACACTGCAGATGTTAAGTTTGAATTTTATGTTGTTCTAAAGAAATACATGAAAAGATTTAAATACAATGGGATTTTTATCATTAAAGTGCCAGAATGGCTCTTTAATGAAAAAAACAAACAAACAAAAAACAAAGATCTTCATTATTCTATGCAAAAGCTTTATTTTTAAAAGTTCAGTGATCTCATAAATAGAGACACTAAATGGGAGTTTTCACGCATAAAACTCCTTAGTAGGTGCCTTCTGATAAGCAGCACTGGATGGTTTGCGTTCTCCAAGGTCATAACTTCCTTCATCCTTCTTTCTCATGCGATACACCAACAGCAGGATAAGGAAAATTGCAAAGAGAAAGCCGATAACTCCGCCAGCAATGACAGCTGAAACACACCAAAAGGAAGATTACTTATAGAAGAGATTGAAGGATGGTAGAAATTAGCTTTGTTAAGGCCAATTTATCGACACTTTCATAAAAAGCTTAATTTGAAAACCCCAAAACTAAAAAAAACTGGATTCAATGAAGCAACCAGCTATTAAGCAAAGCTGACATTCTTCAAGAGGTATAATACTTCCTTTGATTAGTATTAATAATATCACCCAAAAGCCTCAATAAGAAAAAATCTGGCTGTGACCTCAACTAGTTCCATACATTAAAACTCTTAAGCCTTTTTCAGGATTCACATTTTTGTAATCTAATCTTCTAATTGCTTTTTCAATGAAAACACAAAACATGATATAACTGACTTAAATTTTGCAAAGGGAACTGTGAAAAAAGCATGCAAATTTCCTTTGTCATCTTGGATTTGGGACTTTCCTCTCAAGGATCAAGTGTTCTACAAAGGTAGAGGTCAGATCTGTGGTTGCTAAGGGAGGGGTGGGGGTGGGGGAGGGCTAGAATGGGAGCTTGGGATTAGCAGATGTAAACTATTATATGTATAACTGAATCACTTTGCTGTACATCAGAAACTAACACAACGTTGTAAATCAAATAGACTTCAATAAAATGAAAAAATTTTTAAAGGACTGTGTTCTAAAATCTTGCAAATCTTCCCCTTTAAAATCAAAGGTTAATACTTTGTTTATGATTAGAGACAACATTCTTCTGTGCCGTAGGCACTGTATCAACAGCCCTCTCCATAAGAACCTTCTCTTCTCTTAAATTTATCTTGAGATCAGGAGGTCTTGGATCAAGCCTGACTGATACCTGACACCCAGTTGTTCTAGACCAATTTAGGCCTTAACTTTCTTCTTGCCTCTCCCCACCGCAACTCAAATGGCGGGCCAAGGGGTAGGCTGAGGGAGCTGACAGAAAGCAGAGACAACCTCTGCCTAACCCTTGCCTCACTCGCTCTGAAATGAGACAGGCGCTCAAGATGGTTTTCAGCAGTAAGGTAACATCCGGCAAACTCCGCTGATACTTCTGAACATCACTCAGACAAACAGAAGCCTATTTAAGGACCCTCCACCGGGCTACTGACCTGCCAGGACTTCTGTTCGTTTAAACAGATTGTCTGAGTGCTTCTCAGTATATACATTTGTATCCTCTTCAGCTGGGTCCATTTTCCTTTCTGAGTCAGGGATGTGAACTTTTTCCTTATCAATTTCTTCAGGTGACTGGTATAGACAAAAAAAAAAAAAAAGAAAGAAAGAAAAGGAAGATTATAAAAATCTTCTAATGTGCTGGAAGAAAGAAATAGTAAGTACTTTCCCAAGTTTTTTTTTTTTTTTCAAACACTGGGTTTATAAAATAAATGAAATAGTCCCTTTGTGTGATGTGTATACCAATGGGTGAGTCCTATGGTGGACCCGCATTGTTCATGGTTTTATACAACACCCATCACATGTACAGGCAAGATGGACAACTTACTGAGTTTGCAATAACCCTAATGGCATGGTTATTCTCTAAGCTGACATTTCACAAGGATCTCTAGCCTTCTTACCACTCTTCAGTCTTCCGGCCACCATCCCCTTCTGGCTGCTCCAACCCAACAACATTACCCAATTCAACTCACTCCTTCATCACCTTTCTGCGACCTGGGGTACTGCGATGGCAGCTTCCCTGCAGGCATTCTCCCTGAGTGTTCTCCCAGGGCTCTGCCTGCTCTGTGGGGCACAGCCAACAGGCTTCATCTGTAATGATCCTCACTATTTATTCACTCTTACACCTTCACCACACCCTGGATTAGAATCTAGACTTCAGGGGGGCCTGGGTTCTGTAAGGAGCTCCTGTGTGGCCCTGATCCACTATTTTTCTGGGCCTCACTTTTTCTATCTGTCCAGTGAAGGGCACTCTCAGTTTCTTGAGTATTCTACAGTTCTCACCATCTCACCTCCAGGAAGCATTATTCCTACCTACCAGCACCCTACAGGACCCTCATCCTTGGCTGTACCATCATAACAGATTGACCCCCTCTCCATTTTCATCAATAGTAACTACTATTCTCTTGGGCCCCCAAAGTTATTTTGGCACATTTCAAGTTATATCTTTTGGTATGTCACAGTCCTTTCAATGGGCTTGCCTGGTGGTGGCTCAGATGGTAAAAAAATCTGCCTGCCATGTGGGAGACCTGGGTTCAATCCCTGGGTTGGGAAGATCTCCTGAAAGAGGGCAAGGCAACATACTCCAGTATTCCTGCCTGAAGAATTCCATGGACACAGGAGCCTGCCTGGCTACAGTCCACAGGGTCGCAAAGAGGTAGACATGACTAAGTGATAGCTCATATATCATATATATATGTGTGGGTGTATATGTGTATATATATATAGACAGATAGATATAGATAGATATAGATATAGTCCTTTCAATTTGCCTTTCACCATTCCTTCAAATTCAGTGTCTTCCATGGATTCTCATTCCTGAGGCCTTATCTAGGTCTTTACCACATCATACCCAACAGCATGTGTTGGGTGGCTTCCAATCCATCTCCCAAGGCCACTGCTTAATCTCCAGTAGGAAGCCCTGAAAAGCCATCTCTATTACCACTTACTTACCAAAACTGATTCCTAACATCTGTGCCTTGGTTCATATACTTCTTCTAACTCCAATACAAAATTTTCACTTCTTTCATTGTCCATTTGTCCTTCACAAAGCCCTGATCTTCCAGCTCTCAAAAACCCCAGAACACTTTATAGCCCGTTATACCATCACATAAATCATTTGTTGGCTTTCTAACCTTCAGCACCAATGTTGGCCATTGTGTACAAATGACCTAAGATTACAATGAAATCTGAAATCACCTGAAAAATTAAAGAAAAAAAAAAACATATATATAAAAGACCACCACTAGAGACTGTTTCATTGTTCTGGACTGAGTAAAACTGGCACTGCTTATTGTTGGTACTTATTTAAAGTTCTCCAGATAATTCTACAGTTTGAGAACCACTGAATTAGATAAGCGCAGTTCAAATGAGTTGTTTCTTCTCTATCAGGCTCAAGTTCTTGTTGGCCAACACTACTGACGAAAAACACTGTCAATTCCACTGGTCTCTTACTGTAGACAAAAGTATTTTTTAGCTTTACTACTCTTCCAAAGAGCAGCCAACCACCTTCATTAGGATTCTAAGCTGCGGCCCAGTTAAATGCCTGATGGCTTTTTGAAGGCCAGCATTCATCCAATACAGCCACTAGCTACTTAGCCTAGAGGGTTAAAAAGCATAGGGACCTCACCTTTCTGGGGTGCCTTAAGGTCATCAGTGTTTCCAAGAAGGATCACTAGGTGTATCCATCTGAGCTCCAGGTCAGTGGGCCTTGCCTCAGTGGACAGAGCACTAGACTGGTTTCCACTGAAGATGACGTATAATAAAGCACGATAAAGAATGCCTGTCTCATTTTCCTAAGCCACACGAAAACCCTGTACTGACTTAACCCTCAACCTGCCATGACTTACAAAAAGCAGAGGCTACAGGAAAATGATCATTTCACTGCCATACAACATGCACTCCAAATTTCACTATTCTCTACATTATTGTGTGGAGAATGCAATGGCACCCTGCTCCAGTACTCTTGCCTGGAAAATCCCATGGATGGAGGAGCCGGGTAGGCTGCGGTCCATGGGGTCATGAAGAGTCGGACACAACTTCACTTTCACTTTCACATTTCACTTTCATGCATTGGAGAAGGCAATGGCAACCCACTCCAGTATTCTTGCCTGGAGAATCCCAGGGACAGGGAAGCCTGGTGGGCTGCTGTCCGTGGGGTCGCACAGAGTCGGACACGACTGAAGCAACTTAGCAGCAGCAGCTACATTATTGTGAGAGAAGAAAATAAGGTCTCCCCTGTACCGAGGGAAACCACAGAGAAAAGCTCATTTACAGTATTCTGCCTCAATTCCTCCATTCTTCTCATGGAAAGCCCATCATTAATTGGATGCTTGGTAGAAGGACAGACAACTCAATAGATGAGAAAATGAATTATCTGGATTCTAATCTAGGAGACTTTTCACTACTCATTAGCAGTTAAGGGAGAGTTAGGAAAGGGAAGAGAAAACTCAAGGAGGTTGATACCCAGGCTTGTGATGAGAGAAAGAAGAAGTGAGTTCTGGTGGTGAATGAGGTGAAGGTAAGTAGCTACTGTGACATTAGAGATGGAATTTAATTCATCCATGTCATCTTTGTCTCATTTATATGACAGATCACATGAGTTCCCCTCAGGTCTTTTCAGTCCCTAAAATCCTTTGAGAGAGTTAACATTTCCATTTTACTCAGCTTCTGATCCAACAGCCAGGAATGAGCCTGCATTTCAGGGGCTCTGCAGGTTGGGGGACAGGAGGTCTCCACAGAACTGGGGCTACCACAATACTCACAGGAATGAGTGCACAAGCTTCTAAGTGCTCTGGATGGAACAGTTACTCTTTAAATTTACAAGTTTTATTGTATGAAAGGAAGAGTTTGACTAATAAGAATACTTTCTATAGTACAGAACTAATCTGAAATGCTTGGACTCTCATATACGTGTGCAAACTGAAATTATGAAAAGGCAGCATAGATGATCAGATGAAGTCAATTAAAGATCTGTCATAACCATGTCTGGTTCTTTGGATACCATGAAAATGTAATGGAGTAAAAGGTTACGAGCAATGCTCTGCTTGAACAGATACCTGTATTCTTTTTATTTTAGTCACATAAATTTACAACAAACTGGACAGAATATCTATAACAGTGACATCAATGCCACTGTGACGCCCCCACTCAAAAGCAAAGTCTGTATTAATGGTATCCGAAAGGCAATGTTTAATTTAACTGTGCCATGTAATTACAAAATAGAAAATTTAATCACTAATATTAATATTATCATGATAAGTACTGCAAAAAGTGTTCGACACAATGAGTAGCACTCAAATCTCCCACAAATGGATGAACCTTTATTATTACTACATCAAAAACAAACGATACCAAGAATACAATAAAAGGTTTCGGGGTCCTTCATTTCTGAGCTCATCTGCCAAACAGCTATCTTATTTCAATCTGACACAATTACTCCCTTAAAGTCAATTTTTTTAAACTTACATCAATTTTCAACCTATTGTTGTCAACTGACCAGACAGCTCTATGTCAAATAAGGTTTTCCTGAAGATAAAAACTCTACCACAAAAAGCCCAAACTGAGTTTCTTGTCTCAAGCTGCTGCTCCTGCTGCTAAGTC
Organism: Capricornis sumatraensis; assembly: GCF_032405125.1. NCBI lineage: Eukaryota > Metazoa > Chordata > Mammalia > Artiodactyla > Bovidae > Capricornis > Capricornis sumatraensis. The sequence goes on from NC_091079.1 coordinate 86,440,981, forward strand.
ACTTCAGTCGCATCCAACTCTGTGCTACCCCATAGACAGCAGCCCACCAGGCTCCGCTGTCCCTGGGATTCTCCAGGCAAGAACACTGGAGTGGGTTGCCATTTCCTTCTCCAATACATGAAAGTGAAAAGTGAAAGTGAAGTCGCTCAGTCCTGTCCGACTCTTCCCGATCCCATGGACTGCAGCCTACCAGGCTCCTCCGTCCATGGGATTTTCCAGGCAAGACTACTGGAGTGGGGTGCCATTGCCTTCTCCGTGTCTCAAGCTAGTGAGTCCTAATGGTTCCTGACCTCAGGGGATTCAGTCACGACAACTGGTCACATATACGTGCAGTAGAGTCAGATGCATATTTCAGTGGCCACCCCGGATGACCTACCCTCAGCTGCACCTGTTGCTTTTCACTTCTCTTCTCCCTTTTTCTTTTCATTCATTCAACAGAATCCATTTCTGGAGCAGCTACCATGCAGGGAGCCAGATGGGTCTGCCTCACGGCTCACAGCTCCTCCTTCTAGTGCCTGGCCTGTGGAGTTGGTCTACCGCTAATGGAAACAGGCCCTTCTCCATCCAACAGAGAGCACTCCAGGCTGGAGAGGACTGTCCTGGCTGCTCCACATCTGAAGAAACCTAGCCAGCCCTGTTCCTCCCCAGCTTATGTGCTTGTGTGGGGAGTGGCGTGCGTAGGAGGTTAGCGGGGAAAGGGAAGAACAAGCGCACTGCGGAGAGGGGAAGAACAAGTGCACTCTGGGAAGGGGAGGGGAAGAACAAGTGCACTGTGGGAAGGGGAAAAACAAGTGCACTCTGGGAAGGGGAGGGGAAGAACAAGTGCACTGTGGGAAAGGGAAGGGAAGAACAAGCGCAATGTGGGAAAGGGAGGGGCATCATCAGGCTGGAAGCCCATGCGCAGTCCTGCCTGCAGAGGGGGCACTTCTCACTCCGGAGACAGCCTGTCCCTACCTTCATGACACAGTCTTCCACATCCTGTCTGCTGTTAAACCTTGGCAGCATCTCATTTCTAACCAACAGATGGGTGAGCACCGAGCAGGGACACTTGTGATTCCAAGCTCTCCTAAGCAGCATGCTCTCCTCCACTGTCTGCAGTCTCCTGCCACTGTTACGCCACACTTTCCCTTGGGGAACTGCCCCAGTCTCTACTGCTCTAACCGACTTCCATGAAGGCTTACAGAGTGCTTACTGAGTCTCAGGTGCCATGCTGCATGCCCTCACATTTAATCTTCCCAAGGACCCAAGAGAAATGGGTCAGAGAAGCTAAGACACTTGACCAGATCTAGGACTTGAGACATTACTTTGCCAACAAAGGTCCGTTTAGTCAAAGCTATGGTTTTTTCAGTAGTCATGTATGGATGTGAGAGTTGGACCATAAAAAAGGGTGAGGGCCGAAGAACTGATACTTTCAAACTGTGGTATTGGAGAAGATTCTTGAGAGTCCCTTAGACTTCAAGGAGATCAAGCCAGTCAACCCTAAAGGAAATAAACCCTGGATATTCATTTGAAGGACTGATGCTGAGGCTGAAACTCCAATAGTTTAGCCACCTGATACAAAGAGCAGACTCATTAGAAAAGACCTTGATGCTGGGAAAGATTGAAGGCAGGAAAAGAAGGAGACGACAGAGGATTAGGTGGTTGGACAGCATTACTGATTCAATGGACATGAGTTTGAGCAAGATCTGGGAGATGGTGAAGGGATAGGGAGGCCTGGCGTGCTGCAGTGCATGGGGTAGCAAAGAGTCAGACATGACTGAGCAACTGAACAACAACAGCAGGATATGAAACTTCAGCCTTCTTTAGACTATAGCATGCATTTTCCAACATAAGAAGCTTACCTAGTAGTAGCTGGTCAGCTAACTGCAATACCATGCTAATAAAGCCAAAATCACCAGTCTCCTAGTTTCCATTAGAAACCTTTGCTCTGTTTTAAGGCCAAAGATCTTATTTCTTAATAAGACAGATCTCAGAATGAATATAGGTATGTACCCACATTCATCATTATCACTGGAAGAGCTGAAGTTTACATGCCACTGGTGGTGGGCCTGAAAAGACTTTGGGAAAATACTTACTGAGATTAGTACCTGGAGTCTTCTTAGTCCATAAGCTATTTCAGCAGATATAAAGTTTACAATGGTTTTAACTCACAACCAATTCTTTATGAAATAAAAACAAATTTTCCTAATGTACGTCACATAAACTGAAAAGGTTGTGCTTCCTAACTGGGCTGTGAGTTCCTTAAGAAAAAGCACCCTGTAAAAAAGATTTGTTTATAAGCTAGGCCTGGGTGATAAAAATAATGGGTAAAATTAGCCATTAGGCTATGAAAAGACATGGCGGAACTGTAAATGCATATTACTAAGTGAAAGAAGCCAATCGGAAAAGACTACATACTACATGATTCTAACTATGCAACATTTTGGAAAGGCACAAACTACGGAGATAGTAAAAAGAAATCAGTGGTTTCCAGGGGCTGAGAGGGCAGGAGGAACAAACACGTAGGGGAGAGAGGACTTTTAGGACAGTGCAGTTATTCTGTAGGCTACACTAATGGTGGATACACGCCCATTAGAAATGTGTCAGAACCCATACAAGGTAATACATCACAGTGAGCAAACCCTAAATTAAACTCTGGACTCTAGGAGATTATGACCAGCCAATGTAGATTCTTCCTCCTTGGAAGAAAAGCTATGACAAACCTAGACAGCATATGAAAAAGCAGAGACATTATTTTACCAACAAAGTTCCGTCTAGTCAAAGCTATGGTTTTTCCAGTAGTCATGTATGGATGTGAGAGTTGGACTGTAAAGAAAGCTGAGCGCTGAAGAATTGATGCTTTTGAGCTGTGGTGTTGGAGAAGACTCTTGAGAGTCCCTTGGACTGCAAGGAGATCCAACCAGTCCATCCTAATGGAAATCAGTCCTGAATGTTCATTGGAAGGACTGATGCTGAAGCTGAAATTCCAATACTTTGGCCATCTGATGTGAAGAACCAACTCATTGGAAAAGACCCTGATGCTGGGAAAGATCAAAGGCGGGAGGAGAAGGGGACGACAGAGGATGAGATGGTTGGATGGCATCACTAATGTGATGGACATGAGTTTGAGTAAACTCCAGGAGGGAAGCCTGGCGTACTGCAGTCCATGGGGTCGCAAAGAATTGGACACAACTGAGCCACTGAACTGAACTGAATGGATTCATCAGTTGTAACAAGTGTACCTCTCTGTCACAGGATGTTGTTGGGGGAGGGCAGTTGAACATGTGTGGGGGCAGGTGGTATACAGGAACTCTCTGTGCTTCCCACTCAATTCTGCTGTGAATCTAAAACTGCTTTGAAAAACAAAGCCTATTTAACAACAAAAAAAAAAAACAGTAGGTGGCAAATGTCAAAACAATCATGAAGAATAAGGAGGAGCCATTTACAATATAATGAAAAGACCAGTTGTCCTTACACAGTTTTAAAAGGTGCCTCTTAAAAGGAACATTCTGTACAATTTTAAAAAAGGCACATTGACCATAACCTGATGACGCGATGTGAAATAAAACACACCTTTGTCTGAGCAGGGATCTTGTCCTGTATCTTGCTCAGCGTTGTGGTTTCCACTCTCGGAGCGGTACTAGTGAATGGTATCTTTGGAATGGGCCGAGACGTGGTCAGCTCTGGACTCTCTCCATCCTCATCAGCTCCTGGAAGAATAAGCAAAGATGAGCTAAGCACATGAGTCACGACACAGAATTCTACAGTATCTGGCTACATGGTCTAAAGTTGATAATGACAGAGCCATGTTTTTTCATAATACCTACTCCTCAGGAACTTAGCATAAACCTTCCTGCAGTCTTCAGAGTCTGAAGAAGTGACTTCAAAGTGGATCTGTGGGGAGTCTGGCGTTTTTTTCTATATTATTATTATCCCGAATGTTCTCAAGTAGCCCTTTCAAAAACAATTTATTTATTTGGCTGCATCAGGTCTTAGTTGTGGCATGAGGGATGTTTCATTGTGGCACACAGACTCTCCAGTAGTGGCCTGTGGGCTCAGCAGTTGGTGCACCCGGGCTCTCTGGTTGCAGTGCATGGGTTTAGCAGCTCCATGGCACGTGGGGTCTTAGTTCCTCAATCAGGGATCGAACCGATGTCCCTTGCATTGCAAGCTGGATTCTTAACTGCTGGACCACCAGGGAAGAGCCTCAAGTAGCCCTTCTTTTGCTTGTGTGTTCAGTCTCCCCTCCTCAAGAGATTGCTTCCCTTTGATGCTGAAACATGCTATATTTTCCATTTTCCATCACAACAACAACGAAAAGGGAACACCGACCCTGTATGTGGGTGAGCTGCTGCACTTCCTGCCCCATTTATAGCCAGACTTTCTCAGTGGGGTTGTGCAGACTCACCAGCTCCTTCCCACACCACCTATTCCACTCTCGGCTCTACTCCCCCTAGTCGACTGTTCCTGGTCATCACACTGCTGGCACTGTTTCCTTAAGGTCACCATTCCCCTTCACGCACTGTATCCAGTGGCATTTTCCAGAGTGGTCCTCATCTAATTGAACCTCCTAGTATTACTGGACGCTTGTCAACTCTCACCTCCTTTCTGATGCACTACCTTTGGGTTTCTATGACTCTGACTTCCTGGCTTTCCTCTCACCTCTCTGGCTATTTCTAAGTCTCCTTTGCAGATTCATTGTCTTCTACCTGGACACAAAATATGAAAAGTTCCTTAAGGCTCAGCCCTAGGCTGCACCTTACTCTACACTTTCTCTCTCACCCATGGCTTCTGTTACATCTAAATACAAATGAAACCCAAACTAACCCAAGTGGTTCCCTTCTACCACTCCTCCAAAATTTAGACCTACATATCCACCAGCCTACTTGGCATTTTCACTTGAATGACTCAAAGGTAGTAAATACATCTCGGTCACGTTCAAATAGAACTCATGAAACAGACCTGTGGTTGCCAGGGGAGAGGAGGTAAGGAGGGAAGGATTGGAAGTTTGGGACTAACAGACGCAAATTATCATACATAGAATGTATAAACAACAAAGTCATATTGCCTAACACAGGGAGCTATATTCAATATCCTGTGATAAACCATAATGGAAAAGAATATTGAAAAAATATACACAACTGAATCACTGTCATACAGCAGAAATGAATACGATATTATAAATCAACTACACGTCAATAAAATTTTTAAAAACTAGAACTCATGATTTCCCTGCCTCTCCCTCTACAAACGCAGTCTTTTCTCCTCATGTTATCTGGCAGTGAGTGGAACCTTTCATTCCTGTAAATCACAGCTCTGGCTCCCTCCCCTCTTCCTCACCACCACATTGAATCTATACCCAGTTCTATGGATTTTACCTTCTTTTTACGTCTCCACTCTTAACACCTTTCTAGGGTTCCCGGGCTTCCATCCCCGTCCAGTCTTCCCATAATCACCATACCTCCCTTCTTCCTCATTTCCTTCCAGTCCTCTGTGCACAGACGGGCTGCAACCCCATCAGTCTCCTGTTTAAAACTGTACCAGTGGCACTCCACTGCTCTCAAGGTGAATATGAAATGCCGCCACCTCTTCTTGTGTAGTCCGGTCCTGGCCTACCTTTCTTTCAGTTTCCTTCAGCATCATTTATCCTGTTATCCCCTAGACTCCAGCTGTGGTCCCCTGATCTTCGGCCAGAAGTCTTTGCCTAGTTAATTTCTAAACCTCACCTCTAGACGTTAGCACAAATGTCATTCCTTGGAGAAGGCCTTCCTTCCACATTAGAGTCTTCATCACCTGCTTATTTAGCACCACCTGTCTTACCCTAAGACTGCACTTATCACAAGCTTCCTATGGCTGAGGGATTGCATTTGATTGGCTCCCCACAAGAGTGTCTAACAAAATCCCAACACCCCCAGGGGCTGGCCCAGTATCTGTGTGGTAAGGACTAACCACTGACTTCCAGCTGGGCACTATGTCTTTCTGTTTGTTCATTTTGGCTTTTTACAAAAATAACATTTGAGAATTGTTCACATTCAAATACAACATTCTTTTTAAGTTGATCATCTGTCAAACTTGTAACAACTTAAAAAATTCAAAGTCTGTAACTCAAACTAACCTGCTTCCTCAGACAGGAAAAAATGATGAATAGCCCCAGACTCTGCATGGAATCATGTTAAAATAACAAGCAGTTCAAAAAATATGAGATAAGATACTAGGAAAAGTGCAAAGCTATGAATATGACTCATTTTAAATATTTAAATATATTGATTTCCTCCAGCATGTACACTCATTATTCAGAAAAAAAATGATGAAGAGTATATTGAAATAAATATGGGATTTGGCATTAAACAAACTTAGTACTTATTCTGGCATTTATTATCTCTGTGACCTTGGACAAATAATGCTTGAGTTAGTTTCTTCATCAGTAAAATGGAGCTAACAACTAATTCTCAGAGGTGCAAACATTATATATATATATATTTGAAAGCATTCTGTGTACATAAAATGTTACGTAAATGTAAGTCATTAATAATGATGGGTCCAAATACACTGCTCTCTCATATCAGCTTCCCTGATTTTCCATCAAAATTTTATACATAATATGACTGATATGCTTCTTAGGAAAAAAATTCAATGAGAAAGGAAAAATTTTCAATTAAGGGTTTTCGAGACTCTTGGCTTACAATGGTTACAAATACGAATCGCCAAATTAGGAGTTTGGAGAATTTGTTGTGAAAGAAGAGATTTTATAAAGTAGAAAATTCTCTCAAGTTAGCACTTCTTAAATTAGATGAGTGACCCACCTCAGGTGGCTCTTCCACTGCATTTATCATCTTTATTAAAAAGATTGACCCTCTTACCCAAACCAGAAATCTGGGAACCCCATTGATCACATCCCCTTCACCCCTGACTTTCAGCTCTCACTGTCCTCTGTGCCTGAAACAGCTTAGCCTTGAGCCCAAAGCCTGTTTCCACCTTGGAAACTCTCCTGCTTAAACTCTCATTCCTAAAATCAGTGTCATCCCCTCTTTCTCCATCATGGAACTATTTTAATCTGCTTCCACTGCTCACTGAGTCTCTTCTTTTAAAAAAAAAAAAAATAACATTTTCTTCTACTTCCTGAAGAAATAAATCTTTTAAAAATATAATGCATTTTTTTCACAGATGAAATTGGGAAATAGAGAATATAGGAAGGAATAAATACGATTATTTCATCAGAGAAAGCATCGTTAGATTTTATTTACTAAAGTGTCCCTAGCACCTAGAATGGTGTTTATTTCCCCATGTTATGGGTCATTATTAAACACTAGTTGAATGAATTGAATAAATATCTGCATATCATCTCATTTCCTAATGAGTTGTTCATTTCTGACATGACAGTTTCACTCTCCAAGGACTCTTGCACTCTCACAATGTTCTTTTTTTATAGTATCCTCTTCTTGTTTCAACATTAAAGCACCTTATCTCTCCAAATTTAATAAGTTTTTCTCTAAGTTCTCACTGTGAGTTTCTGTTCTCTTCCAGTTTGGAGGTATAGGAAGGTCTTGATCTTTCAGACATTTACAGCTCTCCTATAAATGTCCAGGGAGCCTTGGTTGTCTTCTCATATTTAAGAGGGAAAGGTTGAGCAGCTGACTAGAAACTCTGAGCACACAGAAGTCTGTTAAATGCCAATGTCAGTATTTTAGACTTATTTCCTTTGAGTTGGTTCAAGTCCCTAGAGAGGGTGAAGGCCAAGTTCTGGGAACTGACTGGGAGAAGACAACTGGGAAAATCTCTGCATTAACCTAAGCATTAATCTAAGAACTTGCTCTCCCTGTTTTCAATGTGGGGCCCCCATCCCCAAATGTGCCTGATACATTTCCAGTCCAAAGACCCCTCTGTTTTTCCTCTCCAGATAACAAACCTCCAGTTTTCTTCTCAGATCAGGAGCATCAATCTCTTTGCTGCATTCTGATGGGAAGGAATTAGGGAATCCACTTACTTTCTTTTTTTTAACTTTTTATTGTGTATTGAAGTATAGTTGATTAACAATGTTGTGATAGTTTCAGGTGGGAAATCTACTTAGTTCATAAACTTTCAGTCAGTCATCCTGAGTTCAGTATCATCTTCACCCTCCATCTAGTGGTGTGAATTCTAGGGCCCTGTGGGGACTCTGCCGTGTAAATTAGTTTGCTTCTTTGCTCTCCCATCCCTGCCCCCGTCTGCACCCCACAGCTGGCTAACTCAGCTTTCTCACACCTGCCAAGTCTGTTACTACAAGCCCATCTGCCTCCCAGCTTTCAGAACACTGTGGCCTTTGGCTCCTATACCGTTCCATTTGTCTTCACGAGTTTAGGCCCAATTCGTTTACGGGCAGTTTAGCTGGGTATTGGAAGGTATATACCTTCAATCCGCCACCTTTATCCAGAACTCTGCATTTAGCTCTTACACTTCTGTTGTAGAGCACCTTCTTATGCTATATCATCCATGACATGGTGTAACAATTATATTTTTTCTCATTTCTACATTTTTCTCATCTGACTCTTGGTTCCTTGAGTACAGAGACCTAGTTTTTCATCTCTGTGTGTCCAAAGAATATGGTCAAGCATCTGGCCATTCATTTCAGTGAATGTCCATGAAACTTTTAAGCGGATGGTTGAAGTTTTCATGTCTGTCAATGCCCACCCCTGAGTCCACATGGATAGTAAGAGGATGATATATCTTCTCCCCTGGGAGGCACCCTCTGGGTCTTGGGACATTCCTGCAGGCCCTGTGCTCCTCTACTGAACAGCATGACAGCACTGAGAACAGAGGGAACACTGGCCAAAACCCAGGAGACCCCAGTTTCCACCAGGGACTGTGCATCACCGAGGCAGGGTCTCCCCATTCTAGAGTGGGGTTTCAGGACACAGGGAGGCAGTAGAGAAAGGAGTGAAGAGAACACACTCCCAAGCCCGGCTCCCTAGCCCCTATCCCAGCTCCATTTCCTTTAAACAGTGTGATCTGAGGCAAGCTATTCAATCTCCTCAGGCCTTAGATTTTTTCATGTGAAAAACAGAGGTAACAGAATCTGTCTTCATAGAGATGTTATAAGACTAGGAACAGTGTCTGACATGCAGTAAATAAGTAATAAGGGCTTTACCAATTTTAGCTATATCTTCTGCTACCTTTAAGCTGAAAATCAACATCCCCAGTATAGTGCAAGGAGGTTTCCAAAATCCAGAACGATACACTTCTTTGCAGCAATGATCTGCCCAAGGTTGCAGCCGAGGCAGAGGCAATGTGGGCCCACATTTAAGTCTGAGCTCGATCTGTCTGATGAGTGGTTCAGGATTTCAAACTACCACTTCAATCTCCTTTTATCTGGATGGGGGACATGGGGGGCTTCCAGAGGAGCAGGACTGAATCTGCATTCTTTATATTAAATTTAAGGACAATCTTAGCAGAAATCAGAAAAATAACTTGGACAACCTCTACAAGTCTCTAACAACTCTCAGATTCTAAGATCTGTGAAATGAGGACCAAAATGTATGTATAGGTATATTTCCTGAGACATTTTGAAGAAGACAGTTACAAAGCACTTTTGAGGTGTTAACAAAAAAAAAAAGGTGCCATGAGCGAACAATATTAATAGAGTTGTGGACTACAGAGAACAACTTTTCACACTCATCCTGCGTGTGTGATATATATCACTCTCCCCAGAATAACTAGGGCTATTTTTGCAAGAGGACTGCATTGTAAGCTCACTGTTAACTAGGTCGGCCACAACCCTTCTTCTTGTCTTTCTCAGACTTGCATTTTCCAACCTAAGATACTCATTCTTATATAGCTAGATCTCTCCCAAAGACACAATTTTAATTTGTTCTGGGTTATTCTGAAGCCCACGCTGATCTGATTGTGAGACATCTACATTCGGCATTTATTCAGTTGCTAAATCATGTCTGACTCTTTGCAATCCCATGCACAGCAGCACACCAGGCTTCCCTGTCCTTCACTATCTCCCAGAGTTTGCTCAAACTCATGTCTATTGAGTCGGTCCAATGGACCAACCCAACCATCTCATCCTCTGTCATTCCCTTCTCCTCCTGCCCTCAATCTTTCCCAGCATCAGGGTCTTTTCCAATGAATCGGCTCTTCCCATCAGGTGGCCAAAGTACTGGAACTTCAGCTTCAGCATCAATATTCAGGGTTGATTTTCTTTACAATTGACTTGTTTGATCTCCTTGATATCCAAGGGACTCCCAAGAGTTGATGCTCAGCTTTCTTTATGGTCTAACACTCACATCTGTACATGACTACTGGAAAAACCATGGCTTTGACTACACAGACTTTTACCAAATGTTGAATGTAAAATGAAACTCAAATCAAGGAAGATCCTGGATAAGACTTGCCTAGGATGCTGCTGACCTCACCTTCCTGATCTGATCATTAATACATGCACAAGCTCCTCCTCTTTCTCAGTTTCCTGGGAGCCAATCCTGGCACAGGTGAAATATGTCCCAGGTATGGGAAATTGATTGCAAAATGATCAAATCTTTTCTCTTTCTTGTAGTGTTTTCCTCTGCACTGTGACAACCCTACGGCTCCCTTCACTAGGAAGCAGAGTCTGGGTTGGGCCTATGACTGGCTTTGACCTGTCAAACATGGTAGTGAAATTGTGCCCATTCTAAGCCTTGACTTCAAGAGCCTTTGCACACTCCTACTTGCTATCTTGGGATCTCTGTCTCCTCCCTGTGGACAAATGGCTGGCCTTCTGGAGAAAGAGAGCCCATAGTGACCAGAGCCACGTCTGCCTGGCTACCCACAGATATGACAGAGCCCAGCAAGATGAGCACACTCAGCCTGCAGCTGACCACTGACATGGGAAAGAGCCCAGTCAGGCCACCTAGATTGCCACCCTGAACAATAAGGAGCTAAGCAAAATGACTGTTGTTTTTAGCCACTACACTTTGGGATGGTTTGTTACAAGGCATTACTGAAGTAATAGATAACTGATACACCACAGGAGTTGAAGATATCAGGGTACAATCATTTTACTTGGCTATTGCATTCTCCCTCCTACTTCTGAGCAATACACTAGTAGTAAGAAAGCATAACTCTTCTCGGTCTCATCTATAAGCTTTAAGGTAGGGTTGGCAGTTTTATGAAACTAGTATTTGAGGGTGGTTTTCATGACATCACTCTGATAATGTTGACAGAACACAGACTACACGCCAAGCAGCAATCTCTAAGAGTTACAGATGTATCAACCCCTTAAGATGCATGACAACCCTATGTGGGAGGGATTATTATCATCTTCCATTCTATAAATGAGGAAACTGAGGTTCAGCCAAATTAAATATGTTTCCAAGATGTCACAGCTCAAGTAGCTGGGAGCTAGAATTCACACCCAGGCACTGAGCGTGCCCTTAACAGTTATGCCTCCTGCTTGCTTCCCTGAAGCACGTTCCAATAGAGTGTGAGTGTATGTGTGTGTAAGAGTGTGTGTGTGTGTGTGCACATGCATATACAAACACAGAGATCAGAGATGAGTGTGGATGTAGCTAGCCTTACCCGAGCCTGATGCAGAAGCATAGTCATCATCGTCAATAGGATATACTCCTGAAGCTTCTTCAATGGAGCTGTTGTCGAGGTACATGTCTTTATCAGATGTCAGTTCTGCCCGCTGAGAAAGGAGAGAGAGGGGGTTCAGGATGGTGAGAAATTAGGAAATGAGTTTATTCATTCATCTCACTGTTCAGGCTTATACCTCAGTGACTACCTGTCCCTCTTTCCTGTTCCTTTAAACCAATTTTTGTCCCTACCTTTCCTTGGCACACCCTGACAAGTCGCATGACGTCAAGGGTTGACCACAGACAATGCTCCTGAGGGAAACCTAATCCAGTGGATCCTCAGAAGATGCCTCAGAAGCACCTATCACGGGCTTATTTCCTCACTTCCCACTAAAGCTGTCTGAGTGCCAGTGGCCCCAGTGCTAGCTGGAGCCATCTGCTTTCCCAAAGTCACCGTGAGGCTCCTTGAGTGGAAAAGTTGTGAGACAGTCAACTCATTTAAGACTTCCTTGGGGATGTATTAGGGTGCTTGGGAAAAACCATCTCCCAGGGATGTGTCAAGGTCCCTTGGACATTTACAGGCCTGGCCACACTCAGAGAGGCACCAGTATGGCCAGGAGCTCTCGGGGGCCGTGCAGAGGCCAGCACCACACCCCGCCAGGAGCAGGGCCTGCGAGGCTGTGGACCAGGGCAAGCCCACCGCGAGCCGCATCTGGGGCCCACAGGCTTAGTGGAGCCTTAATGACAAATGCAGATAAACCCACAGGAGCGCATTCTTTTTATATTCCTGGCACTGGGTAACAGCAAATCACACACTGAATAGGGAAAGGGATCATTCGCTAAGTTGACCAGTTCCACAGCTTCTTAGCTCTTCAGTAAGAGTTTTAGTATTAAAATTCAACCTAATCCTGTCAAGAGAGTCATTTGCATGAAGTGGAAGCTGAGTAGATGTATAATTTTTCTTAAATGGTTTCAGTAAATTGATATTTTACCACCAGTATCTCATGACAGCCCAGAAACAAATACAGCAGCCTGTAAGCCTCTAAAAAAACCCCTGTGTTTGGAAAAAGGCAGCATTCATTATTGTCCTATTTTTTAAAAAATCAAATGGAATGTTTGTTTTTAACAGGAATGACAAAAGAATGTTTCCCTCATTACAGTGGCTTTCATTAGATTTCCTTTTATTGATAAAATAAAGCCTTCTTCTGCTCCAGCTGTCACTGGACTGGAACCTTCCACGGAGGACGCCAGGGCCACCCCATCACGGCACCACTTTCTTTTCTTGGGTTTTGACAGCTGATTGTAGAGACTGAAGTGTCCTAAACCCAAGCTGGTGTCCTAAACCCAAGCCGGTGTCCTCCAGGCCTCAGTGACAACTACCATGAAGGTATGGATGCCCGCTTTGCTCAAGCGGCCACATCAGCACGTTCTGAGAACTGACACCTTAATGAGGCCCTGGTTTCCCAGTAGCCTGGCCGGCAGGCACTGAATGACCACCCTGAGACAAGAGTGTGCTTGAATTTTCCTAGAACAGTCAGAGCTTAACTCTGCCCTCTGAGGCCATGCTTCATGATAGCAGTCTCCAAGGCTTCCACCAGTCCAGGCCGGGCTTCCCAAAGCTCGTGAACCTACAGTATCAGGAGCCGTGGGTTCCACAGCCCCACCATCGGCGTCACTGACCCTGGCAGTCTCTTAGCTCCTGCGAGGGCAAGGACTGTGCTTCATACGTCCTCAGTTCACCCAACCCCTACAATCACACCATCTGGGGGGCAGCAAGTGCTCAGCAAACAGCGCTTGGGCCGTTTGCTGTCCTGTGTGTATTAAACTTTGTCCTGTGAACTCCACCGGCAGAGCCCTCTCATTCTTTCTCTCAAGTCCAGTCTACAAAACAGGCTCTGTTTTTTCAGACCTTCCATGTCCCCTTGTTAGAAACTACTATTTTGGATTTTTAGCCTGTGAACAATTGAAGACAAAGGCTCGGTGTTATTAACTGTCCTGTGGCCCCTCAGCAGAGCACACTTGGAGAAGGCAGGGCTTCAATGACCTAAGCTCTCTGGCCCTCTTGGAAGGCATGGGGATTCAATAAATATTTGCTGACTGAGATTACCTAAAACAAACTGGCCTTTGACTCAGGCTTCAGAGTTAACACATGTCACGAGTCCTGGGGGACTCCTACAGTTGATATCTTTCCATCCGAAGCCTCGGAGACCATCAGTCCCAAACTGTACACGTGGACAGGGACCTATTTGCACAACCTTGAACTTAAAAGCAGAAACCTGTTTGCCTTTTCTCAACACTGAATGATTTTTTCCTCTTGGCACTGTCAAAGAAGTTGGAGGTGGCACGGGCCACGTGAAATATTTAATCCCTACTTGTAAACTGCAAGTCTATTCATTAGGTGACCCAGTTGCTAGACGGGCACGTCTGTCACACGCACAGGCAGATGGGCCAAAACACGTCTCCCAGAGGACTGTGGCCACTTCACGACTCAACCACACAGGCTGGCTTGACAAGCAACTCACTTCTCTATGACAACCAGCTCCTTAGGAGGAGGCTGTGGGACCTGAATTGCTACAAGACTTGGGCTCAGGACGCATCTAAAGAAGCTGGCACCCCCTTCAGCCCCTCAGGCTCTGAGAGGCTCCAGGGCAGTCCTGGGGCTGATGGGATGTTTAATGTGCTCGCGGGCAGCTAAAAGGATTTGTTCCTCCATTGTCTGATGTGGTACAAATAATTATGACATCACACTAAAAGTTATCTCCTCCTCTGACATCAGGGGCACCAAGCACCTAAGAGGACTTGCCAATATCTATCCTTCCATAGAGAGCTTCACTGGTGGCTCAGCAGTAAAAAAATCCAATGCAGGAGTCGCAGGAGCTGCACATTTGATCCCTGGGTTGAGAAGATCCCCTGGAGGAGGGCATGGCAACCCACTCCAGTATTCTTGCCTGGAGAATCCCATGGACAGAGATGGGTACATGGACTGGTGGGTACAGTCCATAGGGTTCCAAAGAGTCAGATACAACTAAAGCAGCTTAGCATATGCACATGCACACACACACAAACACACATACACACGCACACAACCTTCCATAGTCTGATCTCATATAAGCAGGCTTCTTTTCCCCCGGTAGCAGATAACGCTCAAAGAAAACCTCCACTGTCTTTTCCTCTTAACAAAAAATTCTTTGCAAACATAACAATTCATTTGGTGAAGACTCCACACTCTGTGCAGAAAGGATTGCTGCAGTTAACATGCCCAGAAAGGGAAATGAATTCTACACTCACATCCCCTGGGGGCAAGACACGCATCTTTCCAAAAGCCAAGAAAAGGGGTGACTCAAGACTACGGCTTCTACACCAGCCAACAGTGATTTGCCTCACTAAGCAGAAAACCCCAAGACACACGGAACACTCTTGCGTTCGATGAGACAGAGCCCCCAGATGAAGGAAACCAATGGGGAGGAAACGTGCAGAGGCCCAGCTCGACGGCAGGACTTCCTATCGAATTTGTCTCACTGGGGACTAGCCGTGACCGAGGGGCAGCGTCAATACTGTTGGCTAACAGGGCTCAGAGTACAAGCTGGAAGAAAACCAAAGCTGGTCTTTCAGACCCTTCTCCCCTCAGCTGACTTGAGACATGCTGCGGGAGAGCAGAGGGAAGATGTGGAAAGCACCGAGGTACGATGAAGAGGAAAAGCAACCGCAGGACACAACGGAGGTTCAGCCATGGAAACTGAGCCCCGAGTTACCTCCACAGAGGAGGTAATGCCTGAAGGCTGGTAAAATCTGCCTTTGTCTCCCAACTGTATCGCTTCCTCCCTGCCCTTCAAACTGCAGCAACCATGCCATGCTGGGCCTGGACCGTTACAAAGGCTTCCTTCCTCAGCCACCCCTCAGGGCTTTGTCTTTGAATCCATCATCTGCCAAGGGACCATTCTTAAACATGACCACATTGCTCCCCTGCTAATATAAAAAACCCTTTCTTGGCTCCCTATCTTCCACGGGATTAAAATAAAAACTCCTTGGCCTTGAAAGACATTCTTCCACTACACGACCTCACCTGCATTTACAGTCAGTTACTGGCACTTCCTCCACCCAAACCCCAGGTTCCATGACACACACACACACACACACACACACAAATCAAAGACAACAAAAAATCTCCACTCAGACCTGGTGACATCAATTTACTTTATACAAAACCTCTAAGAGGAAATAAACTCCTCCAAGGACAGAAAATTGAGGGGCTTGCGTACTTGAAGATGATGAAAACCAATATTCTGACAAAACAGTTCAGCCCAAACATATATGATGTCTGTAATAAAAATGAACAGAGAAAATGCTGATTTGGTGCATAGAAGACCCCAAGTGCACTAATCTCAAAATAAGAAATATCACAAATCTTCCCATTGTCTCAGCAAAGAAAATATGTGAGATGGCAACTGAATAAATCTACTTGCTGGTTTTTTTAATTATGAGGTGAAGCTTACATCCGGCAAATCTCATGTTTCCAACTGCTGGGGTGGAAATCTGTTATTTAGAAATCCGAGGTCTTCCTTAAAAGATACACTGCTTTATATACTAGATGGATGTCCTCTAAATGCCTTAAACTAGTGCAACCAATAAACAGTGGTCAAGATAATTAAAGCTCAAAGCAGTAGGTGTTAAATTCACCTTATGGTGGAAACTGGGGCTTCCCTAGTGGCTCAATGCAGGAGCTGCAAGAGATGTGGGTTGGATCCCTGGTTTGAGAAGATCCCCTGGAGGAGGGCATGGCAACCCACTCCAGTATTCTTGCCTGGAGAATCCCATGGACAGAGGAGCCAGGTGGGCTACAGTGCATAGGGTTGCAAAGAGTTGGACACAACTGCAGTGATTTAGCTTGCACGCACACATGGTGGAAACTTAGGCTGATAGCAAAGTCAGAAAGTAGAAAGCCTATTTATGGATACCACCACCCCAAACCCAAACTTCAGAAAATTAGCCTTCAGACTTAAAAGTTAAATGTTTGTGTGGCCTGTTATGACACTCTGAATCACCTCATAGAAAACAAGCACCTGGATGATGTTTCTTAGTTTTAGCATAAAGGCACATTCAGTCCTGACTTGGCCTCAAAGACTCAAATGCTTATTTATTTTCACGGTGATTACAAAGCATGACACTGGCTGTAACTCTAGCTTATTTTTCCAGAGATGACTTAATAACCTATTTTATTACTAGTTGAACACACACTGTAAATGAAATAATCATTAAAAGTTTCTCCTACATAGTCCCACAGGGATGATATACTTGCCCTTAAGATGAACTTGCCAACTCTGGCTTAGGTAGAGCCCATGGGAACATATAATCTTAGAGCTTGACTGGACATTATAGGCATCCAGATGACCTATTTCTTTCAAAAGTGAAGACACAGAACACCACAGTGATAAAGTCACTTAAAAATCATCTAGTCTAGTTGGTGGTCAAACTGGAGCCCAAAACATTTGCCACCTAAATTCTGGGCTCTTGCTATTGAACTATAATGCCCCACAACATGAAGCTATCAGAGCTAGTCAGCCTGGGGTTCAAAAGGATTAACTGTAGCTAACTGCTAAGTGTTTATTATGTGCCAGGCATTCTGTGTTAAGTGTTTTATAAGCACTGGCAAATCTAATCATCTCAACAATCTCCACTACAGACCAAGGAACTGAGGCTTGTCCAAAGACAGACAGCTCAGAAGTGGAGAATAAGGATTCATGTCCAAGTCAGGGCTTCAAAGTGTGTGCTCACTGAGAGTGTTGGCCTTGCTGGGCCTGCCCACTACCCACCCCTCACCACCCTGCCTTGTAACTCACACGTAATCATAATAAAGGCCCTGAGAAGAACTGTAATACAAGAGTCTTGTTGAACTCTGCTTGATCCAACACTTTCAAACTTTGGCCATGGAAATTCTCCCCACATGCCCTGAAAATCTATTTAACATCTTTCAGAACTAGTGTTTTTGGCATTATAGATGGGGAAAAATCTGTGTGAAGAGTTAGAATTCTAGCTTAACAATTTCTTCTCTGCCTAACACCCTGTACACTGCCCCTGTGAAGGATGCCAACTGTCACTCATCCATTTTTAGTAACACGTGTATCTCTGTTAGGTGTCCCACCCAAATCAAAGATGTAATGGAAGGAAAGAAACCTATGTTTACTGTTGGGAAGCATACTGTGGTCCCTGAACATGTGTGAGATATGACTGCATTATATATTTACAGGCAAGTGCTACTGTATTTACCAAGCACTTATTCTAAGGACTTGTTTACATAAAATGCTCTGCTATCTAACAATGGCTTAGACTTACTCTACTATCCTGTGTGTAACTCATACAAAAGCTGAGGTCACACATGAAAGCAGATTCTTAAATTCCTACTTAAGAAATCCTTAAGAAAGGTCTTTAAGCTCAGACCTGCTTCAAACACCTACGCTGGTCCTTAATTACATAAAAAGCTAGTCTCTACCTTTAAGAAACACTTCAGCATGCATTTCTATTAAGTGGGAATTTAGTATAAATTATTTACTTGTGTCTATTAGGAAAATAAACCCAATTCTGGAAAGAAAAATATCAGGTTTATGAAGGCAGAATCACATTTGGGTGTGAAGTATGAAGCAAAAAGATGATTGGGCTGCTCATAAAAATGTCACATCAAAAAATAAACTCTAAGAGAGTCAAATCATCAGCGACTGTGAAAGAATTCAACTAGTTCCATGAACCTTTTGAAACAAACCAAAGCATGGGAGATGACAGAATTCCTACAAGTAACTACTTACAATCCTGCAGGTCTGAACCACTCACTCAGAATTTACTAGTCATGGCAGATTTTCCTGTTTAATGTGATAATCTTACCTCACCCCTTAGAATGTATATTACTTGAAGAGGCTGAGGAACCAGGAGCAGGTCTGGTGTTTTCTGTATCTCCTACTGCTTTAGAGCCAGCATATGGGTAAAGGTTCAACAAATAGGAGAGGTCGCATTTTTCTGAAAGGCTGAAACCAAGCTTAAAGCCACTGGGTGAAAGAAAATAACCGCATATTTGAAACAAGTTACCTGGTTAAAACACATCGGGGAAAACTCAATCCATGAACTCTTACAAGGTCTCCTTATGAAAAGGGGAATCTGGAATTTAGCCTTATATTGTGAGGAGGACTAACAGAAAGATAAGGATGACTTGAGAAGCATTCGCCAACTCTTTAAGAATGCCTTCAAGGAGCCGGGCACAACACTAGTCTCTGGAGTACATCGGAATGGCTGAAAAGTGTTTCAAAAAGTAACACTGAGTTAGTGTACTTCACAGTTGAAATTTTCTTCTTTGTTTAAAAAAAGAACAGAATGTGGGTCAAAGCACTTCGATTTTCTAGCCAACAAAGCACAAACAAAATCTTTCTCTAATAAAATGCTCAGCCCAACAATCAGCATGTTAAGAAAAAGAATAGCAAAAGAATCTGACCAAAGGATTTCTTGGCTCATCTCAATGTATATTAATGATTCAACAGAATCCATATCATTGTCACAAAAGATGTCTCACCATAGGTACGTTGGAGTAGCTGCTTCAACATTATTTTTCTTCCTACAGGGTTTGTCTATTGAGTCTACAGTATGGTCCTGGCTCAGTAAATGGTTTGGTGGGTAAATTTAAACCAATATCTCAAACAGGAGGACCCAGAAGGCCCTGCATGCTTATTCAACTGAAGGATGCAATTCTCCTCTGCATCCCCGCCCCTACCCCCAAGCATTACAACATAGAACAGGCAGGATTCAGGGCGTCGGTCCCATTTCTCTTTAAACTATGCCTTGGTAACGACAAACGGCCCTGATTACAGACACTTCCTTGCCAATATGCAAGAATCTGCTCCCTTGCCAATAATCGTATCACAGCCATATCACTCTACAAAGCCCCCTGTTGCACAGCCCTCAGTCTCTATAGGCCACCGTCTCACGAAGAAAAGCCATCGACTAAACTGAGCTGAAAGAAATCTAAGCCTTGCACCTAAATTCTTGACATACTTTATGCTTTGTCACCTAGAGAAAATTACAGGGTCAACTAACTAAATGCAAAATCTCTCACCTGGAGAGCATTTTCACTTTATGTCCTTTTGTAACTTTTGAGTTTTGAAATATCTATATTGTGAAATTCAATTTAATTTTCTTCCTACGATTCAGTTCAGTTCAGTAGCTCAGTCGTGTCCGACTCTTTGTGACCCCATGGACTGCAGCACGCCAGGCCTCCCTGTCCATAACCAACTCCCGGAGTTCACTCAAACTCATGTCCATTGAGTCAGTGATATCATCCAACCATCTCATCCTCTGTCGTCCCCTTCTTCTCCTGCCTTCAATCTTTCCCAGCATCAGGGTCTTTTCAAATGTAAACACAACCAGTCTTCCTCTTCAGGGACATGGACGTGAAAAAGGAGGTAGGGGGTGGGGGGGGGGCAGTGGGGGACAGGAGCAGAACACACCACCACTTTGCACTTCTCTTTGTGATAAAGGGTTTGCATTCTTGGTCCAAAGAGAGAAGGGAAGTTACCTGGGTCTTGAATTAAATTTGTCGGCACCAAAACTAGGCATCTTACGGAGCAATGGATATTAAAGCAACGCCTGGGCCGTGTGGGGAGGGGGGTTATGTTGAATATGCATGACACACAAAAGGAAAATGTTCATGACTTACAGATGTGCTCTGAGTGGCGCTTTCTTCCTTTTTTGGAATATCAAGCAGAGGGAAGAGAGAGGTTTGCTGCCATGTTATTATAAGCACTGCTGCCTCTCTCCCTCCCGAACTAAAATATTCTAGTATTTACTTTGCCATCCATACGACCGCAGTTTAGACTAGAGTAAAAATAGAAGCCATGTGGGCCTAACCTGAAAAGTCCCAAGGGCTGGAGAGGGTCAGGATTAATATATTCTAACTGAAGTAACCAGATTCTGTTTCCTGGTGGCGTTTGGCAGGAGAGGTGGGGGGAAAAGAGATTTGGAATGTATTTCTCATTCAGAAGTGTTTTGTAAAAACTACCATAATGGAACAGACTCCAAGTCAAGCACAGGAAGCCAAAAGGCTCTGGTTTAGATTTAATAATTCACTCTAAAGGCTTTTCAACTGCTACAATTTTAAGCCCCGAGGCATAGCCACATATATTCTCTACACTATACGGGAGCTGACAGAGTGCCCCAGGATGCCTATGGGACAGGAAAATGGGAAAGACCTCAGGTCCAAAGGGTAGACCACACCCTGCCAGGCTCCAACTAATGCTGGAGAATAAACTTACTCTCAAGAGATGAGGGGCAGTTGGTGGATGGAATTTCCAACTGAGCCTATTTCAGGTCTAAGCTAGCACTGAGATTGAACATTGATACGGACACTTTCCTTCAGGCCTGTAAAAAGGAGTTCTGTGTGAAAGATGCCAACTTACAGAAATGGGCATGAGCCCTTTGGGAAGCACATTGGCAATGTGTTTTAAGAAGATATAAAATCTTTTCTACCATCTGATCAGATATTTCTACTCTCAGGAATTATCCTAAGGAAATATTCTAAAAAGAAGGCGAGGCGGAATGTTTACTTCTGAATTAAGGCAAAACCACTGAGACAATGTAAATACACCTACAGAAGGATAGCTATATCAATTATGTCTCATACATTAATTTTCTCAACATAGCCATTAAAAATCATATTCCACAGAACAATGAGGAAGAATGTTTGGACAACACACTGTATTTAAAAAGTATATATTGCTTTAATATTTTCTAATATTACAACTCTCAAAATCTCAAATCAATAGACAAATGAAGAGTTAATTGGTGAGGCTGGTGGCTTGTGAATGATCTTGTTCCTAATTACTGTTATATTTTCCCAACATATATACGCTGCTAAAGCCACAAACAATGGAAATGGCCAGGAACCAGCTTCCAAACATCAACAGTACTTTTAACAGCTAATATATTTAAACAGACAGCTACATACACGTAGAAAGAGCCTAAAGAAAGCGTCATGGAAGTATACAGGTATATAAGTGACAAACATTAAAAAAAAAAAAAAAAGTGCACACTTCAGGAAAGTGCCCCAGAATCACACCACAGTGCTTTGGTCACTCCTGATCCAGTTTATCTAAAGCCATAAAGGCAAGAGGTCTAGCAAAATGGATATTTAATCACAAGATTCTAGGTTCTAAAATGCCCTGCGTCTCATTACCCATCTCATTAGTTACACTTTGCTTCTGGGTTATTTAAAGCAGGGAAGACACTTCATGTCAAGGTGTGGCTGTTGGTGCCCCAGTCAACAATCTTCCTTCCTGTCTAGTCCCCACCTGCAGTGGCCACTATCTGACCTGGAAGCACTGTGCCCCGGACACACTCCAGGGCTGATGTGCCAGTGAGCCCTGAAGATGTTTTGAGTTGCTCCCGGTTTTCAGGGCACATTCTGTTACATTCCCTGATAGCTCAGTTGGTAAAGAATTGGCCTGCAATGCAGGAGACCCCGGTTCAATTCCTGGGTCAGGAAGATCCCCTGGAGAAGGGATAGGCTAGCCAATTCACTATTCTTGGGCTTCCCTGGTGGCTCAGCTGGTAAAGAATCACCTGCAATGCAAGGGACCTGGGTTCGATCCCAGGGTTGGGAAGATCCCGTGAAGGGAAAGGCTACCCACTCCAGTATTCTGGCCTGGAGAATTCCATGGACTGCACAGTCCATGGGGTCGCAAAGAGTCGGAAATGACGGAGCAAGTTTCACTTCATTTCACTCTGTTACATCGATGTTGTCTGTCTGTAAGGAGAGCCTCTTGTTCTCTCTCTCCTTTTGCTGATTCTAGAAAGCCTTGGGTTGCCAAGGTGACTACCTGATCTAGGAGACTTTTTCGATGAAGAAAATGACATGTGACTACTTCCTTACCCTGGAAGACTGAAAACGTGACAGCGCTTATCTAAATAAAAGGAACAAAGCTAGACAGAAGGAGATACCTCCAAAGGTGATGAGACCACAGATTTCAAAACTGAAGTCAAACTGTTCTAAGAGTGGATTTTTAATACCAAGTGCCAAGTCACAGTGGTGGCTCTATTGGGAGCTGAAGCTAATCACATTCTTGATTATCTCCCAGAAAAACATCCTGATTCTGCTCAAGACTCATAGCCTCTGGCCCTGTATTTCTTTTTGTTGTAGAAAGGAATTGTTCCTGATCAAACTCTTCAACCAATTAACAAGGAAGGCCAAGCAGCCTTTAAAGAAATGATTTCCTTAACAAAGGAAGCAGGCAAAGATTTAAAGGTATTAGAGACTGATTACGAAATCCACTGTGGATCCCGTATAAAATTCCACAAGAAATGAAACCTGAGCTCCCAGACAAAAGCACCTGTTTCACAGGGAGTACGTTTATAGTCACGTGACCTGTGCCATCTCTTCTGCGAATGCATTTGAGAAAGCACTCATGTTGGTGTTGTCGAGTGTTGTTTATGAGTTATCTATCTGAAGATAATATTTACAATCTTACCAAAGGAAGAGGAAAGAAGCTGTGTGGACAGTCATATTTTTTCCCAACAATGATAAACACTTCATTGGTCAAACTAACATGTGGGGAAAAAACTTCAAAAATCCAAAAGGTAACCTAATCCCCACCACCCAGCGCTGCCTTCTGTCTTTCTGATCAGCATCTATGGAGACATTCCAACATCCTGCTGATGGAATCCTATACTCTTACGATACAAGGGTATGGAAGATGAAGGGAAAAGGGGAGCCTGCAAGGTGGTAAAATTACATGTGCAATTAAAAAATAATATTTAAGAAATGCTTTTGAGAGTATATTTTTTTGAAAAGAGCCCATCATTATTATTTTTTGCATCCAAGTGAGGCCGATTCATGGTTATTCCCTAGTGATAATTAAAAGTCTCAGTTGGAACACACATTCATGAGCACATTTCATAAGAGAAATAGCATTTCATTTTCTAAAAAATACAGGAGATAAAGAAAAGCAAATATTAATCACTGGGAGTCAAAAACATATCAGATCATCTCAAGGAATTTTTTTCCTCAAGTAAATCCAGTAACAAAGGCTGCTTACCAACTGATTCCATCAGTTCTAAAGCAAGCCATACCAAAGGCCTATGGGGAGATTTAGCACTCATGGGTACTAAATGTAACAATATTTTCTAAAAATCCCGACATTCCCCAGGATTTTGACTTCTTCCCAAATTAACGGGCCACCCTAGGCCTGCAAATGCCTTCTGCAAAGCAACCCATGGCAAGGTCTATGTAAAACGCCCCACCTTCTCAGATGACAGCCACCCAGGGCTGCCTGTTACATCTTCATTTCCGAAAGAGCACAGGGTCTTCCTGAGAAGTAAAGACTGGGGAGCCCAGCCCACATTCCCGGTCTCTCACTTTGTTCCTGTCACAGCTGTTCAAGATGGGACTGGTTTGGGATAGATGTGACTGCTCCAGGCACCCTGCCACCATGCAGTGCCTCTGCCCACAGAGTAGAGTTTATTATTTAACTGGGACAACAGCAGCGGGCAGCCTGATTAGAGCTCACTCCTGGTGCTCGGTGTAAGAGGCCCATGGAAGACGCATCCACTCCTCACTGGCCTCCAGGCAGCAGTTGGGGGTGTGGAAACTGGGGGCTATCCATTTCTATGCCTCCTTACTTGGCCTGAACATCCCTGCCTTTGGCCAATGCTTTGGAACAGAGACTGACTTTCATCTCTCTTTTCCGGCTGCTTTACACACCACTGGTAGAAAAGTCACTTGCTTCTTGCCTCTCCTGCTTTGGAGGCTGAGGAATTCGGCTGAATGATTGCAGCTGCCACGGTAACCTCTTTGGCACGCACTCCGACACCCCCTCACCTAATAGCCTTTCTCATCCGACTGCCTTGGCTCGCCGGTGCGGCCACAAGCCCTTCAAGTGGTCACACTGCAGCGCAGCCCCCATGGAAACCCGCTTGGAACTGTTCAAGCTCATAGCAAAGAAGGAGGTTTTTAATACAGATTGTTCTTTTTAAATCCTTTACAAAAACAGCTGTAATCAATCGTGCTGGGGGGGCTCTGTATAAAGCTGCCACTCAGAAAGCTCTAATATTGATTCTTTCCCCTTGCATGGCTTTTAAGAAAACAACCCCATGTGAAGAAACCATAATCAATTTCTCAAGACTTTGCTAACATGAAACAGCGTCTGAATTAAAATATACTTTTTAAAATTAACTGAAAACCATAGTAAATATAAGAAATCCATCCATTACCCTGCCTTTTATTCGAGGGCTGATGTGTTAGTTTTTAAAGCAAAGTCAATTGAACAAATGCAATAATTATTAAATACTGATTAAATCTCAGCAACTCTTCTGAGAGTTGTTTAGCAGGTGACACTAGCTGAAAGATTAAAGGGAAATCCATCTTCATTTGAGGTCTGGCATTTCCAGTTCTTCATTTGCAAGATAATATACTATTTTCTCTGTGCCTATTCTTAGAGAAACTATCAATTGTAAGCCTGTGTTTATAGACAGTCATGATTCCAAGTGGTCACATCCTGACTGGACGTCCAAATACCAGAATATTTTAAGCCTTTTCACAGGAATTCTGGTTGATATATTATTCTGTCAAATTTGCCTTTCCACATGAGGCCCCTTAGAAGCCTGAGCATGCCAAAAGGTGAAAAGTCAACATTTAAAGCTGCACTGTGCAAACAGAGCAATTTGGTGCTTTCCGTTGAAAATTCTATTAAAAACCCTCACCAGCATCAACAGCCAATTTCGAGATTAGGCATTAAGGAAAAGCACAATTTCATATAATGTCTGTTATCTGGACTTCAACGTAGAAGAAAAAAACCTGAAGACTTCAGTAAAATGCCATACATAAAATGAATACAGAACTGAGATCCAAGCAGACTGACAACCCATAATACTTTGTGTCAGCATGGCACTTACCGTGTGAATGAAATTAGATCTGAGCAAATCCAAGAGCTAGCAAAAAAGAAGGAAAAAAACACACAAGAAAACTGCCATTTGCTTTTGCTCCCAAATAAGAGTAATTTCAATTTCAAGGGAGAGAGCTACAATTTCTGTGGCAAATATGTGATATTCGGTCAAGATTCACATTCCTGGAATCCAAGGACCACTGGATTTTACTCAGGGATGCGTGTACAATTTGCAAGCTTATTAGTTGAGAAGTTTAACTCCCTTTCCACACCCACCCCAACCCCTCAAATTAGAGAAAGCCCCTGCTTTTTCACCAAACTAAATAAGCAAGAACTCAGAGTTCTGTAAAAGTCCTTAACACTAGCTGATCAAGGGCCTAACCCTTTGTCAAGCTGGGCCTCCTGGGGTTGTCACACAAGGAGGATTTCACAGCTTCACTGCCCTGGGCAGCCTTTTTATCCCTAGTAGGTTATTTTAAGCAACTTTGCTCCAGCAGACAAATCTCTGGCCTTCCTCTCTTCCATTGTAAAACTGCTGCAGCACAAAACAGCTAAGCCTTAAAGAGAAACCAGAATCGGCCTGGTCAACTCACTTCAATCCCATCCTTCTATTTGAATGCTCTAGATCAGGGCTGTTCGACAAAACTATCCGTGATGATGACAATGCTCTAGATGTGCTTTGTCCAACGTGGAAGCCACTAGACACATATAGTTATCAAGCGGTTGAAATATGGCTGGTGCAACAGAGGCACTGAATTTTTTATTTTATTTTTAATCAATTTAAATGGAAATAGCCACATGTGGCTTCTGGCTACTATATGGGACACTGCAATGCTAGGGAGAATGTTTAAACTGTTGTTAGAAGCCTGGGCATATCGAAGTTGTCTGCAGTTGCTGGGCTAAGCGGCTGTGGGGTTAAATGCTCTATCCTTAAACGATAACTGCACATTAGCAGAAATCAGTTCCTAACACAGAATTGCCTTTTCCATCACAACACTCCCTTTGCACTACACACCTATCAGAAAAAAGTAAGGATTCAATCTAAGCCATTTAATAACTACTAATTAACCAAATACCTAATATGTGCCAAAAAGTTCTATTATCTGTTTAAGAATAACAGTAATGAATAAACAAAGTGAATGGATAAACAAAGTGTGATACAGCCAAACAATGGAATAATATTCAGTGATGAGCTAAAATGAGCTAGCAAGCCACTAAAAGACGTGGAGGAAACATATATGCATATTACTAAGTGACAAAAGTCTGTCTGAAAAGGCTACACAGTGTATGATTTAAACTATGACATTCTGGAAGAGCCAAAACTAGAGACAGTAAAAAGGTCAGATTTTCAGGGAGAAGGAGGAATGGATGAGCAGGTGGAACACAGGGAATTTTTAGGGCAGTGAAACTATCCTGTGGAAAACTGTAATTGTTAATACTTGATATGATGCATTTGTCAAAACCCATAGAATGAAGACTTCCCTGGTGGTCCAGTGGCTAAGACTGCACTCCCAATGCAAGGGATCTGGGTTCAATCCCTGGTCAGGGAACCAAACCCCACATGGAACAACTAAGAGTTCGCAGACCACAACTAAAGATCCTGCATAAGTAAATAAATAAGAATAAATAAGTAAATAAATAAGCATTTTTTGAAAACCCATAGGAATATACAACACGAAGTGTGAACCTTAATGCAAACTGTGGACTATAAGTAATGATAATGTATCAGTATTGGTTCATTAATTACAACCAATGGGTGAAACAATAAGGGAAATGACGGAGTGCTGAGAGATACATGAACCTACATACTATCTGTTCAATTATTCTGTACATCTTAAAATGAACTCCCCCAAAATAGACTCTATTAATTATCATGAAATCCAAGTTTCTGGAGAATTCTTGCCCATATATCTCTCCTGAGCTATGCTCCCTTCCAGAATAACAACACACGTTTTTGGCAAACCAGCACACACGAGGTGGTTCCTAGGTGCTAAAAATGTGTGTACACGGCTGCATCAAAGCAACGGCAGATACAATTAGCTGCATGAAAAAAATGAGACCTTCTGGACTTCTAGGAGTGATGAGTGGTCCATTCACAGCAGTGATGGGTGTCTGCATTCATGCTTATCAATTCACTGTTGCCTCCACTGCTGCATGAAGCAAGTAAGGAAACAGACAGGTAAATGCAATCTTCTCCTGGAGAAATGTCTACACGACTGCAACATTGTTCTGTCCCCTGAGCTATCACAATCACCCAGAGAGTCTCTGACGCACTAATAAACTACAGGAAATAAAAACTCTGGTATAGCCTGGTTTTGAAAAAAATTATAAAAAACATTCTTGGGACAACTGGGGAAATTTGAATGTGGACTGGATATTAGAAGATAGTGTGGACCTAGAATTAACTCTCTTGGGTAAGACTGTTTTCATATAAAATACTGTCCTTACTCACAGGGAGTGCATACTGAAGTACTCATGGATGAAATATCCTGATGGATAAATTTTACTATCAATAGCATAACCTCCAAAATCTACACATAAATAAAGCAAATATGACTTCCAATTACTGAATTCAGGTGGAGGACAGTCTTTCAACTTTTATGTATATTTAAGAATTTTCATAATTAAAAAGTTTTGGGGTAATGGGGGTGACAATTCCAGCCGAAAACATTTCATATGACACCGAGGCTGATCATAACATAAACAGTTCATCACTAATGGGTCAAGAAAGGGATGATTTCCTAACCGGAAGGAAGAGTGGATTGAACTTCACTGAAAAGTACAACAGCCTCTGTTAAGTTGCTTCAACTAACTGGATCCACAAAGGGCCACATGGGAAAGGGGAGGTGATCAGATAAATCTTCCAGAAGAAAAGAAGGTCGTGAATTTGAGAGATAAACTACAGACCTAAAGAATTTCCACCTCTGAAGACAGAGAAGGGAAAGACATGGGGATAAGAGAGGCATCTTCAGAATAAGGGGGGGAAATCCACCTTAGATTGGAACTCCCTTATCAGAGCCAGGTGTGCAGATAAACTCTTAGGTGTCCTTTCTTTGGACAAACAAGTATCCGACACACATAGACAGGAGCAGGCCATTTTCATACATGGGGTGGGGGGCTTCATGGGATTCATCATTTAAAAGGCAAAAGAAACCAAATTGGAGGCAAAAATTCCAGGCTGTGAGTGGCTCAAATATTAGCACCAGGAAAACAAAACTACCTCCTTGAGCATATAAGTGACCGGAAAGTTATCAAACAGCTGTGTCAAGGGAAAAGGATTCAGAACTTCCCATTTCCATCCTCACCTTCCCTCCATTTAATTCAACAAGAAATTGCTGGTGGCACTGAGTCTTAGAAATTATTATATATTAATATATGAAAAGGGTGATTTGCAAATTCAAGCTGTACACTTCCGGTTTGTGTCCTTTCCTGAAGGCACTGGGCTTCAGTAAAAAGTTGGCTAAAACAGACCAACCAACAAAGAGAACAACCAGAGTCTCAGAGAATAAATCCTTTCCCCTGGTCATAGCCTTCTCTCTCAAGACAGGTTTGCATTTCTAAGACTCACAGCAGGTAGATTGTGGGGTCCTTTTTCAGGCACTTCTATATATCTGAGCATGCAGACTCTGGGAGATAGTGAAGTTAGGAAAACCTGGCATGCTGCAGTCCACAGGGTCGCAAAGAATCAGACACGACTGAGCAACTGAACAACAACAGTAACTCAAAGATGTCAAAACCCGCTCAGGAACACATTTAGCAGGCTTTGCATCTTTCTGAGAAAGGGGCAAAGCAAATCCCCACAGTGGGAGAGAGGCTTGGATTTCTAGAGGTTTCAAACATAACATGTAATGCAGTAAGTTCTAGGTGGTTCTTGAGTTTTCCAGACCATAACATACGGACAGAAGTGTTCAATGTCTTTCTCACGAAACAATAAGACTAACACCTCACAATCTTCTGTGGAAAGCTGTCAGATAACTCTGGACAGGAGTGATCTCGGTCACAACAAGGTAAGAGCCTACAGCCTGCAGGGCCAAGAGGCCCGGCTTTGTTACTTCTCGGCTAATGGACACGGTAATCATGGCTGATCGCTCCCAGCTGGTTGTTGCTGAGGGTAGGGGGAGGATGTGGACGGCTGCTTCTGCCAGGAATATTTAGGGACAATTCTGGAGTAAACTCTGAGTAGTGAAGTGACAACTCTGGATAAATTCCTGGTGAGACGGCTGCTGCTGTATACGTGCTATGCTGTGCTTAGTCGCTCAGTGGTGTCTGACTCTTTGCAGCCCCGTGGACTGCAGCCTGCTAGACTCCTTTGTCCATGGGGATTGTCCAGGCAAGAATACTGGAGCAGGTTTCCATGCCCTCCTCCAGGGAAATCTTCCCAACCCAGGGATTGAACTTAGGTCTCTTGCATTGCAGGCATATTCTTTACCATTTAAGCCACAAGGGAAGCCCAAGGATACTGCAGTGAATAGCCATTCCCTTCTCCAGGGGATCTTCCCGACCCAGGAATTGAACCAGGGTCTCTTGAATTTCAGGTGGATTCTTTACCAGCTGAGCTACCAGGGCAGTCTACTGCTATACACGTGAATCATACGTAGGCTGATAAGGTGGATGAATTGTGGTGACAGTGACCTCCTTTCTCTTCACCCCAAGTTCCCAAGGGCAGACTCCAGGTCTCCTCATGGCTCAGCTACCCATCCAGGGTCTTTTCTAAAGATCCAGTCTGTGGTCCAGCCTTGCCAACTCCTCAGAGATGCCGTCAAGTTGAGAAGACCCAGGGCTAAAGGTGCCTGGCCACCCTGTATCCACTGAAACCAAGAGTTAATTTGTTCACTTCTTGAGCACCTACTGTATGCAGGATGCTATGGTAAGTACTGAGACCATGAAGCTGAAGGTGAGATGATACCAGCTAGGCATGGGGATGGGGCTGGGGAAGGTTTAAGGGGCGGGAGGGAAGAAGGGAAACTGGAGGCAGAGAATGCCAGCTTTTAGGGGACCAAGACTGGATGGGAGGTTATTCAGAGAAGTCTTAGTTCCACACTATGGAGGGCAGCGTGTGCGTCCAGGAACAGGAATGATAGTGAGAGGAGGCTGTGTAAAGGGGCAGGTCATGAAGGGCCTTTGGGGAGAAACTAAAGAATTTTTATTCTGTAAGTAAATGAGGGGCTTAAAGGAGAAGTTCACATTTGTGCTTTGGGAAATATCAGGTTAGATATAGTGCAGACGATGGATTAGAGGGGCTGGACTGGAGCCACGGTTGATGAGTCAAATTATGGCAGCAATTATGTAAGAAGTCTCAGGTAGACAGACTGGATGGCATTAATGTGGGTAGAACCTGTAGGACCTGACAACTGATCACATGAGGGGTAAGAGGATCTAATGACTTTTTTAAATGACAATAGTGGTTGCTATCCTTACAGTGCATTTGTGTACCAAATTTAAACGGATGAGACCTCAAAATATTCACAACATAGAGCAGGTATTAATTAGCCCCATTTTATAGCTGAAGAATCCTGAGCTTTAGTGATCACATGGTGAGTTCACCATCACTCACATACAACCCTAACACCCAGAACTGGAATGAGGGGTAGAGTCCTTCACTGAATCAGAAATACAGGCAGAAGCAGGCATGGGGTTCCCACAGCAGTGGTTTGAGATTTGATGAGCTTGGAGACCGAGCAAGCAGGACGTGCCAGTGATACCTCTAGGGAGAGAATCAGAAATGAAACTTGATGGGTGACAGATTCCTCCCCTTATATTGAATGAATGGATTTTTATAGTCCATTGGGCCATGCTCCAGACAGTTAGGCAACACGGGAGTTAGAAGGGGCTTATGAGACTCCAACCTGAAATCAGTGCACCCAGACAGAAACTCAGGGGCTTAGTCCATCTCCTTTAGGGTAAAATGAGAAAATAACACCACCTGTCTCCCAGATTTTATGGGAAAATTAAAGAGAGACAACCTGTGAACCAGCACTGTAAACTGGAAAATAAAAACCCAATGGATGATTATTTATAATTGTGTAGATTTTCTCTTTTAGGCAGATCAGCTACCATTTTATTGATTAAAAAAAAAAAATGACTGTTACTCAAATTCAGGCCAATCTGGGGAGCCACACAACTTTCTTAATCTGTGTCATAATGAAGCCAGGGGGTCACAGTGATCTGGATAACCTTTATATAAAACAAACCAAACAAGCTTATCAGGACTGAAGAACAAAGGAAAGGCTCTGTAACTCCCCTAAACACAACTCTACCTTCATATGAGCTACTCGAATATGGAGTTCCTCGTGTGGTTAGAAAGTGGTGAATGAATGCAGCTCATGACTTCTGTTAGTTGACCATTTGACAGTAAGCAAAGATGACACAACAGTGACCCACAGAAACAGATCACAGTATGCAGAGCTGAGAGATCTGCTGGAAATTACGGGACAGATTCCTGCTTTGTGGCTCAGACATCAAAAATTACATCACATGCCTCTACTGTGTTTAGAAAATTAGCTTGCACAGCACCTAGGCTACCAGGAAAAGATGTCCAGTCATCCCAGGAGAGCACAACACATCCAGATAACTTTTAAAAAATTATATTTATTGATTTTTAACTGATTGGTGATTGCTTTACAACATTGGTTGATTTCTGCCATACATCAACACGAATCAGACGTAAGGGCACAAATGTCTCCTCCCTCTTGAACCTCTCTCCCACCCCTCTAGGTTGTGACAGAGCATGAGGTTCAGGTGGAGTTCCCTGAGTCATGCAGCCAATTTCCAGTGGCTATCTATTTAGCACGTGTTAGTGCATTTGCTTCCATGCATTCATCTAACCCCTCCTTCTGCTCCCTGGGCCTTGAGCTTCTGCCCCAAGGGAGGGAGGGAGTCCTGAAGGAGGCAAAGTTTTCACAGAAGAGGAAATCCCCCTCACAGGCAGGACCAAGGAGGAGTTGTGGAACCTCAAAGAGCTGTGCAAAAGCGGGGGCTCAGAAGGCAAAGAACAGACAACTTTTAACGCCCCACACAGCCCAAGGAATCTGCACTCACCTCTTCCCTCTCCACCACCTGAGATGCCCCAAGGCCCAAGGCAGTAATCTTTATCCCTAGCTGGACTCAGTGGTCCCCAGCAGGTGGCCAGAGAGGTTTCCAAGGCCAGAGACTGTTTCCAGAAAATGAAAGATTTTAGGTATTAACCATCTTCCTCTTTAACATGAACAAACATTTTCCACCAGGGGCTCTGGAACCAAAGATGATTAAGAAAAAGAGTTGGCCTGCAGCACCTCTGGTGGGCTCACCTCTCCTTGTCTCCGGGTCCCTGCTCCAGGAGAGGCAGTAATAACACACCTCAAGACCACTTTGGTGGCCTCGGGAAGCAGAGCACGGCTGAGATACGACCTGGGTCGGTGCTGATGGCCTTTAATACAAGGTTAAAGCACCCCAACTTGCCTTTCCTACAACCCTCCCCAGCTACGGGGAAGGCCAACCTTTCCATTTACCTGTCCTGAGCCAAGGCCTTTCCAGAAGGAAAAGTTCCCCTGTGCAATAATAATAAATGCCCCCGGTGACTTGATAGAGACAAGAGATGCAAAGGCACTAACGATACTATTATCTCTTCTTCCAGGTTCCAAGAATCACCAAGCTGACCAAGACAAAGGTTTATCAAATAGGAAACATTCCAGAGACTGCCTCCAGGATTGTTTTTCATTCCTTGTGACAGCGTCAGCTTGTGATCATCTAGGTTTTCTTCCGTTTCCACACAGACGTGTTGTCAGGCCCTGTGTGCTCTGCAAGACAGCGGGACGGGGCGCTGTCCTCCGAGGAAGCCACCAAAGAATGAGTAATTAGAAACAATCAAAGTGCATTCTTCGCTTGCAGAAAGGGCACATCCCGGGTGAAACAAATCCCACTATGAGGTCTGATGAGAGGAAATTACCATTTTGTAGGTCAGAAACATCAGCAACTTTGTATGGTTTCATCTATACAGAATTTGCATTTTTTAATTGCATTGTTTCTGTTCTCAAATTGAGCAGAAGGAGTACCTGAACTCTTCACCATGGCCTGTAAGACTGCAGGATCTGCTCTCGTCCTTATCTCACTCGCGCCCCCCACGACAAGCACTCCCACTTGTTTCCACCACAGGATCGTTGCACTAGCTCTTTGTCTGCCTGAAACTCTCCCTCAGGCTTCTTTGTGGTCAATTCCTTCTCATTTCAGAGGACTCATCTTTCTTTTAGTAAATCTTTTCAAAAAGGCCTTTCATGACCGTCTTACCCACCACTCTCTATCCCAACACACTCTGAAAAGACTATAATGCAAAGCACATGTGTAATTTTAAAATTTTTAGCAGTGAAATTTTTCCAATTAAATTTATCTGTTTGGCTTTTTAAAAACTGTGATTAAAACGGACATAAATTTCACCATTTTAAGCACGTGGGGAGTGTATAGTTCAGCGGCATTAAGTACCCTCACACTGTCAAGTAACTATGACTACCTTCCATCCCCAGACCCTTTTCATCATCCCAAACTGAAATTCTCTAGCCATTAAACAATAATTCCCCATTTCCTGCCCCTCCAGCCCCTGGTAACAACATTCTGCTTTCTGTCTTTAGAATCTGCTTATTCCTCATATAATACATGGAATATACAATATTTGTCCTTTGGTGTCTAGCATATTTCACCTGTCATTTATTTATTATGTTTTATTTACCCCAATACATAAACAACTGGCTTCCCTGGCAGCTCAGTGGTAAAAAATCTGCTTGCAATTCAGGAGACACAGGTTCAATCCCCTGGTCGGGAAGATCCCCTGGTCGGGAAGATCCCCTGGAGAAGGAAATGGCAACCCACTCCAGTATTCTTGCCTGGAGAATCCCACGGACAGAGGTGCCTGGCAGGCTATAGTCCATGGGGTCACAGAAGAATTGGACACAACTTAGCAACTAAAAACATAAACAATTTATTTTTAGATGTAATCAATGTAAAAAATGGGATATTGATAATTTTCTTTTCATACTAAGTCTCTAAACTGCAATGTGCATCTTACACTTACAGCTCTTCACAGTGGGGAGTGGCCGTGATTCACTGACTCAGCGTTCATGTGGTATGCAGC
The DNA here is from genome assembly GCF_032405125.1 of Capricornis sumatraensis. Classification (NCBI taxonomy): domain Eukaryota; kingdom Metazoa; phylum Chordata; class Mammalia; order Artiodactyla; family Bovidae; genus Capricornis; species Capricornis sumatraensis. The sequence continues at coordinate 86,475,504 of NC_091079.1, forward strand.
CGCCATCGTGGATAGCATAGGTCTACCAGGTCACCTTTTTAACTTTTTTCACTTACTTTTCTCTAGCCTAAATTATTTTAACGTTTATGTCTATGCTCAGCAGAATATAAGCTCCTCAAGGTAGGGCCTGTGTCTTGTTTTTTGTTTGTACATTTTGTTTTCTGCTCTAAGCCAAGCATATATTAAATAGAACAGAATCATTTAAATATTTCTAGATAGATGTCTTTAGAGCAGATTTTTTTTACAAATGGAAGACTCCATCTCCAACATATCACTGAGATCCTCTATCATCTAGAATGGCAACATCCCTGGAGACCACCAGTAATCAGATGTTCCCTTTCACAAAAAGGCTCAGGGCAGCATGGGATGCTGGTTAAGAGCCTGGACTCAGCCTTGCCTGGCACATAATGAGCATTCAACAAATATCTATTATTATTACAGGGCCCTCCCCAACTACATTCCAACATTTAGAGCTTCATTTAGCAAATACTTAAGAACCTACTGAAGGGTACTGTGTCTACATGGCTGTTTCTATCACAGGAGCTTAAAGTCAGGCAAGAGTAAGCTATCATCCAGGGGGCAGATGTCTGCTACGGGTGCTATACTGAACTTTAGGTCCCCACAACAAGGAAATCTAACCTAGTCTTGGGATAGGGGGTCAGGAAAGACCTTCATGGAGGAAAGGATCTCTAGGCTTAGTTAATAAGAAGGAAGAAGGCGGAGTGAACATGGAAGAACATTCCACCTAAGCAACAGCCGCACGTAACTCCTCACCCTTCCCTGATCACGGAATGACTTCATTACTCCTCGTGACTCTCATTTCTATTATTCTCTGACTTACGTCTTCCTATCCCCACAGACAAAGAGTTTCCCTCATCACGTGCTTCCCTACTAAGCACAGAAAATATTCAGGACATGTTTATTGAATGAATTAACTTTCCCCTATTTTTTCCTTAGGAATAAAGACCCACTTTTCCAAACTGGCCGCCTAAGCCATGGTTCTCCACGCGGTTTACACCAACTAGCTCCTGGTTTCAACAGACTCATGCTCAATTTACAGTACCAAATCAGTTCACGTTCTTCAAACCTGCAGATACAAGAAAAGATGCCTCTAACTCAATCTCTGTGGTGCTTATTTCCCACCCACGAATCAAGAACACCAAGTGAGACTTCCACCTCCAGGTTTTGCCTCAGGCAAGTCATTGAGCCTGTCTGACCCACATACATCACCTCTCCAGCCACCTTGCCTGTCTAGCTAATACAGACAGAGCTTCAGGGCTTTATCACCAAGTTCTCATCCAACCATTTTAGCAACTGGACGATTGCTTAGTATCTTCAACAAATTCTGATTATGTTTTAAAGGTACATTATGAAAAGCAAACTCTTTTGAACTGCTTCCTCCCCACTTTTGTTTAAACCAACTTGTGACTGGCCAACAATTTGATTCATTATAGTTACCATTTCACTTTCCACCCCCACAAGATATATTCTTTCACTATAGGATGTGCCAAGAGTGATTAAGTACTTCTGAGTAACAGACGAAAAACCCACAGGGTTTGCTGCAGATCGGGTTTACCTAGCCCCTACCTCATATAACTTTTAAGACAAAGCAAAGAAAACTGAGAAAACTCAGAAGAGACCCACTTTTCCAAAATGGCAGCCTGAGCTATGGTCAGAAAACCCCTTCAAGGAAAAGTGGACAAAGAAAACTCCTTCAAGTTTAGAACCACCTTTACTAGAGTATTAGATAAAGAGTGGGCAATAGCGGCGCAGTGGTAAAGAATCTGCCTGCCAATGCAGGAAACGCAAGAGACGTAGGTCTGATCCCTGAGTCAGGAAGATCCCCTGGAGTAGGAAATAGCAACCCACTCCATTAACCTTGCCAGGAAAGTTCCATGGACAGAGGAGCCTGGCAGCCTTTGCAGTCCACGGGGTAGCGAAAAGTTGGACACGACTGAGCGTGCACAAAAGAAAGCAGTGGGAAAACTACAGATGTGCAGACCTAGGTTTGAAGCAGAGCAAGAGTTCACAGGAGTTCCCCCTCCTAAAAAGTGAAGAGTATACCTCTGCAACGGTATCATGCCACCTGCGTATGTAACAGTGCCTGGCACACAGTCAGTACTCAAGAGATGTTACTCTCGCTCTACTTCTCAGGATACAGTTGGGTAATGAGGCTTTTATGGAAAAAATAAGCTTAGGAAAAAAATATCTATGACTACTAAATTACCCTTGTGAACACTTGATCAAAATAAAGATGGCAGAACATGCCAAAACTTAAGACTTTCATAAGAAGTCATTATGAAACCATTTTCTCTTCAAACTGCAACTGAGAAATGAGAATTCTCCCTGTCTTTTTGCTGCCAGAATTCCCTTAGTCAGACTTTGATGACACTTGATAGAAACTGTTATAGCCATGACAGCTTACTATAAAATTTTCACTGTGTAGACAGAAATAAAGATATACTTGAGCATACATACACAAACACGTACACACACCCTTCCTTAAATATAAATGCTTACCGTGGAGTTAACATATGAAAATAATGCCCAAGCTTCTCAAATTGCAAGGTCAGAATGACTTAAAACAAAAGACAACTAACATCTTAGGGAAACTAAGACGAGCAAAAATATTTTCTGTTATGTTACATATGCTTATCAGCTTATTTTCACATGAACCAAATAACTACAATGGTTATTATGAAAGCTTCTTTAGACATGTAAAACATGCCCAAATAAAATCTGTAATGGTTCATACTTAATTATTTTCCCAGAAATATTGTGAGTGGAATAACTCAAAACCCTTTCACAATATTTCTTATCATTCTAAGGAATTAGCTGCAGCCTTTGCTTCCAAAGCCATAACACTATTAATGGTTCTATAATGCCATAGCATTAGGACAAATTAAATGCTCTTAAACAATCAAACAATAATTAAAGGCTGAGAGAGAGTTTAAGTGTTTAAGTTCATGAATTTACCAAAGTCAACTCTAATGCTTTTACGTGAACTGTGCTTTCAAATTAAAATTCCCAATTTCTTTAAGAGGAAGCATCTAAGAAACCCACAATAAAGTCAACCAATATAATAAACACTATAACCAGGATAATTACCATGATAAAACACTAGACATTTCATTTCACCGCTTTATGCCACACCTCCACATCATCCAGTGATGGCTTCCCACAGCCAGGTGAGGCAGTTAACGCTCCTGGCACCCAGATGAGGGAGACCAGGCAGTGGGCACCATCAACAGCGAAAGGGGTGCTCTCTTTTTTTCTCCGTCATGAGACGCTCTCACTTCTCTCTGTTCTCACCAAGTCTTCTCATTAGACTTTCAGGATCAAGTGATTCATGGCCAAGAAACAAAAGCAGAACTGTCCGAACGCCCCAACGGATTGGATGATAATGTGTAACAGAATCAGGTACAGCTCCAAGAGGAGACACTGGAGAAGAACCGAGCTGGGTCTGTAAGGAGTCGCTCACCTGAGCTGGCACACATATAGATGCTGTATCAAGGTCACCGGCATCTTACCATATCGCTGTGAAAACATCACTACTATCTGGACAGCCAAATGTGCTTTACCGGGAAAATGATTTGTCTCTTTGCTTCAGTGTTTCTGTATTAGTGAGCTGGCTTGGTAATAAATATATAAGATCTTTTGTTTGAAAAAAAAGAAAAGTGACTCTACGGGGAACTCAAACCCGGGCTCTGTAACAATCTAAAGGGGTGGGATGGGGAGGGAGGTTCACGAGGGAGGGACATACGTATACCTATGGCTGCTTGATGTTGCTGTTTCGCAGAAACCAACAGAACACTGTAAAGCAATTATGCTTCCATTAAAATTACATAAATTTTAAAAATTAAAAAAAAGAGGTGCAATATCCTACTATATATAGCACAGGGAACTCTGCTCAATTTTATGTTAACAATCTAAATGGGAAAAGAATTTGAAAAAGAACAGATGCGTGTGTATATACAACTGAACCACTTTGCTGTCCACCTAAAACTATCACAATATTGTTAATCAACTATAATATAAAATATAAATGTCTTTAAAAAGTATATAAAAAAATGTGAGTCTAGAATCCTACTGAAGATCACACAGCTAATAAGTGATGTAAGGGGCAGAAAAGAAGGCAGACTCAAGCCCAGATCTCCAGAGCATCACGCATATGGGATTCTCCACTCACAGTACGAGTCATCCAGCGAGTGACAACTCAGGTATTTCAGCTGGCTGCAGAACTCCAACTCCACAACACTCTGGGTCATTGATCCCCCAGCCTTCCACCCTTCCCTTCCCACCCCCAAGGGAAACACCATTTCACTCCAAAAGTCTTCAGTTTCTTCATGACCATTATCTATGAGGCCTGTTTGATCAGACACACCTAGGGCAGGGCTGGTGGAAGGAAAGGTAGCTTTTCCCAATCTATGTGGATGTGTGAAGGGGCTACAGTGGGAGTCAGGGAGACTGAGACAGCCACAGGGCGACACTGTCAACCCTGCAGTTACAGCAGTGTTGCCGGTGCTGGCGTCACACACCACTGCCGACCCTGTCCCTACCGCAGCAAGCAAGACCACACAAGACCAGTGCTGGCGCTCATGTGCGCTCTGTTTATCCAAAACACTACTAAACCAAGACTCAACCTAAACTTATTTCCTCCACACAGAGAAACACAGAAGATTCTTTTCAGTATGACAACCCGACAGGACCCTGAGATAGCATCTGAATAAAAGATAAAGTCGGACTCAGGGTGGTTTCAGAAATCAGTGTGATTTATCAGGGCCTCCCTACATGTGTGCATGTGTGTGTTAAGTCGTGTCCGACTCTTCGCAACCCCATGGACTGTAGCCGGCCATGCTTCCCTGTCCATGGGATTCTCCAGGCAAGAATACTAGAGTGGGTTGCCAAGCTCTCCTTCAGGAGATCTTCCCAACCCAGGGATCGAACCCACATCTCCTGTATCATAGGCAGATTCTTTACTGCTGAGCCACTGGGGAAACCCAAAGAGATTCCGTTTCTTATCTAACAAGAAACAAAGGACCTCACTGCACTTACCTATGAAATAAGAGATTGGGCATCTCTAATATAACTTTCACCTCTAGAAAAACATTCTGAGAATTTTTTAAAAATTGAACTTACAGACAGCGAATGTATACATTTAACCAGACTATTATTAAACAGTAATCTTATTTCTAAAAAAAAACTTCAGAAATAAGACCTCAGTGTATTAATGTACACCATTCATACAATGATTCAGTCATACAATATTCATTTTTAAAAAGTGTAATTAAAATACTTGATACGCTTTATGCCTTTATTGTACATGTTTAATGCATTACAATTTTCCTAAAAACTACTTTCCTTTCCTCAATGTACAACTTTAAAGAATAAATAGATATACCTGGGCAGAAAAAGATACCTATCCCATTGCTTGCTAATTTATCAAAGTTTGTGAAGTAAAGAATGGACACAGGATGACTAAAATGCAACAGAAGGCATGAAGTCAGTTTTCTAAAGGATCACAAAGTTCAACTCCCAAAGCAATGGGCAAGGCACTTTGCAAAGCACCAGCAAGGTCAACCTCATCACCTAACTACACAGAAATGAGAAAACTTCTAAGATGAACCACAGGAAAAGATATCTAGAATCAGAAGACATTTCCTCAGAATGTTTTGTTTGGGGTTAGATATTAAAAGTCCAGAGGTAACTACATCTTAGGCACATTGACTCAGCAGCAAGCACTCTTCACACTTTCCCTTCAGAATACTTTACAAAAGAAGCCCCAAAGAGGTCCTTTACTTCCCTGCGTGAGGCCAGGCCACAGGCTAGAAGTTTAAAGGACTGCAGACTATACCCAGAGAATGTATCTATAATGAGAAGACGAGTGAAAAGTCTTCTTTTAGGTTCTGGTTATCTTCCAGACACCCTCCTCAAACTCACGCACCCTTGGACTTGCCCTTGAAAAGTGAAAAGCGCAGAAGTGGCTCTAAGAAGCTGGAGCCCACACCACCTTCCTACCTGCTCTTTCCTACCCCCTGCTGTTGGTACAGGCGGCCTACACATCCATTTTCCAATGGGACAAGGATAGATCCCTACATTTAAAAATAAGACTAAAATGTATAGCCTTCTCATCAGGACACATGGGGACACCTGAGTCTTTAAAAGGGTGTAATTACCAAGCCACCAAGCTACAAGGCTGTACCCAGGCCTGGGAACAGAAAACAACCGAGGTGCTGGCATTACTTTCAGTGTACAGCCCTGTAGTTTGATAATTGGCAGTTGACTGGCTGGAGAGCCTGCTGGTCTGTAATGACAGAGCAAGGCCATCTGTGGCCCACGAGTCAAGATGACAAGTATCCTCATGTAGCATGTAGAGAGGAAACAGAAGTATAACCCTTAATTCAACAGTGCTTTTACAGGCAAAGGGCCTGTCAGCTGGCACAGAGTAAGAGCTTAAATTATACACATTTTTAAGTTCAAAACTCCATTTTAGCACTGCTGTACACGAACTCCAGTGCACAGATGTGGATAACAGACAACCTTCTTATGAGCTAAATTTAACCCAAATGTATTAAATATGGACTGTAATACTTCCGTGTCAGCTTTGAAAATTGCTTTGAAGAGCAGTACTCAAGGTCCAAGGTGGAGTTCTATACCATCAACATCACCCGGTTATTTGTTCAGTTCATCAGTTCAGTCGCTCAGTCGTGTCCAGCTCTTTGCGACCGCATTGACTGCAGCACGCCAGGCCTCCCTGTCCATCACCAACTCTCAGAGCTTACTCAAACTCATATCTCAAAACTGACTTCATGCCTTCTGTTGCATTTTAGTCATTCTCTGTCCGTTCTTTACTTCACAAACTTTGATAAAGTAGCAAGCAATGGGATAGGTATCTTTTTCTGCCCAGGTATATCAAGTCAGTGATGGCATCCAGCCATCTCATCCTCTATCATCTCCTTCTCCTCCCACCTTCAATCTTTCCCAGCATCAGGGTCTTTTCAAATGAGTCAGTTCTTCACATCAGGTGGCCAAAGTATTGGAGTTTCAGCTTCAGCATCAGTCCTGCCCATGAATATTCAGGCCTGATTTTCTTAAGGATTGAGTGGTTTGATCTCCTTGCAGTCCAAAGGACTCTCAAGAGTCTTCTCCAACACCACAGTTCAAAAGCATCAATTCTTCGGTGCTCAATCTTCTTTATAGTCCAACTCTCACATCCATACATGACCACTGGAAAAACCATAGCTTTGACTAGACAGATCTTTGTTGGCAAAGTGATGTCTCTGCTTTTTAATATGCTGTCTAGGTTGGTCATAGCTTTTCTTCCAAGGAGCAAGCATCTTTTAATTTCATGGCTGCAGTCACCATCTGCAGTGATTTTGGAGCCCCAAAATACAAAGTCTTTCACTGTTTCCATTTTTTCCCCATCTATTTGCCATGAAGTGATGGGACCAGATACCATGATCTTAGTTTCTGAATGCTGAGCTTTAAGCCAACTTTTTCACTCTCCACTTTCACTTTAATCAAGAGGCTCTTTAGTCCTTCTTCACTTTCTGCCATAAGGGTGGTGTCATCTGCATATCTGAGGTTGTTGATATTTCTCCCGGCAATCTTGATTCCAGCTTGTGCTTCATCGAGCCCAGCATTTAGCATGATGCTATTTGTTAGAACCATAAATTCTTGGACTGCACCCCAGACCTACTGAAACAGAAACTCGGGGGGTGGCACTCAGTGATTTGCTGCAACCAGACTACCAGGTGGCTCTAATGCCCACTGAAGCCTGAGGCCCACTAGCTTAGAAGAGAATGAAGACACAAAAGGAAAAAAGTACAAGATATTTATATGAAATGGGGTGGGACACAGAAAGAACGCTCAGGTAGAAAAGAGCATGAGGAAATGTAGTAGAAATAAGAGGAAAGTTAGGTTTTAAAACCAGGAAACTGAAGATATCGAGTGCCAGCCCAGGATGCCCAAACTTTGAACTGGGAATTGTGAAAGAACACCAAAAGGCTGGCATACTTGAAAGTTTGGGAGCAGGAAGTGAGATCCTTAGAAGGGTGCATTAGGAAGAGCTGGGAAGCCTTGATGGAAAGCTATCAGGAAGGCTACTCTAGGGCAAGATAATGAAATGGGGACAAAGGAGGGGTTTACAAGGTCTCAAGATTGGAAATTTCAGTAAGGCTTGGCAGCAGAGACATCTTGCCGACACCGTTTATAGAAAAGCAATGAGAAAGGTACGTTTGGGAGAAGACCAGCCAATGTTGGTTTTGGTGTTTGGGATACCAACAGAGCATCCAAGGAAAACGTCTACCAGGTGACCAAAACAGTGAAAAAGAAAAGGGCACAGAGCCAGAGAAAGAGATTAGAAATGATGCGGGCATGTGAAAATGATGGTCTGAAGCCACAAAGTTAAGTGATATTTGTGGGGCAAATGAAAAGAAAAAAAAAAGAATAGAATTTCATAGTGAATTTCTTTCTTACATTTACTAACTTATCACCAAATAGCAGAACCACCCAAGTCCCCAAGTGGGAAATCTGGAATTGAGATCAGCCTGTAGATACAGAGAGTGAGAGAAGTGGGGTAATTTAAACACAACAGCTCTGCTTGAAAACAGCCCTAATTGTATTTTAGGTTGCCCTAGAATGAAGAATTGAAGGTGAGGATTAGCAATTATATTTGTTTCAAAGGAATCCCTGGTTCTAGTAGTTACACAGAATTATCTTATCAGTAAGAATGAAAGTGTTATGAATGGGGAACCTGATGAACAGCAGGAAACAAGCATTAGATTCACTTTTATTCTATTACAGAAACTTTCCCTTTCACCCCGGCAACAAAGAGTTTTTTCCTTGGAAACTCCCAGAGCTCCTAAGATCATGGGGTGGTGGGGGTCCGCCATGTCAGCCCCCTGCCCTCTGGCTCCCCTGGCTGACATCGCCTGCAGAAGTCCTGCCAAGAGCAAGGAAGGGAGGCAGGGCAGTTCAGTAACGGTACCACCTCTGTCACTTTAAGTCACTAACAGGTTGTGGCCCAGAAACAGACGCAGAAGTACAGCTGACCCTTGAACAGCGCAGGGGTTTAGGGGTGACAACCTTCCTTGCAGTTGAAAATCCACACACAACTTATAGTTTGTTCTCTGTATCCACTGTTGCCTGTATTCTCCCCATCTGTCTATCACGCCAGCCATTCAACCTACCATGGATCGTGTAGGACTGTAATATTTACTATTAAAAAAAAAACAACAACAGCGAACCCACATATAGGTGAACCGGCATAATTCAAAGGTCAACTGTGTAGTCAACTGATTTTTAACAAAGAGGCAGAGGGAGTACAACGGAGAAAAAGCAGCCTTTTGACAAATGGTGCTGGATGCGTGCTAAGTCACTTCACTCGTGTCCAACTCCTTACGACCCTATGGACGGTAGCCCACCAGGCTCCTCTGTCCATGGAATTCTCCAGGCAAGAAAACTGGAGTGGGCTACCATAACCTCCTCCAGGGGATCTTCCTGACTCAGGGATCAAACCCGCGTCTCTTAGGTCTCCAGCACTGTCAGATGAGTTCTTTACCCCTAGCGCCACCTGGGAAGATCCACACGCCAAAAAAAAGTCTAGACTCAGACTTTCATGCTTCAGAGAAATTAACCCAGAATGGATTATAGACCTAACTGTCAAACGCAAAACTCCTGGAAGATACCATTGGAGAAAATCTAAATGACTTTGGGTATGAGAATGACTATTTAGAGACAATACCAAAAGCATAATCCATGGAAGACATAATCGATAATAATTCATTAAAATTGAAAACTTCTACCCTGCAAGCTACACAGTCAAGAAAATGAGAAGAGAAGCCACAGACTGGAGAAAAGACTTCTGGAAAACACATCTGGTAGGGGACTATGATGCAAAGGTTGGACAGCAAGTGGTCTCCCTATTTGTCAGGGCCTCCTGGCCATGCTATGTTCACCAGTATTCATTTAGCTTTCAGCTCATCTTTTCTCCCCATCACAACCTTCTGGACTTTGTTCTTCGTCAGATCCTTTCACTGCTGGTACCTACATATTTTCCCACAATAATAAACATTTCCAGCTAAGGGAAGGAACTGGGAAAATAGATATGATAAGGAAGAAATCTGCTGTTTTGGTATGATAAGAACTTCGTTAAATCTACTGAGGGATGCCACACCATGGGGTCACAGAACCGCGATGAAACAAACAAGAGTGGAGCGGTATCAAGCAGCAGCTATCTGGAGTATAACCTCAATCAAGGCCATCTCGCTCACGTACAGTAAGGCTGTTGCGAATTCCCGCATCCCCGCGGACCAGTGGGAATCAGCGCTTGTTTATACAAGGGTTCTAAAATGGGCAGGCCCAGGGGGTGCGTGAGCAGGCACTGCTTACAATATGACAGATGCTCTCGTTGTTTTTTCTTCCTCTCCCCAGCAATGACTTTCAGGGACACTACCCTCCATTTCTTCTCTGCGTGAGATGTGTGTACATTTCTGTGCCTAGAAGAAAGTCCCCTTTGCTGAGCCAAACACTTACTGGGCACACTTTGACCTGGACATTAAAAACTAGGAGATCAACAAATACCCTTCAAGTTAAAGGTTGCGTTTTCCTGCCAGTGTGTGGGTGGCACTGTTCACTCTAGCTTTGAAGAGCTATTTTCTCTCTCTTTTAAAAGACTAAGGGCTCTTAATATACTATATAGGGAGTATATGGATAGTTTTAAAGGATCCGTCAGCCTCCTGATTTTTAAAAGAAATGAAATCAAGCGTATGTGTACAGCCTTCATCAAATTCTCCAAAGAGTCTGTGATCCAAAAATAGCTTTAAGTAGCACTATATTTGGTTCTATAGGGAAATCCAGAAGCACTCTTCCATCTTAAAAGTCAAACCCTAAAGTCACACCGACAATAAAGCTATAGCCTTAAAAACAGAAACTCTGTCCTTTTGTATCCAGACAATTTTACGCATTGTATTATGCTTCACCAACTACTTTAAAGGATCAATATTTGAAACCCTTTAATAATTCAGTTATATACCTCCTGTGGAAGGCATACCTCACTTAATACTTTTATATAAACGTCCTTTAATCTACACAAAAAGCTGTGAAGTAGCTTTCATGTTTTAAAAGCATGAAAACAGACTTACAAAGCTAATTTTTTTCTGAAGGTCATTGTACTAGGAAGCTGGGGGTTGAACCCAGGTCTTCTGATGCCAAAATCTGTGGTAACATTCTGTAAACTACTAGTTTAAATAAATATCAACTGGACTATAGAGACAGAAGGTTGGCTAGTGGTTGCCTAGAGCTGGGAGGCATGAGAGATGAGGTAAGAATGGCGTGGGGCTTAGGAGCAGGAGGGAAGTGACTGCTAATGGATATTGGTCTTCATTCAGGGGCTTGATGAAAAAGTTCTAAAATTAGAGTGTGGTGATGGCTGCACAACTCTGAACACACTGAAAACCCCTGAGTTGTATACTTTTTAGATGGATGAACTGTAGAGCATGTGAATTATATCTCAAAAAAGCTGTTACCACATCAGATGAACACTTAAGGAGAGTACCAATTTTCAGTATTTCGTCATCTTTAAGATCAAGATGAATACAACTCAGAACTTATGACTTAGGTGTTTTCATTTCCCCAAGTATTTACAATTCATTTCACATTAGGAAGGTCAGTAGTAGCTAGAAGAGCAAAGTTGACTTACTATTCCTGGATTAACTCCAGCTTGGCTAGAATCTGGCTGAAGATCTCTTGAGTTTCCTCTACCTCTCCTCCTGCAGGGTAGGGACTGAACTTACTTATCTGTACTCTGACTTAAAGAGACATAAAAATGGAGACAAAAACCTAATACTCAGAAAAGTTTAATCACTAAATTATTACTGGTCATTAGGGCTACGGAAATTGCAAGTTATGCTAATGTCACGAGAAGTACTCATAAACATACCAAGTCAAGCTTATCTTTAAAACCCCAGTTTCATTCCTCCACTTCCCTTTTCAGAAATGCTCAATGTTTCCTTGTTATTTATCTTATTAAATTCCAAATGCTCCGACTGGCACCCAACCCCTCCTCATCTTCCATCTATTATAAAAGCCTCAAGTCGGGCGCCCTCCTCACTGTTTCACACTCAATTCCATCTCCAAGTTAGGGGGGATTCTCCAGCAATCCCTTCCCTTCTTCTCCCTTGGCTCAGCTGGTAAAGAATCCACCTGCAATGCGGGAAACCTGGGTTCAATCCCTGGGTGGGGATGATCCCCTGGAGAAAGGAAAGGCTACCCACTCCAGTATTCTGGCCTGGAGAATTCCATGGACTGTATAGTCTGTGGGGTTGCAAAGAGTTGGACACGACTGAGCGACTCACTTTCACTGCCTTCAAAATCCTGTATCTTTTAGGCCCACCTCAAGTCTCACATCCTTCTTGACCATTCAGCCTTGACTCTCTTCTTTCACATTACATCCCATCTAGTCACCACTGAACCTTGTACCAAGTACAGTAAGCATGCTTCCATCATCATTCTTTGGGGAGGAGACCCCACGTGACAAGCACATAGATCAGAACTGTGTATAAAGAAGATAACTTAGTCGTTAAACTACCATGAGTAGACTTACTTCCCAACTCCAATAAGTCATGCAAAACAGTCACGAAATAAACCAGTTCGTTCACTAGCAACCCATGAAATAATCTGGAAATTATCTTTATAGGTGAGATTTAAGACAATATATGATTTAAGAGTTTTCTAGTGAGGTGCTTAATTAATATGTATCACTTAGTTTAGTACACAGAAGAATAAAAAATTTCACATGATTTATGGAAATGATTCAGACATGGATATTTGATTGATATGGACTTCAGTTCAATTCAATTCAGTCGCTCAGTCATGTTTGACACTTTGCAACCCTATGGCCTGCAGCATGCCAGGCTTTCCTGTCCATCACCAACTCCCGGAGCTTACTCAAACTCATGTCCATCAAGTCTGTGATGCCATCCAATCATCTCATCCTCTGTAGTCCCCTTCTCCTCCTGCCTTCAATCTTTCCCACCATCAGGGTCTTTTCTAATGAGTCAGTTCTTCACATCATGTAGCCAAAGAATTGGAGTTTCAGCTTCCACATCAATCCTTCCAATGAATATTCAGGACTGATCTCCTTTAGGATGGACTGGTTGGATCTTCTTGCAGTCCAAGGGACTCTCAAGAGTCTTCTCCAACACCACAGTTCAAAACCATCAATTCTTCAGCGCTCAGCTTTCTTTATAGTCCAACTCTCACATCCATACATGACTACTGGAAAAACCACAGCCTTGACTAGATAGACCTTTGTGGGCAAAGTAAAGTCTCTGCTTTTCCAACCAGTCCATTCTGAAGGAGATCAGCCCTGGAATTTCTTTGGAAGGAATGATGCTAAAGCTGAAACTCCCGTACTCTGGCCACCTCATGCGAAGAGTTGACTCCTTGGAAAAGACTCTGATGCTGGGAGGGATTGGGGGCAGGAGAAGAAGGGGAAGACAGAGGATGAGATGGCTGAATGGCATCACTGACTCAATGGACGTGAATCTGAGTGAACTCTGGAAGTTGGTGATGGACAGGGAGGCCTGGCATGCTGTGATTCATGGGGTCGCAAAGAGTCGGACACGACTGAGCGACTGAACTGAACTGAACTGATATGGACTTACTCCATTTAAAAATCACATTCATTCTTCCATTCAATAAATATTTCATAGCACCCACTAGGTGTCAGGAATTTAGTCATCAGAATTCAAACCCTATTTTAAAAGGTAACATTCAGAAATACGTTGTCATTGGGTTCACTTTGAAAAGATTTCCTCCATACACGTCAAGGTATCAATTGAAGACAACAACCAACACAGGCGCCTAAACAGGCAACATCCTTATCAATGAAGGTCTTTCAGCTTCTTGCCATGAAGCCACCATTGGCTATATCTTTTGTTCCTAGTTACCAAAGCCTTGAGCCTGAATCATAAATCCTCTTCTTTTCCAAGAATCAAGACAAATCCAGCTATTTTCCTCTTTCCCCATCTCCACCCACCAGAAAAGCAGCATGTCTGAGCCCTAGCAAAACATTTCTAAATGACACACAGCTCTACCCTACACTTAGAATCTCCTCAACCGCCAAGAACAGAATGGATCCTTCTCAGATGGGTTTCATGCAATTAGAACTGCTAACTACTCATGCGTACCAATTATGGGCTTTATTTACAAAGTACACTGAGTGTAGACACGGTTCAGACACGCCCTGACATTTATCCTCAGGATCAGTTTAACATACTTACCTTCCTCTTGCACTTGTGTATCTTTTTTAAAAAAACATCCCCCCCCCCCCCGGCCCCCGCCAGCCAAAAAAAAAATCCAGCCTGGCATTCTAGGACTTTCCTACTATACAACAGAGGTATTGTGTTCTTAGGCTTGGGGCAGGTATCAAAGAGATAGAAATACTGTTTAGCAAGAAACACCATCCTTATATAAAGGTATGGAGTGACCACACATAGGACAAAATGTTCAACTGATCCAGTCTTAAAACTGGTTAAAAGTTAAGATCCACAGCATGAGGGCAGTAGTGTGGCCAAAGAGGAAGAATCATTTCCATGTTTAGTTTTTTCTCTTTTAAACATAATAAAATTTCTTAAACCTGGCTTATATGTAGTTAACTTCTCAAATGATCATCCCCAAAGAGGGAAATATAATGATGAAAAATTTGAACTTACATTACAAAAATAATCCAAACCATAAATTTTCCAATTCATACTCGGACTTCCAAGTATGTCACTTAATCATATTTGAACATACGTGTTTGTGTGATATTCTGAGAATTCACTGCAAACAAACTATGTTTTAACAACCAAGCTCAAGAGGAAGTTGAGAGGTCCAGCTTTCACTAAAAGTTTAACAATTTATTACAGCTCAAGCTGGAAATATACTATTCTTAGACCAAGAGAAAATTTATACTAACTCGAACCTTCTCTACAGCAGGCAAATAAGTTAAGCCTCTGGATTTGTATGGATGCCTCAACTTGCAGGGTCAATAAAGGGAGTTTGAGAGATGAACAAAGGAAGGACATTGGTGCAGAAAATGCTATTAAATCTGAAGAGTAAGTGTTGTCAGGAGTAACTGAGAAGTAGCCACATTTTCTGAAAACTTTCAAGACTGTGAAGTATTATACACCAGAGGGAAAAAATTTTAATCTAGCTGACTTTATTAAATTCCTCCAGTGACATACATTTTGCGTTTAAATGTTTACACAGCTCCCTTAAATAAATATCAGTATTTATTAGCTGTGCACGTTTACCTGGTGGCTTCTTTCAACTACCTGAATCATTCTCATTGCTCTATAAACTATGAGTAAATGCTACAATGGAGACATAAAGAAGACCAGAAAGCTACAACACTTCACACCCAGCTCATACTCAACAGACACTGGTTAACTGATTGGACTTTGAACTAAACAAAACATTTCTAAGTTATTCAAATCTACTCGAGTGCCACAACAGATACTCTCTCTTTTTTTTTTTTTTGGCCTGATTTGTAGCTTACGGAATCTTAGTTCCTTGAACAGGGATTGAACCCAGGCCACCGCAGTGGAAGGCCCAAGTCCTAATCACTGGATTGCCAGGGAATTCCCACATCAGCTACTCTTAATGAACGCTAACTGAATCCCATGAGCGCCCCCCCCGATTCTAGCGGCCTATGAAAGGAGACAAAACAAAGTCTGTGTTAACCATCCATCCACCTACCAATCCAGGAATATGAAACCTCTCAAGTGCTAGGCACCATACTAAAGGCTGAGAATATAATGTGTGTAAATTTTTCCAACTTTTTATTTTCCTTTGCCTCAAAATCACCACAAATAGGCTGTCAACACCTCGTGCAGATGACCAGTTGCCCCAGTGCAATAGAGCTGGCCCTACCACACGTCCCCCTTCCTGCCCTCCCCCAGTTGTGAGCTAGTGACATTCAAACACACCAGTGAGTTCACCTTCCGTGCTTGTATTCCCCACCTGAACCCAGGGAAGGCACCCGACCAGGGTCCTCCCCGCCCCCACCTGCCCCGCTGAGCGTGCTCCCTGGAGCTCCTCGCACACAGTCCCCTGCGCCGCACGCTGGGCCTCCTTCTGCCAGGACCTGTGAGTGTGATAACGCCTTTAATTTCATATGCCTCTCTGGGGGGTAACCTCTGCAGCCATTTGTGATGATCCCTCAAGACCCCACAAGGAGGTCGTACACCCCCCTTTATAACACAAGGTGCAAAACTGAACAGAGCCCCGTCCCTCTGGAGCTTGGTCTAATGAGAGTCAATCAAATGCCATGAAAACAGATTGGAGAAATAAGTGTTCCCAGGGGAGGTGAGCAGAGCCACGAGAGTGTGCGTGCCTGTGTGTGTGCTGGGGGTGGGGGAGCAGTGGTCAAAGGGGACTGCTCTGAGAGCTGAAGGTGGACAGGCCTTAACTAAAGGAAGAAAGAAAAGAAAAGAGAAACAGAGAGGAAGAACGTTTCACACAGAAGTAATAGTCTCTGGGACTTCTCGGGCATCCAATACTTCAGCCACCTGATGCGAAGAACTGACTCATTGGAAAAGACCCTGAGGCTGTGAAAGATTGAGGGCAGGAGGAGAAGGGGACAACAGAGGATGAGATGGTTGGATGGCATCACCGACTCGATGGACACAAGTTTGAGCAAGCTCCGGGAGTTGGTGATGGACAAGGAAGCCTGGCGTGCTGCAGTCCACGGGGTCGCAAAGAGTCAGACATGACTGAGCAACTGAACAACAACAACCCTAGCGGTCCAGCAGTTAAAGACTGTGCTTCCACTGCAGGGGGCGGGGGGCAAGGGTTCAATTCCTGGTCGGGGAACTAAAATCCCATATGCTGCTCAGTGTGGCCAAAATGTAAAAATAATAAAAGAAAAGAGCAGTTTATGCAAAAGTCCCTGGAGCAAGGAAGTGGCCCACAGGAGAAGCTCAAATCTGCCCACGCTATTGGGTGACAGGAGAGCAGGCAACACGGGGAGATGGGGCGGAGAAGCAGGCAGAGGCCAGACGTGCAGCAGGCAGGTAAGGGTGTGTCCATACCTTGACATTAAACAAGAGGAAATAACAAAACCCCAAAAAGCTCCATGGAGCAACGATAGAAAGTGGACTGGATCCCAAATCAGATAAGTGCTTCCTAGTCCCAAGTTCGAGATCAAAAACAAGTGGATGCCAACCTCTGCCTCAGTCAGTGTGTCAAACGAAGGTACCAAGACCTATCTCCCAGCATCCGGTGAAGAATACATTAGGTAAAGCATGTGAAGTCGCTTTGTCAAGTGTTTAGAAAATCATTGGCATTATAAGATTACTGGTTATTTTAAATTAAATGTTGGAACATAAACCATGATTTGCATAAATTCTATTTTCTCCTTTTAACATCAAATTAGGAAACATGTGCCCAAAGGTGGGAGGCTTCCCAGGTGGATATAACACACTTTAAGGGTAATATTCTCATACTTGTGCTTCACTGAAAGAAATGATATTTACAAAACTTAAGACCTAATTAAAATTCAGATGTTAACCTACACTCTGACCTTTTATGGATGGATAGCCTGCTCTTCAGCTATTCATATATTTCAATACACCATATATTATATTTCAATATACTAGAATCTTAACTACCACCATGTAAACTTCCTCAGGAAAAATATCTCTGGTATTAATCCAGAACTGTATGTCATCAATCAATAATCTTATTACACAGAAAGCTTGGCGCCAAACTAGATAGAAAGCTTACCAATCCTTGTATATCATTAGACATAAGTAAGTACAAGTGGCTTTCATGGTTTGAAGGCAATATTCTAAAGTAGAGCAATAAAGCATAAAGAAAAAAATACATTTGTGGTTCTTTACGATGGATAAATGACTCTATCATATACTTCATTCTTGGTGTGTGCAGTTCTTGCTGCCAAAAAATAGCAAGCAAGAAAAAAAAAAGCAGGGTGCTCTAAAACTGATGTTGGTGTAAGGCTTGCTTATCTCTACAACTTCCCATGACCCTTATCTCTTCCTAAAAGGAAGAGATTAAAGCAATCAAATTTAGCAAGAGGAATGACTTGAGCAAGACACACACACACACACACACACACACAGTTTAGGCTATTTTCATATTATACAGTGTAACTTCTAGGTCATTTGCAGCTAAAACTGCTATAGGAATCTTCAAAAAATATGTTTTAAAAATCAAAATAATAAAACAGTATAAAATTTTATAAAAGTACATTCTAAAACAATCCATGAGTATAGCATACTTACAGATTTGTTATTAAAACTGAATGCCTGTAATTAGTATTTTCCGAAATTAATACTGGTTTTATAGGGATTGAGTCTGTTTAAAAAGTATGCCTCGTAAAACACATTTTTTTCTTACAAATATTTATCAAATGAAACTTATTTTATGTCTTTTAGCAATTTTTCCCTCAATGTAAAATAAAGGTGTTAACTTTTGTAAAATAAAGGTGTCAGATTTTTGCATCATTTTTAAAATGTGAAATTTTCATTACATATTAACTTCAAACCTAAAATTGCTTTTTTCTCTTCATCAGTCTGACTATAAAATAGCTATTCTGAAATTACTGAAATACCTACAAGATTTTTCCATTCAATACCAGAAAACTCTTATAAGCTTAATGAATTGGAGAAGCATTACCAGCTGACAAAGGCAAGAAGCTTCAAGAAGCCCCAGGAATTTCATCATTCCATCTTCCAACGTGGGATTTGGGAGGGGAGACCACTCTAGGAAAAGCTAACTAAGTACACACTGAAGGATTGTAAAGTATCCCTTCTACAGAGCAACAGAACCACAGAACAAAATAGACAGCCTTCAACACAGTATAAAAATACTTTTAATTGTATGTTAAGAGTTAGGAACAAAAACCTAAAACCTTTGTTCTTTTAGCGTTGAAAGCAGAGAAAGAGTGCCTATAAGCAAGAATATTAGAAAATGTTGTCCTAAGTAAAAGTTAGGACTTGACAATGATATTGAGTCAGAATAAATGCCTAGGTACACAAACACCAAATGTACTGAGTGAAACAATCCATTTTTTAAAAGGCAAAGTGCAAACTGATCTTAAGTCAAAAAACAGTGGCTGGATAGAACGCCTTCCTTTTAGACGCTGGATAGAATTCAAACAAATGCATGGCAACAACACCGCACCATTTACTTCCCTTTCAGTTTTGAAACCCATATGTGCCAAGATCAATAACATGGAATATAATCTAAGAACTTTAATATATCAAAACAAAAGAGGGAAAGAAGGTCTTCGAGACCTCTGGGTAGAACAGAGTCTCAAGATGGAACTCATGAGTAAAAACAAGTTAGAGTTTAATATTAGACACTAGAATCTGTATTTCATTCCTTATTTCATGTGGAGACTGAGACATCAGCTTGAACAAAGTCTGGGTGAAGTAAGGCTTTAAGCCAAGCCCAGCTGGAGAAGAACACCATCAAGTTAGGGGCAAGTCAAATACACACCAATGTTTCAAGGTTTCTGCTGAAGAATGCTGAAGTTTGTTCCTTTTCCCAAACCAGGACTCATCAAGTCCTCCAAGAAGGCAGCAAGAACTGGTCCCTCATACTGCCGATCAAGTCCCTGATTCACGGGGCACTCATCCTGCCCCCAAAGAGTGAACTCAGGCTGATCTTGTTCAAGGAAGAGGAAGGAGGAAGAGGGGAACTGATGGAAATGGAGATATCTGAGAAAACATATTCTAAGAAAAAGGAAGTGGGCACAAGAGACTCTGACACCTGAGTTCACGGTAGGGGCAGCGGTGGAATCAGAGTGGAGAGATTGAAGTCTCAGAGCAGAGGGCCTGGCAAGCTTGCTGAGCTAGTTAAGAACTTTTTCTATAACTGGTTTCTTCCTTGGTATCTCTCCCTCCATAGAGTCTCAAAATGATCTGCCTGCTCTCATAAACAAGCAGAGTCAACCACTTGAAAAGCCCATTAGAACCCAAAATGACCCATCCTGAAACTAGCTTGCACTGGTGATGAGCAGTACAAGAGCTTAAGGACAAAGCCTTGGAGCTGGATAGGTTAGGCTACTTCCTGGTTCCTTCCTGGTGACTTTGGGCAAGTGACTTAACTGCCCCGGGTCTCTCTGGTTAACTCATCTGTGACTTGGGGTGGGTAACAGTATACCCGCTTCACATGAAGGCAGGGAGGATTCCACGACTTAACAGACACAGAGCGCTTAGGACAGCTGCTTGGCACTCAAATAAGCAGTGCATAGCATTAGTTACTAGTAATTTTTTACTGATGAAGTGACTTTCCTAATGTCCTATGTAGAGATGGGTTTGAGAAGAAAAATTATTCTTATCAAGAAATAAGATAAGATTCTTATCTCTTAAGCAGATTCTCCCTTAATCCCATTTAGTGGGTGAGAGGTGAATTTCTGGGGGTTTGTAGGAACCCAGAGCAAGCATGTAGAAGGTATCTTCTATGTACCTACACCACCTGCCTGGGCGTGGGCCAAGGAATACCTCCCCCATGGGATGAGTTAATGGGCCAAAGGGCTAGAAGCAAGTTGGAGCTCCCTGGGGACAGTCACCTCCTATTGCCAGCAGCCCTGCTCAGGTGGGACTTGGCTGGCAGGAGACAAGTTTCAAGTCTTCCTCAATAGCAGCCTGTGAGTTATGTGCAACCTAGGGACCTTTCCAGACCGATGATCACAGAGATGGTGGGTAGGAACCAGGAGCTGATGATACTGCTGCTGCTGCTAAGTCGCTTCAGTCGTGTCCGACTCTGTGCGACCACATAGACGGCAGCCCACCAGGCTCCCCCGTCCCTGGGATTCTCCAGGCAAGAACACTGGAGTGGGTTGCCATTTTCTTCTCCAGTGCATGAAAGTGAAAAGTGAAAGTGAAGTCGTTCAGTCGTGTCCAACTCTTAGCAACCCCATGGACTGCAGCCTACCAGGCTCCTCTGTCCATGGGATATTCCAGGCAAGAGTACTGAAGGGGGGTGCCATTGCTTTCTCCAGCTGACAATACTAGGACTAGAAAAATGATCAGGTTACTCATCAACAAGAAGCAATTTGACTCCTGCAACTCCAGAAGCAGGACCCACACAAAAGGTTCCTGGGACCTCCAAATACTGATGAGGAATAGTTAGAAAAGGACAATGGATCGTTATAATTCAGTTCAATTCAGTTTAGTTCAGTCGCTCAGTTGTGTCTGACTCTTTTCGACTCCATGGACTGCAGCTTGCCAGGCTTCCCTATCCATCACCAACTCCCGGAGCTTACTCAAATTCATGTCCATAAAGTCGGTGATGCCATCCAATCATCTCATCCTCTGTCGTCTCCTTCCCTTTCCGCCTTCAGTCTTTCCCAGCATCAGGGTCTTTTCAAATGAATCAGTTCTTTGCATCAGGTGGCCAAAGTATTGGAGTTTCAGCTTCAGCATCAGTTCTTCCAATGACCATTCAGGACTGATTTCCTTTAGGATGGACTGGTTGGATCTCCTTGGAGTCCAAGGGACTCTCAAGAGTCTTCTCCAACACCACAGTTCAAAAGCATCAATTCTTCAGCACTCAGCTTTCTTTATAGTCCAGTTCTTATATCCATACACGACTACTGGAATTGTTATGATTGGCTAGTTTAAATAAGAATCCTTGTAATATACTTCAGTGGAGCACTTTAGTTTTTAATGAGACATGCCTGGAGAACGGAGGTCAGGGGTCTTGTTTGGGGCTAAGTTACTTCTCCAGGGTTCTAGGGGTCTGTTTGTTGGTTGGCAATCGGCCCAAGTGCTACACGTGGACAATGTCGGGGGGGGCATCAAAACTCCCTCCTCACTGTACAGCTTACACAAGTGTGCCAATAATGATAGTATCAATGGCCATTAAGCTTTCTTCTTCAGTAGAATTTTTCTCTCTCTGGGAATGACTGTTAGCATTCTCCATCAACTGCTTGAACTGAATTATCGCTAGATTCAATCAAAAATCCTGCACTAAGACTGGGGCAACTATCCCATCTTCCACTTTGATTTTAATTCTTACATTTTACATTATACATACTTGTAAATATGAGATCACTGACAAGCGCTGGGGGTTCAAATTTTCATGTGAGCCAAGAGGTCCTAGCCTATCTAAGCTGCCCATATTTGGAGGGACTATACACTACTACAGAAACCCCAGAGGCCCAAGTGTAAAATTTCACACCAAAATGCAAGAGAGAAGTCTCAAAAGGGAGCTGGATTTCAAAACCAATGAATCAGAAAAGTTCTTCTAACTCTATTCTTTGAGCTAAAAGACTAGGACAGTTAATCACTACAACAGTTTTTAGGCTCTGGTTCAACCTAAAAAAATAAGTTTTGTTTTAAACAATGCTCATTAAATTTAAAACTATAAAATTCAATAATTTTTTGAATACTTACTTGAGTAATATTCAGTACTTATCGAGTTTCTATAGTAAGGCATTTCAGGGTATGCAAACATACAGAAGTTATCACTATAGCCTTCAGAAGAAAAACTGATTTAAGGTCTTTTAAAACCATGTTGTCCCCGAAGACACACCAACTAAGGAGAAACAAAGGGCCAATTAATAAACATTCCCTGAATTACTGGTTCCAGCGGGCCTACTTGTGAAGACAACTGGTTCTATCTACAAGCTGTATTAACGCTTCCTAGAGTTACTGTTATTAGGGTTGAACCCCCCTTTCCCAACATCTCATAAGCCACTCATTTCTAAAAAGGCTGCTCAGTTCACAGCAGTTGCTGGACAGCTCTCAAATAGACTTCAGCTCCATTTTCTGAGTTAGATAAGACTAACAGATAAGACTTTTGTTATTCGGGTATCCCACATTGGCAGGAGACCCTCAAGCCTCCCAGCTGTTTAGGGGGACTGTGATTCAAGAGCAGGAAACATATGTAAACATTGCGGGGGCGGGGGGGGGGGGCGGGATTTGTTTGCTTTTTCCTCATATCAAGATCTCCTCCTGGGAGGAAAATGAATGAAAAGGAGAAAAATAGAAGAACATTTGAGAAACACTGCTATGCCAACTGTTTTCATACAACACTCTTCCCTAAGTTTACCTGAAGAACTAAGGATCTCAATTTCAGTTTAAGAGTGTTCTTTCAACACTCCATTTTTAGATGCCTACACTCAGACTACCCAAGAAATGCTTCTGACAGATAGAGATAAAAGGTACACAGACACATTTGAGTTCAATTTGCTAGAACAGTGATAAGAAGAAATTTCACCCAACACATAATATGCTGCAAAAACACATGACATGATGTCTACTCTATGCGCACACTCTTGTCTAGGAGGCTCTAAAGTTGGGGATCAGAGCTTTTCTGTTGCTGTGGTCCTACTCACCACCAAAATCAACATCAAGAGGAGTGAAGCGCATGCCCTCAAAGCTGCAAATTCCCTGTTTTGCGTTCACTGCAAAGCAGATTCTCACCCATTAAAACTGACAGTTTAAACAGAGGGCTCAGAACAGCAATTTCATTGGTCCATTTCAGGTCATGGTTACTTCCAGCAGTTCCTCACCTTTCATGAATATTCTTGTCACTTCAAGAAGAAAAAAAAGGAAGCATTGAGATGATGGGGTAAAATATAGGCTAAGAACAGAGAAAGGATGGCAGCTCGCTCCCTGCAGGGAAGATTGCCTGAAGGCGAGTAGAATCCTTCTATCAAGATGGATCACACTGCAGTCTGCAGCAAAAAGCATCTGTGATCCTTAGAACTTTCTTCCTCCTTGACCTTTCATGTCTGGGGAAAGATAAAGCGTGGGCATCTCAACTACCTTTATTATTATTGTTGCTGCTATTGTAACAAACATCTATGAAACCTGTCTAAAACTTTGCATAAAAAGCCAAACCAGGAACCACCCAAGTCAGGTCAGCCATCAAGACAAAGTATCCTTTAAATTCAGACCCCATAGTTTTACATAAGAGCCACTTCGATATCCTATATCAGCAGGGGGAGAAAAAAATCCTCTATCTAGGTACACCCTGATACCATTTATTGCCATGTGCAAATTTTATGGAGAGTCCAGACTAACCTCACGATTAAATACTGTGATACAGCGAATGAAGGCAAACCCTAACAACTGCCGGCAGCTTCTTCCCTAAATAATGGTGGAAAGCGTTGCTGGGGAGGTGGTCCCCAAGTTTATGGGTGAGCCTGAGTCATAATTAGGCCTCCTGGATCCTTATTTACCAACTGTGACTCACACTGTAAGTGTGGCTGTGGGAGACTTTTATAGGATAAGCTACTGAACCAGATTTTCATATGTACATCCGAGGTATCGGATGTGACTGGAACTTTCAACAGGGGGTTGGCCGGGGGGGCGGGGGATGGGACATCACTGCCTAAACGCCATCAACTCAAGCCTTTGAGACACAATAATAAATTGAAAATAGCCCGCGCTTTCCACTCAACTCGGATATGAGACCATTCAACCTCACACAAAAAGGTTTTGCGAATCAATAGGCCATTTAGAAATGGTCCGTTTTCATTCTAGCACAGCGGCTTTTTAAAAAATGGTCACACCCAATATAGCAGCCTGTGGTCTGCGTGGAAAGTGCTGGTTCAGAAGAGCTCTGCTTTCTGTGAGGGCTCCCATCAACAGCGGGAATTCACAGCAGGATGCACGGCTGGGCCCATTAATCAATATATGGAAATTCAAACAAAAGGCGTGTGCAAGCCCTCTTCCCAGAAGCATTTTGTAATTCCACATAAGGAATCAGAGGTGAGGGACTCTAGATGGTTAGAGGACTAACCATTCTGACAAATCTTTAATGAAACACTTGAGAAATCCATTCACACATAGTCCTGTTTCACACACCAGCCTTCTTTCTCAGCTCCAAACTTGATGGCAATAACTAATAATTCACCTCCCTTTCTTTGTACTTTTAGCTGAGACCACTGAGGAACAGAAAACTCCATCGTACGTTCTACAAAAATTGGCCCCATTTCTTTTTTCCTCCAGTTTACTATGAGGACGGCATTTCCATCACACAAAAGAAAGAGAGGGTCTTCTGTTGGGAGGTCCGTGTCTCCTCCATCACTCCATTCTCTGAACTGGAGCCCTCTGTGTTCTTTAATTGGCTGATTTTTTCACTA
The DNA here is from genome assembly GCF_032405125.1 of Capricornis sumatraensis. Classification (NCBI taxonomy): domain Eukaryota; kingdom Metazoa; phylum Chordata; class Mammalia; order Artiodactyla; family Bovidae; genus Capricornis; species Capricornis sumatraensis. The sequence continues at coordinate 86,500,615 of NC_091079.1, forward strand.
ACAGGAATTTGTTTCATATTTTTAAAACAGAGAAGAGAGAGACAGCAGGCCAGCCAATCAGTCAAGTACTAAATTGCTGTGCTATGCTGTGCAAGCTAAGTCGTTTCAGTTGTGGCTAACTCTTTGCAACCCTATGAACAGTAGCCCGCCAGGCTCCTCTATCCATGGAACTCCCCAGGCAAGAATACTGGAGTGGCTTGCCATGCCCTCCCCCAGGGGATCTTCCTGATGCAGGCAGGGATCAAAGCCGTGTCTCTAACATCTCTTGCTTTGGCAGCAGGTTCTTTACCACCAGTGCCACCTGGGAAGCCCAAGGACTAAACTCATGTCATTGCGTGTGTCACTCAGTCGTGTTCAACTCTTTGTGACCCCGTGGACTGTAGCCTGCCAGGCTCCTCTGTCCATAGGATTCTCCAGGCGAGAATACTGGAGTAGGCTGCCATTTCCTTCTACTAAATTAGCTTGCCCTAAATGAATCTACGGTCATGGCATCTGGTCCCATCACTTCATGGGAAATAGATGGAGAAACAGTGGAAACAGTGTCAGACTTTATTTTTGGGGGGCTCCAAAATCACTGCAGATGGTGAATGCAGTCATGAAATTAAAAGATGCTTACTCCTTGGAAGGAAAGTGATGACCAACCTAGATAGTATATTCAAAAGCAGAGACATTACTTTGCCAGCAAAGGTCTGTCTAGTCAAGGCTATGGTTTTTCCAGTAGTCATATATGGATGTGAGAGTTGGACTATAAAGAAAGCTGAGCGCTGAAGAGTTGATGCTTTTGAATTGTGGTGTTGGAGAAGACTCTTGAGAGTCCCTTGGACTGCACGGAGATCCAACCAGTCCATCCTAAAGGAAATCAGTCCTGGGTGTTCATTGGAAGGACTGATGCTGAAGGTGAAACTCCAGTTCTTTGGCCACCTCATGTGAAGAGTTGACTCATTGGAAAAGAGTCTGATGCTGGGAGGGATTGGGGGCAGGAGGAGAAGGGGTCGACAGAGGATGAGATGGTTGGATGGCATCACCAACTCAATGGACATGAGTAAACTCTGGGAGTTGGTGATGGACAGGGAGGCCTGGCGTGCTGCGATTCATGGGGTCGCAAAGAGTCAGACATGACTGAGCAACTGAACTGAACTGAAATGCTAGTAAGGGCTCCTCTGAGAACATAAGAAAGAGTGTGGACCCTCACCACACCCTGAAACTGGTCTGTCCACAAAAAATTCTACAGTTTCTGGCAGCTGATTTGTGAAATCCTTAGGTTCCATCCAGGATCCATGGACTCCTAGTCAAAGTGGACCACTCTCTGACCTTAGGCTATTTTGGACTCTGTGAGGGACCACTGTTGGGCCCTTCAAGGGGTGGATGTAAAGGCTTTCCTTTCTAAAAAATGTGATAGATCATGGAAGTGGAAAGTTCCTCTGCAATTTCTGAGCAGTCTGCTGCTGCTGAGTCACTTCAGTCGTGTCCGACTCTGTGCGACCACATAGATGGCAGCCCACCAGGCTCCCCCGTCCCTGGGATTTTCCAGGCAAGAACACTGGAATGGGTTGCCACTTCCTTCTCCAATCCATGAAAGTGGAAAGTGAAAGTGAAGTCGCTCAGTCGTGTCCGACTCTTAGCGACCCCATGGACTGCAGCCTACCAGGGTCCTCCGTCCATGGGATTTTCCAGGCAAGAGTACTGGAGTGTGATGCCATTGCCTTCTCTGTCTGAGCGGTCTACAGAAGGGCAAACTCCTTCTTCAGCTAATACTTTCTTTGCAGGCTGCCGTTTAATTGCTGATCTTCCCCTCTCCCTGTCCCCTCACAGCTTGTACCACCTCACCAGGATAACTCAGCAGCCCCAGAACCACTCCTCCAGCCAGAGCTCTGGTCTCCCCACCTTAAGTCACAAAACCCCATCCAAAAAGGGAAGGGATGACAAATGTCATCAGGGTATCCTGTTTACTCCACAAAGCAGGGGGTCCCAGCACTCTGGGGAGCTCATGGTCAGCAGGATGTTTGTCAGAAATGCAGATGCCCAGGCCACACCCCAAACCTCAGAACACGCTGAACTGACCGAATTTCAGAGTAAGGTGCAGGAATGTGCGTGCTTACAGAGCTTGTGGACATTTCTTATGCACCCACAGTTTGGGAGCCATTGTTCACAAATCATCTTTCACTGAAGCCTGGGTGAGATTCTCCTTGCCTGCCTCCTTCCTAATATTTATGTGTTCATTCTCACCTAAGACTTTGTTCTGTTTCTTATCTCTACATGAAAATATTCTCCACCTACTTAAATGTTACCTATTTCAAGAGGTCTACCTCAAAGCCCTTCCTTCCCCAACATGGACTGTTCTATTCTGATCTCTCTCAAGCCTGCACTACTTTATGGGCCTGTTTAATTAAATGGCACAGGGGTGTTTGAGACGCTGCTGGGAGGAGGGGGAGGGGCCGAGCTGAGGTCTTTTCCAGAAGCTCCGTGAGCCTCTCTCAAGTGAATTTTTCTCTAACTTCACACATCTGAACTACCTATTTCTTAAAATGGGCTTCCCTGGTGGCTCAGACAGTAAAGAATCTGCCTGCAATGTGGGAGACCTGGGTTTCATCCCTGGGTCAGGAAGATCCCCTGAAGGAGGAAATGGCAACCCACTCCAGGATTCTTGCCCGGAGAATCCCATGGATGGAGGAGCCTGGCGGGCTACGGTGCATGGGGTCACAAAGAGTCGGACACAACTGAGTGACTAACACTTAGTCCTTAAGATACTAGTGATTAGCCCAGTCCTGGTTCTACAGAATTGGAAGAACATGGAATGAATGTAAATATGTAAACATTAAAAGAAAGAACTCTCAAAACCACCAAAATCTTGTCTGTTGAGTCTCTACTTTCCGAAACGCCTCCAAAATATTTCTGAAACAGAGCCCAGGCAGAGAAGAGTTAAAGTCTTTAAACCTGCTCTCTCAGCTAATGCAATGGATGCCAGCTACCAGAGCAAAGCCAGTCAGGTGGAGACAGCTGCGCTAGGGCTTAGCCTAACAGGATATACCGACAGTGCGAAGAGCCAGCTCATGGAGCTTCTGGAAAAGACCTCAACTCGGCCCCTCCCCCTCCTCCCAGCAGCGTCTCAAACACCCCTGTGCCATTTAATTAAACAGGCCCATAAAAAGTAGTGCAGGCTTAAAACTCCACATGATAACCTATTGCATAAAGATATACAATTACTTTTTTAAGTTATGCACAACTCGGGTGATAATTATACCAATAATAAACTGCCCTAGAATACGCATGTGTTTCAAAAAGCTTCAATCCTCAAATCTTATGAGTAGGCATGTGTGCAAGCATGCGAAGTCATTTGAGTTGTGTCTGACTCTCTGTGACCCCATGGACTGTAGCCCGCCAGGCTCCTCTGTCCACGGGATACTCCAGGCAACAATACAGGAGTGGGTTGCCATGGCCTGCTCCAGGGGATCTTCCTGACCCAGGGATCGAACCTGTGTATCCTGCATTGCAGGCGGATTCTTTACCGCTGAGGCACTGGGAAAGCCCATGAGTGGGCATAACCATTCCTAAATCCACTCATTTATTCAAAAAAATTAACTGCAAAGCTTCTCAGATATGTGGCACCATGCTACGGGTGGAGGGGACACCAAGATGAACGAGAAATGGTTATTACTCTTGAGGACTCAGCACAGTCTTGTAGGAAGGTATATAATAAAGACAAATAGCTAGAGCGCAAAGCAGTGTGTAGTAAGTGCTATGAGAGAAAGTCAAGGTACTAGAGGGGCTCAGGAGAGAGGCAGTGATGACCAGAATAAATAGAGAAAAAAGCAGCAGCAGTTCACCCAGTTTTTGAGGTTGGGACTGAGAGGGCAGTCAGCAAGCAGGAAGGGCAAGAGCTTAGGAACACAGAGGAAAAATCCTTATGATCGGAATGGGATGGGACGGGCAATTGAGGCAGAGCTGTTGAAAGGATAATTGAACTGATGCTCCTTGACCTCTCCTGGGTACACCCGTAAGACAGGGATGACTTTATATTCGTCAAGTCACTTTGCTGATGGGGAAACCATGTCCAATCAGTCCAAAGGCCCGCAGGTTCTTTCTTTCCTAACAATAGTGTGGCCCAACCTCAAATTAAGCCTCCAAGAAAAGAAAATTGGAGGAAAACTATGTTTGGCAATAACTAGACAGGAAGAAATGAGAAGGATCCTTCGAGCAGAGCAAAGGACACAAAGTCAGGAGACCTGGGTTCAGGTTCATTTCTTCAGCTATAACACCTTGAGTAAGTCTCACACTCCATTTTATCATATGCAAAATATAATGCAAATGATAATTTCCCCACCCAAGAAAAGTGCTATTCCAACACATGGATGTGAATGTCCTTTGTAAAATTATAAAGCTTTTCAAAATGTAAGGCAATATTACTGGGTAGGTTTGGAAAAGTTTTAAAATATATTTTAAAGTATACATTGTCTCAATTAAAAAAAAAAAAAACCCTCAAATAATATGACTGTCCACAGCAAGGGGAGCTCTAGGCTCAGGCAGAAGCAGATGCCAGAGTGGAAAAATGGAAATAAACAAGATGATGCTAAAATTGTTGGGCTGCTAGAAAACCAATCCTGAAAGCATCTTACAGCTAGTCTTTCTGTTTAATAAACAAAGACACCTCCTTAACAGAAAGTCAGCTCAAATTTGTTTAAATTAAAAACTGCAACATAAAAAAGTCCTAAATGATATTCAATTAAAAAAAAACACTTATTTTCTTCAGATTACAAGATGCTCCCTTAATAATTATAAAGATATTACTATGGTCCTACCTAGTTTCCTTCATTATCATCTTGGCTTTTTTAAATAGCTAGGGTCAATCAATAATGAATATCCACTATACAATTATCTAAGTTAAATACATACTCACAGAAAAAACAGAATTTTAAGAGACAACAAGAAACAAATGCAAGACACATACACACATCTGTACCTTATACTGAACTCTTTTGCCATTAGCCATAAAAATGTTTGAAGCCCTAAGTAAACATATTAACCTGTTAACCTGCACTAAAGGATTCTATAATGTGACTAATTAAAATAAATCCTCCTTTGATCCCATACAGCCCTCAAGACTTTCAAATTCTAACATATTAGACTAGCATATGCTTTATAATTTAACTAGCATGCTTATAATTTAAGAGTCAAATACTTTTTTCCATCCAAAGAACCCCTAACATGCCAGACTCTGCAGCTATTTCTCAAATTCCTCACCTCCTGAATATCTAGCAACTTCAAGTTGCCTTCCTCTGCTCCCCATTTTTCCTTAATAACTGATTTTCTCCACAAGTTTCTCCTTTTAACCACAGTAGCAATAAAATTTATCGTTCAACCAGGGCACTTTGGAGAGGGAAAGAGGGGAGCTATTAATAATTAAGCCAGAAAATCAGGTATGAAAACCCAGGACATATGCTAAGCCCACGTGTGTGCTAAGCCGCTTCCATGGTGTCCAACTCTGCGACCCTATGGGACCATTGGAAAACCTGACAGCTTGTTGGTCTCTGGTAGAAACGGAAGAAAGACTATCCTTCACTGTTAAAGAGGCATTAGTAACCTTCAATTAAATAGGCATCAACAATGTCAGCTTCCAACTTCAGAGGCTCATCCTCATCCAAAACATTCATTAAGTGCATTTTACTGTGCTGGGTGCTGCCCAGGTCAGAGGGCCACAGAGCCCATGTCCTCCCTGAATGGACAGTCCAAAGGAGGAAAATGATATGGGCTGTAAAATTGGAGATCCTCACACACCAAACAGGTGATTCAAAAACGGAGGCCAAGGAGGAAGGGCAGAGCTGGATTTCGGAATGGAGCAGAAAGCAAACCAGTTAAAGGAGAAAACTGGTTCAAGGGATCCTGAAGGCATGGGCTCTGGGGACACAGCGACAAGCTACACCATGTGTTGGGAGGCGAAGCCAGGCAGAAATGGGCATCACAGAGAAGCAGGTGAGATCCTTTTTCAGGGCTCGGTGCAGGTTCACCTGAGTTTAGGGCCAAAGCATCCTTTACCAAGATGTAAGTGCACCCCCAGTCCAGCAGCCATCATACCCTCACCTCCCACTGACCTGCAAAGCTCCCCTAAACCTGGGGACACTTGTGTCAGCCACTGGAGTATAATGGGCACCCAAAAACCAGATAAATAAATATCTTTAAAAATCATAGGAAAATATGCAGAACATAAAATATATCACGTTAGCCATTCTCAGCTGTACAGTTCAGGAGTGTTTACATTCACTATGTTTTACACCCATCACTACCATCCACTCTCTTCATCTTGCAAAACTGAAACTCTGTACCCATTACACAAATCCCCATTTCTCCTGCCCTCAGTCGCTGGGCCACCACCCTTCTACCTTCTTTCTGTGTCCAGAAATCTGGCCACTCTAGGTGCCTCACATAAATGAAAGTGGAATCGTACAACATTTAACACTTGTCTTTCGCGACTGGCTTATTTCACCCAGCATAATCTCGTCAAAGTTCATCCATGGAGCAGGTCTCAGAATTTCCTCTATTTAAAACTGAGTAATAACCCATTGTACATATGTGCTTTTTTTTTTTAAATAATAAATACCTTTTGAATCAAAGAACCTCAGAGACTGGAACACAGTCTCCTCAAGTGTGAGTTTTAAGTCTCTTTCTTAAGGGCTTCCCTGGAGGCTCAGCTGGTAAAGAATCTGCTTGCAATGTGGGAGACCTGGTTCAACCCCTGGGTTGGGAAGATCCCCCAGAGAAGGGAAAGGCTACCCACTCCAGTATTCTGCTGGAGAATTCCATGGACTATATATAGCCCATGGGGTCACAAAGAGTTGGACATGACTGAGCAACTTTCACTTTCACTTTTCAGAGAAACAGAGATGAACTTGCAATTTAAAAAAAAAAAAGTAAGAAAATGCTTCCCAAGGCTCTCTTCTATGCCCTACCACTCAAGGAGAGTACGGGACTTAATAACTCACTGGGCCTGTGTGAACTGAAATTTTCCTGGTAAAACGCCTTGCCTTTATCAGTTTATATTTTAAAGCTTCTGTTTCAGGGCAGGAGGAAAACCTATTTTCACAAAGGCCAGGAGGGTAGCCTCTTCATCTGCAAAGAGAAAGCCACTACAGAATGAATAAGCAATTGATAAAGCCTTTCAGATCCTGACTTCCACAAACCACCGAAGTTTAAATAAAGCTGTGTGTGTGTGTCTGGGTGGGGGCGGTGTTCTGGGCAGCCACTGTCTCCACAAGGGTGACCTCCAAGGCAGGCAGCGGCACCGGGGACCTGCCAAGAGCAGCGGACTTCTGAGTCATCGAGGCACTCACCGCCGCACCTGGAGGGGCTTCCCGTCTCTTTCCTCCACCATCTTGAGATTCTAAACAGACATCAGACGCACGTAGATGGAGATGCTGTTCATAATGAACAGACATCAGACGAACGTAGATAAGAGGTGCTGTTCATAATGAACATACTTTTCTTCCTACTCCTTAGCACTTCCTGGAAGCCTGATCGAATTATCTTCATGAAGCTAAATATAATGACTTGTTTTAGAAGCATTTCTTCTGGAACTCTTCCTGTCAATATGGCCCTATTTTCCCAGCCATGTTAATTAGTCCGAACTGCTTCTGTCTGTTCCTCTCATATGACGTCCCAAAGCGTGCTGTGCTGCTGTGCTCAAGTCACTCAGTCGTGTCTGGAACTTTGCCACCCCGTGAACTGTAGCCCGCCAGGCTCCTCTGTCCATGGGGATTCTCCAGGCACGAATACCCGAGCGGGTTGCCATGCCCTCCTCCAGGGAATCTTCCCCACCCAGGGATAGAATCCAGGTCTTCCATGTTGCAGGCGGATTCTTTACCAGAATCTTCCCAATTCAGGGATCAAACCCAGGTCTCCCGCATTGAAGGTGGATTCTTTACCAGTTTAGTTACCAGGGATGCCCAAGAATACTGGAGTGGGTAGCCTAACCCTTCTCCAGGGGAACTTCCCGACCTAGCAATTGAACTGAGGTCTCTGGCATTGCAGGCAGATTCTTTACCAGTTGAGCTACCTGGGAAGCCCTCCCAAAGGGTAGGAAACTGTTAAAATAGACCCTGATCCAAAAAGGACACTTTAGAAAACTGGAAAATCTGAGGAGGGGAGTAACCCACAAGACTAAGAAGACCAGAAATGTTATCTAACACAAGCAAACAGGATGAATGAAAAAAATGAGAGTAGAATGCACTGGTAGTGAAAAACTCATTAAACTCATGTCTTATTGCCTTTTAATCACTAATAAGTGGTCAGGAGACTTTAAGGGGAGTAGAGGTCATTCCTCTTATCTTCCTTTGATCCCTGTGGTCTGGTGCTAGGCAAATAACTACCACACTTAACACATGTTGATTTATAGATTAATGCTTCCTTGACCATGAGCAATCATGCAAGATGAATGGTTTTCTTCCTTTCTTAACATAATTCAGTAATTTTTTAAAAACAAAAATTCAACCAGAAAGTAAGAGTCAACACATCCACACATTCTTAAGTAATTTACCATGTATGCAACTCTACAAAGCACAAAACCAAATGAGACGATCTGTAAGAAAAAAAGAAGTGCCCAAGATGTTTGAAGAAAATGCTTTAATATCATCTCATTCACACTTAGATGTGTTTCATCTTTGACAACATGGGAGATAAAAGATCCTCCTTTAATGTCACTCCTGAAAGAACTCCAACATGAAATTCTATGGCCAGTGCTGGTTATTTACAAGCAATGCCAAGCCCTGCTTTGTTTTCTTATTGAAAAGAAAAACCAACAAATGATTACAGCATAAATTTGTTCTCTTAGCCAAAACTTTGGTTTTGCTCACTTTTTTGAGACACAAACACACATAGATTAAAGGAGAACATCCTAATAATGGCCAGGCAACAAACCCCAAAGACAGCTCAATTTGCAACTGCCTCTCCTCTTATAAGATCCTCACAGGGGTAACAAAACTGATGGCAATCAGACCCCCAAAAGTCAACACCTCGGTCAGTGAACTGGCACGGCTGATGCTCCTGGGGACGGCACACATCCAGCTAGCTGTCTGCTCTAACTGTACTTAGGGCAAATGAATTTCTCCAGCAATTGCTCATTCTGAAGACTCGAATGAATTCTTAATATTTCATTCACAGCTCAGCAAAGAAGATCCTTCTGAAATATCGGAGTACCGGTGGCTACAGAAGTTGCTGCGGCAACTGCCCCTCCTTCAGGTTTCAGCAATTAAGAAACTTGGTGGCATTTCTATCAATTTTCATGCACAAGAGAATCTGAGGCAGACCATTCCATTATATAATACAATTTTAAGGAACTTGAAGCAATGGCAAAAATACCTATATTTGCTTAAGGGAAACTGAACTAACAACTTCAATCAATCCAACCTAGGCAGGAAAATTTCCCCAAAGTAACATTTATTTACAGCAAAGCTTTCTTTTTTTAAACTATCTTTCATCTAAAATATTTAATAAACATTTGTCTTTTAAAAAGGACAATTTAATTTCTGATATATTTTCATATCCATTTTGTTATTTTTGACACTATAAAGCAGATTTCCAGAAAGGGAAGCCCAATACATCACATAAGCTTTACATTCAACAGAGCCTACAGGAAACAAGAGTTTGTGTTATGGCCAGGCCTCAAGACTAAACGTTCGGAAACCAATTAGGCTTAAAGTCAGGGGTCACTTGTAAATAAAAAGATTTTAAAGACAAAGCTGACAGATATTTTTAAGTATATTAGCCCATAAGGAATAGAAGAATGAATTTTTTCCCCCTAAATTATCCTTAAAATTCATGGCTAGGTTATAGGCCCACTACAAAATACTAGGCTCATTAAAATAGCATTTGAAACCAGTACAAAATAAACAAAATATCCCAAAGCAAAAATCTTTCAGAAGAAAAGTTATTAGATTGACTTCCCTGAACACCTAAAACCACTGATTTCTAGGCAGTCTTTTTGATAACCACCTCATTACTGTCACAGAGAAAGGAGCCTTAAAGAGTACTCCACAGCAGGCATTTATTCCTTAAGTATATTGCTTCCAGAATTTATGGAGAACTTTGTGACAGCTCTGAAATATCTGGACACTGTGAGGTCCTGTAAAAACTTCAGGCTGGGGTTCTCAAGCAGTCCAAGAAGCTTCTAGAATACAGGCAAGAGTTCAGACTCCAAGGGCTTTAAAATCAGGCTTTTTCTCTTACCTTAAAAAAAAAATTGAGAACTTCCAGAACCACCAGTCTTCTCTTTTACTCTGCACCATTTCTAAATTCTCCTGGTAAGGAAGAAACACCTAACTATCACAGCACAATCTTCTCAGTCCCCTCAAATTTATCATAAAGTCATTAGAATGAACCAAGTTCCACCATTTCTCGTAACGTAGACGACTATGAAGGTACCGCTAATGTGCCAGTGTTAGCAGGCATGCTATCTGACAAAACATGGAAGATCCCTTCGTTATTTTGAGAAGACAGATCGACTGGCTGGTTGACTAGCTATTTTATTACAGCCTGCCGCTGTCAGGTTGGACTGAAGATTCTGGTGTAAAATTCCCCAATGAGGGACCTGAGGTTTGATGAGCTTTCCGAACAACAGTGCCCAGACAGGTTTCCAGTGCTCTGGCCAACGATGTACCCTTTCTCTGACTGAACAGAGGGAAAGCACACAGGAGCCATTCCTCATCGGGCTCCTGGAGGCCAGGATTTCCTCCCAACCTGGCACATCTTTGTATTTCTCAAGGTGCCCCCACTGTTGGAGCACAAGCTCCATGAAGCTGGAACTGGGCCTAGGCCACTTGCTGCTGCAGCCCTGGCACCTACAGCCCTGCAAGGCACACACAAGGCACTCAGGAAATATGATGACCACCCACACCCAGAGGATACTCAACAAGTATCACAGAGCCACCAGTGAAACCTCTACCTGGGAGCACTCAGCCAATAACCAACCTTCCCATGATTATTCTTGTCCACAGCTCTAGTTCTGTCTTTCAGGAGAGAAGTGAAAGGGAAGAAACAAAGAGAAGAAAAAGAAAAGTTGGCGTAAGCCATTCTGTTTTCGAATTTCTCACCCATAAATTAGATTCTTTGTAGGGTAAGTCCATGTCATCTGATGACTGGGTATTCCCCATGGACATTTCCTTAAGTGTTCACAGTTGATGAACACAGATCATTCCTGTTTGGGTTTTCCATTTCAACATCATGCCTTTGAGCTGCATGAAAAAGCCGTTTCTACGTTTCATAAAACTGCCTAACATAACGCTGAACTGCTAAATGACCATTTTTTTTAAATATCGTGTCAATCTCCCAAATCAAAGTGGATATGTGTCTCCTGCCCTGACATCACAGAGCTTCCTACCAACTGTCAGATTCTCCTAACCGTTGGGCATTTTCTTTTCAAGGCAGTCAAAACGCAGCCTCAGGAGGTACCTGGGAAGCCTCTCTTTTTCCTGTTGGCATTCTTAAAGCCAAAATATGCCACAGCAGTGTAACTGGTAACAGATATTCATAGGGTTGTCAAAGTCATAAATAGGAGATGCTCAGTCAAATTTGAATTTCACATAATGAATACTTTTTAGTATAAATATGTCCCACATAGGGCAAGGGGCATACTCATGTTAAACAAATTAGGTGTTTATCCGAAATTGTATTTAACTGAGCATCCTGTATTTTATCTGGCAATCCTATGGGTGAAGGGGTAGGACAGTGAGACAGCAAGAAGCACAGTGAGGCTAGCGACTATGATGAAGGGACTGACAACTTGGGTGAAAAAACTAAAGGGGTTGAAGAAACTCAGTATGATGCTTAAAAGTTGGTGGGGGAAGAAGGCAGAGGACGAGGAGCTTGAGGACCATTAGCCGAAAGTCACCACGGAAAGGCCACTGGTGAGAAACAGCCCTGGGCTACCACACAAGACTGCCCAAAGATGCAGGTAATAAAGTTAAAAAATGAAACCACAATTCTGGCAACAATGAACTCAGAAGAGACAAGGCACATTCATGGCAAACGGGCTACGTGCCAGGCACCTCACTAGCCTCTTACTCCGCATCCCTGATAGCTCGTACACCTGTAGCAGTTGGCTCCCACCTGGAGGACTACCAGAGAAGGTGAAGGCACAGCCGGGACGAGCTCAGTCACATGTGGCCAGAAGCCAAAGCCAGCTTGTCTGAATTCAAAGCTCTAGCCCTTCCCCCCACACCATCTGGAGGAGCGCATGGCTCAGAAAGTACCACGCTGAAGATACTGGTTAGCTGCAAGTCTTAGGAAAGTCAAAAGCTGGGATCTTTATCTCTCCTTCCTATTCCACAACAGTCTACAAAATAATGACCAGAATTTAATGTTAAATATGGGAGGAAATACATTTTCCCCATGTCCCAGGAGGCAAGCTTTCTTTATCTTTCTTCCAAAGAAGAAAATCCAACAAAACCCCGCCTCAAAAGGAGCCTGTTGGAGGTACCTGGCATGATTCACACTCCCTGGTGCTGCAAGAACTCAGTTAGGTGACTGCTACCTTTATAAAAGGTGTTAGTCTGAAACTGACAGTAGAATAGCTCTTACCCACATCTGAAGGCCTCACCTGCCCCTTACCCCAAGACAATCATGGTGGCAAATAATAACTGTAGCTAACATTTATTGTGGGCTCGTATGTGCCAGATGTTATTCTTGAGTCTTTGCATTTATAAAAAGTATTTAACCGGTGCCGAAAGTTAGCAGACAGGTACCATGATGTCCCCACTGTATAGAGGAGAAAAAGGAGACAGAGATTAAGACACAGCTGTAGATGGTAGGTGATGCTGGTCTAGACTTACACATCTTGAGGTAATGAGGGAACAAATCCATCTGATGTCACGATTCTAGCATGCCATAAACTGTCCTAGACTGGCACAGAGTTTGTAGTTCAGTCCTGGGACTGAAAACTAGATGCCCTGTTCCAATACCATCCTCACTCGCACACACATGGACGTATGTAAGTCTGAACTTAGCTGTGATGATACTAGAATCAGTGAGTCATACCATGGGTGGGGAAGGAGAACTCAGAAGCTACCAGAACTGAATCATAAAACTACCCCAGAGAACCACAGCTACTTAGTATTCTTAAAGGGCTTAAATGTAAGGATGGAGGTGACGGCAGTTCACTGTGATTATTAACATTTTTCATCTCCTTTTCCATCGTACTTTTATCTCTTGAATTTCAAAAGCAAGACAACTCCCAAACTTACAGTTTTTAAACACTGAGTACATTCTTGATTTGTGTAAATAAAATATTTTAAAATGGTTTTGGTGATTTTTATATATACTGTGCTGTTTCCAGTTTCGTAACTTTCATTTTACTGTTTTTTTTTAAACAACCTTTTATTCTTTGGATTGTTGAAATATATGTATGATTTACTACTCTTAAGCATGTACTTCTCTTTTATAAAATAGGGCAAAGAGATAATAAACCTTTTGGGAAAACATACCCTCTAAAAGGTCTTTATGGTCCTTAACGATCCTGAAAAAGATCATTCTATGTAAAAGAGAAGCCATTTCAGACTCGGAAATGCTCCAATTCTATCTACTATAACATCACTAATTCACTGTGTGACCTTGAACAAGCTGTTTTACCTCTCTAGGTCTCGATGTGTAAACACAGATGTCTCATTTGTAAAATGGGAGGGTTGGATTAGATCGCAGTTCCCCAACTGGCATGTGCTGGCCCAGCTGTGCCAGAAGCTGGGGGCTTCTGATGCCCCCAGGCCCTCGGGGCATCTGTACAGAGCCCACAGTGGAGGCCCCAGAACCACACCTCCAGCCAAAAGCAGCCATTTGTCTCCCTGCAGTGAGTGTATAAACCTTTTCAATGTGTTCTATGAAGTGAAAATGACTGGGAAGCACTGGATTGGATGACCTCAAGGTCCCCACTAACTCTGACATCTTGTAAGTCTGAGCTACGGCCCATGGCCGATGACTAATGATGCTATCAGCTGCAATACAGAGTATGGTGCTGTATAATCAGGAAACACTCAACATTTGTGACAATGGCTCAGACTGCAGTGGCATCTCTCGAGGAAAACAACATTGGTATAAAAATCAAATATATAATTACAACGTTCTTTACTAGCATTCCACCAGTTGGAAATTTCTATTACTGAATACCTTAGTTTATTATCTCTGTTCAGAAGGTCAAGGCACCCTGTAAGACACTAAAGTGTTATATAAAAGGAAGGAATCAATATTTAGCACAGTCTTAATACATATAGTATTATAGCATATTCTGACTTTTATGAGTCATTACTATACGCCCCAGTAGCCTCCCTATTAATCATTCTAAAATTTTGCTGAAGAATTATAATGGCACTTCTCATGACCCATGGGCCTGCCACCTCCAACATTTAGACAAAACAATCACACTTTTCAGAGAACTAAAATGTTTGGAGTCAATCAAAAATGCTCTTTTAAGAAGCCAGAGAAAATAGGGTTTAAACACCTTTAATGTCTATATTGTTTTTTCCTCAAAGTAAAGCAAAGCCAACCAGAGGCAAAACAAAAAACAAAAAAAAAGCCCACAATCTCTGGTGTGGTTTAAACTATCAGGTCGGAAAGTTCCAGGCAACTCATTATCAGAAAGATGTAAATAAGCAGGAGGGAGCTGGGAGAGGAAAAAATAATAATAATGACAAAGAACCTAGAAGGGCTGCCTTAGAGAGGACAAGTTAAAAACAGAATCTCCATTACTTAGCTGAGCGGGCACAAGGGACATCTAACTATATACACACTGGGGATCAATAAGAACAAAGAAAGAAGAATTACTCAGTAATTCCAGGGATCTCAGGGACGGGAGAAAGGGCAGAAAGCATCTGGGGAAGAAGATGACTTTTGGGGTAGGCGACCCTTGAGTAAAGAGAAGGCTTCTAACTCCCTCAACAGCAGGCCTCTGCTCAAAGGTTACTTCTCACAGCATAAACTGGCCCAAGCAAGAAACCCTGGGATGAAAATCCTCCAGGACATTTACATAAAGAGAAATGGGTCCTGGGTTTGGCATTTTATTTTTGTCAGAATCATAACACTGATAGCCACAGTGGCCCCCTGTACTCATGGAGTTTTGGAATATGACGATGGCTACAGGGAGACTTTGTTTTTAGTTGACTATTCTCATTTTAAACTTAACCCATTCTTAACACAGCAAATTTGAAAGACACGGAATATTAGAAATAAGAGAAAAAATTATCCATAAGCCCACCACCAAAAACAATCACTGATAACATTCTGATGTATTTTCCTCTGTTTATTTTTAAACACACTACTGAATAGTCAAAAGGATGAGTGGTTCATCGTGATATCTGAAATTATCTCCTTCCCCACCTAGCTTTTACCTCTTGAATCTAAAAGTAGAACAACTTGCTTCATCCAGGTTTGATGCAGTTAAGCGTGATTTTGGGTAGTATTTGCACAACCCCCTGGGAGAAAGAAGTGGCTATTCTTGGCTGCAGGTGACAGGTCTGTGGCCTCCACCACAGGCTCTGTTCAGTGGCCCCGAGGGCTCAGACACATCAAAATCTCAGCACAGCTATGCCACAGCATCCTAGCTGGGAAACTGTGAGTTAACGCAACTCTCCCATTTTACAGATGAGGATGTTAAGACCCAGAGAGCTAAAGCAGTGTACTCCAAGTCACTCTGTGACTTACAATGTGAACAGTTCAGAAACTGGAGTCTAGGCTGACTTGTCTTTTACATATAATGCCTCATTATGGTCTTCTAGAATATTAAGGGTCACAAAACCCCTGAATAAGTCATGCTTTCCCTGATGGTTTAATCTCTCTGCCCTATTTTATATGGAATAGTATATGATTAAAAGCATTAAATTGTAGGTATCTCTCTTTTGGACAACTCAAAGTCCAAAGGGCCTTTGTTATTTAAAAAGCAACTACAAAACTAAAATGAAAAACCAAGGTTATAAAACTAGAGGTTTCCACATTTAAATAATTGACATTAGTCTTTAAATAGAAATATTCCCCCAGTATATATAAAATCAAAACCACTTTAAAATATCTAGACTTTTTTAAACTACATTTCTTTCCTGAAAGGATGTCTAAGCGCATTCTAATGAGTACTGAGTACGTCATGAGAAATGCTGGGCTGGAAGAAGCACAAGCTGGAATCAAGATTGCCGGGAGAAATATCAATAACCTCAAATATGCAGATGACACCAATCTTATGGCAGAAAGTGAAGAGGAACTAAAAAGCCTCTTGATGAAAGTGAAAGAGGAGAGTGAAAAAGTTGGCTTAAAGCTCAACATTCAGAAAACAAAGATCATGGCATCTGGTCCCATCACTTCATGGCAAATAGATACGGAAACAGTGGAAACAGTGTTAGACTTTATTTCTGGGGGCTCCAAAATCACTGTAGATGGTGATTGCAGCCATGAAATTAAAAGACGCTTACTCATGGAAGAAAAGTTATGACCAACCTAGATAGCATATTGAAAAGCAGAGACATTACTTTGCCAACAAAGGTCCATCTAGTCAAGGCTGTGGTTTTTCCTGTGGTCATGTATGGATGTGAGAGTTGGACTGTGAAGAAGGCTGAGCGACAAAGAATTGATGCTTTTGAACTGTGGTGTTGGAGGAGACTCTTGAGAGTCCCTTGGACTGCAAGGAGAACCAACCAGTCCATTCTGAAGGAGATCAGCCCTTGGAAGGAATGATGCTAAAGCTGAAACTCCAGTACTTTGGCCACCTCATGCGAAGAGTTGACTCATTGGAAAAAGACTCTGATGCTGGGAGGGATTGGGGGCAGGAGGAAAAGGGGACAACAGGGGATGAGATGGCTAGATGGCATACCCGACTCGATGGACGTGAGTTTGAGTGAACTCCGGGAGTTGGTGATGGACAGGGAGGCCTGGCATGCTGCGATTCATGGGGTCGCAAAGAGTCAGACACGACTGAGCAACTGAACTGAACTGAACTGAATGAGTCCTGAAGTCTTTGTATTTTCTAAATCTTGCCTGATACGACGTTAGAAGAATGAACACGTGTTGGGCTTGCATTTTTGGGTACTAGTGATCACTGGTCATTTGATAATTCCTCGGTATAAGTAATAATTTTATGAACCTAATTGAGCAACCACTGCTTCTTGCTTTCAGCCTTAAAAAGACACCCTTACTCAGAGATCAAATATCCTTCAATATTTTTTTGGTTTAGGGTTTTAAAAATACATAACCCAAATGCACAAGAATGGTATTTTGGTGATGACCTGAGGTAAAGATCTAAATAGGTTGTGTGGGTTTTTTTTTTTAAGTGTCCAATTTCATAACCTCCTTTACCGGATAACCAGTACCTTCTCCCAAGGACTTACCATATAATTGTTATTCCACACACTGAAAATTTTTGAGAGGTGCTATTTTGTTTGGTTGTTTGTACATTTTTACACCCACGTCATCCTCTTTTATTATTATAGCTTTACAGTAATTTTCAATCTCCATAATACAAGTCTCTGTCTCATTTATTTTCCAAATTAAAAAGATATATGCAAGTGTAGATACACGTGCACCTATACAACATATATATATTCTTCCAAATAAACTACAGGGTCAGTTGAAAACACTTTTTATCAAATAGGTCTTTGAAGACTATATGCAAAGATCCTTTAGCATCGTGATTTTCTCTGGCCCTTAACATAAACTATTGCACCTATTCCAAACATCCAACGCCTTTTTCTTAGTGTACTGTACTGATGTGTGCCAAATATACTGATTTTCAGCTCATTTGGAGACCAACTCAGAGCAGGTTTTAAAACTCCCCGGTTAAACCCAGCAGATCTAACTCCATCTGGTAGATCAACACCACCCCCGCTCCACTGCCTTTCACCCTCAAACAGCCTGCAGGGCTGCCCAAGGGGGTCCTGATATCCAACACAGTAGAAGGACCAGGTCAGAGGGTGCAAGGAGTATGGGCTTTACTGGGGGCGACAGGGAGCTACTGAGGGCACTTACTAGTAAGGAGAGTGCCATGATCAGATTTCTCTGTGAGAAGGACAAACATAGCCCTGAGAATGGGTGGCTAGCTTAGGCAGAAAGCACCCAGCAGAGGCTGGAGAAGGGCGGAACCTCCCTCGGTACCTGTTCCTGATAAGCCGTGACCTGGGCAACGCAGTGGGAAACAAAGACTGATTCTGGGGTTATTTATGGCATGGCAGCACGGCCTCCAATGCTATGAAGCATGCATTCAGACACTCCAGAGGCAGAAATAAAGAAGCTCGAAACTTGTCCGCAGGCATGGTCTCTTCCCACCTGTGAATAGGCACATTGTCCCTCTTCCCCTTGGGATACATTCGCTCAACCAGTATTTACTGAGCACCCACTATGGGTCAATCACCGTGCTAGCTGTAGAAATAAATCCTGGGTGCGTCCGTGCCAAAAATTAACAGGAGTCATGGAAAACAAAGTGTGGCTCTGACACGTGAACATAGAGCCAAGTATTAGGAACTGGAGCCATGCAGACATCAGAAAGACAGTTGCATGGAGTCATCACCTTCCAGAGGACACCTGCCTCTCTCCTCCAGGCTGGTGGCCAGCTCCCAACCTGCACCCCCTGCAGATCCAGGACCTTGTGAGTACCTTCCAAGCCTTCCTCGAAGCTGTATCACCATCCCGGTTTTATGGATGGGTCAACAGAGCCAAGTGAAACCCACGGTGACATGCAGGGGAATCAATGTAGAATCCAATTCTGGATTCCCTGGCTTGACCATTTTGTCTTTGTGATATACCCCCAGGCTGGTGGCCAGCTCCCAACCTCCACCCCCTGCAGATTCAGGACCCTGTGAGTACCTTCCAAGCCTTCCTCGAAGCTGTATCACCATCCCGGTTTTATGGATGGGTCAACAGAGCCAAGTGAAACCCACGGTGACATGCAGGGGAATCAATGTAGAATCCAATTCTGGATTCCCTGGCTTGACCATTTTGTCTTTGTGATATACCCCAAGGTCTTACAAAGGCCCTTCGTACTCAAAAAGAAATGGGAAAGACCTTTCCTCATTTTTTGCTCAACTGTTTACTCTCCTCCCCTCAATAGGGATGACATTTCTACTGGTCTCCAGGCACAATCTATCCACTGTTAATAGGAGACCATTCCCTTGGCACTCCTATAATCTAGGAAGAAGTTCCTCTCTCTCCCTCATAGCATTGAAAACAGGCTAGAGACATTTGTTCCACTTTTTTAATGCAAAGAAGAGAGTAAAGAAATTTCTGCATTTATTGGCCACACGAGGCAAAACGAGAAACACATATTGTTAAGTAATAACAGGGTGGTTTCGGTCTGTACATCAAGCATGTAAACTTGTAACTTTTTTCTTTTGCCTCTGTAAAATGATTTTTGATGCTTCATTCTCTACAAAACTTCAAGTCTGCCATTAAAGATTCCTATGTTTAAATCTTGAATCATAGATGATCAGTACGTATTTACTGAAATCTAATCAATTTAGACCTATTACAGTAATTAGTACAAAGCCACTTTGGCCAGGCCCAAATCACAGAGAAATACTCCAAGGCAAACGACTACCAGTCAAGTCCAAGAGCCAAGACCATCTCTACCACTGGATGCTTTACTTTGGATCAAATGCTTAGTTTTGCTAAGCCTCTCCTCCAACCTCAAGGGGTGACTACTTTCCTTCCCTGTGAAACAAGGTCAATGATGCCCACCCCACAGAGTTACCATGATGAGTGATCTTGATAAGTTTATAAAACTTAATAAAGCTCTGTATACTGATAAGAGATATGCAAACATCCTGAGTCCTCCCCTCTGGAAGCACTGTAATGACCACCCTTTCAGTTACATGAGTTCCTCGTCTCATTCTGATTCTATTTATGGCCAAAGTAAGGCCAAATAATGCTTTTTTACTGAGGAGAGCAGGGAATGCATCTATCAAGGGAAACCCCCAGAAATCAATAAAGACCTGGGAATCCAGTTTGTCGTAAGGCATGATCTTGGAGGAGAGTCTCAACGCTTCTCAACACTACCTTCTGTTTGAGTTCAGCAAACCTGCCTGGAGGGTTGGAAGATTTTGTCATAAGGAAGCTTTAAGGAGAAGGGAAAGACTAGAGCAACAGGGCCTGACTTTTAGATCCCAGGGCAGGAACCTTGTCCCTATCTCCTAAGCAGCTCAGAGGTAATGCAGTCCCACCAGGACATAGGGGCAGGAGGGTGCAGCCTCCCTCTACTGGGAAGGGTGTTCTGACAAGGAATCTGTCCAGGGACCTAAGTCGACCATCCAGTGCTGCAGCAGCAAGGCCGAGCAGTATTCACCAAGCACAGGTGGGAGGCTGAGCATGGAGCTGCTGCAGAAAGTAGGCTGCATCAACCCCAAGGTGAGAGGATGACCACGTCCAAGACAAGGCCGCCTCCTGCTCTAGTGACCTCACACCCAAACCGGAAGTCCCACTACTTCCTGCCTCCAGATTGGCCAAAGATGAGACAGAGGATGTCGTAGGGAGAGGGAGTGGGCAGCCACCAACACTTGGGAGCACTTGGGGAGACGGTGACATCCTGACTGGGATTCTCCTGAAGAAGGAGAGCAGGCATTCCAGCCACTTCTCTGGAGCAAGCGGAAACACAGACTGCAATTTTATGTTTGTGACCCAACACCTCCAGCACCCCCAACGCTCATGTGGAAGCTCCGATGACCTATTAAATAACGGCCTAAGTCTTGTCTCCCTCAAATTCTGATCCCATGAAAGACTACAATAATTGCAAAGTCCTCAGTCGTCACATCTTTTCAAAATAAGAACCCACCCACCACCCACGGAAAGGCACATGACACTCCACCACATGCGTGCTCAGTCATGTCCCACTCTCTGTGACCCCATGGACTGCAGCCCACCAGGCTCCCCTGTCCATGGGGATTCTCCAGGCAAGAACACTGGAGTGGGTTGCCATGCCATGAGGTCCCATTAAACAGTCCAGGGAAGTCTTTGAGGTTTATTAGGTGTAACCACAGCTGTGCTCTGATGCCTACTGGAAAGGAGGAAGGGAAGGAAGATTTTTAAATATTACTGAGCACATTGATAACAAGCCTTGCAGGCTTATGATTCCCAGCCACCCCCAAATCATTAAAAGGGGGCAGTGTGGAGTGGGGTGGAAATAAGCCAAAGACCCCCAGCCTCCTGCCCAAAGAGCCTTCCCCATGCTGCCCCATGCTCCCCCCAGCAACTTGTAGGAAGCCATAATGTCTACATTTGAAAAGAAACCAGGAGAGCCGGGACCCTAAACTGGAATAGCTAGCTAAAATTAGTTCTGACTGATTTTCATTAAATCTTTCTAGCCAGTTGTCAGTGTGCTTCAGAGGAAAAAGTGTATACATGCATACACACACACACATATATATATATATTTATCTCACATGTTCAGCAGATGTGGAGAGGAATCAAAGCAGAGCTGAAGGGAGCAGCAGTCAGCGAGTGGCAGCTCCCCCAAACGAAAGGTCAACCACGGATAATGCCATCCCCAGAGTGATAAATGTGCACATTAGAAAGTTAAATCTCACAAAAAGAATGTCCAATAAAGCCATCAATTTTATTTTCAGTTCATCTGGCTGCAATTTCAGCCTCCGGTCACTGGGCTCCAGGAACACAGCAACCAGGCAGGCACCTGGACCCTCTGGGGGGTGGGGGAGGGCCCTGGTCCCTGAACCACCACGTTCCACACATACTTTCCCAAAGCACGCACCGAAAGGGCTGCTCCCTCCTCCTTAGCTCACTGCCTGCACAACATTCCCTGCCCTTTGATGTGAAAGAAAAATACTCTGCTTTACCACATTCCCTTCCACTGGGCTTTTTCTGAAAGAAGCCAAGACACCCCCACTCTTGGGGCCACACCAGCTCGCGGCCACCCTGCCTGTCGCAACACCTTGGGGAAGGATGACTAGCTGAGGGTTGGGGCGAGTTTACATCCACTAAATCCTGTTACCCCCCTCCCCCCCCCCCGTACTACTTAAGGGGAGAGAGATCGTTCACAGAATTCCCCCACAGTTATCCTTGCAAAAAAAAAGCTCACCTCTTTTTTGGGGGGAGCCGGGGGGATTGGATTCTAATCCCACTTGGTTAAAAATCCCTCCATCCTTCTTAAAGTGACAGGATAATTTGCTATTAAATGCACATTTAAACCAACGTTTTGTAACGTTGCTGCTGTTTTCAGTGAGTCTCCTCCCTCTTCCTCCCAGGCATTTTGGACTAGAATAGCCATCCCACAGTCACCTCCTACTGAATAATTATACTAGTGGGCCAATTAAACTAATCACCTTGCCACGTATTTTTATCCGGCTTACAGACGTAAATCTCCCCCAGAACGCCAAGAATGAAAGGTTCCTCTCCAACAACACCTAGGACTGGAAGAGGCCCAAGGAACAAGCTTTACTCCCAACCAAAATTACTAAGTCACATTTCCAAACATGGTTGAGTGTATGTGTGTGTGTTGGTCACTTAGTCGTGTCCGACTCTTTGTGACCCCATGGACTCTAGCCCACCAGGCTCCTCTGTCCATGGGATTTCCCAGGCAAGAATACTGGAGTGGGTAGCCAGTTCCTTCCTCAGAGGATCTTCCCAACCCAGGGATCAAACCCAGGTCTCCCACATTGCTGGCGGATTCTTTACCATCTGAGGCCCGGGGAAAGGGACATTCATGTATATTCCCCATACATCCCTCTTTCTTCTTCAAGGAAACCTGGGATCTCCCATTATTCTTCCCACACTGCTTCTACACTTCAAAAGACTGAATTTCATGTTAATGTGGTTTAGCTGAAGCAGCCAAACAACACCAAATCCTCTAAAACGAGATTACAGAGAATGACAGTCTAGTACAATGTGGGATTTTTAGCAGCTCAGAAATTCATTGTACACATTTTGGGAAGAAAAAAATTTTTAAGAGATTTCAAATTCAGAAGTTTATCATTGTAGTGTGCGAGGTTTGCCATGGAGCAACTGAATTAATAAGTCTTCGGAGAAATTTCTCCTGATGAATTACACAATCTTCTGACTCTGAAAGGGAGGACACATTTCCATTCAAAGGCCAAGTGACAAGCAGTAAAAGGGAAAAATTCCAACCCCAGGCAAAGAGCAGCAGGTGGGAAAGACACTTCACTTGTGTGAAACTAATCCAGAAATAGCCATATATATATATATATATATATATATATATATATATATATATATATATATATATATATACACACACACACACACACCCTTCCCAGAGAAAGGGGGCGGAGAGGGTGACAGAGGATGAGATGGTTGGATGGCATCACAGACTCAATGGACATGGGTTTGAGCAAACTCTGGGGGATAGTAAAGGACAAGGAAGGCTGGCATGGGGTCACAAATCATCGGACGCGACTTAGCAACTGAACAACAACCCAGAGAGAGTTCCCAGCTGAGGAATGTCACTTCTGGGCAAGCTGACAATTCAGAGGTGGTACTTACCCAGAATTCATCTTCCACTACACATCCACAAACTGCCCATTTCGCTCTAAAGATCCAACTAGATAGATTAGTAACTATCTCAAAGATCATAGATCCTTAAGCAACGTCCCCTCTCTTACGCGTATAAATAGCTCTTCAAAAAGTTTTATAATATATCATAAACGGAACAATTGCCTATGGAGAAAATCACTTCAGCTGCCTCCTTTAATATCATTACTGCATAAGAATAGCATTAAGACAATGTATCCCAATGGGACAAAGAGCTGCTGCTATCAATTAAGGGAAACAAAGGAGGAAAGGACTCATGACCTTCGGATAAACTTCTTTTCCCAAAGAACTCAAAACTTTGTCTTTGGTGAAGAACAAGGAAAGTAATATACAGCGTCTTCTTATGCCCTAACTGTTCTCCAGTCAGAGGGGAAAAAAGAAAATCAGGTAACTGCTTTAAAAATTCACACTTGCAGGCAACAGGTACTTCAAAAGCTTGTCAATCAATAAACCGACACAGGCCTGTCCTAATTAGGCCACTAAATAAAAGACATTCCTAAGGCATAGCTCCAAAGGAAGACTCTCGCATTTGCCTGTTTCAGACACGCTCCGGATCACCCATCGCTCCTTTTATTTTCAGCTACAGATGTCACCAAAATCCTAGAAAGAAAATTAAGTGCAAAGAAACGCATCCCAGTGTATCTCAGGGTATCCTAAACGTAGTCGTTTTCTCTTAGGTTTCACAGAAAGGATGGTGGCGTGTAGAAAAGGATACTCAGCTCACACTCAATATAACCTTTAAAGGAGAATAAAAATTCCACTATTAAAAAGTATAAAAATAGGCTGCAAATCCAACTGGCATGTTAGTGAATAAGATTGTTCTGATTTTTCTCTCTCGTTTAATCAAAACCTTTTTAGGTCAACAATGTTACCCGGTGCCGTTATACCAAACAAAACTCTACCAACTCAGTCCTTTAACCAGGCAAGAAGAGAAAGTATCCACATTTTAGTAATATTCCTGGATTTCAGTATTATTTTCTGTAAGAAATTAGCTTCTGAAACTTTAAAAGGAAGAAAACTTCATCTTATTTCAACCATAGGGCAGGGGGAAATTCTCATTTCCCAACACAAATGTAAAACAACCAACCACGCATTCTTCTCCAAGAACTCTAGGCAGCTATCTTTTCTGACAAAGCCTTTAGTTACCTGGACAGCCTTAGGCTCAAGGATCCCACATGCATTCTTCAACACAGATAATGGAAGCCCACCTACCTTCACCAGACTGGAGGTCATAAATCCTCAGAGGCTGTAGCCCAGCTCCAGATACCACAATCATTGAATAAGAGTTCCTTACACAAACATCCTTCCTAGTTTCCAGAACCATCTTCCTAGATTCAACTTTTCCCTCCCAACACCTCTCCAATATGCCTGGTTCTACCTTTAAAAACCGACTCATTTGAAAAGATCCTGATGCTGGGAAAGACTGAAGGCAGGAGGGGAAGGTGATGACAGAGGATGAGATGGTTGGATGGCATCACCGACTCAATGGACATGACTTTGGGTAAACTCTGGGAGTTAGTGATGGACAGGGAGGCCTGGCGTGCTGCAGTTCACGAGGTCTCAAGGAGTCGGACACGACTGAGCGACTTAACTGAACTGACCTTTAAAAATCTTACGCAGAATTTACTGGAATAATCTAATTACTGGTCCACTTATTTACACACTGAGGAAACTCTGCTGCTTGAAAGAAAAATCTGAATACACCTGGTCAGCTCCTAACTCCAATGCTCTTTCAACATTTCTTCTCTTTCGGCTCAATTTTTAAAAATATACAATGCGTCATTTATATGGGTGTGAGAATCCCATCTTTAAAGCATCTGATCCTATACAAACCGCGGCTGGTGGGGCCGGTAGGGTGGTGAGGGTTGGGGGGTAGGAGGGTGGCAAGGAGATCTGGATTTCAGTTCTGACTGGTTCTCTCTGGGCAAGTCACTTAACTTCCCCAAGCCTCTGCTCCTTCATCCACAAAATCAGAGGGTCTTAAAAGGCTCTTGCAAGTTCCAAACTTCTGCACTCAAGTTTCCTTCCTAGACTGTTCGCTCAAATCCAGTCTTTAAAAGCTCCACTTTCTTTTAACCTCCATATTGTTTTGGCTTTTGCCCTTGGGTGTCCAGGGGAAGAGCCTTTTGTTTAAAAGAGAGGCCTGAGGTTCCCCAGGGGCCCAGGGTTAAGGCAGGTCTCCCGGAGCAGGATGTGCATAATCAAACTCAGACAGCAGCTGCTGAGTTGGAGATAATCCTAAAAGGACTGCTTCAGACCTCCTCTTTCTCTCACAGTAAAACTGCCTGGCACCAGGCCTGTTCCGGCTGTTTGAACCTTATGTTTTCAGCACATTGCAAACAACATCTTCTGTGGATTCAACTCTCAAAATGCCAATGGATTTTTCTGTTTTGCTTTTTCAAGCTGGTTCTCCAGAAGCAAATACTTAGAAGACATAAGCACATACAGTGTCCGCACACTGATCACCTACAAATAGGCTGGGATGAAAAAACAGTCTTTGAGGGGTAGGGATGTAAGGGTTCCTTATTCAGGGAATTAATGCTGTCCCTCTGTTCACTCTGAAAATTTTTCCTGAGCTAGCAAAAGTGAATAAAATGACAAAAATCACCTGCTTAGAAATTGCTGCATTTGGGGATCTCACACTAATTTCCAATACTGACCTGGTGTTTCCACAAGGTCACAGCCTCTCCTGCGGCTCTCTCACTTGCTGCACTTCACTTTCACGGCGCTCTGAAATGAAAACTAATTCCAATTTGCTTTCCTGGAAGTACAATGTGAATAACAACCTAGCTTCATAAAATGGGTTGTATTTGTAGATTCAAGGGAGTTTTTTACAACGCGTACTTTTAAAAGCAAAAAAGGTTGTCATCACAAAGTTATCTAGGCAGGATTCTTGTATCAACTCTACCTGGCGAACGCTGTCTTGTTCCAGGAAGTCTTGTGGGAAAAGCAAAGAGGATGTGCTAGGAGAAATCACTTAGTTCCAGAACACAAGAGTGGGCCGCCTCGGCCAAACCAGGGGTCAGTGTGAATTATGAGAAGCTATAATGTAGTTCATGTAATTAATGTTCTACTACTAACTTCTAAAAATAACCAAAATTAGGATTTACATTTCTTTCACATATGCAATGTCAATTTAAGATTTTTTTTCTCCCCGAGGTATCCAAGGTGAAAGAGGTATCTTTTAACAATTTGATATAATTACATGTTCTCATATGAAATCTGTTTTGTTGTTGCTTTAAAATTTCTCAGAATACTACTTCCATTGAAATCACTGTTCAAGAATACACGTTTTTTTAATACTTATTCTCTCTCTCTTTCCCCCCTCTTTTTTTAGCTGTGCCATGCAGCATGTGGGATCTTAGTTCCCTGACCAGGGATTGAACCCACATTCTCTGCAGTGGAAATGCAGAATCGACCACTGGACAGCCAGGGAAATCCATACTTACTCGCTAATAAATATTTATCACTTAGAAAAATTTCCCTAAGATGGAGTCATGGAGAGTGAATGCCTCCAGAAACTTGTCTTAATACTGTGGAATCTGAAGACTTGACAATAAGCAAGGTGGGAGGAATAAATAACTTATAAAATCAGCTTTACGATTGCTTCTACTAGCTAGGGAATTGGAAGCATTCTTTTCATCCCAAGGAAGTAATGAGTGTCAACCACATTGGGGTTTGGCCTCCATTCACAAGCTCATAATTCAAACTCACTTTTCCTCTCCTAACAAGGCTCCCATCTCCATCAAGTAACGGGCCACACCTGAGGCCACAAGCTCCGCAGATATCCTTGATCCAGGCTCCTGGTGCCTGCCGCACCTGCTCAAGGGCCCTGCATACAGTAAGGGTTTTGTTGAGTGTAGGCTGGTTTTTTGTGTGTGCTTTTAGGTGGAAGACATGAAAATCAAACCATGGAAATCATTGTAACAAATTAGCAAGACAAGGCAGACATGCATACTTCCTGACCGAAAACTAGGATGGAACCCCTCCAAATGTTCCCACTGGAAGACGCTGCCAGACTTCAGATCAAAAAACTTTAGTGATTAAAATTAACAACTTAAGAGGTGGACCGTATTGTTCCTAATTATTATTACCACTATATTCATGCACCAGCTGTGAACAATTAAAAGCCTGTATCTCTAAAATTCCCATGAACCCAAGAACAAAAGTTAGACATTTCTGAAAGAAGTTTCAACTATTTATCTGCAAGGTAACTGCTCTCAAGGAAGGCCATCTTCCTAACTATTACCACACGGTGTCACAGCAAATTTTTGTTTCTTACTCTTTCTATGCCACATATTTTATCATTAAATATTAAAATAATGAAGAAATATCCTCAGAGCACGTGAGGGCTTTTCATACCATTAAACGAAGAGCACTGGTCACTTCAATCCCCCTTCTTATGTGCTTCCTAGCCTCTTCTCACCAGAATTACTAACAAAATATGAAATCAACAGTAGGATATACCTTTATTCTTATAGTTACACATGTAGGCAACAATGATAAAACATACCATTGTTTAAGGGGTGGCCAGGCACACACAGGGAGCCACCAGGTAGGAGGCTCAGAGAATAAAGAATCCTTCTGCAATGAAGGAGACCCAGATTTGATCCCCCAGTCAGGAAGATACCCTGGAGAAGGAAATGGCAACCCATTCCAGTACTCTTGCCTAGAGAATTCCATGGACAGGGAAGCCTGGCAGGCTACCGTCCTTGGGGTCACAAAGAGTCAGACATGACTGAGCGACTGAACTCAATAGATATATTTAATGGATATTAAATATATTTAAGGAGATCAACCCTGGGATTTCTTTGGAAGGAATGATGCTAAAGCTGAAGCTCCAGTACTTTGGACACCTCATGCGAAGAGTTGACTCATTGGAAAAGACTCTGATGCTGGGAGGGATTGGGGGCAGGAGGAGAAGGGGACAACCCAGGATGAGATGGCTGGATGGCATCACGGACTCGATGGACATGAGTCTGAGAAATCTCTGGGAGATGGTGATGGACAGGGAGGCCTGGCGTGGTGCGATTCATGGGGTCGCAAAGAGTTGGACACGACTGAGCGACTGAACTGACTGAGATATATTTAAGAGATAAATATATATAAATTTACATAGATAAATTTGTCCATAAAATACTGCATATAGATCATATAGATAAATGGAGTAAAATCAAGAGTTTGGAAATAAATCCTTATATTTATGGTCTACTAGTCATTATGGTAATTTTCGACAAGGGTGCCAAGACAATTCAATGGAGGAAAGAATATTCTTTTTAACAAAATATGTTGGGATACCTAGTAACCACATGCAAAAAAAAAGCTGTACCCCTACTTCATAACACATGCAAAAATTAATAATTAACTTAAAATGGATTACAAACCTAAATGTAAGACCTAAAAACAGAAAATTCTTAAAACACATAGGAATAAAGTGAGGAAAGGGCTCCTCATATATGGCAACAAAAGAAAAATAAACATGACTTAATAAAAATTATAACTTCTGTGCTTTGAAGTACACTACCAAGAGAATGAAAAGACAATCCACAGAATGGGAGAAAATGTTTACAAACTGAGTATCTGATAAAGGACCTGCAGTTAGAACATATAAAGAACACTCAAATCTCAGTAATAAGAGAAATAACCCAATTTTAAAGTGGGCAGAGATTTAAACAGGCACATTCCAAAGGGAAATACAAGTGGTTAGTAGGAACACAGAAAGATGCTCAATGTCATTAGTCATTAGGTAAAAGGAAAACCACAATGAGGTACCATGACACCCTCACTAGAAGGACTATGATCCAAGGCCAGATAATACCAAGTGTTAGCAAGGATGCTGAGAACCCTCGTGCACTGCTGGTGGAAATATAAAATATTCCAGCTACTTTGGAAAGCAGTTTGGCAGTTTCTCAAAATGTTAAACATAGAGTTACCATATGACCTGGCAATTGCACTCCTATGTATATAGCCAAGAGAAACAAAACCATATGTCCACACACAAACCTGTACATAAATTTTCAGAACAGTACTGTTCATCCTGCTCAGTCACTTCACTCATGTCCGACTCTGCGACTCTATGGACTGTAGACCACCCAGCCTCTCTGTCCATGAGATTCTCCAGGCAAGAATACTGGAGTGGGTTGCCATTTCCTTCTCCAGGGGATCTTCCTGACCCAGTGATTGAACCCAGGTCTCCCACACTGCAGGCCGATTCTTTACCATCTGAGCCACTAGCCCCATAGTACTGTTCATAAATGCCCCAAAGTTGAAACAATCCAAATGTCCATCAACTGATGAATGGGTAAACAAAATTTGGTACATCCATATAACAAAATATTATTTAGCAAGGAAGAGAAATTAAGTACTCATCTGTGCACCAACATGGATGAACCTTGAGAACATCATGCTAAGTGAAAGAAATTGGTCACAAAAGACCACATATTATATAACTTCACTTACACAAAACGTCCAGAACAGACAAAACTATAGAGACAATCTATAAAGACAGAAGGCAGATTAGTGGTTACCTAGGACTTAGTGGGGGTGGAATGAGAGGTGACTGTTGATAGAATGAGAGGGTTTCCTTTTGGGGTGATGAAAAATGTTCTAAAATCAAATTGTGGCAAATGTTGCCAATTGTGAAAATACCAAAATCACTAGACTGTGCTGTAAGCATTAAATGGGTGACTTTGTGGCATATGAGTTGTATCTTAAAGCTATTAAATTATATATACATATATATACACACAAATATATGTACATTAACTACTAAGAGCAAAAAGAAAGACTGTTTGCCAGTGATGCATGGCCAAGCAAATGATTTTTTTGAATAATAAATTGTTTTCAGATAATGCAAGTATGTTTTGATCCTGAGTTGTGTCAAATTCCGTATTTCTGAGGACCTCAGACCAGGCCTTCCCTGGTAGCTCAGTCGGTAAACAATCTGCCTGCAATTCAGGGAACCTGGGTTCGATCCCTGGGTGAGGAAGATCCCCTGGAGAAGGAAATGGCAACCCACTATAGTATTCTTGCCTGGAAAATCCTACAGACAGAGGAGCCTGGCGGCCTAGAGTCCATGGGATCACAAGAGTCAGACATGACTTAACGACTAAACCACACAGACCAGAAATAAACACACCGAAAAGGTTATTAGCAGAGAGGTGGAGTCCACAGAAAGTCCTTCCAAGCTTTCTAGTTCTCCAGCCTAGAGTAGTTATTCTATAACTTCAGTATTTAGACATTAATATGCAGCGTCGAGGGTGGGAGCCAAGAAAGTGCACTTTTAATAAACCACCCCTTCCCTCCCCCAAGATGGTTCTAATCCAGGCAGCGTGAGGACAGTACTTGAGCAAGGAGACCCATCCACCTGGAAAGGCATCTCTGGCCAGTCCTGGGGCTAATGAGCTGTAAATCAGTGGGTGTGTCGTGATCACAGTTAGGCAGCATTTTTCATAATAATTCTGGCCATCAACTTCACAGGCATTTGGGAGATATTCAAATTTGAAAATCTGTGGCTGAATCGTACCAGGTGAAATGTCCACCACCTTTGGAAGAGGAGATTCAGTCAGTCCTTGGGACCCCACCTCCCCGCCGCCCCCCCCCCCCACACACAGAATACCATACTTGAGCTACTCGAAGCCTCAGGAACTTTCCAGAGTGCATTTGCTTGCCAGTTTTCAACAGAACTATTAGATTCCAGGACAACAAAACTGTACATGTAGTGTGTAATACTCAGAGCCTAAAAATGAGGAAAGAAATCTGCTGGGAACTCTGATCCACAGAAAAAGGACAGCTGGCCTTCACACTGCAGCTGTTTCCTGCCTCCAGCAGGTGGACCACATTCTCCCTACTGTGAGAATTTCACCTCATACTCCAAAAAATTTCTATTTCCCATATTCAGAAGCAAACTCCATCCTCCTATCTGGGATGAAGAAATCTGAGCGACAGCAGCTAGATGGAATGGAGTCTCTGAGAGAGGAAACGGTTAGTCATGAAGATTATAGCATTCTAAATGACAACTGGAACCAATGTACTCAGCTGACAAAGGAGAAGAGAGTAGAGTACCATGTCACAATGTGGACTGGAATTTTGAAAACTTTATTCCAAGGCAGTAGGCAGAAAGGAGAAAAAAAAAGTATTTCCTTTAAAAAAAAAAAAAAAGTGCAGCCATTATAGAGCTATAGCACGTTCGGTGGCAGAGATCATGGATTTTAGAAATTGGGAAAATGAGACAGAAGAGGCCGAGAGATGTGCCAGAGGTCACTGCTGGTTACCGGCAGAGAAAGGCCAGCTTACAGGAACCTGAGTCTTGTGGCTACCTGGCCAGCAGTCTTGCTTCACGCAGAGTAAACAAGAAAACACGAAGCAGGTGCTCTGTGGACAACAGTGAAGAGATAGAGAAACGGTTCCCAACCTACCGACCTCCTGTTAGTTCCTAACCTGCAGCCCATCATTTGTTTCGGGGGTGTTTTTCACAATAGTAGCTTAAGCCTTTAAGGAAAGTCATAAGGGCCTCCCTGGTGGCTCAGCGGGTAAAGAATCCGCCTGCAATGCGGGAGACCTGGGTTCAACCCCCTGGGTTGGGACGACCCCCCTGGAGAAGGAAGAGGCTACCCACTCCAGTATTCTGGCCTAGAGAATTCCATGGTCTACAGTCCATGGGGTCACAAAGAGTCGGACACGACTAAGCGACTTTCACAGCCCACGGGTCATGGGTGATCATGAGCATGACTGCCTCATCCAGTCTAAGCAAAGAACCTTGGCTGTGTGTCACAAAGTGATGGAGGAGTGAATGGTTGGGCAGCTCAGCTGACCTCCCGCCGCTGGGACACACTGGGATGGTGGCTCTTTTCCCCAACATCCTCCATGCTGGCTTTCAGTAGTTTCCCTGTCCCCTAAAGTTGGCCAATTGAAATCTGTCCAATTTTCATTTGGACAGAAAATTGGTCCTTCAACTAAGGAAACAATGTGTAGTCTAAAACCAAGTTATTAGGAAAGGAAAGGAAATCTATTTTAAGTTGCTCAGTGTCTAACTTTAAAATATTATAAGAACAACAGAATCTAAGGTTAGAAGGAAGCAATAAAGGTCAACTAACCTCCCAGCCACCTGATGCTCTGAATCTCTTCTAAAGATCCCAAACGGCCATCCAAGCACATGCTCACTTACTTCCAGGCTGGGGCCTCACTACTTCTGAAGTGGCCTATTCCATCCCTGCTTACCTTTCAGAAAGGGCTTTCATTTATTCAATCAAAATCTGTCTCCTTGGAAGCTACCACCCTTTTTATTCCTAACTGTCCAAAACAATGAAAGATCTAAGGCAAAGGGTCAGATGTAAGCCATCACATTATGTCTTCCTGGTGCTTGTAAGATGATGATGCTTTCCAGAAAAATATTTTTGTTTTTAAATTTTCCAGTAAAATAAATACAAGCTCTCACACATGGAGATGCTAAAGGAGAGTAGTTTTATATGAAATTAACTAAAAGGCTTTTCTGAATGAATACTAAACACATCTGCAAATAGTTTATGATATGGAACTGGTTTGAATCTTCTGGGTTTTCTGTCTCTATTTATACCTCAAGGCAAAAAACTACAAAAGCAGTCTGGTAAAGGCTCACAAGAGCAGTGAATGCCCAAACACTAGGAGGCATCTCTTAATGTTTATTAAACCAACAATAGCGTTTTGGATAAATCTTATTAACGTAATATACCAAGTTATGGGCAAATGAAATTTTAACTCATTTATATCAGATATGCCTGCAATCCATATTTTTATTAAAAAGGACAATAAGCATTCAGTTGAGAGGCTTGGAAACTGCATGTAATTTTGAATATTATGCATTATTTTTCTATCATTTAACTGTTACAACTGTTTTTAAACATAGTATATGCTTTAAAAATGCTCCTGTTGCATATAATTCAACCACTTATACCATTTCTTTTAAAGTTTGTGGAAAAGTTTGCAGTCTTGGAAACCACCTCAGATCTTTTGTGCAATGAATAAGTTACTAAAATATACATATTAAAGGAAACAAAACCTTGAGAATGAGAGGTAAACAGCATAATTCATCATTTTTATAACATTCATCACTGTTTGATGTACTAAAGACCTCTGTTTATACAATCTTTTGCGGTTAAAGATGCAAACTATTTAGAATGTTTTTAAAAAGCATTTACCAGTCAAAGATACACAAATTTATCTTCTCCTTTATTAATATTTACCAATCACTAAAATAAAACATCAAAAGTACATTGCTGCAGTCTCTTATGTTTATTAAACTCATCAAATACATTTGCTCTTAAAATGTCTTTTATCTAACGTGCCAATAATCTTCACATATTCCATACACAACTAAGTTGACAGTAAACACTCCCCCAGCCCTGGCTTTAGCACCCCCAACTTCTCCACTTCCCTTTCCTGTCTAGGTCCAAATGCCAGTTAAAAGTGTAAGTTTACTCTGCAATACATCTGCTATTCAACTTGTCACTAAATAGATGGATGTAGGAGTTTTCACATGGATAAAGGGCAATGCCTGAACCTACATCCAAGTTACAACCTCCACTTCCCAGTTAGGACCCCTTCCCAGTTACGACCCCCTCTCCCCCTGCAAGATATGAGCCCACTTCCAAGACATGGTCTCAGGAGTGTAAGCCCCAAGGCCAAATGTTGTGTGTGCCAAACATCTTATTCTGGAAAAATAAAGTAAGGTGAAGATAAGGCTTGAAAGAGGAAAGAAAAGTGATTATAGTTAAGAGCCAGGGCACAGGGAAGGGAAGACGAAGTGTCCCACTCTGACGGCGTTCATTCTCCCCCCTCAGGTTAACAGTCCCCCCGTTTTTATCTGGAGAGCCAAGCCTTTCCCAGCACCATCTAAAGGATTCAGCCTCTTCCTCCACTTATAGTTCCAGGGATGATGCTTGTGGCCCAGGCCAGACACAGTCAGGTCAAGCCAATCAAGAGTCAATGACAAGCTCTTCTCAGATTCTTAGTAGAATAACTGGCAAAGAGAAGCTCTTTCGACCACAATTGCTGAGAAGATGGGCTGCTTGCTAACCTGGAGTTGCCAGACCCATCTTGCCACCGCAAGGGGAGTGGTCTCTTCTAGTTGTCATCGATATCTAAAATCTTCCTGTCTTTAGTAATACAACCTCCCCAGATTTTTACCAGGCATGTGGCTGCCCATGGAGAAACTACTATTTCCCAAGCTGCATTGCATTTTTTACACTCTGACCAATGGGGTGTATTAATAGGTGGAAGTGATGCATACACTTCCAGGCTATGGCCTTAAGAGTAACGGACAGGGATTTCCCCGGCAGTCCAACAGTTAAGACTCCACCTTCCAACGCAGGGGGTGCTGGTTCAATCCCTGGTTGAGGAATTAAGGTCCCACATGCTGTAGGGTATGGCTAAAAAAAAAAAAGAGGAATGGGCCCATCTTCTCCTTGACCCTCTCTCCTGGCTGGGAGACAGTAAAGATGAAGCAGCCACCTTGGAGCCACAGATGAGAGCTGCATGTGAAAACAGCAGAACCATCCCAGCAGCCCTGTCTTTGGATTGTTATGTCAAAAGGAAATAAAACAGCTATTTTAAGACACTGTATTTGGGGATCTCTTTTTAACAACAGCTGAGCTGCTACCTTAATCAGTATAAGTCCTGGGAGTTAAACCTAAGAAAGGAAAGTTGTACTGAGAGACCTGATACTTCAGCTTCTGGATGCAGCCCAGACTGAAGGCAAAACTACTCCTGGGCTTCTGCATTATCTCAGCCGAAAAGTTCCTTTTTATTGCTCATGCTGATCCAAGCTAGGACTTTTGTTACTTGCACCTGACCGTGTCTTCACTGCTTAAATGTCTATGGCTATGGCTTAAATGGCTTAAATGGCTATGGCTATGGCTACGGGCTACCGTTAAGCCTAACAGTCCCAGGAGGATCTACCAAGCCATCCCTTTCTTCCCAACCACTGCCTGATTCCCTGAGTCAACATCAGATGGAAGCCCAAGCAGCTATTCTGTCTCCTCAACAGAACTGTAAATTAAGGGCATTCTAGGGGCTGACTTCTATAAAGGGAACTCACTATTTCTATAAAGTAGTGTTTCACCAACTATAATGTGCCTATGAGTCACTGGGAGTCTTGTTAAAATGCAAATTAGAAGTCAGCAGTCTCAGGTGGGGTTTGGGGTTCCGGATTTCTAATGAGCTCCCAGGTGATGCTCAGGCTGCCAAAACAGGGCCCACATTTTTGGTAGTGACGCCCTAAAGCAGTGGTCTACAAGCCTGGCTGCACAGCAGAATCACCACGGCAGCTGAAAACAAACAGTGAAATAAAACAAAAGCCCACTGACATGTGGGCTCCCCCAGGAGCCGTCCTTTAGTGGCGCCTGGACTGTTAGGGACAAGAACCATTTCTCAGGAGTTTTCAAACTCTAGTGAGCCACAGACCTCATTTGAGGGGCTTTTAGAAACTCAGATTGCTGGATCCCACCCACAGACTTGATTTGGTTGGCCTAAAGTTAGGCCCAGAACCCGCATGTCTAACACGTTCCTTGGTAATACAGAAGCTCTGATCTGTCCACTTTGAGACCCCCTGAGCAAATGCTAGAGTTAATGATGCCTCCAACAGACCAAAATTTCCACTAAGAGCAAATGCCTTTATCTGCCAGTTTTATTCTATCGGTGCTCTGGAACATCTATCAGGATACACTGCGGGTGCGTGCATGTACGTGTGCGCGAAGTCGCTTCAGTCGTGTCCAACTCTGTGTGATCCTATGGACTGTAGCCCGCCAGGCTCCTCTGTCCACGGGATTCTCCAGGCAAGAATCCTGGAGTGGGTTGCCATGCCCTGCACTGGGGGAGGGGAGAAGAACTCACATGTCCGCTTCCTAAATTTCTAAGACTAGTCTCTGTGAAGGCTTAGTATTTTTCTAAGGACACACTTAACCCTGTTCTGACCAAAATAATAAACAGTAATAACGCTGAATTTTATTCTGGCTATTACAGACTCATCAGGTTTAAAAGCCTATGAATCATAGCAAACAGCTCACTTTAACAGCTTGCTCAGAATACTACTTCTTTCCAGCTGTACTGTAGGACAGATCCATGTTGAATGGCAGTTTCTAAAGGGTCAGCATTTTAATGTTATCCTGCAGAGCCGTTTTTAAAAGCTTTGAGAACTCCAGAATTCTTAAACAAGGTTTTTTCCCCCCGGAGTCAATTAAAGATACCCCCTTTTATTCAAGGGATGGAAAACTGTGTTTTAGAGTTGAGCGAGGGCAAACATGCTCCCGAATTAGCTATCTGAACAAAGTAAACTATGAACAGAGTGGATAATGGGCTGCTGCTTTTTTACTTAAGCAAGAACTAAAGACAACTCGGATGTCTTATTCACAGGACAGCCTAAAGCATTCTCTCTTCCCGGCTCTAACCGGAAACATTCTAGTTCCATGGAATTAATTCAACTTGAACCAGGTCCAAAAAGCTGAAGTGCCGTTACAATAAGAGGGCCATCATTTAAGACACGTGTAGACGACTTACACATGACCAGTACATTCACACAAGCCCTAGAATACATTTCCAATCAGTCAAACACACCATCTCTCTGCTCAAACCCTGAACTCAGGCAAATCTAACAAGCTGACCAAACATGCTTTTCTGCAACCAGACCAAAAAGACAGGCACCCTTCATTCCACCGAGGAGAGTTTTCAAAAGGCGAGGGATATATTTCAAATTTTTAAAGACGTCCTCGGACAAATTTAATTTATACATGTATAATCTTTTGTCTAAAGAGTTCTCACATGTATCCTAATCTACCAACATAATTATCAGAAGAGTGTGAACCAGCAGAAAGAGATGTTGAAGAGCAGGGTAGAAAAGTTTTGAAAAGCCTGGGAGAGCATGAAAAGTAAAAGTTGTTCAGTGATGTCCGACTCTTTGGAATTCTCCAGGCCAGAATACTGGAGTGGGTAACCTTTCCCTTCTCCAGGGGAATCCTCCCAACCCTGGGATCGAACCTAGGACTCCCACATTGCAGGTGGATTCTTTATCAGCTGAGCCACAAGGGAAGCCCTGGGAGGGTGTGAGTATTTCCCAATTGTATGCAGCTTAGGCTGTGCCCAGCAGCAGATCTGTCCTGGGAAGCCACTGCGCTCCACATGGCTGGTCACATGCAGTGGACAGTGGGTTTAAGAGGACAAAATCTTGCGTGCCAGACTTCCTTCAAAGCTGTTACTGTTGTTCAGTCGCTAAGTCATGTCCGACTCTTTGCAACCCCATGGACTGCAGCACACCAGGCTTCCCTGTCCTTCACCATCTCCCCGAGTTGGCTCAAACTCATGTCCACTGAGTCAGTGATGCTATCCAACCATCTCATCCTCTGTCGCTCCCTTCTCCTCTTGCCCTCAGTCTTTCCTAGGAGCTGGGCGAAGATCAAACAAGCATCCAGAACCGTAGTTCTCAAATCTTCTAGAAGTGAGAATCACCTGGGGAGCTTTCCCAGCTGGCTGGGGTTCTGGTTTAATTGGTCCTGAGTAAGGCCCAGGCGCAGAGAGCTTTGAAAAGCTCCCTAGGTGAGTTTAATGTCCAGGAAAGACTGAGAATCATTGATTCTGAACTTGTTCTTCACAGAAGACTAGGACCTGAAGAGGAAAGACACCTCTTCTTATCACCAAAACACAACAGCCACAAAAAAAGAAAGAAAGAAAAAGTCAGCCTCTCCTTTCGTCTTTCCTATCTGGTCAGCAGCACCATCATTTTTCTCAGCCTCAGGTTTTAAAACCTCAAAAACGGTTCTTTGATCAACATATCTTATTAGCCATCCATTTCAATGCACGTCAGCCAGAGACCAGCGCCAAGTCTACGCCAGGCCCTCTCCTAAGTGCTCATTAATCCTCACAGCATCTCGATGAACGGCTACTGTGACTCATCTCCTTTTCATAGATGAGAAAACTAAGTAACCTGCTGAAAGCCCTGCAGCCAGGTACCAACAGATCTGGCATTTAAAGAGTTTCTATTACCAGACTGAAGCTTGTGGAGAAAAGCTTTCAAGGTAAGATGCTGAATGTTGGTAAAGAAATTAGGAAATGGGTGACCTAGACTATTAGCTCAACAATGCAAATGAAGGGTCTGACCCATCACTAATGGGGGCTGCACCCATCAGAGACTGCATTAAAAAGTGATTAAACCCTCACTGTTCTCTTGAAAGAGTATAGTATCAAACCAGGACTATCTAAAGGTAGAAAAATGGAGGCTCTGACTTCTGCTCAGTCACCTAAAATACAGCCGTGGCAAGTAATACCACCAATTATAGGCAATAAATGGGAAGTGCCGATCAGAGTTCTGAGCACAGAGATCAGGGAGGTAATGTCTCATGTTGTTGTCTTTTAACAAAATTCATTTCTTCAAAATATCATCCCACAGACTTATTTTCTGAAAAACTAGGGCTCAAACGTATTTAAATTATTACACTATGATTTACAACAATAGTATTCAAGAGAAAAGATGTCAGAAGATAAACCTTCACCCAGCACTGGAAAAAGCACTTCTACTTGGGCACTCAGTTGCACAGACTCTTTTCCCTGAAGGCACTGACATAATTTTAGTCTAAAAATCCAAAGAATGTTCTCCTCAACCTGCAACAGCAGTTTGCTACTCAAATAAAATGTGGTATTAATTCATGAGGATTTTGCTTCTAGTTTTGATTCTAATCTCCAAGAAGCTTTTATCTCTGCCTACGATCTTCCCAAGATTTACAAATCAATTTGATTTCAGTCCCTGATCTCTATGGGTCTTCCGGATCCCAGTGCTCTCAGCCCTCCTCCCCAAATGAGCCCAAAGGTTCACAGACAATAAAGGAGTTCGCAGGAGCACCTTTCTGGCTAGAAATTCAGAAACGATCTAAACATCACTTTAAATATTCATTTTGCACAAAAACACATGAACCACGTTGATGCAGCGTATATAACAAATAATGTACATTCTACCTGGAACTTCATTTATTCATCAAACATGGCCAGAAGTAAGTGTATTAAGTGCTAGTCATTAGTGTAGGGAATGAGGAAGAAGGAGCCAGATAGGAAATGTGTTATGGTTAGAAGAAAAACAGCAATAAATGAGATAGCCTGTGCCCAATTTATACATCTACCACTAGCTAACTATGTGATCTTGGACAAGTCAATTCCAGCCCCCAAATCCACTGTTACATCCTGAAAAGGCAGAATCCAAAAAGAACACAATGAAAATCATCCCAACACTTTTATACCTCTTTCATTCATCGACTAAGACCTTTTGATCAACTCTTCAAACATAATATAAGATCTAGGTCTAATCTTTAAGATTCCAAAGCTTACAGAGTGTGGAGAATTAAATTGGATGAAATGTAAGATTTCCTTCTCCCCTGATATAAATATCAGTAGACTACTCAGGTTCTAAACAATTTCTTGCTCTTTGTGCCTTTTGTACATTTTAATATTCAGAAGTCTTTCCTTGCAGAGCAGATGGAGGAAAAGAAAAAAGGATCAAAACCCAGTGTCTAATTCTGGTTTTCTCTCTAAGACACGGTCCCACTTAGGGAAGACTTTTTGTTTGCCTGGGAAAGCAGTGACTTCTCTTCTATAAGCGGTTCTTCTTACCCTTCTCAACTGTAGTTCTCAGGCAATTGTGATTGCTAGATATGCCAAAAGAGATTCAGACAAAAACAAAGTGATAGACAGTTTACAGAGAGTGCATATGTTAAATATGGGCCCAACCCATCTGTAATTGCCCTGAATAATCAAAAGATAGATAATAGTGGCTTGAAGGTAGGTGTCATGTCATTTCTTTGTAACTCACGAGACAAGAGCTTTGCACCTGGTTGATATGCAGTAACATGAATTAACTTACCACAGCTTATCCAGTGGTTCAGCAGTAAAGAATCCGCCTACAATGTAGGAGACAGGGCAGAAGCCACAGATTCAATCTCTGGGTTGGGAAGATCCTGCAGAAGGAAATGGCAACCCACTCGAGTACTCTTGCCTCGAAAATCCCATGGACAGAGGAGCTTGGTGGGCTACAGTCCATGGGGTCACAGAGTCAAATGACTAAACAACAACAACAACTGCCTTACCAAATATAAATCTTCATCCAATAACTAATCAGGACAATTACAAAACCTAATCAACTCAAATACAATTAAAATACTCCCTTCAGTTCAGTTCAGTTCAGTCGCTCAGTCGTGTCTGGCTCTTTGCAACCCCATGAACTGCAGCACGCCAGGCCTCCTTGTCCATCACCATCTCCCAGAGTCCACCCAAACCCATGTCCATTGAGTCGGTGATGCCATCCAACCATCTCATCCTCTGTCGTCCCCTTCTCCTCCTACCCTCAATCTTTCCAGCATCAGGGTCTTTTCAAATGAGTCAGTTCTTCACAGCAGGTGGCCAAAGTATTGGAGTTTCAGCTTCAGCATCAGTCCTTCCAATGAATATTCAGGACTGATTTCCTCTAGGATGGACTGGTTGGATCCCCTTGCAGTCCAAGGGACTTGTTTGGGAACGCATGTACACCCGTGGTGGATTCATGTCAATGTATGGCAAAACCAATACAGTATTGTAAAGTAAAATAAAGTAAAAATAAAAATTAAAAACAAAAAAGAGTCTTCTCCAACCCCACAGTTCAGTTCAGTTCAGTCGCTCAGTCGTGTCCGACTCTTTGCGACCCCATGAATAGCACGCAGCACGCCAGGCCTCCCTGTCCATCACCAACTCCCAGAGTTCACTCAGATTCATGTCCATCGAGTCAGTGATGCCATCCAGCCATCTCATCCTCTGTTGTCCCCTTCTCCTCCTACCCTCAATCTTTCCAGCATCAGGGTCTTTTCAAATGAGTCAGTTCTTCACAGCAGGTGGCCAAAGTACTGGAGTTTCAGCTTCAGCATCAGTCCTGCCAATGAATATTCAGGACTGATCTCCTTCAGAATGGACTGGTTGGATCTCCTTGCAGTCCAAGGGACTCTCAAGAGTCTTCTCCAACACCACAGTTCAAAAGCATCAATTCTTCGGTGCTCAGCTTTCTTT
Organism: Capricornis sumatraensis; assembly: GCF_032405125.1. Classification (NCBI taxonomy): domain Eukaryota; kingdom Metazoa; phylum Chordata; class Mammalia; order Artiodactyla; family Bovidae; genus Capricornis; species Capricornis sumatraensis. Next base: position 86,542,159 of record NC_091079.1, read on the forward strand.
ATAGTCCAAGTCTCACATCCATACATGACTAGTGGAAAAACAATAGCTTTGACTAGATGGACCTTTGTTGACAAAGTAATGTCTCTGCTTTTCAATATGCTGTCTAGAATGGTCATAACTTTCCTTCCAAGGAGTAAGCATCTTTTAATTTCATGGCAAATAGATGGGGAAACTGTGGAAACAGTGGCTGACTTTATTTTTCTGGGCTCCAAAATCACTGCAGATGGTGATTGCAGCCATGAAATTAAAATTTAAAAAATACTCCCTACTCTTAGCTAAAGAGTTAGAGGTGAGACATAAATGAAGTTAAGATTTTAATTCATTAGTGCACCTAACAGATGAATCAGTGTTTACAATAGGATTCCAATGTTGACACCTTGAAGCATTTTACAGTTACAATCCCAGGTACTAGGTCAGATATTTCAAGTCTTAACTAAATTTCCAACCTGTATGCAAGTCTATTTTGAGCTTCACCTCAATATAATCCAGGAAACGGATGAGGCAGGAAATAAAAAAAAACTGCCGTATCACACCGTTTCGTGAAAAACAAACTGGTCATAAATTGTGTGAAAATGTATGTCCCTTGGTGCCAAGGGTCAGAATGCAAGCGAGAAACAAGAAACATGCATACATATTGATGCATATATAATACATTACAGAATCACAAAACTTAACGCTGAAAGGAAAGAGAACCAAATGAGTTTAAAACATCTACTATGGGTTAGTTTTTTTTGTTAGAAGTGTTCAGTCACTATAGAGGCGAGTCTTGAAAATTAACCCAGAGGCAAAATATTATAATTCCCAATTTTACGCTGGGAAAAAAAAAAAACGAGCTCAGAAATGATAAGCAACTGTGCCCCAAGGTCATATGGCTTTCAGGTGGTAATACCAGGAACCGAACCACAGTATACTTGATTCCAAAACCTGCAATATCATCCCCTGTGTTATCTTGATTAGGATGGGCGCACAAGTGAAGCGTGGCAACACTAGGAGTGCGACCGCATGTGAGTTGGATCTATATATGTTATGACCCACACTTACTGCGATGTCACACACCTGTCATCCACGCAGGCAGACCGTTGCCTAACAACTCAGCAAACAGTGGTCCCTCTGGTTCCTAAACATGTCAAATGAATTGAGCCTTCAGCACAGATGTACCAAGCCTTCTACAGTAAGTCTTCATTTAACCAGATATTAGACCCTTACATGAACATTTTTGTAAACTTTTATCCGTGCTGCGATTCACGGGGTCACAAAGAGTCGGACACGACTGAGCAACTGAACTGAAACTTTTCTCAGATGCTTTTTTGCATTTGTTGAGATGATCATATCATTATCCCCCTTAAACTGTCAATGACTGCACTGCTCTTCTGATGTTGATGCATTCCTTGGATAAACCCTACTTGAACTCATTATTATTCTTTCAGTAAGCTTCTGTACTCAATTTGATAACATTCTGTTTAAATTTTGGCATCTATGATCACAATTGAAACTGGCCTAAACACTTGTTTTCCTGTGCTTACCTTATCTGCTTCTGACATAATGCTAACCTCATGAAATGAGAAAGAACAGTCTCCTGTCATTCTCTAAGCTTTGGAATAATTATCTGTTCCTTGAAGGATCAGCAGAACTTGTTTGTAAAACCACCTAGATCTGGTGCCACTTTTTTAATACAATTTTTTGACTGAGATTCACATTTTTTGTTCCGATTCACCTGAAATTGAGATTCAATTTTTTGTTGAGATTCACCTGAAACTGTAAGAAATAATATAGAAACTTCTCTTGTACCCTTTACCCAATTTCCCCCAACGGTAACATTTTATAAAATTAAAGTAAACATCACAACAAGGATACTGACATTGATACAATCAACCATTCCTATTCAGATTTCCCCAGTTCTACCTGCATTCATTTGTGTTTATGTCTGTGTTCATTTAGTTCTATGCAATTTCATTATATGCATAGATTTGTGGATGCATAAATACACAGTATATACCCTGGAGAAGGAAATGGCAACCTACTCCAATATTCTTGCCTGGAGGATCCCATGGACAGAGGAGCCTGGCAGGCTACAGTCCGTGGGTCGCAGGAGTTGGATGTGACTTCGCAACTAAGCCAACAACTACCATCACATATATGTATAGATATATACAGATTTATTCAAGATAATCAGGGTTTTACTGTACAGCTTTTTTATTGAAGTTGATTTACACAGTTGTCTATATACAGCTGTATATCAGATTTTTTTCTATTATAAACATTTTCCAAGTTATAAACATTCTTCAAATCCATTTTTAATGGCTATATGATATTTAATGTGTAACTCAGAATCTTTTGTTTAACCATTTCTCTAGTATTATACACTAAGGTTGTTTCTAGTTTTTTAACTATCATAAGTAAGGCTTCAATAAATACATTTACCCAGCTACAATTATTTCCTTTGGAGAGAGTTGTAGAGATGAGATTACTGCAGAAACTTATCATGGGCCAGAAATAATCAATGACACATTCTCTCATATTGCCCACATTTACAGAAAAGGCTGAGCACAGGCATACTTCATTTCATGGTGCTTCAAAGATACCGCATTTTTTAGAAATTAAGGGTTTGAGGCAACCCTGCATCTCACAAGTCTATCTGTGCCATTTTCCAACCAGCATTTGCTCACTTTGTGGCTTTGTTTCACATTTTGAAAACTTTTTCATTATTACTGTATTTGTTATGGTGATCAGTGGTCTTTGATGTTACTATTGTAATTGTTTTGGGGGTGAATTTTGCCCATTTAAGACAACAAACTTAACAAATGCTGTATGTATTCTAACCACTCCACCGGCCAGCCGTTCCCTGTCTCTCTCCCTTTCCTTTGGCCTCCGTGCTCCCTGAGACACATGATATTGAAATTGGGCCAATTAGTAACCCTACAGTGGCCTCTACATGTTCAAGTAAAAGGAAGAGTCTCTCACTTTAAATCAAAAGCTAGACATGAGTAAGCTTAGTGAGGAAGGCATGTCTAGAGCTGAGAGAAGCCAAAAGCCAGGCCTTTTGTGCCCAACAGTTGCAGTTACGAATGCAAAGGAAAAGTTCTTGAAGGAAATGGAAGTGCTACTCAGGTGTACACACAAATTTGAACAAAGTAAAACAGCCTCATCACTGATATAGAAAAAGTTTAATGATCAAACCAGACATAACATTCCCTTAAGCCAAAGCTTAATCCAGAGCAAGGCCCTGACTCTCTTCAGTTCTGCAAAGATTGAGAGAAGTGAGGAAGCCGTGGAAGAAAAGGTTGTGGCTAGCAGAGGTTGGTTCTTAAGGTTTAAGGAAAGAAACCATCTCTGTAACATGAAAGTACAAAGTGAGAAGCAAGTGCTGATGTAGAAGCTCCAGCAAGCCATTCAGAATATCTAGCTAAGATAATTCATGAAAGTGGCGACACTAAGCAGATTTTCAGTGTAGATGAAACAGCCTTCTATTGGAAGAGGGTGCCATCTAGGACTTTCATAGCTACAGAGGAGAAGTCAATGCCTGACTTCCAAGTTCAAAGGACTCTCTTGGTAGGGGCTAATAAAACTTGTGACTTGAAGTTGAAGCCAGTTTTCATTTATCATTCCAAAAATCCTAGGACCTTTAAGAATTATGCTAAATTTACTCTGCCTGTGCTCTGTCAAAGGAACAACAAAGCCTGGATGACAGCACCTCTGTTTACAACATGGTTTACTTAATATCTTAAGCCCACTGTTGAGACGTACTGCTCAGAAAAAAAAAAAGATTCCTTTCAAAACGTTACTGTTCACTAACAATCCACCTGGTGATTGCTGAGAGAAGAGATGAAGGCTGTTTTCCTGTCTGCAAACACAACATTCATTTTGCAGCTCATGGATCATTTCAACTTTTACTATTTAAGAAATACGTTTCGTAAGGCTATCAATAGTGATTCTTCTAATGTATCTGGGCAAAGTAAACTGAAAACCTTCTGGAAAGGATTAACCATTCTAGATGCCATTAAGAACATCTGTGATTCATGGGAAGAATTAAAATATAAACATTCACAGGCATTTGGAAGAAACTGACTCCAACCCTTGGAGGGGATGACTTTGAGGGGTTCAAGACTTCAGTGGAGGAAGTAACTGCAGATGGGAAGAAAATAGCAAGAAAACTAGAATTAGAAGCACAGCCTGATAATGTGAACGAACTGCCGCAATCTCATGATAAAACTTCAATGGATGAGGAGTTGCTTCTCACGGATAAGCAAAGAAAGTTGTTTCTTGAGATGGAATCTACTCCTGAAGACGCTATGAATAGCTTCATAGATCTTTTTGATCTTTCAAAGAGCTTTCTGAAATGAAAACAAAAGATTAGGATATGACATAAACTAAGTTGATAAAGCAGCATCAAAGTATGAGAGGACTGACTCCAGTTTTGAAAGAACTGCTACTGTGAGTAAAATTATCACACAGCACCAAATTCTACACAGAAATCGTGAGAGGAAGAGTTCATCTACGTGGCAAACTTGACTGTTGTCTGTTTTAAGAAACTGCCACAGCCACCCCAGCCCTTGGTAACCACCACCCTGATCAGTCAGCAGCCATCAACATCAAGGCAAGACCCTCCACCGGCAAAAAGATTAGAGTTTGCTGAAGCCTCAGATGATAGTCAGCATTTTTAGCAGTATTTTTGATTGAGATAATGTACATTTATTTTTTTAACATAACAGAATACAGTATAGTATAAACATACTTTTATATGCGCTGGGAAACCAAAGAATTCATGTGGTTTGCTTTATTGTGATATTTGCTTCATTGCAATATTTGCTTTATTGCGGTGGCCTGGAACCTAACCCACAGTATCTCGAGTATATCAATACAAAAATGTCCCCAATATCTCAGGGTAGAGCTAGGCCTCCCCAAGTCAGAGAAAGAACCCAGCTATGAAAAACCGTTCTATCATGCCTATTCTGGGCTGCTCTCTGGACTTGAACTTATCAGATGAGCCCATATAGTATGTCAAATCCCCACACTTTAGAAGCGGAAAACCAGGAATTAGAATACTAGTGACTAACCCACTCCAGTGTTCTTGCCTGGAGAATCCCAGCGACGGGGGAGCCTGGTAGGCTGCCGTCTATGGGGTCACACAGAGTCGAACACGACTGAAGCAACTTAGCAGCAGCAGCAACATGTGACATACAGTGTAGATACACTACTATGCTAAAAGTTCCAATGTATTCTGTCTTACATAGTCCTAAAACCCTATTTTAGGATATTCCACTTTACGGATGGGGAAGCTAAGCACAGAGAGGTTAAGAAACCTGCCCAAGGTGACACAGTAAGTGGATTCTAACCCAGGCACGTCTTAACTCCAACGCGCAGGCTCTGAGCCACTCTACCATCTGCTCATTGAGTCTTGTCTTCACAGCACTGACGCTGGGCTCCAGTGCTATAGAAAGAACCCACAGGGAAGGCAGTTAAAGGCCCGTCTCTGCAAATGAAGGTCAAGGCCAGAAACCAAAAGAGTAGCCTGAGATCCCTGCGGTGGTTTATGCTTCAAAAAGCCCTCCAAATTGCATCAACAAGTCATGCTGTCTTCCCTCTAGAATGAAAGTGAGTTCTATCACATTAACTGCTCTTGAGGCTATAATACACTGGCTTATATGAGAACATACATGGGAAAACACTAAACATTAGATCCTGCATATTTAGAGTGATGTATATAATCCCAGTACATGATGAATACCTAGCTCAAGTTAACTGATTACCACCAGCTAGTAGAAATGACTTGCTTTTCTGTAACATGAGTAAGTTCCTTGCTCCAGTAATAGAATAGTAAATATTTGGCAGGAGCTTAATAATCACTTATTGATTAGGTTAATCTTAACATTGCTCCAATTATACCCTGAAGCACATAGAAAAAGATAAATATAAAAGACAGAAAGTTCTTCTAGCTCACCTCATCATTTTATAGATGGGAAAGCTGAAGTCCCACAGGGATTATGATTGCTAATTACAGGTGTGCAAAACATCACCTTTGCCTTCAACATTATACGTTTACTTTTATTGCCTTTATACTTAACAATAAATTGTACAAAAATGCAATTTTTAACTTACTCTTTTTTGATAAGAACTTTTAAAAAATAATTTTCCTTTCACTGGGTATCTTGTTCTATGTGTCATTCTTACCATGAGACTAAACTCTATTAATTGTCCATTCTCCTTAAACATCTGTACTATTCATATTTAACATGCCTGTATAATCATAAGAAAAGACAATAAACATCAAAACGCTTTATAAAGGACACAACTGCATCTTTGTGACATTTCTCACAGAACAGATTCAACAGCAGAGGAGGGAAATGTGAAAACATATCTCATTTTTAATAACATTTTTCTATAGCACTGACAGGTATACCAGTTAGCCTCACTCTGCTGATTCAAATGGAGAATTCTCCAATGACTTTAAGGCCTTCCCCCAGTCTCCTCAACTCTTTAAGATACCAGAGGGAAAACAGACATACACCATCTATTTCAAGAATCCTTCCTTACTCAGAGCCAATCACCCCTCTAGGCAATCACCCCAGAAATTCTTCCATGCGTTTCTACTCTTAAAGAATCAAAATGCCTCCTATCTCTACTCACAGCTCCCCAACATGCCTCACCTCCCATGCCATCTCATTCTAGATCCCCAGGGGCACTCAAGCACATGATGCCACTGTAACTCTCTCTTTCTGACCTGCTAGAAACTTGATCCAACTGAAGGATACCGACACAGACACGGAAGGAAGCAGGAATATACATGGATGGGAAGCACTGGACTCATTTATTCTTCACACCAACACTACAATGTTGATGAAACTGGAGGTCGAGAGAGTCAAAACTTGCAGCAAACTAGCCCAGGTCCTCCTCTGGGGCTGGGGGATTCAGTTGATTCCAGACCACACCATCTTCAGGGGCCACAGCAAAGCTGAGTGTCAGCAGGTCTAACAGACTCCAACTTCCCAGGCCATGGGCACCTGCGCTTAAATATGGAGCATCAACAGGCGTTTACTGCAGGGGTCAAAGTTATGGCAACAAGGGCCCTCTCCTCAGATGGGGCCAATCTCCATGCCCCCAGAGGGCTCAGGGGCTTCAAGAACATCAAATATGGCTCTCTCATTTCATAGCCAAGAACACAGAGCCCAAGAAAGAAAAAGAGAAAAATACTATTATTTTCTGTACCTTAGGTACCATTCCCATGTTCCCTCATTTTACCCTCACAACAGTCCTGTTATAAAGGCATTCTCAAGTGCAATTTATATGCACACATATGTATTTTTTTTAAGTGACTCAAATATTTAGTATCTTGTCCAAGTCCTAACAGGAAGTAAGCAGCCAAGTACCAACATCTCCCCATCCCAAATCCTTTGTCTCTATCTTGGCCCTCAGGGTCACAGGTTCTTACCCGGGGGGAGCTTCAGGACTAATACAAAATAGCTTGTAAGAAGGGGTAAAGTGTATGACTGGACCTGTGGTTATCAACTGTGGCTACTTTATTAGCATCATCTGAGATGCTTCATAAAAATACAGATTACCCACCCCTTTTTAGGCTTCTGATTGTTACAAGGCCCTGACATCTTTATTTTTTACATACTTTCAGTGATTTGGATTGTCAGTCTGCCTTACAGAAAGAAAAAAATATGGCTAGATCAATCATAAAAGGCTCCCTGGGAGCGTGGGATATGAATCAACAGAATTCAAAAGGAGAAACACTGAAGAGGTGGCAATGTCCAGGGCACATTCATGAAAGCGAGGCCAGTGGGTGAGGGTGGGGAGGCGTGATGCAGCAGGGTGGGCCAGGGTGGTGGCTAGCTGTGCCGTGCGCTCTGCTAACTGGTTCCAGTTGCATCCGACTCTTTGCAACCCTATGAACTGTAGCCCACCAGGCTCTTCTGTCGATGGGACTTTCCAGGCAAGAATACTACAGTGGGCTGCCGTGCCCTCCTCCAGCGGATCTTTCCAACCCGGTGATCGAACTAGGTCTCGTATGTCTCCTGCACTGGCAGGCAGGTTCTCTACCTCCAGCGCCACCTGAAAAGGCAGAGGTACTTAGACGCCATACCAGGGTGACAAGGGAAACACAACGCGGCACAGGATAAATCAAAGAGCAGGTGTTGTTTGATTTATCCTGTAAACAAATCCAACAGGATAAATGTTTGGGCCAGGAAGGGCGCTGACACGGCTGCTAACATGGGAAACACGCTGGCTTGTTCAGTTGCTAAATCATGTCTGACTCTTTGCTACCCCACAGGCTGTAGCCTGCCAGGCTCCTCTGTCCATGGGATTCCCCAGGCAAGAATACTGGAGTGGGCTGCCATTTCCTCCTCCAGGGGGATCTTCCTGACCCAGGGATTGAACTGGAGTCTCTTGCACTGGCAAGTGGATTCTTTACCACTGAGCCACCAGGTCAGCTTTACATGTTGGCAAGGCCCCCCCGCCTTTTTTTTTTTTTCAAGAAAAATGTGAAAAGGAATGCTACCTGGATCACCAACATATGAGCTCCAAGAAGACAGAGGGGCTGCCTGGTTTCCTCACGCCTTTACGCCAAACACTTAGTAGATGCTGAATAAATATCATGGAATGAACAACATGTCAGTGCATTCAGTGGTCAACTGGTCACAAAATCAACAACTATGAATACATCAGGGACCTGACTTCAAGATTCAAATCTAAAAGTCTAGAATTAAGATGAGGGTACTGGCAGAGGCGACTAAAAAAGAGTAGCTTGTTTTCTGCAAAAACAAGTCAGTTCTTCTTCATTACTTCCTGCTTTTCTCTAAAACTTTATTTGGCTTCTGGTGCATGAAAGAATCAGGTGGTTTTGAAATACATGAATGTACCTTCGACAGTGGCATGAACAGCAGGTCTTCTGTCTTACGAAGAAGAAAACGATGGGCAATATCTTCTGGTTTGAGTTTTGGCAATGGAGGAGAGACAATCTCATGAGAATCTAATCTCAGATGACATTCCTCTTGTGACCCAAGATTCTTGCCAACAGACAGCCTGATAGCACAGTGACTTAACTGGACTCCCTATAAACCTTAATGACAGAGCTGGCCAGGCTCTGTGTGGTTGGGTCAACCTTGGGCTTTGCCAACTTGAGTAGACTCCTGGCCCCTTAAGTTGAGGTCACTGGGGTCTTCTGGAGACTTGAGGACTAGTTCTCTCCAGGAAGAAAAAAAAAAGATGATCTTTTGAAATCTTTTTCAAACTAGTGATTATTCAAGATGCCACGTGTGTAATCATGTTACACAGTCCCTCAAATGGCAAGCACCATCAAAATTACATGTTCCAGGTCCCAGAAGTAGGAGTTGGAAGGTGTACTCAGATTCCTCTGGACACCCATTCTTCCACAGGCCTGATCTTAATAAGATCTTTCCTTCCTAAGAGACATCTACCTACTGCTAAAATCCAACTAACAGAGAAAGAGCCCTTGTTCCTCTAAGATTCCCTAGCAAGTATAATTAGCTACATTACTAGAGCAGCCAAAATTTATTTTTTTAAGGAACTGCAAAAGGTTATATGGTTCCAATTTAATTTTTCCTCCGAATGCAAACTTTCCAATGCCTGCCTTTCATAATACATGAGAGGTAATGCATGGGTCCAAATGATTTGACAGTTTCTTTTAATTTACACACATCTAAGCATGGGTATAAAATTCCACTAGTTCAAAACACTTCCTTTTCTTAAACATATCTCCAGTTCACATTACGTGTTTATAGCAATCTGCAATGTATTATTTCTAAAGATAAACAATCATGTAAAAAATTGATAGAAAAACAGCAGCATATCACTACTGCCACACTCCGTCAGTCTTTCCCCTCGCTTGGTCAGTGGGATAAATGCACGGCCATGACCAGGCTCTCCCTGCTGTCTCCAGCATGCAGAAACCAAGGGCCACTGGCTGCCTTCCACAGACAGATAGCCTTGAGCCTTAGTTGCTGAGAATCTCCTTTTCTTTTCCCCCTTGAACTTGGTATAAAACTCAAGAATGCACTGCGGACACTTTTCCTTCCAAAAAAAAGAGAGGCTCTGAGTCCAGATGATCACTATTTCTGACTCCCTGGAAAACAGTTGCAGTTTTCCTATTAAAATGAAAAGTACTGGAAATAATGTACTAGAATGGCTAAAATGTTGAAAAATGAAGTCTTTCATTTATGTGGCTATACTTGAAACAAATAGAGACTGAAAAGTAATTTAAATGAACTACTGGCCTTTCTGGGCCTTGAAACAGCTGCTTTTGAGAAAAATTGCCTCCCTCACAGACTCTCTGCTACAGTCTTCATTCATGCTACAGCTGACATTTTAAAAATCTCTAATCACCCTTTTGAATGATATTCCAATTCCTGAAAATGGTATCTACCACGGTGAAACACCTCATTTGGAAAGCATCCAATTCTGGCTGGAAATGAGAAATACTAGAACCCCAAAGAGTTGGGGCAGGGGGGAGGGTGTCACGGGAGAAGACAGGTATCGTTCAGCCAAAAAGCTTCCTTATGAATCACTGTTGGATTTAAGAAAAAACCCAGGGAGATATTCTTCCTGTAGAATCCTCAAATAGTAACACTTTCTAGCAAATCTCCAAACAGGACTCTGCAAAAAGGGACTTCCTTAGCCCAGCACAGCTTTTTACGCAGGCTTCGCTAGAAAACCTTTAGATAGAGTTCTCCCTTTGCCCTGTTTTGCAACAAGATGAACAATAATGATTTTCTGAAAGAAACAGAGAATCTGTGCAAAGAGCCAAAGTTCATAACTGGCTGGGAGATTACCAATCCCAACGGATAAAAACGATCGTATGCCAAAGAGAAATGCCGTTAAGGCTCGGAGCTCTACAGCCAGCCGGAGCACCCAAATGTGTTCAGTCTACGCTCTCCAATCTCCGCGTAACGTTTGGCGACCTGCTAGCACACCCAGAGCCCCTCCGCACTGATGATAAACGCCACATCGGCTGCTCGGTGCCAAAGAGGTTTCCCAATCCTAAATCGTATCAATTTAAAAGGAAAAAAAAAAAAAAGGAGGGGGCCGGGAGAGACGGGAAGAATAACACGCCAAAGGCGAGGGGGGAAAAAAATCTTACAAAACCACCCCTAAAGATGACATGATTTGTCTTGGAAGGGACGGTCCGATTTATTAGAAATGGACACGTTGATAAGTAGCCAAGGGAGGAGGTATGGGGAACGAGAGGGGGGTAGAAACAGCTGTCCTCCCTACCCGAGGCCCCGGACCGCGCTGAGGCTGCAGACGGGCTCGCGGGTGTTTCGGGGTTCCACCCAGCCGGACAAAGCTCGGGGCGCCCAGGTAGGGGCCGCCAGGCACAAGGGCAAGCCCAGGAGGCATTTCCCTGTAGAGGGCGCTCACTGGGCGTCGTAGGGAAACCAGCTCCAACCCTCGAGCCAGAGGCGAAACCCAGTTCCCACCACCAAGGCCGGGGAGGGAGGCTGGGTTGCCCGCAGCCGCAGCCGGAGAAAAGACTCCCCCGGGCCTGGGGGCACCCCGGCCGGGGTCCGCGAGAGCGAGCGCGTCAGGCTGGAAGCTTCAGGCTGCGAGCGGCCAGGCGACCCGAGGCCGAGTGCAGTGCCATCCGCACCGCCGTCTCGCCCAGCTGCCGCGCTCGAACGCGATCCATACAGAGATGCCCTCCCGCCCCTGATGGCCCGCGAGCCCCCTGGACCCTCAAGCAGGACGGGTCGGCAGAAAATGGGAGTCCAGGGTCCGCTCCCCGGCATTTTCGGGTGCATTTTCCACGCACTCCCCCCGCCCCCCCAGCAGGACCCAGGACTGCGCGCCTCCGCGGGTCGCGTTACCCCGTAGTGTCTGCTCCCTCACCCCAGCCACTGGGAACATCAAACAAAAGAACTTTTTTGCAAACTTTCCTCTCCGGACACTTCGCGGGTTTCTTAAAAAGCTTAGCCCCATCTTCCCAGAACCTGCATTCAATCCAGTAGGGAAGCTGGCGCGGGGGGCGGGGGGGGCGGCGCGGGGGGAGGGTGCACGGAGGAAGGGACCCCCAAAGTTTCCAGGCCGTCCCCGAGTCTCGGGGAGCGCGCGGGGGGGACCAGTTCCCTCGAAGCCCTATGCACGCTTCCTCTCTCCCGTCCCCCTTCCCCATCGGTCCTTCTCGGCGACGCAGCAAGACCCTCGGGAGGGTGAATAAGTTGGGAACGTCTTCAGCGGCCTCCGCGGTTCGACAAAACGGCAATACCTTCGCTCTCATCCCGGGGGACCTCGGGGTAACTTCAGCGAGAGGCGCTTTTCTGCGGAAAGGGAAAGGGGAGAAGGCGTGGAGCGCATTTATCCCTTAGATCCCCGGGGGATCCCCAGCTATAAGTCTGGCAGCGGGGGACTGGGTGGCGGGGCATCCCCCAGGGGGCGCTCCCCGATTCTCCGCGGGGTCTGCGGACTCGGCTCGGCCTCCGCACGCTAAACGGCGCGCGACCCCCGCCCGGCCCAACTCACCGACTCGGCGGACACGCAGGCCACCAAGACCCAGGTGAGCAGGATCCAAGCGCGCCGCATATTCCTCCGGGACCGGTGGCTCCCAGCTGCCCGCTTGCAACGAGGGAGAACACGAAGCTTCTCGCCCAGCGCCCGGCGCTGCTCGCGCAGAAAGATCAGGAGCAGAGCTGCCGCAGCGACCGCGGTTCGGGGGGCTCGACGGGACTCGGGGGGCTCGGGGCTCCGGAGCGCCCGCTTCCTCCGGCTGCGCCCCGGGACCGCGGCGCCTTCTCACTTGTTGGCTCCTTCACTCCCGAGGCCGGATTGTGGCTCCGGGCGGGGGAGGCGGCTCGGAGGCTCTTGTTGCTCTGCCGTGGTTTTACTCCTCCGCGGACTCCTTCCCTGTGTCGCTGCTCCGTTTCTGATTTTTTTGAGGAATAAATTAGATGGCTTGGAATGGAGCTGCAGCTGAAGTTTGGGGGCAGAGCGGCGGGGGCGCGCGATCCGCGCGGCTGGAGCTCCCGGAGTATCTGGAGAGTAGCGCGTCCGAGCCCGGCTAGTGGCTCAGCCGCGGCGCCCCTCCTCCGCCTCCTCCTCCTCCCGCGCCGCCGCCTCCCTCCCCGGGTCCTCCTCCTCCTCCACCCCCCACTCCCTTCCTCCTCCCGCTCCCTCCCTCTTCCCTCCCCAGCCGGCTTCTCCGGACTCCTCCGGGCCGCCCGAGGAGAGGAGGCGGCAGTGTGACTCCCAGCGAAACCCGGGAGAAATTCCTCCAGGATTACGCCCGGATTGGCAGCTCCGGGGACCAGTGGCCACAGGCGGCTCCGCGCCGCGGCTGCGCTGGGTCCGCTCGTCCTCAGTCCATGCTCCAGCGCTCTGCTACGCCTTCATTCTCTGGCTTCTTTCTCCCCTAGTCTCTCCCTCCTTTTCCTCTCCCCTCCTCCGTACTCCTTCTTCTCTATTTCCTTTTCACTTGCACTTTTCTGGAAGAAAGATAGGTGAAAAACAAGATATGTATTTATCAATAGGTTTTCTGCATGCGACAATTGGACTAGCGGTAAGAAACTGCTCGGGGCGGGGGGCGGGGGGCGGGAAGCCACGAAGTTTACAGATGCGTGCAAGCAGTGTGAAGTGTTTCTAAGTCTCCAGTTCATGAAAATTGTATTTAAAAGAGAAGACAGTCAATATAGTAAACGTATATTGAGTATTTCCCACTCTCCCTAACCACCCTCCCCCAAAAAAGGAAGTGGAGGAATACTCCCATAAATTAAAAATGCAACACTTTCAAAGCTTGTAATTTCAGCTAAAGACTTAAGTACCATTTTGCCTCACACAGTTTAAACCCCTGAGGTATTTTATAGGCTCCATTTCAGCACAGAAATAGGAAGCTACAAGTAGGGCAATTTGATGAGAATTGGATGGAGACCTTGAATAATTACCGATTTAAGAGAACTTTAAAGAAAAGAGGGATAAAGTAATTTCTACTTTGCAAAAAATAGTATTATTTCCTGGATGGAAGTAATCGATCTGGAACATTTTGTTGTGAAGTCTTTTTTTCAATTCCGGGTCTATAGTACACTATACAACATGGCAAACTGCATAGTTCTTTCCTATTTCTAGCATTATTTTTCCCTCTGACTTCTGAAGTGAATGAATTATGGAGCCATTCTGCTCCTAGAATGCCTGCTCTAGGAAACCAGGGAACTTTCTATGTTGTTCACCACTGTATTCTCATTCCTGCTTCATAAAATACACAATAGATATTTCTTGGATAAACTTTGATCTAAAACTGCAAAAGTATCTGCCTGCCTGCTCTGCAGGAGACACAAGAAATGTGTGTTCCATCCCTGGGTGGGGAGGATCCCTTGGAAGAGGAAATGGAAACCCACTCCAGTTTTCTTGCCTGAAACATCCCATGGACCCAGGAACCTGGGGGGCTACAGCCCAAAGGGTCACAAAGAGTCAGACACACCTGAGCACGCACAGATACTAGACCGTGAAAATTTTTGAACTTGGAATAAATTAGACTCATGCTCTAAGTGAGAATTACAATGTCTTAGTAACATTTCATGGAAGAAGTCTCAGAGAAAGAAATTTAGAGAACCAGAGGAAACGTTAAAAGAACTGAGTCTGAGAGGTCCACTTCTTTGGTTTAAAAGTCCCAACTATCAGGCTCCCAACAGGCAAATCTAAGGTGTTGGCAGCCAAGAGGTAGTTTGGAAAAATGGAAGAGTGGACAGAACAGAAAAATATCAGGAGACTGGGAGCTGTAACATCAGATGTTTCTGATTCCACAGAAACTGAGCTGGTACCTGGTGGATCGATGTGGGACTAGGTCTTGCTTAGTTTTGGGGAGAATGAACTGTGACGGTGTTTTAAGGTGGATTCTCTGTGGTTTGAACACAGCTGAATGTGGCCATTCCTACTTCTGCCGGGCTGCCAGTCCAAGGGCCACTGTCATCCTGTAACCTGGATGAAGGTATTCTTAGCTCCCCTCACCAATACCCCGTATCCCATCCCCTCCCGCCCCCACTCCGACCACCCCCTACAGAAAAGGGTCTGGCTAAACATGCAGAGTCAGCAGCTTCCAAGTAGGGAGACTCAAACCCCAGTCTCTGGGTTTCAGAACCTGTGGGTTCCATAGAATTCATCCACGGGTTGAAGAATTTCTTGAGATGGAGAGCTTCTAAAACGAGTTTCCAAAGGACAATGAACAATATAAGAGAAATGTCATCTCTATTCCCAAAAGAGACCCAGTCTGCTCTCCAGGCTTTGGGCAAGGCCACTCCTCCCATCTCCCCAACAGTTAAGAACCCATCAAATAAACTAGAATTTTAGTGAAAGAGGAAAAAGCACTTCTCGACTGGCTGTCACAGCTACTGATGTTTATTGGGTCATCCACCTAATGAGCATGGAGACTGCTCTCTGTTTCAGCTTAGGCAGACTGGTAAAAATGAATTAGCAGATGCATCTGTGAAAGGAATGCATCTATGCAACTGATGACATACCCCAGATCTCTTGGCATTTTTGAGACTCTCAGTGACTTGGTATTTTTTTTAATAAATCATCTGTAGGAGAATTTATGTAATAAGGAGATGGTACTGTTTTACGGTTTTCCAGTAGTCATGTATGGATGTGAGAGTTGGACCATAAAGAAGGCTGAACACCGAAGAACTGAGGCCTTCAAATTGTGGTACTGGAGAAGACTCTTGAGAGTCCCTTGGACTGCAAAGAGATCAAACCAGTCAATCCTAAAGAAAGTCAACCCTGAACATTCATTGGAAGGACTGATGCTGAAGCTCCAATACTTTGGCTACCTGATGAGACAACTCATTGGAAAAGACCTTGAGGCTGGGAAAGATTGAGGGCAAAAGGAGAAGGGGACAGCAGAAGATGAGATGGTTGGATGGCATCACCGACACAATGGACATGAATCTGAGCAAACTCCAGGAGATAGTGCAGGACAGGGAAGCCTGGCATGCTGCAGTCCATGGAGTTGCAAAGAGTCGGACACAACGTAGTGACTGAACGACAGCAACTATTTTGAGAGTCACACAATATCAGGTACATGATAACAAATATTTAAGACTTGGTGCTTAAGTGCATGAACAGGTGTGGCCGAAAGGATAATCTGACCGTGGGAAAATCACAGACTGTGAAAGCACTTACAGAAGACCTGGCTACAAAAAAATTCACCCTGCTGAGTGGGAGCAGGGTTGTCCCCAATGTTAGACACATGTCTAAACTTGAAAATGGTGAAGACCTGTATCTTAGTTTATTTGAGCTGCTTTAAGAAAAATGTCATAGGCTAGGAGGCTTATAAACAACAAAAATTTATTTCTCACACTTGGAGGCTGGAAGTCCAAGATCAAGGCGCTGGCAGCTGCAGTGTCTGGTGAGAAGAGGCTTCCTGGTTTAGAGACAGTTGTCTTTTCACTGCGTCCTCATGTAGTAGCAGAGGTGCGAGATTCTCTGGAGCCTCTTGTAAGGGTGCAAGTCCTATCCATGCGAGCTATGCTCTCATTACCCAAGCACCTCCCCAAAAGCCGTACCACCTAGTACCATCACCTTGGAGATAAGGATTTCTTGGAAGGTGAAATTTGCTCAGTCCAACTCTTTGCGACGCCATGGACTGTAGCTTCTAGGTTTCTCTGTCCATGGAATTTTCCAGGCAAGAATACTGGAGTGGGTAGCCATTCCCTTCTCCATGGGATTTTCCCAACCCGGGAATTGAACATAGGTCTCCTGCATTGCAGGCAAATTCTTTGCCGTCTGAGCTGTCAGGGAAGCACACGTGGTAGGACACGATCACTCAATCTATGAGTTTGACACTACGGATAGTCACCTATCTGTGCTTTTACCTATTTGAAATATTTTTAAACTGATAACGGACTAAAATTCAGTAGAATTTGGTGCACTGTATCAAATACAGTTATGTCTAGCTTGCGACTAGAGCCAGAGGCTCCTCTCTAACCTATGTTTTCAAGTCCTTATTTCAGGACTGTGCTTTGAGGGGCACAGCAAATACAATAGCAAAACCAATCACTTTTCAAATAGCTTCACTGATTGCTAAAAATAAATGCCCTTTCTCAAGAATCTCGAAAGAAAATATAACAGAAAAACAGAATGCAGAGACTAAGGCTCAGAATCATAAAAAATAAAAATGAGAACCTATTTTGTATCTACGTATCTATCCTATGATAACTGTGGACTAGCAGGTGTTATGTTCCAGGGGGAACTGTCAGAGCAAGAAACTGCAGAGGAAAAAAAAAAATGCTACCTGGTGGTTCTTCCACTCAGCATCCCCTGGAATGTTCCCAAGGCTCTGGGTTAGAAATACATTTAGTAGCATCAGCCCTGACTAAATTCACCCAGAAGAGAATAGAACCTGAGACTATGACGAAATCTAGCCAGCCAGATATTACCAGTGCTAATAACGGCAAGTGAGTGGAGGCCGTGATGATTATCCACAGGCCATCCAAGAAAATCTATTCTTAGCCTCAGTCTTCACACTGTTCTCCCTGTTTACCTCTGTCAAGCCTTTGCCAGAGATGTTGGCTGATTTGAGTTTCATAATTTGAGTCTGTGTTAATGTTGAACAAAATGGTCTCATTTTGGGCAGCAGGACACAAGCAGGAAAGTCAAATCATAGAGTACATAAATTATCCCATGAATAACACAGAAGGCAGAACACTCTTTTCGGCTTCCCTAGCCTTGGAAGGAAAGTTATGACCAACCTAAACAGCATATTAAAAGCAGAGACATTACTTTGCCGACTAAGGTCCGTCTAGTCAAGGCTATGGTTTTTCCAGTGGTCATGTATGGATGTGAGAGTTGGACTGTGAAGAAGGCTGAGCGCCGAAGAATTGATGCTTTTGAACTGTGGTGTTGGACAAGACTCTTGAGAGTCCCTTGGACTGCAAGGAGATCCAACCAGTCCATTCTAAAGATCAGCCCTGGGATTTCTTTGGAAGGAATGATGCTGAAGCTGAAACTCCAGTACTTTGGCCACCTCATGCGAAGAGTTGACTCATTGGAAAAGACTCTGATGCTGGGAGGGATTGGGGGCAGGAGGAGAAGGGGATGACAGAGGATGAGATGGCTGGATGTCATCACTGACTCAATGGACGTGAGTCTGAGTGAACTCTGGGAGTTGGTGATGGACAGGGAGGCCTGGCGTGCTGCAATTCATGGGGTCGCAAAGAGTTGGACACGACTGAGCGACTGAACTGAACTGAACTGAACAGAATGGCATGGTTCTTGAAAGACTGGCAAAATTGGCATCCATTCATTTGACAAATATACGTGGGTCACCTGCACATGCCTGGTCCTTGTGGGGTAGGCACATGAATTTTCTCAAAATATGTTACAGTAACACATTTTAAACTGAGAGTTATCCTCGAGTCACAAGTCTGTGACAAGGTCCATGTCAAATTTCACCCTAAAATCAGATATGAAATAAAGAAAACATTATTTATAGAATATATCATTCTTGGGCATCAAGCAACATTTTCCCAAGAGCTATATATGTGAAATTAGAAAGGTTCCAAAAAGGTATCTTCAAGTTATTTGCACTGCACTTGTATTCCAATTGGACAGGAATATCTAATCTTGGTTGATCTGATGTAAAATGGTATTCCTCTTGTTACTACTGTCTGCATAGACTATTACTTTAACGGCAGCAAGCTCTACCGCCCCTCTCCCCCCACTATTCTTAGAGATCCATCTTCTCTAAGACCCTGGATGGGAACCCTACATACTATATACTAAAAAGCCCACATCCCCTTGCTCACAATTATGCAGACCAGGGCTGGATGTTGGAGAAGGCAATTTATTAGTGGGCCAGATTCACCCTTCAGATCATTTAAATTAGGGAACTTAGAGTCTAACTCAGTTGTACATTGACCTGGGAGTTATCCAAAACCAGCAAGGGTTCTTGTGTGCCGAAACAGAAGGGGCTGATCTGCAGTTGAAAGAATAAAGCAGGTGAACAGAGAGGAGAGAATCAGAGAACACATGACCCCAGAATAATGTAAGATTCCTGATTTTTTTCCAGTTCCTTACCTAGCCTCTTTTTGAGATCCAGATCAACTCGATTCCTTTGGGATCTACAAAATACTCTGGTAAAGTCAAGTCTTTAAGGTAAAATCCTCGTTTTTCCTTAGCTAGTTTTAGAGGATTTCTGTTCCTGGTAAACAAATGATCTCAGACAAAGACAGAGCTGAAAATGAGAGTTTTGACTATGTTTCCTTCACTTGGAATAGAATGGAATCCTTGCCATTTACTGCTTTATACATATATGAGTAAAGAACAGGTTTCGTGAAGACAACCTACCATAAAAGTTATTTAGCTTTTCAGAAAAAAAAAAAATAGGAAAAGGTATTTACATCATTGAATTACCTAGAGTTAGGTATGCTAAATATTCTGAAAGCAGAATAAAATACATAAATATTTCTTTGAATAGAATAGTATCAATATTGGGACCACCTGCAGGCTAATACTGGCAATTGCTTCATTGAACATATTTCTAAAAGGTCTAGCTGGCAAAGTGCACAAACATCCAGGTGTGAAACATTACCAAATTCTTTCAGGTAGTGAAATGTGAAACAGGCAGTGTGGTCACGCCTGGATGAGCTGTTAACTCACTCAGGTGACAGAATCTTGCATTTTATATCTGCTGTTAGTACACTGCAATGGATAATAGCTCAGAGTTTGGCAACGCACAGACTGGAGTTTGACTCATAATTCCACCCTTTATTGTGCTTTAAGAGGCCTTGACACCCAACAGCCCATTGACTCTAAGTCTCAGTTTCCTCATCTGTAGATTGGAAATAGTCAGGTTAATGTGTGGAATCTGTAGGCTCATGCATCAAAGCAGTTATTGAGTTATTTTGTATATAGTTTCCAATAAATGTCCTTGTCATTATTAGTGTTTCCTCTGTCTGAAATAACCTATCTGTTCTCCCAGTTCTCTGGCTAATTCTTACTTGACCGTTCAGTGTCAGTTTAGAAGTGTCCTCACTGGCAAACATTTGAAGGCTTACTGTGTGTCACAACACCTCCTCCAGGTAGCCTTCCCTGATCCCCCTCAACCTAATAAAGAGACCTTTAAGACACTTAATTCTCACCTGTTAATTATAACCTAGGATAGAATATTTGAGTATTAATAAAATTTGCTCATATAAATATGTTCTGTTGTGTCTAAAAGTACAAAACAAACCAAAAAATAGCGTCAATAAGGGCATAGTAAACAAGAGAATCCAGCATTCTACCTTTAGAAAAATGTGCACCATAACAAATTTAAACCTACATAAAAACTTAGAGAGGGAGTGTAAAATTTTAAATTGTAGATTCTAAAGAAGTAAAGAGAATTGAATTGTTAAACAAAAACCCCTTACTCTTTTGAATTCAGATAGAAATAAGCAAACTGTTTCTGGGAAGGAAAAAAATACACTGTATCATAATGTCAAAATTCAGTATGTCTAATGTTTGCTCTTTTTTTTTGTAGCTGTTAGCAATGCCCCCATCACAGAGGAAGAGACGTTCTCTGCAGATTTCAGTCCAGTGTGCATTGTGAAAGCACCTCTTGCCACCTGCTCACTCACCACACCCCAACACCAACAGCCCAAGGTGACTTATGTAAACAGCCCAGTCTGAATGTCCTTTCCCTCCCAACTCGTATAACCCTATATAGAAACATACACAAATACGTGACACACACGTAAGTTTTTTGGTTAATTTTGTTCTTACTTGTTTTGCAAAAAAGATTACATTAAACACCTCCTTCATCTTGTAGAAATTCCTCCAAGTCACTTGACAGAGCTTTCACTATTTTTTAATGGCTGCATATTTCCTTTGGTATGGGTATTTCACACTTGATTCAGTCATTTCCCTGTAATAAGATATTCAATCTGTTTCCAGTGGTTTCCTAAAAACAATCTTCCAGGAAATACCATTTATATATTTCCTTAATTCATGATGATTTTCTTTCTGGAGGCTAGATTCCTAAGAGTGGGGCAGTTGGGTTGGAAAGTATAAATATTTTTAATTTTATGAGATGTTGTTTGACAGTTTCACAACAGAAAGTTTGCACATTTCCGCCAGGGATGTTTGAGAGCATGCTTTTTCTTTCTCCGCTTTGCAGCCAGCAATAGATGTTAACTTTCTTCTTGGCCATTTAATAAGTAGGAAATGACAGCTTATTGCTAGTGTTATGTGCATTTTCCTGAGTACTAGTACTAGTACTTTAGGCGGAGAAGGCAAGGGCCCCCCAACTCCAGTACTCTTGCCTGGAAAATCCTATGGACGGAGGAGCCTGGTAGGCTGCAGTCCATGGGGTCGCTAAGAGTCAGATACGACTGAGGGACTTCACTTTACTTTTCACTTTCATGCATTGGAGAAGGAAATGGCAACCCACTCCAGTGTTCTTGCCTGGAGAATCCCAGGGACGGGCAGCCTGGTGGGCTGCCGTCTATGGGGTAGCACAGAGTCGGACACGACTGAAGTGACTTAGCAGTACTTTAGGGCATCTTTTTTTTTTTTTTTGATGTTGACCATTTTTAAAGTCTTTGTTGAACTTGTTACAATCTTGTTTCTTTTTTTTTTGTCCTCAAGGCATGTGGGATTTTAGCTCCCTGCTGCTGCTGCTGCTACTGCTGCTAAGTCTCTTCAGTCGTGTCTGACTGTGCGACCCCATAGACGGCAGCCCACCAGGCTCCTCCGACCCTGGGATTCTCCAGGCAAGAACACTGGAGTGGGTTGCCGTTTCCTTCTCCAATGCATGAAAATGAAAAGTGAAAGTGAAGTCACTTAGTCATGTCCAACTCTTAGCCACCCCATGGACTGCAGCCTACCAGGCTCCTCTGTCCATGGGATTTTCCAGGCAAGAGCTCTGGAGTGGGGTGCCATTGCCTTCTCCATTTAGCTCCCTGAGCAGGGATCAAACTTGCACCCCCTCCATTGGAAGGCAAAGTCTTAACCACTGACTGCCAGGGAAGTCGCTAAAGCATTGTTTGTATTTGTTATATTTGGAGTTGGTCTTATGTATATTATCTGTTTGTCTCCTTTTCCCATTTTTCTACATGGTAACATGCTTTTTTTCTTATATGAGCTCTTGCATAATTGCTCTAAATACATCAATCTACAACTGTGGTATTAATCCATCTTACGTGTATTTTTATATATACTATAATCTATTTCCAATTAACTATCCTAACAACTGATTTGTCTGTTTCCATGTCATACCATAATCGTTTGACTACCTTGATAATACAGTGCCTTCTGATATTTCCAAAACCAATCTTCCTACTCTCTAACTACACATTGTTTTCTTCTTTTCCATACTTTTCTTGGATATCTTTGGGTGTTTTTTCATCCATATAAATTCTAAGAATATTTTAGACAGTTAAACCATTTTAGAATTCTATTTGGGATTGAACTAAATTTATGATTGGCTTTGAGACAATTTATGTTTTTATGATATTAAGTTATTTCAAACCAGAAAATTTTATATTCAACTTTGTTAAGATCTTTCCATTTTTGATAAGATTTTATAGTTTCTTATAGATCTTTATAGATCATGTGAGCTTCTTTGTATAGATAGTCCCATATTAATATATATTTTGGCACTGTTATAGTGTTTCTCCTATTTCATCTAGGAAGTTATTGCTAGAGGAAAACTGCTTTGTCTTACAGTTTGTATACTACCATCTTTTAAAATTCTTTCAGTTCAGTTCAGTTCAGTCTTAGTTACTCTCATATCTTTTTAATAGAGTCTCTTGGATTTCTAGGCATACAATTATATCATCAGCAAAAAGTGTGGTTTTATTATCTTTTCTAATATTTATACCAGTTATTTAACAACAGAAGTTATAAACAATGAGGGTGATAGCAAGGCATTCCAATCTAGCTCCTGATTTTAAGGAAAATAACTTAGTGTATCTTAGCATTTAAAATAATACTTGTGGTTGGTTTGCAGGTCGTTTTTAGCAGATGAAACGTTTCATTACTTATTATAAGTTTTTATTAGGAATAGTTGTTGAATTTGATGAAAGCCCTTCTGTTCCAAGATTTATTGCTAAGATTCTATGGGTTCTGTCCTTTAGCTAGTTGATGTAATAAATTGTGCTGATGTTCCCCGAGAGTGAGGTTTTTTTTTTTTTAATAGCAAGCCACTTCCACATTCCTTTAACAAAACTTACTTGCTTTTAGTCTATCAGTTTTTGAGAACTTGCTATTATTTGCTAATACAGATCTTCCTCAGCTTATGATAGGGCTATGTGCTGATAAAACCATTGTAAATTGAAAATGTCATAAGTCAAAAATGTATTTAATACACTTAGCTTACTGAACATAACAGTTTAGCTTTGTTTACCTTAAGCGTGCTCAAACACATTAGCCTACAGTTGGGCAAAATCATCTAAACACAAAGCCTATATTATAATAAATAAATATATTTTAGATCTTAGCAGTGATTATTTTTCACCTTCTCATTTTTTTATTAGGAAATCATATTTTTAGTATTAATTTTTATTATTTATTTGCAGATGCATTTAAGCTCTTTAAGTGCACTTATTTTTTTTAAACTTGTATTTTCATCTGTCTTCTCAGGTGAATTTTCTTCTCAGTTTTATTTTCAGGTGTGAGATCTAATGTATTTTCCTCACTCAGGCTACAAAAAGGTCATTAATGACCCAGACAGCCATGATGGTGTGATCACTCACCTAGAACCAGACATCCAAGAATGTGCAGTCAAGTGGGCCTTAGGAAGTATTACTACAAACAAAGCTAGTAGAGGTGCTGGAATTCCAGCTGATCTATTTCAAATCCTAAAAGATGATACTATTAAAGTGCTGCACTCAGTGGGTCCGCAAATTTGGAAAATTCAGCAGTGGCCACAGGACTGGAAAATGTCAGTTTTCATTCCAATTCCAAAGAAAAGCAATGCCAAAGAATGCTCAAACTACCATACAATTGTACTCATTTCACATGCTAGCAAAGTAATGCTCAAAATCCTTCAAACTAGGCTTCAACAGTACAGGAACTGAGAACTTTCTGATGTACAAGCTGGATTTAGAAAAGGCAGAAGAACCAGAGGTCAAATTGCTAACATTTTTTGGATCATGGAGAAAGCAAGGAAATTCAAGAAAAACATCTACTTTTGCTTCATTGACTATGCTAAAGCCTTTGACTGTATGGGTCACAACAAACTCTGGAAAATTCTTAAAGAGATAGGAATATCAGACCACCTGACTTGTCTCCTGAGAAATCTGTATGCAGATCAAGAAACAATGGTTAGAACCAGACGTGAAACGGCAGACTTATTCAAAATTGGGGAAGAGTACAACAAGGCTGTATATTGTCACCCTGCTTATTTAACTTCTCTGCAGAGTGTATTATGTGAAAAGCCAGGGTGGATGAATCACAGGCTGGAATCAAGACTGCCGGGAGAAATATCAACAACCTCAGATATGCAGATGATACCACACTAATGGCAGAAAGTGAAGAAAAACTAAAGAGCTTCTTGATGAAGGTGAAAGAGGAGAGTGAAAAAGCTGGCTTAAAACTTAACATCCAAAAAACTAAGACACTGGCATCCTATCCCACCCCTTCACAGCACATCAGTTCAGTTCAGTTCAGTTGCTCAGTCGTGTCCGATTCTTTGCGACCCCATGAATCACAGCACGCCAGGCCTCCCTGTCCATCACCAACTCCCAGAGTTCACTCAGACTCGCGTCCATCGAGTTGGTGATGCCATCCAGCCATCTCATCCTTGGTCATCTCCTTCTTCTCCTGCTCCCAATCCCTCCCAGCATCAAAGTCTTTTCCAATGAGTCAAGGGGAAAAAAATGGAAGGGGAAAAGAAAAGCCCACGGTTTTATTTTCTTGGGCTCCAAAATCACTGTGGATGGACCCTCCTAAGCTATCTTGTATTTTATTTTTAATATTTACTTATCTGTTTATCTGTCTGCCCTTGGGTCTCAGTTGTGGCACACGGGATCTTTGCTGTGTCATGAGGGATCTTCTGTTGCAGTAACAAATTGTCTAGTTGTTGCGCATGGGCTTAGTTGCTCCACCACACGTGGGGTTTTAATTCCCTCACCAGCGACAGGACCTGTAACTCCTGCATTGCAAGGTGAATTCTTAGCCACTGGAGCACCAGGGAAGTCTCTCTTTCTTTATTTTTGTGTGCATGCACAGTGGCTCAGGCGTGTCTGACTCTTTGCAACCCCTGGGCTATAGTCCGCCAGGCTCCTCTGTCCATGGATTTTCCAGGCAAAATACTGGCGTGGGTTACTATTTCCTACTCCAAGGGATCTTCCCAACCCAGGGATCAAACCTGCATCTACTCCATCTCCTGCGTTGGCAAGAGGATTCTTTTACCACTGAGCCACCTGGGAAGCCCTATCTTTTATATTTTCTGAAATGAAATACACTACTGAAATTATGACAGAGTAGCTAGAATGGGCTATGGAGTCAGACAGATCTAGGATTTGAAACCCATTTAGTGAGAACAGAGAAGGTTTAAAGAGCAAGTGTTCTTTGCAAGGTGGACATCTCAGGGAAAACTTCGTGCAAACCACGAAATGTCTTCATATAACAGACTAGAAACTGACTCTGAGAGTTTCCCTCATTTGCTCAAATTGACTCAGCTTTTAAGTTTTAGAGGCAGGATTCCCAAACCAGCATGTCTAGAACTTTTTTTTAATCTTCTGAAATTTCTTCCAGAAATTCTTCTTAGTCAGGAATTGGAAACACTAGTTACTTGCTAGCTGTTTAAAGGCTTAAGCAAAATTTTATAAATATTTCACTGAGGAAGTTTCCAGTTTTGTTTTCTATTGTACATTTTGGTTTCTTACTTGCAGATTTTGTAAACTATTTTTTAATACCGAGTGTCAAATGACTTGTATTGTCATTAGAGAACATAATTAGAAGATTTTTATGTGTATCAAGCTAAAGAAGACTCGAGGTGTGGACTCAGCACCTTCTTACTAGGTGATGTTTATCTTCTTGTCTAGAATGCTCTCCTGGAGCACCAGATGCAGCTGGGGTTACTGTGCTTTAAAATGAGACATAAAAGGACATTTGAAGGTTCTAGAGGAAAGTAGCAAAAATGCCTGCAGATTTAGGAGCTATCTAATTAGGAGAGATTAAATGAAATAGTCAAGCTCAGATAAGATTAAGGATAACAGGAAAGTGATTGATGCTTATAGAGTAATGAGAATTATCTTGGAGAGATACTCACCCATCAAATCCTAGACTTGGAACTAAGAGCATCACTTAGTTTTGAAGGAAATAGTTTTAGGACAGATGAGAGAGAACTAATGATGAACTTTTGGAATTTTCTTTTTGTTTTTGCTATAACATTTTATTATACAAAATTTCAACATACATAAAGGTAAGAAAAATCACGTATTAGAGATCTTTTGCCCAAATATGGCTTAGACTGAAAATAGATTCTGGAATCTATTTTTATAAAGCACAGATTCTGGAATCATTTTTATAATGCACAAATAATGACTGAATGCTGGATTTTTAAAAAGGGTTTAGGATTTTTAGAATTTAAATTTTGAGGTGGATAGTCCAGAAGATATCAATAAGAAACTTTGTGGGTAGTAAGCCTAAGTTTGACATGAGAAGGAAAACATCGGGTAGAAGGAAAGGTCACAAGTGTCCCAGAAAAATATCCTGACAACTGAGAGGAAAAAAAAAAACTTAGAGCAGTTGGGATGTGACAGCTTTGCAAAAGCATGAGAAATTAGATCTCTGAGCTGTGACTATAAGCCATAATTCAATTTCCTTTGCTACACTATAAAAAATTCAAAGTTTTATAAAAACAGAATGAAAGCTTATAAGAATCAAGTCATGTCACCTCTCCTTCTGACCAGAATGGAGTCACTGCTACTGGGTTTGCTCCCCCCTCCATCATAAACAACTATAAATTTGGGCGAAACAAATGAGGTTGCTGTTTCAAAGCATTGCTTAATGGGAAGTACAGGATTGTGGTTCTTGAGAGAAGGGAAATACACAAAGGATGTCTATGGCTACCCTAGTTTTCTTCCTGGGGTAAATTTTTGGCCTGTAGTTCAGGAAGGGAAAGCCCAATAGCAGTCTGGCTGAGTGGAGGAGGAGGGATGAAAGACTGGGGCTGCGGAAGGCTGCATTTGTGAGCAGAGTCCTGGAAAGGAAGTAGCTAGGCAAAGGTGACCCTGGAGCTCTGGTGGGGATGCATCATACGTGCTTGGAGAGGGCTAGCAGCCTAGTAGGGCACAGCTATTGTGAAGCTAAGAGCAGAATAGAGATAAGGGAGATTGCATAGTGCTGGCTGATGTGGGTGCCTGGACCAGCCAGAGTAGACAAACATCACTGCATTCAGTGGAAAATCAGAGTAAGACCATATATTAAGAGTACGTTCTAGCCATTCCTTAGGACTAAAGATAAAATCAAAATAGACCTACCCTAAAGAGCATAAAACCAAGCCTGACACGAAAATCTACCACTACTGTAACCGCCTGCCAGAAAAAAACTCAATACTCTTTGATGGAAGGCAAAATAATCCAGACTCCGACACGGTGTTCCTCACAATATCCAGAACATCTTTGATAATTACTTGACATGCAAAGAAACAGAAAAATATGACCAATAATTAAGGGGGGAAAAAAAAGGTGCTCAATAAAAATTAACCCTGAGGTGGCCAAGATGTTATATTTAGCCAATAAAGACTTTCAAATAACTACTATAAATATGTCAAGGGCTTGAAGGAAAAAATGGATGTAAAAATTAAACGGGGGAGGGATGTTCAGTGGGAGGGGACATGGATAAACCTATAACTGATTCATGTTGATGTTTGGTAGAAACCAACACAATATTGTAAAGCAAGTATCCTCTATTTAAAAATAAATACATTAAGAAAAGGATTAAACAAATAAGGAGTATTAGCACATAAATGGAAATTATAAAAGAAGAGTTAGATGAAGATTCTAGAACAGAAAATTAAATATCAGAAAAGTAAAAATGGACAGAGTCTCTTTAACTTGTGGGACAATATCAAGTAGTCTAATGTATATATATATACTGCCTTCCCCAGTGGCTGAAACGGTATGAGTCTGCCTGCAATGCGGGAGACCTGGGTTCCATGCCTGGGTTGGGAAGATCCCCTGGAGAGAGAAATGGCAATCCACTCCAGCACTCTTGCCTGGAAAATCCCATGCATTAGTGTCTGAAAAGAGAAAAGGACAGAAGAGAGGAAACAGGAGGGGAGGCGAGTGAAGAGGGGAAGAAAAGACGAAGCGAGAGCGAGACAGAACGGGCCAGAAAAAATATTTGAAGAAACAGTGGCTGAGATCTTTCCAAAGTTAGAGTCAAGAAGCTCAACAAATAGTGTGTGAGATGAATACGAAACAAACCTCACCTAGGCACATTCTAGTCAAGTTGATGGAAAACAATGATAAAGATAAAATCTTTAAGAAGTCAAGATTAAAAGACACATTAGGCTCAGGGGAATAAAAACAGAAATTACTGACTGAGTTTTCTGCAACTTTGGTGGCCAGAAGACAGTGAAAAATTATCTTTAAAGTGCTAGAAGGGGAAAAAATAACTGTCAACCCAGAATTCTTTATCTAGTAAAAGTATCTTTGAAAAATGAAGATGAAATAGAAATGATCAAATAAGCAAAAGCTGAGAGGACTTATTGCCAGCAGATATGCACTGTAAGAAATATTAAAGGAAATTCTTCATGTTGAAAGGAAATGGTACCAAATGGAAGCTAAATCTACAGGCAGGAATGAAAGCACACAGGGAATGGTAAAGATACGTACAGTCATCCTGCAGCATCTATGGGGGAGCTGGTTTTAGGACCCACCAAAATATACCAAGGATCATCCCTCATAGCTCACTTGGTAAAGAATTAAAAAAAGAGAGAGAGACTGTAAGATAGGAAAAAAAAAAAAAGAATCTGCAAGGCTGGAGACCTGGGTTCTATTCCTGGGTCTGGAAGGTCCCTTGAAGAAGGAAATGGAAACCCACTCCAGTATTCTTGCCTGGAGAATTCCATGGACAGAGGAGCCTGGCAGGCTAGAGTCCATGGGGTCGCAAGAGTCAGACACAATTTAGCGACTAAACCACCACCAAAATATATTAATACTGTGGATGCTCAAGCCCCATACTCAACACTCCATATCTGTAGTTCTGCATCCACAGACTCAACTAACCACAGATCGTGTGACTGTAATAGTTACTGGGGAAAAAAACTCCGTGTGTAAGTGGACCCATGCTGTTCAAATCTATGTTGCTTAAGGGTCAACTGTATACATTTTTAAATCTTTTTTCTCTTAATTAAAAAAAAATTGATTGTTTACAGTAAAAAATAATTACAATTCTAGTCTAAAATTTATAATGTGTTCTTAGTGTTAATAAAATCCATGAGCGAAATAGCAAAAAGAATGGCATGGGTGCTAAGGCTCTGACTTTTATATGAAGTGGTAGAATAGTAATTAGAATTAGATGTTGACAAGGTGAGGATCCATATTGTGACCTGAGGGTAACCAAACTTTTTATGATGTGCCTGGAACTGAGTTGTTTTCCAGAATGTTTAGTTACCTTATCTCACATTTGAGGCAAATGAAATAAAATGGGCAAGATGGTACATTTAAACCCAATTGTAGCAATACCTGTATTAAATGCAGATTGACTACACATATCACTTAAAAGCAGAAATCAGCCTGGATGAAAAAGTAAGACCTAGGGCTTTCCTGGCGGTGCAGTGTTTAGGGCTCCTTGCTTCCACTGCAGATGGTATGGGTTTGATACCTGATCCGGGAAGTAAGATCCCACATGCCCCATGACATGGCCATAAATAAATAAAGTAGACTGCTTTATGAAAAATAAAGTAAGGCTCAACTATGGGAAGTTAATAAGGAATGCATTTATAGATGTATAGCCCCATATATATGGATGCGAGAGTTGGACTGTGAAGAAAGCTGAGCACCAAAGAACTGATGCTTTTAATCTGTGGTGTTGGAGAAGACTCTTGAGAGTCCCTTGGACTGCAAGGAGATCCGACCAGTCCATCCTAAAGGAGATCAGCCCTGGGTGTTCTTTGGAGGGAATGATGCTAAAGCTGAAACTCCAGTACTTTGGCCACCTCATGCGAAGAGTTGACTCATTGGAAAAGACTCTGATGCTGGGAGGGATTGGGGGCAGGAGGAAAAGGGGACGACAGAGGATGAGATGGCTTGATGGCATCACTGACTCGATGGACTTGAGATTGAGTGAACTCCGGGAGTTGATGATGGACAGGGAGGCCTGGTGTGCTGCGATTCATGGGGTTGCAAAGAGTCAGACACGACTGAGTGACTGAACTGAACTGACTGAGCCCCAACTAGGTTGTAATTTTAAAAATGGAAAAAACATTCCTGGTAAACAGTAAGCCTAAGAAATCAAACATAGCAGTACTAATACCAGACAAAATAGACATCAAGACAAAAAAATATTACAAAGGATTTTAAAAGACATTTCATAGTGTTAAAATGTCAGTTCATCAGGAAAACATATAATCCTGAATATGTATGCAACTAGTACCAGAGCTTCAAAAGGCATGAAGTGAAACCGGCAGAACTAAGGAAGACAATCATAGCTGGGTATTTTAATGCTCTCAGTAATTGACAGGATACATAGATTTTAAAAATCAATAAGGACATGGAAGATATGAACAAGCCTATCTCTCAACTTAACCTTATTAACATTTACAGAACACCATACCCAGCCCCTGCAGAATGTACATTCTTCTCAAGATATATCCACCAAGGTACACCATAATCTGTCACACAAAATAAGCATCTATAAGTTTCAGAAGCAATTTAAATCATGCAGAATATGTACTCTGGCCACAGTAGAAACTAATTAGAAGCTAATAAAAATTTAAAAGTAATAACAATAAGATACTTAGAAAAGGCTCAAACATTTGGAAACTAAACTAATTTTAAATAACTGATAGGTCAAAGAAGAAATCATAAGATACAGTAGAAAGATTTTTTGAGTGAATGAAAATATTAAAGTTTGCAAAATATAACTAAGCAGCATTTAGAGATAAATGCATAACTTAATTTTTTTTTTCTTCTATTTGTTGGCTGTGCTGTGCAGCAGGCAGAGATCTTAGTTCTCATGCCAGGGATTGAACCTGTGACCTCTACAGTGGAAGTGTGGTTTCATAACCACTGGACCACCAGGGAAGTCCCAAGAAGTGTATAACTTTAAATACTTATGCTAGAAACAAAGAAAGGTTTCAAATCAACTCTCTAAATTTTCAACTTGAAAAGCAGAATAAACTCAAATGGGTAGAAAGAAGGAAACTAGTAAAGTCAGGATTAACAACATAGAAAATAGGCAAACCGTAAAGAAAATAAGATTGCCGGGAGAAATATCAATAACCTCAGATATGCAGATGTCACCACCCTTATGGCAGAAAGCGAAGAGGAACTAAAAAGCCTCTTGATGAAAGTGAAAGAGGAGAGTGAAAACATTGGCTTAAAGCTCAACATTCAGAAAATGAAGATCATGGCATCTGGTCCCATCACTTCATGGGAAATAGATGGGGAAACAGTGGAAACAGTGTCAGACTTTTTTTGGGGGGGCTCCAAAATCACTGCAGATGGTGATTGCAGCCATGAAATTAAAAGACGCTTACTCCTTGGAAGGAAAGTGATGACCAACCTAGATAGCATATTCAAAACCAGAGACATTACTTTGCCGACTAAGGTCCATCTAGTCAAGGCTATGGTTTTTCCAGTAGTCATGTATGGATGTGAGAGTTGGACTGTGAAGAAGGCTGAGCACCGAAGAATTGATGCATTTGAACTGTGCTGTTGGAGAAGGCTCTTGAGAGTCCCTTGGACTGCAAGGAGATCCAACCAGTCCATTCTGAAGGAGATCAGTCCTGGGATTTCTTTGGAAGGAATGATGCTAAAGCTGAAGCTCCAGTACTTTGGCCACCTCATGAGAAGAGTTGACTCATTGGAAAAGACTTTGATGCCGGGAGGGATTGGGGGCAGGAGGAGAAGGGGACGACCGAGGATGAGATGGCTGGGTGGCATCACTGACTCGATGGACATGAGTCTGAGTGAACTCCGGGAGTTGGTGATGGACAGGGAGGCCTGGCGTGCTGCGATTCATGGGGTTGCGAAGAGTCGGACACGACTGAGTGACTGAACTGAACTGAAAGAAAATAAATTAAAAAGTCAGTTCTTTGAAAAGATTGATAAAAGTATTACCCCCTAGCAAAACTGATTAAGGAAAAAGTGGCCCCGTAGGCAAAAGTGAAAACCTCACTGAACTATGAAGTCACTGCTGTTAATTAGGGG
Source organism: Capricornis sumatraensis (assembly GCF_032405125.1). Taxonomy (NCBI): domain Eukaryota; kingdom Metazoa; phylum Chordata; class Mammalia; order Artiodactyla; family Bovidae; genus Capricornis; species Capricornis sumatraensis. Next base: position 86,574,468 of record NC_091079.1, read on the forward strand.
AGATATGCACTCATGTGCTGTTGGGTGTAAAGATAAAAGTCTAGAAAGTCATTTTTCTAGGCTCACTGATTTTTGAGAAAAACATTAAAGCATTTTTTTTTTTTTGCCCATTTTTTCAACTGCAACCCAAAAAGGAAACACTAAGAAGAGATAAAGTAGGAGAAGGTGGATGTACATACGGTTAAGTAGTATAGAATCTATGAATGGAGGTTCATAGATAGTTTATAAGACTTGAAATACAAAAACACAAATAATCCAATTATGAAAACATTAGTCTTATTTTTATTTCTTTTGGAAGCTTAGGGAGACCTTATATATAAAACCTAGTTAATCATAATACTTGGTTCACACTCTCCTCTTCGAGCATAACTATCTTTTCTTTTCAGTTATTTTTTATTGACAATTATTTAATGAAAATCTAAGAACCTGCCATTCATTGTAAGATCTACAGTGATCCCTAAGTTAAACCTACCCATGTGCTATCTTCCTCAACTCCAGAAACAATTATCCTAAATTTTCTTTATTACTTTTAATGTTATTTTTAAACAATATGTTGTTTCATTTTGCTTTGTTTTTTAATATTTCAGACTTACTTTTCTCACTCAATATTATGTGACTAAAATTCACCCATGTTGTCATGGATGTAGTTCATTCATTCTGTTGGGTGACTGTCACAGAATAACTTATCTATTTGGCTATAGTGAGTATCCTTTTTTTAATTCCCCAAAATATGAGTGTTTGGGTAGTTGCACAAGTACATGCCTCGGAGTAGAATTGCAGCGTCCTGAGACATGACTTTACAGGATAATGCCAGACTATTTTCCAGGATGGATGTAGCGATTTACATTTGATTCACATCCTTTCCAATATTTGGCATCGTCAGATTGCTAAATTTTTGCCAATTAAATGGGTATAAAATGCTATCTCATAGTCTTGATTTGCATTGGCCATGTACATTACCTCTTCTGTGAAGTGACTCTTCATTTCTTTTTCCTGCTTTTCTATTGGATTATTTGTCATTTTCTTATTAACTTGAAGGAGTTCTGTGTATACCTTAATAACAATATTATCTTTTATATATGTTTCAGATACCTTCCCTCAGTCTTATCTTTTCACTTTTGAAAAGTCTTTTTGATGAACCAAAGTTCTGTGTTTTACTGTAGTTGAATAGCTCAAGCTTTTATTTGACGGCCATTACCGGTTGATGTATTTAAAAGCTCAATGGTCAGTCACCTAGAAAACTCAAAATGTTTTAAGGTTTTGCACTTGACAAATAATCTTCAATCCATATATAACTGATTTTTGTATTTGGTATAAGGTAGGGATTCAATTTCACTTTGTTTCCTTTTATAGATAATTGTATCCATCGTCATTGTTTTCAAATAGGAAAAGTGACAGAAAGCCTAAGAAGAAAAAGCTCACAGCAGATATTTTTCTCATTGGAGTCAACGAAGAGAAAGCCATGTCACCCATTTGAAAGAACACAAATCTAATGCAATGCCCAAATTTATCATCACATTGCAGGAATGGAAAGAGCCTTCAGAGTCATATAATTCATCACTCAGCCCCCAGAGATGCTTCAACTAAATCGCCCAGGACAAATTAGTATCTGACTCACATTTTAAGATATCACTGGGAAAAAATTTCTCATTCCAACCCTTGGTTGTTTTTCTTAGAAAATTTCTCCTCTGCCTAGTCATAGAATCATGCTCATTTCCTTTATATTGAACCCTACTGGAAAATAATTTATTGTAATAATAATCTGCACATGGATCACAAATCTCCCTAAAGACCATAAACTCAAATTAGTTTAAATTAGAATTATAGATAAAGGTTTTGAACACTTGTCCATTAAAACTTTCACTGACCTATAAAACATTTGCTTCCCTTTTGGACAATAAAAGAGAGCACTGATGCGGAGATGGCAGGAATCATTAATAGCATAGAGAATATTTATCTTTTTTTAATTGAAAAATATTGAGAAGTAGTGAAAGTGTTAGTTACTCAGTCATGTCCAACTCTTTGTGAACCCGTGAACTATAGCCCTCCAGGCTCCTCTGTCCATGGGATTCTCCAGGCAAGAATACTGGAGTGGGTTGCCATTCCCTTCTCCAGGGGATCTTCCCAACCCATGGACCAAACCTGGGTCTCCTGCATTGCAGGCAGATTCTTCACTGTCTGAGCCACTAGGGAAACCCTGAAAAATATTACATCCATTTAATTTTATTTAAGTCTAAGTCAATTTATTTTTGCCCTCCAAAGGGAGGGAATAAATACACGAATAGAGTTAGAAATAATACTTGTTTTACACAGTAACAGCACCAGCAAATGCCAAAAAATGATTTGCAAACTATGAGTTTAAAGCTAATTCTCAAACCTTGGAACTTCTTTAAATAACAGGGAAACAAGGGGCAGAAATAATTAAGTAGACAATAGTTCCATTTTAGCCAATCATGTGCAGAAAATAGAGTAAGAAAGCCCTTCTTACAATTCAAATACAAGATCGTATTCTTGGATAGATATTTTACCTAGCAATAAAAGTCGTAAGTATCTTCATATTTATAAAGAAATGGATAAAATCCAGAAAACTTACCCCAACTTGATAATTTGGAGAAAGGCCATAAATTATTTCATCTCTTTCTGCTATTTTCTCTTGTTCTTCCCTGGTGATGTTTTCCTCTAAATACCTCTCAATGTGCTTGCATTTAACACTCTCACTGCAGATTCTTTGTCATAAACTGAAAGGTAGTACTTCTTTCTAAGGGACCGTTTGAGTTCTGGTTCTTCCACACAGCTTTAGTGTTCTCAAGACAGGTACCCAAGGAGTGAGTCAGGAAGGTGGAAGTTGTTGATGATAGCTTTATTGCTTTTATGGACAATAAGAAACAGCAATACACATTTAGGGGTGGGGATAGGGGGATGATATGTTAACATTAATTTCCTTTTATTTAGAAAAGTATCTTATAAAGGAATGCTGCAAAGAGCAATCTAAAGAAAGCCCTAATTGAGGTTGGTGCTAAAACCATTCAAATGCTGAAATAGACTTTCAAACTCTAAAACTGAAGGCTGAATTCTCTGAGAATTAGTAAATGAGCTAGAAGTTATATTTCTGTTTTTGTTTTATGTTCAAAGATGTGTCCTCACAACTTTTGCTCCATTAAACTGGAAGTTACACAAGCTCTTTGGGATCGGATCAAAGAGTTCTTGGTTTCTTGCTTTGCCTCTGCCATAATCTGATGAGTTTTGACCAAATCACTCTATTTTTCATCTGCTTTTGTTACTATATTAAATGGAGATGACATTTTACAAGGCTTTTGTTAGAAATAAAAATACTTCAGTATGATTAACTACTACATGCTATGTTTATGAGTGCAATTCCTTATTTGCCCTTGAAGTGATTCAGAAGGCATCTGGATCCTGGTCTATCTCCATTCTTGGTTTAGAACTGAAAACAGGAAAGCAAAGACCTACTGAAAAAAACAGACTACACAAAAGCCCCGAAGCATATGTTAATGTATATTTTAAAGAAAGAAATGGGAAGAAGTAAAAGCGTCGTTTTTGTCATTCAAGCAAAGATCAAAGAATTACATTGGAGACTCTCCATGCGCCAGTGTCCAAGCACACCTGTGAGTGTGTTTCTGAGTGAGACACGACAAAGGGCAGGTACGGAGGCCCTTCTGAGTCCCCCTTTCATGGGCCAGCACGTCTGGTCCAGGGGAGGACATGTGGCCTTTCCGCCACCCTGGCAGGGCCCGGCTCTCCAGGGGGTCCCAGCAGGACTGGAGGAGGGGCTGTGTTCCCAAACTGAATCAGCTCAGAGCCGGTTCCCACCGTTCAGTTCAGTTCCTGTTTGGTTCCTGGCAACAGTCCAGAAAAGATAAGGTGCCAATGCATAAGAAAGAAGGGGACAGAGAAGCAGATGGGTGGTGGAGAGTCACTGTTCACCATTTTTCTTGTCCTGTTCAATGGTGGATGATTGGCCAGTGTTGATTTGTCCTTTCATTGAACACTTTTATGTGTTGGGAAAGACGCTGTCCTTCAGACTTTTTAATTTAGATTTTTTTATTGAGTGAGGTTGGTTTACAATGTTGTGTTCATTTCTGTGGCTCAGCAAAATGATTCAGTTATACATGTATATGTATATACATTGTTTTTAAAAATAATTTTTTCCCATTATGGTTTATCATGAGATACTGAATATAGTTCTCTGTGCTATAGTAGGACCTTGTTGCTCACTGTCCTTTAGGTTTGTTATCTGTGGCTCCAATGGAACATATAGCCAATGTCTTTCCCAGGGAATTCATAAGATATTCTTATCACTCCCAGAATGGCTTGCCATTGGCCATGGTTCTTTTGTTTAAAAATTTTAAAAAGGCTTATGTCAGGGGCTTCCCAGATGGCACTAGTGGTAAGGAACCCACCTGCAGATGCAGGAGACACAAGAGATGTGCATTCAATACCTGGGTCTGGAAGATCCCCTGGAGGCGAGCATGGCAAACCACTGCAATATTTTTGCCTGGAAAATCCCTTCGACAGAGGAGCTTGGCAGGTTACAGTCCATAGGCTCACAAAGAGTCGAACAGAACTGAAGTGACTTAGCATGCACGTGAGAAGCATTTGTATGGCAAGTGTGAGAGAGAAGAGTTGAAATGGGGGCAGGAGTTGTCTTAGATAGTGGGGAATGTCAGGAAGGAGCAGAAACATGCAAACCCCAGAAAATGTAACGAAGTAAAATCCTGACTGTCTGAGACACAATGGCAATAAATGCTTACATATTAAGAAGTATGTCACCTAAAGGGACAATAACAAGATCATAGTATAAATTGGTGAAATGTTTCAAATTTTAATGGTTTATTTGTTTTTTGAAAAATCTATTCAGGAAAAACTACAAACATAATTTTACTTGCCTTGGAAACTTTGTATTTGGTTTCCAGGTACAAAAAATATTTGAGCTTTTAAGTCTTAACTTTAACATAGAGGACCTAAGGAGAAACTTAAGGGGTAGAAGCATCATTACTTTTGAAGAAAAAAAAAATGACTTTGTAACAACTAAGGTTGAATTGAAAATAGCATCACGCATTCTGTGTGCATAGGACACAATGACGTCTGAAGGTGGCCGACAACAAAGCCTGGTCTAAAAGGATGCTTTTTTGATGAGGTACGTACAGCTGGAATGTCGGCCCAGGCCACCTGCGACACCTTCCTTGCTCAGTTCAGTCTCTCAGTCGCGTCTGACTCCTTGCGACCTCATGGGCTGCAGCACGCCAGGCCTCCCTGTCCATCACCAACTCGGAGCTTGTTCAAACTCATGTCCGTTGAGTCGATGATGCCATCCAACCATCTCATCCTCTGTCGTCCCCTTCTCCTCCTGCCTTCAGTCTTTCCCAGCAGCAGGGTCTTTGCCAATGAGTCAGCTCTTCGCATCATGTGGCCAAAGTATCAGAGCTTCAGCTTCAGCATCAGTTCTTCCAAGGAATATTCAGGACTGATTTCCTTTCGGATGGACTAGTTGGATCTCCTTCCTTGCTCTTCCGGCCAAAATCTTTCCTTCCTCTGCAGTCCCACAGCCTCTTATTATCATCTCTCATTCAGGTCACCTATCATGTGCCCTAAACAGCCCCTATTATGTGTCTCAAGAACTTAGGGTACATTTCGGATGAAGTTTCCTAGAACCAGAGCCGAAGATGCACTTCATGTGCAAGAGATAGACTGAAGGAGTTCTCACGGGAGGTGTCTGCAAGTGATAGACTGAAGGAGTTCTCGCGGGAGGTGTCTGCAAGAGATAGACTGAAGGAGTTCTCGCGGGAGGTGCTGCAAGTGATAGACTGAAGGAGTTCTCGCGGGAGGTGTCTGCAAGTGATAGACTGAAGGAGTTCTCGCGGGAGGTGTCTGCAGGGTGGGGAGTGCAGCGGGATATGAAGGCGAGGAGGTGGGTTCCATCCAGTCCTCTTCAAGCTTTGGAGCGGTAAAGTGTATTGCAGAATCTGTCCTGCCTTCAAACAGATGAGCAAAACTTTTACACCCTTTCCTTGAGCTCTGACCTTGGATGAGGGCATCTTCACTCTGGGCAGAGTGGCTTCCATTGCGCAAGGGCAATCCTCTGGACGAGGTTGCAGGGGAGAGGGTTTAGTTGGAGCCCAAGCAGAAGCAAGGGGGCCAAGCACACCAACCAACAGATAAAAAGGATTCCAAGGGATCTGGGTGAGGGTCCCTGTTTCAGTTTGGTATGGGAATCAGCATCATGGTTCCAGAGTGGGCCGAACATTCTGGAAGAGAATTAACTGAAACACAGACAGACCTGGGTCTAGGGTTCACTTGGCAGGAACCAGCATGGACCAATTAAGACCCAAGACCAAATGATAATAGTAAGAGTAATCACAATAACAGCTAAAGTGACATAGTGTTTACTGCATGCCAGACCCTGTGCTAAGTCCTCCACCTAAATGAACACATTCATTCTTTGCAATAGCCCAAAGAAGTAGGTACTGATCTTAGTTTACAGAGGAGAGTATTAATTTACAGGTGAGAAAGTAGCCGTTCTTGGAAAAGTTATGTAACTTCATTCAGGTTATAAACCAAACAGGTGACTGATCTGAGTTTTGAATCCAGACGCTTTCTAATCTGAGTCCTTGTACTCTATACAACCTTTCTGCATACTGTTGCCTCCCCTTTCCAGAATTTAGCTACCATGCCAGCAAAGTGAGGATGGTGTGTATGAGTTTCCTATTGCTGCTAAAACAACTTATCACAAACTTAGTGGCTTAAAACAATGCACATTTATGACTTTACAGTTGAGAGATCAGAAGTTTGAAATGGGTTTCATGGGGCTAAAATCAAGGTATCAGGTGGCCTGAGTTCCTCCTGGAGGACCTGGGGAGAATCTGCTTCCTGGCCTTTTCCAGCTTCTAGAAGGCTCCTACATCCCCTGGTTTGTAGCCCCTTCGTCTTTCTTCAAAGCCATCAGAGTAGCATTGGTACATCTCTCTCTCACTCTGACTCTCCAGCCTCCCTCTTTCAACTATAAGAACCCTTAGTGCCTACATTTGGCCACCCAGATAATCCAGGATAATCTTCCCTTATTTCATCGTATCTGCAAAGTACTTTTGCTGAAGATTTCTTTGGAGGGAATGATGCTGAAGCTGAAACTCCAGTCCTTTGGCCACCTCATGCAAAAAGTTGACTCATTGGAAAAGACTCTGATGCTGGGAGGGATTGGAGGCAGGAGGAAAAGGGGACGACAGAGGATGAGATGGCTGGATGGCATCACTGACTCGATGGATGTGAGTCTGAGTGAACTCCGGGAGTTGGTGATGGATAGGGAGGCCTGGCGTGCTGTGATTCATGGGGTCGCAAAGAGTTGGACACGACTGAGCAACTGAACTGAACTGAACTGAGCATATTCATACATTCTGGGGATTAGGGTGTGGACATCTTTGAAGGTTGTTATTCTGCCTACCCCTGGAGAAGGAACTGGCAACCTGCTCCAATATTCTTGCCTGGAAAATCCCATGTACAGAAGGGCCTGGGGGGCTGCAGTCCATGAGGTCACAAAATTGCTGAACACGGTTTAGCAGATGAGCACAAGCATACTGCCACAGTGTGCAAAAAGCAGCCTCAGGTTTATCTTTGGCCACCTAGCCTGGCAGAAGGAAGATTTAATATATTTTAATTTTAATTATAGGTGGCTCAATGGTAAAGAATTCGTCTGCCAGTGCAGGAGACGCAAGTTCTATCTCTGGGTCAGGAAGATTCCCTGGAGGAGGAAATGACAGCCGACTCCAATATTCTTGCCTGGGAAATCTTATGGACAGAGCAGCTTGGCAGGTTGCAGTCACAGGGTCACGAAGAGTCGGACACAACTGATTAAGCATGCAAGCAATTTTAACTCTGGAAGAAGAAACTCTCATTTCTTTCACATCTGAGTTAATAAACTGAGATTCATACTTGGTATTGGGGCTTGTATACACATCTTATCCCTGGTAGCTCAGCTAGTAAAGAATCTGCCTGCAATGCAGGAGACCCTGGTTTGATTCCTGGGTTGGGAAAATCCCCTGGAGAAGGGATAGGCTACCCACTCCAGTATTCTTTCCTGGAGAATTCCATGGGCGGTATAGTCCACGGGGTCGAAAAGAATCAGACACAACTGAGCCACTTTCACTTTCATACAGGTCTTATAAGCCACTTTCACTCATTCATTCATTTAACTAACATTTACTTACCACCTGTCAGTGACTGTTTTGTGAGTCAAATGATCTTTCAGTATGTTTTAGCCACTTGACATTTTTGAGGTCAACGTGCTGGGGTCTAGGCTACACCAACTACTGTAACTAAGTTTAAAAATGCAACTTTAAATGTGAGCACTAGAGAGTAGGTGCCTCAGAGTCTAGCAGATGCCTTGTTATTTGTATTAAATCATTGTAAATTTTTTAAAGTGTTTAATTTTTTAAATTTTAAATATTTATTTATTTGGCTGTCTTGCATCTTAGTTGTGGCACAGAGGATCTTTGCTGCGTCAGGCAGGGTCTTTCCTTGCAGCGCACAAACTCTCCAGTCGCAGCACTCAAGTTTAGTTGCTCCGCAGCGTGGAGGATCTTAGTTTCCCGACCAGGGTTCAGACCTGCACCCCCTGCGCTGCAAGGCAGGTTCCCAACCACTGAACCACCAGGGAAGTCCCCATCTATAATTTTTTAAGTTGTGATAAAATACACATAAAATTTACCGTCTTCATCATTTTTAAGTATGCATACAGTTAGCAGTGTTGAGTATATTCACATTGTTGTGAAAGAGATATCCAGAGCTTTTTCATCTCACAAAACTGAAACTCTACACCCATTAAACAATAGCTCTCCATTTCCTCTGCACTCTGCCACTGGCAGCCTCCATTCTACATTCTGAGTTTAACTACTCTAGATGCCTCTTGTAAGTGGAATCATAGTGATTGTGTATTTTTGTGACTGGTCTATTTTAATTAATAAAATATCTTACAGGTTCATTCAAGATGCAGCATGTGTCAGACTCTCCTTCCTTTTTAAGACTGAATAATATTCTGCTGTAAGCATATATTTCATTTTGTTTATCCATTCATCTGTTGATGCACATTTGAGTAGCTTATCTGTAATGCTTTCAGGGTGTAGAAGCCATCCTCACAGGAGGAGGACCCCACAGGCAACATTGTAGTCTCGCTTATTTCTTCACCTCCTAAGGATTCTAGCCACCAACTGCATTTCTTTTTCTTTTCCTCATCTTTATTTTTTTAATTTGTATACAGTTTTTAAAGATTACTTTCCAGTCACAGTTATTACAAAATAGTGGTTATATTTCATGTTTCATACAATACATCTTTGAACCTGTCTTATTCCCAATAGTTTATACCTCCCACTCCACTACCGCTGCTGCTGCATTCTAATTCTGAAATGACAGATTCGGGGATTTAGGAATGATAGCTGAATCAAAGTATGTACAGAGGCAAAATACGTTTTTTTAAAAAAATACGTGAGGAGTCACTAGTACATTTCCCCCCAAATTTTGTTATTCCATGTATAAGAGAACAAATCTACAAAAAAATGCTTGAAAATAGGAGTAATGGAAAGCATTACTATAAAATGTAAAGCCTAAACTTGACATCAAAACACCCCAAATTATATTCATTATTCTGAAAATTTCTATTTGCCTCATGCTGAAGCACAGAATAGAATTTTAAAGCTCTTTTATGATCATGAGTAGCTTTTCGTCTATTATCCAAATAGGAGGCCTATAATTTATGCCTCCTATCTTGAAAAAAATATTTTTCAACTTATGTTAAAACAGAAAAAGAATCTTTCAAAAGCCAACTTAGGTCAGAAGTTAGAGTTGTTTCTTCAACTCAACAGTGAATAAAGTTTGGGTGTTTCGTTTTTAAAAAAGAACAGTGACACTCTACGATGGTGTCTATCCCATAGAAATATTGGCACTGTATACAAGGTTGTATGAACAAAAACATTCATTGGATTGTTGCTTGCATAAAGAGAACAGAAATGTCGTAAACATCCAACGACAAGAGAATAGTTCTATAAATTAGAGTACATCAATACTATAGAATAATGTGTATCCATTTAAAAGAAGGTAGTAGATCAGTATATGCGCATCTGGAAATAGCTCCAAACAAATTGTTAAGTTAAACTAACCCAAGGCACAGATTAATGCATATAGTATTCATTATTTCAATCCTTTTTTATTTTCTTGAGAGCCAACTGCCTAATAGCTAGTTGTGAGAATTTAATGAGGTATAATTCATGCAAAACTTAATTAGAAATCTTGTAAAGCTTGCTTAGGACACTGGCACGTATATTAAGTGCTCCAAAATGTTAGTTCTTTTACTAGACAATATTCTGCTTATGTAAGCAGAATAACAAAATAAGCGGAATAACCTCCAAGAACAAGTCTCCAAGACATGATTCTTCCACATCCTTAAACAGAGCCAGTTCTGGGTGAAATTGTGGACTTGGCCTTCATCATTCGCTCATTAACTGCAGACCTGCTGCTCTTCAGGCTTCCAGAGCCTTTGGGCTATAGGACTTCTATCCCCTTCATGTTCCATCACCCCATTACTCAGGATGCCTCATGTGGCCCTTATACAGACCTATCACCTTTGAGCAGAAGATAAAATATCTATCTGCTCCCTACGTACATAAGATCCTGGCTGAATGATTAGCCAATCTGGAAAACAACTGTTTATACAAGATCGACAAGTCTTTGCTAAGAATCCTCGTTTTTCATCAAGATGTCTCCATTTTGGAAACACATTCTGCTTTAATGGGGTAACTGCCAGATCTCTACCATTCCTGGTTCAGAGTACTTGGAGGATGCAGCTTGTCATCTTGGGTCTGCAGTCCTGTGACCTGGCTCAGAAACTCAAATCCACCATTTGGTCTTAGTTCTGTGGTCTAGCACAAATTGCTTACTTTTCCTAACCAGAACATCTATAATTGAAGATAATATCTACTTTCTAAAAGTTTTTGGAAGGATTGTTTTAAAAGTAGATGTAAAGATTTGGAGAAGGAAATGGCAACCCACTCCAGTGTTCTTGCCTGGAGAATCCCATGGACAGGGGATCCTGGCAGGCCATGGTCCATGGGGTCACAGAGAGTCAGACACGACTGAAGCGACTAAGCATGCAAGCACGCACGTAAAGCATTTAGCATAGTATGGGGCATATAGGATGCATGTAACAACTGGTAGAGGTATGGCTGTCTAGATAAATGGGTGGATATCAAAACAGTTTCACGTGTCTGGGTCATCTCATTAATATAATATGTATGTTGATCTCATCTCCTTATTATGGCTGTAAGCTCCTTGAAGATGGAGCCCTAACTGCCACTAAATTGTTTTTTTTCCCCTTTGCTAAGGTGACTTGGTTCCCAGATCTTTCAGGGAATCTTTCCTGTCCTCTCTGAAAGACCATGGTTGGGACCATGCATTCATTTTCTGGATTGGACAGTATGACCAGCAGAATAACATAAAAGTTAAGGCTACTCTCCCTGGAGTCCAACAGACATAATTCTGCCTTATACTCATTGTGTGGTCCTGAGCAGATTATTCAACCCTAATAAGCCCCAGCTTCCTAGGATGTGTATGTGATCAGTGGAAATTGCGACCTTGTAAAGGTGGATGTGAGAATTCGATTAGATTGTGTGTGTGAAACATGTGGCAGAGTGCCTGGTATATAATAAGTGCAGATAAATGTTAACTGATATCATTAGTGTCATCATCATCATTTTATCTTCCTCCTCTTCCTCATTAGAGGACTCGAAAGCCTAGCTCTGACACTGATCATTCATTTCTCATTCCTTCATCTGGACCATTGCTTAAGGAGTGTCAGCTGTATCAGGAGCTGTGATGGGCGCTGTGCGCTGTGCTGAGTTGCTCAGTCATGTCCAACTCTTTGCAACCCTATAGACTGTAGCCTGCTATGCTCCTCTGTCCATGAGGATTCTCTAGGCAAGAATACTGGAGTGGGTAGCCTATCCCTTCTCCAGGGGACTCTTCCCCACCCAGGGATAGAACCGGCTTGTCCTTGCGTTGCAGGCGGATTCTTTACCAGCTGAGCTACCAGGGAAGCCCGCTGTGATGGGTGCTGTAGGGTATAATGGTGGTTGAGTGTGCTTCTGAAATCACATTGCTCACTCAGCGATGCCGGAGACAAACATGTAGACAATGGGGTGAGTTAAGTCATGGGGTGGTGGTCACAGCGAGCAGGGTAGAAGGAGGATGCTCTGCGTGAACTTAATTCACCTAGATGCGCTCTCTGGAAAGGTCGACCCCTCATTTCCATGCCTTCCCAGAGGGGGTAAGTGCATTTTTGTCCAGGGCTGGGGGAAAACCTCTCCATTCACTGCCTCTTAGCAGAGGCTTGCCTATTTTAAGGCAAATGGGAGGAAAATGTGACATCATGAACAGAAGAGATGATCTTCTTCAGAAATGGGTGGGACTCCGTGGTCACCCTCTGCACCCCAATGCTGGCAGTGGCGGCTTTGCTTGGGTTTGAGGCAGGCCCTCATTCGTTCATTCATCCAACTGTTTCTGAAACTTCTTGAGGTTATTCTCTCGTTAGCGTGAGTGGCTGAGCTCCTACATAAACATGCAATGCCTAGCATGTTCCATGCTCACAAACACTCCAAACTTTCTGTCAACTATTTACTTTTTAAAGGTTTGTTTGTCTTCTCTGTTTACAAATTATGATGCTATATACAGACATGCATGTATAGAGAAGAGAGAACATGTTTTGAGTCATGAAACTTGGATTTTCATCACAATCTCCGCTTTAGATGTCACTTTAACTTTCAGGTCCACACTTTGCTCATCTGTAAAATGGGAGTTACATCGATGTTATCATTGCTGTTACTAAAAATGCCTTTCACATTTCTGTTTCTTTTCCTAAGGATAGAAAGATTGGTGAAAAATCAGTGGAGAAAAAGTCTTGATTTGGCAGCTGCTGGTCAGTATACACGTTTAAATCTCACTAAAAATGTCTTGTACAAATGGAAATATCTTGAATGCTTTAACAGGGCACCCTAAAGTATCAAAGTGCAGTGAAAGTTTTGCCAATGATAAACATAGTACAGAAGCTTTTTCATTTCTTAGCATTTTATTACAGATGTTAAATAAGCACATTGATTAAAGAGATTCTGAATGTGGTTTTTAATAAAACAGAAGACAGCCGGCTTCTGTTGACCAGATAGGAGGATATGAGTGGATGTTGACATTGATCTTTGAAGAAATTTACACGGAGAGATAAGAAAGGAAGAAGAGAAAGGGGTAATGTTATTAAGGGAAAAAAAAGATCAATTAATGAGGAACCAGGGCAAGAAATAGATTCCAGGTCCAGTTCTGTGTCTGTGGCCAGGGAAATGGATCTCAAAGCCATTGGAAATGCACTATATTGAGTTCTACTAATATTTGGATCTTGCCAGAGTAGAAAAATGTCATAGAATTTCCAACTCTTTTAACAGTGAGATCTTCATTTTTGAGCAGGTGGGGCAGGGTTCAAATTATTTTGTTTGTAATGTTACAATTAAATTTAATCATGAGATGAAATTTGCATTTGGGGAAATAATAAGAGTTAGAATCAGATCTCTCCAAGTTTTAAGTCCTCTGCAGCATTTATAGAGAGGCCAGACATTCCTCAGGCTGCTTCCAACCGATAGCTTAGCACGTCGGGTAGGGGTCCGGTACAAGAGCCTGGAGATTGCTGCTCAACATGGGGCTCCTCTAGTGGGAAAGTTTTGTTCCCGATTGTTCCCCGTAAGCTTGGCTGAGATTTTCTCCAGGCGGTGCTACAGTCTGTGTCTCCTCCTGCTTCAGCCTCCTTCCTGATCTGCTCCTTTCACACTGTCAGGCCTTTCACAGCATCATGACCTGAAATCTTTCCCTGTTACCCCTGCTCCCTCACCCCTTCATCCTCTATAGAAATTGCCCCCAATAAATCTTTTGAACTTTTAAATCCACCTTGACATCTGCTTCTTGGCAGACTTGAACTGACGCAGTTCCTCAAAGGTTTTTTGTGAAGCTTAAATGAGATCATTCACATAAGGTGCTTGGCACGGTGTTGGATTCATAGCAAATCTCATTGAAAAGTAGCTGATGAAATTTTGAGAAAGAAGAATAAAGTTGGAGGAATCACACTACTTGATTTTAAGAGTTACTATAAAGCTATAGATATCAAGACAGTGGAGGTATTGGTAAAGGGATATAGACACATAGGTCAATGGAAGAGAATAAAGAACCCAGAAATAGACCCACACAAATATAGTCAATTGATTTTTGACAAAGGCCCAAAAGCAGTTCAATGGAGAAAGGATGGTCTTTCCAACATTTGGACATCCATAGGCAAAAAAAAGAGAAATTTGGCCTAACACCACACGTTATACAAAACTTAACTCAAAATAGATCATAGATCTAAGACTATAAAACTTTTAGAAGAAAACACAGGAGGAAATATTTGTTTAATTTGGGGTTAGTTCTTAGAGACGACACAAAAGCATGATTCATAAAAGAATACAACCATAAGTTAAAGTTCATCAAAATTAAAACCTTTTTGTCTGTGAGATATACTGTTTGTTAAGAGGATGAAAAGAGGGGCTAACAAACTGGGAGTAAATATTGGCTAATTAAATTTTCTACAAATGCTTTATATCCAAAATATATTTAAAAAACCCTCAAAACTCAACAGTAAGAAAACAAACCAACTAAAATACAGATAAAAGATGAACAGATACTTCACTAAAGAGGACACAAGGATGGCAAGGAAGCATGAGGAAAGAAGTTCACTATTATTAACCATCAAGGAAATGCAAATTGAGGTCACAATGAGATATCAGTAGATGCCTAGTAGAACGGTGAATTACTGACCACTCAGAGTGCTGCTAAGAATGGAAAACAGCTGGAACTCTCCTTAATAGTTGATGGAAATGCAAAATAGTACAACTACTCTGAAACTTTCCCGTAGTTTTAAATATAGACCATATAACCCAGCAATCTCACTCCTAGGCATTTACCTTAGAGAAATAAAAACTTGTGTTCATACAAAAATCTGTACACAAATATTTAGAGAAGCCCTATTCTTAATTTCCCCAAACTGGAAACAGCCCAAATGTCCTTCCACAAATGATGCCTCAACTGTGACACAGGCGTGCATTGGAGTACTTAGCAACAAAAACGAGCCAGCTGCTAATATATGCAGTGACTTGCATGGATCTCAAAAGCATTATTCTGTATGAAAGAGGATCTCAAAAGGTTATATACTGTATGATTCCACTTATATGACAGTCTCTAAAAGACCGTAAGACCTTCCCAGGTGGCGCTACTGGTAAAGAACTCGCCTGCCAACGCAGGAGACATAAGAGATGTGGGTTCCATCCCTGGGTCCAGAAGATCCCCTGGAGGAGGAAATGGCAACCACCTACAGTATTCTTGGAGAAGGAAATGGCAACCCACTCCAGTATTCTTGCCTGGAGAATCCCATGGACAGAGGAGCCCAGCAGGCTACAGTCCATCGCATCGCAGAGTCAGACACGACTGAAGCAACCCAGAGCAAAGGACCATACTGTAGTTATACAGAACAGACCGGTATCCAGGGGTAAGGATGGGGAGAGTGTGACTGCAAAGGAGCAACGTGGGGGACTTTTCTGAGGCGATGGATTTGTTCTGTACCCTGATGTGCTGGTGGATAGGAGAATCCCTACAAATATTAAAATGCATAGTGCTGTATACACACACACACACACAGCTGGTTTCACTACATGGGAATTTAAAATATAGAATTAATTCAAATAGTCATTAATGCTGTTGGTATCACTGAGTATTTGTTATGTAAATAATAGTTGTCACTGGTCATTGTCTAATTGTTTAAGTATTCCTGTTTTTCATTTCCCACACCCTGCTAAACCTGCCATCAAGCTCATGCTTGCTGTGTTCTAAAACCTCATTCAGTTCCACAGTCAGACTAGGAAGATTTTGTTCAGAAAATCGATTCAGCAAAGGATAGTCATCAAATGCTATGGAGATTACACAATCGATTTAGTGAAAGTCAGTAATGACGGTAATGATGATACCAGGTATGATAACAGCATCCCGAAGCTCAGGAACATTTTCTCAGTGGCTCGTCTATGTAGAGAGATCCTAACAGATATTAACTCTTTCCATAGGCATGAACGTCAACAAGTCATGGCTCAAAATGAGGCGAGGACTTTCAGGGGAATCCCTGGAGTGACACTTTACTGTGACACTTCACTGTGATTCTGAGAAACTGAATGATTCTTTCGGCTTCCTGGACAAACTCTCAATGGGTCTGCACCAGAGAGTAGGGGCCACAGAAATACCTGTGAGGTTTGATTCACCTCCTCTTCACTTGTCACTTTCTAATCAAGCCCTGACTCTTTGTCAGTGACTGACCCCGCTTCTGATAGGTGGACAGTGTTGTTACCAGGTTCCTCCAGGTGGCAGATGGTTGGCCCCAGCCCAGTGGTGGCACATAAAGGCTGGCATGGAGGTACCTGGGTACCAGTTGTGTATGAAAAGTGTAGCCACGGGACTGCCTTCTCCTCTTTGTATTGTCAGTTTTTCTCCAAAGCCCACCCACCTCACCTACCACCCATGGGCTCACTCTGAGTTTGTATTTTCTACATGAGGCTAACAGATTCCCTGGTAGAACACAGAGTCCTATAACCCTTATTTATGCATTCGTTGGAAGCTCAGCCAGTTTTGAAGGAAAACTCCCTGATGATAGAAATGTGAATTTGGTATATACAGAGAATACTGTGGGTGCCCTTTTGATGGTATCATACTGTGTGGCAGACTCCCACAGTGCGTTCTCATTTTTTTTTTTCCAAAAGAGAAGGATTCAATAATACTGGTGTTAAAATAAGAAAAATTAAAAACACTGAGTTATTACCTTTTCCATTTGTCAAATTGGCAAAGAATAAGGAACAACCATGTCCACATCTTCACTCTGCAAGTTCACGGCTTGATTGATCTGATTCTTAGGTCCAGCTCGTGCCCTCTTCCTGCACACAGTCTCATCTTTTAATTTACTATTATTTACTATTATTGAATAAAGCTCACTGCTTCTGTACTATAAATGCAATATGTGCTCAGTACAAAAAAATAGATAAAATACCAAAAACTGCAAGCAAGCAAAAACAATTACCTGTAAAGAACAGATTTGCGGTTCTCCAGGGGGAGGGGGCTGGAGGAGGGATGGAGTGGGAAGTTGGGGCTGGTACATGTAAGCTGTTATATAAAGAAGGGACACACAGCAAGGTCCCACTGCATAGTATAGAGAACGGTATTCACTATCTTCTAATAAACCATAATGGAAAAGAATCTTTTAAAATTACCTGTAGTCTCAAGAGCCATAGACGATCACTGTTGAAAAGTTGATGACATTCCCCACAATTGTTTTTGTAAAGCACCTGTGTTCCTGTTTTAAATAGAGTTAGGACAACATCAAGTATAATAATCTGTTGCTGGTGTTTAGTTGCTCAGTCTTGTCTGACTCTTTTGCAACCCCGTGGACTGTAGCCCACTAGGCTCCTCTGTCCGTGGGCTTTCCCAGGCAAGAATACCGGAGTGGGTTGCTGTTTCCTTCTCCAGGGGATCTTCCCGACCCAGGAACTGAATCTGCATTTCCTGCTCTGGCAGGTGGATTCTTTACCACTGAGTCACCTGGGAAGACCTGAGTAGCCTGTTGTTCACTTGCTAAGTCATGTTCAACTCTGTGAGCCCATGGACTGCAGAAAGCCAAACTTCCCTGTCCTTCACCATCTCCAGGAGCTCGCTCAGTCTCATGTCCATTGATTTGTGCGTGTTAGTCGCTCAGTCGTGGCCGGCTCTGTGACCCCATGCACTGCAGCAGGCACCAGGCTTCTCTGTCCATGAGATTTTCCAGACAAGGATACTGGAGTGGATTGCCATTTCCTTCTCCAGGGGATCTTCCCAACCCAGGGATCGAACCTGGGTCTCCTGCACTGCAGGCAGATTCTTTACCAACTGGGCTACAAGGGAAGCCCCAATTAACCATCTCACCCTCTGTCATCCCCTTCTCCTCCTGCCTTTAATCTTTTCCCAGCATTAGGGTCTTTTCCAATGAGTCGGCTCTTCGCGTAGTATTCTGTAGCTTACTTTTATTTTCACTTAACATCTTATCAAACATAGCCTTGTTCTTATACAGTCAGATCATTAAGCAGGGCAATAGGCGATTCTGTCCCAAAGGACAGTTATAATATCCCATCACCATCACCATGCCAGGTTAATTTCCTTACTCTGTCAAGATTTTTGTGTTCTCTCTTTCTGTCCCCTGCCACAGGGGGAGAGAGAATGAATGTTTACCTGAGGTTTTCACTTCCTGTTAAAAAACTTTACAGCTGACAAACCTCACCCTACATTAAAGGGCCTCTGGGGATTCAATTTTATGTTTCTTAGAAAGCCTAGAATGTGTCCATGGAGCACTCTGGCATCCCTCCAACAACTTCCCAACACGAAGAGGAGATAGACATCAGGGTCTAGTGTTACCAACCTTATTAATGCCTAATTTCTTCTCTGAAATAACACCACCTGCCGCAGCTTAGAGTTTTGTTTTCTAAGGCCTTCCTCAATGTTTTCTGGAATACCCAAGACAAACAAATGTCTGTTTGCTACAATCTTTCAAATCTGCTTCTTGCAAAATAACCACAATAGAGGATTCCAGCTGCTCCCGGGAGACTCAGAAATGACATAAGCTTTTTGAACCTCCTTCAGATCTGTGCTTCAAAATTAAGAAATAAAATTATAAAATTTTACTGCATATCCAAAGACAATGCAGAAAAATGCAAAGTATTCTGAATTTACAAACGAGGATCTTAAAGGATCTTTAAGAGCCAACCAAAGCACATCCATTCAGGGAAGTCTTCCTGGAAGAGGTGATACCTGAGTTGAAGAGTAAAGGATTAACCATGGTGGCCTGGGGAGCAGAGAGTGAGACCATCCTGGCAAAGAGCATGACATAAGCAAAGGCACAGAAGCAAGAAGTATGGAGGTGACTCAGTCCAGTGTTTTTTCTGCTGTTAAAGAATAAACTACAAGGTGGTACGGGGGCAGAGGGAGACTGGCCAGAAGTGAGACTAGAGAGCTAGAGAGGGAACAAAAGGAAAAGCCAAACCCGCCCAGGCTGAACACAAAAACATTCTATTCCGGTGGGCTTTAGGGATTTAGAGCTTCCCTGGTGGCTCAGAGGGTAAAGAATCCGCCTGCAATGTGGGAGACCTGGGTTCCATCCCTGGGTTGGGAAGATCCCCTGAAGAAGAGAATGGCTACCCGCTCCAGTATTCTGGCCTGGAGACGTCCATGGACAGAGGCTCCTGACAGTCTACAGTCCACGGGGTTGCAAAGAGTTGGACGTGACTGAACGACTCTCACTTATGGATTGAGTATTTCAGTCTACCATTCTATTTAAATCCTTGTATGTAAATTGAGATACAAACAAATGATTTTTAGTAATTTTCACTCCCCAGATTTCTCCTACGCAGTGAGAACCTATCTTCAAATATTTTCTATCCCTTCTCCATTGTAGAGCTTTGTGAAAGTTTAGGTCATTTGTTCACCCTAACAGTAGGAAATAAGCATTTGAATTACAATGGCAACCCACTCCAGTATTTTTGCCTAGAGAATCCCATGGACAGAGGAGCCTGGCAGGCTACAGTCCATGGGGTCACAAAAAGTCGGACAAAACTGAGCGACTAATATATATATATATATATATATATATATATATATATATATATATATATATATATATATATATATACATATATATATATATATATATATATATATATATACATGTATGTATATGTGCAAGCATGTGTGTGTGTGTGTGTGTGTGTGTGTGTGTGTGTGTAAGGTGGCACAATAGATATACTTTGTACTTCATTCCCTAAATACCCTCTCATATCTCTGTGGCTTGGTGCATGTTGTTCCCATGCCTGAAGGCCTTTCCTCCTAATCCTTTCCCACGAGATAAATACAAGCATATTCTTCAAACCCAGTGACACCCTCCTTGAAGACAGGGCCCTGGCAATTCATCTGTGCCCCCAGATAATTTTCTATCACTTTTTCAGTACTTCAAAGAGTAGTTCTCAATGGTGGCTATACAGCAAAAGCACTGAGGTTGCTTTGCAAAAATACCCTTGCATGGACTTCACCCTCTGGAGATTTTGATGTCTTTGGTCTGGGGTGGGGCCCAGGGATCAGTATTTCTTAGACCTGATGTTACACCAATTTGATGTAGTTGGTTGATTGTATGTTCAATTCATATATCCTTATGGATTTTCTGTCTATTTATTCTATCAAGTCCTGAGAGAAGAATATTAAAGCTGTAACTGTGGATTTTTCCGTTTCTTCTTTTAGTACTATATGCTTTTTTTTCGTGTGTTTTGAAACTGTTGCTAGTTGCATGCACATTTAGGCTTGAGTCTACCTTGTGAATTGACGCTTCTATTGTGGTGTGGTGTCTATCTTTATCCGTGGGAACTGAAATTTACTTTGTCTGTTATTAATGCAGCCGTTCTAGCTCTCTTTGCATTAGTGTCTGCATGGTCTACCTTGCCCATCTTTTTATTTGTAAGTTACCTATACCATTGTGTTTATTTCTTCCCCAAGATTTACTTAACTAAATTTTCTAATTGAATCGTTTGTTTTTTTTTTTTCCAAACCTTAAACTTTTTATTTTGTATTGGGGTATAGCCAATTAACAATGTTATGGTAGTTTCAGATAAACAACAGAGGGTCTCAGCCATACATATCCACATATCCACTCTCCCCCAAATCTCCCTCCCATCGAGGCTGGCACATAACATTGAGTAGAGTTTCATGTGCTATACTGTAGGTCCTTGTTGGTTATCCATTTTAAATATAGTAGTGTGTCCATGATCTTCCCAAACTCCCTAACTATCCCTTCCCCACCCCCCAGCAACTATAAATTTGTTTTCTAAGTCTGTTAGTCTCTTTCTGTTTTGTAAGTAAGTTCATTTGGGTCATTTCTTTTTAGATTCCACCTATAAGGAATGCCATACGCTATTTCTCCTTCTCTATCTGACTTCACTATGACACTCTCTAAGTCTGTCCACGTTGCTGCAAATGGCATTATTTCATTCTTTTTAACGGCTGAGTAATATGCCATTGTCTGTATGTATCACATCTTCAGAATCCTTTCCTCTGTCGGTAGACATTCAGGTGGCTTCCATGTCTTGGTTATTATAAACGGTGCTGCAGTGAACACAGGGGTGCATGCATCCTTTCAGGTTTTTTTAAGGAACTTCCATAGCGTTCTCCACAGTGGCTGTACCAATTTACATTCCCTCCGACAGTCTAGGAAGATTCCCTTCTCTTCTCACACTCTCCAGTATTTGGTGTTTGTGGATTTTTTGATGATAGCCTTTCTGACTGGTGAGAGGTGATATCTCATTGTAGATCTGATTTGCATCTCTCTAATAACTACTGATGTTGAACATCTTTTCGTGTGCCTGTTGGCCATATGTATGTCGTCTTTGGAAAAATGTCTGTTCAGGTCTTCTGCCCATTTTTTGAGTGGGCTGTTTGATGCTGTTATTGGCCTAAGCTGTTTGTAAATTTTGGAGACTAATCCTTTATTGGTCACATAATTTGCAGATATTTTCTCCCAATCTGTGGATTGTCTTTTTGTTTTGTTTATTGTTTCCCTTGCTGTGCAAAAGATTTTGAGTTTAAGTAGGACTGTGTTTTCAAGCAGTATATTAATACAACTCCAATATATAAATGATTGTGAGCAGAGTTGCTCTGGTTGAAAGGCAGAATTGGCTTGCAGGATATCATACTCTGAGCTACAGAAAGTGAGAAACTCCTGCTGTATATCACAATTCAGCCTCAAAGGACTGAGATATGACCACTGAGAACATAGCTGCTTCTCACCAAAGGTGAAGTTCCTCTGTCATGCATTCATTATTTCAACAAATTTTGTCACTTTCAATCACAGTTTCTCCCTGGGCACACTAAAGTTGAACCCATTTTTTCCTGTTGTTTTTACTCAAAAATGGAAAAGAGAGGGTCCTCTTTTCTGCATCTTCACAGACCACCACCCTCAGTAGTCCTTGTTAATTTGTGAGATTCTCCCCTGGATTTACTGAGGAATAGCAGAGACAAGACTAATGTTGGGCAGTGTTCATTGTAATGCTAAAATTACTGTTCTTTTCAGCTATTCTTTGCATTCCTGAAAAGGGATGCTTAGCAAGGAGACCAAGCTGAGGCTTAGGAAGGGGAAAAAGCTAAGGATCAGCAAGGCTCTGAGCAAGGGTCCAAAGCCAGTCAGTGACATGGTGGGCCTATGTCCCCTCCTCAGCTACTCATTAACAAGGCTCAGTAATTTAGTGTGACCCTGGTGGCTTTTTGCCACATTTCTGTGTGAGTAGCATCTCAATACTATAAAGCTCCAGATTAAATTAAAAATTTTATATTGCTGTTATTTCTTAGATTCAGGCCTGGAATTTAGTATCGATTAATTCCTGGAAAAGACAGACTACGTGGCCTCCACAGTCACAGCTTTTGTTGGCACTATCCCCAGCTCCATACCCTGAGGTGTAACCAGCTAAGCACATGTGAGACTGAACAGACTGCATCTCAGGATCTGTCCTGATGCTCTTCTGTGTTCTTTCTGTGATTCTCTGGCAGCATCTCTCAGGGCTGGAACGTAGCTCTTCCAGCATCATTCTGGAAGACAGTAGTCTTGCAGAGTGTTTAACCACCTTCCTCGCTCATGCAAGGTCAGATCCTTCACAGATGTAACCTACTTGATTTTCACCAGGATTGTAAACTTTTATCTTATGTGCGCCTGTCTTGCATATTTTCTCTCTGTTCAGTCTTGCATTCCAGGTTCTTTGATCGTCTCAATCTTCCAGTTCCTTAGTTCCTTCTTTAGGGATGACTGTGTCTAGTTTAGTCTACTCCAGTCTTTTAAAGTCTTTACTATTAACTTCTCCCCTAAACAATAATAATTAGCTATTCTCTACTCGGACAAAGACGAAACAGAGGTCTCTACTAAACATGTATTATTTGAAAAAGAAAGATGTAGGATGACAAGCTTCAGTTCAGTTCAGTTCAGTTCAGTCGCTCAGTCGTGTCTGACTCTTTGCAACCCCATGAATCGCAGCACGCCAGGCCTCTCTGTTCATCACCATCTCCCGGAGTTCACTCAGACGTCCATCGAGTCAGTGATGCCATCTACCCATCTCATCGTCGGTCGTCCCCTTCTCCTCCTGCCCCCAATCCCTCCCAGCATCAGAGTCTTTTCCAATGAGTCAACTCTTCCCATGAGGTGGCCAAAGTACTGGAATTTCAGCTTCAGCATCATTCCTTCCAAAGAAATCCCAGGGCTGATCTCCTTCAGAATGGACTGGTTGGATCTCCTTGCAGTCCAAGAGACTCTCAAGAGTCTTCTCCAACACCACAGTTCAAAAGCATCACTTCTTCGGCACTCAGCCTTCTTCACAGTCCAATTCTCACATCCACACATGACCACTGGAAAAACCATAGCCTTGACTGGACGGACCTTAGTCGGCAAAGTAATGTCTCTGGTTTTGAATATGCTATCTAGGTTAATCATAGCTTTTCTTCCAAGGAGTAAGCATCTTTTAATTTCATGGCTGCAGTCACCATCTGCAGTGATTTTGGAGCCCCCCAAAATTAAGTCTGACACTGTTTCCACTGTTTCCCCATCTATTTTGCCTACTAACAAGCAAATGAAATAGTATTAAAACAACCATACACTATTCCCTTTTTTTATCTTTTAGGAGAGTAGTCAGTGCTGGCAATGATGTATATAAATACATATTTTCATATACTGCAGATATCTGTATATAAATTAAAACAATAATATTAAGAAGCAATTTAAAAATAAGTATCAAAGAGCTTTACCCAGTATTTAAGCTCTATATTGCCTATATAGACCATAGGCAATACTTTGGAAATAACATTAAATATGAAAACAGAATGTAAATTATAAAAGCAATATGAATTCTGTGGAACATAAACTGGAAGAAAGTGAGAAGAGTGTTGGATTTTGGGTGGTGCAACTCTGGGGAATACTTTTTATTTGTTTTTCTTTTTTATACATTTTCTTTCCACCTTTCTTTTATACATATTCCTTTTTAATTGAGGTAAAATTCAGATGACATCTCTGTCTCTGGCAACCTCTGACCTCCTTTCTATACGTATGTACTTTTCTGGATATTTCATATAAATGAAATCATACAATATGTGACCTTTTGTGCCTAGTTTTTCACTTAGGATAATATTGTCAAGGTTTGTGCTTGCACAATACATGTTTTGTGCTCAGCCATTAAGTCGTGTATGACTCTTTGCAGCCCCATGGAGTCTGCCTGGTTCCTCTGTCCTTTGGATTTTCTCAGCGAGAATACTGGAGTGAGTTGCCGTTTCCTCCTCAAGGGGCTCTTCTTGACCCAGGGATCAAACCCACGTCTCCTCCAGCTCCTGTGTTGGCGGGTGGATTCTTTACCACTTAGCCACCAGGGAAACCCTTTCAGGGTTCATCCATGTCATGATATATATCAGTATTTCATTCCTTTTTATGGCTGAATAATATTCCATTGTGTGGATATACCACAGTTTGTTTATCCATTCAGCTATTAATGGATATTTGTTTCCAACTTTTGGCTATGGTGAATAGTGCTGCTACGAACATTTGTGTACAAGTTTTTGTTTGAATACCTATTTTTAATTCTTTGGGGAATATACTTAAGGGTGTTTTTAGAGAACTGGAACTAATTACTCAGCAAAGGCATATTTATTAATTTTTCTCTCTAAATTAGTGTGTAGTATCAAGGAAGTGATGAAATGCATGAAAGGAAAACCACACAGTAGGTTTTCCCATCCCTGCAGGTAAGTGTGTGAGTCTGGTGGGCCGCAATAGTGGTCCTAAGGCATCAGTGCTCTAGTGCTAAACAGAGTGCAGCCTGGGAGCCAGGTGCTGGTGTGCAGACGATGTGGCACCAGTCGAGGACCAGCGTTTGGGCAGTGTTGCTTAGCACTGATAATGTGCTAGCACTGATAATGCGCTAGCACTGATAAGAGCCTGGGGAGCTTTTCAGTGTCATATGCCAGCCTGGATGGAAGAGGGGTTGGGGAAAAAGGGTGTATGTATATGTGTGGCCGAGTTCCTTTATTGTTCACCGGAAACTATCACAACATTGTTAATTAACTATACCCCAATACAAAATGTTTTGCTGTTAAAAATAAAGTTTAAAATATACATATTATTAAAAAAAAAAAATCTGGAGAGCTTTTGTGATGAGACTAACGGAGGTCCATGAATCTTTGAATGAGGGTTAGGGAAAGAGGGGTCTTTAGGTCTTTAGGGATACAGATCTAGAACGTTTCTACGGGGGCTTCCCAGGTGGCTCAGTGGTAAAGAATCTGCCTGCCAATGCAGGAAACGCTGAAGGTACATCAGGAAGATCCCCTGGAGAAGGGAATGGCAACCCACACTGCTATTCGTGCCTGGGAAATCCCATGGTCAGAGGAGCTTGGCAGGCTACAGTCCATGGGATCACGGAGTCAGACACGACTTAGCCACTGAGCACACACACACGCAGGTTCCTATTAACCTTGTATGGCATCCTTAGGCCATGTATGGAGGTGGGGAAGGAAGAGAAGAGTTCGCACTGCTCTCTATCCTAGCAGACCTCCTCCCCACACCACTTATGACTCAGGGCTGGCTCAGTGGATGGATGGTTACCCAGGCAACAGATGTTGTACAGCTCTCATCCATAGTTCTGCTCTGTATGTGACAACTTGGTCAGGAACACTGGGCTTTGCTATGTTCTTCTCAAACAGTTGGGGCTCTCATCTGGGATTTGTTTCCATTTTGATCACAGAGAGCTGATCCCAGAATTACACAGATGGCCCCAAATCACCTCTACTTCTGTTTCCTGCAAGGCAAAGATAATCATTTAAAAAAAAAAAAAAAGATTACAAATGGAGAGAAAAACTCCCTCAGTGAAATGGATAGAAATTCATTTACTATTATTTTTTGAATGTCATATATATTAAGCCCACAGGAGCCCTTGGAAGAATATTACAAAGATATTGCAGGCAGAAAAAAAAAAAAAGAAAAACCTACCTGAGAAATCGTTGTTCCTCTTAATGGAGTGTGGAGATTAACCTTTTTTTGGGGTTTCAGACATCAACCTAGTGCTCAAAAACTTGAGGCAGAAAATGATGCAGGTTTTTAATCAAAGTCTGGCTGAGTCAGAGTAATGTCTCAAGTTAGTTCAGTCCAACATACATGTTTCAACCAAAGCTGGGTAGCCTTTAACATTTTTCCTTAACTGGAGAGTGCTTTAATTAGAGAAAGCAAAGCAAGCAGCTGGTATGAATCTGTTCTGCTGTTAAGTTTTCTATGCCCAGGCCCAATTTGGGGCACTCCTTCCTAAGCTTTCAGTACCATTCTGGAGTCTGAATTTGGGGGTAGTCAACAAGTGTTTACCAGCAGTATTGGTGAAATTTTAGCATGAGACTAGAGAAAAAAAAAAAAAAGAAGTCATCCTGACCTCGCTTCCTTTTCCTTGGGTAAGCATTAGCCTCAACTTTTTAGCAGTGGAATTTTATTAACTTTTCCCTCCTTAGGCAACTGGAGACGAGAAAAGTCAAGTCATCCTTCCTGAGCCTCTGGCTCTGTGAGGTTCCTTTAGAACTTCTCTGTCTCCTCCAGATCCATTCTCTTCTTCTATGTGGCAGATATGTTTCAAACCTGATCCACAGTGGTCCTGCTATGTGCCGCTGAGAACAATTCTAAGGCCCCTTCAGGGCCCAGCAACAAGCAATGCCTTGTGTCTGCCTCAGACCTAGGAAGGGATTTCTACACAGGCCTTTTCAGTCTGACTTTGACCCCACAGAGATTTCCCTCTGCTGAGGAGGTGATTCTCTTGGCCTGAGGTCCCATCACCCAAGCCACCTGCCCAGGCCTCCCTGGTTCCTTAACAGCAGGATGCAGCGAAATGGATTTGGGTTCAAACCAACCTAGATTCAAATCCCGGTTTCGGTACTTATTAGCTCTGTGACTCTGGTGAGAGAATTAATTGAAATAAGTGCAATATCCAAAACAGATGCTCTATGAATTATACCTTACTTCTGAGACAATTTGCGCCTGTTTTGGGGAAGCTGTTTCTGGCTCTCTCAGCTCCAGGGCCTATATACCTTTTCCCTCCAGTCTTTTCTCCTTTTACGGTGATTGGCGTTCTCATCTCTCTTCTCTCACTGGACCAAGCCATTTGCAGTGTGTGTATTAGTTGTTTAAGAAATGCTGCTTGCTGTTTAAATTCTTCTAAACTACTGGTCCTTACCTATGATGGGAAGGATCAGTCCACAGGGCTCCTTCACCGCTGTCAAGGGCAAAGGGAAGCCCTAGCAGTGTCTGCTCTTCCCAGACAGAAACGAGCCAGCAGCACAGAAGGTGAAGACAGCCTTAGTTCTCT
This sequence comes from Capricornis sumatraensis, assembly GCF_032405125.1. Classification (NCBI taxonomy): domain Eukaryota; kingdom Metazoa; phylum Chordata; class Mammalia; order Artiodactyla; family Bovidae; genus Capricornis; species Capricornis sumatraensis. The sequence goes on from NC_091079.1 coordinate 86,602,001, forward strand.
CCAGACCGTCAAACGATAAGAGAGCTCTCCCGAACTTGGCCAGGGAAGCCAAACGCATCCAGTGATGAGCTTTGTGGTGACACACTGAGCCCGTGCTGGCCACTGAGTCTCTGGGACGATGAGACTTTGGATGCTGCTGGAAATCAGAATCCTAGTTGGGGCACAAGGCAATGCTCCTCTCCAGCTGCTCTTCAGCAGTGCAAAGCCTCCACTAAACTCTTAACCCTCCTAAATTAGACCTTGGGGGCTTAAGCTTGGCGTTGGATGAACTTATAATTAAAGCAAGCCATGAAACGGTCTCTCTGCCAGACTTCAGTGTGGAGGATCGAGTAGGGACATTAATATTTTATGTAGGGTAAATGCTTTCACCCACATTGTCCCTCCCTGTTCTCCCTTAGCAGGGAAGGGGTCTTTAGTATAAAATACAAATTATCCTCTGGGAAGAGATTGGTTTTAGCTTGAAAGAGCTGGACTTGTACTTCCCTGGCTGTTCATTGGCGAAGACTCCATGCTCCCAATGCAGGGGGTCTGGGGTTCGGACCCTGGTCAAGGAACTAGATAAATCCTTCCTGCCACAACTAAAGACTCTGCATGCTGCAATGAAGATCAAAGATGCTGTGTGCTGCCACTGAGAACTGGTGCAGCCAAAGAAATAACACAAATAAATATTTTTAAAAATATATTTAAAATATTTAAAAAATACTTTAAAATTTTAAAATATTTTAAAGTGTTAGTCTGACTTATGCAGCGGGTGCCCTACCTGAAGAATTTCAAAACATGGGCAAACAGGACCTCAGTCACGGACCTGAGTGGAGCCCTGAGAGATGCCATTCACTAGCTCCCACTCAGGGCCAATGACAGGATGGAGCTGGGACCCTAGGGGTGAAAGTGGTTGTGGGAGGGTAGGTGACCAAAGAGAAGGGGTTTCCAGGCTCCCACATAATAATGAGCCAGCTCTTACTGCAAAGTGGCCCCAAGTGCAGGTAAATAAGTACCTCCCCCAGGCCTTTGAGCTTCCCAGGTGGCACTAGTGGTAAAGAACTCAGCTGCCAATGCAGGAACCGCGGGAGATGCAGGTTTGATCCCTGGGTCCGGAAGGTCCCCTAGAGGAGGGCATGACAACCTGTCTGGGAAATTCCATGGACAGATCAGCCTGGCAGACTATACAGTCTAGAGGGTCGCACAGTGTTGGACATGACCGAAGCAACTTAGCACTCGCACATGCACCCAGGCCTTTGGGAGCCCCACTATTTTTGATAAGCCACGAGACTGGGTTCTTTGGGGATAAACTAAGGATCCACCTTTGTCAACTTCAAGGGGTGCAGTGGCAGCATTATGTGGATAATGTCCAGTTTAAAAAACAAAGAAAAGCTTCTGATATTTTAGTGCATAAAAAATTCTCCCTTTCTCTCACCCACACCATAACAATAATTTTTAATACAAACTGCATGCTTCATCAGGTTTCAACTCATTTAATTCTTAAAAGTGTTAGTCTGACTCTTTGAGACCCCATAGACTATAGCTCACCAGGTTCCTCTGTCCAAGGAATTCTCCAGGCAAGAATGCTGGAGTGGGTAGCCATTTCCTTCTCCAAGGGATCTTCCCGATCCAGGGATTGAACCTGGGTCTCCTGCATTGCAGGCAGATTCTTTACCGTCTGAGCCACTATTCTTAAATATTATCACCTCACCATTTTACAGCCCAGGATGCTGAGCCGGGGAGGGATGAAGCAACTTTACCCATGCTGTATGAGTTCACGGGAGGAGATCTGGGATGCTGAAGGCAGCCTCTGAAACGGGCCTGCACCCCTCACCCCGAGACCACACTACCTCTCCCCAGCCACCTTCCAGATGCCTTCTTTAGTCCTGACCTCCTCACCTGTCTCCTGACTTCTCCTCCTCCATAATCTCATACCAGTGCATGGGGCGCTCTGAGGTGGCTCTCCTGTGACTGGGCGGATCTGTGATTCATTTCCAGATGAGATTGGGACATTAGGATATTTAGGAGGATATTTATGCTGTTTAGATATTCAGAAGCATGAACCTCATCTCAATCATTTTGGAATTCCTGGGGTCAGGTTTGGTAATAGACAGAAAGCTAGTCTTAGAAAAAGACAGATGAAATGAATGAATAAGTGTATGGGAGATATGGGAGTGATATGGGAAACCACTGGACCAGATGGAGCAGGATGGGACCTAGGAGGGGTGCTGAGCACTTTTCATACTTTATCCATTTCATCATCAACACACCCTCTGAGGTAGATTCTGCCCGTTGTATGTTTGAGGAGAGTAAGGGTCAGATTAAGTTAAATTTACACAGCTAGTAACCTGCAGGGCTAGGATCCTAACTCAGATCTGTCGCCAAAGCCATTGATTTCAACCTTCACAATCTTCTCCTGCTGTTCAAATAACCCTGCCCTGATAGTCTAACCTTGTGTGCATATGTGTGTGTGTGTGTGTGTGTGCATGCATGCTCAGTCGTATCAGATTCTTTGAGACCCCATGAACTATAGTCCACCAAGTTCCATGAACTATAGTCCACCAAGTTCCTCTGTCCAGGAGATTTCCCAGACAAGAATCCTGGAGTGGGTTGCTATTTCCTCCTTCAGGAAATCTTCCCAACCCAGGGACCGAACTCATGTCTCCTGCTTTGGCAGGTGGATTCTTTACCACTGAGCCACCAGGAAAGCCCAGTCTAACTGTGTATTTGTTAAATAACAGACCAGAGACTTTTCCAGCTGTCTTTTTATAGCCCCACCACCTTTGCTAGGATCTCCCTACAACAATACTGGATGTGGCCATCTCAGAAAAGCTCTGTTTTTCTTATCGGTGTTCTATAATCATCTCATTGTAACTGTGTGTGTGTTAGTCTCTCAGTCATGTCTGACTCTTTGCAACCCCATGGACTGTAGCTTGCTAGGCTTCTCTGTCCATGGGATTCTCCAGGCATGAATACTGGAGTGGGATGCCATCTCCAGGGGCTCTTCCCAACCCAGGGATCAAACACAGACCTCTCACACTGCAGGCAGAGTATTTACCATCTAAGCCACCAGGGAAGCTCCTCACTGTTACTACTGCTGGCTAATTCATGTTGAGCCCTTGCTTAGGAACTTTCAGTATTTAAATGCATCTAACCACACGAGGAAGGTACTTTTAGTAAACTCCTTTTACAAGTAAGAAAATGAAGGCCTAGAGAGGCAAATTAAAACTAGCCCAAGGTTCCACCATTAGTGAGAGACAGGTTGGTATTTAGTCCCGAGCAGTCTGATTCCTACCTTCTCAACCAATGTACCAACCTGACTGCCAGCAGTGCTCCACACCCCAGCCCTTATTAGCAAGGGGTCTTCAAAGGCCGGGGCTGCGGGCTTGATCTCTTATCATGGTTGTCTGCGCCTTAATCCTGGCCAGATGTCCTGTAAGCATCTCACAGATCTAGGCCCTTGGTTACCAAGGAGACCAGGTGGGGATGGATCAGTGCCAGTCTGCCAGCACCATTGGGAGAACTGTGCTGCAGATAAAAGGTCAGAACCAGCTTCTCCTTGTCATTAAAATACCCATTAAAAAGTACATTAGTCAGTGAATCTGGCTTACTTGTTTCTCCACTGGCTTTACATGCACAGAATGTTGACTTTCACCTCCATGATTGGTCAAAAGGGTCAAATTCCACATTGGCTATTTCATCACAAGGGTAAATACCATGTGTTTAGATATTTGCTGTCTTTTGACTGTAAGACTTTTTCAGTGAAAGCTTCAGAAGTTTTTGGACAGAGGCTAGAGTCCCAAGGTGCTTTAGGGCTCAAAGTCCAGACCCGCTGTTTTACAGATAAGGGAGGTGAGGTGGGCGAGCTCTGCAATGCGCAGCTAGTCAACGGCCGACGCAGGGCTGGACCTAGTACCTGCCACTAACAGGCCAGCTGCGACTGTGAAATTCAGTTCAGTTCAGTTCAGTCGCTCAGTCGTGTCCGACTCTTTGCGACCCCATGAATCGCAGCACGCCAGGCCTCCCTGCCCATCACCAACTCCCGGAGTTCACTCAGACTCACGTCCATCAAATCAGTGATGCCATCCAGCCATCTCATCCTCTGTCGTCCCCTTCTCCTCCTGCTCCCAATCCCTCCCAGCATCAGACTCTGACTGTGAAATTACGCTTGCTCAAAATTCCTTCGGGAATTTGTTTTGGCCTCATTGGCAAGTTTTGAGAATCCAAAATGGCTATTTCCTCATTGGAAAAGGAAGAAGGCAGTGCTCTCAGAAGGCATTAACATCTGAACAGTCACACTGATCGACTTTCTGGCCAATTTGGTCATAAAGGTGGTCAACAGGAAGTTGTTTCCTTAAATATCCAGGTCCTATATTTGAATTAACTACAGTCAGTGTGTCAGTTTTGTGTATCGGTGGTGGTTTAGTGGCTAAGTCGTGTCTAACTCTTGCAGCCCCATGGACAGTAGCCCGCCAGGTTCCTCTGTCCATGGATTCTCCAGGCAAGAATACTGGAGTGGGTTGCCATGTCCTTCTCCAGGGGATCTTCCCGACCCAGGAATCGAACCCAGATCTCCTGCATTACAGGCAGATTCTTTACCAGCTGAGCTATGAGAGAAGCCCAATATTTCTGTGTGTTAGGTTGGTGCAAAAGTAATCGCGGTTTTTGCATTGTTAGACTCATGTCCATCAAGTCAGTGATGCCATCCAGCCATCTCATCCTCTGTCATCCCCTTCTCCTCCTGCCCCCAATCCCTCCCACATCAGTCTTTTCCAATGAGTCAACTCTTCGCATGAGGTGGCCAAAGTACTGGAGTTTCAGCTTTAGCATCATTCCTTCCAAAGAACACCCAGGGCTGATCTCCTTTAGAATGGACTGGTTGGATCTCCTTGCAGTCCAAGGGACTCTCAAGAGTCTTCTCCAACACCACAGTTCAAAAGCATCAATTCTTCGGCACTCAGCTATCTTCGCAGTCCAACTCACATCCATACATGACCACTGGAAAAACCATAGCCTTGACTAGACGGACCTTTGTTGGCAAAGTAATGGAAAAGACTCTGATTCTAGGAGGGATTGGGGGCAGGAGGAGAAGGGGAGGACAGAGGATGAGATGGCTGGATGGCATCACTAACTCGATGGATGCGAGTCTGAGTGAACTCCGGGAGTTGGTGATGGAGAGGGAGGCCTGGCGTGCTGCGATTCATGGGGTCGCAAAGAGTCGGACACGACTGAGCAACTGAACTGAACTGAATTTGCCTTTGACATTGAATACATTTTTAAAATAAATGTGGTTATGTTATGCATTATTTTAATGTGCGTTTCTCACTTTTTTTTTTTGCTAATGACTTATTACTTGCTATTAATTTTGTACTTATTTTAGACTAGGGAAATGTTAGACAAAAAGCAAATTTGAGTGATTTTCTTATTTGAGTTCAAAATGGGTTGTGAAACAGTGGAGACAACTTGCAACATCAACAACACGTTTGGCTCAGAAGCTGCTAAAGAACAAACAGTGCAGTGGTGGTTCAAGAAGTTTTGCAAAGGAGACGAGAGCCTTGAAGGTGAGGAGTGCAGTCGGCGGCTGTCAGAAGTTGACAACAACCAATTGAGAGGATCATCGAGACAGATCCTCTTACAACTACACAAGAGGTCACCAAAGAACTCAGCGTTGACCTTTCTATGGTCATTCGGCATTTGAAGCAAGTTGGAAAGGTGAAAAAAGCTCGATAAGTGGGTGCCTTATGAGCTGACAACATCAGAAAAAAAACATTTTGGCGAGTTGTCTTCTCTTATTCTGTGCAACAACAATGAACCATTTCTCGATTGGGTTGTGATATGCAACAAGTGGATTTTATACAACAACCGGCAATGACCAGCTCAGTTGTTGGACTGAGAAAAAGCTCCAAAGCACTTCACAAAGCCAATCTTGCACCAAGAAAAGGTCAGCGGTCATTGGTCTGCTTCTGGTCTGATTCACTACAGCCTTCTGAATTCCAGGGAAACTATTCCATCTGAAAAGTATGCTCAACAAATCAATGAGATGCCCTGTAAACTGCAATGCCTGCAACCAGCATTCATCAACAGAAAGGGCCCAATTCTTCTCCATGACAATGCCCTACTGCACATCACACAACCAACACTTTGAAAGTTGAACGAATCAGGCTACGAAGTTTTTCCTCATCCGCCATACTCATCTGACCTCTCACCAAATGACTACCACTTCCTCAAGCATCTCGATACCCTTCTGTAAAGAAAACGCTTCCACAATCAGCAGGAGGCAGAAAATGCTTTCTAAGAGCTGTTGAATCCCAAAGCATGGATTTTCATGCTACAGGGATTAACTTATTTCTCATTGGCAAAAAATGTGTTATTGTATTGGTTACTATTTTGATTAATAAAGATATATTTGAATCGTTATAATGATTTAAAATTCATGGTCCCAAACTGCAATTACACCTGTACCAACATAGTAACTCCATGTATTTCACTATGTATCTGTGCTGCTGCTGCTGCTAAGTCGTTTCAGTCGTGTCCAACTCCATGCAACCCCATAGACGGAAGCCCAGCAGACTCCCCCGTCTCTGGGATTCTCCAGGCAAGAACACTGGAGTGGGTTGCCATTTCCTTCTCCAATGCATGAAAGTGAAAAGTGAAAGGGAAGTCACTCAGTCGTGTCTGACTTGTAGCGACCCCATGGACTGCAGCCCACCAGGCTCCACCGTCCATGGGATTTTCTAGACAGAGTTATATTGAAACTTGAGTTATTTTTTTATCCTTTATCCTTTTCTAACAGGAAAATTGTCACACCATTTAATAGCTCTTATATACAAATTATCTTCCACAAATTTTTGCACAGAAGTCTGTCACTTTAAAAATAAACTTGTAGCATGGGGTTTCCATTTGGGATAATGAAAAACTTTTGGCACTGGATAATTATGGTGGTTATACAACATCATAAATGTACATAAGGCCACTTAAAATAGCTAAAATGGTAAATTATGAATATTTTTCCATAATAAAAAATATAAAAGAAACCTAATTATTAGGAATAAGAAAAAAATAGATCAATTGAAAATAATATATCTCATTGACTTAATAAATATATATGGAGTATTTTCTCTGAGGTGCATATTTGAAGGATATTTGAAATTCTTTGCTAACCATAAGGTATTATGAACATGTAAAATAAGTATTTAACTGTGTCTGTGGTTTTGAAGTGAGTGCTGGGTATTGTTTGTTCACTCTTCACCCTTCTCTATGTAGCTTTTTGTTTGGGGAGGTTTTCCTGAAGGGACTGCAGCATTAGACTCTCTTACCATTTGGCTTCCTCTTAGGTTTGGCCAACATGAAGTGCCTGGAAAAGGGATGTGTGAGGCTGGGACATTTATTCCCACATTTTCCTTCCTTCCAGGTTGGGTAAGTTAGTTGCATCTTTCTATCAAAGGCCAGGGCTCCTTACGGTCAGCCTTCACTGGCAGAGTTTCAAAAAATACCTTCTCCCTTTCCCCCTTCCAGCCTAGGTTGGTAACAGCTCTCAGCTGTTGCTAGACCCAGCATGCTGCTGCTGCTGCTAAGTCACTTCAGTCGTGTCTGATTCTCTGCGACCCCATAGACGGCAGCCCACCAGGCTCTCCCATCCCTGGGATTCTCCAGGCAAGAACACTGGAGCGGGTTGCCATTTCCTTCTCCAATGCATGAAAGTGAAAAATGAAAGTGAAGTCGCTCAGTCGTGTCCAGCTCTTTGAGACCCCATGGACTGCAGCCTACCAGGCTCCTCCATCCATGGGATTTTCCAGGCAAGAGTACTGGAGTGGGGTGCCATTGCCTTCTCCGCAGCTACAGTCGCCACTGATTCCCTTCAGCCCACCTACACAGCCATGAATGATCCTTTTATTCAACAATCCTCTGATAACCTGGCTGAGTATGCCAATCAAATGCCTGCAGGAACTCTGACCAATATAATTATGCATTGTGTACAACACTCTTGTAGCAAATGGTAGACATTTTTTCTGCCTCAACTCATGTTATATAAAGCCATTGCAAAGGGCACAAAGAAGACTTTGCCTTGTCTGAGAAATCCAGAAGTATTCAGACTAGGGAGAACTAGTTTTAAAGATTTTTTCCATATAAGGCTACTTGTAGGTTTGTTTGTTTTAATCTTTTTCAGCATTATGTCCCACAATTTAAAAGGTGACCATTCCCCAAATGAGTTAACATTTTCTAAAACTCAGATTATTTTAGAAAAACCAGGCTTCCAATGAACAAAGTTTTGAAGTATACAATCTCCTTTATTATAAAACAAGTACATACATTTCAACTTGAGAATACTGATTGCTTAAAACGACACTCTTTTGAATAAACCTATATTAGTTTAATGAAGTTTTTCTGTGATTAGTATAATTTACTGGAATTGTGTTCAAATCTCAAATTATGGGTACTATACACAAGAAATAACGGCATTGGTCTAAGGAAATTAATCACTTCCCTGATGTGAAATTAAGCAGGCACTCTACAGGGCAGGACTGCCCATTAGCACATGATGTGAAGAGGCCAGCCCTCCTTACTGGTCCTTGGAGTGCAGATTCCTATTTTATCACAACTGCCACTGCCTCTGCTTTGTAAGTGTAAAACACACATGGCTTGTTACAAAGCAATGCTACATATAGTGGTGCTTGTTGCTGTTCATCAATATCCTAAAGCTATGTACTTCAGGCTTCCCACATCACTCACCTGGACAACTGCCAAGATGCTTCCTCATATGATCATGCACTTGGCTCACGGCACAAGGTTGCCTGGGCCGAAGCAAGACTTAAATGTAGCCTGCACTCTGCTCACCAGGCCTGTCTAGGCTGCTTCGATGAAGAAAAATTGCCTTTTAAAAATTTACTCAAAAGCAGCAACAGTAGCTCTATTGCTAGTGTCTCCTAACCAGTCTCTCTTCTGCTGGTCTTGCTTTCTTTTTGTTATCCTCATTCAAGAATAAACTTCTAAAATGGAGATTTGAAAAACACTGATGAAAGTAACTGAAGACACACATCATTGGAAAGATATTCTGTGTTCATGAACTGGAAGAATTAATATTGTTAAACTGCCCGTACTACCCAAAGTAATCTACAGATTCAATGCAATTCCTATCAACACTCCAGTGTTATTTTTCACAGAAATAGAAAAAAAAATTCTAATCACAAAAGACCCTGAATAGCTGAAGCAGTTTTGAGAAAGAAGAACAAAGCTGGAGGCATCACACCTTCTGGTTTAAAATTATTGTACAAACCTACAGTAATCAAAACAATATGGTTTCTGACATAAAAAAGACATATAGACCAATGGAACAGAAAAAGAGAACCTAGAAATAAACCCCCATAGATATGACCAGACAATCTTTAATGATGGTGCCAAGAATACACAATGTGGAAAGGACAGTCTCTTCAGTAAATGGTCCTGGGGAAACCAGATATCAATATGTATAAAAATGAAATTGGACTCTCATCTCTCTCCATATGCAAAAGTCAACTCAAGAATGAGTTAAAAACTTAAGTCCTGAAACTGTAAAACTGCTAGGAGAAAACGTAGGGGAAACAAGGGTCTGGACAATAATTTTTTAATATTTTTTAATGACCCCAAAAGCATATAAAACAAAAGCAAAAATAGACGAATGGGATTTCATCAAACAAAAAAGCTTCTGCATAGCAAAGGGAACAATGAATAGAATGAAGAGACAACCTGTGGAAATAGGAAAAATATTTGCCAACCATATATCTGATAAAAGGTTAATATCCAAAATACACAAGGAATAGCCAATAGCAAGAAAACACATAACCCAATTAAAGAAATGAGCAAAGGACCCGACTAGACATTTTTCCAGAGATGACATACCAATGGCCAACAGATATATGAAAAGATGCTCAATATCACTAGTTATCAAGGAAATGCAAATTCAGACCACAATGACATATCATCTCAGACCTGTTAGGATGGCTGTTATCAAAACACCAAAGAAAAATACTGGAAAGGATGTGGAGAAACAGGGACACCTGAACAATGTGTGGGAATGTACATTGGTTCACTGTTATGGAAAGTGGTATGGAGGTACCTCAAAGAATTAAAAATATAGCTATTGTATGATCCAGCAACTCCCTTCTGAGTACTGTATATCTGAAGGGAATAAAATTAATATCTCAAAGACATACCTGCTGGAGGAGGAAATGGGTTACAGTCCATGGGGTCAGGAGAGTTGGACACGACTTAGCAACTAAACCACCACCAAGAGGCACCTGCATTTCCATGTTCACTATATCACTGTTCACGACAGCTAAGAATGGAAACAACTTGAGCATCCCTCAATGGGTGAGTGGATAAAGAAAATGTGAGAGAGATGTATGATATTCCGCCTTAAAAAAGAAAATCCTGACCTTTGCTACAACATGCATGAACCTGCTATTGATGGGCACAGGACAATTCTGTCTCTGCTCATAGAGGCAGAGAGTAGAATGGTGGTTGCTGGAGGGGTGGGGGTCGGGGAAATGGGGGGATGTTGAACAGAAAGTATAAAGAAAAACATTGTGAGTTTGACCATGTTGTCTCTTCCTAACCCATTCAGTGGCTCTGCGTTCTAGAGAGCGTGCGTCTTAAACATCTATGTGCAATATGAATCACCTGGGATGGGGTGGGGGACGGGGTACATCTTGTTAAATGCAGATTCCACTTCACTTGGTGTGGGGATCTGAGAGTCTGCATTTCTAACAAGCCCCTAGATGAGACCAATACTTCTGGTCTGCTGACTTCTAGAGAAGCACTGTCCAATATGAATGTCTCTGATGATGGAAATGTTCTCTATCTGAACTGTCTAATATGATAGCCACTAGCTTCATGTGAATGTTGAGATGAAGTGTGAGTATTGAAAGGTGCCTTGTGTGACTGAGGAACTGAATTTTACATTTTATTTCATACTTAATCAGTTACATTTATTTATTTCAGTTCATTTTTTAAATTTATGGATGTGAGAGTTGGAATATAAAGAAAGCTGAGCACCAGAGAATTGATGCTTTTGAACTGTGGTGTTGGAGAAGACTCTTGAGAGTTGCTTAAACTGCAAGGAGATCCAACTAGTCCATCCTAAAGGAGATCAGTCCTGAATATTCACTGGAAGGACTGATGCTGAAGCTGAAACCCCAGTACCTTGACCACCTGATACAAATAACTGACTCATTAGAAAAGACCCTGATGCTGGGAAAGATTGAAGGTGGGAGGAGAAGGGGACGACAGAGGATGAGATGGCTGGATGGCATCACCGACTCAATGGACATGAGTTTGAGTAAGCTCCAACAGTTGGTGATGGACAGGGAGGCCAGGCACGCTGAAGTCCATGGGGTCGCAAAGAGTCGGACACGACTGAGCGACTGAACTGAACTGAACTGAATAGTTGATTCACAATCTGACTGAAGTATAGTTGATTTACAGTGTTGATTAGTTTCTGGTACACAGCAAAGGAATTCAATTATACATATATATATAATACATATATTCTTTTCAATAGTTATTTCTTTATTTTTTGCCATGCTAGGTCTTTGTTGCTGTGCGGGCTTTCTCTGGCTGCAGAGCGGGGCCACTCTTTAGCTGTGGCACACAGGCTTATTGCAGTGGCTTCTCTGGCTGTGGGGCATGGGCTCTAAGGCACGTGGGCCCCAGTGGCTGTGGCATGTGGGCTCAGTGGTTGAGGCTCCTGGGCACTAGAGCATAGGTTCAGTAGTTGCGGCCCACAGGCTCAGTTGCTCTGCAGCATGTGGGATCTTTCTGGATCAGGGATCAAAGCCATGTCTCCTGCACTGGCAGCCAAATCTTCTTGTAATCACTGAGCCACCAGGGAAGCCCAATGTGAATTTTTTAAATTGGAAGATTAGAGTTCTTTTTTTTTTTTTTTTGTCTATATTGCCTGACAAAATACAGACAAAAAAAATAGAGAGTTCTATGTTGTCTGTATTGCTAACTTTAAAGAACCCAAAGATATAAAATTCTGCATCTCAGATATTGACACTTTTCTAAAAACTCCGAGTGTCAAAAGCTTTGTTATTATGCATTCATTCGTGTCTGACCTTTTGCGACCCCATGGACTGCAGCACCGCAGGCTTCCCTGTCCTTCACCATCTCCCGGAGTTTGCTCAGACTCACGTCCATCGAGTTGGTGATGCCATCCAACAATTCCATCCTCTGTCAAAAGCTTTATTTCTTTAATTATTCATCAACGGTGATTGCAATTTGCCCATTCTGTGCAGAAAACACTTTCAGGAACCGAACTTCTGGGATCTTGAGTTCTTGCACAGGGTGGATCATATATTCTTCTGGGCTGTTATTTTTTTCCACTGCAGCTGCTGGTGCCAGTCTCCACCCTGTGTGCTACTGCAGGGCCGTTGTGATCTTGTCTGCCAACACCAGCCCATTTGTGGTGGCTGCCTAGCTTGTTTCAGACCTCCAGCTGGGAGCTTCAGTGTGTGTTCTGGAACAAACTATATTCTTTTTCATATAAGGTACTACATATACTTTCATATAAGGTTCTACAAGTTATTTAGTATAGTTCCCGGTGGTATATAGTATGTCCCTGTTGGTTATCTATTTCATATGTAGTAGTTTGTATCTGCTAATCCCAAACTGCTAATCTATCCTTCCCCTCACTTTTCCCTCTGGTAACTGGAAGTCTGTTTTCAATGTCTGTCATTCACGTACAGTTACAGAGTCACATGGGGCTAATGGCTGCTGTACTGGACATATCGACTACAGAAGATACCACCCATGCTTCTCACTATGACATACGCAGCCATGCGGTGATCTGTCTTTTGCTCAGTTCCTGCTCCTTACTCCCCACCCTTCCTTGTTCTGTGTTGTTTGGCACAACATCACTAAGCAACCGTGATTTTCCAAATGGACAAGTGGTTTTCATGCTTCCACTTTGCACATGCTGTTCCTTTTCCTTGAAAGGTTCTTCTCCACCCTTTGTGCCCAGTAATGTCCCTTTTATCCCGCCCGGTTCAATCCTAGCACCCGCTCCTCTCCCTCGTCCTGCTAACCACAATCACTTACCACCTACAGATACTGAAGGCCTTTCACACACATTGTTTCCTAGAAAACCTGGTATAAGGAAACTGAAGCTGGAAGTGGCTTGCCCAGGGTCCCAGAACTGGAAAGCGGATTATAAATGCAAATGTAGGTCTGCCTGATCCTGAAGTTCACTCTTTTCCTCCCACACACTGGTGCCTTCTGCTGGTGCACTGCTATGGCAGGCAGAGCCCTCATCACGCCATGGTGAAATTATTTCTCTCCAGTTTCTCTGCTCCACGGGATCATAAGCTCTTAGAGGTCATGGTTGAGATATTATTTATTTCTGTATCCCTGGGGCCTGGCACGTCATGGGTACTCATCATCTCTCGTGGAATCAATGTGTATGTTTCAGCTCTCCAGCTCCACAGCAAAATCCCTGAGTGCAGCCACTGGGTTCATTTCACTGATGTGCTTGGTGCTTGACAGGTCCCTAGTAACTGTCTGAATAAATGAATGACTAACTAAATGAGCCTGTTGACTGTGGGCGACATTGGCAAGGATTCTTTTAGGAACCCAAGAGTACAGATTCTTGCTAAGCAGCTTTCGGATGTCAAGATAAAACACTCATTTTCACTCTTTTCATAATTTTACCGAATGCTATTTTTCTACACTGTGTCACTTTGTCTCTTGAGCTATTTTGGATCGAAATCATACATTTTAATTCAATTAACCTACCTTATTAAACAAATATTTAACAGATCTATTACCAACAAAACTCTGCGCTAGGCCCTAAGAGTACAGAAAAATATAAATTGAATCAGACATGTTCCGTACCTTCAAACCTGTTAAGACTTAATGCAGGAGAGAGATGGGTACCCAAATCATGCCAAGGAGAAAACAAGGAGACAGACCAGAGGAGTGTGAGGAAGCTCACGATGGAAGGAGACTGGGGTGAAAAAGTTTTGATGCTTACTTCTCTTCACTGCCTAATTAGTATTGCCAACATTCTCCTGAATTAACATCTTGTAAGATACACTTTACTGAGAATGCGAGAAAATGGGAATGCTTTTACATTGCCAGCAGGACCCAGGAATATAAATTGGCATGGTCTTTATAAGGGTACTCTGTAATCCTATTCAAATTCTTTAAAAATATGCCATTTGTTCCAGCAATTCTACTTGTAGGAATTTACCCTGAGATAATCATCATGGCTATGTACTGAGTTTCGTTGGCAAAGACTTCATTGTAACACTGTTTATAATGATTAAAAAAATGCAAAAAGACAAATTTCTAAGCTGGAGGGAATGAAATTGCTCAAAATTTATATAATTGAGTACTGTTTTATCATAAAACGTCACACAAATCTGTATATATTGATATTATACATCGTTATACATTTTGAAGCGCGGAAAAGCAAGTTAGAAGATAGACTATGCCATGAGATTTCCTAATTTGGGGGAAAGTCTGAGGGTACTTTTACATGCGCAGATTAATGCAGACTTTAGGGAAAGATCCACAGGTGATGGGATCACATTATTTGTGTCTATGCTTTTCCTCTGTATATGCCACTTTTTGTGACAGAAAAATACATCTACAAGAAAAGTGAGGATACCAGTCTCTTCAGTGGCGTCATTTTAGCCTGGCCTCTAATTACAAAATATCTTCTTAAAGATCCAAGATACCTTACAAGAAATCCTTAGGTGGCCAACTGCTTAGTGATGTCTCTGGCTTGGAGAAGTCCCCTTCTCGTCGTCATCATTCCGTGTCTTCATTCCTCGACGGAAGATGGCCATGATTTCCCTCTCTCTGCTCGCAAACTCGTCCTAGATTGAAGCCATCTCATCTTCGCCCAGCCGTCACTTGATCACTGTCCCCCAGGGGGGGCCCTATGGCGGAAGTGAGCCTTCCGACACCCCAAGGCGAGTGGCCCAGGCGCTTTTCTCACTGTCCAGTTTCCTTTGACGAACAACTTCTGTCATGGAGGCCTCTCACGCTTTGATTTTGTTGTCTTCCCTCTCTCGCGCTGTCTCTTCCTGAGCCCCCTACATGGTGAGGCGTGGGGAGTTGGGTCATACACAGAATCGTAATGAATTGTCCCAGGAGCCCACGAGTTGCAAAGGGAAAGCAAAAAGTAGTTAGAGCCAATTAGGCGGCACTAGTGGGAAAGAATCTGCCTGCCAGGGCAGGAGACATGAGACATGGGTTCCATCTTTGGGTTGAGAAGATCCCCTGGAGGAGGGCACGGCAACCCGCTCCAGTATTCTTGACTGGAGAATCCCATGGACAGAGGAGCCTGGCAGGCTATGGTCCATAGAGTCACAAAGAGTCAGACACAAGTGAAGCAACTTAGCACGCTCCAACATCTGGATATTATTTGATCTGTCAAAGAGACATGTGAAAAGAGAAAAACAAACTAAAGGGAATCTCCCTGGTTTGTTCCAACAGCACAGATAGGTTTAGAAGCCTTACATTAACTCCTTCAAGGAAATTCAAGTTATCATCTTAAAGATTTCTTCAGCTTTACATAAGATAGGAGAGAAAATTTTAAGAGCAAAATTAGAAAATGATTGGGCCTCTTTTGTGTGTGTGTGTGTGTGTGTGCTATTTAAGGAATGTGGCTTAAGCCACCTGCATGCCTTTTCACAGTACCTTTATAACAGAGTCTGGCTCCCTGATGTCACTCTGCATAGCAGATTGTGTGACAAGGGGATTCACGAGGCAGTAGAAAGCAGGGTGTGAGGAGAGAGCTGTGTGCATAGGAAGTACCAATGAGACTGTGCGGGTGGGCCTGAACCCTGAGAGGCCACATCCGTGAACCAACTGGAATAAATCAGCAGCTAATCAGCAGCTAATCAGCTGCAGTGGCCGTCCAATGCAGACTTACTGACTTCCGGTCTCTGCAGCCCATCTGCCTCCATGTCTGTACTGGGGGCTACATGCCGGCCAGGGCCTCGGACACCCCACAATCCCTTCCGCCTCGGAGCCTTTGAACCTGCTGTGCACACCCCACGAAGACTCCTTCCTCTTTGCCTAGCTACCTGCTGCTCACCCTCCCATCTCGGGATATCCCTCTATCATCTCCAGTTCTAGCTCTGGTTTTATATGTAGACTGGCATGTAAATCTAGACACACACACATCCCTCTGACTGTGTGCAAAGCACAGGCATAAGAAGTTAAGAGGGTCATGTCCTCAGGAGATTCCCTCCCTGACCACCCACCTGGACAAGCTCAAGTCCCCTATCATGAGCCTCGTGGCACTGTGCATTTCTCCATTGTATCACAAATGTATTTTTCCACTCTGATCACAGTGTAGAATTGTGTCCAGACTGCTGCTCTTCAGTGTGAAAGTGCTGGGAAGAGTGTGAACAGGGGCAGTGTGTTAGCCGGGGGTGTGGGGGGTGGACTCAGAGATGGGGGAGGGGAGAAGGCAGGTGGGGGTTGGAGTGGGATCCGAGAAGGCTTTCTGGGGGACACGCATCTAAGCAGAAGAGGTGAGTGTTAGACTGGCGATGATGCCAGGAAGGAATTTGAGCACTGTCATTCCTGCCGAAGGGAGCAGAGTCGAGACCCAAGAGGAAATCAGGGACCGAAAGAGACAGAGACAGGCGCACAAGAGGGGCAGGCCGCCGAGCTCAGGCCAGCGGCTATGTGGTTTACCCCCGTCGAGATGTACTTCATTTGAGGAGGGATAGATACTGTACAAAAACTTCATTGCACAGTAGACATCATCCATGAAATTGTTTTCTTCCAAAAAAAAGAAAGATAAAAGGGACTTCCCTGGTGGTCCAATGGTTAAAACTTCGCCTTCCAATGCAGGGCCTGTGGCTGGGGATCCCTGGTTGGGGAGCTAAGATCCTACATGCCTCAAGGCCAAAAAACCAAAACATAAAACAGAAACAATATCGTAACAAATTCAGTAAAGTATTTTAAAATGGTCCACATCACAAAATTAAAAAAAAAAAAACAAAGAAAAGGAAAACCTGATTGGGAGGGTTCAGTTTGGAAGCAGGTATAAGCCTGACTTCAGAAAGGCCCCTTGAAATGTCCCCGGGACCCTTTCTAATTAGATAGTGCGGGATTCAGCTCAGGGCCCGAGGGGCTGATCACCCTCTCCGTGAGCTGGGCCTGCAGGTTAAGGACTAGCAGCAAAGAGAATGTTTTTATATAACAGACTTTTTCTCCTCTTAAAAGCTAGCTTTGTTCTTGAAAAGCCCTCGTCCGATACTGATTAGATGGGAGGTGGCCCTTATTTCCCGTCATCTTCCCCACACCTTAAGCCTCCCAGTGACCATGCCGACCATTCAGGAGTGCTTTGTTAGGTTCCCCCTCAGGCCTCCCACCTACTTGAGAGAAATCCACAGCGTTTGCATTCCTGCTATTTCTGGAACTCGGAGAGGTACAGAGAAAACAGTCCTTAGCATTGAAGAGCTAACTTCTACTTGAGGATATAAGATGCATGTCCCTAAAGCAGTTAGGGTATGGTATGAAAGTTCTTTCATTTACACGCAGCAGAAACTAGCTCTTCCTTCTTAAGCAAAGGGGGGAAATTACTGGATAGATACAAGGTGACCACACAGAACTGAAGGAGAGTTTGATAACTAGGATGCAGTGTGTACAGAATCCAGGGCGGCCCAGGGATCCTACTGGTGGGAACGTGGATCTTATCTGTTGAGAGCTGTCATGCAGCTGCCTTTAATTTATTTACTGGTCCCCTGGTGTTGGACACATAAGCCATTTCCAATGTCCCCTTGCTATAAATCACAATGTAATAAACATCACGATACATTGAATCATTGTCTGAGTGTATGATTAAGAAAAAGACAATGACCGAGCACTTAAGATAGATCCTTGTATGGTTTTAAATGCTGGCATCACCTGAAGGATTCTGCCCAGCCAGAGCAGTGTTCCATTAACTCTGCCATTCTAGGCGGGGTGTCTTCTTCTGCATGCTCAGGATGCTGTTCTGTAAATCAGTGACTGCATAGTGTTCTAAATAGATCAATAGTCACTGGAAAGAGTGATCTCAAGGTCTAATCAATAACAGGCCAACTATTTATTCTTGGTCCCCAGAGATGAGTCTATGTTGTAGAAGTTAGGGAGAGTCAACTGACTGCCTTCCCAGCAGACTCTGCCATGGGTCAGGAGAGGAAGGAGGCAGATGTGTGTCTGGAAAGGGGATAAATTTTAGCGGTCCATCAGGGACCCCAGAAACTTCTAGTTGGTAGTTTTTTATTTAAGCAGCACTTACCATATGTCAGGCACTCTTCTAAGGGTTTTACAAATATTCAGTGACTTAATCCTCCTGCCAATTTTATAAGGAGGTATTACTGTTAATGTCATTTTATGGATGAGGAGTCATATAGTAAGGGCAGAGCTGGAATTTGAACAACAACTATACCATGTTCCCACAAATATATTGAAGTTTATATTTGGAAATTAGGATGTTTGAAAAATGCCCAAACATTATCAACAAAGAGCATGATACCCTGTTGATTCCGCATCTCCCACACCGGGCCTCTCCATCAACACCACTCTGCAGCTCCGGTTCAGGCCATCACTGTCTCTCCTTCAGACTATGGTTTCCAAATGTCATCCCACAGACTCTGATGAAGTTTGTACCAATCTTCAGGGAAAAAGAAAATTAAAGGCATTGCAGTGAATTTCTCCAAATATCTAAATTTATTTAAAATGAAGTGCTCAAAACTTGATAGCCCACTCTTAAAATATGAAGTTGGGCTCTTATCTTTCAACATATATAAAAATTAATTCAAAACGGATCAAGGCCCTAAGTATAAGAACTAAAACTAGAAAATTTTTTGAAGAAAACATAGGGATTTAGATTTCATGATATTAGATTTAGTGATGATTTCTTGGGTATGATGCTAAGCACCTAGGCAACAAGGGAAAAAAAGCAATTAAAAATTGGACTTCATCAAAATATAAAACTTTTCTGCATCAAAAGACAGTATCAGCAGAGTAAAAGACAACTCATGGAATGGAAAAAAATATTTGCAAATTATCAATCTGATAAGAGATCAATATTCAGAATATATAAAGAAGTCTTGCAATCCAACAACAAAACAACCAGATTAAAAAATGGGCAAGGACTTGAACAGACATTTTTCTAAAGAAAATGTACAAGTGGCCAATAAATGCATAAAAAGAGTCTCAACATCACTAATCATGAGAGAAATTCAAATTAAAACCACAATGAGATATCACTTCATACTCATTCAAATGGCAATTATATAGAAGAAAAAGAAAACAGAAAATACCAAGTGCTGGTATGAGGAAAGTCTAACTTTCCCAAACTGCTGACCATTTCTTCAGCAGGCCTTTCTGACCCACGGATCTTCATCTTTGCATTTGCACATCTTCTGCCTGAAATGTCCTCGTTTATCTGGCAAACCAGTACACTTCCAAACATCACCATGATGACCCTTCCCTCCTCCTCAAACAGAGATTTAGGCCAAGTTAGGCACTTCGCTTCCATGATAGGAACTGAAGCTTCCAAATGTCATGCCACAGGCACTGTGGACACCAATATTGTATGGTTCAGGCATTGTATTATCTAGGTATTATGTATCAGATACTCAAAATCCCCTCTCCCTCTTGCCTATCTGTACAATAAAGATGGGGAAGTTAATATATTCTTCCTAGACTCCCTTGCAGCTAGATATATCATGCAGAACAGTCCATCTGGTGAAACTACAAGTAAGGATCCCTGAGGAATCCCACAGGGATGTCCTCCAATAAGCCTCTTGCACATCTAATTCCAACCGGTTCTCAGAAGACCTGAACTGGCATGTTAGAAAATATGAATAATTTGCCTGAGTTAATGCCTTGGGTGGAATTTGATATATGTATTTTTTTCACTCCAAAGACCAAACTCAAGTTCTTTCCAACACACCACATTATAATTTTGTGCTGTGTGTGCTAAGTCATTTTAGTCATGTCTGACTCTTTGCAACCCTATGGACTTAGGCTTCAAGCTCCTCTGTCTGTGGGATTCTCTATGCAAGAATACTGGAGTGGATGGCCATGACCCCCTCCAGGGGATCTTCCTGACCCAGGGATCAAACCCACATCTCTTAAGTCTCCTCCATTGGCAGGCAGGTTCTTTATCACTAGCGCCACTTGGGAAGCTCCATTATAATTTTGTATTGTTAAATAGTACCCTCCACCCCCCAAAAATATGGCTACATCCTAACTCATGAAAGCTGTGAATGTGACCTTTTTTGTAAAAAGAGTCTTTGCAGATGTAATTAAATTCAAGACCTTGAGATGAGTCATTGTTGGTCAGTCACTAAATCTTGTCTGACTTTTTGCATTCCCATGAACTGCAGCACAGCAGGTTTCCCTGTCCTTCACCATCTCCTGGAGCTTGCTCGAACTCATGTCCATTGAGTTGGTGATCCCATCCAACCATCGCACGCTCTGTCATCCCCTTCTCTTCCTGCCGTCAATCTTTCTCAGCATCGGGGATTTTTCCAAGGAGTCTGCTCTTGTCATCAGATGGCCAAAGTATTGGAGCTTCAGCTTCAGCATCAGTCCTTCCAGAGAATATTCAGGACTGATTTCCTTTAGGATGGACTGGTTGGATCTCTTTGCAATCCAAGGGACTGTCAAGAGTCTTCTCCAATACCACAGTTCAAAAGCATCAATTCTGTGACACTCAGCCTTCTTTATGGCCCAACTCTTGCATTGGTACATGACTACTGGAAAAACCATAGCTTTGACTATATGGACATTTGTTGGCAAAGTGATGTCTCTGCTTTTTAATATGCTGTCTAGGTTTGTCATAGCTTTTCTTCCAAGGAGCAAGAGTCTTTTAATTTCATGGCTGCAGTCACCATCTGCAGTGATTTTGGAGCTCAAGAAAATAAAATCTGCCGCTGTTTCTATTTTTTCCCCATCTATTTGCCAGTAGGGGGTAGGACCAGATGCCATGAACCTTAGTTTTTGAACATAGAGTTTTAAGCCAATTTTTTTCATTGTCTTCTTTCATCTTTATTAAGAGGGACCTTAATTCCTCTTCACTTTCTGCCATTAGGGTGTGTGAAATCATCCTGGATTATATGGGTAAGTCCTAGAATCAATGAAAAGCATAGATATATGAAACACAGGGAGAGGGTCATGTGAAGACCAAGGCAGAGATTGGGTGATGCAGCCACAATCCAAGGAATACCTTGATCCACCATAAACTGCAAGAGGCAAGGAGATGGTCCCCTAGAATCTTCACAGGGAACGTGGTCCTTGATTTCAGTCTCCCAGCTTCCAGAACTGTGAGCGAATAAATTTCTGTTAAGTGACCAAGTTTGTGGTAATTTGTAGCAGCAGCCACAAGAAATGAATGCTAAAGTTTTCTTACTCTCTATCTTGGTGCTAGCACAGAACCTGACATATACTATATGTTTTAAAAGAGTAAATTAGTTAATAGATTACTATATGGGGATGAAGAAACAAAGCTTTAAATTGTTTCCGAGTAACTTGGACTGAAAGGCATAAAATTGTACTCAATGATGATAGATTTCGAGTATGAGGTTATCTTGGAAGAGAACTAATATCTACTAAGTGCCTGCTGTGTAGTAGACAGCAAGATAAGTTTACTAAATCGCATTACAATAGGAGTATTTATAAATTATAGTGGTAAAGGCAAGATATTGGAGCCAAGTTTGAGCTCTGATTTTTATTAGTTGTATGACCTTCAGCAAATTACTTAAACTCTCCTAGTTAATATTTACTTATCTGAAAAGTGGGGAATCCACCCTGTTTCTAGGATTAAAGCAAGATAACATTTGAAATAGCTGAGCACAGGGCTGGGCACTTAGAAAACCTCAACAAGCCTGAGTTATTATGAGTGTAACATGCTGCTGGGCAGCAAGCAGCAAGAAATTGTTGGGGGTGGAAGTTACTTCCAGCAGAGAGCTGATTTGGAGAGGCAAATAAAACCTGATCTCTATACCAGGGAGCAGAGAAGGAAATGGCGACCCACTCCAGTATTCTTGCCTAGGAAATCCCATGGACAGAGGACCCTGACGGGCTACAGTCCACGGGCTCCCAGAAGAGTTGGTATGACTTAGACACTAAACCACCTCCACCACTACACCAAGGGGCACACAGAAGGAAGACCCCCCCACACACACACAGGCCCTTCAGAGAACCAACAAAATGCACTTCACAGGAGAGCCCATATTTGGACTCCCACCATGCACTAGGAACAAACAGCCTGTTGGTGCCAAATGGAAGCCCTGTGGTGACCAGTGGAGAGGGTTACTAGTTTACAATCGGTAGTCTAATAAAATGAGACTGGCCTCACCTTTCTCTACGTCCAAAAACCAAAGTAAAGCATGCTGGGAAGTGGGAGATGTTGGTAGAACCAGAGGAAGCCAGACCACCCTGCAAAACCCTGGAATAGTCTCAACCCTGGGGAAATTTAAAAGAAAAAAAACAAACCTCATGGTATGCCCAGATATGCCGACTTAACTGATCGGGAATGGAACACAGGCATTGAAGTTTTTAATGAATGGCCTGGGTTGAGAACCACCTCTCTAAAGCCTGTGCTTGAGGGAGGTTCCCAGATTTAACAAGCAAAATGAGAAGTACATATATTAAAAACTTATTTATCTAAAACTCAATTTAACGGGCATCCTGCATTTCGTCTGGCAGTTTTAAGAGGGAAGGGAAAGTATTTGAAATGGATAGAGGACTGAAATTTTAAAACGAACAAAGCAGAATCTTAAGGACTGAATATAACCCCTTAATGATAAAAAGCAACTGAAATACATGGAATTGGGCTGACTCGTCATTCAGAGGAGCTGCTACCCAGGGAGAAATGTCGGCGGGGTTGGCGGAGTGGGGGCGGTGTTGGGGGTGGAGTGGAGAGTTTGGAAGCAATTTCAGGAAAAATAAACCATTTCATGTTTATGTCCCCACTGAACTGAGACTCCTAGTAAACCAGTGATATCACTCTGACCTTGCCCAGAGATGAGCAAACAGAAGCCTCCAGAATTGACGTGATTTGTACAAGTTCAACACAGCTGGTAAGGGACAGAGCCAGGATTTGAAATCCCTGGGTTGGGAAGATCCCCCGGAGAAGGGAATGGCTACCCACTCCAGTATTCTGGCCTGGAGAATTCCATGGACTGTATCCGCCGTGGGGTCAGACATGACTGAGTGACTTTCACTTCACACTTAATTTGACTTAAAGAAAAATAAAATAGTGTGGGGGGGAGGTGGAGTGGGAGTAGAAAGCTCTTTCTGCTGTACCAAGTGTTTTTTGGTATTAGTAATATGATCAGATTGATTCCCTAAAACCACAGTTAACCCATAAAAGCACAGGAAGCCCACCTTCAGTTAAGGCAGGGGCTGGAGGGTGCCTTTTGGAGCCTTGGAGGCCCAGACGCTGCAGACTGGCCTGCTCCTGCCTTTCCGCCTTGCCCGGGATGAGCAGGGTGAAGGGCTGAGCTGGACACGCCCGTCTCCTGCCCTCTCAGTGGCTGAGCAGCCAAGTGGCAGTGGCTGCTTGGATGTTTGCTAATTGTGGCGATTTCTACTGCTCCATCAAGATGTTGACTACTCGTATTTCTGTATTTTAATGAAACGCCATCTCACTGTGCCTGTCTTTGTTGTGTTTGAGTCCCAAGGCTGTTTTAGTAAAGGGTACAATTTTGCAAATGAAATGGAGAAAAGTAAACAAAGCTACCTGTTTTGCAAGACTGCATGCTGCCCAGCAGAGCTCTCCCAACCTGACTCCCTCCCACCAACAAGGGAGGTTCCCTATCCCCTTCCAAAAGTAACTTTTAGATGGGGGCACCCAGTTACGGGGGGGCGGGAGGGGCTGAGAACAGCTGTCCTGACAGGCAGGGGCAGTGACTCAGGGTGTGGGGAAGACAAGCTGCTGAGGGTGGTTGCTACCCAAATTACCTTGAACTCCCATACGTGAAAGAGGCACACTTACTAATGAGTAATACCAGCCGAGCCTCGTCAGTACCACCACCTGTTAAAAGAAAATGTATCTTTTTCCCCTCAGCTCCCCTCTTTTCTCAACAGCACCCCCATCCCCCATGCAGAAGTTCATGTTTTCCAGCCTGTCTCCTGGGATTTGAGATAGAGGATGGGGGATGAATGCAAACAGAACTAGAAACAGGAGGGAAGAGAGAAGGGAATAAATTGGACGGGTTTGTGGACTGGGTTTTGAGGAATGTTTTTGGTAGAGCTGAGAATAAGATAACAAAAGCAATTTTCGACTGGGAGAGAAAGGGCATCTTTTTTTCCCCCTTAAATGATTTATTGAGGTGAAATTCGCATAACATAAAATTAATGCTTTTAAAGTGAAAAAATTAATGCTTTTAAAGTGAAAAAATTAAGTGGCATTTAGTTACATTCACCCTGCGGTGGAACCACCCACCTTACCTAGCTTTGCAGCATTTTTATCATCTCAAAGTAAAACCCAGAAATAGGGCAGTTTGAGATGGTTGATATGGAATAGGAATTGGATCCCTGAATGTTTTTTATGAGATGTAAGTGAAAATTAGGGTTTATTTTTAATAAGTAGTTGTGGACTTCAATAGGATTTTGCCTAACCAGACTGGGTCCTAAGGGACCCGGGGTTATTGGGTTCTGTACACACAGTGATCCCATGGTTACCAGGGTGCCCCGGGCAGGAGACCGGCAGGAGCATTCACCCTGAACACAGCATGAGGTCTTGCACATCCCAGACCAGGGGTGCCCCAGGGTGTGCTTGGTGTTCATCGTGTTGTGATCTCACCAGGTCAGGTGCTGGGAGGGACGGGAGACCTGCTCTGTGATACCTCCCACACCCACATGCTCCAAGGAGAGTCTGGCAGTAGTATCCTCCAAGACAGCCCCCACCAGCATCCTTGGAGTTTGAGCTTTGGGTATACCCAGAACCCTCGAAATCCCCATGAGAGATGAGTGCAGCTATCCACTCCCATCCATAGATTCCCTGCAATGTCCCGCTTCTTAGTCCTCCCAGGTATTCACCCACCAACTCTGCCCCAGTCCCCTACCCCCAGATGACCAGATGCTAATAACCTTTTAACTTTCTACATTGTCGTATAATGATACAAGATAATATATACACAATACATAGAGAGATTAGATAGATAGGTAGATGGATAATAAACTGATAGAACCTCTATGTAGGGTTTTGGGTAGTTCATTGCTTTCTCTGGAAAAATTAGGTCATGGATTTTGTACATATTCCAATTCTCATTCAAAAATATCTTGTGGACATCCCTGCCCTCTGGTTCTAATTCATTGTTTGTATTGGCTACATAATAATCCTTGATGATACTCTTTCATAATTTATCCATTATTTATCTTTCTCTTGATAAGATATTTTTGTTTTAAGTTTCTGTCCCTATAAACAGTGAAGCAATAAATTTTATTACGCATGTATCTTTATGTGCTGATGTTCTTGCTTCTACAGAATAGATTCCAGGTTTGAAAAGCATGTGTATTTTAAAATTTATCATGTATTTCCACATTGCTTTCAAAATGGCCCGTCATATTTTCAACAGTAAAGTATGGAGAATACCCACAGCCCGGCTAGCAACAGTCTCTATCACTCTTGTTCTAATGTTTTCCATTCAGATCTTTGTAAAGTGATATTTCGCTGTAAACTTAATTTGCAGTCTATGGACTACTGGTGAGCTTGAGCACCTTTTCAAGTTTATTGAGAATTTGGATTTACTTTTCTACGAATTATCTATCATACTCTTTGCCCATTTTTCTAATTGGGCAATTTGTAGGAGCTATTTTTATAGTGTCATTATTTATCATTTATCAAGTTATCTGTAAAACTTTCCCCTCCAAATCTATTATCTTAGCAGCATTTTCAATTTAAATAAGTGGAATATGTCTTTCTTTCAGAGGTTCTGAGTTTCCTGTCCTGATAAGATTTCCCAACCTATTTACCAAGATTTCCCAATCTATTTACCTAGATTTTCTTCTAAGCTATTTATTGTTTTACTTCATAGAAATATAATAAGTCCTATGTACATCTAAAATTTGTTTATGGATATGGCATAGGATAGAATTTAACTTGTTCTAGCAAGCTGGACTAGTATCACATATTAAATAATTTATTCTTTCCCTGGTGACTTGACTAACCAACTTTGTCATGTATTAGGTGCTCACACGTACCAGGATTGATTTTTTTCATCCAAATTCTGTCCCTCTCACTGTTGGTCTCTTCCTGCAGACAGTGGTTTGATTACAATGGCTTTTTGGAGTGCTCTGATATCCCATAGGGTTAGGCACCTCTTATTGTTACTTTTTCCCCTATTTTTCTCATCTTCTGAACATTTATTGTCCATGGAAATTCTAAGCATGTTTTATTCAGCTAAAAACCAAACCTACTGAAGGCCAAGTATGGTATTAGTCAAGATAATAGATGGTTTCCACCTTTGTGTTGGAGGAGACTAGGAGTGGGGAGGATGGGGGGCTTGTGGGGTGCTGGTTGTTATGTTTATGTTCTTATTTTATTTTTAAAAACCTTCAAGGCAATGTTAAACAGGAACACTAATAACAGGCATAAATCTGAAATGCAGAGACAGAATTGTGAGCAAAAAGAAACGCTCCAATACTTTATTTCCTCTTGCACATGCTTGTGCTAATCTCTTCATTTTCTTTGCTGTGGTTCAGTCGCTAAGTCATGTCCGACCCTTTGTGCCCCTGTGAACTGCAGCTTGCCAGGTTTCCCATTCCTTCACCAGCTCCCAGAGTTTGCTCAACTCATGTCCATTGAGTTGGTGGTGCCATCCAACCATCTCAGCCTTTGTCGTGCCCTTCTTCTACTGCCCTCAATCTCTCCCAGCATCAGAGTCTTTTCCAGTGAGTTGGATCTTTGCATCAGGTGGTCAAAATATTGGAGCTTCAGCATCAGTCCTTCATTTTCTTACCTTACCACGCTTTGTTTGAATCTCTGAATCTCAAAGAAAATGTTGAGTTATAATTGGCAACAGTAGGTATTTTTGTCTGGTTTTGATTTTCTGAAATGCCTTTGGTATTTGGCCAATAAGAATGATATGGACCACTGATTTTTGATAAAGAGACAATTATATCCAACAACTACCCTTTCATTCTTATTTTCCTTAAAGTTTTAATAATGATGGCTGCTCAACTTTATCAAATGCCTTTTCAGGAACTATTGATAGGATATGGTTTTTCATTTTTAACTTATTGATGAAAATATTCATGTTGAGAAATTTCTTTATGTTGTGCTTTGTAAACCTAGAATAAATCTGCTTGGTTACAGTGTGCTATTTTTTGCCAGATTGATAAATTCTATTTGTTAATATTTATTTAGAAATAAGACTGGCCTACAGTTTCCTTTTTTGAACTATCTTTATCAGATTTTAGCATTAAAATCATGTTTGCTTCATAAAATAAACTGAGAAGCTTTCAATTTTTCCATGGTCTAGAATAAATTAATTAATACTGATATTATCTATTCTTTGAAGATTGGAAAACTGAGCTGTTAAACCATATGTCCTGATACCCTTGTTAATGGCTGATCTTTAACAACCTTTCTCTTCTCTCCCACTAAAATTGTTACTCAAGTTTTACTTGGATTAATTTTGGTGATTTCTTCTAGATCTTCCAATTTATTGTCACAGAATAACATGTAATGCATTCTTAAAATTATTTTAATCTCTTCTGTATCTGAGATGATGACTTTTTTTCACTTTCAATTTTGTCTGTTTTTTCACTGAGGTGTAATTGACATACCATGATGTGAGCTTCAGGTGTTCTTGTTTATTTCTTTGTTCTGTCTTTCTTTAAAGAGACTAGGGAAGGGTTTATCAGTTCTACTGAACTTTGTCTGAACAAGCCTTTGGATTTAATCAATAGCATCTTATGTGATTTTCCTATTTAGTTCACTCATCTTTCATGTTTACTGGTTCTCCTTTAGAAGGCTTTAATCTTCCTCTCTCCCTCCTCTTCCTTCTCCAAAGGAGATATAATAAGTGCTTTTGCTTTGCTGCTTCATCCTTCTCCCACTTCTAGGCTTTGCTGAGATACAGAAGAACTCTTCATTGCAGATTATTATTATTATTAGAATTTCCTGGGAACATTCATTGCCTATTTCAAGAGTCCTTATTTGGAATTTATATTACACATCCTCAGGCAACCTACAGTGATAGATTGATATATTACATATATTTATATAAATAGCAAGCATCATAGCTCACGACTCTTTCCTTTTACTCACTCTTTTTTCCTGATCTTGAGTTCTCTGTCATGATTCATTTGTTTTTTAATTAGAGCCCTTTCTTTAGTATTTCCTCCAGAAAGGCTATGGGAATAATATGTTCTCTGAATTCTTGCACACCCCAAATATCTTTCTTTCTTGATGATCGATAAAGACTAACTTGGCCAGCAAAGGAATCCTAGGTGGCAATCCTTTTTTTCTCCAAAGTCTATAAATGTTTTTCTAGTTTTTAGTGCAGCAGAATTAAAGGCCAATGTGATTTCCCTTTCTCATTCTTTTTACCTGTGAACTGAAATATTGATTGCTTTACCTTTGGAATTTGGAAATTGACCAAGATATACGTGGGTGTAGAACCTGGTGAAAACTTGCAAGACAGGTATGAATCTTTCTTCATCTGTAGGAAATTGTCTTGCATCATTGTTTAATTGTTGCCTCTTCTCCAGCTGTTCCTCCTTCTCCAGCTGGAGTTGCTGTTTTCCCTGACAGAAGCCATCATTTCTGTGGTTTAGGTTGTTTCTTCTACTTGATCCTCCAGGCCCTGAGGTGAATCTCAACTACTCTTTTCTTAATTCAGTTTGTTTGGATCTGAAAAATCACATTTATCTGTTTGCATGACAGGCTGTCTTCTGAAGGTTTTTCTTAAGTCTCCACAGCTTCTCTTATTGTTATTATATTTGTGTATAGTTTGTAGACTATCTTCTCCAGTAGCTCCAACATTTTATGTCTTTATTTTTTATGTTCTGATTGCTTTGTTTGTTCTTTCTCTCTCCCTAGCTGTTAGCCTTAATGTATTGTTTTTCTTTGTTTACCCCTTGGGGCTTGGGTATAGCTGCTAAGAACCTTCTGTAGCATCACTTTCACGAGCAGTGGCAGGCATTCTGGGTCCCTGCCACAGGAGCTGGCAGTGGAACCAGTGATAGGTTGTCCCATCCCTGTGAAGGCACCTCAGGAAGGGAGACTTTGCATTTTCCATCTTTTCATGAGACACCAACCTCAAGGATGAAATGGCCTCAACCTCCCTATACAGCTCTTGAGTTGGGATATACCAATGGATACAGACATTCCCTGGGAAGGGCGATCCCTCAGGCGGGGATACTCAGTGTTCAGCCCCTCCCCTGAGTCCCTCAGAACCTAGTGACCAGGCTCTTAGATGGTCCAGAGGGGAGAAAGCCATTTCACTGCCTAGGTGCATCATTACCAGTTGCCAATATCTGTCTGAATTAGACGATTCAATTAGACTGTCTGAAACTGCAGTTAGAAGGGAAAGGAGGTCAGGACATCTTCCCTGGTTCCTGCTCATTTTTACAAGTCAAAACTCCATCTTCCCCATCCATCCTTGGGGAAGTGATAGCTAGGGAGTTTGAGATGGACATGTATACAACACTGCATTTAAAATGGATGACCATCAAGGACCTAATGTATAGCACATGGAACTCTGCTCAATGTTATGTGGCAGCCTGCATGGGAGGGGTGTTTGGGGGAGAATGCATACATGTATGGCTGGGGTTGGGGTACATGTATCTTGTGGATACGTATATATGGCTGCGTCCTTTCGCTGTTCACCTGAAATTATCACAACATCGTTCATTGGCTATACCCCACTATAAAATAAAAAGTTAAAAAAAACTCTTTCCATCCTTAAAGGTTGTTTTTGAAAACCATTTCCTTGGTGAATCCCTTTCTGGTCCTCCTGTCCCAGTGTTCTCAGTTCTGGCTGAACACTGGCATCTCCTAAGGAGCTTTTAAAAACACCATTGCCAGAGTCCACCCCCAAAGACTCTTATTTAACAGGTTGGGCTCCGGGGTTTGTGAACCCTCCTGGCGACTCTGCCAGATACAGCCAGTTTGAGCCTCACGGATCTCACCCGATGTGATTGTTCCCTCCACCTCCTCCCAGCATTCCTGTGTTACACCTTTCATGAGCTGAATTTATCCTCGTACCAGCAGGCTTCTTGAGCTCACTTCCATTTATTCACTCAGTAATTGTCATTCATTTCCTTACTTCTTTCATTCACTGTTTCACGTTCATACAACAAACATTAATATCTACCATACTCCAAGTGGCAGACCCTGGAAGATTTTAAAATGAATAAAAGTTTCTAAGAAATTTTATTTACAGATTTGTGTGAGCTTAGTTTGGGTTTTTCAAACAGAGGGGATCTTTTCCTTGCACTTTTCACGAAAATAAACCCAAAGAAGGACTTTCCTGGTGGTCCAATGGTTAAAAATCTGCCTTCGAGATGCAGGGGGTGTGGGTTCAATCCCTGGTCTGGGAACAAAGATTCCTTATGATGTGGGGTGAGAAGCCTGCATGCCATAACTAAGGCCCAATGCAGCCATAAATAAATGAATACAACAAAAAAGCCCAATGTTTTTTAAAAATTTTAAAATAAAAAACCAGGAGAAAACTGCTGTGGACTGCTTGCTCACCCTGTCCTGAGAAGTGCTTTTGTGAGAAAAGGTGCCATCTCAAATTCACTTTTTGAATAAAGACTGCAGTGTCAGTTGTTGACAGAGACAAACGGGAAGAGACAGAGAGATCTGTGAGTGTGCAAACCTCAGAAGCCACATAGTGCACAGGCTTGTGCTGCTAGCAGCTGCTGCTTCCTAAGCCAGAATCTAAACTCCAGGGAGAAACGATGGCAGAGTGTCCTTTTCTTGCCGCGTTTCTCTTTTTTTCCAGAAGTGGGTGTACTCAGAGGCACGATGTGAATAATGTTTGCTCCGAGTCATGAAAGTGGAAAAGCATTTCTGACCACGGAGTTTTAGGCGCATAGGTAGTGTTTGCAGGTCCTCATCCGCACCGGTGAGGAGGCGGGGCTCCGCGGGAAGGGCCGCCTGCCTGAGAGCTGGGTGATGACGTGGTTCTGGCCCCTCTGTGATTTTTCTCCATGTTTCATGAGCACCCCTCACACACGACTGGGTGCTCAGGTGCTCTCTTCCTAAGTGAATATTTGTGCAGACCAGTTTTCACAAATGGGCAGACGGAACTCCAGAGGAAGTGAGGAAAGTAAAAGTGTTAGTCACTCAGTTGTGTCCGACTCTGCGACCCCACGACCAGACTCCTCTGTCCATGGAATTCTCTAGGCCAGAATACTGGAGTGAGTAGCCTTTCCATTCTCCAAGGGGTCTTCCCGACCCAGGGATCGAACCTGGGCCTCCTGCTTTGCAAGTGTATTCTTTACCGTCTAAGTCACCCGGGAAGCCAGAGGAAGGGGTGTCTATAACAGTGACAGACTGTTTTAGGCCAGATTCTGTAAACCCCCAGACAGAGCAAGGAAAGTTGGCTTCTGAGTTAGAGAGAAAAATGCCTCAAAAGTAGAGTAATTTTTCCCTCTCTTATTTATTGCGTTTTGAGTCCCATCTCACTTTTCTGGAGCCTAGCCAAGATTCAAGAAAGAAAAAAAAAAAAAGGCTCTAAGTGTAACTAATGATGGTGGCAGTCCATGAGCCCGCTCAGACACTTCCTTTCCAGGGAGACTCAGCTCTCACCCAATGGCCATTTTCCTTTCTTCACGCACAGTTTTAACAAGCTTGAGGATCTGGTTATCCAAACCTAGACAGATAGTTACACATTGGAAAGGACGTAGAAGATGCATTGGCAGCCGTGAAAGGCAAGTAGGAAATAGAACAAGGGGCTGTGTGCACAGCAGCATGTCTCCATCTTTCTAGCCTATTCTGCTTTCAATAAATGCGAACATTTCACCTCCTTCTGGAGTTTCTGACACCTCAGTAGATGTACCCTCCCTCCTTGCCACATTGACCTGCTTGGGAAGCAGACTCTGATATAGAGCGTGGCACACAGGATGTTTATTAAAGAGTGAACATGGCCTGCATGCTGTGGAAGGGAGGGCAAGAAAGTAGGAGTCCCTTCTGGGGGGGAAAAAGAAATTTGTGGCAAGAAACAGGAACTTAGTCATTTCTTTGGGGAGTGTAGTTTCTAGCTTGAAAATTCACAGTACCATGTAACTCAACGATAGACTTGGCCAACTCCAAGGAAGGATGTGGAGCTAGCGTAGTCCTTCTGAGTTGTCCTCAGTTGGATGAAGGTGGACGCGCCTTTATATTCCTGTAGCAGTGGTTGTTATGTGTAGGCTGTCTAGGCTCCTTGGGTGCAAAGGCTCTCAGAAGAGTCTGACAGATGAAAGCTCTCTGTCGAAAACGCTCCCTGCAGTTGAGACAAAAAGTCCTTCTTGGAAGGAGACCTGGAAGACATAACACAGTGTCCACCAAATTCTGTGACTCATCCCCTGGAGGACTAGGATATTCTTGCCTTCTCTGTGTCTCATTTAATTGATGGCTGTGACAGAGATTGTTAAGTATTCATCAGATATCCACTCCATATATACTGGCAACGATAGCAGGGCTAGAATATATTATTTCCCTATCATCCTCTTTCGTAGGTGTAGCCATTGGTTTTGGCCAATGAGATGTAAACATTGATGGATGTGGACGTCCTGGGAATGCTCTGTGGAAGTTGATGGTTCGGTTTTCTCCCTTTTTCTTTCCACCAGCAGTGATGTGGACCAGTTAGATGGGCTCTGGCCGCCATCTTGGACCAAAATGTAACTTTAAAGACAGAAGCTATGTACTAGCAATGTAGATCAGAACAGGAGGAACTTGACACCCTGATGACTCTGGAGCCACCAGATCACATCTGAACTGAAGTCTCCAGACTTCTTTTTATGAGAGAAATAAACATCTATCCTGTTTAAACCACTACTATTGAACATTCTGCTTTACAGCCAAATTTGATCCCAGCAGATTCAAGAGCCAACCTCTAATGGGAATTTCTTATGATTAAGATAGCGATTTTTTTTTTGCTTCCTAAATAATTCTGGAGTCTGTCTCCTCTCTATTGCCACTGCCCCTTTAGTGGGAGTTCTTACTGTTTCTCCTTTGAACTTTCACCCCCCTCCCAAATAAATTGTCTATCCTGCTGCCAAAGAGATCTTCTAGATGACACATTTGATTACATTACTCCTGTTGTTAAAAACCTTTCAAGAGGCTGGTAAGTTCTAACCTGTTAGTGATGGCATGTTTCATCTTATGAGTTGAGGATCAGGACCTGAGCATGTCCTACTCCATATTTGGGTTCAATTTTGCTATGCAGTTTATATCACGTATTCATTAGGATCCAAGGAACATTGCTAGAAACATCACTGGAAGCTCCTGCAGGCAAGGAAGCCTCTGGGGAGCACTGTATCCTACAATAGCCAATGAAAGAACATAGACTTATTTGCTGGTAAGGTGGGTGTTAGGAACACCTAAACCCACTTATGAATCATCGTCCAGCAGCCACCTCTTTCCCTAACCACACAGTCTTACTTTTCTTAGAATTTTATTGCCATCTGAGTCATTCCATTTTTTCCTTCATGTATCAATGCTCTAAGCATTCTCAGGGTTTTTTGTTTGTTTGTTTGTTTGTTTTTTGCAGTGAAAATGTGGGTTACAGACCCACGGCTGAACCTTTACTTGCATCCAAAGCTCCATTGGACGGGCTGCGCTCATTGGTGTTCAGAAGCTACCAGTGGTTCCTTGTGCTGTTTTACTACGTCAGTATCTTCCTTCCCGAGAAGATCTCTTTGACTTTATTTTTGTATGTGTGTGCCTTTAAAAAAACTTTTGTTCTGAGATCTTTGTAGATTCACATACTGTTGTGAGAAATAATAGTGATAATAATACCCTTCACTTAATGTCTTCCAATGGTAATGTTGTAGGTGATTTTTGTGCAGTATCACAACCAAGAGATTGACATTGATATAATCACCACCAATTTTTTTTAAAGTTTTTATTGTTTTCCTTCTTTTTACATGCATGATATACTTAGGGCACTAACTCTTGTGTCAGGAACTTGTAGTGGGAGATACACAATGTACTCTTTTTACTTCTGTCGGCATGTATTGTATGGAGTCTGTGTGCTTCTCGTAATGTAAACAAACCTTTTATTTATTAAAAACTAAAACATCTTCAAGAGCTCATTTTCCCCCTTGGGATAAAGTCTAGAAATCTTAACATAGCTTTCAAGCCCCTCCAAGTTCTGACCCTAACCCCTCACCCTTATCCATCACCACTTTTTCCTTGGTCCCTTCACACCCAGCCTTGCACAGTTACTCTACTCCCTGGAAATGAATCTAGGCAATTCCTATCCGTCTTTAAGCTTCGTAATTCCTCCTGGAAGCATGAGTTACCCTTTCTAAGGCTGCTTAGATACCTTTTTTATTTTTTACTCCCTTCATGCCTGGCACAAAGAAGATGCCCAATAAATATTTGTTGAATGGAATAAATAAACCAGTGACTAGCTCTAACCAGTTTGAAGAGTGTTGGAATAAATTGGCTCTAGATTCTGCTGTTGGGAGGATTCCTATTTAATTGCCTTTATATGGGCAGCACTGAGCCCAATACCCTGCATATACTAGGTGCTCCCTGTGTGATGCCAGATGACCAGAAAGGAGATGGGAACTGAGCAGAGAAGAGCAGCGTGAGCACAAGCTAGGAGACAGCCTACTCCAGGGCAAGTAGCTCAGGCGGCAAAGAATCTGCCTGCAATGTGGGAGACCTGGGTTCGATACTGGGTGGGGAAGATCCCCTGGATAAGGGAAAGGCTACAGTCCACAGCATCGCAAAGAGTCGGTCATGACTAAGTGACTAAGCAAAGCACAGCACGGGATCCAAAATCAAAGGGAGTGAATGTGTTAGATCAGCTCCACCTATAAGAAAGTAAGATTTGCCTGCATGCTCGTGTAAACTTAAAATATTCTGAATAGCTACGCTATCATTATGACACAAAGGGATATTCTTATTCTCCAAGTACAGTGTTTTATTTTAGGGTAATGTGGAGGTCATGGAGCCAGAGCCCACAAGCCAGTTGTGTAACACCAAGCAGTCTTGGAACACCTGCAGCAGCGGCTCCTGCTCCTGCCGAAGGGATGTTCTTCTCCAGGGAGTCAGGTGTGGTGACTCCCAATCAACCAGAGACACCGTTGTGGGAAGTGGACACTCTGAGTTTTGAAGCCTGGTTGTGCCTCAGTTAACATGGATTTCAGTTCAGTTCAGTCCAGTTGCTCAGTCGTGTCCGACTCTTTGCGACCCCATGGACTGAAGCACACCAGGCTTCCCTGTCCATCACCAACTCCTGGAGTTTACTCAAACTCATTTCCATTGAGTCGGTGATGCCATCCAACCATCTCATCCTCTGTCATCCCCTTCTCTTCCCGCCTTCAATCTTTCCCAGCTTCAGGGTCTTTTCAAATGAGTCAGCTCTTCACATCAGGTGGCCAAAGTATTGGAGTTTCAGCTTCATCATCAGTCCTTCCAATGAGTATTCAGGACTGATTTTCTTTAGGATGGACTGGTTGGATCTCCTTGCAGTCCAAGGGACTCTCAAGAGCCTTCTTCAATACCACAATTCAAAAGCATCAATTCTGTGGCACTCGACTTTTTTTATAGTCCTTGGACCTTGGTTGGTAAAGTAATGCCTCTGCTTTTGAATATGCTATCTAGGTTGGTCATAACTTTCCTTCCAAGGAGTAAGCATCTTTTAATTTCATGGCTGCAGTCACCATCTGCAGTGATTCTGGAGCCCAAAAAAGTAAAGTCTGCCACTGTTTCCCCATCTATTTGCCATGAAGTGATGGGGCCAGATGCCATGATCTTCGTTTTCTGAATGTTGAGCTTTAAGCCAACTTTTTCACTCTCCTCTTTCACTTTCATCAAGAGGCTCTTTAGTTCCTCTTCACTTGCTACCATAAGGGTGGTGTCATCTGCATATCTGAGGTTATTGATATTTCTCCCAGCAATCTTGATTCCAGCTTGTTCTTCATCCAGTCCTGCATTTCTCATGATGTACTCTGCATAGAAGTTAAATAAGCAGGGTGACAATATACAGTCTTGATGTACTCCTTTTCCTATTTGGAACCAGTCTGTTGTTCCATGTCCAGTTTTAACTGTTGCTTTCTGACCTGCATACAGATTTCTCAAGAGGCAGGTTGGGTGGTCTGATATTCCCATCTCTTTCAGAATTTTCCACAGTTTATTGTGATCCACACAGTCAAAGGCTTTGGCATAGTCAGTAAAGCAGAAAGAGATGTTTTTCTGGAACTCTCTTGCTTTTTTCCATGATCCAGCAGATGTTGGCAATTTGATCTCTGGTTCCTCTGCCTTTTCTAAATCCAGCTTGAACATCTGGAAGTTCATGGTTCATATATTGTTAAAGCCTGGCTTGGAGAATTTTGAGCATTACTTCACTAGTGCATGGTGGTGGTGGTGGTTTAGTGGCTAAGTTGTGTCTGACTATTGAGATCCCATGGACTGTAGCCTGTCAGGCTTCTCTGTCCATGGGATTCTCCAGGCAAGAATATTGGAGTGCATTGCTATTTCCTTCTCCAGGGGATCTTCCCGACCCAGGAAATGAACCCAGGTCTCCTTCATTACAGGCAAATGATTTGCCAACTGAGCTATGAGGGGAAGTAAGATGAGTGTACTTGTGCGGTAGTTTGAGCATTCTTTGGCGTTATCTTTCTTTGGGATTGGAATGAAAACTGACCTTTTCCAGTCCTGTGGCCACTGCTGAGTTTTCCAAACTTGCTGGCATATTGAGTGCAGCACTTTCACAGCATCATCTTTCAGGATTTGAAAGAGCACAACTGGAATTCCATCACCTCCACTAGCTTTGTTTGTAGTGTTTGCTTCCTAAGGCCCACTTGACTTCACATTCCAGGATGTCTGGCTCTAGGTGAGTGATCACACCATCATGATTATCTGGGTAATGAAGATCTTTTTTGTACAGTTCTTCTGTGTATTCTTTCCACCTCTTCTTAATATCTTCTGCTTCTATCATGTCCATACCATTTCTGTCCTTCATTGAGCCCATCTTTGCATGAAATGTTTCCATGATATCTCTAATTTTCTTGAAGAGATCTCTAGTCTTTCCCATTCTACTGTTTTCCTCTATTTCTTTGCATTGATCATTGAGGAAGGCTTTCTTATCTCTTCTTGCTATTCTTTGGAACTCTGCATTCAAATGGGTATATCTTTCCTTTTCTCCTTTGCTTTTTGCCTCTCTTCTTTTCACAGCTATTTGTAAGGCCTCCCCAGACAGCCATTTTGCTTTTTTGCATTTCTTTTCCATGGGGATGGTCTTGATCCCTGTCTCCTGTGCAGTGTCATGAACCTCCATCCATAGAGGAGGTTCTGTCCATCAGATCTAGTCCCTTAAATCTATTTGTCACTTCCACTGTATAATCATAAGGGACTTGATTTAGGTCATACCTGAATGGTCTAGAGATTTTCCCTACTTTTTCCAATTTAAGTCTGAATTTGGCAATAAGGAGTTCATGATCTGAGCCACAGTCAGCTCCCGGTCTTGTTTTTGCTGACTTTATAGAGCTTCTCTCCATCTTTGGCTGCAAAGAATATAACCAATCTGATTTCGGTGTTGACCATCTGGTGATGTCCATGTGTAGAGTCTTCTCTTGTGTTGTTGGAAGAGGGTGTTTGCTATGACCAGTGCATTCTCTTGGCAAAACTCTATTAGTCTTTGCCCTGCTTCATTCTGTACTCCAAGGCCAAATTTGCCTGTTACTCCAGGTGTTTCTTGACTTCCTACTTTTGCATTCCAGTCCCCTATAATGAAAAGGACATCTTTTTGGGGTGTTAGTTCTAAAAGATCTTATAGGTCTTCATAGAACCGTTCAACTTCAGCTTCATCAGCATTACTGTTTGGGGCATAGACTTGGATTACTGTGATACTGAATGGTTTGCCTAGGAGACAAACAGAGATCATTCTGTCGTTTTTGAGATTGCATCCAAGTACTGCATTTCAGACTCTTTTGTTGACCATGATGGCTACTCCATTTCTTCTGAGGGATTCCTGCCCACAGTAGTAGATGTAATGGTCATTTGAGTTAAATTTACCCATTCCAGTCCATTTTAGTTCACTGATTCCTAGAATGTCGATGTTCACTCTTGCCATCTCTTGTTTGACCACTTCCAATTTGCCTTAATTCATGGACCTGACATTCCAGGTTCCTATGCAATATTTCTCTTTACAGCATCGGACCTTGCTTCCATCACCAGTCACATCCACAACTGGGTGTTGTTTTTGGCACCCAAGATGGATGGGTCATGGTGGAGAGTTCTGACAAAACGTGGTCCACTGGAGAAGGGAATGGCAAACCACTTCAGTATTCTTGCCTTGAGAATCCCATGAACAGTATGACAAGGCAAGAAGAGAGGACACTGAAAGATTAATTCCCCAGGTCAGTAGATGCCCAATATGCTACTGGAAATCAGTGGAGAAATAACTCTAGAAAGAATAAAGAGACAGAGCCAAAGCAAAAACAGCACCCAGTTGAGTTAGATAAGTCTGTGGTCCATGTAATCAGTTTGATTAGTTTTCTGGAACTGTGGTTTTCATTCTGTCTGTGCTCTGATAAGGATAAGAGGCTTATGGAAGCTTCCTCATGGGAAAGACTGACTGTGGGGGAAACTAGGTTTTGTTTTGATGGATTTAGCCTCCTCCATTTCCACACCTGTAAAATGTGAAAGCATGGCTGTCCTACCATGTAGGGTCATTGTGAGGATTCTGTGGGGCAAGGCTTGGATTTAGAACAGGAGTAGGCACATGGCTGGTGCTTGAGAAAGTTATCATCATTGTTATCATAAAAAAAAAATCTCAACTGACTATGAAGTGTGGGGGTCTCAGGAACAGAGGGGGTGTTCTCACAGGCACCTCTCTTTTTCATTAGGTTATGTCACAAGTAATAGATAGAATTATTAGGTTTACTGCACGTGGCAAGCTAAGTAATGCCCCATCCCAAGAGATACGTATGTCCTAATCTCCTAATCATGATTATCTGGGTCGTGAAGATCTTTTTTGTACAGTTCTTCTGTGTATTCTTGCCACCTCTTCTTAATATCTTCTGCTTCTGTTAGGTCCAGACCATTTCTGTCCTTTATCGGGCCCATCTTTGCATGAAATGTTCCCTTGGTATCTCTAATTTTCTTGAAGAGATCTCTAGTCTTTCCCATTCTGTTGTTTTCCTCTATTTCTTTGCATTGATCACTGAGGAAGGCTTTCTTATCTCTTCTTGCTATTCTTTGGAATTCTGCATTCAGATGCTTATATCTTTCCTTTTCTCCTTTGCTTTTTGCCTCTCTTCTTTTCACAGCTACTTGTAAGGCCTTCCCAGACAGCCATTTTGCTTTTTTGCATTTCTTTTCCATGGGGATGGTCTTGATCCCTGTCTCCTGTACAATGTCACGAACCTCATTCCATAGTTCATCAGGCACTCTATCTATCAGATCTAGACCCTTAAATCTATTTCTCACTTCCACTGTATAATCATAAGGGACTTGATTTAGGTCATACCTGAATGGTCTAGCGGTTTTCCCTACTTTCTTCAATTTAAATCTGAATTTGGCAATAAGGAGTTCATGATCTGAGCCACAGTCAGCTCCCGGTCTTGTTTTTGTTGACTATATAGAGCTTCTTCATCTTTGGCTGCAAAGAATATAATCAGTCTGATTTCGGTGTTGACCATCTGGTGATGTCCATGTGTAGAGTCTTCTCTTGTGTTGTTGGAAGAGGGTGTTTGCTATGACCAGTGCATTTTCTTGGCAAAACTCTATTAGTCTTTGCCCTGCTTCATTCTGTACTCCAAGGCCAAATCTGCCTGTTACTCCAAGTGTTTCTTGACTTCCTACTTTTGCATTCCAGTCCCCTATAATGAAAAGGACATCTTTTTGGGGTGTTAGTTCTAAAAGATCTTGTAGGTCTTCATAAAACCGTTCAACTTCAGTTTCTTCAGCATTACTGTTTGGGGCATAGACTTGGATAACTGTGATATTGAATGCTTTGCCTTGGAGACGAACAGAGATCATTCTGTCATTTTTGAGATTGCATCCAAGTACTGCATTTCAGACTCTTTTGTTGACCATGATGGCTACTCCATTTCTTCTGAGGGATTCCTGCCCGCAGTAGTAGATGTAATGGTCATCTGAGTTAAATTCACCCATTCCAGTCCATTTTAGTTCACTGATTCCTAGAATGTCGATGTTCACTCTTGCCATCTCTTGTTTGACCACTTCCAATTTGCCTTGATTCATGCACCTGACATTCCAGGTTCCTATGCAATATTGCTCTTTACAGCATCGGATCTTGCTTCTATCACCAGTCACATCCACAACTGGGTATTGTTTTTGCTTTGGCTCCATCCCTTCATTCTTTCTGGAGTTATTTCTGCACTGATCTTCAGTAGCATATTGGGCACCTAATGACCTGGGGAGTTCCTCTTTTGGTATCCTATCATTTTGCATTTTCCTACTGTTCATGGGGTTCTCAAGGCAAGAATACTGAAGCGGCTTGCCGTTCCCTTCTCCAGTGGACCACATTCTGTCAGGCCTCTCCACCATGACCTGCCCGTCTTGGGTTGCCCCACAGGCATGGCTTGGTTTCATTGAGTTAGACAAGGCTGTGGTCCTAGTGTGATTAGATTGACTAGTTTTCTGTGAGTATGGTTTCAGTGGGTCTGCCCTCTGCTGCCCTCTTGCAACACTTACCATCTTACTTGGGTTTCTCTTACCTTGGCGTGGGGTATCTCTTCACGGCTGCTCCAGCAAAGCACAACCACTGTTCCTTATCTCGGACGAGGGGTATCTCCTTACCATCACCATTTCTGACCTTCAACGTGGGATAGCTCCTCTAGGCCCTCCTGTGCCTGCGCAGCCACCACTCCTCGGGTTGCTCCTCCTGGCAGCCAGCCCTCGCCTCGGGCGTGGGTGGCTCCTCCCAGCTGCCACCCCTGGCCTCAGGCTCGGGGTGGCTCCTCAAGGTCACCACCCCTGGCCTCGATGATGTGATCACTAATCTAGAGCCAGGCATCTTGGAATGTGAAATCAACTGGGCTTTAGAAAGCATCACTATGAACAAAGCTAGTGGAGTATGCTGTGAAAGTGCTGCACTCAATATGCCAGCAAGTTTGGAAAACTCAGCAGTGGCCACAGGACTGGAAAAGGTCAGTTTTCATTCCAATTTCAAAGAAAAGCAATGCAAAAGAATGCTCAAACTACCGCACAATTGCACTCATCTCACGTGCTAGTAAAGAAATGCTCAAAATTCTCCAAGCCGGACTTAAGCAATACGTGAACCATGAACTCCCTGATGTTCAAGCTGGTTTTAGAAAAGGCAGAGGAACCAGAGATCAAATTGCCAACATCTGCTGGATCATGGAAAAAGCAAGAGAGTTCCAGAGAAACATCTATTTCTGCTTTACTGACTATGCCAAAGCCTTTGACTGTGTGGATCACAATAAACTGTGGAAAATTCTGAAAGAGATGGGAATACCAGACCACCCAACCTGCCTCTTGAGAAATCTGTATGCAGGTCAGGAAGCAACAGTTAAAACTGGACATGGAACAACAGGCTGGTTCCAAATAGGAAAAGGAGTACATCAAGACTGTATATTGTCACCCTGCTTATTTAACTTCTATGCAGAGTACATCATGAGAAACGCTGGGCTGGAAGAAACACAAGCTGGAATCAAGATTGCCAGGAGAAATATCAATAACCTCAGATATGCAGATGACACCACCCTTATGGCAGAAAGTGAAGAGGAACTAAAAAGCCTCTTGATGGAAGTAAAAGAGGAGAGTGAAAAAGTTGGCTTAAAGCTCAACATTCAGAAAACGAAGATCATGGCATCTGGCCCCATCACTTCATGGGAAATAGATGGAGAAACAGTAGAAACAGTGTCAGACTTTTTTTTTAGGGGGGGGGGCCTCCAAAATCACCGCAGATGGTGACTGCAGCCATGAAATTAAAAGACGCTTACTCCTTGGAAGAAAAGTTATGAGCAACCTAGATAGCATATTCTAAAGCAGAGACATTACTTTGCCGACTAAGGTCCGTCTAGTCAAGGCTATGGTTTTTCCAGTAGTCATGTATGGATGTGAGAGTTGGCCTGTGAAGAAGGCTGAGCGCCGAAGAATTGATGCTTTTGAACTGTGGTGTTGGAGAAGACTCTTGAGAGTCCCTTGGACTGCAAGGAGATCCAGCCAGTCCATTCTGAAGGAGA
Source organism: Capricornis sumatraensis (assembly GCF_032405125.1). NCBI lineage: Eukaryota > Metazoa > Chordata > Mammalia > Artiodactyla > Bovidae > Capricornis > Capricornis sumatraensis. The sequence continues at coordinate 86,644,328 of NC_091079.1, forward strand.
TCAGCCCTGGGATTTCCTTGGAAGGAATGATGCTAAAGCTGAAGCTCCAGTACTTCAGACACCTCATGTGAAGTGTTGACTCATTGGAAAAGACTCTGATGCTGGGAGAGATTGGGGGCAGGAGGAGAAAGGGACGAACGAGGATGAGATGACTGGATGGCATCATGGACTCGATGGATGTGAGTCTTAGTGAACTCCGGGAGATGGTGATGGACAGGGAGGCCTGGCCTGCTGCGATTCATGGGGTCGCAAAGAGTCGGACACGACTGAGCGACTGAAATGAACTGAACTGAATCTCCTAATCCCTGGAACCTTTGAAGTGAAGTGGCTCAGTCGTGTCTGACTCTTTGCGACCCCATGGACTGTAGCCTACCAGGCTCCTCCGTCCATGAGATTTTCCAGGCAATAGTCCTGGAATGGGCTGCCATTTCCTTCTCCAGGGGATCTTCCCAACCCAGGGATTGAACACGGGTCTCTAGCATTGTAGACAGATGCTTTACTGTCTGAGCCACCATTGCCACCCAGAAAGAAAGTGAAGTAGCTCAGTTGTGTCCGACTCTCTCCGACTCCATGGACTGTAGCCTACTTGGCTCCTCCATCCATGGGATTTTCCAGGCAAGAATACTGGAGTAGGCTGCCATTTCCTTCTCCAGGAGATCTTCCCGACCCAGGGATTGACCTGGGTTCAATCCCTGGAACTTGTAGATGTCATTTTATACAGAAAAACAACAACAACAACAACTTGGCAGTTTTGATTAAGTTAAAGAATTTGAGATGGGAAAAAATCTAGGATTATCTGGGTGGGCCAATATGTAATAAATCCTGATAAGAAAGGGATAGGATGAGATTTGACACACACATAAAAGAAAACAAGGTGACCACAGAGTGATGAGGTCGAAAGCCAAGGAATGCATTGCTCATCAGAAGCTGGAAAAGACAAAGAACAATTTCTCCTCTAGAGGGAGTATGGTCCTGCTGACACACTGATCTCAGCCCAGTGAGTCTGCTTTGTTTTCTGGCGTCTAGGACTGGGAAAGAATAAATTTCTCTCTACCAAGTTATTTTAAGCCACCAAGTTGTGTTTAAGCAGCCCCTGGAAACTTAACTGTTTGGTTGAATTATTACAATATCTGTGTTTATAATTTTTATTTTTCCTATTTGTTTTTAAAGTTAGTGCCTTCATTCATTATGTCTTTTGAGGGGGAAAAAAATCTTTTGAAGTTAGTGGACCCAAGATTCAAGTTCTAAGTGGAAAATTTTGATACTTTTTTCTTCACTTTTACTGAGCAGTAGAAAGTTGTTTTGCTCAATATTAATCTTCAGTGCAGAGCTTCAGTACAATTCATATTTTAATACATAAATTGCCTTTTAATCTTTAATAAAGAATCTGAATTTAGAGTGTTGAAGGTCTGAGGACTGGGTAAGAATTTATATTTTGTTTTTCTCATGGTAAGTTGTTTAAAAAGCTGATTATTTATTAATGATGTTTCTAATAGAGTTAAGCATTGAAAACAATTGGCCTTTCCTTTATTGCAAAGTCTAGATTTCCCACAGTGAAATCACATGCTGGAAAGGGAGCAGCAAGACATTTGGTTGTTCTTTTTACTTTTCTGGAAAATGTTCTAGGGACAGCTGGACAGAATGTTGTAAACCATGTGTACTCAGTGGAGGACCATGAGTTCAGGGACCTGGGGACTGGTCATGCCTTCCACCTTGTTTGTTGGCCAAATAAACTCACTTGTTTTTGATGGTCAGAGGATTCCTATAAAGAGAGTCAATACTTTTCTCCCTGTAAAAAAAAAGCAAATACACTTGAATGTCATTATTCATAGTAGTTCTATAAAGTAATTCTATAAAGTCACTGTAAGTGCTGAATTAGCAAATACTGATATGATCAATAACCTCAGATATGTAGATGACACCACCCTTATGGCAGAAAGTGAAAAGGAACTAAAAAGCCTCTTGATGAAAGTGAAAGAGGAGAGTGAAAAAGTTGGCTTAAAGCTCAACATTCAGAAAACAAAGATCATGGCATCCGGTCCCATCACTTCATGGGAAATAGATGGGGAAACAGTGGAAAGAGTGTCAGACTTTATTTTTTGGAGCTCCAAAATCAGTGCAGATGGTGACTGTAGCCATAAAATTAAAAGACGCTTACTCCTTGGAAGAAAAGTTATGAGCAACCTAGATAGTATATTCAAAAGCAGAGACATTACTTTGCCAACTAAGGTCCATCTAGTCAAGGCTATGGTTTTTCCTGTGGTCATGCATGGATGTGAGAGTTGGCCTGTGAAGAAGGCTGAGCACCGAAGAATTGATGCTTTTGAACTGTGATGTTGGAGAAGACTCTTGAGGTTCCCTTGGACTGCAAGGAGATCCAACCAGTCCATTCTGAAGGGATTTCTTTGGAAGAAATGATGTAAAGCTGAAACTCCAGTACTTTGGCCACCTCGTGCAAAGAGTTGACTCATTGGAAAAGACTCTGATGCTGGGAGGGATTGAGGGCAGGAGGAGAAGGGGACGACCAAGGATGAGATGACTGGATGGCATCACTGAGTCGATGGACGTGAGTCTGAGTGAACTCCGGGAGATGGTGATGGACAGGGAGACCTGGCGTGCTGCGATTCATGGGGTCGCAAAGAGTCGGACACGACTGAGCGACTGAACTGAACTGAACTGAACTGAACTGATATGAGCGCCTAGGGGAAAAGGAGGGTTAGGTTCCTGCGGGCTCTGGTCACTTTTTCATCAGCTGACAGTACGTGACCTTATAGATATATACTGTTGACGCCTTACTGAGCATATAGTGTCACTTCATTCACATTGAACTCACAGCCAACAGCACAAAACTCACACCTGAACAAAGACCATCTGACACAGGTGTGCACCTTTGTTCTGCACGTGTCCTTGAATGACCGCAGAAACACAAGTGAGGTTACAAACACGTTTCAGTGGGTGGGAAAATTTGAAAACACAGGATCCGCGAATCATGAGGAGAAAATGTATCTCCATAGTAGGTGGACAAAGCAGACTTTCTCAGCAATGTTTGATGGGAAGGGACTTTATTCACATGTATAAACGGAGCCCGTGCTCCGAGGAAGAGATGGTTCTTATTGTCATGAGGCTTAGAGTCCTGTCAGGGAGCTGGGTGTGGAAACAGAGGCCTGCACCTCTGATGCTATCACAGATCTGGGTCTGAGGCCTCAGGGCACAACTGAAGGAGCTATGGTGATTCCTCATGATCCAGGAGAAGCAAGCATGTCAGGGAGAACTAGAGAACTACAGAGCTACAGAGGGCCCTTCCTGACAGCAAGTTTCTCTAAAGTGGGAAGAAGAGCCCAAGAAACCTAGGCTCCAGGGAGATGGAAGAGAGGGGAAGGGGAGCTGAGGGGCAGTAACAGGAGGCTTGCTTTCTTCACGGTTCTGTTTGGAGTCTGTTCTCTGTGTACTATTAACAAATGTAGGAAGGTTTTAGATATGATTACCTTCCCTGGTAGCTCAGCTGGTAAGAATCCGCCTGCAATGCAGGAGGCCCTCTTTGGGTTCCTGGCTTGGGAAGATCCCCTGGAGAAGGGATCGACTACCCACTCCAGTATTCTTGGGCTTCCCTGGTGGCTCAGCTGGCAAAGAATCTGCCCGCAATGCAGGAGATCTGGGTTTGATCCCTGTGTTGGGAAGATCCCTTGGATGAGGGCATGGCAACCCACTCCAGTATTCTTGGGCTTCCCTGGTGGCTCAGACGGTTAAGAATCCACCTGCAATGTGGGAGACCTGGGTTTGATCCCTAGGTTGGGAAGACCCCCTGGAGGAGGGCATAGCAACCCACTCCAGGATTCTTGCCCAGAGAATCCCCATGGACGGAGGAGCCTGGAGGGCTGTAGTCCAAGGGGTCACAAAGAGTCGGACATGACTGAGTGACTAAGCACAGCACACAGCATGCTCTGTTTAATTGTTCTTGATGGAGTCACAGGAGAAAATTAAATATGAAGAAGGATTCAGTTCAAGCAAAACCAAAGTGCTTTATGGAATGATTTAAGTTCTTAAATATAATTTTTCTGGTACAAGATCTAGAGTTAAAGGGGGGCATTGATCTTATCAAGTCTTATTTCTTTATTTTCCAGAAAGGATTGAGTAGTCTGTCCCAGGTTTTATAGTGGCAAGGCTAAAACTAGGGGCTCCTCATGACAATTTCCACTCTGCATAATCTTTAAAAATAGACTTTATTTTGTAGAGCAGTTTCAGGTTCACAGCAAAACAGAGCCAGGAGTGGAGAGTTCCATATGCCCTGGCCCCAATCCCCCGTTATTATCAACATCCGGCAGCAGAGCGGTACATTCACTACCATCCGTGAACCCACCTGACACATCACTAGGAGCCAAAGTCCACAGTTTATATTCAGATTCAGTCTTGGTGATGTTGATTCTGTGTGTTGTAAGGAAAATACAGTGACATGCATTCTCCATTACAGCATCACGCTGAATAGTTTCGTTGCCCCCAAAACCTTTGTGTTCCACCTGTTTATCCACCTCCCTGACAACCACTGATTTTTTTTTTTTTTACTGCCTCCATAGTTTTGCCTTTTTTCAGAATGTCATATGATTGAAATCAAACAGTATGTAGCTTTTCAGATGGGCTTCTTTCACTTAGTAATATGCATTTAAAGTTCCTCCATGTCTATTCATGGCTTTATTGTTCCTTTTTTTTTAGCACTGAATTGTCTGGATTCAATTTATCCATTCACCTACTGAGGGACATCTTGGTTTCTTCCATGTTTTGAAAATGATGAATAAAGGTGCTATAAATATCTGTGTGGAAGCTTTCATGTAGACCTAAGTTTTCAGCTCCTTTGGGTAAATACCTGGGAATGTGGTGCTGGCTTATATGGTAAGAGCATATGCTTAGTTTTGTGAGAAACTGCCAAATTGTCTTACACAGTGACTGTATCTTTTTGCATTTCCACCAGCGGTGGGTGAGAATTCCCATTATTCTACATCCCCACCAGCATCTGGTACTGATAGTGTTCTGGATTTTCTCTGTTCTAATAGGTATGTAGTGATATCTCGCTGTGTTAATTTCTATTTCCCTGATGAGATAGGATATGGAGCATCTTTTTACATGCTCACTTGATGTGTATATATATGTTGATGAGGTAGCTCTTAAGGCTTTTGAATCATCTTTTAGTCAGGTTGTTTGTTTTCCTATTGAGTTTTAAGAGTTCTTTTTATATTTTGGACACCAGTGCTTGATCAGATGTGTCTTTCGCAAATATTTTCTCCCAGTTTGTGGCATGTCTTCTCGTTCTCTTGACTCTGCATCACCTTTTTCGCACAGTGCAGGTGCTCAGTGAATATCAACTAGATGAGTGAATTAATGACAGAAGATCTCTGAAATTGAAATAGAAGCCTATGAATCTTTTCTAGGTGCTGGTTACAAGTGGGTGTTCATTCCGTTCATTCATCAAGATGTATACATTTTTCTCTCTAGCTTACAAGCTTAAAAAAAAAGAAAAATAAGAAAAAATCCACAGGAAAGTACAATTTGAAAGAAAAATGTCCAGATTATATGAAATGTCTACTATCTGACAGAAAGCTAGAATTTTGAAGTGATCTTAGAAATAATCTAGTCCAATTTTACAGATGTCAAAACTTAATTGCAAAGGGACAGTCTGACCTGCCACTTGGGCCTTTCAGTAAGAGCAGAGTCCCAACAATAAGCCAACAGACGTAGAATCTGATAGACCTCCTCTGTGAGGCTCCTTTTCCTCATCTGAAAAATCATGATGATAATAACACACTGACCTCATAAGGCTGTCCTGAGGATTAAGTAAGAACTATGTGTGGGAAGCGCTGAGCCTGGGCCCCAGCCGATGGTGCGCTCAGTAAATGCCGCGGTTAATGTCACTGCTGTTGCTACAACTCCAAGCACAGGACTTTGCAAATAGCATTTGTTTAATAAATACTGAGTTCTAGTCTATACTGTCATTTGGAAGGAAGGAGGGGGATGGTGGTAGTGGTTTTAGCATTGGTCCCTAAGAACAAACAGGATGGCAATTTCTCAAAAAAATTTAGAAAAGCTGCTTGGAATCTAACATAACTGCCTGCTACGAAAGTGGGTATTTGTAAATAAATGGATGGCATTATTTCCAGGATCCTAAAATGCTAACATTTACACAACGCATGTTTAGCATTTACTTTGCATGCCAAGTGGCCTCCAGTCACTCTCCTGTTCATCTTTACCACAAACCAGCCTTGCAGAAGACTGTTCAGCAGCAGCAATGGCGGGGGTCATCTCCCATAACTCGAAGATAAGCAACCCCATCCAACCAGCTCCTGACCCCAACACTGCTTCTCTGGGGGAGATTCTGGGCTGGGTGTCAGGGACACCGAAGCTTCGGTGCATCCTTGGAGGGAAACTCAGTTGAGGGCTTATCTCTTAGGTCTATTGTTGAATTTTTACATTTTTTTTTAATAAACATTTACTACTGTGAATGTGTGAAACATAAACACCTAAAATGCACCACATGTTAAAAAGCCCTGTTGGACATTTTCTCATTTCTACCAGGAGCTTAAAAATCTGAAAGTGACTGAGAGCCACCCTCAGCCTCTCCCAAATCTGTCACAGTGCCAACAGCAGCATGACGGTGATAAATGCAGTACCAGCTAGCACTTACTGAGCAGGAGAGCAGAGGGGTGCTGAGGAAGGGGGCTCTGCCCATGAGTGCGTGTATGCGTGCGTGCTAAGTCACTTCAGTTCTGTCCGACTCTTTGGAACACCACGGATAGGAGCCCGCCAGGCAAGAATACTGGAGCGGGTTGCCGTGCCTTCCTCCAGAGGATCTTCCCGAGCCAAGGATCGAACCTGCATCTCTTGTGTCTCCTGAGTTGGCAGGAAGGTTCGTTACCACCAGTGCCCCCGGAAAGCCCCTGGCTCATGATTATCAACATTGTCCTCCTTCTGCCTCGTAACCTTGGACAAGACCCTGCTGGTTTCACTTATATCGAGCACCAGGATGTTAGTGACAAGGCCTTCTTAAAAAGGCATAGGATCCTCACAACTGCCTTGTTAAGAACAGAGTCAGGCACCTAATAATCACATGATAAGCAGTCAAATATATAGAGATAGTATCTGTCACTTAAATGTGGTTTCCCCGGATTCATAGGAACGCAGTGAGTTAGGTAGCATTATCATTTTAATGTTATAGATAATGACACTGAGGCTTCAAGAGATTAGGTAACTTGCCTGTGGTCACATTGCTTACAAGGGGCAGAGAAAGAATTCAAACACAGGCCTCTTTGATGATCAGTTCCATGTCTATTACTATCTTGCCTCTCTGCCTTATTTATAATAGGGGGGGCATTGAGAAACAAGCTAAAAGCCTAACAAAAAATGAATGGTTAAATAAACTCTGAGACTTCCGCATGATGAAATGCAGCCATTAGACCCCACTGCGCAGGCAGACTTCCAGTCCTGCTCCTGGCACGGCCACACGTTGCGTCCTGTCATCGGCAGGCCTGGACACCCAGTGATTCTGCTCACAGGGGTGAGTTCCAAACCTGTGAGACCTCCCCAATGCTGACCCTTGTCTTGCCGCGGTTCTGAGAATGGAGTCTCTGCATCCTGTCCTAGACAACCTCTGTTCTTTCTGAAATCTCTCCATCCTTCCTCCGCCCCCAAGACGTCTCCCGAATGACCTCAGTCCAGGCTGCCTCTCAGCAGTTACCAAAAGCATCTGCAATTTACTCTGGTGCCAGTGTCTTTTCCCCAACTCACCCACCCCATGCTTGAACGTAAGCACTTGGAGGACAGGAATTGTATCCTATTTTCTTGGCCCACTTCCAGGGCCTAATACAGCAAGTTCAATAAATATTATGTAATAATAATAGCTACCGTTCATTAACAGCTTACTCGATACTCAGCCCTGAGTTAGACACTTTATGGGCTTTCAGGAAACCCATATGGAAGAGAAGAGGACCAGAGCCACACCTTCCCTCAACATCTAAGAGGTCCCTGAACAGATACGGTGCAAGAGTCAAGCCAGTTCAGGGCTGAGTATGAAGTGTCTAAGGGAAGGTAAGAGCTGGTCACGTCGCTTAAACTCCCTGGCCTGTGTTTGACCTTCCCTGAAAAATGCGTTTGGTAATAGTACCCACCTCAAGTAGTTCTTGGGGGGATTAAAGTTTAGTATTTAGCCCACGTGTGTGCATGTTAAGTTAATTCAGTTGTGTCTGACTTGGTTTGACCCCATGGACTGTAGCCCTCCAGGCTCCCCTGTCCATGGGATTCTCCAGGCAAGAAAACCGGAGTGGATTGCCATGCCCTCCTCCAGGGGATCTTTCAGACCCAGGGATTGAACCTGCCTCTTATGTCTCCTGCATTGGCAAGTGGGTTCTTTACTACTCACGCCACCTGAAAAGCCCTATTTAGCCCACAACCAGGCACGTGTTAATCATTTCACAAACATTAGCAGTATTTCCAGGCACGTGTGTCAAGAGTCCTGATCAGGGTTGCAGGGCAGAGAAAGGAAGACTATGAGATGCTGCCATTTTTATAATCCCCATCTAACAGCAGAGAGGGAGAGCAGGACAGGGTCTAACCAGCACCACTCAAAGGCAGGCTGATGGAACCAGAGGCCCCACCAACAATCAAGGGCTGCCACATGTCCCCTCCTCCTCAGTGGTCCTGAGCAAGATGGAGAAAACGTGACCCCCAAACTCCCTGCAACCCCCAAACTCTTTCCCTATCCCCTGGCCAGTCTTCACTCTTTGCTACCCACCCGCCTTTGAACTTGGGCTGTCCTCCAGCACAGTAGTGGTTATTCTGAACCCTTTAGGTTGAGTCCCTGGCCTCCCAACCTTGCTCACTGCTTAGGGGAGAGCTGGGGACAGCAGTCTGAAGGCGCCTGGGTCTTCAAGAGTTTTACAGGGGCCGAGTTGAGGCTGGACAAGTAGGGAGAGGATGAGGAATGGGAAATTTCACAGCTGTTTTTTCTTTTAATTTGTAATGCAGCATAGTTGATTTACAATATTGTGTTAATTTCAGGTATCAGTTCCGTTCAGTTCAGTCGCTCAGTCGTGTCCGATTCTTTGCGACCCCATGAATCACAGCACTCCAGGCCTCCCTGTCCATCACCAACTCCCAGAGTTCACTCAGACTCACGTCCATCGAGTCCGTGATGCCATCCAGCCATCTCATCCTCTGTCGTTCCCTTCTCCTCCTGCCCCCGATCCCTCCCAGCATCAGAGTCTTTTCCAATGAGTCAACTCTTCTCATGAGGTGGCCAAAGTACTGGAGTTTCAGCTTTAGCATCATTCCTTCTAAAGAAATCCCAGGTATACAGCAAAGTGAATCAGTTATACACACACATATATATATATTCACTTTTTTTTTGATTCTTTTCCCATATAGATCATTGTAGAGTACTGGGTAGGGTTCACTATGCTATACACCATGGCCTTATTAGTTATCTGTTTTATATATAGTAGCGTGTATGTCAGTCTCAGTCTCTCAGTTTATCCCTTCCCTTGCCCTTCCCTTACCCTCTAGTTTGATTGACCAAACACCAGTGTCAGAGTTACTCTGTGCCAGTACTAAGTATGTGACTCATATCAACTCATTTCATCCTCCCGGTGATGTGTTCAAGGCAGAGACTATTGGGAAAGAAGGCGGAAACTGAGGCCTCCAATGGCTTGATAACATGGCCCAGGTCATCAAGCTCCTGAGTGGCATAGCCAGGATCTAAATTCAGGCAGTGTCGGCTCAGAGCCTACCCTCACAGGAGTATGTGTGTATGTGTGTGTGTGTGTGTGTGTGTGTGTGTGTGTGTGTGAGACAGAGCAAGAGAGAAGGAAAGGAGAGGCAGGTTACAGGCCAGTCACAGGAGCACTGCACACAGTGAGTGGGGGGCAGGGTGACTTTAAACGCTGGGCCCGGCCCCTCTGTCCTGCAGCCCCCGACTCCCTCCCTGCTGCCCTGCAACCCCCCAATTCTTTCTCTATCCCCTTGCCAGTCTTCACCCTTCGCTACCCACTTGCCTTTGAATTAGGGCTGCCCTGAGACAGAAAGTAAGATGAAAGCTTACAGCAACACAGACTTGCATTTGTGTTGATTTATATTACAGCAATCACAAACTTGATTTTCACTGTGAGATACTATTTTTCAAGGGCTACAATTACCTCAGGGTGGAAGGCAGGGCTTGAAGTGTATCCCACAACCACTGAGGTCATCCGAGGCAGGAAGGCAGGTCAAAGAAGGGGTTCCTGCAGTCTTAGCCCTGAGGATAAACCAGACACGCTAAGAGCATCTTTCCCAAGCCTTGGGCTCAGTTAATTATGACGTGTTTGCCCACAATGTAGTGGATTTGACCTGTTTTAGGTGTTGAGTTAGGATAGCAGGGAAAACAGAGAGCTGTGTCTAAGGTGTTTTTGGTAAGAAATGTTGGTTTGATGTGGAGTTCAAGAGGACAGAAGCACCCTTCCAGGGCCAGAGTCATAGCTCAGGGTCCTTCTGCTCTCATCACTGGCCCTATCTGGCTTTCCCTGGGGACTCTATAATCTCCCTACGCTCTTTCGTAGAAGGAGCAAAGAGCCAGTAAGATGGTAGATTCAGAAGCAGATATTGCACTGACATCATTTTATAGAGTTTATCAGCAGGAGACAAATAAAATGTCCTGTTAATGTAGGATGACATCCCTCTTACCCCTACCTCTGAGCAACGCTGAAAGACAGGTGTGTAGTATGTGGTGTGGAGGGGAACAGGAGGCCATGCAGCTTTTGCCATGGGCTTTCTTGGGAGAAATAAACTGTTTTTATTTGCACATCTGATGTAAATACCAAAAGGCTTGGCCTTCCTTCTGGCCAGAAGAGTAAAGATTCATCTATAAAAATGCCTGTGCCGAGTCTCTTCAGTCATGTCCCGCTCTTTGTGACCCTATGGACTGTAGCCCACCAGGCTCCTCTGTCCTTGGGATTCTCCATGCAAGACTACTGGAGTGAGTAGCCATGCTCTCCTCCAGGGTATATTCCCGACCCAGGGATCAAACCCATGTCTCCTGCATCTCCTCCATTGCAGAAGGGTTATTTAACACTGAGTCACTGGGAAAGTCCATAATAATGCCTACTTTAGAGCTAAATTCTGATCTATTTGCTCCATTCTTTCTTTTCAGCCCTTTCTCTTGCTACGTCCTGAAAAGAGCAAAAAGGATCTTGTACCTGGTCCCCAGGCTAAAGGCAAACATCTTCTTTCAAATTTTTGGCCCTAATACCCACTAGGGTCCTCTGAGAATATGCCCAGGAAGAGAGGGTCCTAGGGTCACAGACAGCAAGAAAGCTTAGAATTCACCTGGCATCTCTCATCTCAGGAAGGGAAGAAGGAACCCTTTACCACTAGCCAGACACATGCATAGGAGCCCAATAAAACCCAGAGTGGCTGCTCTTGTTTTAAGTTGAATCAGTAACTCCAAATATATTTAAAGTGTTTTTTATTATAAAATAGTTCAGATATGTTACAAAATGACAGAGATACTATTGTAATGACAAGCAGTTTACCAACTATCCCTCTTAAGAAATAAGATAGTAGCAGGCTGTTTGAAGCCCCTTGAGTACCCGTGTTCGTATCACCTTCAACTCTCTCCATTCTGGAGGCAGCCCTACATGGGCTCTACTGTTTACCATTCTGTCTGAGGTCCTTATATTTTTATTACATTGTTAAGAATCCCTACACAACACATTTGGTGGTTTCACTTACTTAAATTTAAATTTCCTTAAATAGAATTGTTTGGTGTATATTCTCCTGAGATTTGCTTTCATTATTAAACTTTTTAAAAAAGATACCATGCTAACACATGAAGTACTGGTTTACTTATTTCTTTTACTGGTCTACTGTATCCCACTGTATGACTATATTACAGATTATTTGTTTTTCTTTCTGTTGATGGAAATTAGGTGATTATGCTTGTATGTTTGCTATGCCAGTCATTCTTTGTGCTGGGCAGAAGTGCAGGAGTTTCTCAGATGTCTATAAGGAATAAAATTTCTGAGTTATCAAGTTTGACCATCTTGAGTTTCATAAGATACTGCCAGAGGGACTGTAGAAATGGTTGGTACCAATGGGCATTCTCACCAACAATGACAAGAGTTGATATTTTTCACATTCTGTGGGGGAGTAAAAATAATGTCAAGATGAGAATTTGCACAGAATACAGTTCAAGGCTTGTTTTCTACTGTTCTGAGTCATTTGTTTATACGTTTGCAAGGATTTGTTGACAGACTCCTGTGAGCTCATCTAAAGGTGACAATGTCTGGAGAGGGGAGGGAGGGAAATATACAAGGTAGCATGCTGCTGCTGCTGCTGCTGCTAAGTCACTTCAGTCGTGTCCGACTCTGTGCGACCCCATAGATGGCAGCCCACCAGACTCCCCCATCCCTGGGATTCTCCAGGCAAGAACACTGGAGTGGGTTGCCATTTCCTTCTCCAATGCATGAAAGTGGAAAGTGAAAGTGAAGTTGCTCAGTCATGTGGAATCATCCAATTCCAGAGAAGGAAGGGCTCTTGGAGTAAATCGAGTCCTACTTTCTAGCTTAAGCCTCACAGAAATCTGTATGGAAGGGCCCGCTACAAAGCCTTTCTCCAGTCAGTTCACATTATTCGTGTTGCTGTTCAGTCACCCGGTCGTGCCCCATTCTTTGCAGCCCCATGGACTGCAGCACACCAGTCTCCCTCTCCCTCACCATCTTCCAGAATTTGCCCAAGTTCATGCCCACTGCATCAGTGATACTATCCAGCCATCTCATCCTCTTCTGCCCTCAGTCTTTCCCAGCATCAGGGTCTTTTCCAATGAGTCAGCAGTTTGCATCAGATGACCAAAATATTGGAGCTTCAGCTTCAGCATCTGTCCTTCCAATGAGTATTCAGGGTTGATTTCCTTTAAGATTAACTGGTCTGATCTCCTTGCAGTCCAAAGGACTTTCAAGAGTCTTCTCCAGAATCACGGTTCAAAGGCATCAATTCTTTGGCAGTCTGCCTCCTTTACGGTCCAGCTCTCACCGCCGTACATGCTCAATGTTCTTTGAGCATCTGCTAGATGACAGGCCCCATACTCGATGCTGAGAAACACCGGTGAGCAAGGCCCTCAAGACACACTGTGACAGACTGTAGTGAAATACTCACAAATACACAGCTGTGGTGGGCCTAGCGCCACCAAGGGATGGAAATGGGGCGCTGAGAGTGTGGAGGGTGGCAGGAGGCTATCGGGCTTCCTGAAGGTGTGGAAGAACATTCTAGGCCCTGAGGGGAGAAAGAGCCTAGATGGTGAGAGAAAGAGCCTGCAGTGGTCAGTGTTGAACGAGAGGAGGTTGCCATGAGGTGAAGCCAGAGAGGCACACAGGGCCCAGACCGCACTCCAGGTTGTGGGCCTTGTTGCAGGTCTTGGCCTTTATCTAAAAATCAGCAGAAACCACTGCAAGTTTTAAGCTAGGAAGCGACATGATTAGATTTGAATTTTAGGAAGGCCCCTCATCTACAGTATGGAGAATCAACTGGACAGGGTACAAATTGGTGTGGGAAAGCCGGTTAGGAGGCAATCGTAAATGGTTCCCAGTGAGGAATTACAAAGGCCTGGACCGGGTGCTGGCAGAGGCAAAATCTACTTGAAAACCCCCTGGGCGCTAATTCTGTATCATTGTGTCAGGCTGTTTGTGACCCCCGTGGACAGTAGCTCTCCAGGCTCCACTATCCATGGGGATTTCCAGGCAAGAATACTGGATTGGACTGCCATTTCCTTCTCCAGGGACTAGGTGTGGCAAAGGTAAAAATCAAGCTGAAAACCCACTGGGTGTTAATTCTGTGTCCAGAGATGTATATGTATCATCTCATTTAACTCATAGCATGAGGCCTAAGAGATGAATCCTGCCATCACCTCCAGTGGGTAAATGATGAAACTGAGGCTTGGAGAGTTTAAGAAATTCACTCAAGTTTAAACATCTTGTTAAGCTGTGGTTGAGGGTGGAGAAAAGAAGGGTGAAGAATGACACACAGCAAGCCCCCCCAGACAGAATTTGAAAATTCCCAGAAAATAAACAAACAAAAAACAAGCTGAAAGGAAATGGGATGTAATCTGCGGGCATGGACCAGGAGGCTAGGAGAACTGATTTGAGTCTCAAATCAGTCTTTGCATCTCAAATACCTTTTCTGTCTGAATAACATTCTTTGTCTCTTCTAACTCAAAGGCTCTAAGATGATTCTACGACTTTTTAAAAGTCATTCGGTCTCTCAGCATCTCTATTTTCTCCTTAGTAAACAAGGATCATACCTCTCAACTGAGATGATACATATGAGAGTTTGTTGTAGATTTTAAAGAGATTTACAGCCATCAGTCATTATTAGGATGACCTCCAGACCCTCAGATGAGGCCAGTCCTCTCATTTGGGGGCAGTTCTCCATGTCAGAACAGGCTTCTTCATTTTGATGTGTGTGAGTTCACAAACTGGCCCCTGCATACATATAGGGAGGAGAGAGGAAAGACCGAGCAGATTACTTCAGACTGCAAGGTAGCAGGTTTAATAAACAAGGGAACTTACTTAGGAAACTTGTTGACTTCTAACTACTGGGGCAGCTATACGATGATTAGATCTCAGCACTTGCCCACTAGAATCTTAAAGTTTATATGAAGCACTTACTGGGCTCAGTCACGTATCCCATCCAGATGGCCTCAGCAACACCTTACTCTCTCAAAGCCAGGTCCCTGGGAGAGCTCCAACTGTGGGAACGCACATTCCAAGGACAGGTGAGGGAGTGAGGAGCCTCTATTTCCTGGGTGCAGCTTGGGGGTCAACCAGTGGTTACATCCTCTCCATGACCTCCTCCAGCCATCTGAGACCAACTTTCTGTATCTTCCACTCTGATGGAGCTGCTGTTGGATGCTAAACCTGACCTTGCTGCCCCTTATGAGTGACAAGGCTTCAAGCATTGAGGCAGCCACTCTGCCCTTGCTGGGGAATCTCTTGACACTGGACATCAGGTGCTCCTTTAAGCAGCTGTAAGATGAATAGATGTTACACCTCAGCACCTCAGGATTCTGCCCTTGGGTCTCTTCTGAGGCTCTCTGGTTTTGAAATGCCTGGATTAAAATGTGGCCTTCACAGCTAAACACAAGACTCCTGCTGCTGTCCAACAAACCCTAAGTATGGGGACCTGGCTCCTCCTTAGGCCCCACTCTCCACTGCTTCCCTTGCAATGTCCAGGTCACACAGTGCCAGACTGGCAGAGGCTCTGACATGTATTGAGGAGCCAACTCATTTTCACATGACTTCCTCCTGCCTTCCCCAGAAGGAGGCTTGCTACCCATTATTACAAGATTTAATGAAAATTAAGGCTATGGTTTTTCCAGTAGTCATGTATGGATGTGAGAGTTGGACTGTGAAGAAGGCTGAGCACTGAAGAATTGATGCTTTTGAACTGTGGTGTTGGAGAAGACTCTTGAGAGCTTGGACTGCAAGGAGATCCAACCAGTCCATTCTGAAGGAGCTCAACCCTGGGATTTCTTTGGAAGGAATGATGCTAAAGTTGAAGCTCCAGTACTTTGTCCACCTCATGCGAAGGGTTGACTCATTGGAAAAGACTCTGATGCTGGGAGGGATTGGGGGGCAGGAGGAGAAGGGGACGACTGAGGATGAGATGGCTGGATGGCATCACTGACTCGATGGATGTGAGTCTGAGTGAACTCCGGGAGTTGGTGATGGACAGGGAGGCCTGGCGTGCTGCGATTCATGGGGTTGCAAAGAGTCGGACACGACTGAGTGACTGAACTGAACTGAACTGAAACATAAACTATAGGGCTTTTAAATCCGGGACTGGATGACTTCACAAGTGAATTCTATTAAAGAGAAGAGTTAACACCTATCTTTCTGAAACTGTTTCAAAACATTGCAGGGCAGTGAACCCCTCTGAACTCATTCTGTGAGGCCACCATCACCCTGATACCAAAACCAGACAAAGATATCACAAAAAAAAGATTACAGGCCAATATTACTAATGAACATAGATGCAAAAATCCTCAAGAAAATACTAGCAAACAGAGTCCAGCAATATGTCAAAAGGATCATACACCATAATCTAGTGAGATTTATCCTGGGGAGGCAAGGATTTTTCAAAACCCACAAATCAATCAAGGTGATATACCACATTAACAAACTAAAGAATAAAAACCATATGGTCCTATCAATAGATGCAGAAAAAGCTTTTGATAAAATTTAACATACATGTATGATAAAAAAAAAAAAAATCTCTCCAGAAAGCAGCACAGAGGAAACATACCTCAACATAATAAAGGCCATATATGACAAGCCTACTGCTAACAAGATAACAATGAAAAGCTGAAAGCATTTTCCCTAGGATTAGGAATAAGACAAGGACACCCATCTCACCAACTTTATTCAACATCATTTTTGAAGTCCTAGCCAAAGCAATCAGACAAGAAAAAGAAATGAAATGAATCCAAATTAGAAGAAAAAAATAAAGAAGTAAAATTGTCACTGTTTGCAGATGACATGATACTATATATATACATTGGTTTGGCCAAAAAGTTTGTTCAAGTTTTTCTGTACCATCTTATGGAAAAACCTAAACTAACTTTTTGACCAACTCGATAGAAAATCCCAAAGATGCCACCAAAAGACTACTAGAGCTCATCAATGAATTTGGTAAAATTGCATGATACAAAATTCATATACAGAAATTTGACCTGTGTGCAAAAAACTATATGACACTGATGAAAGAAATCAAAGATGACATAAGCTGATGGAGAGATATACCATGTTTTTGGATTGGAAGAATCAATATTGTAAAAATGAGTATACTACCCAAAGCAATCCACTGAATCAATGCAATCCCTATCAAACTACCAATGGTATTTTTCACAGTGCTAGAACAGAAAAATTCACAATTTGTATGGAAACACAAAAGACCTTGCATAGCAAAAGCAATCATGAGAAAGAAAAATGAAACTGGAGGAATCAACCTTCCTGACTTCAAACTATACTACAAAGCTACAGTCATCCAGACAGGATGGTATCAGCACAAAAATGGAAATATAGACCAATGAGCAAGATAGCCCAGAGATAAACCCACACACCTATGGACGACTTATATTTGACAAAGGAGGAAACAATGTAAAATGGAGAAAATACAGTCTCTTCATTAAGTAGTGCCAGGATAACTGGACAGTCATGTGTAAAAGGATGAAATTAGGGCACTTCCTAACACTATATACAAAAATAAGTTCAAAATGGATTAAAGACTTAAATGTAAGGCCAGAAACTATAAAGCCTTTAGCCACAACATAGGCAAAACACTCTTTGACATAAGTCACAGCAAGATCTCCTTTGACTCACCTCCTAGAGTAATGGAAACAAAAATAAACAAGTGAGACCTAATTAAACTTAAAAGCTTTTGCAACGCAAAGTAAATAAGGTTAAAGGACAATCCTCAGAATGGGAGAAAATAATTGCCAAAGGAGCAACTGACAAAGGATTAATCTCCAAAATGTATAAGCAGCTCATATAGCTCAATATCAGAAAAACAAACAGCCCAATCCAAAAATGGGCAGAAGACCTAAACATACATCTATCCAAATAATACATACAGATGGCAAATAAACACATGAAAAGATGCTCAACACTGCTCATTATTAAAGAAAGGTAAAGCAAAACTACAAGGAGATATCACCTCACGCCATCATCAAAAAAGCTACAAACGATAAATGCGGGAGAGGATATGGAGAAAAGGGAACTCTACTGCATTGTTGGTGGGAATGTAAACTGGTACAGCCATTATGGGGAGTAATATGGAGATTGCTTACGTAGCAATAAAACTACCATGTGACCCAGCAATCCCACTACTGGGCATATACCCTGAAAAAAAATTCAAAAAGACATATGTACCCCAGTGTTCATTGCAGCATGGTTTGTTTGCGAAAGCAAGGACATGAAAGCAACCTAGATGCCCATCAACAGAAGAATGGATAAGGAAGATGTGATGCATATATACAATGGAATATTACTCAGCCATAAAAATTAACGAATTTAAGTCAGTTGTAGTGATGTGGATGAAACATTGTTGTTGCTGTTCAGTCAATAAGTCTGCCACCCCATGTTAGGACGTACTTAAAGTCACATCCATTAAGTTGGTGATCTCATCCAACTATCTCATCTTCTATAGCCTCCTCCTCCTTCTGTCCTCAATCTTTCTCAGCATCAGGGTCTTTTCCAATGAGTCGGCTCTTCACATCAGGTGGCCAAAGTATTGGAGCTTCAGCTTCAGCATAAGTCCTTCCAGTGAATACTCAGGGTTGATTTCCTTTAGGATTGACGGGTTTGATCTCCTTGCAGTCCAAGAGACTCTCAAGCATCTTCTGCAGCAACACAATTCAAAAACATCAGTTCTTCAACACTCAGCCTTTTTTATGGTCCAACTCTCAAGTCCATACATGGATACTGGAAAAACCATAGCTTTGACTATATGAAAGTTTGTCAGCAAAGGAATGTCTCTGCTTTTTAATATGCAGTCTAGATTTGTCATAGCTTTTCTTCCAAGGAGAAAGTGTCTTTTAATTTCATGGCTGCAGTGAATTTAGAGCCCAAGAAAAGAAAATCTGGCACTGTTTCCACTTTTTCACCATCTATTTGCCTTGAAGTGATGGGACCAGATGCCATGATCTTAGTTTTTTGAAAGTCAAGTTTTAAGCCAGTTTTTTCACTCTCCTCTTTCACCTTCATCAAGAGGTTCTTTAATTCCTCTTTACTTTCTGCCATGGGGGTGGTATCATCTGCATATCTGAGGTTATTGATATTTCTCCCAACAATCTTGATTCCAGCTTGTGTGTCATCCAGCCCAGCATTTCACATGATATATTCTGCATATAAGTTAAATAAGCTGGATGATAATATACAGTCTTGACAGATTCTTTTCCCAATTTTGAACCAGTCAGTTGTTCCATGTCTAGTTCTAACTCTTGTTTCTTGACCTGCACAGGTTTCTCAGGAGACAGGTAATGTAGTCTGGTATTCCCATCTCTTTAAGAGTTTTCCATGATTTTTTGTGATTCACACAATCGAAGGCTTTTTAGCACAGACAATGAAGCATAAGTAGAGGTTTCTTGGAATTCCCTTGCTGTCCCTATGATCCAATAAATGTTGACAATTTGATCTCTGATTCCTTTACCTTTTCTAAATCTTCTTTGTACATCTGGAAGTTCATGTACTGCTGAAGACTACCTTGAAGTATTTTAATCATGACCTTGCTAACATATGAAATGAGTGCAATTGTGCAGAAGTTTTAACATTCTTTGCCATTGTATTTTTTGAGATTGGAATGAAAACTGACCTTTTCCAGCCCTGTGGCCACTGCTGAGTTTTCCAAATTTGCTGGCATATTGAGTGCAGCATTTTAACAGCATCATCTTTCAGGGTTTAAAGTAGCTCAGCTGGAATTCCATCACTTCCACTAGCTTTGTAGTAATGCTTCCTCAGGCCCATTTGACTTCACATTCCAGGATGGTTCTAGGTGAGTGACCACACCGTCATGTTTACTCAGGTCATTATGACTTTTTGGTATAGTTCTTCTGTGTAGTCTTGCCACCTCTTCTTAACCTCCTCTGCCTCTGTTAGGTCTCTTCCATCTCTGTCCTTTATTGAGTCCATCTTTGCATGAAATGCTCCCTGGGTATCTCTAATTTTCTTGAAAAGATCTCTAGTCTTTCCCATTCTATAGCTTTTCTCTATTTCTTTGCATTGTGCTCTTGAGAAGGCTTTCTTATCTCTCCTTGCTATTCTCTGGAACCCTTCATTCAGTTGGGTATGTGTGTATCACTTCAGTTGTGTCTGACTCTTTGCAACCCTATGGACTGTAGCCCACCAGGCTCCCCTGTCCATAAGATCTTCAAGCAAGAATACTGGAGTGGATTGCCATGCCCTCCCGGAGGGAAAGAACCTGCATGTCTTATGTCTCCTTGGCAAGTGGGACCCCCCCCCCCCAGTTGAGTATATCTTTCCCTTTCTTCTCTGCCTTTCACTTCTCTTCTTTTCTTAGCTATTTGTAAGTAAGGCCCTCTCAGACAACCATTTTGCCTTCTTGCATTTATTTTCCTTGGGGATTTTTTTGATCACTGCCTCCTGTATAATGTTACAAACCTTTGTCCATAGGTCTTCAAGCACTCTGTCTACCAGATCTAATCCCTTGAATCTATATGTCACCTCCACTATATAATCATAAGGGATTTGACTTAGGTCATACCTGAATGGTCTAGTGGTTTTCACTACTTTATTCAATTTAAGCCTGAATTTTGCAATAAGGAGTTCATGATCTGAGCCACATTCAGCTCCAGGTCTTGTTTTGCTGACTGTGTAGAGCTTCTCCACCTTTGGCTGCAAAGAATACAGCCAATCTGATTTCAGTATTGACTATCTGATGTCCATGTGTAAAATTGTCTTGTGTTACTGGAAGAGGCTGTTTGCTATGACCAGTGTGTTCTCTTGGCCAAACTCTGTTAGCCTTTGCCCTGCTTCATTTTATATTCCAAGGTCAAGCTTGCCTGTTACTCCAGGTATCTCTTGATTTCATACTTTTACATTCCATTCCCTTATGATGAAAAGGACATCTTTTTTTGGTGTTAGTTCTGGAATGTCTTGGAAGTCTTCACGGAAACAGTCAACTTCAGCTTCTTCAGTATCAGTAGTTGGGGCATAGACTTGGATTACTGTGATGTTGAATTAGTTGCCTTGGAAATGAACCAAGATCATTCTGTCATTTTTGAGACTGTACCCAAGTACTGCATTTAGAACTCTCTTTTGACTATAAGGGCTACTCCATTTCTTCTAAGGGAATTTTGTCTACAGTAGTAGATATAATGGTCATCTGAATTAGATTTGCCCATTCCTACCCATTTTGCTGCTACTGCTAAGTCGCTTCGGTCATGTCCGACTCTGTGCGACCCTCTGGACTGCAGCCTACCAGGCTTCTCCGTCCATGGGATTTTCCAGGCAAGAGTACTGGAGTGGATTCCTAAGATGTTGATGTTCACTCTTTCCGTCTTCTGCTTGATCATGTCCAATTTACCTTGATTCATGGACCTAACATTTCAGGTTCCTATGTGATATTGTTGTATTGTTCTTTATAACACTGGACTTTACTTTCACCTCCAGACATATCCACAACTGACTGTTATTTCTGCTTTGCCCCAGTCTCTTCATTCTTTCTAGAGTTATTTCTCAACTCTACCCCAGTAGCATATTGGACGTTTACTGACCTGGCGGACTCATCTTCCAAAGTCATATCTTTTTGCCTTTTCATACTGTTCATCAGGTTCTCAAGGCAAGAATACCAGAGTGGTTTACTATTCCCTTCTCCAGTAGACCATGCTTTGTCAGAACTCTCCACCATGACTCATCTATCTTGGGCGGTCCTGCACGGCATGGCTCATAGCTTCACTGAGCTACACAAGGCTCTGATCCATGTGATCATTTTGATTAGTTTCCTGGGATTGGGGTTTAGTTCTGGATGTTGTGGGATTACAGTTCTTGTTTCTTCTGTCTGCATTCTGATGGATGACGATAAGAGGCTTGTGCAAGCTTCCTGATAGGAGGGACTGGCTGTGGAGAAAACTGAGTCTTGCTCTGGTGAGCAAGGCCATGCTCAGTAAATGTTTAATCCATTTTCTTGCTGTGCTCCCTCCCTGTTAGTTGTTTGGCCTGGACAGGTGACCATCAGGTGGCCTGGCCCTGGAGTCTACAGGCTCTGTGGTAAGGCTCCTGGTGACCTGCAAAAGGACTTATGCCAATAATGCGCGCACTCCCAAAACTGCTGCTGCCAGTGCCCCGTCCCTGTGTCAGGCCACTGCTGACCCACACCTCCACAAGAGGCCCTCAAACACTCATAGGCAGGTCTGGCTCAGTCTTTTGTGGGCTGACTGCTTTCCCCTGGGTCCTGGTGGGCATGAGGCTTTGTTTATGCCCTCCAAGGGTCTCTGTTTCCCCCAGTCCTGTGGAAGTTCTGTAATCAAATCCTGCTGCCCTTTAAAGTCAGATTCCCTGGGAATTTCCAACTCTTTGCTGGATCCTCGGGTTGGGAAATCTGATGTGAGGCTTAGAGCCTTTGCAACAGTGAGAGAACTTCTTTGGCATTATTGTTCTCCAGTTTATCGGTCTCCCACCAGGTAGGTGGGTATGGGATTTGACTTTATCTTGATTGTGCCCCTCCTACCATCTCCATGTGGCTTCTCCTTTGTCCTTGGATGTGGGGTGTCTTTTTTTGAATGAACCTACAGTTTGTTTTACAAAGTTAAGTAAGTCAGAAAGAGGAAAACAAATAACATATATTAATCCATATATATGGAATCTAGAAAAATATTAATAGTCCTGATGAACCTATTTACAGAGAAGAAATGGAGATGCAGATGTAGAGAATGGACTGGGAGACACAGCGTGGGAAGGAGAGGGTAGGACAAGTTGATAAAATTGCTTTGACATACATCATGTGTAAAATGAATAACCAGTGGGAAGCTGCTGTGTAACACAGGGAGTCCAGCCTGGCACCCTGTGATGACCAAGAGGGGTGGAATGGTGAGGGATGGGGAGGCACAAGAGGGATGTAATACACATATATATATAAAATTATAACTGACTCACATTGATGTACAGCAGAGACCATCACAATATTGTAAAGCAACTATCCTCCAATTAAAAAAAGAAATCTGTTGCATTACTATACATTGATGATGAAATATCACAAAGAGGTATTAAGGAGACAGTCCCATTTACCATCACATCAAAAAGAATGAAATATCTAGGAATAAACCTACCTAAGGAGGCAAAAGACCTGTGCTCCAAAAAATGTATGACACTCATGGAAGAAACTGATGATGATCCAATCAGATGGAAAGATACACTGTGTTCTTAGATTGGAAGAATCAGTATTGTTAAAATGACCATACTACCCAAGGCAATCTACAGATTCAATGCAATCTCTATCAAAATAACCAGTGGCATTTTTCATAGAACTAGAAAAGAACATTTCACAGTTTGTATGAAAACACAAAAAGAAAGAGAAAAACACAAAAAGAACAGAAAGAAGAACAGAGCTGGAGGAATCATGCTTCCTGGGTTCAGACTATACTACAATGATAGAGTAATCAAAAGAGTATGGTACTGCCACAAAAACAGACACATGGGTGGAACAGGATAGAGTACAGAAATAAACCCATGCACTTATGGTCAATTAATCTACAACAAAGAAGGCAAGAATATACAATGGAGAAAAGACAGTCTCTTCAACAGGTAGTGCTGGGGAAACTGAAAAGCCCCATGTAGAAGAATAAAATTGGAACATTAGAACATAGTCTAACACCAGATACAAAAATAAACTCAAAGTGAATTAAAGACCTAAATGTAAGACTCAGTTCAGTTCAGTTCAGTTCAGTCGCTCAGTCGTGTCCGACTCTTTGCGACCCCATGAATCACAGCACGCCAGGCCTCCCTGTCCATCACCAACTCCCGGAGTTCACTCAGACTCACGTCCATAGAGGCAGTGACACCATCCAACCATCTCATCCTCTGTTGTCCCCTTCTCCTCCTGCCCCCAGGGCCTCCCAGCATCAGAGTCTTTTCCAATGAGTCAGCTGTTCGCATGAGGTGGCCAAGACTGGATACCATTAAAACTCCTAAAGGAAAACATAGGCAGAAAACTCTTCGACATAAATTACAGCCATATTTTTTTGATCTGTCTCCTAAAGAATAGGAAATAAAAGCAAAAATAAACAAATGTGACCTAATTAAACTTAAAAGCTTTTATACAGCAATGAAACCAGTAACAACGTGAAAAGACAACCTAATGAATGGGAGAACATATTTGCAAAGGGATCCAACATATATAAACAGCTCATAGAACTTAGCATCAAAAAAGCCAAACAACCCAATTTAAAAAATGGGCAAAAGAACTGAATAGACATTTTTCCAAAGAGAAAATGCAGATGGCCAATAATCACATGAATAAATGCTCAACATTACTAATCTGCAGGGAAATGCAAATTGAAATCACAATGAGGTATCATCTCACACCTGTCAGAATGCCTTTCATCAAAAAGAACACAAATAACAAACATTGGCAAGGAAGTGGAGAAAAGGGAACTCTTGTACACTGTTGGTTGGAATGTAAATTGGTGCAGTCACAGTATAGAACAATATGAAGAGTTCTCAAAAAACTAAAAATAGAACTGCCAATTTTTAAGTCATAGACCCAGTAATTTCACTCTTGGGTGTACTCTGAAAAAAAAAATGAAAACACTAATTTGAAAAGATGCATGCACCCCAGTGTTCAGAGCAGCATTATATACAATTGCCAAGTATGGAAACAACCTGTATATGACCTTTGCAACCCCATGGACTGTAGCCCTCCATGCTCCTCTAGCTCACCAGGCTCCTCTGCCCATTGGATTATCCTGGCAAGAATGCTGGAGCAGGTTGCCATTTCCTCCTCCAGGGGAATCTTCCCAGTTCAGGAATCAAACTCGCATCCTCTGCGGCTCCTGCATTGACAGGCAGATTCTTTAACACTGAGCCACCTGGGAAGCCTATACATAAATACATAGGTGTGTGTACATACATATCAGTTCAGTTCAGTCACTCAGGCATGTTCGACTCTTTGTGACCCCATGGACTGCAGCACGCCAGCCCTCCCTGTCCATCACCAACTCCCGGAGTTTACTCAAACTCATGTCCATTGAGTCAGTGATGCCATCCAACGATCTCATCCTCTGTCGTCCCCTTCTCTTCATGCCTTCAATCTTTCCCAACATCAGGGTCTTTTCAAATGAGTCAATTCTTTGCATGAGGTGGCCAAAGTACTGGAGTTTCAGCTTTAGCATCAGTCCTTCCAATGAACACCCAGGACTGATCTCCTTTAAGATGGACTGGTTGGATATCCTTGAAGCCCAAGAGACTCTCAAGAGTCTTCTCCAGCACCACAGTTCAAAAGCATCAATTCTTTGGTTCTCAGCTTTCTTCACAGTCCAACTCTCACATCCATACATGACTACTGGAAAAAACATAGCCTTGACTAGATGGATCTTTGTTGGCAAAGTAATGTCTCTGCTTTCTAATATGCTGTCTAGGGTGGTCAGAACTTTATTTCCAAGGAGTAAGCATCTTTTAATTTCATGGCTGCTGTCACTATCTGCAGTGATTTTGGAGCCCAAAAAAATAAGGCCACAGTCTGCCACTGTTTCCACTGTTTCCCCATCTATTTGACATGAAGTAATGGGACTTGGAGAAGGAAATGGCAACCCACTCCAGTGTTCTTGCCTGGAGAATCCCAGGGATGGTGGACCCTGATGGGCTGCCGTCTATGGGGTCACACAGAGGTGGACACGACTGAAGCGACTTAGCAGTAGCAGCAATGGTACTGGATGACATATAACATATACATTATATGTGTGTACATACACACATATACACACATACACACATATACACGTACACATATACACACACATACACACATATACACACATATACACGTACACATATACACACACATACACACATATATACACATACACACATATACACACATATAATGTATATGTTATACATATATGTTATACATATAATGTATGTTATACACATATAATGTATATGTTATGTGTGTATTACATGTAATATATATACACATATATACACACAGTGAAATACTATTTAATCATTAAAAATGAAATTTTGCTATTTGCAGCAACATGGAGGGCTTGGAGGGCATGATGCTAAGTGAAATGTGTATACAGTGAAAGACAAATACTGTATGATATCACTTATATGTGAAACCTAAAAAATAAAATAAGCTACCTGGAGGAGGAAATGGTAACCCACTCCAATATTCTTGCCTGGAGAATCCCATGAACAGAGGAACCTAGTAGGTTATTGTCCATGGGGTTGCAAAGAGCCAGACACAACTAAGTGACTTCTCTTTCACTTTTCAGTGAATAAAACAAAACGAAACAGACCCACAGATCCAGTGAACAAACTCATGGTTACCATGGGGAAGGAGAAATATAAGGGTGGGGCAGTAGGAGGTACAACCTACTGAGAAAGGCTACAAGGATGTATTGTAAAACCTAGGGAACACAGTCAAAGTCTTACAGTAACTATAAATAGAGTTTAACTTCTTAAAATTGTATACATCTTTTAATTTTTAAAAAATTTGAAAAGGGGAAAAGGCAGAGTTTTTTAGAGGATCAAAATAAGTCATAATGAAAGCATACAGTTGAACCTCATCATTTCCCTCATTGCCAGAGTCCTGTAGCTTAATTTCATTTTTCAAAATTTCTCATAATTTGTAAAAGAGGATTTTACTTGAAATTTGACAAAATTTGAATAGAAAGGTAAATTTAAGGCAGGTTGTAGAAATGCAGAGTGATGGGGAAAGTTTCAACTCACTTTTATGGATAGTGGGGAAAGTGCATTAAAAAAAAAATGTGATGCTGCTTTCCAATATCACCTCAAAAACAGGTTCTGGTGCTGAAACTTCAAACTTAATGCTGAGTCCTTGGTAAAATGAATGTGTTAAGCCAAAATATAAAAAGTGAGAGAACTCATTCCTTTGTTTCCATGAGAGAATTCCTTCCTTTTCAATCTGAATTTGAGAAGTGAACATTTATTGTGTCCAAGTAGGTAGAAATACTTCAGATTTTCTTGTTTTGGTCACTGATGCTTGCCGCAAATGTGCTTACTAGAAACCAAGATATTTGATTAAATTTTTGCCCAATGGAGTGCTTAGGTAGTTATAGAGGAGGTGTACAGAAAACCAACTGTAGTAGCCAAGTGCTTTTCACTATAACATAAAACCCAGATACAAGTAATGAAAAATTCCCTTTTGCTTCAATTCTCAACATGCTGTCTTCATGTTAGGAGATTTTGTGCGTGCTTCCTCTTCTCCACTGGTGTCATTATGACATTTTCTCTTCCATGCATTCAAGATTTAATAACTTTAAGTACAGTCAATATGACATTTCTGAGAGCAAAGGGTGCATTTCATATGTTTCTGGCTTATTGTGTAGACTTCTTGTCTGTTGTTGTTGTTTTGGTTGTTTGGTTGCTAAGTCATGTCCGACTCTTTGGGACCCCATGGACTGCAGCACACCAGGCTCCTCTGTCCTCCACTATGTCCCTGAGTGTGCTCAGATTCTTGTCCATTGAGCTGGTGATGCTATCCAACCATCTCATTTTCTGCTGCTCCCTTCCCCTTTTGAAAGCCTTCAATCTTTCCCAGCATCAGGGTCTTTTCCAACGAGTCGACTTTTGGAGGAGACTTCTTGGAGGGGATGCCAAGAATGTGTGATACTAACTCAGTTGAAATAAAACAATTGGCTAAGAAAAAAAATGATTTTTGCATAAATCAGTTTTCTGGCCTTATTAATTTCAGTTGTATAACCATTGCCTTTGAAATTGGGATGGGGATAGCTGTAGGTCTTGCCCCTTCAAGATAGTTTTCTCTGGACTTTCTTAGAGAGGGGTTCATTAGAGAGAGGCTGGATTTCAAATGACTCCAAAGTCAAGTGACCCCCATTTCACACAAAGGCACATTCTCACCAATGAATTGGATATTGGGAGTTAAGCTACATTTACTCATAAAAACATCAGGGCTAAACACTTAACTCTTTAATTAATTAATCAATTCACTAATCACTTGCTGAGTTATACTTTGCTCATCCTTTCAAAGCCCAGGACCCACAATGCATCTTACCTAGAACTGGAAGAGTTTCCAGAAGCTGCTGTTTCCAAAT
The DNA here is from genome assembly GCF_032405125.1 of Capricornis sumatraensis. Taxonomy (NCBI): domain Eukaryota; kingdom Metazoa; phylum Chordata; class Mammalia; order Artiodactyla; family Bovidae; genus Capricornis; species Capricornis sumatraensis. The sequence continues at coordinate 86,672,145 of NC_091079.1, forward strand.
CCACACAGCTAAATACTTGGCAGAGTCTCCCCAGGACCCAAGTGATATTTGAAGAAAGCTGCCATATGTTGTCCCTCGTACCTTTTCTTTTTAAAGCTAAACATAGGTATACATGCTGAGTCACTTCAGTAGTGTTCGAGTCTTTGTGACTCCAGGAACTGTAGCCCACCAGGCTCCTCTGTCCATGGGATTCTCCAGGCAAGAATACTAGACTGGGTCCTCCAGGGGATCTTCCCAACCCAGCGACTGAACACACATCTTTATGTCTCCTGCACTGGCAGGCAGGTTCTTTACCACTGAGCCACCAGGGAAGCCCTATAAAGGTACCCAATAGGACAGTGGTTTTCAGGCCCTTTTCTTAGTAAAGATGTCAGTACTGAAATATGGGGGGTGGACTTTATCATAAATGCCCTGCATTAGCGCAGAGAACGCCTGACCATTAGCATCCCTTCTCCTGGGATTCTGTTCCAAGAAGGTAGCCTAGAAACATCTGTGCTTTAGGAAGTGACCATCTGACTGTGGGATCACGTTCAGTTGGGCAATTCATACTTAGGGGCACATTAAGAGCAAAACATCCGAGATGGTCCCCAAATAGCTCTGATAATTACTTGTACCAAGGAAAATGCAAAATGTGATGATGGGAGGCAGGAAAGGAATGGGCAGTTATTAGAAGCCTTCCGTGTGCCAAGACACCAAAACCCTAAACGCTTTGTACACTGAACCTATTTTATTCTCAGAAGGATCCTGGGAAGCAAGTATCACTTTAGTTCTTGCGGATGTCCATTTTGAGAAGAGTCTGACTCCAAATAACACACAAACTGACCAAGAAAAACTTAAAAGATGGGGATCTATTTGAACGGTAACGTGTTTTGCAAGCCTGGGAGTGGGCAGCCCAGCACTTGCTGGGAACCCTGCTAGGCGATCAGAGAAGGGCTCTCCCTCTTTCTGTTCAGCCCTCCTTAGTGTATAGTCTTCATCCTCATGTTTAGCACGTTGGGGTTATGGGGCCGCTTGCTGTCCCTCCAGGCATTGTGTTCAGATTCTGGGGGGACGAGAAGAGGAAAGGCAAAGGCAGAAGCTCACAGCAGCCCAGGCTATTCTTTTAGAATAACCTTCCATCCACTGTCCTCAGTGGCTTCTACTTCCAGTTCATGGCCAGTATCAGATGGGAGAGTGGAAATGAAAAATTTTTATCTGAGCATATTTCAGCTCCAAACGCAATCAGGCTTTTATTGGTTGAAGAAAATGAGAAATGGATATGCGGCAAGCAACAACAGTCTGGTACTTTATGTTCCAAATGAGAAATCAGGCCAAGAGACATGAAGTTACTGTTCACGTCCACACAATTGAAAAATGGTTGAACTGAGATTTGAAGGCAGGCGCCTCCAGGTCTAAAGCTCTCACTCTTTTCATTGAGCCTCGTGGCCTCGAACACAGCACAGGTGGATCTCCATAACACTGTCAGGAGCAGGTCTTTTCATGCTCCAAGTCATTTTACTGGTAGGGAAATGGAGGCACAGAGGTCAAAAGATTTAAGTAACAGAGGATTTGAACCCAAACAGTCACTAGAAAGAGGCAAAGCAGTAGCAGTAACAGTCGTCTGAAAACGTTATGACTCTAAATATCAGAGAGAGAGAGGGAGTGAATGAGCCCAGGAGAAAAGGAAAGAGATGAAAATTAGCACATTAATGTGAGCAGGAATAAGAAAGCAGACACGAAGAGGATTGATGGCAACTCTACCTGGGTCATGAGCTGCTTTGAGCTACCAGCCTCCCAAGGAGGTGAGGGAAGAGGGCAGTGACCTTGACATTCAACCTGGGACTTACAAGAAAGATTGATACAGATATGTCAACTGAAACAGTAAAAAACATGTATAATCAACCCACAGACCTTTGCGGTTGGATCCATCTTGGCTAAGAGATGTGTGCACACCACAGACTTAGAAAATGAACTTGACTTTGGGAAGGTCATGGACACACTGCTATATTTAAAATGGATAACCAACAAAGACCTATTATATAGCACATGGAACTCTGCTCCACATTATGTGGCAGCCTGGATGGGAGAAGGATTTGGGCCAGAATAGATACCTGTATACGTATGGCTGAGTCCCTTCACTGCTTGCCTGAAACTACTACAACATTGTTAATCAGCTATATCTCAAGACAAAAGAAAAAGCTTAAGGTTAAAAAAAAGAGAGATTTGTGTGTGCACATGGGAGGATCCTGAGATATACCAAATATGGATGGATCCAGGCAAATCAGAATGACTGGCCAAAGGAAGCCCAGAAAAAAAGGCCCCACATAAGCGATTCAAACTGCCACGAGGGTTCCACTCAGTGACTCTGTCTGAGCCCATCCATGTGTCTATCCACATGTACTGTACTTTTTTTCCTTCCTAATAAATCCTTACTTGCTTCACTAAGGAAAAAAATATAGTCAATTATTGAAATAATGATGAAATAATTATTGAAATAGTAATGAACTTTATTGAAGAAATAATGTTCTTCAGATTGTGAAAGTGAAAATGAAAGTAGCTCAGTCATTTCCGACTCTTTGCGACCCCAAGGACTCTACAGTCCATGGAATTTTCCAGGCCAGGATACTGGAGTGGGTAGCAGATTGTGTGTATTAAGTTATTCTGATGAAACTTGCTTTAGCTTTAACATTTTCAATGTATTGACCCTTACAAATGTGGCTTATAGCAGAAATACCAAAAGCTGAGTGGGGCCCACTGATTGGTGTCCTCCAAAGTGGTTCCCATGTAGAGTGTGTGTGTGTGTGTGTGTGTGTGTGTGTGTGTTAGTCACTCAGTCATATCTGACTCTTTGCAACCCCATGGACTGTAACCCACCAGGCTTCTCTGTCCATGGAATTCTCCAGGCAAGAATACTGGAGTGGATTGCCATTCCCTTCTCCAGAGGATCCTCCCAACCCAGGGATCGAACCCTAGTGTCCTGCATTGCAGGCAGATTTTTTTACTGTTTGAGCTATAGGATGAGGCTGATGATCTAATAACAACAGGCATTTATTTGGTGAGAACTTAGTGATCAATGCTTTAATTTGCGATCTCATTTCATGTTTACCCATCTCTGGGAAAAGATTTTTTTTTTTCATTTTTCAGGTGAGAACCCTGAGGTTCAGTGAAGTGGCTTGCCCCAAACATACACATCTGCAAGGGTCAGGGCTGGGGCTATAATCCAAACCCCACTGAAACCACCTCCAATGGTCTGGTCTGCAGGGAAATGGGGCTAGGATGAGTGGACTTACAGGTAGATAACTTCCTAAATGCACTCGTGCAGCTGAATTTTTGAAGCTAAATGAGGGGCATTACATCTATCTCTTCTCTTTTATATTTTGCAAACTCAGCCCAACATTTTAGCCTGTTGAGATATTTTTAGACTAGCAAACCAGTGCGATTCTGAGGATTAAGCTACATTAATTCCATTGCACTTTCCAACATCTGGCAGACAGGGCATACCTTTATGTAAAATTAAAAGGCAATGAAAGTTTAAAAAAAAATCTTAAAAAAAAATGTTGGCAATAAAGTTGCTTTCTTCCAGTTGTTCACAAATGAAACACGCCCTGCTGGTTTCTGAAAACCAAGATGCCTGGAGAGAAATTTATGACTTCTAAACAAAATCTAGAGGTTGAGGGATTTAGCAGTTTGCAAGGAACACAGAGCTAAGCCTGTGAGAAAGGCTGTTCAAAAATGTCCCGACCTGAAGGGCCAAGGTCTTTTTCAAAAGTCCCCAAAGAGCCTCTTAGACATCTGAAAGTTGGGGAGACAGTATTTTGAAAACATCTTTCTGCTGGGAGCTGGCGCTGGTCAAGCTGTGTGTTTTTCCCACACAAACGTGCTCGCCCTCTGCGAGCCAGGCATTTCCTGTGCACCGCGGGTTTTGTTATCCTTCCTTCTTTTTTTTTTTTTTTTCCTTCTCAAGGAATTATCCCAGATTTGTAGCCAGCCATCTCTGCCATATTTTCTCTCAGAGCTTAGTCACACTCCCATATATGGGATCCTTATCACATAGCTCACTCCCCAGCTAGGACATTTTATAGGAAGTATTTAGTGCATTATCAGCTTTCTAAACCAAGTAATCCTCAGGATGGAATGACAACAACAGCAGCAGCAAGCCTGCGTGAGTGTGTGTCTGTCTGTGTGTGTCTGTGTTTCAATTGTCTTTTCTTTCTTTCTTTCTTTTTTTTTTTTTTTGCTGCTAAAACATACTTGACAAATTTAAACTCAAGCTTTCATCTCCTTCAATAGTTTTTGGAATGAATATTAACAAGCTAGAAAGGAATCTCTGCTTATTGCCTAGAAGTAAAGTTGCAAAGCAGATGGGAGACTTTCCCCATAATAAAGGATTTCAAATCCCCCTCCACATTTGGATACTTCCTCTGCCCAGGCAGCAACAACACAGGGTTAGAAAGAACTACTCAGTCACAAGGGTTCAGTTCAGTTCAGTTCAGTCACTCAGTTGTGTCCGACTCTTTGCGACCCCATGAATCACAGCACGCCAGGCCTCATGTCCATCGAGTCGGTGATGCCATCCAGCCATCTCATCTTCTGTTGTCCCCTTCTCCTGCCCCCAATCCCTCCCAGCATCAGGGTCTTTTCCAATGAGTCAACTCTTTGTATGAGGTGGCCAAAATATTGGAGTTTCAGCTTCAGCATCAATCCCTCCAATGAACACCCAGGACTGATTTCCTCTAGGATGGACTGGTTGGATCTCCTTGCAGTCCAAGGGACTCTCAAGAGTCTTCTCCAACACCACAGTTCAAAAGCATCAATTCTTCGGCATTCAGCTTTCTTCACAGTCCAATTCTCACATCCATACATGACCACAGGAAAAACCATAGCCTTGACTAGATGGACCTTTGTTGGCAAAGTAATGTCTCTGCTTTTCAATATGCTATCTAGGTTGGTCATAACTTTCCTTCCAAGGAGTAAGCATCTTTTAATTTCATGGCTACAATCACCATCTGCAGTGATTTTGGAGCCCCCCAAAAATAAGGTCTGACACTGTTTCCACTGTTTCCCCATCTATTTGCCATGAAATGATGGGACCAGATGCCATGATCTTCGTTTTCTGAATGTTGAGTTTTAAGCCAACTTTTTCACTCTCCTGTTTCACTTTCATCAAGAGGCTCTTTAGTTCTTCAATTTCTGCCATAAGGGTGGTGTCATCTGCATATCTGAGGTTATTGATATTTCTCCTGGCAATCTTGATTCCAGCTTGTGCTACTTCCAGCCCAGCGTTTCTCACGATGTACTCTGCATATAAGTTAAATAAGCAGGGTGACATTATACAGCCTTGATGTACTCCTTTTCCTATTTGGAACCAGTCTGTTGTTCCATGCCCAGTTCTAACTTTTGCTTCCTGACCTGCATACAGGTTTCTCAAGAGGTAGTCACAAGGGTAGTCCCGCTTAAATAAACAGAAGTGAAATGAGCTTCACAGAGTTGGTCTCTTAGTAGGTTGTCTTGCCTTGTGAGGAGTGCAAAAAGGTGAAGGCAAAATGCCGTGACTTTCATACAGTTATGCAATGAATTATGACATTCAGAGGATGTGCACGTCTCTTTGTCCTTGGGCAACCTAACTCCTCTCACCAGAAACCTGAGGTTCCAAATGACAAAATATTTGCTTGAGAATGCACAGCTAACCAATGAGTCAGACGTGACTGAAATGACTTCGCATGCATACACACAGCTAACGCCACTCCCCATTCAAAAATTCTCATTGGTTCCCATTGTTCAAGTCCAAACTCATCAGTGTGGTGCTTGGGTTCAGTAGTTGTGACACACAAGCTTAGTTGCTCCATGGCATGTGGGATCTTAGTTCCCCAACCAGGGATTGAACCAGCATCCCCCCTGCATTGCAAGGCGGATTCTTAACCACTGGCCCACCAGGGAAGTCCTTCCATTTTGATGGAACGCTTACCATGTGTGCTGGCACGGCCCTAAGCCCACAAGTCCACCCAAGGTATGATGTGACACCTGTCCTCTTTGTTTTAGAAATATTTATTGTGTGTGCCAGGCACTAATGCTATCAATATGTAGTCTAGAGGGCTGGTGTTGAATAAGCAATGAAGAGCATCACAAGTGAAAGGAATAGGGCCCCATAAGAATGTACAACAGGGAACTGAATTGAGTTTAGGGGATCACAGGGCAAGAGCATGCAGAAAGTGTTTAAAATGTGCTTTTAACTAAGCAATCTCTGCTTTTAGTTTACACTCCATCTTCCTAAAATTGAGAATCAGATTAATAATAACAAATATATTCAATCATTTCATTATATACAAGTCAAGCAGCTAGCCTGATAAATGAATTAGTTGCCTAAGAGTTCAAGGCTTGAGTTTACCTAACTCTTGGGCAACTAATTCATTTATCAGACTAATTGCTTACGTGAGTAAACTCAAGTCTTGGAATGATTGGCCTTTTGGAATAGGTCTGCTCAAGATTGATTTAAAATTCCTAAGCTCAGGTAGCAGTGGTAGTTGGGACAATTCTAAGATGGTCCCCAATTCCCACCCTCTTATCCCACCCTCTGCTGCCTTCTCCTACTCAGACACTAAGGTAGGTACTCCAGCAAAGGGATTTTGCATATATAATTAAGGTGTTAAATCAATTGACTTTAAAATAGGGAGATGATACTGGGGCAAGGCTGAACTAATCAAATTAACTCTTAAAAAGGATTGGGCTCTTTCTGGTGAAAAAGACTGGGAGAGTGAGACAGATTCAGCTCTGGCTGGCTTTGAGGATGGTGGGGGCCATGTGGCAAGGTAGGTGAGCAGCTTTTAGGAGCTGAGAGCAGCCAGCAAGGAAACGAGGACCTCAGTCCCACACCCACAAGGAACTGAATACTGCTAAAACCACATGACTTCAGAAGATGACCTCGTGCTTCCAAGGGGAACAAAACCTTGTGAACACCTTCTAGCTTTGTGAAATCCTGAGTAGAGAATCCAGTCATGCCAAGCACAGCCCTCTGACTTACAGCTCTGTGAACTCACAGATGGAGCTGTTGTAAGCCGTTATGGTTGTGATTACTTGCTACATACAAGAAGCAGAAAACAAGTACACCAGCTAAATTTTTCTGTTCAGCATCTTTTCCTTCAACTCCTAATCACAGACTCAAATCTTCTTGACAACAAAGACTGGGCAAATGCTGAGCCAGATCATCATATTTCCCACCTCTGGGCATGATAATCAACTCAGGCGTTGGGCAGTAACCCAAGCTGTGTGATCAGTGTCTCTACCTGATATACTTGGAGAGCTAGTTTTTCTTTCTGGTCCTAAGCTTAGGACCCAGAGCTGCCCATAGTCACATCCCTCATGATAAAGGGGACATGATACACATAGCCCTCGACACCCAAAGGGCTGGGAGAGTCTGGACAGAGTTTGAGTTTCTGAATCCATTGTCCTTTGTCACCTGACCCACGTTCTTTCAGTGATGTGTTTACATGAGCCAAGGCTCCCCCTTTCCAGTTAAGCTAAATCATGTTCAGGTTTTGTCACTGGTGCCCAGAGTCCTGAATAATACAGGTAGAGGAGTTGAGAACTGTTAACTGGAAGATACCAGTGCTCCTTATTAGACAATATCAAAGCATAGAACACCTCTTTGCACATAGCCTGGATTTTGGGTTCTTCATCTGGTGCTGAAAGACATCACATGATAACAAAAATACTAAATGCTAGCTCAGTCACTGTTAATATTAGAGCTGCAAGGAATCTTAGACATCATCTGGTTAAGGTCTCTCCTTTTCTACATGCAGAAGAAGCTCAGGCCCAGAGATGAGCAGCTAATCATTGGTTAAAAATGACCCAGTTAACCAGTGCAGTACTATAAAGCAATTATCCTTCCATCAAGAATAAATAATTTTTAAAAATGACTCAGGTTGAAGAAAAAATGATACTGGTTGCTTCTAGTTTTTCTCTTCTGCTTTCCATGTTTTCTTGGTTAGTTCTGCCATCTTCCAAGAGTGTTTTTCTCAAGCTTCAAAAAATCGTGTCTACTGAATACTGTGACTTTCTGGATCCCTATAGCTTATTTTCAAGTGAAACCTTCCAGTCTTTGAAACTCTGATGGTATCTCATCCTGATTTTTACTTGATTCAACCAAGAAGGTGTAAAGCCGTGTCTACTAGTACATACTATTAGAAGCTTTGCCCCAGTACAGCTTATCTTTGTGAAGATAATATGGAGATAAATTCATACATGATTATCTCCCTTGAATGCAAATATAAATTGTTTCCATAGATACCTGTTCACACAACTGATGAGACAAATGTTTTTCCAAAACCTGCTTGAATGACACCTCTGCCATCTGAAATTATTAACTTCTTATTTCACTTGAATATAGAATCTTAGGCTGCTAGAGTTGGCAGGAGTCTAAGAGATTATTAGACCCAGCCTTCTGTTGTTCAGACAAAGACAGTGGGTTCCAGAGAGGAGGAGGGTCTTGCTCAAGATCAGATTCTGTTTTAAAAACATCAATAAGGAGTTTGCAATGTCTTTAAAAAAGATGAATAGATAGAAAAATTTTCCTTAAAATTTGCAATGTCTGCATTTCTACAAATAAATGGTAGCAAAAAATATAAAGATCACCCACCATTTGGATTTAGAGTAACTTGAGAAAGGTTTGTTTCCAAAGTTTTTAAAAATAAAATCTTAGCAATAAGATATAACACAAATACCGATTTGTTATAAATCTAAACATTAGGAGAGGATGACTGCTTTTCATTATGAAAATTAATACCATTTTATTTTTAAATACTCAGAAAATTTTAAACAGTAGAAAGAAATAAGAGGAAAAATGATCTTAATTTTCACTACTCAACAAAACCACACTTCAACATTTTTCGTGTTTTTTCTTTCAATCTGGTTTTTCAATATGCATAGGAAATTTAAGAGAATGACAGTCACAAATATTTTCCCATGTATTACTTCTTTATAAATATCTACTAAGTGCATGTGATACATTTTTCTTTTGAGAGTTACTGTTCTATTATGGGAATGTTGGTTTTAAAATAACCTTACAATGAGCATCTTCATATATAAATATCTTTTTCCTTATTTAGGATGATTTTCTCTTTCTTCATAAATGGAATTTCTGGGTCTGTCTTATAGTAGGTGCTTAGTTCAATAGATATTCACATGAACAGAATGAAATAAACATATTAATCAAATAAGCTAGGTGTGCCACAGGAAAAGCAGCCCTCATGTCTCAATGACCTAACAAAATGCGATTAAGAGTTTAGTTCCTAGTCCCACACATCATCTTTCAGTTCATGCTACTCTCTGAAGCTGCTGTCTTCCTTCTGCAGTCCAGGCTGTTCAGTCTTTCGGCTCCACCTTCTCAGCGGGGCCTCTTCCATGATCACATCTTCAGGGGCATGTTGCTAACTGCTTCCGTCCAGAAGTGACTCACATCATCACCTCTGCCCATAACCCAGTGGGCAGAACTAGGTACACAGCGAGTTCTGACTCCAAGGAGGGGAAGCAGGGTGAGGAGGTATGTTTTTGCCACACATAAGAAGTAGGTGAAGACTTCCCTGATGGCTCAATGGTAAAGAATCTGCCTGCCAATGCAGGGGACTGGAGTTGGACCCCTGGTCTGGGAAGATTCTGTATGCTGCGAAGCAGCTAATTTCATGTGCCACACTTTTGAGCCCAAGAGCCACCACTGCTGGCCACGTGCTGCAGCTACTAATGCCCACACGCCTAGAGCCTCTGTTCTATAACAAGAGATGCCACAGCAATGAGAAGCCCATGCACCACAATAGAGCACAGAGCCACTCGCCTCAACTAGAGAAAGCCTGTGCACAGCAATGAAGACCCCATGCAACCTAAATAAAGTAATTAAATAAAAGAAGAATTTAGAAAAAAGAAGGAGGTGAGCAGTGAAAAGTTCTGACACATCAAGGTTAATGTTGTTGACAAACTGCTTTCCTTTTGAGTCATACCATTGATTTCCATGAGAAAGTCCTTTTCATTATACTTAATTACTTTCAGTTCAGTTCAGTTCAATCACTCAGTCCTGTCCAACTCTTTGTGAACCCCATGAACCACAGCACACCAGGCCTTCCTGTCCATCACCAACTTCCGGAATTCACCCAAACTCATGTCTATCGAATCGGTGATGCCATCCAACCATCTCATCCTCTGTCGTCCCCTTCTCCTCTGGCCTTCGATCTTTCCCAGCATCAGGGTCTTTACCAATGAGTCAGTCCTTTGCATCAGGTGGCCAAAGTATTGCAGTTTCAGCTTCAGTATCAGTCCTTCCAATGAATATTCAGGACTGATTTTCTTTAGTATGGACTGGTTGGATCTCCTTGCAGTCCAAGGGACTCTCAAGAGTCTTCTCCAACACCATAGTTCAAAAGCATCAGTTCTTCAGCACTCAGCTTTCTTTATAGTCCAACTCTCACATCCATACATGACTACTGGAAAAACAGCTTTGACTAGATGGACCTTTATTAGCAAAGTATGTCTCTTCTTTTTAATATGCTATCTAGGTTGGTCATAACTTTTCTTCCAAGGAGTAAGCATCTTTTAATTTCATGGCTGCAGTCACCATCTGCAGTGATTTTGGAGCCCAAAAAAATAAAGTCTGACACTGTTTCCACTGTTTCCCCATCTATTTCCCATGAAGTGATGGGACCGGATGCCATGATCTTCGTTTTCTGAATGCTGAGCTTTAAGCCAACTTTTTCACTCTCCTCTTTCACTTTCCTCAAGAGGCTTTTTAGCTCCTCTTCACTTTCTACCATAAGGGTAGTGTCATCTGCATATCTGAGGTTATTGATATTTCTCCTGGCAATCTTGATTCCAGCTTGTGTTTCTTCCAGTCCAGCATTTCTCATGCTGTACTCTGCATATAAGTTAAATAACCAGGGTGACAATATACAGCCTTGACGTACTCCTTTTCCTATTTGGCACCAGTCTGTTGTTCCATGTCCAGTTCTAACTGTTGTTTTCTGACCTGCATACAGATTTCTCAAGAAGCAGGTTAGGTGGTCTGGTATTCCCATCTCTTTCAGAATTTTCCACAGTTCATTGTGATCCACACAGTCAAAGGCTTTGGCATAGTCAATGAAGCAGAAATAGATGTTTTTCTGGAACTCTCTTGCTTTTTCCATGATCCAGCGATGTTGGCAATTTGATCTCTGGTTCCTCTGCTTTTTCTAAAACCAGCTTGAACATCAGGAAATTCACGGTTCACATATTGCTGAAGCCTGGCTTGGAGAATTTTGAGCATTACTTTACTAGCATGTGAGATGAGTGCAATTGTGCGGTAGTTTGAGCATTCTTTGGCATTGCCTTTCTTTGAAATTGGAATGAAAACTGACCTTTTCCAGTCCTGTGGCCACTGCTGAGTTTTCCAAATTTGCTGACATATTGAGTGCAGGACTTTCACAGCATCATCTTTCAGGATTTGAAAGAGCTCAACTGGAATTCCATCACCTCCACTAGCTTTGTTTGTAGTGATGCTTTCCAAGGCCCACTTGACTTTACTTTCCAAGATGTCTGGCTCTAGATTAGTGATCCCATCATCATACAGATTTTTTTAAGAGGCAGGTCAGGTGGTCTGGTATTCCCATCTCTTTAAAAATTTTCCACAGTTTGTTGTCGTCCACACGATCAAAGGCTTTGGCATAGTCGATAAAGCAGAAATTGATGTTTTTCTGGAACTTTCTTGCTTTTTCAATGATCCAACAGATATTAATTACTTTGGATATTCCTTTAGATATTCTTTGGATATTCCTCCATTTAAAAAATATTTGCTCTAGTTATGGACAAAAAAATTTAATTTTCATGCATTTGATTAGCACAAGATTGACTTTTTCTTATATTAATGAGTTCATTCATTAAATCAATCATTCAACAAATATTTACTTAACAGGTGACACAGCACTGACCAGGGCCTGGGGCTCCAATGGTGAACACACAGACATGGTCCCTGTCTCACGGACCTTGTATCCACTGACTAATGAGAGTTCTTCTTTTTCAGACTGTCTGTATGCATCCTTGCTTATGTTTAGGGTTTTTGCATTTCCCTCATTGAATTGCTTGAGCCCTTTATGCAGCAAAGAGAGCAACCCTTTGTTGTATTTACTGGAAATGTATTCCTCTGTTTGCCTTTTAATCTTGGTTTTGGTGGTACTTTCCCTTGTTAATTTTGAAATTATCTATTCAAACCTAATAGGACTTTTCACTTATGATTTCTTCTCTTGCTTTTAGGCTGAGAAAATGTTACAAATGGCTATTTCTGAGTTTTCTTATCATTTTTCTCTTACTAGAAACCACCTTGTAAGAAAACATATGTACATGACACATAATTATAATTCTAATATAATAATGATGTTATTCTTTTTATTATTTCAATTGAATATAATTATATATAATAATTATTATGTATCAAATATATGTATGTGTGTTTTCACAGAAGAAAAAATTCAGGAATATGTCTATGATCAAAATACTTATAAAGACATATATTACATGTAATTATACCTTGTGTGTGTGTTATATATGATTTCCGTATATATGGATGTGCATTTTCTCATAAGGTGATTAATATATATAATTGTTTATGTTAATTATATGTTTGTAATTTATATATATATATATAAAATTCAGTGCAGAATCCAAGACTCCATAAGCAGATTGCGAACATAAAATTTCCTTCAGTAGGTGCCATAGCCTCCCATCTCTCCTGTTAGTACATTTTCTCCACTTTGGGTTACTACTTTCTCTCACCTCCAGCTTTCCCACTGTATTTCTAAACCATTTTCCTCTCAGCAACCTGTTCCCTTTGAAATATTAACTCACAAGAAATAAAGACCTTACTTTCATTAGGGGAATTATAGTTTAATTGGGGCCTCCAGTCCTTTACCTGACAAAGATTAATTTTCAAAGGAGAAATTTCAGGCTCTGTGACAGTCAGTAGTGAGGAGATTTGGGCGCAGGAAATCCACACCTGGCTTACCAGATCCAACTTACATGGCACCTACTGAAATTCTTCTCCCACGCGGACGTGAAATCCAGAGCCCAGCTATCCTTTGCTCACTCTGTTCAAGGTGGGCTCTCCTTGGACAGCCTCTTTTCCCCTTGAGTTATTTATCATTTCTCCCAAGACTAGGTTCCTCTCCAGGCTACAGTATTTCTGTCATTAGCTCTAACACGGAAGCTCAGAATCTCAGTCACTTCCAGACCTGAGGTCCATTCTCAGCCCCCCAAACACCTCTGTCCTGTACTTGGAAGCATCTTCCATCTAGACTCTCTTCCACTTTTCCAGAGCCTCACAGGCATGGCCAATAGGAACCCTCTCTCTTCAGAACCCACAAAGGACCTATATCTGTGGTTTTCAAAGTGGGGTGCCTATGGCAATCCTTTGGTGTACAACATGAAAGTAGTGAAAATTTTGCTTATAAATTTCAGCCTTTTAAATACCAATTTTTGTGAATATTTTTAAATGGACTTAATATATTCATTTAGAAGTATATGACCAATTTTCAGCAATTCTAAGATCCTCATTGGTTCACATTTTAACATCCTCATATTAGGATGTATTTTACAACTGATGCCTAAAGCAAGCTTTTTGTCCCAATTTAATTTGCAAAAATATTTTTCTCTCTTCATGGGATGTAAAATGTGATATACAGTTGATAGTGTCTTGAATTCTATGAAAAATGTAGATATATAGAGAGTGTGCTTGCTCACAAAGTTTTTAGCTAATGAAGTTGCAAAATGAAAAAAGTTGGAGGTTACTGATCTGTATAATTCAGTTGTTCTCATTACACACTGCCTGGAATTAGTGATTAACTGCACACATGTGTGTCTGTAGTTGCACACACTCTATGTTGGACTTGATGAATTCGGTCAATGTGTTCTTCAGTTTATAGTTCTTAGAAAACCTTCCACAATCTAGGCTAGTGGCTCTCAACTCAATTAAACCTAAGGCCCCTTTTATAGCTAATATTTTATAATGCCCTCGTTACTATCTTAACATGAAATCCATGTATGAGTATTAAAAAAAAGAAAACCACATTGACTTAGTTAAGGTTCTCCAACTGCTAAAACAAATAGACCCGATATTTAATGGCTTAAATACAACAGAAATTTATTTCTAGTTTCTATCATAGGACTGGGCAGGTCAACAGTTGGTGGTGAGCAGAAGCAGACATGGGGGGGTGGGTGCACGAGGTTTTCACGGGCCAGGCCTGGAAGTGTTGTGCATCATTTCTCAGAGGCCTTTGGCTGGAACTCAGTCACATGACCACAGCTAACAGCAAGGGTGGCTGGGAAATCAAGTCTAGTTGGGGGCCCAGGAGACAGAGGAGAATTTACCTTTTGGTGGGCATTTACCAGTTTCTGCTGTGAATACAAGTGTTGCTCTTTAGTCACTAAGTCACGTCCGACTCTTCTGTGACCCTGTGGACTATACCCCTCTAGGCTTCTCTGTCCATGCGATTTCCCAGGCAAGAATACTGGAGTGGGCTGCCATGCCCTCCTCCAGGGGATCTTCCCCATCCAGTGCTCAAACCCACATCTCCTGCATTGCAGGCAGATTTTTACTGCTGACAGATTCTTTACCACTGAGCTACCAGGGAAGCCCTGGTGAATACAATGTCCTGTTATTAAAAAGAAATAAAAGAAAAATGAAAAAAGTGAAAAGGAAAATAATTTGTAAGAAAAAATGTGATTTCATTATGTAAATTCTCAAGCTTGGCCATGCCAGCAGACATGAAGTCAGATGCTAATTCCTCTATGGGGAATCCCCTGCAGCTGAAGACAGTTGTGTTGTATTAGTGACTGACATAATCTTTGCCATTTTACCATTGCAGTCCACTGCAGATGTATTGCTACTAGCAACAGGAGTTCCTGAGATGGTGAGCAACTCTTGGTAAAATTCTGAACAAAGTGTTCAGTTCCGTTCAGTCGCTCAGTCATGTCCAACTCTTTGAGACCCCATGAATCACAGTATGCCAGACCTCCCTGTCCATCACCAACCCGCGGAGTTCACTCAAACTCATGTCCATCGAGTCAGTGATGCCATCCAGCCATCTCATCCTCGGTCGTTCCCTTTTCCTCCTGCCTCCAATCCCTCCCAGCATCAGGGTCGTTTCCAATGAGTCAACTCTTTGCATGAGGTGGCCAAAGTACTGGAGTTTCAGCTTCAGTATCAGTCCTTCTAATGAACACCCAGGACTGATTTCCTTTAGGATGGACTGGTTAGGTCTCCTTGCAGTCCAAGGACTCTCAAGAGTCTTCTCCAACACTACAGTTCAAAAGCATCAGTTCTTCGGCACTCAGCTTTCTCCACAGTCCAATTCTCACATCCATACATGACCACAGGAAAAACCATAGCCTTGACGAGATGGACCTTTGTCGGCAAAGTAATGTCTCTGCTTTTCAATATGCTATCTAGGTTGGTCATAACTTTCCTTCCAAGGAGTAAGCACCTTTTAATTTCATGGCTGCAATCACCATCTGCAGTGATTTTGGAGCCCCCCAAAATAAAGTCTGACATGGTTTCCACTGTTTCCCCATCTATTTCCCATGAAGTGATGGGACCAGATGCCATGCTCTTCGTTTTCTGAATGTTGAGCTTTAAGCCAACTTTTTCACTCTCCTCTTTCACTTTCATCAAGAGGCTTTTTAGTTCCTCCTGTCTTTCTGCCATAAGGGTGGTGTCATTTGCATATCTGAGGTTATTGATGTTTCTCCCAGCAGTCTTGATTCCAGCTTGTGCTTCTTCCAGCCCAGTGTTTCTCATGATGTACTCCACATAGAAGTTAAATAAATAGGGTGACAATATACAGCCTTCACGTACTCCTTTTCCTATTTGGAACCAGTCTGTTGTTCCATGTCCATTTCTAGCTGTTGCTTCCTGACCTGCATATAGGTTTCTCAAGAGGCAGGTCAGGTGGTCTGGTCTTCCCATCTCTTGAAGAATTTTCCACAGTTTATTGTGATCCACAGAATCAAAGCCTTTGGCATAGTCAATAAAGCAGAAATTGATGTTTTTCTGGAACTCTCTTGCTTTTTCCATGATCCATCAGAGGTTGGCAGTTTGATCTCTGGTTTCTCTGCCTTTTCTAAAACCAGCTTGAACATCTGGAAGTTTACAGTTCAGGTACTGCTGAAGCCTGGCTTGGAGAATTTTGAGCATTAATTTAGTAGCGTGTGAGATGAGTACAATTGTGTGGTAGTTTGAGCATTCTTTGGCATTGCCTTTCTTTGGGATTGGAATGAAAACGGACCTTTTCCAGTCCTGTGGCCACTGCTGAGTTTTCCAAATTTGCTGGCATATTGAGTGCAGCACTTTCACAGCATCATCTTTCAGGCCTTCCCTTAATTTACACTGCTGATACGTTCCTGGAAAATCTAATGCATATTGAAACTCTGTGAAAAATGTTGTGCATTTATGTGTAAAATAAAATTGGTCTCTAAGCTCAGATTTATGAAGAGATTTTTTTCTTTTTTCACCAAAATGAATGTCCACTGGGACACTAAGAGGTCCAGAGAGTGTGAAGGACAAGCCTTTGTTGTCCAGGATTTTTCTGCATATCTCAGGATGTCTAGTGTCTTTGACACCTCCTGCTCAATGCCAACAGTGGCCCCGAAAGTCATAGTGACAACCAAATATATTACCTCCACAAGTTTCCATAACATCCCTTGTGGAGATGTGTTGCTTTTGTTCAATACATGCTTGTCTGGGATATCCCTGGTGGTCCAATGGTTAAGACTCCATGCTTCCAATGCATGGGGTGTGGGTTCAATCCCAGATCGGGGAACTAAGATCCCAGATTCCACATGCTGTGTGGCATGGCCAAAAAACAAAAGAAACACACTTGTCCAATTCACTCAGGAGTGCATGACTAAATGAGGAAAGGGACAAACTCACTAACCCTGGAATACTGCTAGGAAGCAAAGAACATGTCTGCATTTGGGATGCCAGCCCTGTGCCAGGCTAGCTGATTTCACATATACTATCTCACTTAACCCTTGGAACACTCTTGCAAGGTAAGCATTAATATCAAACGAACAAAGAGGGGCTTTGGAGGTGAAAAGCATGTCTGCACTCACATAGCAGGCAGGTACGTGGGGAATTGGAACTGAAATCTGGGCCTAACTCTAGAATCTGTGCTATTTCTGTTATTAGGGTGAATGTATGTCAGGATATAAGATTAAGCTTCTTCAGTTCAATTCAGTTCAGTTTAGTTCAGTCGCTCAGTTGTATCTGACTCTTTGTGACCCCATGAACCCCAGCACGCCAGGCTTTCCTGTCCATCACCAACCCCCAGAGTTTACCCAAACTCATGTCCATTGAGTCGGTGATGCCATCCAACCATCTCATCCTCTGTTGTCCCCTCCTCCTCATGCCCTCAGTCTTTCCCAGCATCTTATCCTGGATTAAAGATTGTTAGCACTCCCTTTCACTCTCAAAAGCCCCAGTTTGGATAATAAATTACATGATCACTACAGATATTATATACTGCTATTGTTATCACGGTTTATTAAATTATTAATTAATAAATTCCATTATTTAGTGGAAATACCAAGAATGAAAGGAAAAAACCAATCTTCTGTGTCAGACACTAGTGGGATGACTGAAGAGGCAGAATGAGCTTTCTCTTCTCTATTCATATCAGTGCGCTTTTTAAATCATCCACAGAGTTTTGTGTCTCTTAAACTTCTTAGTAAAATGATTTTTTAAACAATAAGAAAATAAACACTTGTAGATATTCAATCTTTACCCATTATACAGGATGCTGTCCTTTACTTTCAAGTCAGATATGTTGCCCACCGAGAAAGGGAAACATTAAAGACTTCTAAGCAACAAGGACTTAATATACAACACAGGGAACTCTGCTCAGTATTCTCCAATAACCTATATGGGGAAAGAACCTGAAAAAAATGGATATTTGTGTATGTATAAACTTTGCTGTACACCTGAAATCAACATAACATTGTAAATCAGCTATATTGTGTGTGTGTCAGTTGCTCAGTCGTGTCTGACTCTTTGCGACCCCATGGACTGCAGCCCGTTAGGCTCCTCTGTCCATGGAATTCTCCAGGCAAGAATCCTGGAGTGGGTTGTTATTCCCTTCTCCAGGGGGTCTTCCTGACCCAGGGATTGAACCTGGGTCTCCTGCATTGCAGGAGGATTCTTTACCATTTGAGCCACCAGGGAAGCCCCACGAAAAGAAATAGGAAAGTTTCCACTGAGACACTCTAATATAAAATAAAAATGAAAAAAAAAAAAAAAGTCCTGTCTGAGAAACAGTCAGAGACAATGTGGGAAGGGAAGCTGAGACATTCGGAGTGAAGAGGTGTGTTTCTGCTTGCTCTGCCACATTACTGAGTCAGGGGAAAAAAACCCTCCCTTCCCCTGTTTAAAAGTTAGAAGTTTATCTCTACCTGCTTCTTCAAAAACTGCTTTAAATACATCCGTTTTAGACATGCCCCATGCACATATTTGCTCCCAGAGATATGAGAAAGTACTAGAAAAAAATTCACAAGGTAATTTGAATCTGCAAAGAAAATGTTCAACTTCACTGGACTCACACGCTCAGTCTCAGCCACCTCTCCATCTTGTTCCTGCCGGCTCTTCCCCTCCTCTGCACAGCTGTCTGTCTCCCCGCCTTTGGTTTCTGCTCTTCATGACATTTTATTGTTTTGCTCTGGCTCTGTAGCTCACTGCCAGGGGCTTGTGAGACAAAGGCTGTCCTCTGCCTCCTCTGCCCAATAAATTTGTGTTGCTTCAATCCAAGAACCCACCTAAACCCACTCAGGCCCTTCCCCGGCTGCCATCACTCACAGGCCTAGTGGGTGCATGCTCTGAAGATGCTTCTTACTAATCAAGGAGCCCAGCAATTGCCCTTGCTTCTTGGTTTCCCAATAAGAGCTTCAATCTCGCGAGTCCTGGTGTAGATGCTGAGCCAGACTCCCTTGGGGGCCCATCGGAAGGTGTGGTTCAGACCCAAGGAGGACAAGAGGCCCCATGAGTACCCTGTCCCTGGTTTAGCCATCACCATTGACAGAGCTCAGGGATGATGCTTGCCAAAGAGAATGAAAGTGAAAGTTGCTCAGTCCTGTCCAACTCTTTGCGACCCTGTGGACTACACAGTCCATGGAATTCTCTAGGCCAGAATACTGCAGTGGGTAGCCTTTCCCTTCTCCAGAGGATCTTCCCAATCCAGGGATCAAATCCAGGTCTCGTGCACTGCAGGCAGATTCTTTACCAGCTGAGCCACAAGGGAAGCCCAGGAATACTGGAGTGGGTAGCCTTTCTCTTCTCCAGTGGATCCTCCCGACCCAGGAATCAAACTGGGGTCTCCTGCATTACAGGTGGATTCTTTACCAACTGAGCTATGAGGGAAGCCCAGAAGCATCCCATTAAAGGCTCATAATAAAATGATAAAATTTACAAAGATAATAATGACAGAACTGGGTTTAAGAAATACTATCCTGTTGCAGTTGCCTCCTTCAGCTTCTGTTACATCTCAGAAGGAAAAAAAATTACAACAGAAAAGGACACACAAAATGTCCCTCACCAAGCTTCCCAGGTGGCGCTAGTGGCGAAGATCCTGCCTGCCAGTACAGGAGACGTAAGAGACTGGGTTTGATCGCTGGCCTGGGAAGATTCCCCTGGAGGAGGGCATGGCAATCCATTCCAGTATTCTTGCCTTGAGAATCCCACGGACAGAGGAGCCTGGTAGGCTACAGTCCATGGGGTCGCAAAGAGCTGGATGTGACTGAAGCGACTTAGCACAAATTCCTGTAGAGAAATCGTACCTATGAAGGCTGACAAGGGAAACCTTAACTCCTTAAAGGATAAGTATGAAATGATGCCCCTAATTGTGGCTCTTAGATTTCTTTGCTGTATAAAGCAGGTTGTCCTGCTGAGGCCATAGGCAAATATGCACCATAGAAACTCTCTCTCCTCCTGGCCACAGCCATGGCAGACACTGTTAAAGGATCACCTACACTTTCTTGCTAATTCTCAATAGAGTACTTTAGGAGAAACTGATGAACATTGTCAAGGGAGGTGAAAGCTCTTTACCCTTCTGGCCTAGAGGAAGTACACACCCCCTAAAGGAGGAGACATGTCATCCCGAGAAGATGTAGGCCTTCATACAGGAATCTGGTATCTTAGAGGGTGGATTCAGACTCAACTTATCCACCATGGGGGGAGTTCCTGTTCCCCTTGCCTGGTGCATCTATCTTGAGGTCTAGCTGGGCTAGAGTGCACTAGGTGGGAAAGGAGAGGTGTGGGGTTATGCCAGAAGCTAGGCAGGGAGACCCTGGAGAGGAACACAAGCTGGAGATGGGTAAGTTACACTGTGTAAGCCAGATTCCTTAGTTGTAAGTAGCTTTCTGGGTCTGTTTTTTCTTTTGCTATCCTTGAACTGTAAGCCAAATTCATTCATTTATTCATTTAGTCAGTCATCTACCTATTCTTTCGTTCATTTAACAGATATTTGTTGAGCATCAATCTCTGGCAGTCACTGAGCTATGATGTAGGTTATGGGGACGAGTGACATACAGACAGACCAGGAAAGGCAGACTAGTGACAGCCATGTATGCTTATTAATGCTCCAAGTGATCATTTACAATATTTGAGGATGGAAATTGCTGATGCTATGGGATCACACAGCCAGGGAGCCTGGGTCCTCTGAAGTCTAAGTGCGCTGGTTAAGGGTGTCTGTTTTTCAATATGGTCTAATTGGGTGGACTGAATAGAGAGTCACACTGTGGGCAGGGCTTGGGCAAGAAATTAAAGAGGCAGCTGTTCCCTGGGAGTTGTGGCTGTGAGATCCAGCCACCTTATCCACATAAAGCTTCTTTTACTACCACCAGTCTTACAAGACTGGGTGAAATATTAACAGAGACTTGATTTTTATAGGATGTCATGAAAAGCTGCCATTGTGTCTTTGTATTCCTTCCCAGAGATAAGTCTTAGAATTCTCCACTGTGCAGGCCTCCTGTCCTTCAGCCAAGCCTCCAGCACATCCTTGCAACCACTTGGACCACCCTGAGGCCACTCTTCTCACTGTTGACACCACCACCATTGTTCCTGACACAGAAGATAAGATGACCCAAGACCAGAAGGTCATCATGGTCAAGAGGTGAGTGGATAGTACTCAAGAGTAGAGAGGGTTGGGACTGGGGAAGAATTCCTTAATAGCTATTATAAGTGGAGACACCATAAGTTTGAACAAATGACCTGGGACAGGAAGAGGGAGGCGTCAGGCAGCAACAATGCCAAGAGTGGATGCCTGGGCAGCATAGGGCCATAAAAGAGGCTCAGAGAGGACTTAGGCAACAGATCAGAAAGGAAGATAATGAAGGAAGGCCAAGAATTCCATCTTGAGCATTCAGGAGTGTGGTGGGGGCTGGGGATGGTGATAGACTGGATCAGGGAAGTTGAAGCCTGGGATGTCCATTTGTGTTCTTGGAATGACTCCCTGGGGGCTTTGCATGTAACCAAATATTAACACTCAATTACTAAATAAATACTCTCTGTCCTTGTACTGGCAGGGACTGGAGTGTCATGCCCCAGCCCTTATCACAAAGACAGCTCAATCCCTGCCCCCAAAGACTGTCACAATTCACAGCAAAATGTGCCCTGAGAGCCTGGCAGGATGACCCTGGTGCACAGACACAGCAGCCAGCAGTCTTGGGTAGCTAGGACCCTAGGGCATCTGCCTCCTTTGTCTCCAAGCCAAGCACAGGAAAGCACAGAAAAAGGAGAGACTTTCTAACATTGAGGTAAGTAAGAGCAGGGGGAAAGAAAAGTCCCAGAAACACAGATTAAATTGCAAATAATAGTAAAGCAATAAGCTGGCTGTTCAGTTCAGTTCAGTTCAGTCACTCAGTCGTGTCCGACTCTTTGTGACCCTGTGAATCACAGCACGCCAGGCCTCCCTGTCCATCACCAACTCCCAGAGTTCACTCAAACTCACGTCCATCGAGTCGGTGATGCCATCCAGCCATCTCATCCTCTGTCGTTCCCTTTTCCTCCTGCCCCCAATCCCTCCCAGCATCACGGTCTTTTCTAATGAGTCAACTCTTCGCATGAGGTGGCCAAAGTATCGGAGTTTCAGCTTTACCACCGGTCCTTCCAATGAACACCCAGGACTGATCTCCTTTAGGATGGACTGGCTGGATCTCCTTGCAGTCCAAGGGACTCTCAAGAGTCTTCTCCAACACCACAGTTCAAAAGCATCAATTCTTCGGCGCTCAGCCTTCTTCACAGTCCAACTCTCACATCCATACACGACCACTGGAAAAACCATAGCCTTGACTAGACGGACCTTTGTTGACAAAGTAATATCTCTGCTTTTGAATATGCTATCTAGGTTGGTCATAACTTTCCTTCCAAGAAGTAAGCGTCTTTTAATTTCATGGCTGCAGTCACCATCTTCAGTGATTTTGGAGCCCCCCAAAAATAAAAGAATGCTCAAACTACCACACAATTGCACTCATCTCACACGCTAGTAAAGTAATGCTCAAGATTCTCTAAGCCAGGCTTTAGCAATACGTGAACCGTGAGCTTCCAGATGTTCAAGCTGGTTTTAGAAAAGGCAGAGGAACCAGAGATCAAATTACCAACATCCGCTGGATCATCAAAAAAGCAAGAGAGTTCTAGAAAAACATTCTATTCTATTTCTGCTTTATTGACTATGCCAAAGCCTTTGACTGTGTGGATCACAATAAACTGGAAAATTCTGAGAGAGATGGAAATACCAGATCACTTGACCTGCCTCTTGAGAAATCTGTATGCAGGTCAGGAAGCAACAGCTAGAAATGGACATGGAATAACAGACTGGTTCCAAACAGGAAAAGGAGTACGTCAAGGCTATATGTTGTCACCATGCTTATTTAACTTATATGCAGAGTACATCATGAGAAACGCTGGACTGGAAGAAACACAAGCTGGAATCAAGATTGCTGGGAGAAATATCAATAACCTCAGATATGCAGATGACACCACCCTTATGGCAGAAAGTGAAGAGGAACTAAAAAGCCTCTTGATGAAAGTGAAAGAGGAGAGTGAAAAAGTTGGCTTAAAACTCAACATTCAGAAAACGAAGATCATGGCATCTGGTCCCATCACTTCATGGCAAATAGATGCAGAAACAGTGGGAGCTGGCTGAACTATGTTCAATTCAGTTCAATTCACCAAGTACCTATTGAGTGTCTCTGTGTGCCTGTAATTAACCAGCTTGCTTGAGAGGGAGGCCACAAGAAAAAAATGAGCAGTTTGGCAGAGGTCAGACATGCTAAAGAGAGGGCATCTTTTCAGGCATCAGTGCTCTGTGCTGTAGAGGCAGCCCTTGGCACTGGAGCCCCCCTGACAACTCACATGAGATTTCTCTTAAATACCTTCCAAAGCAGTTCCTCTAAGACCCCAGTCCATGCCCCCAGGCAGCCAGGAGTCTGTTCCATTTGATCCAAACCAAGCAACCCCTTTCTGAAGTTTTTATAGAGAAATAGAAGTGATCTGACTAGAGAATTTTAAAGATGAAAGCAGGGGCAAGGACAGAGAATGAATTGTGTGTGTGCTCAGTCATGTCCTACTCTTTGCAACCCCATGGACTGTAGTCCTCCAGGCTCCTCTGTCCATAGGATTTTCCAGGCAAGAACACTGGAGTGGGTTGCCATTTCCTACCCCAGGAGAATGAATTGGAGATGGAGGAAATGCACACATAGGAGGCCAGTGAGCGGTAAAGGAATACTACAGGTTTACTCAATTGGTGGCAGTGAGTAGAGCAAAGGAACAGAAGAAATGAGGACACAGAGGCTCTGTCAACCAATCAACTGTAGAAGATGAAAGAAAGGAGTCTGAGATGACCTTGGGCAAGTGGCTAAGGAGAGTCAGGGGCTCTGAGGAGAAGCATTTGAAGACAGAAGATGGTACGTTCAGTGTTAGTGGTGCTGCAAGACTCCATCCTTCCTTTCCAGGATTCTTCCTATTGATTCACCAAGTTCTCCAGGCTCAGTCCTCCAGCTCCCTTTTCATGGGGTTTCCAAAAGGGAAACTTCACAGGATCATTCCCTATGTCCAGCCTCATAGTGATTTCCATCACCTTCAGTGAAAGGCCACTGTCCACAGCACAGCCTACAAAGCCTTGGAACAGAGCTCTGCTTACAGCTTAGTCTCATTCCTGCCATTCTTCCTCTGGGTCCCAACACTCCAGACATTCTGAAATATTTGCATTTTTTCGAAGAGGCCGGTTCATGCCTCAGTGCCTTTGTAATTGTAATACCTTGCCATGGAAGTTCTTTCCCTCCTTAATTGCCTGGTGAACGCCTCACCATTTGTTCTTAAGAGGCTTAAAATTCAACAAAGCATTCCCAGTGGTCTTCCTCACCTTCCCAGAGGAGGTTTATTCAAAGAATGCAAGGCTGTTCAATCTTGAAAATCAATCATTGTGATCCACCATATTAATAGCTAAAGAAGAAAAACTACACGGTCTTATCAGTTGATGCAAAAATTTTTTACCAAAATTCAGCATGTATTCATGATAAAACTTTCAGAAGAAAATAAGAATAGAGGGCAACTTTCTCAGCTTGTTGAAAAGTATCTAGTCTAATATTACACCTAATGGTGGAAGACTGAACGCTTTCTCTGCCAAGATTAAGAACAAGGTAGGGGATGTTTGTTTTCACTACTCTTACTCAATATAGTATTGGAAGCTCTAACCAAATGAATAGCCCAAAAAGGAATTAAAATGCATACAGATCAGAAAGGAAGATATAAAACTGTCCCTATTTGCAAATGACATGGTTGACTGTAGTAAATCCCATGGAATCTATAAATAAACAAACAAAAACAACCCAACTCCTAGAGCAAATAATTGAGTTCAGCAAAGTTGCAAGATATAAGACAAACATACAAAAATTGTATACATTTGTTTTCTATATGCACAATTGTATATAATAAGGTAATTGTATCTCTATATATCAATGAAAAGGTACACATCGAAGCTCAAAATACAATGCCACTTACAATTACTCAAAAAAAGAAAAAAAGGGAAATACTTAAGTGTAAATCTAACAAAACATCTACAGAACTTCTATGCTAAAAACAACAAAACAGTGTTGAAATAAATCAAAGATCTAAATAGATGGAGACATAGTATGTTCATGGATTGGAAGGTTCTACATAATTAAGAGGTCAATTCTCCCAAATTTCTATGCAGGTTTAATGCAGTTCTTATCAAAATCCCAGTAAGATTTTTTTAATAGATATAGATTAAATTATTCTAAAATTTATTTGGAAGTGCAGATGAACTAAAATAGCTAAAATTGTACTGTAAAAGAATATAATGGAAGGATTCAGCCCACTTGATTTCAAGACAGAGCTGTGATATTTACAGAGAGAGAGAAACATGTAAATCAGTGGAATAGAATCGCGAATCCAGAAACAGATTCACACAAATAGGCCCAACTAGTTTTTTACAAAATTACAAAAATAGTTCAGTGGAAGAAGGCTGGTTTTTTTTTTAATGAATCTCAACTTAAATCTGACATCTTATTTAAAAATTAACTTAAAAGGATCATGACCTTAAATGCAAAGTGTAAAACTATGAAACTTTCAGAAAAGAAAACCTCAGAAAGAATTTGGGGGATCCAAGGCTAAGCAAAGAATTCTTAGACTTGCCACTGACAGCATAACCAATAAAAAAAAAATAGTTTCATCAAAATTTTAAAATTTGCTTTGCAAATATTCTGTTAGAGAATGAAAAGATAATTTTCAGACAGTCAGAAAATTTTTGCAAACTATTTTTCCAACAAAGGACTAGTATCTAAAATATGTAAAGATCTCTCAAAATTCAAAACTAAATGATAAAAGAAAAACAATCCAATTAGATTTGAGGGGAAAGGCATGAAGGGACATTTTACTGAAGAGGATACATTTACATTTACATTTAAAGTCACTCAGTCGTGTCCGACTCTTTGCGACCCCATAGACTGTACAGTCCATGGAATTCTCCAGGCCAGAATACTGGAGTGGGTGGCCTTTCCTTTCTCCAACTGAAGAGGATATAGAGATAGTAAATAACCCTGTGAAAAGAGCCTCAACATCACTAGCCATTAGGGAAATGTAAATTAAAAGCACAATGAGTTATCACCATACATCTATCAGAAAATCTAAACAGTTGTGATGGCATTAAACTTGATCACTCATACATTGCTAGTGGAAAGGCAAAATCGTTTAGCTACTTTAGAAAAATTTGGCCATTCCTTAAATCAGGAGTTTCCAACCCACCATGGTCCATGGAAGCAGAGTGGTCCGAGGCCTGTTAGGAACCAGGTCACACAGCTTCATCTACCACTCCACATCACTGGCATTACCACTTGAACCATCCCCTTCACTCAGTCTGGGGAAAAATTGTCTTCCAGGAAACTGGTCCCTGGTGCCAAAAAGGTTGTACAGTAAGCGTACAACCCAGAGTTTCAATCCTAGGTATTTATCACAGAGAAATGGAAACATGTTCAAACAAAAAGCTGTACACAAATGCTCAAAGCAGGTTTTCTGGTAGCAGCTCCAAACTGTAAACCACCAAAATATTCTCTAACAGGTAAATGGCTAAACACACTGTGGTACATTCATAGAATACGTTGCAGTAAAAAAGAATGAAATTGGTACGCACAACAGCTTGGATGACTCTCCAAGCAAGGATGCTAAGTGAAAAAAATCCAATTCCAAAATGTTGCACATTGTATTACTACATTCATACAACATTCTTGAAATGACAAAATTACAGGAATAGAGAACGGACTAGTGGCTGCAGAGAGTTAAAGATAAACCGAAGAAGGGGATGCAGGAGGCAAGGGGGATTGGCTGTAAGAGGCCTACAGGGGCATCTTTGCAGTGATGGTGTTGCTCTGTGTCTTGACTGTCTCATTGTCTGTATTCTGGTTGTGATTTTGTACTATAAATTTTCACGATGTTACCCTTGGGAGAAACTGGGTAAACAGTACACAGCATCTCTCTGTACTGTTTCTTACAACATGAATTTACAACTATCTCAAAAGAAAAAATTAAACTAAAATAATAAAGCATAAACCACACCCCTTTGAGAAGTTCAAGCACAGCACAGCTGGATCTTCTGCTCAGGTCTCACCAGGCTGAACCCAAGGTGCCAGCCAGGGGCTGTGGTCTCCTCTGAGGTTTCACTGTCTTCTTCCCAGTTCCATCAGGAGTTGGCGGAACTAGTTTCTTGTGACTCTAAGATGGCTCTCCCATTTCCTGGGCTGACCAGGGACCATTCTCAGCTTTCTAGGGCCTTCCTGCTGCTTCTTGCAATGTAGCCCTTTCTTTATTCCCTCTCATGCTTGGAATCCCACTTCTGGAAGGGCTCAGATCCATTTAGGCCCTCACCTGATTAGGTCAGGCCCCACCCAGATACTCTTCCTTTATAATAACTCCAAGTCAACTGAATAGAAGCCTAGCCGTGGGTGTGACAGTCCACCCTATTTACATCTCCTGCCTGCACTCAAGGTAAAGGAATTGCATGAGGCATGTACATTGCGTGCTGTGTGCTAAGTCTCTTCAGTAATGTCCAACTCTTTGTGACCCCATGCTCTGTAGCCCTCCAGGCTCCTCTGTCCATGGGATTCTCCAGGCAGGAAGAATCTGGAGTGGGTTGCCTCCAGGGACCTTCCCGACCCAGGGATCGAACCCATGTCTCTTGTGTCTCCTGCACTGGCTGGCAGTTCTTTACCACCAGCGCCACCTGGGAAGCCACATGTACACCGCAGGGCAGTAATCTTTGTAGTATCCTAGATTTCTGCCCACCACAGACCATCTTGGCCCCAGTGGGATAGGCTGAGGCCTTTGTTGGGACTGCATTGCAGTGCAATTCTCTTCTCTGCTCAGGCCTTCAGCCTTCATTCCCCATAGTCGATGATCCCTAGAGCACTTGCCTATCAATTTTCTGCTTATGGGTTGTTGTTTCCCTACCTCCCCCCAAGGAACCTGACTTGACAGTAGATGCTGCTTTATCACTGAACTAGAGGACATGGAAGACAGATTGATAACATTTTAAAACACCCTGAGCCAGCTGTATGTGAGATTCTACTTAAAAAGGATGCTGACAGAGCTGCGGGGGCTTATCCCTAGGCTGTCAAGTCAGGACCATCACATGGGTAATCACAACAACGACCAAGTCACTCCACGGTCTGCCTCCAGATTCAGCTTAGTTTGAAATCAGCTCTCTTTTAACATCATCACTATGGCATCATAGTTAATCCTACTCTGAGAGTTCACTCTGTTTCAAACTGTGCAACACATTTCACCGACCATCCAATGAACCCTTAGAGCAGAGTGGTTGAGAGTAACAGGGGTTAGACGACTCAGCGTTGAATGCCAGCTTCTCTGTTTGATAGCAGCGTGGCTCCAGTTAGTCAAGCTTCCTCAGCTCAGTTTCCTCGTCTATGAAACAAGGATGATATCTGTTTTATAGAATCACCCTTCATGTAGATCTCAACACATGCTTTGTATAGAGTAAGCATTCCATAAATGTCAGCAATTTTAAAGCCTCGTTCCATTCTTATGAGAGCCCTGCAAGAGGGTTCGTAGCTGGATAAGCTGAGGTTCACAGAGGTCAAGCAGCCTGCTAGTATCCAACAAATAGCCGAAGGGGGCCACAGGTTAGGTTTAAACCAGCCTCCTTCCCTGGAGGCTCAGACAGTAAAGAATCCACCTGCAATGCGGGAGACCTGGGTTCGATCCCTGGGTTGGGAAGATTCCCCAGGAGGAGGGCATGGCAACCCACTCTGGTATTCTTGCCTGGAGAATCTCCATGGACAAAGGAGCCTGGCGGGCTACCGTCTGTGGGGTTGCAAAGAGACACAACTGGGTGACAAACTTTTAGAGCCAAGAACACAGATACACCAGATTTTATTCACAGAATGACCTGCATTAAGAGAACTTGTATCCAAGTGCTCTTCAGAGAAGCCCTTGCTCCCCACAAGGAAGGATAACGAGCCCCAGGCCACGCATCCCTGACCAGTCCTCCACCTGAATGCCAGCCGGCTTCCTCAGTGGCTGCTGCCCAATCTCCTTCCCAGAACTGCAGTTTCTCCACTCCGTGTTAGAACTGTCCTGAGTTGATTTCCTGCCCAGACTGCTGATTCTGGGGTGACTTCGTGGTGACTTAGGAAAGGGGGTTGAGGTGGGGAGAAGGTCAGAGCTGTGGATAGGGATGTGCAAGAGAAACAGGAATCGCGCCCCTCCCCGGCCTCCAGTCCCTTTCCAGGGGCCTCTGGGGACAACAGTTATTCGCTCACAATATTTTCCTTAATATCCAAGAGGGTAAACCTGACATATTTTGAATGCACAAATTCCACATCATCCTTTCTCCTTCTTCATTATTTAAATGAGACAAAAAGTCCAATGAGATACAGGCTTGGTCTGATTTAAAATTACACATCTATAGCTGCAAGGGAAAGAGTTCCTGGGAATAAACGGCTGTATCTAAGTATTCTGCCGAGTCTATTTTCTACCATTGAAAACCCCATTTAGCCACTTTGATGTGGGTTGAATAGGTGGGGCATCATTTTACCACCATTTGTGTAGCTGCACTTTGCAAATGTCAAGTCCAAGTCGGTGTATTTGGATAAAATGGGGTCAGCAGTCTCCTGGCAGGCTTTCTGTCTGCCAGAGAACACCTCACCGACCTTCTCTCCACTAGGAATTGCAGGACTTCTAGGAAAGCATCCAGTGAATAAGACTTCTGATTGCTTTCTCTCTTCAGGATAAATATCAGAGATCAGCCAGCAGAAGCTCCAGAGCCCACCTTAAGTGCAAACTCTGTGAAGACTTGGAGCATTTAAAGTAAAACAAACTAAAAATGATTCTATGTTTGGTCACTTTCAAATTATTCTCATACTTATGGTCTATCCAGGACTGCGTCTCATTTATTTCCTTCTCATCAGTTATGTATTTTTGGCCAACAAATCATCACTGGTAATTCCTTTTCCAAACGCATGGATGGGAAGCAATGAAACAGAGGAAGAAAATTGGTTTCTTGTGTGAGTTAAATTCAATTTTACAAACAAACTGGGCCTGTGCTAATGGCCAGGTATTCTGCTTGGGACTAGGGATAAAAGGACTGTGGATTATCATCAAGTGATGGGGAAAGACCAGTTGATTCTCAGTGATGAAAAGGTAGCCCAGATGCTATGGGAGACATGAGAGTCATTCAATTGTGCCTTGGTAGGGATAGGGTGGATCAGGGAGGGCTTTGTGGAGGAGGTGACAGCTATTCTAAATCGTGAAGATTGAGTAAGAGTTACCCAGGCAAATCAGTGAGAAGGTGATGAAGACATCGCACACAGTGAATGCTTCTGCAAAGGTTCTGAGGTGAGTATATGGCATGATTTATATGCCATACAATTTAATTTCAAATACTTCAGCCTAGACAGAGAGATGCATGTGTTATTTTTAATCTACATTCTAGGAACAATTTGTTAACATTCGAAGTACCCTGCTCAGGACTACACATTCCAGAGTTTTTATAAGTTTTGATAGATGTTAATTGGATGTCACACTCCAGAGGTAACTTCTACCAGAGCTTCAGCCATCTTTTTTCAATTCCAGCTTTACTGAGATATTTATAATATGTGTAAGTATAAGGTGTGCAGTGGGATGATTTGATACATGTATATATTACAAAATGATCACTACAATAAAGGTAATTAACACTTTCATCACCTCATATAATTACCATTTTTTGTGGTGATGAAATTTTAAATCTACTCTATTAGCTTTCTTTTTTGTTGTTAAAATTTTTTTAATTTTAATTAGAGGTTAATTACTTTTCAAATATTTAATACAATGTCATTAATTATAGTCACCCTACTGTGCATTGTATCCCCCGAATTTATTATGAGTTCCTTCTATATTTTGGATATGAACACCTCATCAGAGAGATGGCTTGCAAATATTTTCTCCTGTTCCATATTTGGTTTGCAGATGTTTTCTCCTGCTCTGCTTTTTATCTTGATGATTCTTCCCTTTTTTGTGCGAGAAGGTTTTAGTTTGATGTCGTCTCACTTGGTTGTTTTTGCTTTGGTTACTTGTGCTTTTAGTGTCATAACCAAAAAAACCTTTGCCAAGACCAACGTCAGGGGCTTTCTCCTTGTGTTTTATTCTGTCAGTTTCATGGTTTCGTGTCTTATGTTCAAGTCTTTAATCCATTTTGAGTCCACTTCCGTGAGTGGTGTAAGATAGGGATTCAATTCTATTCTTCTGCATGTGAAGATCCCCATCACCATTTATTGGAGCAACTCTCCTTTCTCCATTGACTCTTCTTAGCTTCCTTGCTAAATACTAGAAGGCCGTCTATACATGGGTTTATTTCTGGGTAGATCTCAGCAATCTTTATCTTCCAATCTCAGTAGAGAGTTTGTTCAATTAGAAATAATTTTCATTCATTACATGAATGTTGAAAAAGATATGGTGACTATTTAGAAATATAATATGGGCACCCTATGCTTACATGAGCAGGGTGAAGAATCTTACAAATTCAAGGGCTTACAACCTTGATACTGGCTCGCCAGACCTAAGCCTCCACCTAATCTGTGAGCCACACTTAACAGATAAGGCTGTTGCCTGATTTTGACTAGAAGCCCGGATGAATTCTGTCACTAGAATATTGTCTCATTGTACAAGGTGTGTGTCAGAGAGCAAAGATTTCATTGAATTTAGGAAAAAAGATTGTGCATGTTTGTAGTGCCTGTTTTATGAATGGTACATATTTGTATAGAAGAATTTGGTCTGAGTCTTGCTTCCAGTGCAACCTACCCAATGCAATCAACCCCTTAGCTGGGCAGTCCTCGTAGAGGAGATCTATCAATATAATCCTCAGCTCCCTTTAACTATGGTAAGCTATAGATACCCTACACACACACACACACACACACACACACACACACACACACACCCCAAATAATCATAAGCAGTCAAATTGGCTGGAGTCAGTTTCCTACAGCATGATTCCTTTGTTTGTTTTTAACAGTGCTAGCCATCTTTTCCCATCACTCTAGGCAGGGAGTTATCCAAGGTGGCTCAATTCAATAGAGCAGCAGGAAGAACAGAATCCCATGGAAAAAAGCCCAGGATCTATGGAAGACAATACCAGTTCTGACAAGTCTGCAGGGTGATATGCAGACAAAAATAGAACCACTGATGA
Organism: Capricornis sumatraensis; assembly: GCF_032405125.1. Classification (NCBI taxonomy): domain Eukaryota; kingdom Metazoa; phylum Chordata; class Mammalia; order Artiodactyla; family Bovidae; genus Capricornis; species Capricornis sumatraensis. Next base: position 86,704,367 of record NC_091079.1, read on the forward strand.
CTGGGAACTGAGAGACGGATGGACAGGGGGGTGTTGCACGGGTCGGGACGGGTGAGTCAGGACTGAGGCTGTGACCAGCAGGTGATTGCCAGAGCACACCTTTGTCTCAGGGCCAGAACATATCACGCAGCGTAACAGAGCCACAGGGAGCTGGACACCAGTCAGCTCTCCACGGCCAAGCCTGTTACCTCTGACGTCACCACTCACCTCCCCCAGGCTCACTCTGCCTCCTGCGTTTCCCTTTCAGCTAGTGGCATCACCATCCATTTCAGAATCATCTAGGCCATCTCCAGCATCATCTCCCCAATTTTAATCAATCATCAAATCTAAAAACTTCTCCCAACTAAGTGTCTATTGACCCCATCCCCAGTCACTTTGATTCTGCCTCTAGTCATCTCTCAGTTGCTGCCTGCATTGCAAGAAGCTCCATGTGGTCTTCCTGTTCACTGCGTGGCCCTCCCCCCCCCCCCCCCGCCTGCCTCTCTACCAGACCACAGCTGCCTCTCTGCCGCACACGTCAAAACACTTAAGAAGCTCCCTGTTGTCCACAGTAGACCAAATTCCAGAGCATGGTGTGTTAGAACAGTTTTATTATAAGTGATAGAAACTTCAGTGGAACTTTAATGATTTACAGAGCTGAATTGCAGGAAATACACAGGTTGTGTCCCAAGAATTTGAATCAGGGGCTTGAATATAACTGGAAACTTTTCTCTTTATGTGTTGTCAGCATTGTCTTTGCGTTTTTACACAAGCCTGGACCATGACCCCTGGGCACTTGGAGCTCACATCTATCTAGTTGCTGATGCCACCGGGGTGGATAAAGCATCTCTTTTCTTCAATTCCAGTTTGTAAACTTCCAGGGAAGACATCCTGGGGGTCTGGCCAGGATGAGAAGCCCATCGTCCCTGGTCTCATATACTGAGATGGGGCAGGGAAACCATGATTACAGTATAGGTCCCTGGTCAGGGACCAAGAGCATGATGCACCATCAATAGTGATGACAATGGATGTTCTTAGATACTCTACCAAAGTTCTGGCCTTGAAAAACATGATCCAGATAATTTTCTCTCTGGCCAGCTAACACCAAGTGGTATGGTACAGGAATTAAGCCCTTCTGCTCTGGAGCCATAGAGATGTGGGTTCAAATCCTTGCTCTCTCAGTTCCATATGTTGTATGGCCTTGCGCAGTGTGCATAACCCCAGTGAGCCTCAGTTTTCTGATCTGTAAAATGGGGAGAGATGTATAAGCAGGCCTCAGAAGCACTTGGGACGGAGCCTGGCTCACACCCCGAGCTCAGGGAGCTCTTCCTGCTTCCGGTGGCTCTGGCGTGAGCGGGCAGCAGGGCCTCAGGCTGCTGCCTGCTGCCAACAAAATGAGATCAGGGTTACTCAGAGGAACAGACTGACCTGATTCAGAGCACTCCAGGGAAGGGGCCCATCTGACACCCCAGAGAAGACAGTGCCAGGAAGGGGAGTTTCTTGGCAAGTGATATTCTCAAAAGCAGGCCTGAGGGGTCCTTTGAAAGCACCCCATCTCCCTGCCAGAGAAGGACAACGTCTGAGGGGAGGCACTCCTCCAGCAAGATGGTTATCAAGCCACCAGCCTCACAGGTCACAGCCTGGAATCATCTCTTTATTAAATAATAATTAAGAGCCCCCTGTAAAGGGAATCTGGGTATAATTACCTGACTCATTAAGCTGGGAGGCCGTTTTACCCCAGTGGCCGCACTCTCAGGCAATTTTCCTGCTTCTGGAAGCAGCAGGTGGAGTCTCCCTCTTGAGGGGGGTTCAGACTCAAGGTTGTGTGCTAAGTGTCCTCATCCCTCAAGAAGGTTCCAGCCAAGCTTCCGATTCAGAGGGTGAGTCCTCCCCTTTCCTGTTCCGCCAGATCTAAATCGGTCTTGGAACAGAGAACAGAAGGAAGGGCGGAGGGACCAGCTGGGCAAGGAGTCAGCTTGTTAGTAGCCTCTACGGAGGTGTTGAAATGAAGCAAGTTAAAGGATATTAGTTTAAAAGAGACTTTTCATCAATGAGAGGAGGTGTTTAGGTAGGAAGCAAATGTAATCATTTTGTGACGGGGCATAATTCGATAATTAATGGGGAAGTTGTCAGTATAATCTTGAGGGAGTCCCAGGAAATGAAGAAATCTGTCCTTATTAAGGAAAACCCAGGATAAAAAGTTACTGGAATGCAGACAATTCACCATCAAGGTCTTGGGAGCAAGTCTTTATTAGATGCATGAGTTGGGACAATCTTCTGCCCCATCTGTGCTTTGTCCAGACTCCATTTGCCCAGACCCACTACTTTTTTTTTTTTTTTTTTCTAAATTGAAGAATAGTTGATTTACAATGTTGTGTCCGTTTCTGGTGTACAGCTGCTGCTGTACAAACATTTAATTTCACATAGATATATTTTTTTCATATTCTTTTCCACTGTAATTTGTTACAAGATATTGAATATAGTTCCCTGTGCTATATAGTAGGACCTTTGTTGTTTATCTATTTTTTTTTCTGTTTTATATACAGCAGTGTGTGTCTGTTAATCCCAAACCCCTAATTTATCCCTTCCCTCCTCTCCCTCTGGTAGCCGTAAGTTTGTTTTCTATGCCTGTGAGTCTATTTCTGTTTTGTAAATAAGTTCATTTATATCATATTTTAGACTCCATGTATAAGTGATATCGTATGAAATTTGTCTTTCTTTGCCAGACCCACCATTTCTCTCCATGGAAATCTAGATAAGAATGAAAAGGTTGCAGGGGAAACCGTCTGCTTCTCAGAAGGGCTGGCCCACACTTCTGCCATGCTTGTCAGGAGTGGCCAGGAAGACCAGCCTGCCTGGTGGGCCAGCCAGGTTCCTGCTGCCCCAAGGTTGCCAGGGCAGTGGAGACGCCCCAAGGTCAGAAAAGGAGTCTGAGGGGAAAGTCCTACCACGGTGTCCACAGCATTGGTTAAGGCAGGGCTTGGAAGCCAGAATGCCTGCATTTAGCTTTCTGCTTGAGGTCATAATGGTGGGTGACCTCGGACCAGCAACTCAGGCTTTCTGAGCTTCAGTTTATTCATATTCAGTGAGGACAATCATTGTGTCTATCTCATAGAGCCGTTATAAGGATTAAATGAGCCATTCCATCTGAAGTGTTCACAGCAGTACCTGGCACTTAGAGTCTGCTCAGCAAGTGTTAGCTGTTCTCTAGGACTTCACTGTCCAGTATGGTAACCACTACCCACATGTGGCCATTGAGTACCAGGAGTGTGGCCAGTCTGGCTTGAGAGTTGCTGTAGGAATAAAATATACACAGATTTCAAAGACTTTGTATAAGAAAGAATATATAAAATATCTCATTGACAGTTGTTCTATTGATTAATTTAAGTTGATATTTCAATTATATGTTGAAATGATAGCATTTGGGGATATACTGGGTTAAATACTCAACTGGGATACTATACTGGGATATACTCAGCATTCAGAAAACTAAGATCGTGGCATCTGGTCCCATTACTTCATGGGAAATAGATGGGGAAACAGTGGAAACAGTGTCAGACTTTATTTTTTGAGGCTCCAAAATCACTGCAGATGGTGACTGCAGCCATGAAATTAAAAGATGCTTGCTCCTTGGAAGAAAGGCTATGACCTACCTAGACAGCATATTAAAAAGCAGAGACATTACTTTGCCAACAAAGGTCCATCTAGTCAAGCCTATGGTTTTTCCAGTAGTCATGTATGGATGTGAGAGTTGGACTATAAAGAAAGCTGAGCACCGAAGAACTGATGCTTTTGAACTGTGGTGTTGGAGAAGACTCTTGGGTGTCCCTTGGATTCCAAGGAGATCCAACCAGTCCATCCTAAAGGAAATCAGTCCTGAATATTCATTGGAAGGACTGATGTTGATGCTGAAACTCCAATACTTTGGCCACCTGCTGCGAAGAACTGACTCATTGGAAAAGACCCTGATGCTGGGAAAGATTGAAGGTGGGAGGAGAAAGGGATGACAGAGGATGAGATGGTTGGATGGCATCACCAACTCAATGGACATGAGTTTGAGTAAACTCCAGGAGTTGGTGATGGACAGGGAGGCCTAGTGTGCTGTAGTCCATGGGGTTGCCAAGAGCTGGACAGGACTGAGTGACTGAACTGAACTGGGTTAAATGAATAATATAAACATTCATTTCATGTTCTTTTTTTAAATTTTGGTAAAGAATACATAAAACATAATACACACTTATCATCTTAACTGTTTTTAACATACACCTCCTTTATTCTCTTGAAATGAAAGTTATAGATAATACAACTTATCTATAGGAATAATTTTAAAAAATCAATGCAATGGCCTAACTCTAATGTGAAGGATAAGAGAAACGAATCTATTTGGGGGGAAAAATGTATTTCAACTTATGGCTGGACATGAGTACTTGAAGATAAAGGAATCAGGCGCTTGAATACATATGCAGAATCACCTTTGATGGAGTTGCTATTAATGCAGAGAACTAACTCAAATTCTAGCAAATTATTGCCATCAGAGATGTGATTTTCTGAAATGCAACAACTGTTCAGTTCCAGCAAAGCAAAGTACAATGTTTTATCTACATGATTCCATTTTTGTGAAACTGAGCATCAATTTAAATGGAGCAAAATGTATATGCATATATGGAAACTGTAGTTAGATTCTAAGCTCAGAGACCAAAAAATGACTCTGGGTTCGTCTTGACTTCTAAATATCCCATTGGATATTCATTTAAGTGAAAAATCTATCTACAAGTTCATATACATTGAGCAGAGCTCTCTACTGCATGGTAGGACATCTTGTATCCCTGTATACCCTTTGTGCCTGTGGAAGGTGGGTGGCCTCCTCCAATCCCTGGGACAGCCCAAAGCCTCCCTTCTGTTTTCCCACACTCTGCCTCAGAGGCTGCAGAGCCCCCACTGAGACGCAGCCCTATGTATTGTAAGAAATGCAAGGCGCTTGTCCCAAAGGTCCAGCGTTCAGTGGGCTTCCCAGCTTCCTTTTCTGGAGGTCCATCCATGGCTTTCAGTTCCTCATCACGAGGCTAGTCCTCTGATTCAGCACTGACCACTCTCCAGAGAGCACCAGGAGCCTAGACAGCAGTTCTTCCACAACTTCAGACACAACAGACTCAGCTTCTTCCCTTCAAAGCCATGCCCTGCCTTGACATCCAAGTTTTCTGGGTCGCCGATGCCTTCTCGGAACCAGAAACTTCTTTTCGTCTCCCTGCAGCGTTGCTCCTCGTCCTAACAGAAGGGTTAGGTGGTGGTCCCGCCTCGTAGCTCCATGGCACATTTTTCATCAAGAGCTTTGTTCTTTCAAACACATACTCGGAATTTCAGCATACCCTTGCCTTCCTCTGGGCACATTCTGTCACAGATTGAGACAGAGATCAAGTTAGAGCAGCCTCTTCTAACAAAAAGTCAAAGACCACCTCAGAGATAAAGGTGGATTTTATCTAAGGGCACTTACCAACAGCTGAAGAGGAAACTGGCATGAAATCCCAAGCATCCGTTTGGAGGCTCTCCCCCACCCCCGCCCTTAAAAAATTTAAAAGAGAAAGCTCATTTCTCAAATTGTTTCTTCTGAATATAGAATCTACTTGAAACAAAGTTTAACCTTTCTGGGGTTCAAGTTCATTTATTCTTTGCATGCATAAACGCAGCAACTTCTTTATTTCTAAGAACAAAGCCTTGTTGAAAAGAAAAATGTCTCTAAAGTCTCCTTGGACATCAAATAATTCTTCAGAGGAAACGCTTTGATGAGTAAAGTGTAAATGAGTAAGAAACATACGGATTAGATTTCTCATATAGTACACATGGATTTAAGAATTAAGAGGAAAAATATTTTTGGAAAATATGGTTGGGATTTGGATTCTGCCTACTCCGTAGACACTGCTGAAGTTAAAGAAGACGAATTTTTCCCTGTGTCTCGCTCCCCACCTTCAGCCTCAGGGGTTACCAATCATTCTTTCTAAAGAGTAACATCAGATTTAATAAGGGCCAAGAAGGACTTTTAAACAGGCAATTCACAGATCACTATTTAAGAGCCAAATATTATTTGTAACAGATTCTCTTCCATCAGATGGGTTCTAAAGTGTTTTTCAGAAATACTTCTTGTTGGCCAGTGCAGCTCTCTAACCAGAAGGGACTCTGAGCCCTGTGTTTCAGTGACCGGAAAACACCGCCTTCTGTAAACCAGACTTTGTGGCTGGCAATCGCATTTCAAGGAGGCCCCTTCCTACCCTTGGGGAGATGATTTTTACCAGTGGTGGCCTTGATGTGACCTTGTGCATAAACCACAAGTTGAGCCCAATGGAGAATGCTTTCTTTTAGTCAGCAGAAGCTTTTTCACAGTATAGATAAGGGATTAGGTGGCATTAGGGATATGACAGCAGTTAACACTGGATGTGGCACATGGAAGTGTGCATTACATGGTAGCTCTGTCTGAAAAATCTGAGAATCGTCTCCTATGACCTCCGAGAATGGGAGCTACTCATCCCATATGGCCCTGCTAAGGGGCAGACCTGCCTGTAAGTACTGGGGAACTCCGCTTCCCTGCCACTGACCCACACTAGACAATGAGTCTCCATCCAGAGGATCATATCTGGGGCTACAGAGATTTCTATTGTCCAGTCACTGGGCTGGGTGGAACATAGAGTAAGCCCTAGGTCAGCCCCCTTTTCCTTGAGCACAGTTCAGTTCATTTCAGTCACTCAGCCGTGTCCGACTCTTTGCAACCCCATGGACTGCAGCACGCCAGGCCTCCGTGTCCATCACCAACTCCTGGAGTTTACTCAAACTCATGTCCATTGAGTTGGTGATGCCATCCAACCATCTTACCCTCTGTCGTCCCCTTCTCCTCTCACCTTCAATCTTTCCCAGCATCAGGGCATTTTCCAATGAGTCAGTTCTTCGCAGCAGGTGGCCAAAGTATTGGAGTTTCAGCATCAACATCAGTCCTTCCAATGAATATTCAGGACTGATCTCCTTTAGGATGGACTGGTTGGATCTCCTCACAGTCCAAGGGACTCTCAAGAGTCTTCTCTAACACCACAGTTCAAAAGCATCAGTTCTTCGGTGCTCAGCTTTCCTTATAGTCCAACTCTCACATCCATACATGACTACTGGAAAAACCATAGTTTTGACTAGACAGACCTTTGTTGGCAAAGCTCCTTGTGCACAGAGAGGAAGGCAAATGAAGCAGAGCAAGTAGAGACGAGAGGGTGCGCCTCCTTTTCCAAACCAGTATGTCATCCTCCCAAGTGGGGGGTCTTTTATATCAAACATCTTTATTGAGATATGATTCATGTGCCGTATAACTCATGCATTTAAAGTATGCAACTCAATGGCTTTTTGTATATTCCCAGATATGTGTAATCATCATCACAATCAATTTTAGAATATTTTCACCATCTCAAAAAGACCCTCCCCATTTCTGCTCTCTTCCTATCACCCTCTCCCCCTAGCCCTAGGCAACCACTGATCTACTTCTGTAAATTTTCCTGTTCCGGACTTTCATATGAATAGAATCATATGACATGGGGTCTTTTGTGACCAGCTTCTTATATTCAACATAATGCTTTTTAGGTTTATCCGCGTTGTATCAGAACTTCAACCTTTTTATGGCTGAACAATATTCTACCATATGGAGGCATGTGCGTGTGTGTGTGTTAAGTTGCTTCAGTCGTGTCCAATTCTTTGTGACTCTATGGGCTGTTGCCCACCAGTCTCCTCTGTCCATGGAATTATCCAGGCGAGAATACTGGAGTGGGTTGCCATGCCCTCCTCCAGGGGGTCCTCCCCACCCAGGGATCGAACCCAGGTCTTCTACAGCTCCTGCACTGCAGGGCTATGTGGTCACACCATATTTGTTTATCCATTCAACAGTTTCTAGGCATTTGGTCCATTTCCACCTGTCGGTCATGGTGAATAGTGCTGTTATGAACCTTCATGTGTCCCAAGTATGTCTGACCCTGCGTTCTCTCCATCTCTTCTGTCTCTACCTTGGTCTAAAGCATGATCTGCAAGATTCCACTCACCACTCCACCCTTTGCCCTCTCCAATCCACTTTCCATATGACCTCCAGAATGACCTTCTAGATATACAAATCAGCTAATGTCACTCCCTAGTGTAAAACTCCTCAATGGATTCCTATTGTGTTAGAGAAGAAATCCAGGATTCATTCTGTGATCAACAAGGTTCTGTGAGGTCAAGCCCACCATCACACTCCTTCTCTCCAGTTATACCCCCATCCTACTCACCTTCTCCAGGCTCATGGCCTTCTCTTACTTGCTTAACACAACCTTCCTTCATCCTGGAATTCCACATGGCTGATTGAAATAGAGGAAAAGAACAGAATGGGAAAGACTAGAGATCTCTTCAAGAAAATTAGAGATACCAAGGGAACATTTCATGCAAAGATGGGCTCGATAAAGGACAGAAATGGTATGGACTTAACAGAAGCATCATGAGAAACACTGGACTGGAAGAAACACAAGCTAGAATCAAGATTGCTGGGAGAAATATCAATAACCTCAGATATGCAGATGACACCACCCTTATAGCAGAAAGTGAAGAGGAACAAAAGAGCCTCTTGATGAAAGTGAAAGAGGAAAGTGAAAAAGTTGGTTTAAAGCTCAACATTCAGAAAACGAAGATCATGGCATCCAGTCCCATTACTTCATGGGAAATAGATGGGGAAACAGTGGAAACAGTGTCAGACTTTATTTTTGGGGGCTCCAAAATCACTGCAGATGGTGATTGCAGCCATGAAATTAAAAGACGCTTACTCCTTGGAAGAAAAGTTATGACCAACCTAGACAGCATATTCAAAAGCAGGGACATTACTTTGCTGACTAAGGTCCGTCTAGTCAAGGCTATGGTTTTTCCAGTGGTCATGTATGGATGTGAGAGTTGGACTATGAAGAAGGCTGAGTGCCAAAGAATTGATGCTTTTGAACTGTGGTGTTGGAGGAGACTCTTGAGAGTCCCTTGGACTGCAAGGAGATCCAACCAGTCCATTCTGAAGGAGATCAGCCCTGGCATTTCTTTGGAAGGAATGATGCTAAAGCTGAAACTCCAGTACTTTGGTCACCTCATGCGAAGAGTTGACTCATTGGAGAAGACTTTGATGCTGGGAGGGATTGGGGGCAGGAGGAGAAGGGGATGACAGAGGATGAGATGGCTGGATGGCATCACGGACTTGATGGCCGTGAGTCGGAGTGAACTCTGAGAGTTGGTGATAGACAGGGAGGCCTGGCGTGCTGCGATTCATGGGGTTGCAAAGAGTCGGACATGACTGAGCGACTGAACTGAACTGAACAGAAGCAGAAGATATTAAGAAGAGGTGGCAAGAATACACAGAAGAACTGTACAAAAAAGATCTTCATGACCAAGATAATCACAATGGTGTCATCACTCATCTAGAGCCAGAGATCTTGGAATGTGAAGTCAAGGGCCTTAGAAAGCATCACTACAAACACAGCTAATGGAGGTGATAGAATTCGAGTTGAGCTGTTTCAAATCCTGAAAGATGATGCTGTGAAAGTGCTGCACTCAATATGCCAGCAAATTTGGAAAACTCAGCAGTGGCCACAGGACTGGAAAAGGTCAGTTTTCATTCCAATCCCAAAGAAAGGCAATGCCAAAGAATGCTCAAACTATCGCACAATTGCACTCATCTCACACGCTAGTAAAGTAATGCTCAAAATTCTCCAAGCCAGGCTTCAGCAATACGTGAACCGTGAATTTCCTGATGTTCAAGCTGGTTTTAGAAAAGGCATGATAGCCAAGAACATTGTTTAGAAGAAAATATTTTTAAATAAGAATGTAAAGGAAGAAAACAATTCATCCAGAAGTTGCTTACTGTATAACTGGAAAATCTCTCTATTAGTCCTATGTAGGTGGACGAAATGGTTGGATGGCATCATCGACTCAATGGGCATGAGTTTGAGCAAGCTCTGGGCGATGGTGAAGGACAGGGAAGCCAGGCATGCTGCAGTTCATGGGGTCACAAAGTCGGACATGACTGAGCAACTGAACAACAGCAACAAAAAGGTTTAAGTTCACTCTGACAGCAACTATAAAAATGGAAGACACTGTTTTCCTAAGAAATTAGAATATCCTATTCATTTGATCTCTTACAGCTATTATTACTATCTCTATTTTATAGATGAGGAAATGGGGGCCCAGAGAGAAACTTGCTCAAGGTCACACGGCCAAGAAATAGAGCCAAGATTTGAACACATGCCTGTATGAGTCTGAAGTGTGAGTGTGTGGTCATCAGACCACCACTGATCTCTCTTAATAGTTCTTCACCATTTATTAAGTTCCCAAGGAGGACAAATCTCTAAACTAGGCTTTAAAGAGGCCCTAAAACAAGAAAGAGCTCATCCATAGGGAATGACCAAAGAATGATTTTAAATAAGTATCTATATATGATACTCTAGATATACACTTTAAATAAGTATATATATGAGTGGAAACTGAATATCTATGAACTGACTACATATAGAAGAGAACAGTCAACAGTCTAGCTGAGATAGAATCATGGACTCTAGAGCTGGAAGGTATCTGGGGAGTCACCTAATCCTATCACCCACCCAAAGCAGAAATCTCTTACACAGAATCTGTGGTGGCGCCATGGTCAACCTAAAGCTAGCCAAGCCCATATCTTTGTTTTCCAGCTTTGGTTCTTATGGAGTTCTTACTTTTCATCAGCCAAATCTACCTCCTTTGGGGGAATTTCCCCACTGGTTCAGTCTCTCTGTTGGATCTATACCCAATAAATCACCTTTCTAGTTTCTCCAACTGCCCTTCTTCACATGGGAGAAAGAGAAGAGAAGCATACAGTGACCACCCAACCCTGCTCCAGGACCATCAAAATAACCCCACAAAATGGGGAAGATGATTTCTTATCAAAGCGCTTTGAGGCTAAGAGATCTTGAGAAATTTGTCCAAGGTTATACAGCCCAGTTTGATTCCTGGGTTGGGAAGATCCCCTGGAGAAGGGAAGGGCTACCCACTCCAATATTCTGGCCTGGAGAATTCCATGGACTGTATAGCTCAGCCAAAAATAATAAATAAATAAATAAAAATTTAGAAGTAGATTTTCCATGTTGTGATAAAATGTTGAACATTTCAGGAGACAGGGCGGAGTCTTGAGACATTTCATTCGAGACCCTTCACAGGTGACTATTAATCAGTTAATTAATGCTCTTCAGGTACAGGTGTCTACCTGGCTCTGATCCCAACAGGTATTTTTAAATCCACATTTCTCCACCTCCTTCAGAGCTGATATTTAAAAAAAAAAAAACCTTAACAAATTACTTTGCTGAAATTTGTCCAAAACATTCTTCTCCAAGTGTGTTCTGTAGACCATTTGCTTCAGGGGATAATATTAAATATGTTCTTTGCTGCAGACCTTCTCAGAGTCTTTAATGAGCTAACGTGCATGGTGACTCTCAAAAAGGAACTATACTAGCACCCTGGTTTCTCAAAGGTGAGGTGGTTTTTAAAATTTTTTTTAAATCTCTTTTTTTTATCTTAGGTGGGGTTTATGCTGTGTTTTTTGCTCATTTGTGATATTCCCTTGATCTCCCAATCTTGTAATCCTGTGAAAATAGGACACATTAGCTTGCATGGCTTGTTTATTGAACTTCTGTTAATGCCCAGTGATTAATGTGGTCCTCAGAAAGTATGGACACAGGCCATCTTTAATAACCTACTCTAGAATTTATTGTGCTTTCATACCAAGCTTGTGCATCGACAGTTTTCAAAAGTCTCTTTCCTCCTCTCTCTTAAATGACACTTTCTTTTTTTCTCCAGGTTTAACCCACAACAGCTCTGAAATTCAGCACCATGATATTTACATGACATTTACCTAGAGATGACATTTTTAACACAGTTAGGTGCCATCTCGGGCTTCTGTTCCCTCCTACTAATGCGTACTCTGTCTTTTCCAGGCTGAATATCATTCTGTTGATGGAGACTATATAAATGAAATATAAATCACTCAGCCTCTTAGTCAAGGCAGATTCCTAACTACCCTGCCTCAGACTTTCATGTTTTCATTGACTTCCTGGATCTCCTCTAACTCATATCATTTTCTTCTAAACCTAGCTGGAGCATCCCTTACTTCATTCAGTTCTTTTCTGGCTAACCATATCTCTCCCTCCCTTCATTTCTTTGTCATGCCTGTATTGACTTGTCCTGTTTTCTATATCATCTACACATTGAAGAATTCTTTCATCCAAAACATATTTTCTGAGTGCTGTTGTGGTAAGTGTTGGGTATCTGAGAGTGGACAAACCAAAAATAATCTGGAAGTTAATAACTTTGGCAGGGAAGACAGCTGTTGAACAAGAACTAAGAATTACAAAAGGAGATGGATGGTGCAATGGAGCAGATAATCTAGGCTGAGTGTCAACAAAGGTCTTCCTGCCCAAGTGTTGTCTGAGAATATAAGGATGTGGGTGAATTTGCTAGAGAAATAGTGGGGAACAGGATGTGATAGGGAAGACATGATGAATAGTCAAGTAAGGAAAATAGGTCAGAATGGCTGAAGTATAGAGATGGGGTGGGAGTGTGTGCAGGAGGGCCTGAACTTGACTTAGATAAACTTACTTTGACATAATAAAGAGTTAATAGACATCTCAAAAGGACCTGCAGCAGAGAAGGACATCATCAGATGGAACTCTTTCCAAACAGGAGACACTGTTCTTTTGCTTTCCCTCTTTGCCTTATGTATATGACTTTCAAAAGCTCTCCCCACCGTCATTTGAAAAGTTGTTCTCAGCACTTGCCAAGCTCCTTAGATCACCCCAGGCTTTGGCCACTCGGAATACTCTAATTTTATGGGAGTTTTGCCACCTTTTCATCAGCACCCTCAGCGCACCTTTGTGCACTCTATTTTTGTACATGTGCTTTAAAATTCTAAACCTGTTAGTGATAGAAGGCTTCAGAGAGCGGAGTCGGATTCTGAAGGTGAGAAATTCCGAAGGTGAGAAAAGCAATGGGGCGAGGGGAAAAGAAGTTTGGTATGAAGGATAAGTCCCCTAAATGCATGCACCTGGGCAGCTGCACAAGCCACACACGGTTCATCTTCTTCTTCAGTGACTTGTGGGAGGATAACGTGTCCTGGGCAGGAAAGTTGCAGCAGGGTTCTGGAGGCAGCCTGAAGCCTGGCCCTGGTGCAGCCAGCTGTGTGACCCTGGCAAGTGGCTTCACTACTCTGGGCCTAGGTGTCTTTTTTTTTAATCCAATTGTTTTTCTAAATTGTGGCAAAATATACATAAAATTTACCATCTTAGTCATCAAGTGTTCAGATTAGTGGTTTAAAATACACTCATAATGTTTTGTTAACATCACTGTCATTCATTCACCCCCACAACCCTTTATGTTGTAAAACTGAAATTCTGCTCCCATTAAACAACCGATTCTCCATCTTCTCCTCCCCCAAGTCCCTGGCAACCACCATTCTACTCTCTGTCCCTATGGTTTTGTCTACTCTAAGTACCTCGGGTAAGTGGACTCATACAGAATATTCATCCTTTAGTGACTGCATTATTGCATTCAGCATAATGCAAGATTCCTTCCTTTTAAAAAAAATGTTTATTTATTTTATTTTCGGCTGCACTGGGTCTTCATTGCTGCACGCTGGCTTTCTTACTTGCAGCGAGCAGGGGCTACTATTTGTTGTTGTGCGAAAGCATCTCATTGCAGTGACTTCTCTTGTTGCAAAGCACAGACTCCAGGTATGTGGGCTTCAGTAATTGCAGCAGGCGGGCTCGATAGTTGTGACTCCTGGGCTCTAAAGTGGAATCTTCCTGGACCAGGGATTGAACCTTTGTCCCTTGCATTGGCAGGCAGATTTTTATCTACTGTGCCACCAGGGAAGTCCAGGATTCCTTCCTTTCAGTTAAGGCTATGGTTTATCCAGTAGTCATGTATGGACGTGAGAGTTGGACTATAAAGAAAGCTGAGTGCCAAAGAATTGATGCTTTTGAACTGTGATGTTGGAGAAGACTCTTGAGAGTCCCTTGGACTGGAAGGAGATCCAACCAGTCCATCCTAAAGGAAATTCAATATTCATTGGAAGAACTGATGCTGAAGCTGAAACTCCAATACTTTGGCCACCTGATGCGAAGAGCTGACTCATTTGAAAAGACCCTGAAGCTGGGAAAGATTGAAGGTGGGAGGAGAAGGGGACGACAGAGGATGAGATGGCTGGATGGCATCACCGACTCAATACACATGAGTTTGAGTAAACTCCCAGAGTTGGCGATGGACAGGGAGGCCTGGTGTGCTGCAGACCATGGGGTCCCAAAGAGTCGGACATGCCTGAGTGACTGAACTGAACTGAGTATTTCACCATATGTACATACCAAGATTTTGCTTACCCATTCATCTGTCAGTGGACTCTTGGGATACCTCTGTATCTTAGCCATTGTGAATAGTGCTTCTGTGAACATGGATGTACAAGTATCTCTATGAGTCTGCTTTCAGTTTTTGGATATATACCCAGAAGTGTAATTAACTGGATCATATGGTAATTCTATTTTCACTTTTTGGAGGATCCAGCATACTGTTTTCCAGCAGTTACACCATTTTACATTCCCACCAACAGTGCACAAAAATGGTTTTCACATTTCTCACCAACACTGATTTTGTTTTGCTTTGTTTTTTGGATAGTGGGCACCTTGATGGGTATAAGGGGGACCTTGGTGCCTTGACATATGAACTATAGGGGTACAACCATTGGCTGACCCTGAGCCCCTCCTCCAAATGTCAGATTCCTCTGTCTGCACATGTATGTGTTACAACATGAAACTTACATCATGCGGGCTCTGAGCCATCCAGCCCACCACCTCCTTCTTGAACAGTTTGCAAGTCAGAAGCTGGACTGCAGAAACAACACCTGGGAGCAACTCTCTTTGGACTGGAAAAGAGGTGAAAACGTGTGCTTCTGGGTCATTTCCTCACCATCTTTTAATAAAATCTGTCTCCTGGCTTCAACCAGCAGAAGGGCTTGGCTGGCTGGTTATGGGGATGGTAACCTTGAAGAACAGAGGTTGCCCTCTCCCTGCAGCCAAGCGAGTGATTCTTTTTTGGCTCAGTTAACCCTGGAGGGAAGTCAGGTTCACCTAGATGCCTCTTCACAAAAGGCGGATGGTCCACATGGGGGCGGTTTTCTTGAGGAAACATATATTCAAAAACTACATAAGTGCTTTCTTCAGGGGATAAAACACTCTAACTCAATGGTCTGCCATTGCGTGTTTGGAAAGCTTGTGGGGAGCAGATGCAAGGGGGAAGAACATTTGCGTTCAAAAGCAAAAACAGTTCCCCAAACTAACTGGTCCCAGGAGGCTAAAGTTAGCAGGATGAAAGATAATTATTTCAACCTGGGGGAGAGTCACCAACAGAAGTGCCTTTTCGCTGCAGCTCCTTCTTCATTAAAGCAGTTACCAGGCACGGCAAGATACGGAAGGAGGGACATCTTTCCTAGACACACAGCAGATGCAGTTGCTGGCAGCCCAGACTCCGTGGCTCCGGAAAGAACCCCCACGAACACCGCGATCACCATCTGAAAACCAGAGGTGCTGTGGCTCCATCAGGAAAGAAGCAGCTTACACGGGAGCAGGAACGCCTCTGTGTCAGATCCAGGCAGCTCCTTATGGGGAGAGAACCACAGGACTGGAAAACTGGGGGCCCGCTTCTGCGACCTGGCAAGGCACCCGCTGGCAACACCCTCTATTGGCGAGCCGTTGCCAGCGGGAGGAGCCAGGGCTGCAGAGTGGGCAGGAGAGGGGCCCAGGAGCTCCACTCTTGGCTTTGGGGGGAACCTCTGGATGGATTAGGTTGCCCCTGGTGGTGATGGATGCTGAAGCCCCAACAGAAGCTCATCCATGAGAGAACAGGAGGGGCCTGGCTGGCGAACCGGGCCCCCAAGGAACAAGAGCTGGGTCTGGGGAAAGGCTGGATCTGAGGCTTGAACATTCAATGGACTCCCTGGTGCTGGCCCAGTCTCCTGCTCTGGGGATGGTATGGTGGTGCCAGCTGGTTGCCCACGTGGGGACACTGTGACTATGGGATGGGGACTGACAAGGGGTCCTGGCCCAGTGGACAGCTGCTCTGTGCAGTGGGACACCTGAATCAGACTGTTCCATGACTGATGGAATCGCTCTGTTCTCTGACTCACGGCGTAGAACAAATCCCCGAATGTTCTTAGAGTGCTTAAGTGGGGTGGGAAAAAGCTGCAAGGGAAAAGGCTACGTTTCCTGCTGATAACGGCAGTTTGAGCAGTTAACCGGAAGAATCCAAGATGTGGTTTATTTCCCCCAGCAGGTGAAGCACAGGTCGTACTGGCTCCAGTGGAGGTAGGTTTACTGCAAAGTTGGTGATGCTTCCACTTTTCAGTCCGCTTTCACCTGGCCTCTTCCAAGCCTCCCGCCCCAGGAGGTAACCTAGAGGTGGGGCCATATGGCATTTGCTTTTTTTTTTTTAATTTTTACTTTATTTTACTTTACAATACTGTATTGGTTTTGCCATACATTGACATGAATCCACCACGGGTGTATACAAGCTCCCAATCCTGAATCCCCCTCCCACCTCCCACCCCATATCATCTCTCTGGATCATCCCCATGCACCAGCCCCAAGCATCCTGTATCCTGTATCGAACATAGACTGGCACTTCATTTCTTACATGACAGTATACATGTTTCAGTGGCATTCTCCCAAATCATCCCACCCTCTCCCTCTCCCTCAGAGTCCAAACGTCCGTTCTATACATCTGTGTCTCTTTTGCTGTCTCGCATACAGGGTTATCATTACCATCTTTCTAAATTCCGTATATATGTGTCAGTATATTGGTGTTTTTCTTTCTGGCTTACTTCACTCTGTATAATTGGCTCCAGTTTCATCCATCTCATTAGAACTGATTCAAATGTATTCTTTTTAATGGCTGAGTAATACTCCACTGTGTATATGTACCACAGCTTTCTTACCCATTCATCTGCTGATGGACATCTAGGTTGTTTCCACGTCCTGGCTATTATAAACAGTGCTTGGCATTTGCTTTTTAAAAAATCAAATATTGGAAGTAAGAGCTTTATATATTAGTTTTTTCTAAAAGAGCTCTACAATTCTGAATCCCCAAATGGAGTGCCCCACAAAACTTTCTGAGCTTTAAGTTATATGGATGAACCAGGATCCAAAGGAGAGAATCAGACCATTCTTCTGGAGTTTACAATATCAAAACAAATCCTAAGCAGGAGAGTGGGTGCCTTTGGTACCTATAGTCTGCACCCCTCCCCTGCAAGTTGAGAATCAAAAAGTGATCCCTAGTCATCACCTTCAAAGGAAAGATGTTCTAAGAAACTTGAAAATAAGGTATTTTCTGATTAACACTCCAAAGGGGCTCTACCAATTTCCACTGTTGGTGGAAGTTTAAACAGAAAAAAAACAAAAACAAAAAAGGAAGCAAGGCAGCCCTCCAAAACACCAGGGTGTCGGCACAAAGATAAAAACACTAGCTGAAGAAGTGGAGGCAGGTCTATCATGTCTGGAGGGAAATGAAAATTTAAACAAAGTGTCACTACATATCCCTACATCAGAATGGCCAAAATCCAGAACACAGACACCACCAAATGCTGGCAAGGATACCAACAGGAACTTTCATTCATTTTTGGTAGAAATGCAAAATGGTACAGCCACCTTGGGAGACAGTTTGGTGGCTTCTCATAACATTAAATACATTCTTACCATATGATCTAGCAACTGCCCTGCTGGGATTTACTCACAGGAGCTGAAAATGTATGTCTGTATAAAAAACCACACACAAATGTTTATAGCAGCTTTACTCATCATTACCCAAACTGAAGCAACCAAGATGTCTTCAAGTAGGTGAGTGGATAAGCAAACTGTGGCCCATTCAGATGACAGAATGGTAGTCAGCCCTAAAAAATAAATGAGCTATCAAGCCATGAAGGAATCTTCAGTGCAAGTGAAAGGAGTCAATCTGAGAAGGCCATATACTGAATGATTCCAACTATACGACATTCTGGAAAAGGCAAAAACTATGGGGACAATAAAAAAAGGTCCATTGTTGCCTGAAATCCTGGAGGGAGAAATGAATGGTCAGAGCACAGAGGATTTTTTTGTGTGTGCTTAGCCACTCAGTCGTGTCCAACTCTTGTGACCCCATAGACTGTAGCCTGCCAGGCTCCCTGTCCATGGAATTCTCCAGGCAAAAATACTGGAGTGGGTTGCCATTTTCTTCTCCAGAAAACCACCAGTGCTGAAACAAGCTGACAGAGAATTCTTAGCCCATTCTAACACGTGCCTATGAGGTTCTGGGATACTAGTCCTGTAACTACTTGGGTTTTGGCAAATCAGACAAGCCAAGTTTTTATTTCCCTTCTATTTAATAAAACTTTAAGAAAAAGAAAGAAGGTAATTGATGCCTCAGGCTAGGCTTAATCTGGCAAAAAATAATTCCTAATAAAACCTAGGATTTTCCTAAGCTCGTCCAACCAGGGTTTCTTAAGAGTATGTTAGCATTTGTCAATCCCTTTCAGGAAGCTGATGCCTTTAGCATATAAGAGCCATGTTCTGACCAGAGCCCTGCCTCTTATTCTCTTGCAAGAAAGAGAATAGCAAACTGCATCAGCTATTGTTTTTGACGTCTTCACCACAGCACTAGAGAATAGAATGGGTATGTAAAAAGACAAAAAGAAGGAAAAGGTATGTTCCCAGGCTTATTTTTCGTAGCAACTACACTGGCTTCGGTTGAATAACAAATTGTCCTGGAATTCTTGGTGTTGGAGCAAACACGTCAGCTCCCTGGTTAGGCCTTTGTCACTGCTCAAAGTATCACATACTTTAACCTTGCTGCTCTTTCCATAGGCCTGGGTTTGTCCTGCATCCAGGAAACTTTATATGTTGTCTAAGCTGAGCATCCCAGCAGGCTGCAAGGCAGATTCAGAATGCTGGCCAGTTTCTACCTGGATCCACACCACCAAGGGCAGTGGAAATACTCTGTATGATGCTAAAACGGTGGGAATTACACGCCTGTCTAAACCCACACAGTGTACACCACCGAGAGTGAACGGAAAGGTAAACTGGACTCTGGGTGATCCTGACGTGTCAGTGCAGGTCATCAACTGTAACAAACGTCCCACTCTGGTGGGGGACGCTGATAACGGGGGAGGCTATGCATAAGGAGGGGCAGGGGGTACCTGGGAACTCTATCTTCTGCTCAATTTTTCAGTGAGCCAGAAAGTCCTCTTGAAGAAAAATTAAACAGTGGAGGCAGCAGAACTGCCGACTCAAAGGCAGGCCGAGATGCACCTGGACCAGAAGACTCCGTACAGGATTCCCGTGAAACCAGAAATGGAGCAGTCACACACTGCGGGTCCATCCTGGAAGGGATGGTCTGTGGCCCCTGGCCCACAAAACCCGCTCACTCTCAGGCTCATTCACAGCATTTTCTGAGCACCTGCCGTGGGTCAGGCGTTGGTGATAGACACTGTTGGGAGCCTGGACTGAGCCTGGGAGACTGGAGAGAGCCCCCTACTCTGAGGCGGACACAGCACACGGGGAAGGAGCGTGGCCGTGCACATCGGGGATCAGGGGAGCTGCACAGAGCACAGAGCATCTGAGCTGAGCTTTGCAGGACCATGAAATGATCAGGCAGAGTGCAGAGGCAGACGTTCCCGGTGCGTCACAGACGCTGCACAGCCTGGAAGCACAGTGTGCTTGGTGGGCACTGGGAGTGGCAGGGATCCCACAGTGCTATCAGTGGGGGGGATGGGGCACCCTGGGTGCAGGGGGTAAGAGCTGATGCTGGACACATGGCTGGGTTGCCCCATCCTGATCCCTGAGATGCCAAGGAGTATGGGCTCCACCTCAGACTCCTCGCTCATTGGGTACTGGCCCCACTGCTTCTCTCTGGAAGGCCTCTCCTGTCTCTCATCCCATAAGCTTGGAGGGGTGGATGAACCATGGCAAGCACCAAGCGTGGTGTTCAGCAAATAGTTAGCATTCATTTTTACTATTAATTATTTTGTCATGTGTGTATTTAACTTATATGCAGAGCACATCATGAGAAACGCTGGGCTGGGAGAAGTACAAGCTGGAATCAAGATTACCAGGAGAAATATCTATAACCTCAGATATGCAGATGACACCACCCTAATGGCAGAAAGTGAAGAGGAACGAAAAAGCCTCCTGATGAAAGTGAAAGAGGAGAGTGAAAAAGTTGGCTTAAAGCTCAACATTCAGAAAACGAAGAACACGGCATCTGGTCCCATCACTTCATGGCAAATAGATGGGGAAACAGTGTCAGACTTTTTATTTTTTGGGGCTCCAAAATGACTGCAGATGGTGATTGCAGCCATGAAATTAAAAGACGCTTACTCCTGGGAAGAAAAGCCATGACCAACCTAGATAGTATATTCAAAAGCAGAGACGTTACTTTGCTGACTAAGGTCTGTCTAGTCAAGGCTATGGTTTTTCCTATGGTCATGTATGGATGTGAGAGTTGGACTGTGGAGAAAGCTGAGCGCCGAAGAATTGATGCTTTTGAACTGTGGTGTTGGAGAAGACTCTTAAGGGTCCCTTGGACTGCAAGGAGATCCAACCAGCCCATTCTAAAGGAGATCAGTCCTGTGTATTCTTTGGAAGCACTGATGCTAAAGCTGAAACTCCAGTACTTTGGCCACCTCATGTCAAGAGTTGACTCATTGGAAAAAAAACTCTGATGCTGGGAGGGATTGGGGGCAGGAGGAGAAGGGGACGACAGAGGATGAGATGGCTGGATGGCATCACTGACTCGATGGACATGAGTCTGAGTGAATTCCTGGAGTTGGTGATGGACAGGGAGGCCTGGTGTGCTGCAATTCATGGGGTCGCAAAGAGTCGGACACGACTGAGCGACTGAACTGAACTGATTTTGTCATGTAGGACAAAACCACTATCTGCCAGTCATATTAGCATCTCAACGACAGAGCAGTTGGGTGATGCCAACATGCTAAATATGAAGAAATTTATTTGGAAAAACTGAACGTTCTTTTTCCCTCTCCCAGCCTGAGCAGCTACTCAGTAGAGGATTTTCTCAAACGAGATACAACTGTTTGCAGTGATTTTTCAGACGACATCAGGTGTGTTCATGGTGGTATGGCCGTAATGGCAAAGATGTGTTAACAGTCAAGGACTGGGTTAGGGCAAGTGCGAAAGGTTGAGGCAATGAGTCCAGGGTACGATGCCAACTTTTTGTTTTTTTTCTTTGGCCAACCTTATTACACACCTCTGGGAAAGGTTCACAACCCTGGCCATCTTCACAGCAGCATTCAAGAAGTTGTGTGTACACCACTAGTCTAAACTTAAAAGGCAATTCTGCTGTTCACAGCAATGTTATCTGGAAAACCAGTTGACAGTACAAGTTGATTTACAGGTCAGCATTCACATTTTGGAGCATTCTTTACTCTACAACTCCAACTATCTCATTTCTTTTTATAAGTTTGACTTACAAACCTTAGTCCAAATATAGGCTGGCGGTATCAGGTTCTCCAGAGAAACAGAACCAACAGGATATATATATATATATACATCCCCATATATGAGGAGAGCTATTATAGGAACTGGCTATCACAGCTACGGAGGCCTACAAGACCCACAACCTGCTGTCTGCAAGCTGGAGAACCAGGAAAGCTGGTGCTGTGATTCAGTTCAAGTTCAAAGGCCTCACTATGCATGGGGCAGGGGGGTATAAATTCTAGTCTGAGTTTGAAAGCTGAGAACTAGGAGCAGCAATGTCCAAGGGAAGAAGAGGGATGCCTCACATCAAGCAGACAGAGAGCAAATTCACCCTTTCTCTGTGTTTCTGTTCTATTCAGGCCCTGAACAGATTGCGTGAGGCCCATCCACCCACATCAGGTAGAGCTGCTTTACTCCGTCTACGGATTCAAATGCCAGTCTCTTTCAGAGACACCGTCACCAACAACACATCCCAGAATACCATTTCACCAGCCGTCTGGGCAGCCCTTAGCCCAGTCACAGTGACACACAAAAGTAACCATCAGTTGACACGCA
Organism: Capricornis sumatraensis; assembly: GCF_032405125.1. Lineage (NCBI taxonomy): Eukaryota > Metazoa > Chordata > Mammalia > Artiodactyla > Bovidae > Capricornis > Capricornis sumatraensis. Next base: position 86,726,458 of record NC_091079.1, read on the forward strand.
CGTATTCTATGACCATCACTGCTGGGCTTATCTTTGATTTCTGTTGAAATTACTTAGAGGTACATACATAGTACCTTCTGGCAGAGACACAATTTTGAGGAATAGAACTGCATCTGAGGTTATCCTGGTGGTCAAAATGTATGCAACCTCCCCCTGGACATTTCTGAGAACTCTGGCCCTCTCCTCCACACCCTATGTGTGGCCTGGCAGGTCCCATGCTAGATTTGGGCTTGGCATTTTGTGTATCAAATACGACCCAAAGAAAATGGAGAGAAGGCATGAAGGCGAGCGTGGGGGTGAAAAGGTGCGTGCAAACCTATATATTTCTGTGGGTAGACACCCCTGTGAGCTCGAGCATCATTTTCTCACGCACCCTCCTCTGCTATTAGCACACTTCCTGACCAAAGAAAACACAATCCCATTGACTTTAATAGATGCTATGGTAGACTAGGACTGTTCTAACAGTAGCTTGGGACCCTGGGTGTTTTCGCAGCTTTCACCCATCATTTTGTACTGGGGACATGGTTGCGTTTAAAGGCAGAAATGCTGAGGACCAGCACAGCCCTCTGAGGCACTGGATTCTGCAGAGGAGGGCAGCAGGAATTTATGCAGTGACCCGCGGCTCTGTCCTGCCTCAGCAGAGCAAGGAGCTGCTTCTGCCCTGCATATGAAATTTAAACCAGGAGCTGACCCACTGCTAGAACGAAAATTCAAACCCAGCCACCAGCTGGTCTTTGGGATGAGTTTGAAGCTGTCTTTGATGACGGCACCAGCAGTGGTGCAAGTGGAAGTGAGAAGTCTGCTTCCAGTGAGTGAGCCGACCTAGACTGGTCAGAGGGACAGAGCGAGGACTTCAACAATCTTACAGGAAAGCCTCCTCCTAGAAAGTCAACACTGGGGGTGGGGTTTGCTAAGTGACACCACCAGGCGATGGTTTGGAGCAGAGCGACCAGACTGTGGTGATGTCACTGTGACCTAGGGTCCTGAACCTCTCAGTGAAGAGCGGCATGTCCACCTTGGACCAGTGAGTCATCACATGGGAAAGTGCTTCTTCTCATTGTGGAAAAAACACCCTATCCCAGTGGGACATTTCACGGTTATCTTTGCTCCCTAGGAAATATGTGATGGTGATGATGGGGAGTGGGTGATGGTGAACCTAGCCCCTTAGAAATGAAAGCCATATGGATGCCGTATTTAAAGAAAAAAAAACACAAAACACAACAAGCCAGGCCATTACATTATTGCTGACCATAGGAATTCAGTATTTATAATTTACATTCTTTCCCATACTTCGCCGTTTTTCAGAAGAGCTGAGGTTTATGGCCTGGCCAGGTTGTAAATCAAATTCCTGAGGGCAGAGGGAGCCGCTACACACAGGAAGAATTGCCTTCCAACGGTTTGCAGAATGCATCAAAACATCAGCGAAAGAACCCACATGGCGAGAGGACCCCGCTTCAAGGAGCACGTGACTCCGGTCATCCCTTCCACCAAGCACGCAACCAGCTGAAACCACACCGAGGGTCAACATCTGTGGTGGCCTGGAGGTTTGACCACCACTACGCAGGGAACCCCGGAGCAGGGGAGGCAAAGGCGTGGGTGCCACCCGGGGCTTCTCCTCATCCTTTTGTTGAGGCCGGCTGGGAGGGAGGCGGGCGGGGGGCATGGGTGCAGGCTCAGGGCTGATAATAGGGCGTAAGACATGCACATGAGACTAAGGAGCCTGGAGCGGGAGCGACTGCGTTAGGCTCTGGGCTGATCTGACACCTCCGAGGGTGCCCTTGGTCAAGTCCTTAGGCCCCACGACTCTGGAAAAGAGGAGTAGCAGCAAACTCAGAGGGTGGCAGAACACACTCACAGGGGCACGGGCAGGGGAGTGGGAGGGCCAGGCGCCTCAGGCGCCCCTTTCTCCTGAGCTGCAAGGGCTGCGCTGGCACGCAGCTCTCTAGAAAGCCAGCTGAGTGCTGTGGTGGCCACTCGGGAGACACACAGGAAGAAGAGGGGTTCCAAGAGCCCCTGTCCAGAGGTCTTTGGAAGGATCCCAGTCCCCTGCATGCCTGTGTCTGGAAGATTTGTGAGCAGTGGCCTTAGGGAACTCTCCGCCCCCCCCCCCCCCGCCCAGCTCCTGGCCTGGATTTCATCCAGACTAAGAGAAGGGAGAGGATTCTAGGCCTTCTGAAACCTGGGGAATCTTCCTATAATATCTCTAATCGCCTTGGGATGGATGTAGTTGGACTGATGAGACTGAGGAGTCAGGCGGGTGGGAACAGCAAGGTTTACGGTCCAGATTTTCCAGGATGGACTATTACACAAACCCTGCCTGCAGTTCAACAACTGTAGTTAAGGCTACTGTAGGTAGACTTCAGACATGAGGATGCAATATTTTAGGTCCTGGTCTCAGGTTCATCTACCCTTCCTCTTTGAAAGGCAAATAAACCTTACTTCCTGTGGTTGTAAAGCTACACATGAGGCCCCTTGACTCAGCATCCGGAAAAGTGTGTCCCACACAGGAACACTGGTATCTGAGGGCCTGGGGAGATCGTGTGCAGGGTGGGGGGCGGGGAGGGCAGGAGGCCAGGCACATCGAAGAAAACCTTTCTGCCATTTGGGGCGTTATCAATGCCCACAATTTGCAGGCAATGTTTTCAGAGCGTTCGGATAACAAAACAAACAAAATTAATACCTGGGGCCCAAGAGGTTCAAGCCTGAGCCCAGAATGGCTAAGGAGGTTGGCTGGTGGGTTGCATCAGCTGGAAAAGCAAAACTCTGAGGCAAATTCTATTTTCTGAATGATGTTCCTGTCCTCTCCGGGTTTATGAGAAGGGGATGGAAGAAAGGAAATGTCAAGGTGGACAGAACCGCAGATGAATTTCTGAAAGGGATTAAAGGCAGTCTTTAGTAAATATAGGAGACAAGGAAGAGTTTTACATTTCAGCATTCCCACACACTGAATAAACACACAAACACCCCCAACGATTTCCTTCTTCTTTGGTAGACATTAATGAGTTCTTTAAATTCACAGATGATAGTAAAATAAAAAAGCTGTATTTACTGCATCAAAGATAATATCAGAGTTCAATTAAAAAATCTGGTAACCTTCACCTGTGATGGTCCTGGTATCAGGTTTGGAATGAACTGATAAAGTGAAATGCTGTAAAAACTTATTGTGGCCAAGCCACGAGAGTCTTCAGCCCTTCAGTTGCAACCATTACTAATGCTGAGACTGGCAAAGAACCCAATAACATACACGCACAATGAAGGCAAGAGATGCCCTTGGATAAAACACTAAAGAACAGAAGTCTCAGCTCTCCTCATAAGTTGACTTCAATCATAAAAGTGGGCACTACATTAAGGACTGCAGTCACCTAGCTGGGGCATCCCTGGTTCTCACAGCAGTAAGAACTCTGTACATGAAGCCCACCTGGCGGACATGCGGTGGGCTGCCGTGGTCACTGAGCATAATTCACACAGCACAGAGCACCAGAGTTAACGCCCCTGTTTAGAGTGCGCAGTTCCTCTGGTTTCTAGTGGTTAAATATTTCTTTTCCACCTTGCATTTAGCTTTCTCCTGTAAGGGCCTGACCAAGTGCACTATTACCAACAAATAAGACAACCCAAGGGTCTGATTCCACGGGGAGATCCCTGACAAAGGGAGGTATCACTTAAAGACGATACGGACTGGCTTCAGGGGGGAACCAGGAGGGCTGAGCCTGATGTCTTTGGTAAAGAACTTTATTTCCCCTAGGTGAGTACTTTTCTCATGAACTTGCTACAGAAGTGATCATAGTGAAAATAAGACTGGCGTTTTGTCTTTTATCATCAAAATGCATAAAACGGGTCAATGAACTGTCTTAGCACTGCTGTGGGAGCGATTTGCCCAAGGCTTTTACAAATGGTGAAAATAGACACAGGAAAAGCAGGGATAGGCCATAGAAAGACCTTTAAGAATGACAAAGAGGAAAACGACAAAACACTTGGGGCTTCCCTGGTGGCTCAGTGGTAAAGAATACGCCTGAGATGCAGGGAACACACATTCAGTCCCCGGGTCGGCAAGATCCCCTGGAGGAGGAAATAGCCACACATTCCAGTATTCTTGCCTGGAGAGTTCCATGGACAGAGAAGCCTGGCGGACTACAGTCCATGGAGTCTCAAAGAGTCGGACATGACTTAAGACACTGAACAAGAACAATGAAACACAAACAAACAAACAAACAAAAAGAACAACGAAACATTTGATGTGATGCTACTTACAGAGAAATATACACACAGCATTCTATGAGGATCACCTCCAAAACAATGGTGTCTTATAACAGGGCATTTTGTAAATGACAAAGGTGAGATCACTTGCAACTGAATCGTTTCTGATATTACATGACAACTCAGATCTCCTTCCATCAAGGTGAAGCCTAATTTCCTAGAAACGGGTGGAAAAAGTAGAGTCAGAGCTTCTAGGAGGAGCGGCAGTTGTGGTTCTGGCCGGCCAAGGGAAGCACTGGTTTTGGAACCACTGTAGTAAGAGCTCTTACTGAAAGGGGAAACAGAAGTTTCATGGCAAAGAAAGGGCGTGGAAAGCATCTGGGAACTTTCCTGGCCATTCTGTACAAGGCCACGGAGGAACAATGTCTCATGTGTGCTCCGCGCTTCCAGGTCACCCACACTGGGCAGGGCCTCCTTGAGAGCAGCCTTGGAGAAGCAACCCCTTCCTTAGCTGGACCAGCTACTGGTCAGATGAACCTGGAGATGCTCAGGGACGTGGTCCAGCACGAGGAAGTGGAACTGAACACTATGTCCAGGATACACATTCTGTACCTTCAAGCTCTCAGAGAAGCCAAACAAAACACACTCACCTAACTTCCGAAGTAAGACAAGCGTTACACGGTGCCTGTTTAAGACAGCGATGGAAGCGCAAACGGGTCTACAGAGCGGGTGCCTCTTGGCTTCTGTTTGGGACTTTAATCGGAAGGATGTGGCTGCTGTTCTAAGAGCATGTGCATGCTCAGAGTTGTGGCCGGCATGGCGACCCCCACAGCCCCCTGCACCAGCCCAGTGGCTGGCGACACTTCTCTGGAGCAAGTCTGTGTGGGCTCTCAACCGAGTGGCTGCCAGAGGCCCAGGGCACAGGAAGTGACCTGAGCTTTGAATGATTCATTTAACCCTTCCACCCCAGAATTCTTTGCAGAAAAAGAAAAACATGACGGCTACGGTTAAAAATTTCCTTAAAGGAGGAAAAGGCATTGAAACCTTTGCGCTCTGTGAAAGGAGGGAACAAAGCTATTCAGCGAGTTTATAAGAAAATCAACTGGGTACTGGTCACTTATTAGAAAAATCAATCCAACATGGCTGATGTAACCATTCCCCTAGCGCACACACGCAAAAGACAACAATGACTATCTTGTTCATTTCCTATTGATCGCCTGGGAAGTTTAGGAAAAGGAACATGTGTCTGTAAGCCCTCTAAAATACATATATATTTTTTCTCTTTTCTTCTCACTACATAAAACACAAACATATTCACAGAATCCTAAAGCCACTTGAAAAACAGTGATTGCTTACAAACAGTGAAAAGTATCAATAAGATGCAAAGAAATGAGCACTTAACAGAGGCCAAATTTGATGGGTTTTAACGCGAACCATTTTATTTAAAACAGGGATCCATCAGAGGTGGTGAACTATCAGGGTCAGTGGTCTAGAGCATGGCACGGATGAAAGGGAATACTCACCAGCACTTCACATGGGACTAAAAGACAATGTCAGCAACACACCATGAAAGAAAACAAAGAAAATGGAAAAGGCACCTGGCTGGGGGAGGGGTCGCGCGAGCACTGCCTCCGGGCAGGTTCCCGCCAGTGCGCTGTGGCTAAGTCTGGACCAGTGACGCTGGAGAGGGAACGGGAACCGTGGGGAGCTAACCTTTCCGCAGGTTTGTTTCCACCTGCCACATGTGGTTTCAGGTCCTAAAAGGCGGAGGAGGTTGCTAAATGTAACACCAAAGCTCCCCACTTTTTTTCCTCTAGGAGAGAAGGGGAGCCCTCCTCCAATTCAACTTCAGCAGCGGCTTCTGAAGGCTTATATAAGCATCCCGACTTAAAAAACAAGCAGTAAGGAAATAAAACACAGACAAGTAGGGTGGGCTTAAAACCAGTCAGTCAAGTGGAAGGGCAAGAAAACGGTGGTGACCTGTTCATGAACTGTCCCGGTGGGATGCCCTGTCTCAGTGAAGATGTTTAAACCACACCCACAACACAGGAAGCATAAAGCTGCTCCGGCAATTGAGTAGAGAGCTACCGTCTCCTCCTCCGAGCACCGTCCTGCTACCAGTGGCCAAGTGCTGAAGTTACCAGGGACCCCCAAAGGCCCGACCCCCTCCCGCAATCGTCTGCCCCGCGGGGCCGGGTCTGTGGGAAACAAGACCCACGCTCTCAAATAACGACCCCCCCCCTCCAGCCCCCGTTCCTTCCCGATGACGCTGTGCCTTTCGACCTCCCTCCTCCCGGCAAGTCCAGCCGATTCCGTCCCCTCCCAGTTCTAGGCACTCCCTGGACACATCTTGGATTATTATGAACCAGGGTCTTTTCATTTCTTTCCCACTCCGTTGGTGACTTTTGACTTGGAATGTCGATTCCTTCTCCTGGAAGAATGGCTCTCGCTGTTGCCTGGATGCTTGGGGGGGCCGTCTTCAGAACCTGGTCAAGAGGAATCGGGACACGTCAGCCCTCAGCATCGTTGCGGGATGCGGGCCCAGGCTCTGTCCCTCTGCCCCAGCTCTCCCTGCCCGGGCCGCCCGCTGCTCCTCCACTGATCCTCGGGCGCCATCTAGTGGCCTTGCCAATAAACCAACGCATAGACGCCCCAGTGGACACGAGTTTGAATCAACAGGGAGGCCTGGCGTGCTGCAGTCCATGCGGTCGCACAGAGTTGGACACGACTGAGCCACTGAACTGACTGACTTGACTGATGGAAGCCCCAGGCCTCGGATAACCAGCACAGCTAGGGCCTGGGTGTCCTGAGGATGTTTTACATCCCCTCAGGGTGGATTGTGGTCCATGGTGATGGGGGCCAGAAGTGAGAGCACAGATCACGTCAGAGCACAGAGGAGAGCCCATGACAACTTACACCACGTGGGTGTCGAGTCTACCTTCGCAACCAAAGGGCGCACCAGTGAAGTTTCCCCCACCTTGGTCAGCTGCAAACCGTAGTTTCTAAATCCCTAAACTGGAATGAATTCTTGACTTGACAGGTGTGAAAGCTATCACATGACTTCTGGGGTCTGACCTGGAGGCCTCCCACCACTCAGGACGGGCAGCCGGGAGTCACCCGGGAAGACGCCGCAGGCCCTCGAGAGGCTCAGGGTCTACAGGGCCGGCATCCTTTGTCACGCTCCGTTGTGTGGGAGCTCAGAGAAAGGCGTCTACATGGGCTGAGTGCTGAGCAATCAGCAGGTTCCCAGCCAGCTGGACGGTGGGGCCAGGGCAGTGGAGGTGGAGTGGGGGTGGGCATTCCGGGCAGGGGGTGTGTAAGGTCTGGAAGGTCATCGGAACTTCCTGGCAGGAGGCTGGCTCTGCCCCAGAGTTGGGCACATGGACCACCTCTGGCCTAGCAGTGGAGCCAAGATTCTCTGCTCCAGGGCTCAGGTTTTGTTTGTTTTCTAAACCATCGGCCTACCTTTCATTTAAATATATCTCTACCACTGCTTATATCTTGTAGTCTTGTCACTGCAGAACCTGGAAGTGCCATGGACTCATCTCTGGGCTGGGGAGGGGGGGTTGGTTCTGAATAAGGGAGCCCCGGGCGGAGAAACCCTGTGCCCACCTCTATCCGCATTCCACAGTAGTTGGCGGATTCAGGAGAAACCGCCTCCAGCAGGGTGACCAGCACTCTGTGGCGTTTTCCCAGGGAGAGCTGTGCTGAGCCTCACCCCGGAGAACGCAGGAGAGTGACTCAGCAGAGCTGTCCCTCCCTCACCGCCGCTTTGCTGAGTCAGTCTTAGGGCTGACATTCAAGGTCTCTGGTGTTCGCTTCTCTCCTTTTAGTCAAGTCCCATGATCAGTTCATAACTGATGAGCAAGTACTGTCTAGTGGAGCCTCCTTGGGATCATTTTTCTACAAGCCAAATTCTTTAAAAATAACCAGGTGGCCCCGGATCTTTCCAGAATGCTCTTTGGGGAAAGGCCAGGGGGAGATCCCTGACTACACTGCTGAAATCCCTCTGATGATGGTCCGTCTCTTGAATCAACGCGATCAAGCAGATCCGCCTCTTTTTTGAAAGGCTTCTCTCCTGGCACACAACTCTTCCTAACCCCTCTCACTCACAATGAAAGCCAAGAGAAGGAACATCTCCATCAGGATGGCTGAGACAGTGAGGTCTCGCTCTGTCCTTCTATCTCAGAAGAGGCAGAACCACATGGCGCCTCTTCTTATGAAGCCAAGTTTCTTGGGCAGAACCTATGAGCACTTTGCTTCTTTTTTTTTTTTTTGCTTGTTTTTTAATAAGTGACAGGAGACATGCAAGTGAGTAGGTTGGAGACCATTTAGGGCTCCAGATATTTATCAGTATTCAGAGGGTAAATTCTGATTAGAAATCCCTTCACTGGGCTTTTGGGAGCTTTGAGCAATAAGCAGGAGAAGGAGGGCGAGAAATACCTTTTGAACCTTTCCCGTGAGGCCAGGAGACGTCCGGAGTGTAGGTGCCATCTTCACACTCTGAGTAGGTCTAGGGAGAGAGGCAGGCTTAGCGGTGGGAGGGATTGCTCCCAGGGGGAGAGCAAACAAGGAAGGGTGCTCCACCCCGGCCTCTCTGGGGCTAGGGACCCCCACCAGCACGGGCGGGACCGCCTGGTGCTCAGGCTCTCAGCCCTAAGAGCAAGGCTACTCCCAAGTGATGCAGAACAGATCTTCCAGAAAGTGCCTTTAGCTCCTTAGGCTAAAAGGATAAATAGAGGATGAAAGCTGCTATTTTCACTTAAAAAAAAAAAAATCCCAGTTGACGAGACTGCTATAGCGTTTTAAACCCACTCATATCAATCCTCTACCTTAATCCTCCTCTACTAGAAAAGGAGGGATTCCCAGGTGGCTCAGTGGTAAAGAATCCGCCTGCTAACGCGGGAAGCACTGGAGACTCGGGTTCAATCCCTGGCTCAGGAAGATCCCGTGGAGGACTAAAATGGCAACCCCCTCCATCTGTCTTGCCTGGAAAATCCCCCAGACAGAGGAGCCTGGCGGGCTACAGTCCATGGGGTCTCAGAGAGTAGGACACGACCGAATGGCTGAGCATGCCCGCACCCATGCACGCAAACGAAGTAAGCAGGGCGAGAGTTTCAGCAAGGGAGCCCCAGGCTGGGACACAGGAGGAGGCCTGCACAGGGTGAAAGACCCAGCTTTGCAAAAACTAGTCCAGGGCTTGCCCCGCAATTAAAAACAAACAAAAAGAATTAACAAATAATTTTAAAAGTTTTAACCCTCTTAAGAAATAAGGATAAAAGTACAGGAGCTATTGAACAGGGCAGTCCCAAGCAAGAATGGAAATTACAGGAAGTGAATTCTGAACTGGCTGTGTTTGGGAGGCGGGGGAGCGGGGCGGCGGGCTGATGCCCTGCCCACGCTCTGCCGGCCACGCCCCACCTGCCGGCCACGCCCCATCCTCGGTGACCGTGCTCCCGGCTACAGTGCCAAGCAGGGCGTGATCAGACACACAAAGCCATCTCTACCTTCCCTCCTATACCTTTTCTCGGTGACCATAGTGCTCTGCATACCAAACCATGCCGTACAGGCACAGGAAGGTGGTGAAAGCCTGGAAGAGAAAAACAAGCACAAAACAGTTTTAGAGGGTGCAACCCAAAATTCCGTTTTCCTGAACTTAAGGATTCCAATGGGAATTCACACATGGCGTCTTGAGGAGTTTCTGCCTCCTGCCCCAGGACGCCAGTTACAGCACGGCTGGGTGCGGCAGCGAAGACCCCGGGAGGCAGCGGGGAAGACCGCTAGGGCTTTCTGAGAGAGGAGCTGGGACACCTCAGTTACCAGTGTCTCCGTAGTTGGCTGGGCTTCCCTGATAACTCAGCTGGTAAAGTGAAGAATCAGCCTGCAGTGTGGGAGGCCTGGGTTCGATCCCTGGGTTGGGAAGATCCCCTGGAGAAGGGAAAGGCTACCCACTCCAGTATTCTGGCCTGGAGAATTCCATGAACTGTATAGTGCATGGGATCGCAAAGAGTCAGACACGACTGAGTGACTTTCACGTCACTTCACTTTCCGTGGTTATCACTGTGACTCTGCCGTCAGAATGAAGATCTCTTCCAGGTGTGGGATCAGGTAGGTGCATTTTCTGAGCAGCTCTGTGGCTTCTGGCTAAGAGCACATATGGGCCTCTATCTTGTACCTCTTTTGGGGGTCTGATTCTCACAGTCCATCCTCTGCACTTTGTCCCCCATCACTGGAGTCAGTTAGGAGGACTCAGCCGGTCACCTTCTGAGGGAAACAGGATTTTTTTGGTTAATATTTATTTTTTGGTTCCGCTGGGCCTTCCTTACTGCATGCAGACTTTTTCTAGTTGTGCCAAGTGGGGGCCCCTCTCCGTTGCGGTGTGCAGGCTTCTCATTATGCTGGCTTCTCTTGCTGTAGAGCATGAGCTCTAGGGCACGTGGGCTCGGAGTTGGGGTGCAGGAGCTGACTGCCCCACTGCAGGTGGGATCTTCCCCCAACCAGGATCGAACCAGCGTCCCCTGCATTGCCAGGTGGATTCGTAACCACTGGACCACCAGGGAAGCCCAGGAAGAGGGTTTCTGAATGAAAAAGCAGTTTTCCTTCCGTGTAGGGTCACAGTGGTGCTGGGGGACCCTGAGGACACAGGCCCACGTGGAGGTGGCAGGGCCCAGCAGGACACCACTGCCCTAGGCGTGGCACTGCTGTTTAGTCTCAGCGGCCCCACTGCAACCCCATTTCTGGCTGCTTCTGTTTTTCTGTTAGGTAGATAGGAAAATAAAAAGAAGGTCAAGTTGTCTTGTGAGACTGTGTGAAAAGACACAGGCATAGTCCATGGTTACCCAGAGGCTGGCATCACCTCCACTCCCCCTGGTGTGCCCCACCAGCCCCCCTATACCCTAAATTATGCTCTAATTTAAGGGAAAAAATAGCACCTAAAAATCTAGAGTTTAAAAATGTGTCAAAAAACTGAAAGTTGGGGGAAGTTCCTGGCTGCCTGGACTATACCATGTGACAGGACAGGAAAGGACCCCCAGCCGGGACTCAGCTTCCCCTTGTGACCATGAAGGAGTCGCCAAAACCAAGCAAACAAGTGCCCGTTCTGCTGTTATGTGGTGGTGCTCAGCTGCGCAGTCGTGTCCAACTCTTTGTGACCCCACAGACTGCAGCATGCCCAGGTGGGATCATGTCCATTGAGTCAGTGATGCCATCCAACCATCTCATCCTCTGTCATCCCCTTCTCCTCCTGCCTTCAATCATTTCCAGCATCAGGGTCTTTTCCAACAAGTCAGCTCTTTGCATCAGGTCACCAAAGTATTGGAGTTTCAGCTTCAGCATCAGTCCTTCCAATGAACATTCAGGACTGATTTCCTTTAGGATGGACTGGTTGGATCTCCTGCTGTCCAGGGGACTCTCAAGAGTCTTCTCCAACACCACAGTTTGAAGGCATCAATTCCTCAGCGCTTCTGCTGTTCTGTTTCTTCAGAATTCCTTACTTTGGGAACCCACTGACAGAACATCCTCCTCAAGGTCTAACCTCCATCTCTTCCACTGCGTTTCCTGCTGGGGACCTGTCCCCTTGACTCAGTCATGGGAATAGTTGTGAAATTATGCTGTAATCTTCACTTCTTGAATAATTTCAGTTCTTTCTAAGAGTCATAACCTTAAATCTAGAAGTGTTAATCCTCATCTCACAGCAGAGGAATAAAGCTCAGAGAGGCGAATGACCTTCTTAAAGACGCACAGCTAGAGGGTGGCAAGACTGAAACCAGAACACAGGTTTCTTTACATACCTGGATCAAACTTTAGGGGTGTCTATCAAAATAAACGCAAATTTTAGGTCTACATGTCTTTAGAGCGCTATCCATTATTTATCTGTCCATTCACCCGTTCCTGGGGGAAGTAAGGCATCATGGGAGGAGCCAGTGTGCCCAGCCCGCAGTCCGGAGGGTGGAGCCCAGACTGCAGGGGACGAGGGGCTGCGCCTTCTCGTCACGGGCGGCCTGTAGCATAGGCCGGGTCCAGTTCCTCCGGGTCAGTGACATTCACAGAGTGTCTGCTGGGTGCACGGAGTCACTTTACGGGTCAAAAAAGAAAGGAGGCTGAGTGCTCCCCTGGTCCTTCCATGCCAGTGAAGTGGGAATAGTGGAATGGCGGAGAGATAACATGAAATATAAGAAGACCCACTAGTTCCTTTTTAAAAAATTAAATCCTTACTGAAACTGGTGTATATTAGGGTGTTTTTTTAATTTAAGAAAGCTCGTATCTCCCCATCAAAAAATTAAGCCACGAATGAATATACGAAAATCATAAAATGAAAAAACGACTTCTAATCTTTAACACAGTCCAGTACTTGTTCAGATTTCTAATATACAGCATCATTAAATGTACCGTTTTCACGGCATGGCAAGAGCGGAAAAGACTACGGGATCTGTAGCACGTAAAACTAAGTATGTCAGCTCCTTGAGGGAGAGAGCAGGACAGCCTAGGTTGCACAAGGAGGGGAGGGAGGTGGGGGTCCACCTCCAGGGACCAGTCGGTGACTGTGCTGCGAGGGTCGTCATTGCGCATCTCGCCCACCAGAGGGCAGGCGTGCGGGGCTCGTCTTCCCCAAGCTTTCTCTCCTGCCCTGGAGGGCAGACTGGCAGCTTGGGGCTGCTCCAGGAGCAGACAGCTGGGCAGACCTTGCTTTGCAGGAGGGCAGCAAACACTGGCGGGTGCTGCGTGGCAGATGCTTATCATCACGAGCCATGCAGAGGACCTGCTGTGGTGGCCACATTTACCACTTCACCTGGGTACAAGAGGCCCTTGTCACACGTGTCCCAGGAGACAAAAGCTTGTAATTTATGGGTTTGCAATCACACCTCTGGAAATCTAGACAAGTACCCACTTAAAATGTCAAAGCCTGGCATTTAAATAGCAATTGTGCAGATTTTGTTTAAAGAAAGAGAAGAAAAAAAAAAAAGAAAAAACGTGAGGGCTAAGAGCCAAGGCAGCACACAGACCCAGGTGTGGCTTCCATATTATGGTTACCAGCATTCAAATCCACCCAGACTCATTAGACAACTGGTGCTGTGGCAGCTTATCAACCAGCATACGGGGCCTTTATTTCTACATTAATCACAAATTCTGCGTATACTCTCTTCCCAATCAAGGCAAATAATTGGGGGCTTTGTTTCTCTTAGCGTGGAGACATGGTGTAAACTGTGTTCTCTTACTGAAAAATGTTTGCCCCCTAAGACTGAGACCAATCTTGATCTTTAATAAAAAACCATTATAAAATGTGCCGGGGACACACATTTTTTAATATTTATTAAACCCACACTTTATTTCCACTCTTTTTCTGTAACTGATGAATGTGCAAGGCTGTGGGGACCCCTCATCATCCCAGCCAGAGGTTTCTCTTCAGGCCAGCTCCCCTTCCAGGGCACTCGTCACTGACAACACTAACTGGGGGATTCTACTTATCTGCAAAGTCCTCTTTCCTGTGGCGGTTTCTCGTCCCCGGCCCAGCCTCTAAAATGTGGCCTCTCCTCCCCTCACTATGGCCCCCGACTCTTACCAAGCTGATGTCTCCTACCATTTACCCCAAGCATGGACGCCTCCTGACTCCTGCGTCTCCATCGCTGAGTCTTTCCAGAGCTCCTGGACAGACCAGAACTTCCAATGACACAAGACACCTTCACCTGTAAAGTCTAATGGCCCCTCACACCTTAACACACCTCCTTTCAACGAGCTTCTCCGATACGCCTCAACCTGTCACTAGTACCGGAAGCCACGAGTGGCCCAAACAGGAAAGCCGGAGCCGCCCTCGCCAGCTGTGCCGAGGGGACGCCTGCTCGGCCGGGTTCCTGCCGCCCTTTCTCTGCACCCTCAACGCCACTGCCTGGGACAGGTCCTCCCTGGGCTCCCAGCGACACCCTGAGGCTCAGCCCTCCTCCGTCCCCTCCCTCCCACGCTCTCCCGACCTCCGGCTGCTCCGTGAGGCAGTCTTTCCACCGAAAAATCCCTGAATTTCCACCGACACACAGAGCCGGTCCCAGGCAGACACGTCCCACCCCCTCGTCCTCTGCCTTGCTCTCGCCCTCGCTCCCCAAACAGGCCGCCATCTTCCCGTGCCTCGCGCGCGGGGGCGCTTCGTCTTCACACCTGCCGTCTCGTCATACGTGTCTGGGTCTCCTGGTCTCTGTCTCTGGACCTCACGCCCCTCGTCTCCCCGCATTTGATGAGTGTTTCCCGTGCCTCAGGCGCTGTGCTAGCGTCTGTGGGACCGAAGGACGATGGAGACTTATTCTCTGTGAGCAGCAGGAAGTGCCAGGTTGAGGAGACCGACATAAACACCACAGAAAATGTCACGCTGGGGCCAGAGCTTGAGGAGGCACGTACAGAATGGGACGGTTCCCCTCAGGAGGGAGTCCTCTCGTCTGCCTTGCAGGCTGGAGTGCACTGCACGCGGGGCGCAGACGGAAGGTTGGTCTTGGCATTAAGGTTCGCCAGGTGGAGGAAAGAGCAGGGCAAAGCACTCAGCGTGGGCAAAGGAAACCTCTCGGGTGCAGGCAGGACCGGTCTGGAAGGACGATGCGCTGAGGTGTTCGGTAACCGGGAACAGTCTGGTGGAGTCTGAGGACGGGGGACTGCAAGGGCTGGGTGTGAGAACCATCCAGGCAGTGACGGCCCGAACACGCGGGCACGACTTCGCATTTTCGCTGCTGGGTGGGCGCTGGGGACCCGTCTTCCTTCCCACCCTTTCTGCCCCCCAGAGGGAGCTTCCCAGGGTAACCCTGCGCTTTCCCTCACCCCTTCCCCAGGGGGCGGTGTGTCTTAACTGACTGGGGAACAGGGATGAGCAAGCCGGCCATTTCCTTTCTCAGTCTGGGGAGGCCGGCTTTTCTGAGGCTGGAGAGGAGTGTGTCTGCTCCTGGGGCTCGCGATTGGAAGGCCCTCGTTGGCATCGGACGCGGAGACTGAGAACGTGGGCTCTCAGTCATAAAGCGGCTGCTTCTGACGCCACAGCCCTCGTTCTTCCTGCCTGTCTCCTAACTGCTCTGAACCTGGGGGGGGGGGGGGCGGCGGGCGGGAAATACTGTTCTCTTGGGGCCTCTCAAGCCCCAGCAATCGGGACGGATTCTAAGCGGGGAGGAAGGGATTCTGACCTGAATTCTGGAAGACCGCTTTGGCAGCAGAGTGGAGAAAGGATCTGAAGGGCAGGATGGAAAAGATGGGAGAGGACGGGGTGGAGCTGGGTCACATGGCAGGGAACCTGACAGCTGACTCAAGAGGTGACGTCGGGAGGCGGCGCCGCCTCGCCTCGGGGCTTCGGCTGGGCGCCCCTGGAATGGGAGGACCCATGCACTGTGATCCCGGGTGACCCCCAGCGCACCTGATCGGCTGAGCTGCACCCCAGCTTGTCGGCTGCTCTCTCCAGAGCTCCTCCAGCTCTGTGCACACACACCAAGATGATATCTGAGCATCAGTAGTCGGCAGAGGTAACTCCCACATGCCCTTGGAGGGCCTCCGAGGGGGACCCTCATGGAGTGGGGAGTGGGATATCTCTAGCCAGACTTTCTGGGTTTGAGCCCTGGCTCGGCCAGGACGACCTTAGGTAAGTTAAGGAGACCTCTCTGTGCCTTTATCTGGGAAAGAGGATAACAAAGTACTTCCCCTCAAAGTGTAAAGCTCAAATACACAATGTGTGAAAAGTGCTTCCAGCAGTGCCTGGCGCATGGTAAGCATGAATAAATCTCATCTTTGCAGTCACCTACCTGTGCGGCTCCACATCGGGGCAGCTCTGATGAGCACTTGGCCATGTGACGGACTTACAAGGGACCACGCTAAGGGATGGAGAGACTGAGAAACGGATCGTGTCCTCAATACAGTTACCATTGCATAGACACCAAGGTGCATCAAAATTCACCAACCTAAGGAGGGGGATGCTAAGTGTCTAATCAGTAAAACACAGTGAAAGTCTCTAAAAGTTAGAGACTGTTGGGGCCCGGAGACAGCTCATTGGACATAGCCGGCCGTGGGGAGACTCTTCTGGCGCCTGATGCCCCTGGAGGAGGCCTGCAATAGGCTGTGATAAAAAGCACCTTCTGTCCACATCTCAGGAGTCCCGCTGGCCTTAACTTGCCTGTGGTCCCGTTGGCGCCAGGTGAGGGTTGTGCCCACCCCTGCCCACCATGAGTACCCGCTACAATTCACAAAGCCAGGGTGCCCGTGCCAGAGAGAAACGTGAGGAGCAAAGGGTAACATTTCCTGGCCCGTCTGACCAGGAACCAATCCTTACATCTTGTCTCACTGTGACAGAAAAAATACACCTGAGCATGAATTCTGGAGTTTGAGGACGAAAGAGATCCTTCTCCCCTTTCACTGTTCAATGCACAGGCTCAAGGTACATTGGCACAGTTAGGATTTCTAACAAGTAATCCTAAAAATAGATACCATGAAAGACAATAAAAACACTTTAAAAATACAAAGTTCAGTCCTGCCAAAAGGAAAAAACAAACGAACAAAAAAAGACTTGAATCTGAGTAAGCCTCTAGATCCAGCTACCAATTTATAGAAAATACAGAAGACAAAGAAATCTGATAAATGACAGTAAGGATGGCATCAGTAAAACCAGACAAGGGGACAACCTACAGGACAAAAGATTTTGTTTCTTCAACAAATAAACTGCAAAGCAGAGAGTGCTAGAGATGGAGAGAAACATGTAGATTAAAAGAGGCATGCAAACCAATTGCAATGAGTAGATGCTGATTCAAATAATCTGTTAGAAAATACAAACTTGAAGGAAACATGAGAAATGTGAACACTGATCAGCTGCTTAACAGTATGAAGGCATGAATTCTTTTTCCAGTGTGATAATGTCATAGAAAGAAAAGCCTTCCTGTCTTTTTAGAGAGACCTCCTGAAATAGGAAAAGTGGGCCTGCTTCTAGTAAGCTGGGGTAGGGATGGTGCGTGTGGAACAGAAGGACACGAGATCAGCCATTGGTGGGTAACTGCTAAATCTGGGTGATGCGTACGTGAAGGGGGAGCGACCTGATCTACTTGACATGTTTGAAATTTATGTGATAATAATAAAAATTCTTAAAAGCCCGAGTTAATTTTCTAGACTAAGTAAAAGCAAAGAATCTTAAATGTAAAATAAGACTTTTCTCCAGAGTAACAAAACAAATTAAGAAAGGCAATCACAGAATTTTAAATTTTAAAAATTTTTAGGTAAGATCCTGTTTCATTTGAGAGATGAGGGAAAAGTCCCGGGACGATGAAGCCGGAGGCCCCCAGGACTCTTCCCTTCAGAGAGGAAAACACACCCAACACAAGCATGGCCTATATAACACTGGCCTGGGGAAAAGAAATTGCGTGGCCTGATTACCTCCAAACCCCCTCCCCTTACATGGCCTGTAAACCACAGTCTGTCATTTTGTATATAAACACTTGGTAATATACACATTACAGGGTACAGTAACTATCGTCCCTTCGAGGCAGACCTGACATTCTCAGCAAATGCAGGCGAATGCTCACAAGTGAAACAAATGAGAGTATAATGCACCTGCCGGGGGCATGTGATCAGACCTACAAAGGGGACCAATTTGGGGTGCCACGTGGTCCTATGTATTTGTTCTTGAACTTCATCCCATGGCCAATTTTGGGCTACTTACAAGTAGTATGTCTTGTCTATAAATGTCTAAGAAACCTTGGTGCACAAGAGGGTCTTGTTTTGTTCTAGAAGAGACCATGGGGAGTTTAGCACTTCAAGGTGGAAAAGTAATGACTTACCACGCAAAGAAGCCAAAGCACAACATAGAGTATTTGGGTCTTAGAGAAGAGATCTTGTCCAAATTTTATGCAGACAATAGCTTCCAGGAAACCAATGACCCTGTGACATAGAACAAGAGGTTAAATAACAAACTCATCTTATCAGAATGTAACGCATTACCAGAAACATGCATAATTCCATCAGAAAGTTCAACAGGTCAAAAGATTTCTGCTCCAAACACTGGAAGGAAGTCCCCTACAAAATGACAGTGTTCTAGTCTACTGTGCTTTCTTTAGAGACAATACATATTATATGTATTATATATATATATAGATTTAATTAAAAAAAAGCTATTTTACTGTTATTCCTCTCTTCTTTTTTTCAGATTATTTTTTTAGAGCAGTTTTTCAGGCTCATAGTAAACTGGAGGGAAAGGTACAGATTTCTGACCATTCTCTGCCCTCACGCACGCACAGCTTTCCCCACTATGAATATCCCCCACCAGGGCAGCACACCTGTCACAAATGATGAACACAGTCACCCAAAGTCCACAGGTTACCTCAGAGCTCACTCTGATGGTGGTGTACATTCTATGGGTTTGCATAGATGTTCGAAGTGTAACGTATCCTCTGCTGGGCTTCCCAGGTGGTGCTAGTGGTAAAGAACCTGCTTGCCAAGGCAGGAGACGTAAGAGATGCAAGTTCAGTCCCTGGGTTGGGAAGATCCCCTGGAGAAGGGCATGGCAACCCACTCCAGTATTCTTGCCGGGAGAATCCCATAGACTACAGTTGCAAAGAGTTGGGTACAACTGAAGTGACTTAGTGTACATACTTCTACCATTAGAGGGTCAGATGGAATAGTTTTACTGCCCTAAAAGCCCTCTGTGCTCTGCTTATTCATCCCTTTATTCCTCCCTGGAAATAAGTTATTTTTCACATCTTCCTTCCTCACAGACCACAATCTCAGTGTGTACATTTTCATAGCCACAGGCCACTTGATGTCATCTCGGTCAGAGCCATCACGACAGGTGGACAGACACCCCCTTGGTTGAGACCCTGGCAGAGACAGGAAATCCACCACCTCTGTGGGCAACTTCTTCTGCTCTTTCAGTCTCTTTAGCTTTGGGGAAGTTGTTCCTTATCTCCAGCGGGTACCTGCCTCCTCCCACCCCAGTCCTAGCTCTGCCCTCTACAGTCATACAGGGGAGCGTGAGCCTCCAGGTGAGGCTTTCAGTAACTTGAAGGCAGTGATCACATTCCCTCCCAGCCATCTAGGAATTTCCAGATTTAATATGTCCAGTTCTGCTGACAATAAAAACCCTTTATTCTCTGCATCTGTAAGGAATTTTGCTAAATAAAAAAAATGTTTTAAAAAAAACTTTCATGTTTTACTCTTGAATTAAAACATCAAAGAAAAAAGCCAATCTTGTATTATAGAACTTCATTTATGAATATTAAAATCAGGCCTTTATTACGGTTCAGAAATTGAAGGTAAGAACTGAGGAGGTGGGGTACCACAGCTCATCCCTTCATCCCAGTGACTGCCCAGAAACAGCGATTTCTGACAAGGCCAAGCTAGCTGTTCCTTGCTCAGGAAGGAAGCGAGACAATCAGGGACTTGTCCTGCTGCAGGCATAATCTCTGAAATCAGGCAGGAAGGGGCCCGGAAGACCCCAGGACCCCTCCCCAGTGCAGACACAGAGGTCACTGCCACGGTCAAATGGATGGACAGCTCAAAACAGCTGAACACCTGGAGTCAGAACCACCAAAGCAGGCAGTCTCCAGTATGGATCTCTAGAGAGTCTGGGGTGGTCTTGTCCCCTGGCAACAAGGTTTAGGAGTGGTTGCCTGAATCTTTAAAGACCACCCTCACACACACTCACACACACACCCCGGCCCAATAAAGCACAGCCCTTGTGAGAAAGCCGCATTTCAGCCCAGCATCGTGGGAGGCCAGAGGGAGCAGGGCTGAGGTCGGCTGTCATCCTGAGACCGAGACCACCAGCCGACACTAGGGGGCAGCAAAGCAGCTTCGGGAAGGGCTCCTGTGGGCGGACACAGAAAGCAACGCAGCCCGGGCTGCGCCGGCCTGAGGGACTGCAACAGGAAGGAAGTCTGCCCACCCGCCCTGCGCGGACAGAACAGCGGGCTTTACTGTGACAGGCTTCTAAATAGTCAACTGACCGAGGCGCCCTTGGAGAGCTCGGTGACCAGCTGATTAGAGCTGTGTTTCTCAGACTTCTGTGACCTGAGTCCCACGGCAGGAAACACAATTTTCATTTTGTTCCCCCTCCCACACACAAACAACCTGCCCCAAAACACACAAAACAACTGTCCCCTTGCTGACATTTTCCTACCCTATTTCATTGTCAGAAAAATGCTGGTCATGACTCACTCAGGTGACTTCGTAATGGCCTGAAATTTGCTCTCAAGACCAGTGCTTTGCAGTCAGGAACTTCAGGATGACTTGGTCCCACATGCTGAGGAATGTTATCTAACCTGTTGTCCACGGAGGTGACCATGAGTAGAGACTGGGTCGGGGAGGGGGGTCAGGACGGAGGCGGAGGGGCAGCGTGAGGTCACGAGGTGACATGGGTCTCGAAGGCCACCCCAGAGCTCGGCTTTCAGTCTGAGGGACCTGAGAATCCTGCGGGCGTTGCAGCAGAGGGCTGAACTAGTTTCATTTTGTGAAGACTCATTTCGGCGGCTGGAAGAGAACTGCTGTGAGGAGACCGTGGAGGTGAGGACCTGGAGGAGATGTGGGATGTGGGGAGCAGCGGGAACAGGGATGCATCACCCCAGCCATCCACAGACCCCATACCCAGCAACGCTGGCCCTTAGAGGGAGTCCTGAAACGTAACACCCTCATGGGAGGTCAAGATCACTTCCTTATAGGGCTCAAATTGCTGTCGGCCTGGGGCTTGAGGCCAAAGGCCTGGGTACTGTGGGAGCCTCTATGAAGCCTGGCAGCTGAGGCAACACCAACCACCTCACCCTGGGCAGCCCCTCCATGGTATTGCCCTCAACTTACAGCCAATTTCAATCTCGGATCTTGACCAGGCTGAGCAAGGCGGCCAATCTGTGGCTGGATAGAACTCAGGACTCTCCCTCCCCTTCATGCTTGTTGCTGTCCTTATCGTAAAGGAGCATGTTCAGTTCAGCTCAGTCACTCAGTCTTATCTGACTCTTTGTGACTCCACGATTGCACCCCACCAGGCTTCCCTGTCCATCACCAACTCCCGGAGCTTGCTCAAACTCATGTCCAACGAGTCGGTCATGTCATCCAATCATCTCATTCTCTGCTATCCCCTTTTCCTGCCTTCAGCCTTTCCCAGCATTAGGGTCTTTTCCAATGAGTCACTTCTTCACATCAGGAGACCAAAATATTGGGGTTTCAGCTTCAGCATCAATCCTTCCAATGAATATTCAGGACTGATTTCCTTTAGGATTGGAGAAGGAAATGGCAACCCACTCCAGTATTTTTGCCTGGAGAATCCCATGGACTGAGGAGCCTGTTGGGCTACAGTCCACAGGGTCGCAAAGAGTTGGACACAACTGAGCGACTTCACTTTCCTTTAGGATGGACTGGTTGGATCTCCTTGCAGTCCAAGGGACTCTCAAGCGTCTTCTCCAACACCACAGTTCAAAAGCATCAATTCTTCGGTGCTCAGCTTTCTTTATAATCCAACTCTCACATCCATACATAACTACTGGAAAACCATAGCTTTGACTAGATAGACCTTTGTTGGCAAAGTAATGTCTCTGCTTTTTAATATGCCGTCTAGGTGGGTCATAGCTTTTCTTCCAAGGAGCAAATGTCTTTTATTTCATGCAGTCACTATCTGTGGTGATTTTAGAGCCCCCCAAAATAAATTCTTGCACTGTTTCCATTGTTTCCCCATCTATTTGCCACCTCTTCTTAATATTTTCTGCTTCCGTTAGGTCCATACTGTTTCTCTCCTTTATTGTGCCCATCTTTGCATGAAATGTTCCCTTGGTATCTCTAATTTTCTTGAAGAGATCTCTAGTCTTTCCCATTCTTTTGTTTTCCTCTATTTCTTTGCATTGATCACTGAAGGCTTTCTTATCTCTCCTTGCTATTTGGTGGAACTCTGCATTCAAATGGATATAGCTTTCCTTTTCTCCTTTGCCTTTAGCCTCTCTTCTTTTCTCAGCTATTTGTGAGGCCTCCTCAGACAACCATTTTGCCTTTTTGCATTTCTTTTTCTCTGGGATGGTTTTGATCACTGCCTCCTATACAATATCACAAACCTCCGTCCACAGTTCTTCAGGCACTCCGTATATCATATCTAATCCCTTGAATCCATTTGTCACTTCCACTGTATAATCATAAGGGATTTGATTTAGGTCATGTCTGAATGGTCTAGTGGTTTTCCCTACTTTCTTCAATTTAAGTCTGAATTTGGCAATAAGGATTTCCTGAGCTGAGCCACAATCAGCTCCCGGTCTTGTTTCTGCTGACTGTATAGAGCTTCTCCATCTTTGGCTACAAAGAACATAATCAATCTGATTTCAGTGTTGACCATCTGGTGATGGTCATGTAGTCTTCTCTTGGGGTGTTGGAAGAGGGTGTTTGCTATGACCAGTGGGTTCTCACAGGCAGGAGTCAAATCAACTTTGGGCTGCCTGAGGTGCCTCTGCCTGGAGTGAGGCTGGCCCCTCATAAATAAAAATGACCTTAACGCAGAACCCGGCATCAGGAAATCCTCGGCGGATAGAACAAGAATGTGTCACAGTCTTATTGAAACCGGGGCACAAAAGCTCTCGGCCTGGTGTGTGTGAGCTGGGTAGACAAGTCAACCTCGAGCAGAGACTGTTCTATCTGTAGCACAGGTTGCTCCTGGATTCTCAAGATGCCACAGCCTGTGTGCGTCCTACAGATGCAGCCCTGCAGCTGCACAAAACACTCGGCCACGAGAGCTTGGGGCGCAGATAGGTCACTCTCCAGCGGCCAGGAGCTGACTCTCTACCAGTGGAAACAAGCCATGTATACAAGGGACACAACTATGATACAATCCCACAGGGAGCCAGGAGCCACTGCAGAACTTCAGGAGGCGGTTCCAGTTCCGGTTCAGATGAGTTCCGGTTCCGGTTTGGGGAGGAAGTGAGCGCTGAGCTGGGCCTTAAGGAGGTAGGGAACTCTTTCAGTTGTGCTCCATGGAACATCTGGACTTCCTAAGAAGCCCCGGGGCAGGATGGAGAGGGGGAGAAGGGGGCGGAGGGTCCTGGGTGGCACGCCCAGAACGATCCTGCTCAGTTGTTTTGCTGTATATCAGGGTTTGGAGGAAGATATCATTGGAGAAAAAGAACTCGGTTGCTGAAAAAAATTTGTGACTACTGCAGAAGACTGGGGCTTGTCAGTAGGTGTTTCTGAGCAAGGGAGCAGGGAGCAGCAGGAAAAAGGGTGGTCAGTCTGGAGGAGGATGGGATGAAGGAGAAGACACTGGAAACAGGAAATGGGAACCTGGCAAGGATGCTGCCCTTGCAATGTGAGGGCTGAGGGTGGGAAACAGAGATGCGTGTGGACCAGAGGGAAGGCAGTATGAGAGGCTGTGAGCAAAGGTCGGCAGGAAGATGATGGTGGCCTGGGAGTGCTGGGGAAGGTGGAGGAGGCAGGAAAGGCCTCCTCCAGTTGTCCGTTCCCTCCAAACACTCCCTCCTCCTGTAAGGACACTGAGCTGCATGCTGTGTCTACCCTTAAGAAGAAGCCTGGAAGAACTGCAGCATAATTACAAGAAGTTGTGGAGGGGAGAGGGGTGGCAGGGAAGCCAGCAAAGGAGACTGAGACGCAGCAGAAACGGAGGAAGAAAACCTGCAGGGCAGCTGCTGTAGGAGGAAGAAAACAGTCTAGAGATGGCAGACGCCACGGAGAAGACGGGAGACGAGGGTGGAGACGGACGTGCCGACGTGGAACTGCCCTTGGACAGCGCCATGTGCAGAGGAGCAGAGGCAGACGCTTACTGTCTCAGGTCACAGCAGGGCTGGGACAACTCGGGAGAGGAAGCCAGTGTGGTGAGGCAGTTCAGAAGCAGCCGGGCTCCAGGCCTGGGCCCTGGGGACCAGCAGCTCTGACCCAATCCCTGGAGATCCAACCCAAGGACTTGCCAGAGGAGGAAAGGTGACTGCTCACTCCTGTTACAGCCACAGCTTGGAAGCCTTCCTTCCAGGGCCAAGGGATCCAACCTCTTTTCTTCATCAACCAGCCCAATGCTCTCCTTTGGAGGCACAGAAACTCAATTATAATGGGGAGAGGAGGGGGAGAAAGGTGAAGATGAAGACAGTTTCACAGGAACACCTGGGCAATCTGTCCACCTCGATCTGGCCCTGACACCCACGAAGATGTAGTAACCAGAAGAGGTTCCCCCACTTCGACTTCTCCCCATGGGTTCCCATTCTCCGGATGGATGGAGTCCTGTCTCAGTTGGGCCTAGGATGTTTAGGGACCAAAGGCTGTAAGTTCAGCTCCATGGCACAACTGTGGAGCCCACATTGAAGGTCTGTATTTCATTACATATAGCGGCAATTAATGCCAGCTTTTTGAGGGTGTAACACTTACAAAGGAGAAAAGTGCCCACTACATGGGCTTCACCTCTGTTCCCTTGCATCTCCATACTGTGATAGAGCCAAAGTCATCCCAAAGATAGTGAAAAGAAAACTATAAAGCATCAACCAGCTGTTAAAGAAGGGGTTTCTCTGGTGGCTCAGTGGTAAAGAACCCACCTGCCAGTGCAGGAGACACATGTTCAGTTCCTAGGTCAGGAAGATCCCCTGGAGAAGGACATGGTGACCCATTCCAGTATTCTTTCCTGGAGAATCCCATGGACAGAGGAGCCTGGTGGGCTATACAGTCCATGGGTCACTAAAGAGTCAGACACGACTTAGTGATGAAAACAAAGTTGTTAAAGGAAGTCAGACATTTCAGTGTTTGCTGTTTTGATAGAAGATGAAAGAAACCAAAAAAATGAAGGTGGCAGGGAAGCCCGAGGAAGGAAAGAAAAGAAGATGGGAGGTGGTGGCCCCCGAGAGGCAAACACCAAAGAAGAGACTGGAGGCCAGGCCTCCTGCTGCACCATCACGGGCCCACCATGCCAACCAGACAGAGGCTGCTCCTGCCCGTTCACACTCCAGGTGGGTCCGCCCTGCGCGATTTATGAAGAGGGACTTGCTGTTTTTCAGCACAGCCCACTAATCTCAAGGTCCACTGACCTTGATATCACCATTCTGGGAGTCCTTGATTCTCAACAGAGCATCCTAAATCAGCCAAATGACCTCGCATTTATTTCAGATCATTTGCATTTGACCCTCTTTCACCATTTTCCAGTAAGGGGCAGCTTTTCTGCGTTTGCTCCCACCCTTTGGCCTAGCTCTTGGCTATTTCTCCCACCACAGGGATTAAACTTTCAAGATACCAGATTAGGGAGAACTGCCTGTCTCTCTGATCCACCATCTCCTTTTTCCTCAACAGGTGACTAGACAGAGTTCTCTAGTCACAGCAGAATAAGACTGTGGCAAGAACTTATAAATGTGAAAAGAAAAATGCACATGGAAAGAAGATGCATGGGACAGAGGAAAAGCTCAAAGGCAGAAAAGATCCCCAGTCCTCGGACAAGACAGTAAGAAGGCAACCTGCCTTCCTGCGACAAAAGTATGTAAGGAGTCTGGTAAATGTAGATTCTCTCTCCCACCAGAGCAGTCAACAATGGAAACTGAATCCATCCTATTACCCTTTAAGCTACTTTGGATAGGAAAATCAGCTTACATCACAGAATTTTCCAGAAACAGTGACAAAGGCCTTTTGTCTTTTGAAAGAAGGTGGTGGGAAACTTGAGTAACCCTTCCAGAATCTGGGTGAGAGCTGGATACACACACACACACACACACACGTTTGGAAGGAATGACAATGTAATGTAAGCAGCAAGTATCTCTAAAAAGTCGATGTCTTTGGATGATCTCTAGTTTATTCTTTTCTACATTATCAATATGCATTACATGGAAAAAAAATTCTGTTTAAAAATCTGTTGTGGTTTTCATCAGATTTTCTTTATGCTCAGTTTAAAATCTAGATTAGGTCCTGAATTTAGGCTCCTTGAGTGACTGAACTTCACACACAGACGTGCTGGACGTCTCTGGAACTTCTACTGCTAGACGGCATGGTGAGATGTGGATGGTGTTGTACAGAGGAAGCAATTACCTGAGTTACTGAACAGCATTTCACGTTTAATACTGGGGGTAAAACTGGATGATCTATGCTTTCTTTAAAGTCATTTAAGTAATTATAAATTCAGATACAGTATTTGTATCTATAATAAGACGATAAATTGTGACCATGTGGCTACATGTTAGTTTTCTTTGGGACAATAAAACCAGACCCTTTCTGGTGTGAAAGTAACATGAAGCGTGGTCAAGCCCATCACAAGATGTTGTCCCAAACTTACTATCGATTTCAGAGGGAATTCAAACAGTTCCTTTTTCTTATTTATTTCAGGAAACAAGGCCTCCAATTCTGTGTGGAAAATATCTTTTGATTTCCTACTGTCTTTAAAAAAAATAATTTCTACATCCTCTTTCTATAACTTGCCAGTTAACTAATCTAAATTTAAATCAGAAAAAGGAATGTTAAAAGCGAAAGACACACAAAAATAAAACTGCACTGAAAGTCACTTAATGCAGGGTCAAGAAAGAACTCAAGAAATCTACAGACATAAGTGGTGTCAAATGATAACAGATTACTCACCCAAACACCCAGCACTGTGTTCCCACGCGTTTGCACTGCGTGTCGGTGAGGTAAGCGTAGTACTGTCTGAAAGAACAAAGGTAGAATTCACTGACAGCCTCTGGAAGACCAGCAAGCCAATACAGAACTAACTCACTCTGACAGTGTGAATATAAAAATTGTCTGCCTTGTTCCACATACTCAAGCTGCCTGGTCTGGTTCTATTCAAAGGAATAGGAAGCCAGTGCCTGCTGAAACCTTCCTGTAAGAGGCTAAGAATTTGGACTGGGATGGAGGGAGGTGGTTTAAAGAGCCAGATTATTGGCAGAGGCAGTCTTGATTCAGAGGCAGACTCCCACAGTCCCGAGCCAAAGTCACCCCAGGTGGGTGCTTCAGTCTCTCTCCATGGAGGCAGTTCCAGAAGCTCAGCTACACTGTCTCCTCTGGCTCTCTCCAGGACAAAGGCTGCTGACTGTAACCAGGCAGGAAAGGTACACATTTTGGCTCTCAGAAATATTTCAAGGTGACTGACGCCCAGTGCTCAGTAGCCACATGTGGGAGAGGTTGCCTATAGGACAACACAGGCTGGGAGTCTTAGAGCTGCCCTTGAAACTCGACCCATCCCTGGGGAGGTGACATCTGAACCATCGGGGTAAGGGCTGGGGTTACAGACTCCCCTTTGAGGGTCTGAGGAAAGCTATGATAAAGGCACATAAAATTGAAATAATTTCAATGCTAATGTTTTCACACATGAAACATGCACACAAAATTCTGCATTAAACTTCAGAGGGTTCACGAATGCCCAAAGCTCATCCATGAACTATCGGGTCTGTACCCCAAAGTGAAGAATTCTAGCTGTAAAGAATTCAGGTTTTCCTCTAACTTCACATTTTCATTACCTAATTTGCTTTTACCAGTTTAGCTACTTTACTAACTGCATCCATGCCCTTATACTGCACATTATATTAGACTAATAGAATATTCACTCAAATATCTTCTCAAAGCAGAGTCATATGAAAGTCTAACCAAAAAAGAGGAAAAGAGAGACCTGGTAAGTATATATGATTGATACTGAAGCCTGAGTTTTCGCTTCTTTCTGGACCTGCCATTGACTCATTAGAACCTAAAATCCATTAGCATTTCCATCTTTCCAAGATGCCTGTCAACCATCTCCTTAGCCTCAAGTGATGTAGGAACAGAGAAAGTGGCTAATTTTTAAACAAAAGAAAGAATTGTTTGAAAACCCGTAGAGTTTGGCAAAAATTTTAAGGAGCTCTCCAAAAGCCCAAACACTGGATTTTTAGTTTCTCCTTGAGTCTCTAGTTTTTGCTGTGAAATATTTAACAATAAGGAAATTTCA
The DNA here is from genome assembly GCF_032405125.1 of Capricornis sumatraensis. NCBI lineage: Eukaryota > Metazoa > Chordata > Mammalia > Artiodactyla > Bovidae > Capricornis > Capricornis sumatraensis. Next base: position 86,754,503 of record NC_091079.1, read on the forward strand.
TGATAAATCACATGTGATTTGCTGTTCTGTTTTCTAAGATTTCTTTCCCCACTTATTTGTTGATTGCTCCTAATTTTATGAAGGAACTGCTGCTCATCTTTCCTGAAAATAACAGTAAGCCTCAGATTAAATCAAATTTTAACTATGATAAGGCAGTGCCAACCCACAAAAAGGAAAACTGCATTCATGAGATAACTATTTCAGCAGATCACTGGTCCATAAAGTGCCTAAGGGCTGCGGTGTACCAACTGTTACCTTCCTGTATACATTAATATATATTTGTAATAATGAATGAGGACAATAAGAAGTGCTAGCTGGGGGGGGGGAGGGCTATGTCTGACCAAGGAAAACACCCACTCTCCTTGGCAAACAAGACCCTCTACTTGTGTAGTTCACTCACACATTAAAAATAATTAATTAAATTATTCCTCAGTTCCCAAAGAAGTTTACTTTGAATCAGCGGTGCACAGACTTCGGGCGTTTCTACTGAAACAATGTAGAACAATTGTTCTACTGATAATGCGGAGATGCCATACTAGTTATAAAACCCTAATCGCTCTTTCCAAACAGGAACAACAAAACAGATGGAAGTGTTTCACTCTGCAGTTCACTGGGATGGGTCCGTGTGGGGGACTCCAGTCTGTGAACAGCACATCTCTAGGGTCCTTCATAAATCGTGACTCCAGGGCAATGACAGCTTCCCTGGAGGGTGAACACCCAAGCTTGTCCCTGCTATCCTGGAGGACCACAGGAAAGACATTTGAAAAAGGAAATTAACTTAACTGGCTCTAATGGAACTAATAAAGTTTCATTCTAAAAATAACATTTATGACTTCAATCCACCGTAAAAATGTTTGCATTTTTTGATAATCTCATGAAAAATACCTCAGTATGTCTCTTCCTCATTTTGTTTTAAATAGGATGCTACAGGGGCAAAAAGGGCTTCCCAGGTGGCTCAGTGGTAAAGAATCTGCTGCCAATGCAGGAGATACAGGTTGGATCCCTGGGTCAGGAAGATCCCCTGGAGAAGGAAACGGCAACCCACTCCAGTACTCTTGCCTGGACAAGCCCCATGGACAGAGGAGCCTGGCGGGCGACAGTCCGTGGAGTCATAAAGACACAGCTTGGTGACCAAGCACAGGGGAAAAGAATAGCTGGGAAGATCATAAGGGGTCTGAATGTAATGGGGTGGTGTCGGTCTTCATGTTACTGAGGTTGGAGAAGCAGAATGTTTTCCTCATGTTCTGGATATATAAGTCTTTTTGTTCCCTTGGAAGTATAATTGTCTAGAATGACATTCTCATGGAAAATCTGCTGGTTTATATGACCTCCTTAATGCTACACAGGAGAAACGATGGGCAAAATGACCTGCAAAGCAGGTCAACATGTTCAAATGACTGTCAGGCTAACACAGAATTACCTTACTGTGGGAGCCGTGATGCCACCAATAAAGAGAATTCGACACCAGCTTAATGGATGACTGGCTTGGAACACAAAGATATGTTTCAGGAAGAAGGTATTCAACTCGGTCAGCTGCAAAAGAAGGAGGCGTGAGTCAACCTGGTGCTCCGAGCTAAGGCATGAGCACCTAGTCCTTCAATGGACACTCTATAGCTAAAAATAACTGGAATGTTCAAAGCATCTCCAGAAAATATATCGCGTCTCTTAAGGGTTTGCTATTTAAGCCCAGGTACAGCCAGGACAACATGGGCACCAACCAAGCAGGGGTCCAGGGGAGGTGCTGGGTGCTGAGAGGGGCATCGGCCATTCAGCGTGTTTCCAGGTTCATGTGACTGTGACCTGGCTCACAGGCATGAGCTGCTGGGACAGTCGGGAGGGAGATGCTTCCAGAGCAAAATCAGGAAAACAAATCTGTGCTAAGGAACACCTTCGCAGCTGGACAGAAACCAGGCCAGGTCGAAAAGACATCTGACAGCAGGGAAGCAGGCTCTTTAATAGCCAAAAAAAGCTTGAGATGCTGTGCGTGACTGAGAGATGACTATGGGCTCATTCAGCTCGTGCCGGGGACCAAGCAGATCTTTGACGAAAGGCTGAAAAGCTCTTAAAAGTGGGTGTGGGGGCTGGTCCAGGCTTCACCTGGCAGTGAGACTGCTCCCTTGAGGGCAGCACCCAGTGCCAACACATGACCCATCCTGGCGGCACAAAACGTGTCTATCAGGAAATCCGTGCTCCATGGCCAGAGGCCCCTCCTGTCCCCTCCAGATGAAGTGAGCAGCAGAGATTAGGAAAGGTCACTACTTTAAGAGCACAGGAGTACTTCCCTGGTGGTAGTGGATAAGAATCCGCCTGCCAATGCTGGAGACACGGGTTCGATCCCTAGTCTGGGGAGGTCCGGCATGCCACGGGGCAACTGAGCCTGGGCACCACAACCATTCAGCCCACGTGTTGCAGCTACTGAAGTTGGTGCACCTAGAGCCTGTTCTCCGCAACTAGGAAAGGCCCCGCAACAAGAAGCCCAAGCACCACAATGGAGAGCAGACCCCCTCACCGCAACTAGAGAGCCCGTGCAGCAGCAGAGACCCAGGACAGCCAAGATTAGCACACTTACTAAGAAAAAGAAAAACATACATCACATGGACCAGCAGGTTCACTTCAGTGACCTAAAATGTGCATCTTTCCCCACAGTGCTGGGATTTTTTTAAATTTATTTTTAATTGGAGGATCATAGTGCTGATTTTCGGAGAAGGCAATGGCACCCCACTCCAGTACTCTTGCCTGGAAAATCCCATGGGCGGAGGAGCCTAGTAGGCTGTAGTCCATGGGGTTGCGAAGAGTTGGACATGACTGAGTGACTTCACTTTCACTTTTCATGCATTGGAGAAGGAAATGGCAACCCACTCCAGTGTTCTTGCCTGGAGAATCCCAGGGACGGGGGAGCCTGGTGGGCTTCCGTCTATGGGGCCACACAGAGTCGGACACGACTGAAGTGACTTAGCAGTAGCAGTGCTGATTTTAAGGGTATAAAATAAGAACGGTTTACTCATCATCACCACGTATAGGAAACTGACCCCTGCATAGCGCTCACGGTCTAGGGAACAGTGGGCCATGGAATTCTGCCATCCTAGGAAAATCCAAATCCTTCCGAAGTCCTCACAATCAAAGGGAACCTCTCCCTGCCCTGGCACTGCCCCAGGAGGGAAAATTTGACCGTCATCCACTTATATAACCCCCCTCCTTTTTAAAAAGTTTTTTTGATGGAAACCATTTCTAAAGTCTTTATTAAATTCGTTACAATATTGCTACTGTTTTTTATGTTTTAGTTTTTTGGCCTCGAGGTATAAGGGATCTTCGCTCCCTGGCTGGGGATTGAACCTGCAACCCCCTCCATTGGAAGGTGAAGTCCCGACTAGTGGACTGCCAGGGAAGTCCCTATGCCCATTTTATCCACTGACTTCCCCAAACCATGGTGACTATATACCTACTCATCCACATCCTTCTGTGGACAAAGACTATCTTTCAAGTGACACAAGCCAATTTTCTCCTTGTGTTGGGAGTATGTTGTTCATATGTTCAAAATATAATGTCTGAAGATTCTGGAAGACAATTCAGGTGAAAACGAGTTTTCCTTAGCTACTCTCCCAAAGCTGTGGAACAATTAACCTGTGAACAGGAGGGTCAATAAAAAAGGCTGCCTCCAGGAAAGAGTTGTTTGGTAATCTCTTTCTGGGACCCCAGGCTGTCTGCATCATGTCAGTCTGCTTGGAAGGAGGGCCTCTCCCCACTGCTGATACCACACCAGAGGACCCAGGTCCCCAAGGGGTTCCAGTCCCCTCAGCGAGCTTCTTTATTTAGCGCTTTACCAATTACCTAAAGTGGTAACAGCTGAGGCACCATCTTAACACTCAAACACTGAGTCTGGACTACTAAAAAAAAAAAAGCCTTACATTTGTTACTTTGGTCCTGAAAAGACCGTTCTATGGATAGAAAGCAATCCAATGCCTAACTCACTGGGTGATAGATGCTGAGCACAAGGTTTTTACAGGGAATTTTAATCTGTTTCCAATTTGCAATTCAATGATCCGTATTTTAAAACATCTTCACAATGAAACAAGACCTTAAATGTAACAGCATCACTGCTGAATTATTCTGTATGTCAGCTGTAGAACAGTACATCTTTTAACGCATGGAGCTGATAAGCAATGTCAACTAGCATGAACCCTAAATCAATGGATGGTTTTTATTTTGGTTTTGTTTTTCTCCTACTTCTGAGCATCTGAAAAAAAAATTACCTGCCAGATGATCATGAAAAGGTATATTCCAGCCACTCTCTGAAATGAAGACTTGGGGTCAAACCACCGCACATAGGTCCAGCTGGCAGGAGTGAACTGTAGCACGGCTCTTTTGATCTTCCCGGTGGTGGTGTGGATGTCCCTGAAAGGAGAGGAGCAGTTCCGCTGAAAATTCAAAGAGATAAGGAAGGACAAAAGAGAAAAACAACAGCACTGACTATTTTACAACCAGTACCCAGAACAAAAGACCCCTTCCTGTTGGAGCATCTGTCCACCAGCGGCCTCTGTTCACAGGTGAGGCGCCGAGAGCGTCACACCTGGCGGGGAGCCTCGGCAGGGACAGGTACGACGCAAAGGCCAGGCCACCGCGGGGCCATCACAGGCCACAGTCTGTGAGCTGGTGACAAGAGACGCCGAGGGACGCTGAAAGCAGCGACTTGGGGCCAGGCCAGGAAGGGTGAGGACGTGCAATGAGGCAACTCCCACCATGGCTCACCGCCCCTACCCCAGCCTGGGGGCGCAAGGAAAAACACAGAACATGCTCTGTACGGGAGGTGACCCGTAGCGGCTCCTGGCCCTATAGCTGCATAGCGGCTCCTGGCCCTATAGCTGCATAGGTTAAGTTTCAGGTGATGAACCGTGACTTTTTTAACCTTTCTTGGGTTATCACTCAATTAAAAATTTTATATTCCAGTGATAGAAACAAGCAGTCCAACAAACGAGACTACTGAGGCTCCAAGACACGGACTGGCTGATGCCGGCGCACCTCCTAAGCCTCAGAGCTGGGGGCAGATTCTGGTCCCCTCGTGGGAGAGACCAGGGGAGCCGAAATCCAAGGTCGCAGCATTTAATTAATGGTAAAGAGTTTTTAATTCAACAAGAACATTATGTCGAGGACCTTCAGGTCTTGGACACTGTTTCAGATGCTGAAGGCGCAAGGACAAACAGACCAGGCCTTTCATTCTTGGAGTGGGGAGGGGGATAGAAGGGGTGGTAAGGGAACCCAGGTTTGTTTCTTTACCCACTCACCTGCCCATCAACAAGCCTGTGGTGAGAAAACCTCCTTCAAGAAGGCTTGCAGCACAAGGCCAACAAAGAAATAGAGTCTATTCCAAAAATCAACAAGAACGAGGAAGGGCCTGTACTAGAAAATGGTGAAACTTCACGGAAGGAGGTAGAGAAAGACGGGGATAAAGATACGATGTGATGGAGACCTGGACACTTAACGGGGTGAAGAGGTTAATCCAACCTGATCTGTATTCCTTCATGTTTAATGTAACTTGAAACCAGGGGGCCTTTTTTGTTCATTTGTTGTGCTTATGTCTTGGGAACTTGACAGAATGATTGTCAAGCTGAATTTGAGTATAAATGTACGAAATTAGGGAAGCATAATAGAATGTTTAAGGAACCAGGCAGCCTGATGCAAATTCAGACTCAGCTTGCTAGGTGAATGTCCTAGGGCAAATTACCAAACTGAAACCACAGTACTGTCATCCCTAAAATGAAGAGAATGGTGGTGTGTCTACCCCTAGGGTTGATGTAAGGCTCAAATGAGATACTGTGTATGAAGGCTGCTGAGAGCAAAATCCAGCACTGCTACAGATTTTGTTACATTATATACTGCTCAAAATATATTAAAAAGTCCTTTCAAGTCAGTGGCCAAAGAAAGGACTACTCGCGAAGGGGATGGAGTAAACTGGTTAATCAGATCCAGTACACTGTGAAATCTTCCCCTTATACCATTTGCCCAAATTAATTTGACACGTAATAAATAGGTTACTTATAATCGCCAAGCCCGTGGACTTTGTCCTCAGGCCCATGAGAGACCATCACAGGGGAATGACGTGATGGCTCTGATGGTCCTGAGACCATCTCTCAGGCAATGATGGCGGAAGGCTTAGAGGGGTTAACCTGGGGACAGGGCAGTCATCAATCCAGCCGTGGGAGTCGGAATGCAGGCTGGGGAATAAGGATATAAAAAGAGGGGGTGGATTTGAGAAACTCGAAAATGATTCAGCGTTTTCCGGATCAGTGCCCGAAACTGGGTTTAGAACCATTTTTGAGCTCCAGTGACCAATGTATAATTTATTCCTCGTCATCAGAGAACGCACTCATGCTGTGGGATACTGAGCAGTTAAGTTCACATCATGAGAAACGGTGACGCAGGGCCCGGAGGAGGACGACTCACTTGAAACTTGCCCAGTGGTAAGTCCGCATCTCTAGAAACCGGCAGACGACCATGCCCAGCCAGATGCCACCCCCGTTGCACAGCAGGATGTCCAGGATGACTTGGTCCCACCAGCACTCGGCAAAATTGGGGAGAAGATGCATGAAGAAAAGCTGGGAAACACGAGAGATGACGGTTGTGAAAAATAAAACAAACCTGGGGCACCATCCTGAAAGATAACATTCCTTTTAACAGTATGCTCTTTCGTTCAAACTTGACATTTTAGGTTTCACTGATGTATTAAAAAAATAAATAAATAAAACCAACTTCTGTAACCAGGCTCTTATTCTTTATTTCATGACAGTTTGCACATACTGCTAATCCAAACAGCGCCTTTTTAAATTTATTTTTAACACGGGGTTTTAAAGAAATGATGACCCATCTTGAAAAATACTACCAATAAATCACCCTGGCTCATGACAATGTAACTTGGACCCTGGAGAAGGAAGGGAGCAAAGTTTTCTCAACTGCCTACAGAGCCCTGGCAGAATCCTCGAAACTAGCAGCTTGAGAATTTAAGCTGTCTATTTCAGAAATGGTCTACAGATATTTGAATAAAACAGTAAGCTGTAAATTAGCTTAACAGGAAATATCACACTAACCGATCTGCAGTGATGACCTTTTATTAAGTGCCTACAATGTAGCAATATCCCAGGGACAGCGGAGCCTGGTGGGCTGCCATCTATGGGGTTGCACAGAGTCGGACACAACTGAAGTGACTTAGCAGCAGCAGCAGCAGCAGCAGCAGCAGCAGCACAATGTAGCGATACAAGGTGGTGAGACAAAATGGACCAAGGTCCTTGATCTCAAGCCAGATTTATTCAGAACCAGACACGTATTCGGAACCCCAGAATCAGGTAAGCTGTGGCAAGTGTTACAATGGGGACATAAATGGGAACCGCAGAGACACTGAAGAGATTCATTCTGAGAGATGGCAACTGTGGCAGATTTCTGCAAGGGAGACAGGCTGGAGTGGGGTGGTTAAGGACAGGAGTGACTGGTTTCAAGAGATGGAGATGAAAGTGAAGATATTCCAGAAAAGAGGCACAGTGAGATCAAGGGTGGAATGGAAGTCTTTTACAGAAATAGTCCAAAACAAAGGACCTGTTTGCTGTGTCCAGAGCAGCGCAATGTACTGCATGAAGACTCGCTTTTAAGAGGGTCTGAAATTATAAAGACAATGCCTGGAAAGAGGCAACCCCATAACTGTAAACCTCTGAAGTAATAAAATAAATGCTACAAATTAGAACTATTCACAAAAGCATTTCATAAACTGCACCCAGGTGTGCTAAGTCACTTCAGTCTTATCCAACTCTGGGCGACCCTGAGGAGTGTAGCCCACCAGGCTCGTCTGTCCGTGGGACTCTAGGCAAGAACACTGGAGTGGGTTGTCCTGTTCGCCTCCAGGGGATCTTCCCAACCCAGGGATCGAACCCACATCTCTTACATCTCCTGCATTAGCAGGTGGGATCTTTTCACTAGTGCCATGTAGAAAGCCCTTGGCACAGACTGCAAAACCACGCAAATACAGGGATTCTGTCTTCCTGATATGCCTGCTGCTGAGAAGATACAGAACAGCTACTGTGTGTGAGGGTGAGGGGCTGTGGGCTGAGCCCTGGCAGGCGGCACACCGCCTGGGACTGACTCTGGGGTCAGAGCCATGAAATGGAGCATTAACTCACATGAGGCAGAGAGAAACTTCTGCAGAAGCCCGTGACACAGACCTGCTGAAACAGGACTCTGCCGGGGAGTGGATGTGGAGCACTGGCATCCACCTGAGGAGCCTTTCCTGAGAGTGCCGGGTTCAGGGGTGAGACGGCCCAGAAAGAGAGGAGTCGGGGGAGCTGGAAAGAGTCACCTTCACTCACTCACTATGGATCTGGGGGCGTCTGCCCGTGTGAGGCAGAGCCCTGGGGTCTGGGACTGGGCAGACGTGGGCCCTGCCCTCTGGAGGCATGAGGTTTAGCAGAAAAGAGACACCTGTCATGTATCTAACATGGGCCGAGTGTTTCAGAGGAGAAGGGCTGGAGAAGGGCTGTGCTCTACTTGCAGGGGCACCAACATGAGCCCGGCCAGCGGAGGACGCAGGGCAGAGAGGGAAGAACTCAGAGGAGGGCTTCCTGGGAGGTAAGGACATAGCAGCTGAGCAGGGCAGGAAGCAGAAGGCAGGTGAGAGGTCTCAGGGAAGCTGGGCCAGCTAACACCCTAACACCGGCCTTTGCAGGCTGTTCAGAGCCCTGGCCCCCCATCCTGATTTTGCTTTAAGAGCAATGGACAAACAGGGAAGAGTTTGTAGTAGAAGCATGTGATGGGGCTGTGGTCTATAAGGATCACTTTGAAATAGACAGTGCTGCAGGAACAGACAGGAAATTCACCTAAGAAGAGAGTAGATCAGATACAAGTGGGAGCAGAGGGATGGCCTGGAGAGGTGTCTAGAGAAGAGGCGTCAGGACTTGGGGATGACAGGATGCCGGAGAACAAAGGAAGGGAGGCGCAGGAGGCCAGGGAGGTGAGGAAGGCCGAGTGCCTCGCACAGGTCACACGGCGGTGAGGTCCTGAGGACGCCTGCAAGTCGGAGAGCGAGTGTGAGGTACAGGGGCAGAAACACGGGCGTGCTCACGGACAAGCAATCCCTGGATCCACTCTCGGCTCGGAGCTCGTTTCCACTGTTACACTGGGGTACACGCCGCCCTTCCAGGCCACGGGTCAGATTCTGGATGACGTACAAACAGTGGCAGGCACCGTTACGCACTGAATCGTGGCCCCCTTAAGGCCCATACGGTGGAGGTCCTGACCTCCAGGGCCTCATAAAGTGAGCTTATTTGTAAATGCAGTCACTGCAGCTGTAATTAGCAAGCTGGGGTCATCCTGGAGGAGGGCGGGCCCCTAATCCAGTGTGACTAGTGTCATAGAAAGAACGCCGCGTGAAGCCACACAGGGAGAAGGCCACGTGGGGACAAAGGTGGAGACTGAGGTGATCTACAAGCCAGGGAACACCAGAGGCAGCCAGCAAACCAGCAGCAGCGAGGAGAAGCCGGGACAGGCTAGGGAGCGGTGAGCCAGGAGGACACCCCGAACTCAGGCTTCCAGCCTCCGGGGCTACGAAAGGCATGTTAATAGAAGTGACTGTCTAACCAGCCCCCTCGCTAAGTTACCATCAGGGCAATGACGGGCCTGTGCACAATCACTGATAAATAATCATAATCAAGAAATAACTGTGCACACAGCCAAATTCTGTTCCCTAGGAATGATTAAGAAGAATATAATAACTGAACAATAAATGAACCAGTTCCCCGAATGTCACTTCACTAATAGTTTTTCAAGAATATATCTCTTCAGTTCAGTAAATGAGATAAACTTTTGATTACTGAGATAGCTGAGCTCTACTGGGAATTCATTTTCGGCTACAAAGCGTCCTGGATGTACTCATAAAGACCCAAACACCACAATTCTGTTTATCTCAAACTGGAAACTAGTTAGTGGGTGGAGCGCCTGTTAACTTCTCAGCGGAAGTCCTCATTACCACTGAATTGTGTTGTTTGGGATTTTAACTACATTCTTTAGCTTGATCCCAGTTGTTTTTCTTTAAGACTTGTGAGACAGAGCAGGCCTGAAGCTGACAAGGAGCTTCTCTGTGTGTTTGACAAAGGCTTAAAATATCCCTTGGGATTTAAATAGTTTCATGCCACAGGAGCTGGAGAATAGATTACGTGACTGCTAACTGACGGACTGTCTCCCTCCTACGTACACACTGTCTACACTATAGCATCTAGACAGCAGCCCACGCCCCCTCCTTACCTCGGTCAGCTCCCAGGTGATACTGATTGTCCAGCAGAGACCATAACTTCGGATCAGCAGGGCCTTCATGGCCCAGCCCCAAAAATGTCCAAAGGCAAATATATCAAAGTGGCTGATAATCCTCTCCCAGGTGATGACATGGCAGTTCACAGCATACTCCTGTTTAAGATAAAACGGAAATAATTAGTAATGCTCTAGAAATCAACTTGCTTCAGGGTCTGGACAGTAAAATGAAAACCACTGATGTGATCTTGACAACTAATATGTGTCCTGCCCAATAAAAAGTTTTAGTAACTGAAGATGTTTGAGGAAAAATGGACAAGAATGAGAGTTTATACACTAGAATTGCTTTGTTCTGAATTGCAAAAGCTTAAATAAAGTGGGAAACAAAATCATTTTACAAAGGCTTAACCCATCTTAAAGGAGTGGCATCACAGAGCCCATGTCACTTGCCCATAGGGCAACTGTGTTAAAATCAGTAACAAAAACACAGAATCCTAATAAATAAAGAATAAACAGAAACCCAATAGGTTTGGAAATTTAAAAACACACCTCTAAATATCATGGAGTTAAAAAGACGTCATGATAGAAATTTAAAATACACTCAGTATTAAATGATAATGAAAATATTACACATGAAAATGATGAGATACAAGTACGCAGAAGTTAGAGGAAAATACACACTCTTAAATGTTTTTATTAGGAAAGAAGAAAAGCTGAAATATCCAACTTCAGAAATTAGAAGAAAGCAGAATTACTCCTCTACCCAACAATGCATAATACTGCATAATCGAAATATTTAAACACTATAAAGCTTTCAAGAATTTAGGTTCCATCTCTAGTATCTTTTTCTTTTTAATATGTTTTGAAAAACTTTCAAATCAATTTCCTTTTATTTCTGTATTTATTATGAAAGCAGTTATCATATGACAACACTTCTCAGAGAGTTCTACATTTCCCATTCGCTTTTCCCAAATTAATCAGATAGGAAGGAGTAAGATTTCAGTCAGCTGGCGGAGTTCCTGTAAAGTATAGTATTTCCAAATCCTAGAAACAATACTCTCTGAAGGAGCAAAAACAGTACCGGGGTGCCCCTCTCTCTCTTCTGAAACCCACTGCCTCAGATTTCTGAAGCTTTCTCAGAACAAATGCACTCTAATTTCCAAAGCTGAAAGGACATTTTTAAAAACTATTTTTTTTCTGATATGGGGTGATAATGTGTAAGTGGAAAATCTAGGAAAAAAAAAGAGGGGAAAAAAAAATCAACAAGGGTAAGTCAAGTAAAGTGTCTGCCCGCAATGCAGGAGACCCGGGTTCGATTCCTGGGTCGGGAAAGTCCCCTGGAGAAGGAAATGGCAATCCACTCCAGCACTCTTGCCTGGAAAATCCCATGGACGAGGAGCCTGATAGGCTACAGTCCGTGGGGTCACAAAGAGTCGGACAGGACTGAGCGACTTCACTTCAAGTCAAGATAAGGCTTTTAAAAAGCCAAACAGCACTGCCATGAGATGACAATTCTCTTTCCAGGCCCTGGAGCACGTGCCTGTCACAGGAATCACAGAAGGACAGAGACACCCTCGGCCTAAAGCAGTTACTCATTAGGTTAAGGAGGGTTCAAGGCCCGGTCAACTCCCATTTCCGCAGCCGCCCTATCCTCTTATTTATGCTGCAGCGCGCGCGGCGGAGGGTTAGATAAGAGAGGGCTGAGTTCCATCTTCAGAAGGCTGCTCTGAGGGCAATCATGGGCTGAAGACCACTTTGGAGGCCTTTCTACTCTCTAGGAGAATATTTCTGTGCTTCAACAAATGGGAAGGTACTCTGAAGGCACCACAAAGAGCTAAGTGTGTCTGCTGGTATATAACTATTATATTATCAAATAATCATTAGGAACAAATGTGCCAGTGGTCACATCTGGAAAATCCTGAGGTCGAGGTCCTGGTCGTGGGAGGGACACCGGGCGCCGCGGTTTAAGGCAGGTGGGGAGCACACACAGGCACAGCCCTGGAAGCGGCAGGAAGAGGCGTGCAGTGAGGACTCCGAGGGCCCTGCAGGAAGGAGGGAGCAGGGGGAGCACGGAGCCCGCCGTCCCAGCCGACCTGCCACTGGTCTGGACGGCTCCACCTTTCCGCTGTTTGCCCAACACTAGACCAAACACTTGACCTCCCAATGTGTTTTTTCTTCCAACTCAATGCCATTGTTATTTCTTGCTTGCGATAGCTCTCTAAAACTATAAAGTGTATAGCTGACACTCTGACTACCCACCTCCAGTTTAAGACTGCAAAGCTTTTAACGGGTCTCTCTGAAATCAGTTCTCTATAAATGAAACGATTTTGCAGATCATAAATCAGACAGTTTTGGGTTTGTGTGCTCTTGGGAGCATGTGTGTGTTTGGGGGCGTGTGCGTGTTTGGGAATGTGTGTGTGTTCGGGTGTGTGTGGCTTTGGGTGTGTGTGTTTGGGAGTGTGTCCATATTTGGGGATGCGATGTGTGTGTCTGGGGGTGTGTGTGTTTGGAGGTGTGTGCATGTTTCTTTGGGTGTGTGTGTTTGGAAGTGTGTGCATGTTTTGGTGTATGTGTGTGTATGTTTGGAGGTGTGCATGTTTGGGGGTGTGTGTGTTTGGAGATGTGTGAAATATGGGGATATGTATGTTTGGAGGTGTGAGCATGTTGAGGGGGTGTGTGTGTGTGTGTGGGTGCATGTCTGGATGTATGTGTGTGTTTGGAGGTGTGTCCACGTTTGGGGGTTGAGCATGTTTGGAGGTGTGTGAGTGTATGGGAGTGTGTGCTTGGGGGTGTTTGAGGGTGTGAGGGTGTGTGTTTACAGGTGTGTGCATGTTGGGGGAGTGTGTGTGTGTGTGTGCATGTTTGGGTGTATGTGTGTGTTTGGAGGTGTGAGCATGTTGGGGATGTGTGTGGGTGTGTGGGTGTGTGTGCATGTTTGGATGTATGTGTATGTTTGGAGGTGTGTCCATGTTTGGGGGTTGAGCATGTTTGGAGGTGTGTGAGTGTATGGGAGTGTGTGCTTGGGGATATTTGAGGGTGTGTGTTTGGAGGTGTGTGCATGATTGGGTGTATGTGTGTCTGTGTGTGTGCATGTTTGGGTGTATGTGTGCGTTTGGAGGTGTGCATGTTTGGGTGTGTGTGTGTTTGGAGATGTGTGATGTTTGGGTGTATGTGTATGTTTGGATGTGTGTCCATGTTTGGGGTGTGGGGTGTGTGTGTGTGTGCATGTTTGGATGTATGTGTGTGTTTGGAGGTGTGTCCATGTTTGGGGGTTGAGCATGTTTGGAGGTGTGTGAGTGTATGGGAGTGTGTGCTTGGGGGTGTTTGAGGGTGTGTGTTTGGAGGTGTGTGCATGTTGGGTGTGTGTGTGTGTGTGTGCATGTTTGGGTGTATGTGTGTGTTTGGAGGTGTGAGCATGTTGGGGGTGTGTGGGTGTGTGTGCATGTTTGGATGTATGTGTATGTTTGGAGGTATGTCCGTGTTTGGGGGTTGAGCATGTTTGGAGGTGTGTGAGTGTATGGGAGTGTGTGCTTGGGGATATTTGAGGGGGTGTGTTTGGGGGTGTGTGCATGATTGGGTGTGTGTGTGTGTGTGTGTGTGTGTGTGTGTGTGTGTGTGTTTGGAAGGGCAGCCTTTCCAGTGTGGAAGGATCTTGGGCCTCCTGCCCTGCTCTGTCGCTCACTCCTCCCTGGGGAAGCTGGTAACCACGGAAGCAGAAAGAACACATATACCCACCCTCTTTAGGGCCCCCTCTTGGGAAATTACTCGCATACAGACAGCACAGGCTCCCGTCAGGCCCCTCACCATTGGAGAAATGTTTGTGAGTCGGGTTCTGCCCCGTGGGAGGAAGCCATCGTGGATGTCCAATGGGACAGCGGAGCAGAAACCTAATTTGGGGCAAGGCATTAGTACTGCCACGTGGCCCGGGTCTAAAGCCATCTGCGCCACTGAGCTTTAACCAGGAAGAAGTCAGCTGATATTGTACACTCTTCTTTCCCCCATTTTCAAAACCAGACTGGAGATGGGGCATGATGTTTACTGACCCACTTATCAGTGGAGATCAGGTACCTCCTCTGCTTATAAACCTTCAGGGTCTCTTAACTACATTCACAAAGTAACCCTACCTCCTGTCCACACCTCCCAGCCTCCGGAATGGCCCCCCTCTGCCTCTCATTCCTTCTCTCCTTTACTCTTGACTCATCCCAGGTCCCCAGCTGGGGACTCCATGCAGACTGATCCTTCTTCCTGAATAATGGCCTCGGCCTCCTATTTTCCCACTTTGCTTGGCTAATTCCCACTCACTTTCAGGTTGTAAGCTTAGACAGCATCACCAACTCAATGGACAAGAATTTGAGCAAACTCCGGGAGATAGTGGAGGACAGAGGAGCCTGGTATGCTACATTCCAGGGGGTCGCAAGAGTAGGACACAACTTAATGATTGAACAACAAGAATAAACATCAGCTCTTACAGAGGCGTTCCTTGACCTCTCAGAGTAAACAAGTTCTAACAGCACCCAGATCTTTTTATTTATCCCACTGCACTGTGTACTGAAATCATTACACTTTCTTGATTCTATGACACATCTTTTTCACATTTAGCATTTTGAGAATTGGGTGAATATTTCAGTATTCTGGGCTTCCCTGGTAGCTCAGCTGGTGAAGAATCCACCTGCAATGCAGGAGACCCTGGTTCAATTCCTGGGTCAGGAAGATGCCCTGGAGAAGGGATAGGCTACTCACTCCAGTATTCTTGGGCTTCTCTGGTGGCTCAGCTGGTGAGGAATCTGCCTGCAATGCAGGAGACCTGGATTCAGTTCCTGAGCTGGGAAGATCCCCTGGAGAAGGGAACAGCTACCCACTCCAGTATTCTGACCTGGAGAATTCCATGGACTATATAGTCCATGAGGTCGCAAAGAGTTGGACGTGACTGAGAGACTTTCACTTTCAATGTATTACAATGTTTGGCTCATATTCCACTTTTCTCCTCCCAAATCATACAGGTGATTGATAGGGCATCATACAATTGATGCTGACCCTATGATCAAGCTGAACATCATAAAAGAGAGACCCCTGGACACTGTGAGGCCCAGTGCGGTACATGGCACCGCCTACGAGCAGCCCTGCCATGGAAACCTGCCTGGAATCTGGATCCCATCCAGCCTCTACATCTAACTTCCAGTTTAGAGGAAAGACAGGGAGACAGAGGGATGCATTAATGATACCCTGGGAATGCAAGCTGCAAAATCCAGACGTGAGAGGCTCTGTGGAATAAACAATATAGTTTCTTTGACAAATAAACACTGATGTTAAACCAAAGCATGGAGGGACTGCAGATTAAGAGACACAAGAGCTGCAACAAAGGCAACATGGAGACCTTGTCTGGATCCTAATTCGAACAAGTCAACCATTAAAGAAAAGAAGAAAGAAACCTTTATGAGACATCTGGGGAAGAGATGTGAACACTGCATACTGTTAACTTTAAGCAACTAAAAATGGCACTGTGGTTACGTTTTTAAAAATCCATATATTTAAATATTGATGTCTGATAATAAGATGTGTGTGTGTTAGGGGAAGTGAGAGGGGGGATGAAACAAGATTAGCCATGTGCTAATAAAATGTTTAAAACTTATCGAAGTTATCTTGAACAATTCTCTAAGAAAAAGAGCCAGCAATTAATTTGTTTAATTTGCCTTCTTGTAGATGCTAGGCCCTGAGAGGACACGGAGTTGGGGCGAGGGGCAGTGTCTTTCCCCCACTACCACCAGCATGGCGTCCAGCACATAGAAAAGACCCAGCGAGTATTTACTAAACAACAGACTGCTGCTCCAGACGATGCAGTCTATAAATGAGATGCGCTTGAAAGCCTGTCTGAACCTTAGATCACATATTTTTGAACAGAATAAATATTTAGAAACATAGTAAACTTCTCAGAAAATTACATAAAAGACTGTCTCTCATAGGATTTCAATGACTACCCTCCCAACCCCAAGTTATAATATTAATTTTCAGGGGGAAGGGGTGTCTGCATTCCAACATGTGGCGCCTGCCATGGATGAGCCAGGTATCAGGATTAGGAACCAGTGGTGGCTGAAGGAATGGGGAGGGCAGAAGGCCCGGGGAACCAGGGACTAGAGGCTTCTGTCTTACATAAAGACACTTCTCCTCACCATAAGCCTAAAAAAGGGACGCGTGTCTCTAGAGCCAGCAAGGAACAAGTCCTCAGAACTGTAAAAGCTTACTTTAAGGAAGAAAAAAGTGATGAGGAGTTAGAGATGGAGGAGACTAAGGCCAGGCTAGCACCAGCTGGAATTCTAGAAGCTGAAAACTGCCTCTGGCTTTGCTTTGTTTGCTGAGAGAGAATTAGCCGGTCCTTGCAAACTAGATTTTAAATGCCAATGTCAGCTCTTTGGGGGACTGTAATTATTGACATGACAACTGGATGTCCCCGTGATGTTAAGTTCCTAAGGAAGGTGGATGTCAGAGTGTTATGAGATTTCCTCTCCCCGCCGCCACTGTGAGAAGCAGCCTGACACCCCTGCAAATCTACCTGGAAGTCAGTTCATCATATGACCATTCTGACTCAAGAAACTCGTGGCGGGTAGTAACTATAACCTGGGATATTCTTCTCCTAGTCTCCGTTTCATAAGACACCTGGGAGCATCAAACACGCGTTATTGTAACTATATGTTTGAGGCACTGTCCTACGGGGAAGTATAGGTTTTGGACCCAGCTGGATCTTATTTTAAGCTTCTATTTCCTCCTTGGTAAAATGGGGATATGAACATACACACTATATGTAAAGCACTATATATAAAGCACCCAGCTCGGCCTGGCTGAGCAGATAATCCATAATCAAAACAACTGGTGTCAACCTCACCCTAACTGTTATGATCAGCATCGTCAGAAACTGGCAGTCACCCTGTGCCTTTCTCTTCCCTTAGAGGAAGAATCTCAAGGCAGACTTTGCTCCTTGAGACTTTCAAATAATTTTTGGCCTTCTTATGTTTGTCTTTTAACACGTCCTTTCATAAAAGTTAAAGATACAATCTGGAAATACCATTCCAAGAAGGGTCTGACCAATCTCGACGATGCTAGAATGATCGCTTTTTAGACTTTGCGCTAACTCCCGCTGTACCCCATTCCTGCTTGTTAAACAAGGACCCACCTATGGCCTAAATGTCTGTTCTTCTTTTCTGACTGTCGCTAGGTAGTTCTTCAACCTGTACTAAACATCATGCCTTTTAAAAATTGAAAAAGGAACAGTATTACAGTGTAAAATAATCTCTTCACTAAAAGCCAAAGCACATTAGTCATTTTAGCCAAGGACAAAATTATTTATTGTGGCTTCATAAAAGTAATGAATGAAATGGCTTCCCTCATTACAACTTGGCCCCTTCGTGGCAAGCAGGGGGGAAGGATCGGGGCATCAGGGCTGGAGTTGGGGGGCAGAGGGTCTGCGAGAGACACTGACGGAGCTGAGCTGCCACCACTGGAGGACGGCACCATGGTGTGAAGCACCATGTTAGGCCTTCGTTTAGGTCACAGTAAACATCCAAGGTAAGTATTATGTCACTTTACAAAAGAGGGAACAAGCTACAGGTCCACAGCCCAAGGCCCCACAGCTTACAAGTGTCAGGGGCAGAGTTCCCACCTATGGCTGATGGTAACGTTCATCTCTTCCTACCACCCTCTTTGGGCCGAGAGAGGATTCACATCCCTGGCCTGGATCACTCGTCGTGGAACCAGGCACCACACCAGCCCACCCAGAGACATGGTGCCGAGGATGTCTACGTAGGACCAATTTAAGATGTGAAGCCAACATTACCTCCTACACCCAAGGGGTCAACCAGCTTCTCCAACACACAGCGGATAAGTACGTACCATGACATCCGCTTCCCTCGTGGCATAGCGAAGGTTCGGGTCTAGCCAGTACATCAGGGATTTAACCTGCTCGAAGTTCAGGAAGAGGAGAAACACCAGGAACAGGAAGTAGAGCACGCTGAGCCCTGCAGGAAACAGGAAACACCCTCAGGTCCGGGAAGGGAGCGCGTGTCAGACGGCAAGATGCTCGACGGCCCCAAGCAGACACTGGTGCTGAAATGTGGGCTGTGGAGACCCCTCACGCAACACGCTGGCCTTTCCTTCGATGAGAATTTGACACTCGGTCCTCATCTAGACCGAAGGGTGGAGTAACCCCCTCTGAGAAAGGGGTGCTGACGCCGGGAGCTGGAGGGGTGGCAGACGACCGGCAAGGGGGTGGACGAGAGGACACTGCACTTGGGCCGGGAAGGCAGGCAGAGGCGAGCAGGCGGGTTCCTGGAAAGAGGGTCCGCAGCCCGCGCGTGGCTGGGAGCTGGCAGAGACGGGAAGGGAGTGAGGCCGCTTGGAAGGGACGGCCAGGCTCAGGGCTACTGCGAAGACCGCAGACTTGACCTGAAGTCAAAGAAGGAGCCCCTTATGGGATCCAAAGAGGAAAATGAGGTGACCTGGGTAACATTTCAGGAGATGGCCTCTGGCCACTTGCATGGAGACTGGACTGGAGGCAGGCAAGGAAGGCCTAGCAGATGGCCCGGTTTGGGGTTTGAGGGGTGAGAAGTGGCCCAAGGTCACTCATCCCCCCACTTACACCCCACATTAACCCCTGTGGGCATTATGATACGGTCATATCATATCGTAAGTGGTAGCCTAATAATCGCCCCATGTCATTTAAAAAAGAAAGTCAATAATGTACTGTAAGAAGGCAAAAGCCTGCAAAGATATTTTAGAAAGATTGAGAACCAGCCACCAATGGCTTTCCCTTTTACTTTCCCTCTTCTTTCAGAATCTGCTGGGATGAAAATGCTTGGGGAGGACATCTAGACGCTGTGACTCAAACGACCTTGGACCACAGCACCCCATCCAAAGTGGGCTGGCACTGGTCCCCAGGGAGCCGCTCCAGAGGAGAGAGTGTCCGTGGCTGGAATGGAATCCTCCGAGGCGGCTACAGCGAGGGCTGGTGGACAGGGCCTCTCCTGGTCCTCGGGGTGGGGGCTGGCTGAGAGCACACAGCTGACTTGGTCGTGTATCCCAGGCCCAGGGCGCATGCATTTTTAGACAAGTCTATAAGATAGCCTTCTTATGTATTATTATGTACCAGCTACTTTTACAGACTTTGACTGCAAATACCTCCCACAACACCTTCTCATTATGACCTTTTTGAAATAATTATTTTGGGATACAAAGAAAGTGTGGACCAGGAGGCCCTCTGTGAACAAGAGTTCACAGTTGGGCTTCAACATCCCTGAAGGCCTGAATATTATATGCAAAACTGTATGTGTGCCTGTGTGTGTGTGTGTGCCTGCGTGTGTGTGTGTGTGTGTGTGTGTGTGTGTGTGTGTGTGTGTGTGTACACTGGGAAAGGGTCTATAGTTCTCATCAGGTTATCAAAGGGTTCCAGGACTCCAGGGAAGAAATGAAACTGCTCATTACCTAGAATGGACCATATGAAATTAGAAAAACAAGATGTAGCCATCTAGCTGAAAATGACTCTTAACTTTTAAGTGGGCCATATTAAGTCCATGAGCTGTAAGTATAATACAACCAGAGCTATCTTTTAAGAAACGGAAATGAGTCAGACACCATATTCAGACACCATATTTACCTGCAAAAAAAAGAAAAAAGAAACCCTCCCGTGGCATCCCCCGGCCCTTCCCAAGCCATGCAGTCCCACCTATGCCCAACTCTGCCTCTCCTGGTCTGGCCTGCCTCTAGTATCTTTGCCTGGATCCTTCTTTGCAGGCAGGTTTCTGCATAAGCACACTTCCTTTGTGCCTCCCATCACCTCCAAGTGAAAGCAGCTACTTAGTCAATGTCGCTTCTTGCGGTTTTAATAAACTTCCTGCTACTTGGAGACATCTGCTCTGCTCAGATTACTGATTTGCTTCCCAGAGTGCTGGCTACAGCCGCCCTCCCTCCCCCCTGGCCCCTTCACCTGCAGGCTCAGGGCCACAGGAGCCACCCACTCAGGACTCGGTGAACACCCGCTGAGCGCATGACCCAGACTCACCACTGAATTCAGAGAGACTTACTTATGACCTCTGAAGGGTGAAAAATAAACAGACGAGCATAATCTCCATTTTAAGGGTCCCTTCACATAAGATTGCCCTTTCTGAACCCTGAATAATTTTTTTTGGATGATTACTTAGGTAAGATGAAGCCAAGCCCCAAAGTTTTGAAGATTAGATTTAAATCCACTTGGGTGGTTTCACTCTTTGGACTAGAAATCAAGTAAACGTCGTAAGAGACCCAACAGGTGAATGCGACGCTCATCACTAATCTGTAGTTCAAATCCGGGCTCTCTGCTAAGACCTCTCCTTTTCTGAGTTCTTTCCCACTTGCAACACCAGGGAGATTGCTGGGGTTTTGGTCCCTCCTGGATGCTGATGAGGCAAACACGCTTATACAATGCACGTGAGCTTCACTAGCGAACAGCACCGTCAGGAAGAACAAGGCACACTCCCTCCCATCAGATCCTGTGCGTTAATGGACAGCAGTGTTGGGAGGCTGGGCAGGGCGGGGGTGGGGAGCGGGGCGGGGGTGGGGGCGGGGTGGGGGCGGAGGGATTGAAACAGTTCCTGTGTACGAGAATTTCTGCTATCACCAGCACATCATTTCGTGGCAAAGCATTTTAATAACAAACTGGTACCAGGAACACTAAGCTTTAACAGTAGAGCGGTAAGAAAAACTGCTCTAACATACAGGAAAAAAAGATCTGTTGAGAGTAGAATGGATTTTGAAACTGACTAATGTGTAACTCACCGAAGACCATTCGCCACAAGGCCGGATGAGGCCGGGTAAAGGGACCTGCGGAGATAACATTACAAGGTCAGATCAGACGGCTTTCAAACCAAGACCAAAATAAAGATAGTGCGGCTGATTCCCACAGAGTTAAGGAGTTAAAAAAAACCTCTCTACTGTCAAAACTTTTTTCTAGGAAAACTCTGGGAGGTCAAAGTCTAGGTTGAAAGGTTTTATCTACATTGTAAGAACTGTCCTCACAATTGTAACAGGCATGAATTACAACAGAGGCTTTTTTTTTTCCCTTAAAGCTTTGTCTTCAGAATCAGATGATAATTTCCCATAGACACAATGACAGTAAGTAGGTCACCAGACCAGCCTTTCACTGCATGTAATACTTACTGGATCTTAACAAGAAATTTCACAGCTCCATTCTGGACATCCTGTGTGTGTGTGACAGAGACAGACAGACAGTCAGACAAGACCGTGATAGACCAACAATAAATGAGAGAAACACTGTACTTGGAGTGTGTGTGTGTGTGTGTGTGTGTGTATGTGACAGACAGACAGGACTGTGACGGATCAACAATAAAAGAGACAAACACCATGCTTGGAGTGTGTATGTGTGTGTGTGAGAGAGAGAGACAGACAGACCAACAAGACTGTGATGGACCACCAATAAAAGAGAGAAACATCGTGCTTGGAAGGTGTGTGTGTGTATGAGACACACACATACACAGACAAGACTGTGACAGACCAACAATAAAAGAGAGAACACCACGCTTGGAAAACAAGTGCGATGGGGAGTGACCCTGAGAGCAAACCCTTGGAGCCCGGGAACATGCTGGTGCGGGGGCCTTTGATCCTGACCTCTGGTAACAAAACACCTCTCACCAGTTCAGATACACAGATACAGATTTCACAAAACGGAAGCCAAAATTTCACAGGATGAAACTTACTACACGTGAAACAACAATACATTGCCTTCTATTTTATCTCATTAAAAAGAAAAAAAAAAAAGCAACAGAAGATGAATGCAAGTAATCTGGGCCTTGATCCACTAAACTGATTTACCACTAACTGAAGGGTTACAGCTGGCAAATACTGACCACTGTTCTAGAGGGGCCCTGACCTAGTTTGGGGCTGCCCAGGCCTTCCTGCACTTGGAGGATTTCCAGTGGTGTGATCCCTTATCTCCAGGAGAGAGGCCAGAACTTGCAGCCCAGCCTTCTTTATAACTGGGTCCCGATCCTATAGCTGCACCTGTGCCAGGGAACGTCAGGAGCTGGGGACAGTAGAGGGAAGTATGCTGAGTGCTGCTCTCCCCGCTCCATCCCTGTGGTCCTGGCGCCAGGGGCAGTGGTGGGAGGCGGCACCCCTCACGCTGGCGAAGACCCGCCACAGCAGAGGCGGCTCCATCTAGTATGCACTGCAGACGCAACAGTGGCACAGACTACGGTCAAGGCTCACTCATGGACCAGGTCGGGGTAACGGGCCAGCTCAGAGGTTAGCCGGGAGGGGCGGGGCCTGGCTTCCTAGCCCTCCCAGGATTCCTCCAGCCAGTTAACATCGGAGAACAGGCTCTTCCATCAGCAGAGTCAGCTTCTGTTGCTTGTGACCTGGAATCCTCTCTGAAGCAAACATTACATTGTAATTTTTATTCTGTAACTCATTCCAAATGGCCTATTTCTTCTTAAAAAGGCTACACTGAAACATATTCTAACTGCTTTCTTTGGATGAACCAAATTCACGTGAGGAATACTGGCTCAGATTCTGGGTTTGCATGTTGAGAGTTTTGAAGTTAAGATTGTGAGGGACTCTGATTCATCCAAGTGAATATGGTGTCTGAGTTTTGGATGGCAAGCAGTGAGAGCTCAGATACTGAGGAATTTAATAACAGGTTAATAACTCTGTTTGATTTCTGAGTTCTGACAGCAAAGATTCGGATTGCAAGGGATGCCTGTATTCTTTTTAATCAGCTGCTTTTTTTCCTCAAAAAAGGCAAAGTGAAGCATAGAAACCAGAATCCTTTTCCAGGTAACACAACCTGGTTAACTTTATTTGCAAATTATTGGAAAATTGATAGTTACATTTGTCATCTTTTAAGTTAAGTTTCTCCTTCAAATGCTCTTCTTCACGGATGCTAGGTAATAGCTTCACTTGTCACCAGGAATGACTTGTCTTTCAGTAGCAGTCTGGCTTGCAAGCGTTACTCCATCCAAACTACTGAATTAACCTTTCAGACTGACGGACTCCAGCTTTCTCTATGATTTCCTTTTACAAGGTGAAACTCTGAATCTATTATTTGGCTTGCAACAGAATTCCATGCCGGATCGACACTTTGAAACCAGAGTGTTATTCTCAAGAGCACTCCTGACTCTTAACAGTCAGCAGTGCTTTCCTTAACCCTTACTGGGCAGCAGGCCGGGGGATGAGACACACCACCTCTTAGTCCTCCTGGCAGGAGATGCAAGGATCACCATCGTTCCCTTTCTACAGACAAAGGCATCCGGGCATAAGGAACTCACTCACGGCCACACCTCTCCAGGACTCCACTTCAGGTTTGCAGAACTCATGGTACTATTCCATCAACAGTCAGAACTGGGCCAGCTCGGGAGACCGGGGCTGGGGAGGGGGCACAGAGTGGAGGGTCTGAGCCAGGACTGTCTCGGGGCCAGGAGAGGGGCAGAGAGAAACAAGCTAGTGAATGGAGTTTAGCGCTGCTGCGATGTGGAACTGATAAGGTCTGGAAAGATGGGAAGGATGAGAGGGCAGGGAACTGATACAAGACCCCGCACACTCACCAGCAGAAAGGCCTCCAGAGTCATTGTCAGCCTGTGGTTACTCTACCAGTGGCCTTCTGAAAGCAGAACTCAGCCCCTTCTTCTGGCTAACCCGAAGGAGGACAATTTCAGAGTAAATAAGAGGATAGGGTGGTTGAGGAATGCGGGGTTGATGGGGCCTTAAGCTCTCTGCAAACCAACGTGCAACTGCTTCAGCTCAAGACTTATGTTTTTCTGTCTGGCTGTCATTCCTGATACAGACATGTCCCAGGGCCTGGAAAGAGAATGTCCATCTTACTGCACTGCAGTTCGGTTTTTTAAAGCCTTATCTTGATTTACGGCTATGGAATTTTTCCCTCTGTTCTCCAATATCCCACCTATATACCATAATATTACATCATAAATGTTTCTCATAAAATACGATTTTAAAAACTGCCCTTTCTGCCTTGCATTTGATCTGAGAAAAACTTCAGAAATCTGATGCGGGGGGGGGTCTCAGAAGAGAAACAGAGGAGCCCCAAGGAGCTCTGTCCTGAACTTAGGTGGGCGGGAATAGACCACCAGGGCCTTTTACCTACAAAAGGTGAGATATAAGGCCAGCCTGGAATGTTAGGTGACCTTTCAGGAGCTAACTTTAAACCCAATCCAGGCCTTATTTCAGTTGTCCAATACCCCCTCTTCTTTCTAAGAAGAAACTGAATGCTTTCGTGTAGTATTTTCAGAAGTAGATGCCAGCAGTATGACTCACAAACAGTAGACTCTTCACTATCAGAGACAGTAATATTGCTAAAAATACTATTTTGCCTTTTAAAAGATGGAGGATGAGGCTGGCGGTTTCCTATAGGATGGATGAGCCTTGATACTTACACTCATTGGTGTTCACGCACACTTGGCTACGCCAATCAAGTCACCTCTAAAACCACACCTCCTCCAGCATCCACCTGCCCAGGTGGGCAGAGCCATCCTGGATCCTTCACCTCATCCCAATGCCTGCCCACAGATCTCACTCCCCGCAAACTATTTCCTCAGTGGTCTTCCTCTGCCCAGTGTTATAGCCAGGACGCCCAGGAGGAGTGGCCCATCTCATGGCCGGGGGCGGTGAGCGGGGAGGTGGCAGGACTTCTTGTCTATACTTTATTTCTGATTTCGTACAAGCTGCCTGGAAAAGTCTGGGTCCTCAGTTCAATTATGCAGGAGAGACGGGGCAGGCGTCTCGGGGTGGTGATGGAGAAACCAGTGCTGGTCTGATTTACGAAGGTGGTTTTCGCACAAGACACATTATGAAATCTACATGTTTTACTTATCAGTCCCTATGACTGGAATACCTCATTTTCAATCAGATATTAAGAGCCAGTTTGATTTCAAAAGAAAACAGAAACCAAACGTTCTTTGCCACCGGAGAGCACGCATTTAAAACACTTCCTCAGAAATTGAAACTTAAGATCACAGCTTGAATTGCCAGCAACCTATGGTCACATCCACGAACATCTGAGCTCTACGAACCAACCCAAGGGAGAGAGAATCCTTTTAACCCAAGTCAGAAGCTGCCTTTCCAGCAGCGGAAGGACTGTGCCTGGGAGCCTCGCAATCTGCCTTTTCTCTTTATTATCTCGTTTTCAGCTTTATCGGGTGTAATTGACAAAGGAAATTGCAAGATATTTGATTAGTACTAGTTTAAAGTTTAAATTCCTCTAGGAAAAACCCAGAAAAGGTGGGGAAAAAATGATCTCTCAGCAAATTTCAAACCTAAGAAATAATTTTTCTATCAAAAAAAAAAAAAAAAAGCGTGGGGCAGAAGACAGTGAATGAGGGGAGATTATACCATTTTTTCCTTCTTTTAATTTAGGAGACAATGAATCTTCTGGATCGCCTTCATGCCTCAAGGAGATGTGATTCGCACTATCTAAGCTCAGAGAAATCAGATGAGGACAAATAGAAGGGTAAACTCGGAAAAATCAAGACATCCTAGAGCTCTCACCCTCTTCAAAATACCCTGAAGAAGAGCTCAACGGTGCTCCTCTTGCATATGAGAAGAGGCCAAGAGAGGGCTAATTCTGTGAACTTCTTTCCTGACAGATTCATTACTTAATTCACCACGTATCTGTTGAAAAGACCACCGTGGGCTGGGCAACGGGGGCTCAGGATAAGGCTGGGGTGGCTGGGGTCGGGTGGGGTGGAAGGGGAGGAGTGTAAAGGAGGCCCTCCGAAGTTGGAAAGGCACACAGAAGTCACCTGTTGAAAGAAATCTCACAGCCAGCTGGAGATGCAGCGGGTTTCTAAATTTCACTCCGGTGACCGTGACGCGGTT
Source organism: Capricornis sumatraensis (assembly GCF_032405125.1). NCBI lineage: Eukaryota > Metazoa > Chordata > Mammalia > Artiodactyla > Bovidae > Capricornis > Capricornis sumatraensis. The sequence goes on from NC_091079.1 coordinate 86,780,648, forward strand.
ATAATTACACTCCAATGCTACAGTGGCATAGTTAAAATTACACTTACATGGGAGGGCCAGTTGCTCTAAGGAGGTGGAGGCGGTATTTAAAATGTTTTCTTCAAGGGAACCAGAAGAGACAGAATGGGAGAAAAGGTGACAGAAAAGAAGTGGGTATAGGTAACACACCCTCTCCCTCCCGGGTCTCCCCCCTGGGGTGTCTCTCCTCGTGCGTTTATCGAATGCAAGGAAGGAACTCTGGAGCCCACCCCGTCACTCACTCTGTCAACTGTCAAATGAAAAAGTTTGCCTGAGTCTCCTCCACTCCTCCTCCATGAACCCCAGCGGTAAATTCTAAGCTGATGGAGGCAATCCTGGTTCTCTTCCACTCTTCCAGCCAGCAGAGAGCTACGGGAGATCTATGAATGTGCCTGGGAGATCCTCCAACCACCAAATGCCTGTCCTCGGGTCAGCCTGGGGCAGAGTGGGGTGGGGCCTAAGCCTAACTGAAGTAGACGGGGGGCACGCGCGCTGCAGGCTTTCTAGAAAAGCCCTCTTCGCTCTAAGATTCAGGGGAAGACAGGGGCCCCTCTGTGGCTGGACACCACCCACAGCTGCACGCCAGCAGGGCTGCAGCTGTCCCAAGGCCACGAGATAGGTAGAGAGCCCGGGTCTTCACGTGTCACCGAGCTGCTCAATTAGCCAACCCTAAACCACTCTCTCGCAGAACCTCTCGTGGATGCAAGAAAGCAAACGTTTTATTTATTCTTTAAGCCACTTTGAAAGACATCTCCTATTATCTGAGGCCAAAAGCATACCAGCTGTTATAGACCTTATGGAGAAAGTCAAGGGTCTTTGTCATCTGGACTCTGTTCCAGAAGAACCACAGGGCCCCCTCCTGTAGGAGCAGACCAGTCCTGGCACACAGAGAGCATACGTGAACGTGATCACACATACAAGACATAGGGAGATAACCAAATTCAGGCTGATGCGTAAACATTTAGGGCAACCTTTACTAGGTCAAGGAGAAATGCATGTGACTCTGCCAAAACAGAGCCATTCTGGGAATGCCATCCACTGTGGGCACTTCCCCAAAACTGCCTTTCAAGGAGAAGGCAGATGCTGGGCTCCGTTCCTCCCATTCATTCCAATACTTAATTCGAGAATTTGCGCCAAGGGTGGGGAGAGTGGAAGACGAGGTGGCAAGACTGGAATGGGAAGAGGCAGGTCCACACCACTCAGAGAAACGGAGTTTCATCCATCCAGCGGAACAGCTCCCACAAAGGCTGGCGTCTGTATGCCAGCTGGGGGAGGGGGCCAGTCACATGCCAGGGGGGACCCTTTCCCAGGAGGGCCAACCAGGTCCCCAGCCCCATCAACTCCATGCCACCTCCTGATTCAAAAAAATATTCAAGGACAGCATTCTTTAATGTGGAAACTTACGGTTTTACTGATCTGACGTAGAGTAACTGGCTCTTTAGAGAACAAGGCAGACAATAGTGGCCTCACTCAGTACACGTGGCTGCGAGACAGTCCCTCCAAGCACGGCTTCCCTGACATCCTAACCCTTCCTGCGCAGAATTCTGAAGGTCTCTGTCCTTTTTGTGGGCAAAGGGTCTGATCACCAGAGAAGGAAAGGCACAGCCTCCCCGCTGCGGACGTGGAGTCCAAGCATCCCAGACACAGGCCAACCGAGGCCCTGAGACAGCGCTCCTGGGAGAAAGAAGAGCCAGTGACTGGCAGAGAGAAGGAGAAACAGAGAGAGAGACACACACAGGAGACAGAGACGAGGCACCCCATGATGGGCCGCGTGTGAGACAAGACCAGGGCTCTGCTGAGCACAGGACCGTGCAGGGCTGGGCCCTAACCCCAGGCTGGCGGCAGCGGCTGAGGGTGGTCCAGGAGTGACTGGCCGGCCTTGGGATCAGCCGTAAATCAAGCAGGACCCTGCGGGTCCTCCCTGCTTTGTGTGTTATCACACGGTCAGGGGAGCCAGGGAAAGCATGAAAACAAACAGCCTTTATCTTTCCAAAAGGGAAAACAGAAGCCCAGGCCCACCATGAGAGACTGAACCGGTGAAGCGGACATTGAAGACGACATGCTTTCTGCTCTTTTCCTTCACGAGGGAAAAGAGCAGAAAGCATGCAAAATGTCACATCCGACAGATGCAGTCCCCACCGTCCAGGGCTTTGGGGACCTTAAGGAAATCACCACAGCCCCACTGCCTGCTGGAGTCCCCCAGCAGGAAAGGCTGTAAAATCGCAGCTATGGAGGGCTGAGTCTGGGAATCCCTAAACTTCCAGCACAGCTCTTAGAATTAGCAAGCCTAAATGTTTCTAAAAAAGCAGAAAAGAAACCTGCGAAGCTGCGAAAAAACACACAGGAATTAACACCCAGCCAAGGAGAACAGGAGGCTGAGAGAACAGACACATCTCTGGATTGATTAGTTTCCTGAGCACATACTGTGTTCTCACTGACTGATTTAAAATAAAAATTAGAAGAAAAAAAAAAAAGATGGTGGGGGACAAATGAGATAAGAAACAGGAAGAGAGGGTATAGACCAACAGTGGTCCTGGCATCAAACGATGGCTGGGGAGTAAGCCACTGGTCTACACACGACACAGCAGGCAGGGGCTGAGGGAGTGTCAGGAGCCACCAGCTGAACTGTCACCTGTTCATCTTCCCTTGGGGCTCAGGCACCCGCAGGCCTTGTGTTGGCAGCAAACCCGAGATGCAGTTTACCATCTACTCTGGGCTATATTCTTAGGCTACCTTTGTTAAGGCCAGGTTCCAGAGCTTAGGGGGACCACCACTGTGTAGAAAATGCTCGATGCCCCAAGTGGCCACTTAAGCTGCACGACGGCACAGCGCCCTTGAAAGAGAGGACGGGCTCTGTGAAGTCCAAGCTGTCCCTAAACCTAAACTCTTGAGATATTGTGTGCTGGGGCCTGCATGCGTGCTAAATTGCTTCAGTCATGTCTGACTCTTTGTGGCCCTTTGGACTGCAGCCCACCAGGCTCCTCTCTCCATGGGGATTCTCTGGGCAAGAATACTGATGTGGGTTGCCATGACTTCTTCCCGGGGATCTTCCCGACCCAGGGATCAAATTAGAGTCTCTTATGTCTCCTTCACTGGCAGGCAGGTTCTTTGCCACTAATGCCACCTGCGAAGCCCTTGTGTGTTGAAAGCGGGAGGAAAAAGAAAGTAAGACAAATAATTTGAGAAGCTGTTCAACACTGGGGATGTTTCCTAGGATGTAAATGTCACAGCTGGGCCAATTCCCCTTCATTCCATGACCTCTCTGTATCCTGAACATCTTCTCTCCACGCTGCAATCACCAAGGAAAGGCCAAATCATGTTTGGTCATTATCCGCGTAAGGCATGCAGGTGTTGTGGACAGAAGGTTTGCAGCCCCCCAAATTCACATGTTGAAATTCTAACTCTGAAGGTGAAGACGGTTGGCCTTTCTGGATCCTTCAGGGCCAAACCACAGAGCTACTTGACTGTGAACATTTGCTATCCTTTAGACATAGGAAGAAGGACCCCAAGGTGGCTCAGAGATCATCCATCAGGGCCATGGCGGGGACAGGAGCAGGATGGCCTCCACCTTGGTTTCAAAGGGCAAGACCGATGCCCAGTAGGGCCGGGGAGAAGAGTCTGCTAGAGTCTCGGGGATTCAACCCCGACTGGGCAAGCTGCAGGGGCAGACCACTGCCCCAGGGGGTCTGGACGGCAGAGCGTCGAGTCCAGGAGGATTATTCTCAAACCCTGAAATCTCAGTTTGCCTTCCTAAATTTTGGCCTAGAATTTGTCGCCCCTTCCTTCCTCCCAGTCTCTTCTTTTGGGGCTGGCAGTGTCTGCTCTGCGCCTGGCCGGCTCTCGTATTCTGTAAGCACGGAGCTTGCTTGGCTTGACAGGTTCACAGCTGCTACAGGATGAAATCTTCTGTGTAAGCCGCTGAGTCCACGGTATGCTATCACAGCAGCCTACACTAAGACACAGGTTTTCATATCTTGAAAGGTTTTCACTAAAAACACAAAAATAAAAGTAAAAATCTAAAAGCTTGAGGGGTTGGAGAACTAAACTCAGCTGCCAAATAACTTGGTCATCTAGAATGATCCACTCGCCGAAGGATTCAGAATCATGGTTTTACTGGTTGGATTATTACGATACCAGCAGAACCCACAAAATTACAGAACAGGGAATTCCTTGGTGGTCCAGGGGCTAAGATTCCACAGTTCCAATGCCGAGGGCCCAGGTTCAATCTCCGTTCGGGGAACTAGATTCCCACATGTCGAAACTAAGAGTTTGAAAGGTACAACTAAAAATTCTGCATGCCCCACCTAAGACTCAGCACACACAAATAAATATAAAAAATATGGAAAATGAAAATGCTCATGAAAAGAAATAATAATACAGAACAAAATTCCACTGGCAGCATTTTGCAAAACCTGGAAGACTTGACATGTATTACACAGTAAGACCCCTACATATGGGCCTTCAAGTTGTAAACATTCAACGGTGCAAACGTGCATGTGTGTGTCCAATCACGTAAGTTAGTTCGCGCGTCTGGTGTGCACTCTCACGTGCGTGCATCCCCTACAAGTGCTTGTGCTTTAGTGTACTTTGCTGTATAGAGTGGGCTTCCCTCAGAGCTCAGCTGGCCAAGAATCCGCCTGCAATGCAGGAGACCCTGGTTCGATTCCTGAGTGGGGAAGATCCGCTGGAGAAGGGATAGGCTACCCACTCCAGTCTCCTTAGGCTTTCCTTGTGGCTCAGCTAGTAAAGAATCGCCTGCAACGTTGGGAGACCCCGGTTCAATCCCTGGGTTGGGAAGACACCCTGGAGAAGGGAAAGGCTACCCACTCCCATTCTCTTCTGGCCTGGAGAATGCCATGGACTGTACAGTCCATGGGGTCACGAAGAGTCAGACAGGACTGAGCAACTTCCACTTTCACTTTCCTTTCACTTTCATGGTATAGAGTACAGCGGTCCAGTGTCTTTATTTCAAGCCCAAGGTGTCCAGAAGCAAGTGGGAAAGCAGCCCCAGTATAGCTCATGTGACTGTACTTCTCAGGCTCCCTTCGGGGCTCAGATGGTAAAGAATTTGCTCAGATGGTAAAGAATTTGACCAGGTTCAATCCCTGGGTCAGGAAGATCCCCTAGAGAAGGGCGTGGCAGCCCACTCCAGAATTCCAGCCTGCAGAATTCCATGGACAGGGGAGCCTGGAGAGCTATAGTCCCTGGGATTGCAAAGGGTCGGACACGACTGAGCGACTAACACACCGTACTTTTCAAAGTACTGTACTCTGAGACTAACAATGCTTTATCTTTTGGGTTTTTTAAAATATGTTATTTGTGTGAATAACACAATTAACAAATAATAAATCTATTATAGCAATGTACTATGTGGCCGAATGTATTAGTTAGATACCTAACGTTGTTGAATTTATGAACAAACTGGACATACGAATGCATTCTGGAACAGAACTCGTATGCAGGGGACTTTCTTGAGTACTGTGATCTATAAGAAGCAAGTATTTGATCTTTGCCCCCTTTCTGGAACTGAGTTCTAAACTCCTGGAATTTCGTAAGTGATAAGAGTCTTTTGTTACCTTAATGAAGTGGCTCAGGAAGGAGGCCAGTGGAGCCAACAAGGTGATTAGAGATAGGAACCCTTCAGTCCCGCCCTGACCTCTGGCGATGGGGGAGGGGCTGGCGGGCAAATTAATTACCAATGGCCTAGGGTCTAGTGGAGGCTATGGTTTTTCCAGTAGTCATGTATGCAGATGACACCACCCTTATGGTAGAAAGTGAAAAGGAGCTAAAAAGCCTCTTGATGAAAGTGAAAGAGGAGAGTGAAAAAGTTGGCTTAAAGCTCAACATTCAGAAAACAAAGATCTGGTCCCATCACTTCATGGGAAATAGATGGGGAAACAGTAGAAACAGTGTCAGACTTTATTTTTTGGGACTCCAAAATCACTGCAGATGGTGACTGCAGCCATGAAATTAAAAGATGCTTACTCCTTGGAAGAAAATTTATGACCAACCTAGATAGTATATTCAAGAGCAGAGACGTTACTTTGCCGACTAAGGTCCACCTAGTCAAGGCTATGGTTTTTCCTGTGGTCATGTATGGATGTGAGAGTTGGACTGTGAAGAAGGCTGAGCGCAGAAGAATTGATGCTTTTGAACTGTGGTGTTGGAGAAGACTCTTGAGAGTCCCTTGGACTGCAAGAAGATCCAACCAGTCCATTCTGAAGGAGATCAGCCCTGGGATTTCTTTGGAAGGAATGATGCTAAAGCTGAAGCTCCAGTACTTTGGCCACCTCATGCGAAGAGTTGACTCATTGGAAAAGACTTTGATGCTGGGAGAGATTGGGGGCAGGAGGAGAAGGGGACGACTGAGGATGAGATGGCTGGATGGCATCACGGACTCGATGGACTTGAGTCTGAGTGAACTCTGGGAGATGGTGATGGACAGGGAGGCCTGGTGTGCTGTGATTCATGGGGTCGCAAAGAGTTGGACACGACTGAGCGACTGAACTGAACTGAACTGATGTATGGATGTGAGAGTTGGACTGTGAAGAAGGATGAGCGCCGAAGAATTGATGCTTTTGAACTGTGGTGTTGGAGAAGACTCTTGAGAGTCCCTTGGACTGCAAGGAGATCCAACCAGTTCATTCTGAAGGAGATCAGCCCTGGGATTTCTTTGGAAGGAATGATGCTAAAATTGAAACTCCAGTACTTTGGCCACCTCATGTGAAGAGTTGACTCACTGGAAAAGACTCTGATGCTGGGAGGGATTGGGGCAGGAGGAGAAGGGGACGACCGAGGATGAGATGGCTGGATGGCATCACGGACTCGATGGACATGAGTCTGAGTGAACTCTGGGAGATGGTGATGGACAGGGAGGCCTGGTGTGCTGTGATTCATGGGGTCGCAAAGAGTCGGACACGACTGAGCGACTGAACTGAACTGAACTGAACTGATGTATGGATGTGAGAGTTGGACTGTGAAGAAGGCTGAGCGCCGAAGAATTGATGCTTTTGAACTGTGGTGTTGGAGAAGACTCTTGAGAGTCCCTTGGACTGCAAGGAGATCCAACCAGTCCATTCTGAAGGAGATCAGCCCTGGGATTTCTTTGGAAGGAATGATGCTAAAATTGAAACTCCAGTACTTTGGCCACCTCATGCGAAGAGTTGACTCATTGGAAAAGACTCTGATGCTGGGAGGGATTGGGGGCAGGAGGAGAAGGGGACAACAGAGGATGAGATGCCTGGATGGCATCACAGAGTCGATGGACATGAATCTGAGTGAACTCCAGGAGTTGGTGATGGAAAGGGAGGCCTGGCGTGCTGCGATTCATGGGGTCGCAAAGAGTTGAACACGACAGAGCGACTGAACTGAACTGAACTGAAAGATTTAATCAGTCATTACCAACGTGATGAAACTTCCACAGAAACCTAAAAGGATAGAGCTCAGAAAGCTTCTGGGTTGGTGAGCACGTGGAAATCTGGTGCAAATGGCGCCCTGAGAAAGCATGGAAGGGGCTCCCCCCTTTCCACCAACCATCTCTGCATCTGGCTGTCGGTTCATATTCTCAGTTATCTGAGAGTAAACTGGTCTCCGGAGCTGTTCTAGCAAATTAATCAAACCTGAAGAGGAGGTCACGGGAACCTCTGATCTTCAGCCATTGGGTCAGAAGCACAGGGGACACTCTGGACTTGTGACTGGCATCTCAGTGGAGGCAGCAGCAGCTGGTTGGAACTTAACCTGTGGAATCCAATCTATCCCCAGGCAGACAGTGTCAAATTGAGTAGAACTGCAGGACGCCCAGTTGATGTTCAGCAATGGACACCACCCCTCCACACCCACACACACAATGGAATTGGTATTGGAATCCTATCACCAGGGTGCAGCTCCAGGTAGCATTGGTAACATTCATAAGGAGCTCTGTATATTACAGATTATACTCTACTGAATAGATAGGAGGATGGAGAAGAAACACATCTTAAATCAAAAATCATGATATTTAAAACCTGAGCAGGGCTCATGGAGCACAACTGGCAAAAAAGACAGCAACAGTTACAAAATACCCTAAATGTTAAAGAAACAAAAAGTGAATATTTGGAAAATCACCTGCAGAGAATAAGTAAAGAATATTCCAGGGAGGAAGTACTGAAGCAGAATAAAAAAAAAATAATATAACTTGTTAGGGACCATTCAGAGGAAAGGGGTGAATCTTAAGTGTGGCAGAAATTAGTTTTTAAACCAAGGCTTTTGCCTCACTCCATAACACTGAAAGAGGAAAATGTCACAATAATCATTTTTTTTTAACCTGATAATGGAAATTCATATCCCAGAAAAGTTTCCAGTTAAAGACAGCAAGTTATTTAAGTAATATTCATTAAAGCACTGACCCCATCCTTAGCAAAAAGGAGCAAATGAGCAGTAACTGCGTATTTTACAACTTAGCTGATAATACCAAAACCAGTAAGAACAACAACAGTTGACATTCACTGAGCGCTTATGATTCGTCAGCCACTGTTCAGAGTATTTTATGGTATTAATTCAGTTTACTGTTACCGCTGTACTTCTCTCCATTTCAGACAGAAATGTCTTAAAGGAGGATCGAGGAGACAGAGCTAGGAATGGGCAGTCTGCCTCCAGAGCCTGCTCCCCGAGTCACCACGCAACGTTCAGATTCTTTTTTTTACTCCACCCTCTAGTTTCATCTTCTAGATGACATGCATCTCAAAAATACCAACAAGGACACAATGGACGGGAGAAATGTGATAAAGCATTACATCACTTACCATTGGGGAAAGCTAATACACTGATGATAAGAAAGAAGAAAATTACAGAGAGGATGCCCCTCCAGATGTTGTCTTCTGGGACAGAGTCATCCCTGAAAACAGAAAAGGAACACTGAGTGTTATTTTTGAATCTACAGTCAGTCTAGAAGGAGTACGAGCTCCATGTTCTAAAAACCTGGGGATTGCTAACTTTATTTTGCTGAGCTAAGCCATTACATTCACTATTTACTATTTACTATGGTATTTCCTCGGAGAAGGCAATGGCACCCCACTCCAGTACTCTTGCCTGGAAAATCCCATGGATGGAGGAGCCTGGTAGGCTGTAGTCCATGAGGTCGCACAGAGTCAGACATGACTGAACAACTTCACTTTCACTTTTCACTTTCATGCATTGGAGAAGGAAATGGCAACCCAGTCCAGGGACAGGGGAGCCTGGTGGGCTGCTGTCTATGGGGTCGCACAGAGTCAGACAGGACTGAAGCGACTCAGCAGCAGCAGCAGCAGCATGGTATTTCCTAAAATAGTACAGCTCTCATAGTAAAGTCCAGTTCTTATGATAAAAGCATTGTCAACCTTACACCCCAACACACGTTCTACGCAGACAAGCATTTGAGGATCATCATTCTTTTACAAAGGGGCTTCCCAAGCGGCTCAGTGGTAAAGAATCCACCTGTCAATGCAGGAGACGCAGGAGACACGTGTTCAATCCTTGGATCAGGAAGATCCTCTAGAGAAGGAAATGGCAACTTGCACCATTCTTGCCTGGGAAATCCCATGGACAGAGGAGCCTGGTGGGCTACACAGTCCATGGGGTCTGAGAGACTCAGACTTGATTGAGCACACACACACACAAAGATGACCTTCACTACAGAGGCTGTGGCGGAAAACTGTTCAGGAATCAGAAAGGAAGCATAAGATTATGAAACCTGCACGCCCCAGAGCCCATGCTCCACAACAGAAGCCACTGCAACAGGGAAACCCAAGCACCACAACTAGAGAGTTGCCCTCATTTGTCGCAACTAGAGAAAAGCCCACACGAAGACCCAGCACAGCCAAAAATAAATTAAATAAAAATTATCTCAAAAAACAAGGAGGAAGGACACGAGGCAATGAGATTACGCAGTCACTTGTCAAATATGGGCGGTTGGCTATCCAAGGGATGAACAAAACGGGGCAGTGCAACGCCACCAGAAAGCACTAGTAAAAAATGTTAAAGGAAAAATGAAGAGGAAACAAAAGACCAGATTTAAACTTGTATTTAAATTCTAAACATAAGAATTGTAAAGAAGGAGACAAGCTGCTCCGCCCTGCTCCAGCCTGGTCATTCCTCATGTGTTACTGTGTAGAACTCCTCCATAACCCCAGTAAACTGAAATGATTACATCTGTTGGTTTATATGTTATCTGTCTTCTTTGCAGAGAGTAAACTCCTAAAGGCAGGGAATTATTCACACCTGTATCCACAGAGCCTGGGGACACAGAAGGCCCTCAATGTATTTCTGGACTGATTATTATGGAAGAAAACTTACTGTTTTACAATGAAGTAAAATTCCCCAAAGGCTTCCCTGGTGGCTCACTTGTAAAGAATCCACCTGCCAACATAGGCGATACAGGTCCGATTCCTGGGTTGGAAAGATCCCTGGAGAAGGAAATGACAAACCCACTCCAGTATTCCTGCCTGGGAAATCCCATGGATAGAGGAGCCTGGTGGGCTACAGTACAGGGTTGCAAAAGAGTCTGACATGATTTAGCGACTAAACAACAAAAATCCCCAAAATGGAAGTTTTCTTACCATTGATGGTGAAAATGTTAGGTTTTAACAGTTTACATTAACAAAGAAGATTCTAGTAACGTATCTGGGGCTCAGAGAAGCAAACAAAAGTAGGAAAACAGAAAAACAACTGGAAGATTTTCTGAAGTATTGATAATTTTCGAGAAGCTTGGGAGAGGGAAGTTCAGTGTTCCAGTTTAGAAAGAAGTAGGATAAGTAAGAGAAAATATGAGAAGAAACACAATGGAATGACATAGTTTCGAGATGATGAAACTGGTTGCAATACATTTAGAAATGATCAGAGAAACTGGGTTTATCTGGAGGAGGACTGTCTACAGTGAAAGTTTTCAAAAGACAAATGTTAAATGAAGATTGAATGTTACTAAAGGAAAAAGGTCAAAAAAGAATCTTAGAAGAAAACCAAGTTTGCATAAAAAAAAGATCTTGAGTATCAGAATACGCACATGAAAAGGTATGGGATGAAGCAATTATTACCTCAGTAAGGACTGAGTCCTGGGTGGTGGTTTAAAAGTGTTAACTTAAGTACCAACTCCTGTTTAGACCGCGAAGTTTCTGCACCCAATGAAGTTATTTCCAGAGTTATGACAAGACCGAACATAAGGTTCTGAAATAAGATGTCATACAGGTCTTAAATGTTTCCTAGACCATCACATAGCCAAACAGCACTGAACTCATCCTGGACAAACAACACTTGGTGGTTAGATTCAGAAATCTGATTACAAAACCATTCTTTACAGTAGGATAGACTTCTTGTAGCAAAGTGCAATCTTATTTTAATAGTCATCCTAACAATTCCACATTTGCCCAGAGGTTATAAACACAACTTTAAAATGCCAGGCTGATCATCCTAGGGCACTTGCCATGCCCTTTGGCTTATGTAGGGGAGCCCTGTATCCAACTCCCAGGAACATTAGCTTTTACTGAAGAATGGCTACACACAGCGGGGGTGGGGGCACAACGTCCTCATTCAGACCAAGTCACACTACTGATACTGCTAACGATGACAGCCAGGGTAACAGGTCCTGTCTATCAAGGCTCTGCTGTGCGTCAGGCACTGAACAGGCAGTTTCTACACATTATCTCTAATTGTCACAATCCATCTGCAATATGGGCTGTTATCAACCACATCTTACAGATGAGGTAACAAAGGTCACATAGGTTTAGTAACTTTCTCAAGACTGTGGAGCTAAGAAGTTGCACAGCCAGCTTCAAAACCAGGCCTGCTAGACTCTGAAGATAGTGATCTTTCCCCTTTGCCAAACTGCCTTATGAAAACTTACCTGTCACCCTAAATCCCACTCATCGGATTGACTCATCGGAGATGCACAGGGATGGTATACGAGAGGTGGACTGGGCATGCAATTGGTAAGTCACAAAATAAAAGCGAGGCTAAAATGAGCAACTGTGGCCGAGGAAAAGAAGATAGAGCCTCATAACTCATGCCTCGTACCAAAATACATTCTAGATGACTCAAACAACTAAAAGTAAAAACAAAACAAAATTCTAGAAAAAAAAACTGATGGTAGAACTAAAAAAAAAAACCTATGCTGCTGCTGCTAAGTCGCTTCAGTCGTGTCCGACTCTGTGCGACCCCATGGACAGCAGCCCACCAGGCTCTCCTGTCCCTGGGATTCTCCAGGCAAGAACACTGGAGTGGGTTGCCATTTCCTTCTCCAATGCATGACAGTGAAAAGTGAAAGACACCACAACCTCAGGGTGGGGAAGGCCTTTCTAAAGCATGATACAAACCCCCCGAGGTCACAAAGGAGAAAGCTGACAAATTTGCATGACAAAGAAACCAGTAACAAAGTCCAAGGAAAAGTGATAGGTAAACTTGGAAAAAATATTTGCAACTCATATGAAGGCAAAGGGTTAACTCGCCTAATTACAAAGCTCTCCCTACCAAATCAATTAACAGAAAGAACAACAAATGGACAGAGAAAAACAAATAGAAAAGTGGGCAAAGGATATGAAGAGACAGTTCACTGAGCAAAAAAATCCAGTAGCTCTCAGGCAAGTTAAAAAAAAAAAGATGCTCAATCATGTTCATGGTAGGATATGGACACACTGGAACAATACAGAGACCACTTTTATCTACTTTATCCCTGATGGCTCAGATGGTAAAGAATCTGCCTGCAATGCAGGAGACCCAGGTTCAATCTCTGAGTCAGGGAGATCCCCTGGAGAAGGGAAGGGCAACCCATTCCAGTATTCTTGCCTGGAGAATCCCAGGGACAGAGGAGCCTGGTGGGCTTTCAGTCCACAAAGATGCAGAGAGTCGAATACGACTGAGTGACTAACATGATTCTTCCTTACGTTATGGAAAAAGGCAAGAAATTGATAAACAGGTATGCGCACACACTACCTTTATGGGGGGCCTTTGACAGCACATTAATTTATAAATGCATATACTCTGTGACTCAGCAATTCCATGTACGAGAATATATCTCACAGATATACCCTCATTTATGCAAAAATGACATATGTACAAGGCTGCTCACCATAGCATTGTATGTTTTAGCAAAACAAGGAGACAACTAAAAGAGATGTTAAAAAATTACAGCTCTGGCTCACAAGCAAGTACTTGTTGCTGTTCAGTCCCTCAGTCGTGTCTGACTCTTTGCGAGCCCATGGACTGCAGCACAGCAGGTTTCCCTGTCCATCACCAACTCCCAGAGCTTGCTCAAACTCATGTCCATAGAGTTGGTGATGCCATACAACCATCTCACCCTCTGTCCTCCCCTTCTCCTGCCTTCAATCTTTCCCAGCATCAGGGTCTTTTCCAATGAGTCTGCTCTCCGTATCTGGTAGCCAAAGCATTGGAGCTTCAGTATTAGTCCTTCCAATGAATATTCAGGACTGATCTGCTTTAGGATGGACCAGTTGGATCTCCTTGCAGTCCAAGGAACTCTCAAGAGTCTTCTCCAACACCACAGTTCAAAAGCATCAGTTCTCTGGTGCTCAGCTTTCTTTATAGTCCAACTCTCATATCCATACATGACTACTGGAAAAACCATAGCTCTGACTAGACAGACCTTTGTCAGCAAAGTAGGCAGCCATAAAAACAATGAAGATGCTTTTAATTAACTGGTACAGAGTAATTTAAGAGATCATGAAGTAAACAAAGCAATTTGCAGAACAGGAGGAAGCAACTTTTTGTGCAAAACAAAGAGCACGCGTAGGTATACGTAACTTCTAACTTGTGCTCCGAGCTCCACAGGGGGTCTGGAAATCCACCCAAGAAACGGTCACTCTGTTTTATCCAAGGAGAATAAATGAAGAGTTGGGGGAGACTTCTCACCATAAACCCGGTGGAATATCTTGGATTTTAAGCAATGTAATATATTACTTTCCAAAAAGTGGATTATACATCAACATTAAACTTGTAAGAACTTGAGATCGGCGATCAACAATGAAGCTGCAAATGTGTAAATTCTGAGCCATCTTACTAGAAAGATGGGATCAAAGAATGGCCTAGTTTGGGGAGTTAAAAAAAGAAAAGAAAAAAAGGCCGATTAACTCTGAATAAAATAGCAGCGAGTCTGAAAAGTTGGCCATTTTATATTTGCCTAATTAGAAAAAAAAAAAGTATCAAAGACGGACAGCAAGCTCTTTGGTAAAACTGAAAACGTGTACAGGAAGATCACACTCCTGTGATCACAGACCAAAGGGTAGGCCGGTGAGCGAAAGAAGAAATCTGAGTCAGATCAGACCAGGGGTCCCCACTAGGCCTGAGTTTCCTGAGAGCAGAGAGGGCACCCATACAGTGCCTACAAAAGGTGGGTGCATAGAAAGAACGGAATGGGTGACTGAGGAGGCTGCTCCCCGCCCACCGGCCTCCCCACTAGCCGATCGGGGCCACTTTGTGAGACCCTCAGCTCCCCGTCATCCAGAGACCTAACCACACGCCAAGGAATACGGACATTTTCCATAGTTAATCATGAAAAGCTACTTGGCGGCAAAGGCTACAAAGACCACACTATGGATTCCAGAGACCTTCCGTCAGAGGACGAGAAGCATCTATCTCCTGACATCCACTGGGTCTGTGCCTCTCAGAAGGCTAGCTATAGCTGCCTTCTGCATGTTAGTTCTCTTAATCTTCCTAACACCCTTGAAGGGGGAAATGATCACAATCTGCATTTTACTGACCCCAAAGGCTAAGTGTTTTCCCCTTTAGGAGGCTGTTCGGTGCAGTGACAAGGAAGACAGGTTTGTGGCCAAACAGCCTGGGCCCGAATTCTGAATTCACACTATCAGCCTGTGTGACCTCGGGCAAATTATCCAGCCTCTCTGTGCCTTGGTTTCCTCCTCAGTATATCACAGGAGAGTAACAGTTCCATCTCAATGGGTTGCTGTGAGGATAAAATAACTTAACACATGTGAGGGACTTAGAACAGTGCCTGGCACAGATGGCCTGTCAGTTATTAATTTATAATTTCTGCCCACTCATTCCCTCAGCTAACCAACACCTATCGTTGTGGACAAAGATGAACAGACACAGTCCTGATTCTTTGAGAGAATCATGATGAAAAACACAGTAAGACACAAAAATTAAATAATTATCTTAGTATAACTTTTGCTGAGAGAAAAGTTTTTAATTTGCTGGAACAGCCTCTGATTAACACAACAAAACCCCCTAACCCTAAAAAAACCACCCCAATCGTTCACACAAGATTGACCCCTGTTTGTGGAGTTGGTACCAATCTCCTCAGGCTTTGCCAGGGGGCAATATGGGTCCCACTTCCCAGGGAAGCTTGTAATCTGCAGTCAGGGCTGCCAGAGCCCCATCTTGACTTTTGCTGGTCTCAGGATTCTTGCTCAACTAAGACATTTTGCTTTACGGCAACAAAAAATAAGAGGACTTCAGACTTAGAACTCCAAGGCTGTAGCAGAGCCCTGACCTCTTTGCTAGGTCCTCTGAGACTCCTAACAACAGGCACCTCGGTCTTGGAGCCACTGAACTTTCCAAAGACCTTTCCCAGCTGCCATTTGGTTGAACCACTCCACAGTTCTCCATTACTTAGAGGATGAGGAAAATAAAGCTCTTGCTTTATCCTGCCTACAGTTACAACAAACAGAGGCAGAATGAAGTAGGTGCCCGGGCTTCTGGAATGCTGGCTGGAGGTCAAGATTGCTACACTGACCCATAGAGCTCAGGAAAGCAAAGTTCTTTTCCCCTTGCTCTGCTAAATTTAGGAGGTGTTCCAGCAGCAAGCTGGGGTAGCCCTGACCATACACAGCAAAAACACCAAATGGACAGACTACAGGAAAATTGTCATTTAAGATCCCTTCTCATTCACCTGCAGCAGCTCCAGCGCCCAGCACAAGGCCTGGCACAGAGCAGGCCTTCTCAACGTGGTGGGTGCCAGAGAAGGGAAGAGGCCAGGGTGGAGCAGATGCGTGACCCAGGGAACGCGAGGATGTACCACGACCCAGGCCCAGAGGCCCCCTGCAGGTGATTCTCCTGCCTTGGTGCTGACCAGCCAGGGGCTGAAATACCTCATGCCACCCTGTTTTAGTGCAGGTAACTACCCAAGAGAGAGGCTTCCCCAGTGACTCAGTGGTAAAAATCTGTCTGCAATGCAAGAGACATGGATTCGATCCCTGGGTCGGGAAGATTCCCTGGAGGAAGAAATGGCAACCCACTCCAGCATTCTTGCCTGGGAAATCCCATGGACAGAGGAGCCTGGTGGGCTACGGTCCATGGGGTTGCAAAAGAGTCGGGCATGACTTAGTGATTAAACAACAACTACCCAAGACAGAACCCGAAAAGCAGGAAAAGTGAAAGGAAAACCCTTACATTTTTTTAACAAAGGTTTGAACACAAAAAGCTTTGGCCTCGGATTTTTAAACTTGAACAGGTTGCAGGCAGTGAGAAAAAGACCAGGGACAACAAGCAAACTTACCACTCTAGCCAATCTTTAACCATGGCTGTCTCCCTGGGGCCAAGAAGGTAAGGAATCCTTAACCCTGACTCCTAAATGTGGAGTTGGTTGTCCCCTCTCCCCCTGCCATCTTCTCCTTTCCACCTCTTTAATAGGAATCTCTGAAACTGAGACACAAAGATAGGGTCATGTTCAGGAGGCTACGCACTGTTAAGGAGCTTCTCTCCCAATGGAAAACTCAGTTTCGAGTTACAAAGTGAACCAATGTTAACTAACTTTGACATTAGCTTTGAAGACCACATTCATTTCATTTTGTAAAATGTTAAAGATTCTTTTCGAGAATTAGAGCTGAAATAGCAACTGACAGAGAAGAGTGATATTTTTTGAAAATTCATATTGTATAAATGATTTTTTATATTTGACTCATTTAGCATTTTACTGGGTGTGTATTCTGCAATGATTAAGATATCTGCCCTCAATAAATTAATATAAAACCAAATATTACAATAGGAGAGAGAAATACTAATAAAAGACATTTGGAAGTCCCATACCTACGAACCTTCAAGTTTTGAACGTCCAGAGATGTGAAATGTGCATTCCATCAACATCAGGCCTGAGTGAAACTGCACCCTGCCGTCCAATTGCGTTAGCTGGGTATCTTGGCGAATTCTGGACTTCTGAACAAACTGGACTTATGAATGCATCCTTGGAGGAACCCATTCATATGTAGGAGACTTAACTGTACATAAACACTTCTTCCTCTGAGCTTCCAGGAACCACCAAGAAAGGGGTCTGGGAGGGGACCATCGGGAAGGTTGCCAGGGATGCCATGGGCTCGTGGGCAGGCAGAAGGCACTCTCAAGTCAGAGGGAGGTACCAGCCTGGCACCAGGTGTGGGGCTGCCTGGGCCGGCAGCGTGTGCTGTGTACAGTGGAGGCAGGTGTAAGGCCCTATAATGAAGGCCCTCAGGGGCCAGCAGGCACTCCTGACAGGTGGTAGAGATCTAGGGAAAGACTGTAAGTAGACGGACGGGATCAAGATCTTGACTTTAAAAGGTCGTGAGCAAAGCAGTGTGGAGGATGGTCTGAAGGGAAGGGCAGTCAAGGCCTGGGCGTGTCTTATGCCAAAGAGCTGGGGTCTGTGAGCTAAAGCCTGGGCATGGCAGAGAAGGACAGCTCTGAATGCTCCTGAGGCCTGGCTGGACCTGGTGAAGATAAGCTAGATGAGCTCCAGGATGCTGGAGACCTGGGCTGGGCAGAACACGGGCTGCTGACTACACTGAGTACAACCGAGGGCTCAGGAAGCAGTCCTTGCTGCCTGAACGAGTCTTCGGCTTTCACATTTGTTGACCCTAAAAAGCTTGTGAACATCCCTACAGAAATCTGGGCGAGAGGGATTCTATCACAAGACAAACTGCATTGTCATTGGTAATAGAACTATATATAAAGTGCTAGACACTAGGCAGCAGTACTAGGCGTGCAAGTCTCCAAGGTAAGCATCAGCTAAACCAAGTAGCTCTGTGTGTCACCCAGGTGCTTATTTACCCCAGAGAAATATATATTATATACATTACCCCAAAGAAATATGACACAAATATATATATATATGTATATCTTTGGGGTATACACAAAGACCCCAAAGAAATATGACACATTTTCCCTTTCGAGAAATGAATAATCTTATCAAGGACATGCACGCATGCATGCATGCTAAGTCGCTTCAGCCATGTCCGACTCTGCGCGACCCTATGGACAGCAGCCCACCAGGCTCCTCTGTCCACAGGATTCTCTAGGCAAGAACACTGGAGTGGGTTGCCATTTCCTTCTCCAATTAAGGACATAAAACACCAGAAATAAGGACAAGAAAGGATGTAAACAGGCGCTTATTTTAATCCAATAAAAAACCCGTGATTTACATAGGAAGTGAGGAAGAGAAATGTTAAGAGGGTTAACTGGATCTCTTTAGAGGGGGCCTAACACAGGACACGCCTCTGCCTCCAAGGCTGGTGTCACCCAGCACACAGCTGCCGTGGACAATCACTTAACGTTGCTGGTGTCCGGGAACAAGGACAGCCAAGGCCTTCTGTTATTGGGGAAGACAGAACATGGTGTACCTAAAGGAAATAGGCTAGAGACAACTGAATCAGCAGTATCAGGAGACAGTTTCTAATGGGAATTGATATGGTCTAAAGGGAAAAAACAGGGAAGGCTGGCAGGTCTCCAGGAGGGAAGAGACACAGAGGGTGGAACTATGCCTCCCAGTAAGATCAAGAAAAGCTGGAGCACCAGAGCCACTAAGGGAAATGAGGTGAAAACCACTATCACAAACAAGTAGAAATCAATCAATCAAAAGTCTGGCCATGTGCCTGCCCTCATCCGCCTCCTCAGTCCCACATTAAGGAGAAAAACTAGCCCAGGTGAGTGGATGACCCCTTCTGAACAGGAAGCTGCAGGAAGGCAATCTCTTCTGGGCAAGTGATGACTTTTGCTGGACAAGTGTCACTGGAGAGAATGATTTCACTATTTTACTGCCAGGCGCCTCGTGAGGAGAGAGCAACCTGTTACCAATGAGATCTAGTAAATTCTGACATTTTCAAATCTAAAGCCCAAGTGTCTGAAACTAAGGCTATTCAACATGTCCAAGTTTACAAACCTATGAAAGGCGAGCTCAGAGCTTAAGACAAAGGTTCTCCTCGCCCCATGTTGGCTGAATACACTTTTATAAGACATATGCCGAGGCATTTGATTTCTAAAACTGGTTACCTTAAAATGTGGCAAAGTGAGCTTTTTCCGATCTTAGGCAGCAGGATTCGATAGCATCTGGCTTTACTGTGAATGACAGTGATAGGGACTAGAGACTGAAACGCCATGATTCAACAGTGAGTTGGCCTAGTTGCCATTTAACAAAAGCACTACTGGACGAATACAAACTTGTCTTGGACTTCTGTGTAAGGCACCTATCCCTTGCAATCCCAAATTCTTGCTGTGTCTCTGCACCATGTGTCATGACCCAGGTAGTGTTTCATGCATACTGGTAATCTGACACCGGGCTCTCTTCAACTACTGGTTTTTGAAAAACAAACTTTAAGACATATTTTTAAAGTTTTATGGAAAGAACTGCACTGAATAGTCACCAACTCAAACCCTGTTGTAAAATAAGGTTCTTACTGCAAAAGAGCACAAAATGATTAATCTTCATTTAAGAAGTCATTACTTTCAATCTTTATGAAGAAGACAGAGTGATCACTGTAATGTCTCAGTTTAAAGGGTCACAAAACACTACAAAAAATGAGTAAGACAATAAGTACTAATTGTACTAACGGTGCTTATGATTTTATATAACATGAAACTTGTTCTGAAGTAGTTCTTTAATGTATGATTTCTGTCTCTGCGAAATTAGTGGGAGAAGAAAAATCATAATCAATTTTGGAAAAGACCATAGCCTACAGTTCAGATTATGCCTTTTCTATTACTTTTGACAAGCTGTTAAAATTCACACTCATTTCTTATACTTTCACTGCTGTGATTTATTGAATGCTTTGGCAGGACATGCTGCAAAAGGGAACTTCCAGAAGAATGTGACTTTCTATATTAGAAAAGAGGAAGAGAAATCTGTTCTGAAAGGGCCTAGAATAATAAGGTAAAAGGTTGAAACACACTGCCCATTCTTGCTTCTTATTATTTAAAGTAAAATAGCATACTTTTCTAATTTCCAAAGAAACTCCTGTACTAACTCCATCCTTGCCAACCCACATGAGACAAAGTAAAACTGAAGTTAATATGAATCAGGCATATATGTTCTCCAGGCAAAGCATTGTCCATTCTTCCAAAGTCTTTATTCTTTTTCTTAATTATAGAGCACACCACACCCTCACTCAATGAAAAATCTAATTTACGAGGCAGCAGCACACAATGAAATGATGTAATAATAACAGTTAATGTTTACTGAGCAATTGCTATTCATTATGCGTTGAGTCAAGAACCCAACGACAAAGCAGGAGACCTGAGTCATGGGTTCAGTCTCTGAGTCGGGAAGATCCCCTGGAGCAGGCAATAGCAATCCACTACAGTATTCTTACCTGGAGAATCCGATGGACAGAGAAGACTGGTGGGCTACAGTCCATAGAGTCACCAAGACTTAGCACCCACAAGCTAAATAAAGATTATCTAAAAAGATGAACATTTAAAATGAAATCCTATCAGGTATTACTAAATATTTTCACCCTATGTACTGATAAGCAAGCAGGGGCTAAGCAATATTAAGTGGCCACACAGACACAGATACTAGGTGGTAAAATCAAATGACATGATAAGTATTTGAGGATAACCATAATTAGGGACAAGACTTCTCTCCAAAGCTTATTCTTAGTTGGATACTCTGAAAATATCTGTCCTTACTCCACAGCAGAGAATTCACAGAATATTTTACCATAAAAGTAGCTGTTTCCCTCAATCATTAATTGTTTCATATGCTTTGTGCCTTTAGATAGATTCACACAAATAGATAAACACAAAATAAGAACCAAGAGTTAAATGGATTGTGGAGGAAAGGAACAAGTGTGATATATGAGGACATTATCAGTTTTATGAAAATCTGAAAAAGTTGCATTGATTCTCAAGGGAGATACCATTGGCACTTGCATGTATACAAGTGTGTAGGTGCACACGTGTGCCTGTGAGTCAGGGACAATTCTTTGTCTTAAATGCTATCCCTGGCGTTTACACATTTAGCATCCTTAATCCCCACCTGCTAAATATCAGAAGTTCTCCCAATGCTGAGGTCACCAAATATACTCCCATACAGTTTCTGTGGATGGGCTGAAAACCACTGATTGTTGGATAAATATATTAGGAGAGAAAAAAGGTCTGTCTAGTCAAAGCTTTGGTTTATCCAGTAGTCACGTATGGATGTGAGAGTTGAACTATAAAGAAAGCTGAGCAGCGAGGAATTGATGCTTTTGAACTGTGGTGTTGGAGAAGACTCTTGAGAGTCCCTTGGACTGCAAGGAGATCCAACCAGTCCATTCTGAAGGAGATCAGCCCTGGGATTTCTTTGGAAGGAATGATGCTGAAGCTGAAACTCCGGTACTTTGGCCACCTCATGTGAAGAGTTGACTCATTGGAAAAGACTCTGATGCTGGGAGGGATTGGGGGCAGGAGGAGAAGGGGATGACAGAAGATGAGTTGGTTGGATGGCATCGCTGACACAATGGGCCTGAGTTTGAGTAAATTCCAGGAGCTGGTGATGGACAGGGAGGCCTGGTGTGCTGCAGTCCATGGGGTCGCAAAGAGTCAGACATGACTGAACTGAACTGCACTGACATTAATTATGCATCATGTGCCAGGTACTCTGTTAAATACATTCACACACGTTCATTTAATCCTTAGTAACTTCATATTAGGTAAGGACTTATTTTATCCCCACTATACTGAGGAGAATCCTGAGGCTCAGAGAAAGGCTAAACAACTTAACCAAGGTCACACAAATAGTCTTGCGACCAGTAGTCTGGCTCCAAAACTCCACATCTCTAGGTTAGTGCTTAAGCATGGTTGGTATAAAGACACATTTTTTTTGTTAAAGAGGCTCATTCAGAAAATATGAACCCTTATAAGCAGGACCCAAGGTATATCTGTCCTTTAGGCATGAATCAGTTCCTTGGCTTGGGGCTGAGGGACCTCATGTTCAGTGAGGTAGCTATAAGCCCTGGGCCAACAAGAGTTGGACGGGGTAGCTCCTAGGCACAAGTGTACATTAGAAGTGCTTTGAGTAAGTGTGCATGTATGTTTTCAGGAGGTAACAGAGTTGTGCTATAGTGTGTGTGGTGTGCGTGTTTTATTTAACCCTTTCCATAGCATCTACAACGCACCGGGCATTGCTACAGTGGCCTGACAATGTCTCATTTCAGCATGTATGCCGGGATAAGAACAGAACAGAGCGGGCACCGTGTGTTGTGTAATGGGCTGGTGTCTGTGTGGCAGTACTGGAATGTTGGCTGTGATATGTGTGCGCATGGCTGGCAGTTTGTGTTGTGGTACAAGCGGTCGTGTTTGGGGCTGCAGGAAGGATTATGTGAGACGACTGGCGTACAACGCACAGTGGAGTGCATTTTTGTGGGCAGGTAGTGCTGAACCCTGGAGGAGTTCGGCGGGGAAGGTCTGGGTTACGTCCTGGGCCTGGGCATGGCGCGTGAAAGACGCCCGTAGACTGGGGTGTTTGCAGCGGGGACATGTGTGCTGCAAGTGGTGCCTACCAGATGATTCATGCGGTGTGCTAGGCGGGGACGGAGGCCCGAGAGGAGGGGGCCGGTGTCGTGATGCGTGGAGAGGCGAGCGATGCTGGGAGCCAGGGAGGAGGGAGGGAGGGCGATCACGCCAGCCGGGCCACGCGTGCTCCCGGGGTGGCCCGAGGCGCTGCATGGGGAGAGGCGGTATGAGGACAGGCGTGAAGGTGGGTGGAGGATGGACGTGGGTCGCAGGGAAGGGACGAGCGCCGGTCTCCGAGGAGCAGTAGGGGAGCGAAGCTGGGTGTGTTCGGCGACAGAGCCGCCGGCGGGCGAGCCCGCGCGCGGAGCAGAACGAGCCCGCTTCCTCTCCCGGCCATGGCTCTCCCCGCCCCCCGCCCCGCCGCGTCCCCAGCCAGCCCCTTCCCCTTCGCCCTCGGGCGCGCCCGGGCGCCCCGCACCTGGTGAAGGCGAAGTACATGAGGCTGACGATGGTGAAGCTGAGCA
Organism: Capricornis sumatraensis; assembly: GCF_032405125.1. NCBI lineage: Eukaryota > Metazoa > Chordata > Mammalia > Artiodactyla > Bovidae > Capricornis > Capricornis sumatraensis. Next base: position 86,803,849 of record NC_091079.1, read on the forward strand.
GAGTGATGGTGTGCGGCCGGTAGAAGAAGTCGATGGTGATGTCCTCCACTTGCTGCTCGTTGATCATCCGGAAATGCATCTTGTAGTTCACATCATCTTTACTCAGGGTCCGGCTCCCCACGCAGGACGCCATGGCCCGCCTCCCGGTCCCGCGGCGCGGCCCCGGCCCGCGGAGGCTGGGAGCCTGGGGTCGGGGAGCGGGGGCCGGACGAGCCGCAGCGGGCGGGCGGGCTGCCGGGCCGACGCCGGGGCCGGGTTGGGTGAGCAGCTCGGGCGGGGCGAGCCGCGGGCGGGGCCGGCGCGGAGAGGCGGGCCCAGCGCAGGAGGGCGGGGCCGGCGCGGTCCACGCGGGCTCGGGCTGCGGGTGGAGGCGGCTCGCCCGGCCCGGGACCCCGGGAGGGGAGTCCGTAGAGACGTGCGGCGCCTTCCCAAGCCTATCGCAAGGGTCTGCGGCGCCCACAGGGGAGGGAGACCGTGTGCCCCCAGCGGCCGGCTCTGTCCACTCCGCCGCGCGCCGCCCGCTCCCCACCCGCGCAGCCGCGCCGATGGTCTGGCCCACTCCGGCCGCAGCCCACGTGGGCCGACGGGCGAGCTAGCGCCGGCTGGCAGAGCGGCGCCGAGGGGCGCCCCGCGGGGTCCGGCTGGGCGGGCGGCGAAGGCCTTGCCACAGGTAAAGGGGGCGCGCTCCCTGCCCGGGGGCTCCAGGTCCGGCCCCCACCACCCTACTCCTCCTCGGCTCTAGGCCGCGCCCCTGAACCGCGTGGCCCCGTAGGCCTTCGCGGCCCCGCGGAGGGTAAGCGATGTTTTTTTTTTATCTTGGCGGGTGAGAAGGGCGCGCCGCGACGCTGGTGTGTTTAGCGCGCTTTGCCCGGTCGGTGGGGGCGCTGGGTGATGGGGCGGGGGGGACACGCGGAAGGAGGTCTACGTGGTGAGGGGGACCTCCCCGGAAGTTGGGTTTGGGGGAACCTAAAACGGACCTAGTGGAATGGTCGGGGGGGTTGGGGGGTCAGGCCGTGTTCCCGAGGCCCCTGATTCCCAAACCGTCCTCCTCCCCATCTTTCAGTCTCCTAATCTAAGCCTCCCAGAGGTCGAAATCTTGCACCCTCGTCGAATGTATTTAAGCGCCAATGAAACTACTAAGGTGTACAGTGGAGAACTAGTCTATATGTGTTCAGTTCAGTCGCTCAGTCGTGTCCGACTCTTTGCGACCCCATGAATCGCAGCACGCCAGGCCTCCCTGTCCATCACCAACTCCCGGAGTTCACTGAGACTCACGTCCATCGAGTCGCTGATCCCATCCAGCCATCTCATCCTCTGTCGTCCCCTTCTCCTCCTGCCCCCAAATCCCTCCCAGCATCAGAGTCTTTTCCAATGAGTCAACTCTTCGCATGAGGTGGCCAAAGTACTGGAGTTTCAACTTTAGCATCATTCCTTCCAAAGAAATCCCAGGGTTGATCTCCTTCAGAATTGTCTGGTTGGATCTCCTTGCAGTCCAAGGGACTCTCAAGAGTCTTCTCCAACACCACAGTTCAAAAGCATCAATTCTTTGGCGCTCAGCCTTCTTCACAGTCCAACTCTTAACATCCATACATAACCACATACATAACGAGAGTGGACTTCAAATTTTACTTAAGGCTTTTGGCTTTTGACGCAGACGCCTTTACCAGATTTTAAGTATTTTGTAAGCAAATGAGTTCACCGTAGTTGCAACCGATTCATTTCTGCCCAGAAAACGTGGGAGCAGTGCGAGACTCTGGGCCGGGGGGGATACAGAGATTGGGACGGTGCATGCAGGGATAAAACAGAGAGCCCTGCTCTCGTGAAGGAACAGTAGTCAATTGTTACAAGTATACACGGCAATGAAATGATGATGTAGCAAAGACAGTGCACTTGAAAAGAAAAACAGAAGGATAAACATTAGTTGTTTGTACGCTGCTGCTGCTGCTAAGTCGCTTCAGTCGTGTCCGACTCTTAGCGACCCCATGAACTGCAGCCCACCAGGCTCCTCCATCCATGGGATTTTCCAGGCAAGAGTACTGGAGTGGGGTGCCATTGTTTCTATAAAGACCGTTTAATGAATATGGATAGAATGCAAAAGCTGATCGTTCTGATGTGGGGGGAGTTTTTTTTTTTTGAAGGATAATTGCTTTACAGAATTTTGTTTTCTTTCAAACCTCAACATGAATCAGCCATAAGTATACATACATTTCCTCCCTCCTGAACTTCCCTCCTATCTCCTGCCCCTATCCCACCCCTCCAGGTTGATACAGACCCCCTGTTTGAGTTTCCTGAGCCATACAGCAAATTCCCAATTGGCTATCTATTTTACAAATGGTAATGTAAGTTGCCATGTTGCTCTTTCCATACATCTCACCCTCTCCCCTCTTTTGGGTAGAGTTTTGATTTGAGCCTGGCTCTAGAGACTTCGAAGTGAATCGGAGATTTCAGAAGTTTGAAGGAGGACAGAATGCTTAGACAAACTGAGAAGTCAGAACATTTTAGAGCTCAAGAATCATCTTATTGTACCCATAACCTTTTAAAAACTTGCCTTTTAAAGAATGGTTATTGAATCACCCATCATGGGCCAGTCGTGCTGAACCACCTTGAGAAACTTATCTTCAAGTAGCAGAATTGTGGTCTTCTGGCTTCCAGCTGAATGCCCTCATCAGACTGCTGTGCAGAGAATGAATGTTGCAGCTTTGAGGAAAAACATGACAGATTTGGAGGCTCATTTCCCACCAGAGTTTAACAAAAATCACTCATAAGGCTGCTGTAATTACATTTTTCCTCTCTAAAATCATTTCAGAATGACAGAGAGACATTTCACTTTTATATATTACTTTCAGGAGACTTTCCTAAACTGCAGATCTCCAAGAAGAGCTTAGACCCTGAAGCACTTATTTGGTCTAATTCCAAACCTAAAACAAGCTGAAATTCAGTATGGAGAGAAACAAATCAAAAAGTTGTATGCAACAATTAAGTCCGAACTCATTTATGTTTGGTTGTGTGAATATAATGATTATTATATGGCTAACATGTTGGGCATTCTCCACATCCTGTCTTATTATATAAAAAATGCATTATTTACCCTTTAATTAAGCTGGCTAAATATAAAAGTCATTTCCTGATTAAAAAAATCTCTTTATAAACAACCACTTTTTCAGTCAAAATATACATATATCCAGTGCTGATTGCTTGTAATACATTTCTGTCTGTTCATTTTGCTTATTAGTTTGAACCCCACCCCCCACCTCCATTTTGAAAGTCTTTTTCTTTGTTCCTGCAGTCAAACAGAATTTGGTTTTGTTTAATTCTCTTTTGAGGAGCAGCTTTACCTATGAAATAATCAGTAGTGCTCCACCCTGAGAATAAAGCAAGAAATGACCTTCTACAATGATAATATTTTGATGATTCATTGAAGACTAAGTAGAATTCTTCTTGTTTTTGTGACTAATGTACATACATAAAATGCATCTGAATAATTCAGTGTTATTTTGATCATCAATCTGCTTCTCAAATGTCCTTCAAATCAAATTTCAGGAGCACTTAATTGCATAACCTTGTTTTCTTTAAATATTAAGTTAACAGATTCAGCTGTAATTTTAATATTTACAAATGTTTGTTTTAAATGTTTTTCTCATGCCACTGATTTTGCTTTCTGCTTTTAAATTGTAAAGCATATCTTTATCTTTTCATTTCGGAAGTTTCTGTCTTTTGGCTTGTAACTGAAACTGCCTTGTTTTTTGCTTTTCCCATGCTTAAAAACATCCGACCGCTTTAGTCATCTAAAGTAATAAACACCTTTTAAGCAGCAAAAATAATTTCCAGTTTTATCTTTTTGTGGTTTGAATACTGCTTTAAATGTTTTAAGTGAAATAAATTTCTCTTTTTTGATGGTTATATATTTCTTTTGTAGGCAACTTTGAGAAAAATGGCGCTGTCAGCCCAACAGATACCCAGATGGCTCAACTCAATTAAGTTGAGTAGCTTCATGACTGCTCTGCAACTCAGAAAAGGTTTTCAGAGACCAGGAAAAGCATTGTCGTGTGGCATTTTTGCTCAGCCCCATGTGTCCTCTGAGGATTGCTTTCTCCAGTGGGGTTTTAGGACTTACAGGACTTCCTCCACGTGGAATAGTTCCCAGTCCGCCAACTCAAGTAGGCGAGAGATTAATTGTGCCCAAAGCACTTTGCTTCCTTCCGTGAATGAGCCGCCACAGAAGACGCAAAAGATGCCTGGCGTTGATCCTGAGCTGTCCCTAGAAGGTACTTTCTCAACTTTCAGAAGACTCCCCTTTGCCTCACCTTGGTAGTTTGAACAAGCTACCTGTGTATATCTTGTTAGCCAATTTCAAGTCATACTTTGTGTCAGGAAAGAAAAAGGACAATCCACTTCTATTCATTTGCTTCTATTATGCAATAATCTGCTTTTATCAGGCCTCTAACTTACTAAGAAAAAAGGTTTTAGATTAATATGTTTAAGATTGTTTTATAGCTATGCCAATAGCCCTTGCTTTCTATGTTCTTTATTTAGATATTTCTAAAAGGTTTATTAGGATCTAGTTCACCCTATTCTGTATACCTAATCAGGGGATAATTTTGCTCAAGTGAAAGTCATCCTTTTTGAGTATACAGTTTTATGCATCTTGACATCATGCTTTAAGCTCTGTAGCAGCCACCACAGTCAACAAATAGAACAAAAAGATCAACTCGAACACCCCAAAAACTCCCTCGTGTAAATTTCTTTAGTCACTCTTCTGCCTGTGCTTCCCATTCTAGGAATATTCCTATGCAAGGAATAAATACTTCACTGCAGATGAGATAATGTGAAGTAGATTATAAACACAAGCGAGCTGGGGGATGAGGGCTGCGAGGGGAGACTGGCTGTGAGAAATGAGAAAGGGTAGAGATTGGAGACAGAAAAACAGAACATAAAGTCAAGGCTCTGATTCCTTAGCCCCAGGTGGGTTACAGTTCCCAGGGTCTTTGATACTGTGTTTGACTTGGGTGCCTGCATGCTAAGTCACTTCAGCATGTCCAGCTCTTGGCGACCCCATGGACTGTAGCCCACCAGGCTCCTCTGTCCATAGGCTTCTCCAGGCAAGAATACTAGAGTGGGCTGCCATGCCCTCCTCCAGGGGATCTTCCCAACCCAGGGATCGAACCCGTGTCTCTTGTGTCTTCTGCCTTGGCAGGCGGGTTCTTTACCGCTAGGGCCATAACAAAACCTCAGACTCAAGGCTGTACTAGAGAGGGTCACTTTGTGGCAAAGGATTGCGGTTGATGAAAACAGAGTCATAGCAATCCTCTTACAAACATATTTGAGAATAACTTGGAGGAGAAAAGATCAGATCAAAATGACATTTCAGGATATGATGACTTTAACCCATACAGTTCAGGCTGGTAGAGTATGTTGTACTTTTGGCCGAGTTGACAAGCTATGGTAGTAGACTCCATCTTTCTCAGAATGTACTATAGGTCATGAAGCATTCATACCTGTTGATTACAGTGAAGGAAAGGAATTATGTACTGGACTTCACGAACACATTCCTTACTTTGGAGGAATAGTAGTTGTTATCTAAATAGTCTTAACCTTACCTCTTAGAAGGGAGAAAATACATGGAATTTTTAGATGTTTAACTCAGAAATGACGCCAAGATTTAAAAAGAAGGAAACTAGGCAAGAGACTGCCTTTGTAGAAAGAACGTTTAAGTACACAGATTAGAAAGCTAACTTGCTTCTCTCCTACATCCTGGCCGCAAAGGACTGGACGATGTGCCTCCGTTGTCCCCATTGCAGCCGATTTCTGACGAGGAGGCTGTTCAGATTATCGCAGGCCCTCCATTGCCCCCATCTTCAGTCACACTTCGAGATTATGCGGATCATTCCGAGACTCTGAGGAAATTAGTGCTTCTAGGTAAGTCTAAGTAACCTACACAGTTTTTTTTTTTTTTGTGGGTTTTTTTTTTTTGCCTTTTAAAATTAGCATTTCTATCTTTATCAAAGTACATGCACATGCCTAAAAGTCAAATAGTGTGAAAAGGCTTCCAGTGAAAAACTGTACTCCCAGCTTCATCCCTCCTGACCTGCATCCTGGACTATCTGCTTTCACAGCTCTTTCTGTTGGTATTTAATCTCTAAATGCCCGTGTAATCGCTTGTAGTGCTGTTGCTTGTTTAACTAGTTTTAGATATCAGTTAATCTCTTGCACACACGTACTTTTCCCCTTCATTCTCTTCAATTCTCCCAATAGGCTATATTAACAATTTTAAAAATAAATCATTAGTCACTGATCCCATTATAATTCTAATATTGCTCACTGCTCTCTAGGAAGTGTGCTATGATTGTTTTTCGTCCTGTACAACCTTTCATTTTCTTGGAGTTAGTAATTGCTTTGTTTTTTGTTTGATTCCCTTCTTTGAATTCTTTAGTTTTCTTTGAACTTTCAGACATCTTCCAGTGGCTGCTCAGGACAGTTTTTCCTAACCCTCTCAGATGATTTTCCTTCCATTTTCCTACTCCCCTGACCTTTCTCTGGAGCCCACTGTTCTGCTTTGGATGGCATCTCTAGGCGTGCTCTGTAACTATCTTAGCTTGTTGACTAGTAGGATGCACCTAGCATTGAAGGCAGCCAAGAGATCTCCCTGCAAACTTTGATGAGTCCTCTTTTATTTTTCAATCTAGCACCTTATTGCAACTTTCTGCTTTTCCCGTTATCTCTGCATCTGGTGTTTCTCTTATTCTACATTCCCAGATAATGAATTGAGAGATTGAGAGGAACAGGATAGGCTTGGGATTATCACAGACCCATCTGTTTCTCTCATGTCTTGGTCACTGCCTTCGTTTTCCAGAAAAAGTTAGGAGCTTCCTAACTTGATAGTCCTCCTTGGAGGAGTGTTCCCTGGTAATCTCTATAATATTAGTGCTCTTTCTAAAATGCAGATCTGACTGTGCCAGTGACCTACTTGAAATCCTTCTGAGCTCTTCCTGGCCTGGCCCTTGCTCACCCCTTCAGCTCCACTTGCCTGCCACTCCCCTCCTTTTTGTTTGGCCAGGTCTGACAACTGGAAAACTTAACTCAAGTTCAAGTGACTTCCCAAATGTCTTCTCTGACCCTTCAGACAGAGTGACTCTCCTCTAGGCATCCCCCCTGCTTACCTCAGTCTGGACACTAAGAACACCTTTATAATTGTTTACACGTATGTCCCTGTACAATTACTCAGATGTATAGGGAATGGCCTTCGTTCTCAAGAAGCTTCAGGTCTTAAGAAGCATCTAAACAATAACGGAAATCCAAAAACGAAAGGTACAGTGATAAATTCCACATAAGAGACACAAATAAAAGTCTTCTGTGGGTTCAAACGAGAGAGAAAGATGACATCCGTTGCAAGCAGGGAAGCCCAGGACGTCCTCCGCCTTGGGAGAGGTCCCACATGAAGGGCATGTGGCCCCTACCTTTGAATAATCTTCAGTATACTTAGAGTTCTGAAATACGTTTCAGCCATTCCTTCATCTGTATGCTGATCCTTCAACAGCATGTCCTGGCAGTAACTTAAAAGACAGTGCCCTAGAAGGAACCACAATCCCATTGTTAAATAGTTTGTTTTTTTTTAATTGAAGTGGGTTGCCATTTCCTTTTCCAGGGGATCTTCCCAACTCAGGGATCCAGCCCACGTCTCCTGCCTTGGCAGACGGATTCTTTATCACTGAGCCACCCAGGAAGCCGCTGTACAGTGTTTTTGAGGACCCAAGTGTCCCGGTTCTTCTCTGCTTCTCAGATCTGTTTCCTGCCTTTCTCTGCTTGTTCTGTGTCCCAGGAGGCTCACCTCTGTGCTCGGGCTCCTTTGCCAGCTGGCTTCTGAGCAGCTTTAGCTGTGGGAGGCACATGCAGGAGGAGGGGGACGGCAGGTGGGAGCATTTTTTCTGTGTCCCCTCCCTGTCTTGGGTCATGTAACTGCCTTGCTCCATGGCGAGAGCTCCTACTGAGAGCAGCCCTTGCTTAATAGCTTGCAGCTCCCTCTGGGTTCACAGGAGACTCCTTCCTCCCTGTCTCTTTAGCACTAGGGGTGCCCTTGTTTATTCCTGTAACCACTCACACCACTGTACAGAGTCCCTTCATTAAAGTTTTTTCATTTGAACTTGCTTGGGCAACCTCTGTTACCTGCCAGATGCTGGCTGATACACAGAGTGTGTGTAACCAAACTGAACTGATGAGTGAAAGCCAACTTAGGGCTGTGGTCACCTAGAAGTTAGCATCATGTATTATTCATTCTTTATATCCACAGAAGTTGCCTGGTCCCTAAGAGGCATCAGTGACTATTTTTTTTCAAGTTAATGAAATCGTTGAGTCAGCCCACGTGATTTGTGCTGACAGCAATGTGCCCTCCTGGTGAGACTCTGCCCTCCTTTTGCTGTTAAGAAGCAGCTTTTGAGGAATTTGGTTTCAGCACAGTCAGGGCGTGACAGCTCATGCTGAGCGAGGCACTTGAGCACACGTCAGCTGCAATACTGAGTTAAACTGAAGTCCAAACCCTTGATGTGATTTTTAAAGCGTACCTTCCCACATTTATCACAAATTTTTGGAACTTTGTTTAAATAAGATAGTTTAGCAAGTAAATAAATAAGATAGTTTCTATCCTATTTATCCACCCACCCAGTAATTTAAAATCTTTTTCTGTTAGTACGATTTTTAAAATTATACTATAGAAGAATTACATCTAGTTATTAAAACTGTAGCTATTAAGGAGAAAGAACCTAGCTTCCTCTCCACCTCCAGTTTCGCTTTACGAAGGTAACCACCATCACCAGTTTGTTGAGGAGCTTCTTCACCTTTTTCTAAGCAAATGCATATATTACAGAAAGCCATGCAATGGGTCTGTCTTATGTCTTAGTGTAGTCAAACTTACTATTATTTTTTTTAAGTCTGTGTTTTCTTCTAGTAATTTTAGAGTTAGTGTATATTTAGAGTCTTAATCTATCTGAAATTAATTTTTGTATCAGCTAGAGAAGGAATTAGTAATTATTTTTCAAATATATAGCTAGATGTCACATTGTGTTTTAATGAACAGTCCATCTTTTCCCCCACTGATTTTAAATGTTATTATTTGAACATTAGATTTTTAGTTCATCTTGGATCTGTTTTTAGTCTTCATTCTGTGTGTATGTGTGTTTGTATAATCTATTTTTCTGTTAATTATCATCATATCAATGCCTGTTTAATGTCAAGAAGTTTGGGTTTAGAATTATATTTGGATCTATTAAGACTGTAAAGTTACATCTAAAAAACAGTTTGAGAGTTTTTAACCTGAAGAAATATTTTTTAAAATATAAAATTTAAAAAAGAAAAAGAATATCTAAACAAAATTATACCTTATTATCATGTTTACAATAAGGAATAGGCCTTTCCTATTCACATTTGATTTTTTTTTTAATCAGATGAAAAAGAAAACCAGAGAATAAAATGCTCAGTTTTAATGAGAATTTTGAATCAAAAGTTACTTTGATTCCCTGCTTAATTGAGGTGGACATCTAATTATATCCATAACCAAAGTCCAATAACCTGCTTTCTCGCCCTTCTGACTTCCTCTCCTGTCTCTTGTCTCATTTGCTTAGACTACCTCAGATTCTGAGACCTTGTGAAGGGGGAAGGTGGTGTCCTTTCTGCTTCGTTGTTACCTGAGAACTGTATATTTCATGCGCTGTTAAATGAGTTCCTTCGAGTCTCTTGTCTTTATGCTAAAGACAATATAAATAAAGAAATATGAGTAAAGTGAGTAAGATATAGGGTTCGCTTTTGTTCCTCCTATGTAGGGATTCATAAGCCAATTTTTAAAATAATGCTTATAACTAAAATGATAAACTTCAAAGAAAGTAGCAGTTCATGGGGCTTGTTACCCTGCAGAATGATCAGTGAAGCAGTTACCATGGAGATCAGTAAGGGCTCATAAGCACCCGCAATAGTATCCAAGAACCCTTAGATAAAGATGACGATGACGATGGATGGAAATTTAGCCCCAAATGCACTTGTTTTCCTTTATATATGACTTTGAAAGAAATACTAGCTTTTAATGTATTTTTATTTCTGCAACCAAATTAGAAGTTTCTGTTGGCCTGATTCAGGTCTCCTTTGGACAGGTCATTTGCCTTCATCAGTAATTTTTCTGTTTCTATACATGATGTTTAATGACTCAGCCAGACAGGTATCTTCACACAGGGTTTGTCATTTATTCCAGGAGTGGATTTATCCAAGATAGAAAAACATCCCGATGCAGCCAACCTCCTCCTGCGACTGGATTTTGAAAAAGACATTAAGCAAATGCTCCTGTTTCTTAAAGATTTGGGCATAGAGGACACCCAACTGGGACCATTCCTAACAAAAAACTATGCTATTTTCTCTGAAGACCTTGAAAATCTGAAGACCAGGTAGGGCTGTTAGATTAATTTTCATATAACCCAAGAAGGGGCTGTGAAGAAATAACATGCGTAAGTTATTTTTTTAAGTCTCAGCAGCACAAGGATCTGCTAACGTAATGAATGTGAATGGGACTTTTTGTTATGGACCTTCTTTGATCAGAATTAAGTATCTAGGGACTTCCCTGTGGTCCAGAGGCCGAGACTCCATGCTCCCAGTGCAGGGGACCTGGATTTGATCCCTGGTCAGGGAACTGGACCCCAAGTGATGCCACTAAAGATCCCGCATGCTGCAGTGAAGGTCAGAGATCCCATGAGCCTCAAGTAAGACCTGGCGCAGCCAAATAAATAAAAAATTAAGTATCTAAATTACTTCTTTTGTTCAGCTACCTATTATTTTTATGCTTTCAATTTATTGCTAAGCCACTACTTTGCTGTTTCTCTTTGGAAACTGGGATAAGTTTTTTTTTAATCCATTAACAAATGGCTGAATTATCTGAGAGCACACCTTAAGGTATGAATGGAAGGTATGAAAGCCTGATGTTTTCTATTGTTGTTTCTGGCCAGTGTTGGATGGTAGATATTTAACCTTCTTTTGGCAAATACTGTAAAATTTGCTTAGTTGCTTCTGTCAGTTGGCTATTTTGGTTTTTCCTTTTTTTAAAAAAAAAAAGCACTCATAAATATCTGTATACTTTACTCAGTATTCAAGGAATTTATCGAATTTGTGAGAATTGATAGTCAGGTACTGTTGACCTGTGAGGTGAGAATCCTGCTGGGCATTGGCGACATCACAGAGAGTAAGACAGAGTCTGGGTCTAAGTTCACATCTTGGATTTATCATCACTCTGACCTCTCACCTAAATCAGGTTTTCCCAGACTCACTGCATGAGAGCACTATTCACTCTGCTGCCCAAATCGGAAGTACTGATATTGACTTGGACTTCTCGTCTTTTGTCATCCACATCTAAGAAATAACCAAGGTCTGTTGGTTCTATTTGTATCGCTCTCAAATCTTAATCTTCCCTTTGAATACTTGACCTCGGGTCCCCGTCGTCTCACATGAAGAATGCGGCAACCTTCTCCTAACTAACCTGCCTCTCATCTTCTCACCCAGACTGTTCTCACACCGGTTTCGGAGAGCTCCGTAGTTCCTTGAACGTCTCTGAGTTAGGAAAAAACAGAACAACAACAAAAAAATGTATTTCTTACATAATTATTCTTTAATAATTTGAGCCCTTACTATATAAGCAAGGCACTTAGATGTCCTCTCTCCTTTCATGTGACTTACAGTCTGGTGTAACGCAGACAGGCTGTTACAGTTCAGAGGTTGGAAGGAAGGGAAGTGGTTCTAGGGGACTCAGTCTGATGTGGCCAGCTCGGCCCCTGACTGGAACACTCCTCCTCTCCCCCTGTAAAAACCAGCTTGCCCTTTCGCTCAGGATGCAGTCCAAGGAAGAGTACATACCAAGAGGTGGAGATCACTGGGAACCGTGTCAGAGGCTGCCCAGTGCACTATTATTTATATCCTTGGGAGAGGCAGAGAGAGGTTAAACAATTTGCCCTAGATACTCCAGCCAGTCTAAGTGGCAAAGCTGAGACTCAGATCCACTTAGTCTACCTAACTTCAGAGTCCCCGCTACTGTCCTGTACTGCCTCCCTACTTTTAATTCCACGAAGGAGGCATACATGTAAAAGGAGGTTAAGTTAACTTGCTCAAGATCATACATACACATATGAGAATAACAAAGATTATTTTCATACACAGAGTATAGTCTAATGGGTCCTAAACCTGGCTGTCAAATTAAATTGGAACATTTTTTAAAAGAATTACTTGGAATATTTTAGGTATTATAATAGGTAATTTACCACATAAACTTAAAATGTGATACAAAAAAAAGTAAGCTTCTCCTGGAAGAGGCGAAGGTATAATCTGTTTTTGAACTTAGCTTCTGGCTCTGGTATGTACAGGTTTATTTTCTAGAATTTCTGTGATTGCACTGACTGCATACACTTGTTTGCTTTTCAATGAGAATTTGAAACATATTAAAGAGTTGGTTGATTATTTTTAAGAATCAAATGAATGGTATACATTTAAGTTATTAGAATTTTTTTTTTTTGGCTGGGCCTTGTATCTTAATTTTTTATGGGAAAAGTTATCACAGTAGATAACAGTTTCAATAGTGTTTTTTAATCAGATATTGGTCTTTCCTGTGACCAAAAAAAAGAAAAAAAATCGTAATTGTCCTTTCCAGCCTACTTATTCCTATTCCTCATCAGCCTTGCAAGACCTGTCTACATAGGCAGGTACTATTACCAATTTTTTTGATCAACTAGCTAAGAATATTTTATCATACACCAGCATGTATGTCTATATGCACTCATATACAAGAGCGCACACACACAGTTGGTAGCATTTATACAACTATGCTGCACCTCACATTCTTAACTCTATTTCGGAGATAGTTTTTAATTGGCTCTTCCTATTCTTTTTAACCCTTTTTCGGTTCATGCTACAGGTCTGTCTAGTCCCCTTTTGGTAAACACAGTGGTTATTTTCTAGTCTTTACTGTCACAGAGAAGCTGCGGTGACTCCCCTTTTATAGAAATCATTTCACACATATTGGTATATATCTGTAGAACACATTTCTAGAAGTAGAATTGCTAGGTCAAAGGGTATATGCATTTATAATTTTAATAGATAGATTGCCCTTCATGTCGTCTTCGTAGCTTGCCCTTCATGTCGTCTTCGTCGTGAAGTCGCTCAGTCGTGTCGGACTCTTTGCAACCCCACGGACTGTAGCCTACCAGGCTCCTCCCTCCATGGGATTCTCCAGGCAAGAGTACTAGAGTGGGTTGCTATGCCCCTCATGTAGGCGTTCCAATTTACACTCCCACCAACAGTGTGAACGTGTGCCAGCTTCCTTATTATACTTATAATACAGTGTCATTGAGCTTTATAATTTCAGTTCATTGTATTGCTAAAAACATTACCTTGTAGTTTTGGAAATGATGTTTAGACCATCAGATGTTTGAAGGATCTTTTCATATGTTGAATGTCTGTTTACATTTCCTTTTCTATAAATTATAATGTGTCCTTTACCATTTTTAATTGGGCCTTTTTTTTTGGTAAGCATTTGTTAATGTATTAACAAAATTAGTTCTTTCTCTATGACATGTTGTAAATATTTTTCCCAAACTGTCACTTGTCTGACTTGGTTGGTGATTTTTTTTTTTGCCTTGCATTTAAATTTTTGTGTAGTTTTATCAATTTTTTTTCTCTCATCTCCTCTAAGGGCCTGGTTTAAAGGAGTAATAGTCATTTAGTGTAAAATATAAGTTCTGATACATGGTATAAAGATATCATAGTCATTAGGGTTAGGCATGCCTAAGTTCAAATTTCAGCTCTGTCATTAATTAGCTAGTGGCCTAAAACAAGTTATTTAACTTCTCTTAATCTGTGTTTCTTCCAATGCAGTGTGAGAAATTTACCTAGCTTACAGGGGTTTGTTTGTTTTTCTGATGAGAATCTAACAAAATAATGTCCTAGAATATTTTAGGCATTTAAAATGGCTTTCACTAATGTTTATAGATTTTAAAATCAATAATGTTACTTTATAGTCATACTTTCTGGACTTTACTGCCTAGAAACAGCAGGAAATTTCTCAGTTGTTAACAAAATACATACTGAAAGACTATAGTGAAATTATTTATGAAAATACATTCTAAAAATTCTCTGACAGTTTAGGACTCTGTGCGTCCACTGCTTAGCTCCCGTCAGGGAACTAAGACCCTAAAGCCATGAGACAATGAGACAGCCAAAAAAAAAATTATTCTTTCCAGTCTTAGCCGCATGCTTTGATTTTTCTTTGTAAAAAGAGTTCTGAATCTCTTAATTTCTGTTTTCTATTCTTAGCAAAAAAATTCTAAAACAGACGCTCTTTTCTTTTTTTAACCAACCAATAAAACAAGTCAGATTAACTGAAAAGCAAATCTGTTAGTGGATTTCAGAAATATTTTCTAATTATAAATGGAAAAGCTGGATGGGTACTTGTTTTGTTTTAACCACATGTGCGTGCTTGCTCAGTCATATCCAACTCTTTGCAACCCCATGGACCATAGTCCGCCAGACTCCTCTGGCCATGGAATTCTCCAGGCAAGAATATTGGACTGGGTTGCCATTTCCTTCTCCAGAGGATCTTTCCGACCCAGGGATTGAACCCGCATTTCTAACATCACCTGCATTGGCAGGCAGATTGTTTACCAGTGTGCCGCCTGGAAAGCCATTTAGTTTGACCATATTTGGGTCATTATATAGAATGTTTTTGCTTAAACTTTTTTTTTTTTTTGGTTTGTGAATGCTTTAAAAACAGTTACTTTCGAAGGTAGCAAGACACTAGTAAATATTTACGATATGTGCATGTATTTTGTTTCTCTAGAGTGGCTTATCTACAGTCAAAAAATTTCAGTAAGACGGATATTGCACAGATGGTCAGAAATGCTCCATTCCTTCTGAGTTTTTCAGTGGAGAGATTGGATAACAGACTGGGATTTTTTCAGAAAGAACTTGAACTTAGTGTGAAGAAGGTAAAAGAGAACTGGAGAATTCGTATGTTTCCATGTCAGCTACATTTAGTAACTGTTGAAGCTCATGTTTCTAACTGATGCCTGGCCTGTATAAATTCTATCAATGCCTGGTATTTTCTGTACAAGAATGGATTACCTTACTAGGTTAATGATATTGCTATATCATTTTATGATAATTCCATCAAGTTGCTTCCTTAACTATTATTTTGGGCATTTGTTTTTTTCCTCAAACAGTAATAAGTTTGTATTTCTGGGCTCCTTAGCATTTCTCTCCTGGGTCATATTTAAAATTTTACTTTTATATCCTAGTTATGCCTTGTTTTTTCCAAACTAGTTGAATATGCATGTATATTAATAATAGATTGTTTTATAACTGTAGACTAGAGATCTGGTAATTCGTCTCCCAAGGCTACTAACTGGAAGTCTGGAGCCTGTGAAGGAAAACCTGAAGGTAGGACAGCAGTAAGTTTTGGAGAAACCTGCTTCTGAAGTGTTTAAGTCCTCTGAAGGTAGTGGGTTTTGCTCTCATCATCTTAAAGAAAACCAGATTGTAAAAGAATGGATTTCTGAGAAGGTGGACCTAGGAAATAGTATGATCAATATACTGCAGGTGGTTTATTTTAGTTTATAATTTTTTCACATATTGAGCAGGTGTTACATGAGTCAGTTGCCTTGCAGACATTGGTACCGTAATCCTAGAGGAGCAGGTCAGGTATCTGGGTGGGACCTGGAAGCCACTTCCTTTGCCCAGGATGAGGGTCTGTGTCGTTGTCCCTTGGGTGGGAGACGAGCGGCAGCGTCTGGGAGCTTCTTTGCAGAGGGTAGTGCCAGCACATTGCTGTGCCAGGACCCAGCTCTAGTTCCATCAGAGAACACACCAGACACTCTACTGCTGTGTAGAACCAGGGGCAGCTGACTTGTTAGTGTCCCACAGCAATCATGGGATTTGAAATTATTATATAAGGCCTATTTGCTGAGGTGCCTAAGGTGTTTGATACTCAGCCATTGAAGAAATTTGTATTGAGCATCTGCCCATGTTTTTTTCTGGGGAGACAGTTCCTGCCGTTGTGGAGTTTACAGTCCAGTGGAAGGGATCGCCTGCAAAGTGATGAGAGCGATGGATGGTGGGGAACCATAGGATACTATGAATGCACACAGAGGACCGACCTATCCCACATTGGAGTGTTTTTTTTTTTTTTTCAATCATCTCTGTTTGGAATTTTAACATGTAGCATTTCCAGATGACATGATTAGGAGTGTGCTTGGGAGCAGAGGCTCAGAAAGCACTTTGATAATCTTCCTGCCAGTCTGTGTGGTGTAGGGTCCATACAGATAACCTGACCAGGCCTCCTGTGGCCACTGTTCCTCTATCTTGTAATTATGATGGCTGCTTTGGTGAGCTTCGTAATGGTCATCAGGCTGTGAGTAGCTCACCCTCAAGAGAGAGGTTTAAAATTCAGGCTACCCCAGAAGCAAGCAGTCACGAACCCTTAACGGGCACTGGCATAGCCATCTCCGGATTTTAATGTCCTTAAATTTTGAAAGAATTAATGTGTCCTCTGGCATGTTACCAAAATAACTATTTGTGTTGGTGATTCATGGGCTTCCCTGGTAGCTCAGTGGTAAAGAATCCGCCTGCCAACGCAGGAGACACAGGTTTGATCGCTGGGTCGGGAAGATCTCCGGTATTCTTGCCTGGGAAATCGTATGGACAGAGGAGCCTGGCGGGCCACAGTCCACGGGGTCTCTAAAGAGCTGGACTCAACTTAGGGACTGAACAACAGCAAGCAGTGACTTTCATGCTCCATCACAACTCTGCTTTCTTTTAGGTTTTTCGGCTGGAACTAGGTTTTCAGCAGAATGAAATTCAACACATGATCACCAAGATCCCGAAGATGCTAACTGCAAATAAAAGGAAACTGACCGAGACTTTCGACTACGTGCACAACGTGATGCGCGTGCCCCACCACCTCATGGTCAGGTTCCCGCAGGTGAGGCGCTCCCAGCTCTCGGTCCTGGAGAGCTGCCGTCACCCCTCGTCCAGAACTCCCGCAAGCACACCGTGCTCTCGGCTTGTGAAAAGCCCGTGCTGTTTGTGAAAGAATCAGACCAAACACAGTCCAGTTCTGAGAGCTGTATTAAGACCATATTTCTTTTTTTAAATTTATTTTAATTGGAGGCTAATTACTTAACAATATTGTAGTGGTTTTTGCCATATATTGACATGAATCAGCCACGGGAGTACATGTGTTCACCATCCTGAACCTCCCTCCCACCTCCCTCCCCATCCCATCCTTCAGGGGCATCCCAGTGCACCAGCCCTGAGCATCCTGTCTCATGCATAGAACCTAGACTGGTAACCTATTTCACATATGGTAATACACATGTTTCAATGCTATTCTCTCAAATCATCCCACCCTCGCCTTCTCCCACAGAGTCCAAAAGTCTGTTCTATATATCTGTGTCTCTCTTGCTGTCTTGCATATAGGGTCATCATTACCATCTTTCTAAATTCCATATATATGCGTTAATATACTGTATTGGTGTTTTTCTTTCTGATTTACTTCTCTCTGTATAATAGGCTCCAGTTTCATCCACCTTATTAGAACTGATTCAAATGCATTCTCTTTAATAGCTGAGTAATATTCAATTGTGTATATGTACCACAGCTTGCTTATCCATTCGTCTGCCGATGGGCATCTAGGTTGCTTCCATGTCCAAGCTATTGTAAACAGTGCTGCAGTGAACATTGGGGTACACGTGTCTCTTTCAGTTCTGATTTCCTCCGTGTGTATGCCCAGCAGTGGGATTGCTGGGTCATATAAGGCCATATTTCTTTTTGCCCATCTTTGTATCGAGACCACAATCTAGCAAATGTAATAGTGGGATTACTTGTGAGAGAGAAGGGCACCCATATACATCTCTGGAGGAAAAATAAGCGATGAATCTGTTTCTCGGTGGTTTGTACCTTGTCTTCATTCAGCCTGTTGGAATCTAACTTGTTCTCTCCTGTGTGCTTCTCTATTCACATGGAGATAGATCACTTAAAGATTTTTTTCCATTCTAAATGTATTTTATTCACAGTCTGCCTAAATCCATTAGTTAACAAGCCATGTTGTAATGATCTCTTATCAAAGCATGTAGTTCTTAGCTCCAGTTAGTCATCATGCCAAAGCCATAATTATGTTTTCTAAGCTGATCAGACTTTCCTGTTCTTTAGCTAGTGAGTGACATTATCTGCTTGTTCAGAAGAATGTTTCTCTGAAAGCAGGTCTTGTCTGATTTATACACTGCTAAATTCCCTGCACCTGGAATTAGAAGGGACCAATTAGTAGGTACTGGATAGATATCTGTTGAACAAATGAATGAATCTCATGAAAGTCATCCTTCTTTCCTATTCGGCATGTGAATAGACACTCAGTAAGTATTTAGTGGATAAATGAAAGATTGAATTGCATTAAAGTGATTCCTGCATTTGCTACATGTGTTCTCAATGAAAAGGTGGGCAATGAAACATGACTTTAATACAACTCTCAGAACTAGCCTGCATTAGGTACAGTTTCCTCACAAACAACATTTGTTTACCTATCGTATTTCACTGTGAATGGGCCCTTAATAGAGAATTTTTGTTTCATCAAATGCATGAGTATTCATTATAAGAAGCGTTAGAAGCCTGCAGGGGTGCAAATTTGGCTTTATGGAACCATCATAAAGTAAGTAATCTTCAACTAAAAAGCAATAACTGTTTTCCACTTGGTTGATAGATAATTCCGTGAGACTAGAGCATGATAAGAGAAGGTGATTTGAGGATGTAAAAATCAATGAGTCATGGTCTGTATTCTCATGGAACTTGTAATCTAGTGTGGAAGACAGGTTTTTAGAATGTAAATTGCTTTACATTATGTTAGAGTCTTAGCCAGATACCATATACAGCTATTGATTTAATTTAGGAGAGGCAGGAAGATCTTAGAAATAACAACAGCTATTGTTTGTTATTTACTATGTGCCAGCTCTGGCTCTACTGCTCTACTTGTATTAATTCATGTAATCTTCACAGCAGCCCCTATGAGGTAGGTAGTAGTATTGTCCCTACTTCCCAAATGAAGAAATGAAGCATAAAGAGATTCAGTAGCTTCTCAGGGGCCAGAGCTCGGATTAGAACTCTGGCAGTCAGTTTGAAAACCCATGCTCACCTGAGATCTACTGCTACTCTAAGGAGTGACATTTGAGTTGTCAGTAGAATGAGTTGGGTTTAACAATGGACAGAAATTTTGCAAGTAGAGAAAAATATTAGCTTGACTAGATACATCAACGGAGAAGGCAATGGCAACCCACTCCAGTACTCTTGCCTGGAAAATCCCATGGACGAAGGAGCCTGGTAGGCTGCAGTCCATGGGGTCGCTAAGAGTCGGGCATGACTGAGCGACTTTACTTTCACTTTTCACTTTAATGCATTGGAGAAGGAAATAGCAACCCACTCCAGTGTTCTTGTCTGGAGAATCCCAGGGACGGGGGAGCCTGGTGGGCTGCCGTCTATGGGGTCGCACAGAGTCGGACACGACTGAAGCGACTTAGCAGTAGCAGAGATATCAAAATCAGTTGTTTAAAAACACGGATTTTTTTTTTTTGTTAGGTACCCCAGATCCTAGCTTCTGAGAAGCCCGGTTATAGATGTGTGGCTTCCACATTGGGAGGATTCTCAGACTCATATGTAGGGGTTTTTTTTTTTCCTTTAAAAAAAAAAAGCTTCATTAATGGAAACATAGGCTAAACTGACAGCCAGGACTGTGAGGCAACTGATGTAGACTTAAAATTTTTGGCTGGCGCTTTAAAATCTTAGTAGTATGAAACAATTTTCTCATGCAAATAAGTTCTGGTTGGTACATAATTTTATGATTAATTAAAAATGGAGAAGCACTTCTAACTTTAAAACTAGGGTTAATTTAGTCATTTCAGAGCAGTGACCATGGAAGGTAAAAGGTAACAAAAGCAGTGAGAGTAATAACAAGGAAGAAATCACTTTCAGGAACGAGGCTTATCCCTTGTTTCTCCTCTTTCCTTATGGGTTTCTGTGAAGGCAGAGCTGAAGTCCATGTTAGGGCAGAAGGGGATCAAGAGAGAGAAAGAAACTTCAGCAGTGACTTTTGGACTTGAAAGATCATACAAATCTAAATCGATGATAATGAATTCACTCTGAACCACTGGGAAACTAATATAGTCATCTAGTCATAAGCTGTATAATTGCCTCAAAGCGTTATTATATTTAGGAAATGAATAATAGTTTGGGAGCTTCAGAGTCATGTGTGGTCTTGTCTGTATGTTGTGTAAGCTGAGAGTGACTGGAAGAGTCATATATAAGAAACACCTAAACGCTTCTTATGTCTTTTGAGCAATAATAATACGATAATCAGAACGCAGTTACCACAATGAAGGCAGAGTAGCGCATAATTTGTTTCTGCTGAGAGAGAAAAAGATGTTCCAAAAGCAAGCCAATCTCGTGTTGAGTTAGCACACTATACTTTTACCCCATTCCTCAGGAGTTTTAACTCCAAAGCAGTTAAGTTGCTCCCCTGAAGTCCAGGTTCATTTCATTTTAATACCAGTCAGAGGGAGCAACAGGAATTTAAAAAGAAAGAAAGGGAAATAGGGAAGCTTCACAGATTGTGAAATCTTACACAATTTTTCATGCCATAAAGCACCATCTCTTACTTGGGTTCTCCAGCTTGGCAAGCATCAGAATCACTTGGAGGACTTGTAGGCCCCACTCTCAAAGTTTCTGATTCAGTAGATTTGGGGTGGGACCTTTGCGTTTGCTTTTTAAGCAGCTCCTCTGGTCTCTCCAAATAAGTCTGGCCTTTGCCTACAGTGCAGCACTTCATTATTTTAGAATTGTTCTGAATTTAGTTTTGAGTTCCTAATTTTTAATCATAATTTCTTAGTAGAAGCCAAAGGGTTTAAACACTCTAGCATTTACCATATTTATTGAACATGTGGTTAATTCTTTATATGTTTTAACTCTTTTTTTCTTTTCTAGGTATTTAATACAAGGTTGTTTAAAGTCAAAGAAAGACATTTGTTTCTTGCCTATTTAGGAAGAGCACAGTATGACCCGACAAAACCTAACTACATCTCTTTAGACAAATTGGTATCTGTGCCTGATGGAATATTTTGTGAAGGGATGGCCAAGGCATCAGTACAAGACTTCGAGAAATTCTTAAAAACTCTTTAGTTTTTGATGACTGTTAAAATGTAATAATGTAAAGTGAATGTATATATGAATAAATATATTTTCAAATAAAAGCTTCAGACCTCTATTATAAATTTGAGGACACTTCTGATAGATGCTTCTTCCAAGTTTCTGGTGACTTAACTCACATTTGACTCAACCATTTCCTTCCTTCTTGGGAACGAGACCTAAAATGCAGCAAGCTTAGAGAAAGGGAGGCTGTTTACCAGGCTGGTGTGCTGTCCTGGTGAAGGTGGGAACAGTGGAGAATTTTCCTTCTTGTTTTCAAGGTCTTTTAAAATAATTTCATCACAAGATATCTCTATTTTCTTTGTTGTTGTTGTTTTTTAATTTTACTTTATTTTACTTTACAATACTGTATTGGTTTTGCCGTACATCAACATGAATCCACCACAGGTGTACATGAGTTCCCAATCCTGAACCCCCCTTCCACCTCCCTCCCCATACCATCTCTCTGGGTCATCCCAGTGCACCAGCCCCAAGCATCCTGTATCCTGCATCGAATCTAGAATGGCGATTTGTTTCTTACATGATATTATACACATTTCAATGCCATTCTCCCAAATCATCCCACCCTCTCCCTCTCCCACAGAGTCCAAAAGTCTGTTCTATACATCTGTGTCTCTTCTGCTGTCTCGCATACAGGGTTATCGTTACCATCTTTCTAAATTTCATATATATGTATTAGTATGCTGTATTGGTGTTTTTCTTTCTGGCTTACTTCACTCTGTATGATCAGCTCCAGTGTCATCCACCCCATTGGAACTGATTCAAATGTATTCTTTTTAATGGCTGAGTAATACTCCATTGTGTATATGTGTACCACAGCTTTCTTATCCATTCATCTGCTGATGGACATCTAGGTTGCTTCCATGTCCTGGCTATTATAAGCAGTGCTGCGATGAACATTGAGGTACACGGGTCTCTTTCAATTCTGGTCTCCTCGGTGTATGTGCCCAGCAGTGGGATTGCTGGGTCATAAGGCAGTTCTATTTCCAGTTTTTTAAGGAATCTCCACACTGTTCTCCATAGTGGCTGTACTAGTTTGCATTCCCACCAACAGTGTAAGAGGGTTCCCTTTTCTCCACACCCTCTCCAGCATTTATTGCTTGTACACTTTTGGATCGCAGCCATTCTGACTGGTGTGAAATGGTACCTCATTGTGGTCTTGATTTACATTTCTCTGATAATGAGTGATGTTGAGCATCTTTTCATGTGTTTGTTAGCCATCTGTATGTCTTCTTTGGAGAAATGTCTATTTAGTTCTTTGGCCCATTTTTTGATTGGGTCGTTTACCTGTTAGGAGTTCAGAGCATGCCATATTATCCATCTAGTAACTACTACTCTTACATTTTGCTACAGAACAGATTCGATTTTGGTTTATCTGCACTGTTATGTTCCTGAGCAAAGAAAGATATTGAAAGTTGCCCACAGTTGGCTACTGAGAATCTGGAAAGAAAAAGGGATAGGAAAATCGTTTGAAAGACAGCAATGAGATGTAGTAAAAGGCCACATAACCTTCGTCTTATGGCCGGGATATAAAGATTTAGCATGAAACGATACTGTTTTTTCCTGTTTCCCATCTAGACGTGATCCTGGGCACAGGATCTGATTATTTGTGAGATGAGGCATCATGGCTTCAGGTATCTGCCTTAGGATCACGAGACTGTTGACGCTGGTGGCCCCCAGGAAGCCACCCTGGTATTTGCGCTCCCGTTGTAGTCCGCTCCCACACTGACTCAGGCGGCGCGTTCTGGTCACTCTGGTTCATGGAACACGTGTACATCTGTGCTTGTCCACCTGGAACCCTGAGCCAGGATGGAAAAAGTCTGATGATTCTAGTGGAAAAACGAGGTGGAAGGTGCACTGGGATGACCCAGCTCTAACCCCTGAGCACCACAGAAGGGAGTGAAGAAGCCCAGCAGGTCCACGTGGAGCAGAACTAGGAGCACCGGTGTTTTAAAGCAACTAACTTCAGGGATAGTTAGTTGTGCACTGGGGTTCTGTGTGCTAGATGTCCTGAAACAGAAACTAACTCGTAATTGGTCAGGGTCTTCCTATTAATGTATTTTACTCATTCCCTCAACAGACTAGAATACAGTGGTGAGTGTGGCATAGATACATGTCTTCATGGAGTTCTCTAACAGATGAGCTCAATAAACAGGGAACACAGGGACTTCCCTGGTGGTACAGTGGATGAGTGCCTGCTAAAGCTAATGCAGGGAACACAGGTTCAGTCCCTGGTCTGGGAAGATATATGTGGTGGAACAATTAAGCCCATGCGCCACAACTACTAAGCCCACGGTCTATAGCCCAGGAGCTGTAGAACCTGTGCTCTGCAGCAAAAGAAGCCCACACAACGAGAAGCCCATGCTCTCCATAACTAGAGCATTGCTGCCCACTCGCAGAAATGAAGACCCAGTGCAACCAACAATAAATTATAAAAAGTAAACAGGGAACGTGGAAGAAGGTTCAGCCAGGAGGCACAGCATGGAACCAAACTGCCTGGTCTTTCTAAGGCTCAGAACTTCATTTTGCCTTAGTTAACTACCCACTCAGGACAGGCTAGCTATGCTGCTGTAATGAACAACCCTAAAGCCACATATGATTTAGAAGCAGAGACGTTTTTAATCTCACACGTCCAACTTGGGGCCAAATCGTTTCTGTTCCACATTATCTGAGTGACGGAGGTTGGAGCTTCAATCATGTCTGGAATGTAGCCCATCTATGGAAGGGGAAAGGAATGTGAAAAATTGCTGTTAAAATTTTCTCACATTTTTCTTTGTCAAAGGATCACACAGGCATGCCTATCTTTAGGGACGGAGAAGTGCAATCCTGCCATATGCCAGAAGGAAAATAAAAAATGTTTTAATCAATTCTAATGGCTATCAGCAAATGTCCAGGCTCTCTAGGCTTAATACCTACTGTTTAGCCACAAGTCGTGTCTGACTTGGCAACCCCACGGACTGCAGTGCACCAGGCTCCTCTGTCCTCCAATGTCTCCCAGAGTTTGCTCAAATTCATGTCCATTGAGTTGCTGATGCTATCTAACCAGAGTTGGACACTATCTAAGCAGAGTCCTCTGTTGCCCCCTTTTCCTTTTGCCTTCAATCTTTCCCAGCATCAGAGCCTTTTCCAGTGAGTCAGCTCTTCCCATCAGGTGGTCAGAGTATTGGAGCTTCAGCAACAATCCTTCCAATGAATATTCAGGATTGATTTCCTTTAGGATTTGATCTCCTTGCTGCCCAAGGGACTCTGGAGTCTTCTCCAGCACCACAGTTTGAAAGCATCAGGTTTTCAGCACTCAGCCTTCTTTATGGTCCAGCTCTTCTGTCAACACATGACTACTGGAAAAACCAAAACTTTGACTATATGGACCTTTATCAGCAAAGGGATGCTTTTAAATATGCTGTCTAAGTTTGTCATAACTTTCCTGACAAGGAGCAGGCATCTTTTAGTTTCATGGCTGCAATCACCATCCACAGTGATTTTGAAGCCCAAGAAAATAAAATCTGCCACTGCTTTCACTTTTTCCTCTTCTATTCGCCATGAAGTAATGGGACCAGATGCCATGATCTCAGTTTTCTGAATCTTGAGTTTTAAGCCAACTTTTTCACTCTCCTCTTTGACCCCCATCAAGAGATTCTTTAGTTCCTCTTCACTTTCTGTCATTATAGTATCATCTGCATATCTGAGGTTGTTGACATTTCTCCAGGAAATCTTGATTCCAGCTTGTGATCATCCTAATACCTTTGCTGCTAAGTCACTTCAGTCGTGTCCGACTCTGTGCGACCTCATAGACGGCAGCCCACCAGGCTCCCCCACCCCTGGGATTCTCCAGGCAAGAACACTGGAGTGGGTTGCCATTTCCTTCTCCAATGCATGAAAGTGAAAAGTGAAAGTGAAGTCACTCAGTCGTATCCGACTCTTAGCGACCCCATGGACTGCAGCCTACCAGGCTCCTCTGTCCATGGGATATTCCAGGCAAGAGTACTGGAGTAGGGTGCCATTGCCTTCTCTTTAGGGGCTGGATTTTCTGACAGTCCTGGGTATAATCCCTTGAAAAGGTTTTCCTTCTCTTGCCACCTTCACCCTCTAACCAGCAAACAAACTTGAAGGGTCGGGAAGAAGGGAGAACAATTTACTGAGTTCTTGTAAGGCAATTTACCAGCTACAAACGTACTGCATTTCTTCCTATCTTCCATCTTCATTTTGGCTAATCTAGTCTGGGAACAGGCATTCATTAGCTTTTTAGTATGGCATATAGTGCTGAGTAATAGGAGAAATTGTGGTGTCACAGAGGAAAATAAAAAGGTAGAAGCCAACAAGATTTTAGATCCGGATTGTGACTAAGACCACTAAACCTTTCAAATTTACAAGTAGATGGCATTCTATACTGCCCCAAATCTCAGCTTAGGACAGAAGAAAACAAGTAGTTTCTGGTGGGTAGTTGCAAGAACCAAATTGTGTCCTCCCACCACCACCCACCCCCCCCCACCCCGCCCAAACTGCAAAACTTTGGGAGATATTATGTTTAGATGAAGGTATCAATGTCCTTGTAAGGGATACAAAAGAACTTGCTGTCTCCGCCACGTGAGGACACAGTAAGAAGGGCACCCTATACAAGCCCCAGGAAAAGAGCTCCCAACTGAAACTGACCATTCTGGTGCCTTCATCCTATGCTTCTAACTGGAGAGAACTGTGAGAAAGTAAATTTGTTTTTTAAGCTACCCAGTCTATGGTAGTTTGTTACCATACACTGAGCAGCCCAAGACAGTATTGGTGCAGAAGTTCATCAGTAACTCAGTAAGCATCAAACATCATAACCAAACCCGATTGTTTTGTCTCTAGGGTATCTTGTTGTTGTTGTTTTTTTTAATACTTTTAAATCTCTTTAATACACCTGGAGTTTATTTTGATAAAAGGTGTAAAGAGATGGTCTGACTTGTCCCCTCGTCCTGCCTCACCCACAAATTAACCAATTATTCTGTTCTGCAGCCTTTAGTAAAATTCTTCTACCTCAACAATTTGTGATCCTGCTGTCCCTAGGTTTTTACACTTTAGACTTAAGTTGGACTGAAACCTTTAAAATGTACTTTTACCTTAAAATTGCATTAAAATTCTGCTACAGTTCAAATTTAGTATTAAACTGTTCTTCTCAACAAGACTATCACTGAAATGGCTTGATGCAGAACTTCACCTGGAGAAACTGAAGGTGAGAGAGGGTTAGTTTCCCCTGGGTTGGTGGTGTAGCATATGGCCCTAGGATCGCGGAGTGCCAAAGTTGTATCTTTGGGGCTTCCCTGGTGGCTCAGTGGTAGAGAATCTGGCTGCCAATGCAGGAGACACAGGTTCGATCCCTGGGTCAAGAAAATCCTGTGGAGAAGGAAATGGCAACCCATTCCAGTATTCTTGCCTGGGAACTTCCAGGCACAGAGGAGCCTGACTGGGCTTTAAGCCCATGGGGTTGCAAAAGAGTCAGGATTTAGCAACTGAACAACGACATTTTATCTAGAGTCTCAGATTCTGGAAGGTGAATCTGGATTCCTCCTAGTTTAAGCGCCCTTGGACAATTTATGCAACCTTTCAGAGCTTCAGTTTCCTCTTCTCTAAAATGGGTACAATCACCGTATTTATCTTATAGGTTTAGAATGAAATTAAAATAAGTCCATAAAACGCTTAGCGTGTTGCTTGACACAAAGGGCGCAGTTATTACTGCCCAACCTCTCAGAGCTCGTCAGTAACAGAAGCCAGGCTAAAGATCTGGTGTTCTAATTCCTTGCCTGCGTGCGTGCTAAGTCGCTTCAGTCGTGTCCGATTCTTTGCGACCCTATGGACCATCGGCTCCTCTGTCCATGGGATTCTTCAAGCGAGAATACTGGAGCGGGTTGCCATTTCCTTCTCCAGTTCTAATTCCTCGCCTAGTGTTTTTTCCCACCTTGTCGCAGGGAACGCGTCGCGGTTCCACGCCTACGAGATTAGCATAATCGTGACCGACAGGTGCAGGACCTCAGAGGCCAAACGCTGGCCGCCAGAACTGCGCCTGCGCGAGCGTCTCCCCGCCCTACGCGCCGCACGACGTGACGCAACGCGCCTGCGCCCTGGGCCCTGCTCGACCTCTAGGACTTACCCAGGAGGCAACGCTTTTGTGTCAGGTCAACATGGCGGGCCGGCCAGCTGGTAAGTGACGGGCGGCCTGCCGGGAGGGCATCGCTGCGCTGAACCTTTTATACTTGCAGCAACTTGCTCCTCTCCCTGTGCTCGATCTAAAAGGGCAGGTTTATGGCGGGAGGGAAGGAGGCGGCTCCAGCCCACCTTGGGCCCACCCGCATTCCGTCTCCAGGGCCGGCTGTTGGTGAAGTTGTCCGCGGTGGCCCCCATAGCCCTGGCGCTCCGGATGCTCGAGCTCTGAGCCCTTCTCCTCTCGACCTTAGAAGAAGTTCAAGGGCACCAGGAGATAGTGGCTCTCAACCCAAGTGAACCGAGCGTTTACTGTGAGCCAGGCGCTGTCGTGTGCGTTAGCTAGGTCCGTTCTGTCAGCGCGAGGAGGACAGTGTCAGTTTTCCTTGTAGGCGGTAAAATAACTGAGGCGAAGTGGCCGGGGGAAACAGGATTGGAAGCCTCGCTGAACCTCTCTCGCGCTTCTCAAACGGAATTTAGAGGCAGCTGAGTGAGTGAGGGTTACGGCGAAGCTTCAGTTTAATAACCTTGGCTTATCTGGAACATCCACTTGGTCTTTGGATTTGGAGATATTTGCATCTATTCTAGGTATTGGAACAGATGTGTTTATTATGGAATAGAACGCAGATATTACTGGAATATTTAAACAACGTGAAAAAATACAGTCCTGTCCCCGCTCCTTCCCCACCCCCCCTTTTTTGTCAGTCCCTAACCCACCTGCCAGTGCAGGAGACGCGGGTTGGAACCCCGGGTGGGGAAAGATCCTGTGGAGTAGGAAATGGCAACCCTCTTCAGTATTGCCTGAAAAATTCCATAGACGGTGGAGGCTGGTGGGCTACAGTCCATGGGGTCGCAAAGAGTCGCAGGTGACTGAACACACACATACCTCCTAGCTTTTTAAAAAAATGTTGTTCCCTATTTCTGTACCCCCAGCAGTTGTGAAGCTATTAGGAAACACCAGATTGCCAGAACAATTCGTTAACCTAAATGACATTGAGCTTTTGGGGAGTGGCGGAGACATTTAAAAATTCATTATTTCCTTAACTAGACAACTACTGAAGACATTGTGCTTCAGTGCTGTGTTTGCAAACTACATAGACCTGGCCTCAGCTCCATCACTGGCTGCCTCTGATCTTGGATGGGATAATTTATGTAATACTTATTGCTCTTTTGCAAGGACGGGCGGGTTGTAAGTAACTCAGGCATGGGAGTAAAACAAATAGAATAGTGCCTGGCACACAGTAAGTGTTCAGTGAATATTAAACATTATTACCATCACTGGTAAATATGTTTTCAAGTAATTCTCTCCTACAAATGTGTCTGTAGATTGTTGACGATTTGTTATTTTAGAAGCAACATTATACACCTGGTGCTTAATTTCCAAAGAGAGTTACCAAAGCTGTGATGTCTAAGAGGTTGAATCAAAAGAGAGTTTGTTTTCCTTCCTTGGTTAGGGACTATCCCTAAGACAAAATTTTAAAAGAAAATTTAAACTATCCGTACCTCCCTCTCTGTACCACATCTCTCCTGTAAACATCAGACACTGTCATGTTGCCTTTAGCGCCTACTGGGTAACCCATCAAGCTCAGTTCTGTTTCGGAAAGAGTTTTAACATTACCTGTTTCTCCTCATACACTTTGAAATATTCATTCCCTCCATGGAAAGTTAGCTGCTGGGGAAGAAGGAAATGTGCTGCTTTTACTAGTCCATATGGGATCAAAACCCTCCCAGAAATACATATATTTTTAAAGAGAGTAGCCAAGTGAAATAAAAGTAATGTAAAATAAAAGTTTTGGAAGATGGGGGTCATTTAATCTGCTAGTGTATCCTGAAATCTCATCTTTTCATACAACTCCACCTCCCTTGAAAAGTTATTAAGAGAGTTATTGCCTGTAACCTGTTTCTGAAATTGCAAATGATGGAGAAGTTCCCTGTTTCTTTTCCGTCCCCCACTCCTTTAATTCTAACGGCAGCAAGGGGACATAATGGAATGGGATGCTTGACTTTGAAAAACTGGAGTGGCAGTACAGTTGGCCCTCTGTATCCACTGGTTCCACACTGGAGAATTCAGCCAACCTCCTGATGGAAAATATTTTGAAGAAAAAATTTCACAAAGTTCAAAAAAAACAAAACTTGAACTTGCTGCTCTCAGCCATCTATTTACATAGCATTTATTTTGTATTTACTCCTATTTACATCGCTCTTTCATTGTATTAAGGTGGCAGTGGTAGTAAAGAATCCCTCTGGAGACTCAAGAGATGTGGGTTTGATCCCTGGGTTGGGAAGATTGCCTGGAGGAGGAAATGGCAAACCCCTCCAGTATTCTTTCCTGGAAAATCTGAGGGAGAGGAGCCTGGCGGGCTATAATCCATATAGGGTTGCAAAGAGTCATACACAACTGAGCGACTAAGCACAGGCCAGAGAAAATTTAAAATAGGAAAACATGCTTGGATTATATGCAAACACTGTACCATTTTATATGGGAGACTTGAGCCTCTTGGAGTTTGGTATCTGAGGGGGATCCTGAAATCAGTCCCTTGCAGATAGTGAGGGACTGTAATCATACCTATAGGTCTTTCAGGTGTTTGAGTTTATCCTTTTTCCTTACTGTCCAGTTTTTACCTGCAGTCACTTTTGTTGATAGACAAAGTAAGCAGTTTTTACCTACAATATATAGAGTATATGCTTTTAAAAGAAATTCCTTCCTGTGTTTGCATAGGAAGTAGGATTATTAGCAATTAATAGTCTGACTATCAGTTTCAGCATCAAGCAAGTGGCTGGAGGGTATTCGAAAATGGTATTACAACGCTGCTGGGTTCAATAAACTGGGTGAGTATTTGTGCTTCTTATTTTGTTTTCTTCTTTTTCTGAGTATAGTGCTTTTGTAGGAGTTATTATGGATCCTCAGAATACATGAACTATTCGTACCTGTGTACCTTAAATTTTAAAATTAAGTCCTTTTATTGTTAAATCCATTTCCTTTTTATTATTGAAAAGAGAGGGATGGAATTGTCCCAAATGTGTGAGGTAGACATGATTTATGTTCTTAAAATATGAGAGCAGAACATTATATATGTTCCCTCTCTCAGCTCCTCTCCTTAGCATTTTAAAATTTAAGTTATGTGAACTTTGAAAGTAGAGATTTTTCAAATGTTAAAATTGTCTGCTGTCTTTACAGTTAGTTGATTTCTGAACTTTTTTTAGAACTTTATACTTTGTGGTGAACTTCATCTTTTGTAACTGAAGCCTGATGGAAGCACCATTAAATGCTAGTGGTTTCTTAGTACACTGTCATTTTAAGGTTCTTTAATTCCTTGAGCTCAGAATTACAAACTATAATAAGGTAGAGATGTGGTTTATTGATAAGTGTTTAAAAACACAGTAGACATTTTAAATGTTTTTAAAATTACTATAGATAAAATGTGAACTTTGTGGAAATATATATTAAAGACTCATTGTTTCCACAGTACCATTTAAGAAATAATCCATTAAATAACCCATTATTGTATGTGAAATGGCATTGAGTTTCCATCATAATTATTTCTGGATATATCACCCAAGTTAATGACTTAAGTTATAAGTCAAAATTTTACTTATTTTTTAAAAAGTTATTTTCAAGATGCATATTCATTCTAACTTTGTTTTTTACCATAGGCTTAATGCGAGATGACACAATACATGAGAATGACGATGTAAAAGCAGCCATAAGAAGGCTTCCTGAGAACCTGTATAATGACAGAGTGTTTCGCATTAAGAGAGCGCTGGACCTCAGCATGAGGCAGCAGATCCTGCCTAAAGAGCAGTGGACAAAATATGAGGAGGTGGGACAGGTTTTGTGTGTTTGGTGATGCTGGCCATTACGGGCTGAATATTAGAAACGACACATTGATTGTATAGTGCTTCAGAGTTCTTAAAGTCGTGTCAGATCTCCATCCTTACAACAGTCTCATGGGCTTAGAGCAAGTGTTAGCTCTGTTTTCCAGATAAACGCATTGAGATCTAGCAATGAAGTGACTTTCCAGATCACTAAACCCATCCCTGAGATAGAGATACAGGAGTAGAATCCGGGTCTTCTCCCTCCCAGGCCATGCTCTCCTTCTGCACTCTGCTCGCATGAAGAAAGGGTGTTTATGTGATCGGCCCATTTAGTGGCTTTCTGCCTCCTAGAAAGGACTCTGAAGCAATCCCTCACCCCTTGGACTGCATTGAAACTAGGCCAAACTTGTGGACTCTCATTCCTTTCTCTTTGACAGACCCTCTGATAACCTATCGGAACAGCTTATTACAATATTTTTGTGGCATTTTACATAAATGAAAAGCACACAGTTTTTAGTCTGCTTGAGAATATATTTTCTTAAGTTGGAAATAAGTTTTGTAGATTTCTTTTGTTGTTTAATACCTGTTGAATATTTGGGATATATCAATATGTGATGATGGCACATAATATTTTTCTTTTGTTCATTCTTTAGGATAAATTCTACCTTGAACCGTATCTGAAAGAGGTTATTCGGGAAAGAAAAGAGAGAGAAGAATGGGCAAAGAAATAATTTAGCTGTTCTCAAGTATTTTTATGAAGTTGGTTAAACCTGAAATGTACAATGTAGAACTATTTGGGCTGTTAATGTATTACTTTAAATAAATATAATTATTGTTGGAGTTTTGGAGTTCTAAACCTTATTCTGAATAACTACTCAATTTATGTTGCTACTGTAGATTAGCAAGATATCTCAAAGCCCCAGCAGGGCCTTCCTTGCAAGGATGGGCTGTAGCAAGAAACAAACACCAGGGACTTTGTTTTATCTGAAGTAAATAGCACGGGGCTTCCCACGTGGGGCTGGTCGTAAAGAATCCTCTTACCAGTGCAGGAGACATAAGCAATGTGGGTTCAATCCCTGGGTTGGGAAGGTCCCTTGGAGAAGGAAATGGCAACCCACGCCATCCAGTATTCTTGCCTGGAGAATCCCCGTGGACAGAGGATCCTGGCGGGCTACAGTCCATAAGATCACAGAGTCAGACACGACTGAAGCGACTTAGCATAACATATATAAACAGCGCAGCAGACTGGCTCTCAGACTTCGAAAGTTACTGAACAAAAGGAGAGAGGATGCACCTCCTAGTTTTCCAGGAATGTGATATCAGAAAATAAAAAGTGGACAAAGGCGAGACACTTTCCAGCTCCCAGTGGCTTTTCCACTTAGGAAACGACCATTAAAGTCTTATTGTAGGACTCCCCTGGCGGTTCAGTGGTTAAGATGCCATGCTTCCATTGATTGCAGGGGGCACAGGTTCAGTCCTTGGTCAGGGAACCTAAGATTCCAAATGCTTAGGGGTGCAGCCAAAAAAAAAGATCTGTTGTAAGCGTTGGATAGTAATAATATTTAAAAGTAAAGCTATAGTCCAGTTACATTTTAGAACCATTCTATAATGTCATCATTCCCACCCCTAAATTCTAAAATGCTTACTTCGCTGAAAGTGAGAACACAGAACCACAGCAAGTAGGGAAAGGAATTGTGGAACCTGCAGTCTGCAGTGTTCCACAAGCCAGTGCTGTGTATGGTAGACCGTCTCTAATTGCGATTTTACCTTGAACGAGTGTGAAAAACAATATTTGTATTTAGAGGCATGCCCCAGAGATACAGGGAGTTCAAGTCCAGACCACCACAATAAAGCAAATACTATAATAAAGGGAGTCACAGTTTTTGGTTTCCCAGTGCATGTAAAAATTACAACTGTACAATTAAGTGTGTAGTAACACTGTGCTTTAAAAAACCAATATATGTACTTTAACTAAAAGATACTTTCTTGCTAAAAAATCCTATCATCTAAGCCTTCAGCAAGTTATACTAATAACATCAGAAATTACTGATCACCATAACAAATACAATGAGTTTGAAATGTTTCAAGAATTGCCAAAATGTCACAAAGACATGAGTTCCAAACGCTCTTGGAAATTGGCACCAATACACGTGCAGCACGCAGGGTTGCCACAAACCTCCCATTTGTAAAAAATATATATATGTGAAACCTAATAAAGGAAGTATGCCTGTAGTTAAAATTCCTGAAACAATGAGAAGTGAGTGTGTACATTCAACATATATTTTTGTTACAGAAAGAAAATTTTGACAAACGTTTCACTTTAAAGGGCAAAAGATTCCTTTATTAGAGTGAGGTACTAGATTCAGCCACTAGGTGGCGATGCGCTACAACTTGACTTAAAGGGACCCAGCACCACCACTGCTGAAGGGTTATCCACTGTGTTACCCCCACTCCTTCCCCTTCATTTTTCAGGATGACAACACCTTATGAGGTTTATGGCCATCAGGAGAATTTACTACTAAGCTATATACTGATGTAATGAAATCTAATATATGAGAGTAATGAATTATGAGATGTTATTTAGTTTCAGGATTTTATTACTTCAATCAGTTTTGACCATATTTCCTTTTATATGATTGCTCACTCTTTAAACATACCAGATGACTGTATAAGGAACACTTAATAAAGTCTAAAGATGTTAAAATACATATATTTTATTTGCCATAATTTGTTTAAATTCTGGTTATACTGGTGTTCATATTAAAAGCCACAACATGTTATAAGCTGAGATCTCAGGTCAGATGGTACCTCTGAACTATATTTTGCTAAGAAATGTCTTTGTATGTGTTAACAATTGAGCAAGGAGGAAGAACTGAATTGTTAAAAGGTTGTTAATTTTTAGCATAGATTACAGAAAGCTTGTTAGTATTTGAGTGGGTTATATATTATGACAAACTATTTAAAGTGTTATTCTGGATTCTGATTATATCTCACCTACAGTTGAAAAAAAATGTATTATTTGCTTAACTTTGTATTTTAATACATTTGCCTATTTTGGCATAAATGCCAAAAATGTAATTTCAAAATAAATCCCTGTGAAATTTCTGCTAACATTATTCAATTGAGTCATTGTTCTATTAGTATTCTATTTTGAAGAAAATTTTTATACATGCCTATGAAATTGTATCTATAAGTCAGAAAAGATAATTATTTGTTTTACAAGACTCAGCTTCTAATTCCTTATACATACATTTAAAACATGGTGTGCCAGTAAACTAGAAACTAGATGCCAACTATTTAGGCAATCATTATCCTTTAAAGATGGACATCTCAGCTATAAAATGAAGCAGTTTATGAAATGAGTCATTATTTTAGGAACAAAACATCCTCGTCTGTATTTTTAATTTATGCACTTATTGTTAGAATGAACTAATATTGATTGATGGAGTATCAGTCTTGTAGCAGACACTGTTCGTATGCTGTCTTTTAATCCTCCCTGCAGCCTTCTGACGTGGATATAATTACAACCATTGTATGGAAGAAGAAATTGGGCTTGTTCATTATACACATATATACATTAAAAAAAAAATATATATATATATATATAAAATAAGCAACAACTAGAACCCTGTATGAAACAACTGATTGGAATTGAGTACCACCCGGCTGTCTGCTGTCACCCTGTTTGTTTAACCTATACGCTGAGCACATGATGAGAAATGCCGGGCTGGATGAGTTACAAGCTGGAATCAAGACAGGCGGGAGAAACATCAACAACCTCAGATATGCAGATGATACCACTCTGATGGCAGAAAGTGAAGAGGAACTAAAGAGCCTCTTGATGAGGGTGAAGGAAGAGAGTGAAAGAGCCAGCGTAAGACTAAATATTAAAACTGAGATCATGGCATCTGGCCCCATTACTTAATGGCAAATAGAAGGGGAAACAGTGGAAGCAGTGACAGCTTTCCTCTTGGGCTCTAAAGTCACTGCAGATGGTGACTGCAGCCATGAGATCAGAAGATGATTACTTCTCGACAGGAAAGCGATGAGAAACAGTGTGCTGGAAAGCAGACGTTACCCTGCCAACCAAGGTCCGTATGGTAAGGCTGTGGTCTTCCTGGTGGTCTCGTATAGTTGTAAGAGCTGGACCATAAAGAAGGCAGAGCACGAGAGAATTGATGCTTCCAAACTGTGGTGCTGGAGAAGACTCCTGAGAGTCCCTTGGACAGCAAGGAGATCAAACCAGTCAGTCCTAAGGGAAATCAACCCTGAATATTCACTGGTAGGACTGACAGAGAAGCTGAAGCTCCAGTATTTTGGTCACATGATGCAAACAGCTGACTCATTTGAAAAGTCCCTGATGCTGGGAAAGATTCAGGGCAGAAGGAGAAAAGGGCATCAGAGGATGAGATGGCTGGAAGGCATCACTGATGCAGTGGATGTGAACTTGGGCAAAGTTTGGAAGATGGTGAGGGACAGAGAGGGCTGGCGTGCTGCAGTCCATGGGATCGCAAAGAGTCGGACACGACTGGGCAACTAAATAACAACACATATATATATATATATTTTTGGTGTTTGCTTTCTGTGTCTCATGGTAGGCAGAAGCTAGGTGTAGGATGGACTTTTTGAACATTGGCGCTATTGACATTTTGGGCTGGAGAATTGTTTGTTGTGGGGCTTTCCTGTACGTTGTAGAGTGTTCAGTAGCATCATCATTTTCCTCCAGTTCTGGCCACCCAAAATGTCTCTAGGCATTTGTTAAATGTTCCTCTGGGTGACAGAATTGCCTCTACTTGAAAATCACCAGTACAGGGGATACAAAGGGAGAAACCAAGATGGTGGAGATTGACATGTAAATAGATGTATAAATATGTAATATATGTAAACAAGTGTGTAAATTATTTGTAAAACTACATTGGGTGTTACGGATACGTGGGAAAGGGAAAACTAAATCAATTTGGCAGGTGATCAGAGAACACCCACTGACAACTTAGCGGAATCCAAAAGAGTGAGCAGAGCCAGCCAAGCTAAGCGGAGGAAGGCAAACGGGAAACTGCAAAGCAGGGCGTATGCCAAGGAAAGAGACTTCACACTGATGGAGTGGCAAGTGTCTGGGAGGTGAGGGTGGTGGAGCCTGGAAGCTGCACGCCGTATTGAGGTGCTTGCACTTTGTGAGCAGGAGAGTGTTTGAGTAGATTCCAGCAAGTAAAAATCCCCAAAATTTTTCAAGTGAGGTTAAGGGGGATGAATGTTAAAAGCTTCTCAATACTGAACTGCCAATTTGCTTTTTTAAGACTGTAATAATTTGTACTTTCTCTGGTGGCTCAGTGGCAAAGTATCAGCCTGGCAATGCAGGAGTTGTGGGTTCAATCCCTGGGTTGGGAAGATCCCCTGAAGAAGGAAATGGCAACCCACCCAGGTATTCTTGCCTGGGAAATCCCAAGGACAGAGGCTACAGTCCATGGGGTCACAAAAGTCTGACACAACTTATCGACTAAACAACAACAACAAGCAAGCAATCATGAGGGTTCTTTTCAGTGCACGCCTGCCTGTACCAAGTATTTCATTAAGAACAATCTTGGTGAATTTGGTTGGAGAAAGGGTTTCTTGTTTAAATGTGTGTTTCTTGGATTGAGCAGTTAAACATGTTTCCATATGCTATTACCAAGTTGTTTTTCCTCCTTTATCATGTTCATGTCCTTTGCCTATGCATCTATTTTTATTTTCACAGCATTTTCTTTATTTGTTTAGTTTTCTTCTTGGTTCCCCTGCTTCCCCCCCGTCCCTGCCCAATTTGGGTCAGTTTGCATGAGACCTTTATATATTTAGACAGTACTCCTTTTATTCAAATTTGCTAAAAAGATACTTTCTTATTCTGTTGTTTGAATGTTGTTCTGGTTATTTTTTGGATGCCTTTTCAACTTCGTTTATAGTGGGGTTTGTCGAATGGAAGCTTCTAATTTTTATGTAGTACAGTCTATCAGTCTTCTCCTCTGTGGTTTTGCCTTTAAGGTCATGTTTGAGAAGTCCTTGCTTTACTCCATGGTTATATAAATATCCAGTGAGGTTTTTCATCTAGTACTATTAGCTGTGAGAAGTAAAACCATAAATCTTTAATCCTTGTGGAATTAGGTATATGGTGTGAGCTGAGTATATTTTTGAGAGATACTAGGAGGTCCAGTGTTCTTGCCTGGAGAATCCCAGGGACGGGGGAGCCTGCTGGGCTGCCGTCTATGGGGTCGCACAGAGTCAGACACGACTGAAGCGACTTAGCAGCAGCAGCAGGAGGTCCAGTTGGTAAGGCTGGATGATCAAGCTCATGTGCAGGGGTGGAGGTGGGAGGTAGAGACACAGGAGGAGGAGACCCACTAAGGGGGATCCCTGGAGGATTGTTCTTGTTCAGTCACTAAGTCGTGTCCACTCTCTGCGACCTCCATGGACTGCAGCACGCCAGACTTCCCTGTCCTTCAGCATCTCTCGGAGTTTGCGCAAATTCATACCCATGAATCAAAGATGCTGTAACCATTTCATCCTCTGCCGCTCCCTTCCTGTGCCTTCAACCTTTCCCAGCATCGGATGCAAGCCGGTCATCAGCCCCTTCTGTGCGCTTGTTTTCTGTAAGATTGTTTCCCCTGCTGGATATTCCAGATCCACTCTCTGCACATCTCCATCCCACTCTGCGCCCCGGAGACTGACGTGTATGGCCTGCATCTACAGACGCCTTGTCCTCTGGCTTCTCACTTGGGATCGGCCAATGGGAAGTTACCTGCAGAAGAGGACAGACAAGCAGAGGGACTGGGGTGTCTGTTCCCCCAGCTCACTCCTGCTGGGCTGCCGGTCGGCCGTCCCTCGGAGGACTCCTGCAGCTCTCTTCCTCCCCACATCCATCTCTTGTTTGTCCCTTAACCTTGCCTGTCCTTTTTTAGTAGATCCTTCGTTGAATATCCCTTGGTTGCTGGAGCCTGACCTGCAGCTGAGAACCTTGACTCACACAGAGCTGGTCTCCCACGCCCTGAGGGTAGTCGAGGTTTCCCTTGGCAGCACCACGGGCAGCAGAACTAGTCTGTGGTCTGTCCCTGGGAAAACTTACAAGCCTGCTTCCTTGAGGTTGGCCAATTCATAGCCCAGAGTCAGCATCCAAGAGATCACACAAGCTCCTGTCAAAGGCAGTGTCTCCTGCCGCCCCCTCTCTGCCTCTATGCCTGATGGATCTGCTTCCAATCAGAGATGTACTCTTCCACACAATTTAATTCAGGGAAATGCCAGTGCTAAAAAGATGCTGTATGACAGAAAACAGAAGGTTCACCCACCCTGACATGGGGCTGCACTGTCTTTCTGGGCAAGCTCTTTCTTTTTGTTTAACTCCCTCTCGCCAAATGCACTCTGCAAAATTCTGCTTCTAACCTTTGTCGCTCCTGGGGGTGGCGCTTGAAACCCTCACCATTCTCTCTGCTTGCCAAATTCTAGCTTTATTTTAAGACAAAAGTAAAATTCCACTTACTTGGAGAAGCCCTCTCTGATCACCAGACATTTGACATTTTCTATATTTTTTAAATTCTGAGACATTACTGCTTCAACAGACCATTTGTTACTTAATCATGGCTAATACTATTTACCTAGTGTTCAGTATGTGCCAGATGTGGTCTTGTTATTCCTTAAAAAAACTCTTCAAGGTGGGTATGATTATCTGCTTTTCATACAGGCTCATAGAGCCAGTAATGGCTATAGGATCACAGTTAGCCAGTGGGCAAACAAATTTAAATTCCATCTGCTTTTATATTGCTCTGCTGTCTTTTCAGGGTATGCCATCTCATACTTACCGTCTTTGTGTTTACAAATTCGATGTCATTTTGTACTTGTCTTTTGCTTTTATTTTTCTTTTTAAACTCTACCAGTTGTCTAGAAAAAGTAGTGCAATCATCTTTTCTCTGAGGAAGTGACATTTAAACTGTGTCCTGAATGTTGGAGAGAAGCCACCAGGGGAAGCCACCCTGAGTCTCTGTGCAGGAGACCACCTGGGAAGCTTAAAAACAAATAAGCAACCCAAACCAAAACCACTGTGTTGCCTGGGTACCACTCCCGAAAATCTGAATTGATCGGTTTGGGATGTGGCCTGGAATGCAGATGGTTTTACTGTGTAACTAAAGCTGAGAGACATAGGTCAAGTGCAAAGCATTCCTAGCTGAGAAAACATCAAATGCAAAGGACCTGTGGTGGCAGG
The DNA here is from genome assembly GCF_032405125.1 of Capricornis sumatraensis. Taxonomy (NCBI): domain Eukaryota; kingdom Metazoa; phylum Chordata; class Mammalia; order Artiodactyla; family Bovidae; genus Capricornis; species Capricornis sumatraensis. The sequence continues at coordinate 86,843,309 of NC_091079.1, forward strand.
GAGCCAGTAAGGGGACGCTGCTGGAGAAGGCCATCACACTGAATCCCAGTGGAGAAGGGAGAGAAAACCCCGAGGTCAGAGAGGCAGGCACAGTGCCTACGTGGGGTGCTTTATCCCTGGGTGCGCTAAGTCGCTTCAGTCATGTCTGACTCTGTGTGACCCCATGGACTATCACCCTCCAGGCTCCTCTGTCTGTGGGATTCTCCAGGCAAGAATTCTGGAACAGATCACCATACCCTTCTCCAGGAGCTCTCCCTGACCCAGGCATCAAACCCACATCTCATGTCTCCTGCACTGGGAGGCAGGTTTGTTATGACTAGCGCCTTCCCGGGGTAGAAGTTTGGATTTTACGTAAATACAATTGGAAGGCCCGGAGGGTTTTGGGCAGAGCAGTGAACTATGATTTTAAAGCAGGTACTCTGTGTATAAAACTACCTCATTCTTTTTAAGGAATGCACAGCCCTCCAGATTATGGATGTCCTGTAATTTATTCAACCACTTTCCAGGTGATTGACATTTGGGTTGCTTCCAAGGGAATGCTGTTACAAATAGAGCTGCAGCGAATATCTGTGTGCACTTGTGCTTTTACATTTTTGTAGGATAGAGTCCAAGGGCTTAAAAAATTTAGGGAACACAGTGGGGGTGGGGAGGGGAGAAAATCCTTTAAAACTCCCTGTCATGCGAGGGAGAGAGCTCTCTTAAGCCCAAGTGTCTTAAATGTGTGTTCCACACCAGCCTAGATAAAGCCAGGTTTAGCAGACCATCAAGATTTTGCAAAGAGCCGCTGGAGTGTCCTACAATAATACTGAAGTGTGAGAAACATGGACACGCCCAGTGTTCCTGAAACGGACATTTCATTTCCCCTTAGGCTTTAGTAATATCATAAATTGATTACATTTGCTCTGCTTTCAGTTCTGTCCAAGAGATTTTGCTAACATATTGTATGTTTAGTATTTCATGTTCACATGAAAGTCAGCTTTTTAAAACTCTTGTCATAAATCAGAGCAGAATTTCACTTTCAGATAAGTATACCATTTTTAAATAATTTCCATTGTCTACAGAAAAGGAGGGCTTTCCTGGTGGCACAGTGGTAAAGAATCTGCCTACCAATGCAGGAGACATGAGATACATGGGTTCGATCCCTGGGTCGGGAAGATCCCCTGGGGAGGAAATAACAACCTGCTCCAGTATTCCTGCCTGAAGAATCCCATGGACAGAGGAGCCTGGAAGGCTGCAGACCATGGGATCACACACACATAGAAAAGGAACTTAATATGAAATGTTTCTCCATCTATTCAAATTTTTTTTTTTTTTTTTTTTTACTTCTTAGGGCTTCCCTGGTGGCTCAGTGGTAAAGAATCCTCCTGCCAATGGAGGAGACACAGTTTCCATCACTGGGTGGGGACAATCCCCTGGAGAAGGAAATGGCAGCCCACTGCAGCATTCTTGCCTGGGATAATCCCATGGACAGAGGAGCCTGGCAGGCTGCAGTCCATGGGGTCACAAAAGAGTTGGACACGACTAAGTGACTAAATGACAACAAGGTGCTTTCACCTTTTTGGCACATGTTTACATACAAATAAGGTCTGATCTGTTCATTTTACTAACATTTATTCACAGGTTGTCCCAGATGCTGGGGTCCAAAGATGGAACACACTCAACTTCCCTGCTTGTTGAGTTTGCAGTCAGGAGAGGGAGGTGGCCCAGCTGGTAGAGTGTCACCACTCGGAGTGAGCAGGGCTTCATCAAGGAAAGCAGGGGATGACGTGGAAGCATGAAGCATGGATCCAACCCCACGCTGAGGGCTGGAGGTGGGTGATAAGCAACTGGAATGGATTGTGGCTGAATTAAAAAGACATCTCATCTGGAGAATATCATGAAATCAATGGAAGGTGTATGAGTTTCCTACTGCTGCTGTAACAAATCAGGGCAAACTTAGCTTGAAACAAGCCAAACCTACTGTTTTACCATTCTGGAGGTCAGAAGCCCATAAGTCTGAGGGAGCTAAAATCAAGGGGTCAGCAAGGCTGATTCCTTCTGCAGATTCTGTGGGAGAATCTGTTCATTTATTCTTGCAGCTTGTCAAGGCTGCCAGCATTGCCTGGCTTGTGGCTACATCCCTCCAATCCCTGCTGCCATCAGCTAATGGCCTTCTCCCATCACGAATGCCCTCTCCCTCACCTTTTCTTATAAAGAATCTTTGTTGATTACACTGGGCCCACCCAGATAGTCCAGGACAATCTCACCATCTCAAGATTCTTAACTGAGTCACATCTGCAAAGCCCCTTTTGTCATGAAAAGTAACATATTCACAGCTGTCAAGGATTTACAGGATATTTCTAGGGATGCAGGCTGTTATTCAGCCTATCACAGAAGGCAAGAGAGAAGCCTCCAGAAAAGGACGGATGAACTCAAGGACACACAGCGCCCCGTCCTGCCCTAGGATGAAGCTGAAGCCCTGCACTGGCCACTGCAGCTGCTGGGCCCCGCTGCTGGCCTGGTTAGTTTCTAGCTCTGTGCCTGTGTTGTCCCCAAAAGACAAAATCTTGCTTGAGGTGGAACATCCAGTTGGTGGAGCCCGGATCAGACACCCCATGCCAACTGCTAGAAGAGGGTGCATTGCTCCTAAAGCTCTGGTGACAAGAGGAAGGGCTTTGCCTTCCACCCGGATTCACACTTGAGGATTACCTCCTGAGACTCGCCAAGAGCATGCTCGGATGCTGGGGGCCCTGATGTGGACACGCCACCATGTGTACGCTGCAGGAATGAACCAGTCACCAGGAGCATCATCCTGGAGGAAGAGGAGCCTGGGCTGGAGGCCTGAGGGGGGCGTAACACGAACTCAATGAGTTCTTTGGTCTTTCTTCTTCAGGCAGCTCATTTAAGTACACTGGGGTCCTTTATCAGGCTGCCATTCTCCAAAAGAACTTTATTATTATAATAAAAAACTTGAAATCGAAGTCACACAATCTGTTTTAAAAGTGTACAAACAAAAAACCAGAGTCATTCTCACTTAAATATACTCCTGGTGGGTGTGCAGGTTAGACAAGATCTTTCCCAAAGTCAGTAGATTCCAAGAGTCTTTCAAAGGACATACCATTTGCCGCAGTGATTCTGGGTAATCTCAGGTACATCTCAGAATGGGGAGGGGGGGAAGAGATTTATATACATGGATGTTAATTCCAAGCTTTCTTATAATAGCAAATATGGATAGCATCGCTGTCCAACAATGTAGGGAATGGCTGTTGGAATTTTATTGACTCAGTGATATTCTCAAAGGTAACCTAAGTACATGGGATATTGAGGATATGCCAAGACTTCCCTGGTGGTGGAGTGGATAAGAATCCACCCGCCAATGCAAGGGACACAGATTTGAACCCTGGTCCCGGAAGATTCCACACCCCATGGAGCAACTAAGTCTGTGAGCCACAATTACTGAGCCCGCATGCCTAGAGCCTGTGCTCTGAAACAAGAGAGGCTACTGCAATGAGAAGCCCGAGCAGTGAAGTGAAGCCCAAAAAGGTTTAGAGGAGATTTTAGGCGTTCTATATGTACTTTTCCATGTTTTCCAAATTTTCAATGAATTTCTTTTATAATCTGAGCTTTTTTTTTTTAATATAATGGCACTGGAAAAATTAAGCTGTAGTTTAGGAATAAAGGAAGAAAAACATGTATGCGGCACAAGTTTTCTTAACCAGAAGTATATGTCAGAACTACCTGAAGTGCTTTTTCCACAATCCATATCTAACCCTCACCCATCACTGCTGCAGAGATTCTGATTTAGTATGTCAAAAAAAAATCCTCAGAATCATCTGGGCACCTCTGCTTAAGGATCACCAATTTCAAACATGTATGTATTTCCCATACAAAAAAGCAAAATTCCAAACCTCCCCTGACAGTAATGCCTTCCCTCTCTTCATTTCTTCATAAGTAAGATATTTATGATTCTCCAATCCTTAACTTCATTTCTTCACCTCTCTTTTAGTTCTTAATAGCATGCATCTCACCAGAAAGCACTATTCTAATTTAAATCTTGGAACTCTCTCACCCTTCAATATGTCTTGTGTCACTGTTATCATCTATAAAGTATTTTGGATCTCACTTGCTGGCAGAGCTCTCAGAATATAAGCCATTGTTTTTTTTTGTTTGTTTGTTTTTTTTGCCACCATTCAAATGATGTTCAATACCCAACTAGGAAAAAGTTGCTTTTGTGGTACTTCCCTGGAAGTTTGCCGATGACAGAAAGAATAAGTCCTAAATTGCCTTCCAAAGCAAGGGTCAAACCTTAACGCCCTTAACTGGAAAACTGCAAGACTCAGTGACTTAACTTGGTCAGCAGAACTTGGCATAAAAGCAACACAATCAGATGCCTTTTCTCAGAGGGAGAGCTTCCTACTGGAAATTGATTGAGAAGACAGAGAACATGCTGACTCATGGCTGGAACTGGTCTCCGGGGTTAGAGGGAGGACCTTATGTCTTTACCTTACTCAAACATTCACAGCACAAACGCGTGAGCCAAAAGAAGGAACAGACATTTTTGGGCAATGGTTCATTGTTCTTTTTTTCCCTCCCAGTTGCTTTTCTTTCCAATTCACATTGAAATTTTGGTATAAGATTTTGTGAGTTAACAAACTTGAGTATTGAGACCTAAAAACATAGCTTAGCTCACTGACCCCCATTTTAAACTTTTAATTGTTGAGACTGTTATCTGAAGATCAGGAAAAAAGTAAGAAAATTGATTTGCCGATGAACAACTGTTTCAAATTATGACTTGGTTGACTTAAAAAGCAAAATATCAACATTAGACCTTAACACCTCAACTTGGAACTTGGTCCTGGAGCTTGACTGAATTTATAACCTTAATTCCATAGCTTCATCATTCCTAGGAGGAAAAGATCTATGGACTTTGGTCCAGAGATTTAAGATAGGGGCTTGAGAGGAGAGAGATGGATGAAGGCAGCTGTTTAAATATTTGAAGAGATTCTTTCACTGGACACATTTGTTTTTTAAATGGAGGAGTTGTGACTGAGTTAAACAAAATATAGAGATATTAGTATTTTTAGATTTCTCTCTGATAGTCTGGAAAATCTTTACATTATTCTTGACCCAGTATGATCTTTACTCTGGAACTTTTGCTTCCTTTCAATTATGAAAATACTGGCAATAACTGCAAGTTGTAGCCATCTCTGCTGTGAGTCAATAGAGGTGGTTTAGTGTGGTCAGAATCTAGAGGCCACTACGTGAGGTATGAACGCACTGGGAGTTTTGGGGAGAAGGTATAGATGGACCTTAATTACATGGAGAAACAGGACAGTCTGTGTAACTGAATTTAACAGTTCTAGCTGAGTGAATGGCACCCCACTCCAGTACTCTTGCCTGGAAAATCCCATGGACAGAGGAGCCTGGTAGGCTGCAGTCCATGGGGTCGCTAAGAGTTGGACACGACTGAGCAACTTCACTTTCACTTTTCACTTTCATGCATTGGAGAAGGAAATGGCAACCCATTCCAGTGTTCTTGCCTGGAGAATCCCAGGGACGGTGGAGCCTGGTGGGCTGCCATCTATGGGGTCACACGGAGTCGGACACAACTGAAGTGACTTAGCAGCAGCAGCAGCAGCAGCTGAGTGAAAAAAACTGGTTTAAAACTAAATATGAAAAAACTAAGATCATGATATCTGGCCCCATTACTTCACGGCAAACAGAAGGGGAAAAGGTGGAAGTAGTGACAGATTTCCTCTTCTTGGGCTCTAAAATCACTGCAGATGGTGACTGCAGCCATGAAATAAGAAGACGAGTGCTTCTTGGCAGGAAAGCCATGGCAAGCCTAGACAGTGTGTTGCGAAGCAGAGACATTACTCTGCTGACAAAGGTCCATTATAGTCAAGGCTGTGATCTTCCTGGTGGTCATGAACAGCTGTGAGATCTGGACCATACAGAAGGCAGAGCACCAAAGAATTGATGCTTCCAAACTGTGGTGCTGGAGAAGACTCCTGAGAGTCCCTTGGACAGTGAGGAGATCGAACCAGTCAATCTTAAAGGAAATCAACCCTGAATACTCATTGGAAAGACTGATGCAGAAGCTAAAGCTCCAGCATTTTGGTCATCTGATGCCAAGAGCTGACTCATCGGAAAAGACCCTGATGCTGGGAAAGACTGAGGGGAGAAGAGGACATCAGAGAATGAGATGGCTAGATGGTATCACTGATGCAATGGACCTGAATTTGGGCAAACGCCGGGAGAAGATGGGGGACAGGGAGGCCTGGTGCTGCAGACCATGGGGTCACAAAGAGTCGGATCCGACCGGGTGACTGAACAACAGCAACAAGTTGAGTACTTCTATATTCCAGGCAGAGGAATAGTGGGGAGACAAGGGTGACACGCTGAATACAATGAGACAGTTTCTGGCTGCATGAGGCCTGGGTAAAGGTGCTCATCAGTGAGCCAGAGCTCTCTCTGAATCAATTCAGGACTGTGCCTTGTGTGTGTGCGCGTAATTTTTAACGATGCTGATGCCGACTTATAGAATGGCATCTGTTAGGGACCAAATCCATATGTTGAAACACTAATCCGCAATGTGATGGTATTTGGATGGAGCCTTTGGAAGGTAATTAGGTCATGAGGGTGGAACCACCAAGATGCAATCAGTGCCTTTATAGAAAACATACAAGAGCGCTTCCTCTTTTTTCGGCTCTCTGCCATGTGAGGATATGAGAAAACAGCTGTCTACAAACCAGGAAGCGATTTCTCACCAGACGCTGTCCTGCTGGTACCTTGATCTTGGACATCCTGTCTGTGAGAGCTAAATGCTTGTTGCCTAGGCCTCTCTGTCTGTATAGAGCAGCCCGAACTGACGAAGACACCAACCCGGAGACCTTTGGCTGTATTATGCCCATCATGATGTTTATTTTCTAGTCCACAGACTGAATCCAAGCTACATATCTTTGGTGGGTCACTGGATGGCATGCAACATGCCTACTTCATATATACATAAATACCAGTATTAGCACATCAGTCTCCTTCACAGTGGAGGGCAGGTTACTAGCTCTGCCTTCCCTCCCACCGGGATAAGCACCCATCACTAGCAACACAGTGGTGAGGCCCTGCTCAGCCCTCTCTGAGTGCTTGGCTGGCATCCTGGCATGGAGGGGCGTGCGCCTGGCCAAGCACAGTGAGACCTGTAATCTCGGCCGGTCCAAGGAATCAGTGTGGCTGCTACCCTCTCCTACTGTGATTATCTTTGTCCTTCTGGACAACCCTACTTTGCTGTCCTTTATCCATGGAAATAAGTGGGTGTGTGTGTGTGTGGTGGGGGACAGGGGGGAGTGTTGTCTAGGTTACTTGCCACTAGTCACATACTGGAGACAGGCCAGGTCTGTGTGGGGGGCGGTTAAAGAGCACAGGCTCTGAAGTCAGACTGCCTGGGTTCAGATTCCAGCTGTGTGACCTCAGACCAGGTGCTAAGCCTCTCTGAGCCTATCTCCCCACCTATATAATATGAGATGATGATAATATTACCCATCTCATAAGACTGTGTGATAAGTAGGTAAGCATGCAGAATGGTGCTCAGTCACTCAGTCGTGTCTGAATCTTGGTGACCCCATGGACTACAGTACGCCAGGCTTCCCTGTCCATCACCAACTCCCAGAGCTTACTCAAACTCATGTCCATCGCATCAGTGATGCCATCCAATCATCTCATCCTCTGTCATCCCCTTCTCCTGCCTTCAATCTTTCCCAGCATCAGGGTCTTTTCTAATGAGTTGTGCTTAGCACTTAGGAAGCACTTAAAGCATGGCACTTATTATGATTTCACAAGTGTTGACACAAAATTATTTACCTTGGCCTTTCAGTTTCCAGCATTGAAATGGATTCCTCTTCACATTCAGACTCTGTTTTTATGCGAGAGCAGCTGACAATACCGGGAAGAGGAAAATGGCTAATGTTATTGACCTGGAGTAAAGTGGCTGCACTCCAGTGTTCTTGCCTGGAGAATCCCAGGGACAGTGGAGCCTGGTGGGCTGCCATCTATGGGGTCGCACAGAGTCGGACACAACTGAAGCGACTTAGCAGCAGCAGCAGCAGCAGCAAAGTGGCTGCAGGGGCCCAGGGGAGGGGCGGAGAGGGGCACAACACCAGGGAAACAAGTCTGGATCCCAAGAAGCCGCTATTGACTCTCCCAGACTGACCACCTGCTCTGCGGGTACGCAGGCCCTTACCCTTTGCCACGTCCCTCACCATCTTGCCTTTTTACGGGGCAAGACATGACTGCCTATGAGTAGCTGAGGATAAGAAAATAAGAGAGAAGAGGCAGGGGTCAGTTTGGGCGTTTATTCCCTAAAAAAACCACATCTTGACCTCTATCTATGGATTCCACCCTGTTCACTCTACCCACACATCCGCCCTGTCTTCCCCTCCCCCACCCGGGCTCTGGTATGAAGCCTTCAACAAAGGATCGTTTGTATGTTGGGTTTGTAAAGAGGGGGTAAAAAAAAGTCCTAGATTCACACATTTGTAAAGAAAAAATTATCTGGCCCATATCTTTGCCTCCCGTTCTCAACAGCAGCTCAGTGGCTTCCAGAGTCTCCTCGACCACAGAAAGCTGACCTTCTTCCCAGCTCCCCCCTTTTCCGAGTAAGGTGAGACTGACCTCAGAGTTTTGTATTTATCAGTGGATTTTGCCAAACAAACCAGCTTAACGAAAAACATGGAATTGAGACCGTCTTCCCGGGGCCAAAACCTGAACAGTAACAAGAACAGAAACTTGGCGTTTGGGGCTCCATTGTTTCTGGAATCGTTCTCTTGTCCTCTCTCCCTTCCCCCAGGAGTGTTGAAGCGGTTGAACTGAATAAAGATTTCATTCAAAGGGAACTGATCGGCTCTGCCACAAAGCGGGTGGGAGGTGCGTCATCGGGCGTCAGCAGCCTCGCTGAGCGGAGGAAGGTGGTATATCGCTGGCACCCTTCACGTCGGGGGATCAGCTTTCTCTTTTGGCTGACAGTGTCTTGTTATTACAGTTTGTTTAAAACTGGAGTCCTCTGGGTCCCTTTCTGAATAGCACTATCAGCATCTTTCTCAGCAGTGGAGATGTTTCTTTCCCCACTTCAGATCTGGCCTTAAAAAACCAGACCGTATTTGATGGCTTGTTTTGGTCTTTTAGACAAAAGAGTTTTCAGACTCTTTGAAGTTTTAGATATTGCACCTTAAACATCAGGAGAACCTTGATTAAAAAGATCTTTTAAAGATAGATAGCCAATATGCATAAAGCAGAAAGTACAACCCTTTGTAGACAATAATCTATGCTTAAAAGGCACCTTAAGAGCGATAACTTAAAATATTGGAGTAGTAAGCTTGGAGATGGAGGTTAAGGGGCTGTAACAAAGTCGTTTATTTATTGCGATTATATTGCTATGCTGTTGGCTCAGTGGGACGTGTGAGGATGGTGAAGAGCGGAAACAGATATGACTTTGGAGCTGTAAGGTTTAGCAGGCAGTGGGATGGTGATGTCTTTAGTTGGAAAAGGAAGAATCAATCTGAGGATAGAAGATGGTAATAATATATTGGAACTGTTGAGTTTATGTGCCTGGACGACACCCCCCACCCAAACGTAGACTCCATGGAGACAGCAAGATGCCTCCGGTATGTTTGTATCTAGAACACTTATTACCCACTAAATGTCTGATAAATGGTTGGATTGATTAATTAATGATGTCATGTGGAAATGTTCACCACACAGGTAGGAAAGTAAATCTGATGCTCCAGAGTAGACCAGGCGCTAGTGCTCTGGAGAAAATCCACAGAGAGCCCTAGGGACAGACACATGGCAGAGTGAGTGTGAGTGAGGGGAGAAGGGTGCTGAGAATAGATGTGAAGGGGTTGCTTGTGCTTCCCTAGGGTCAGCCCCCTGGGCATTTCCAAGCCTCGAGACCACTAGGGCCACAGTTGACCTTTCACGATTTGAATAGAAGTCTGAAGACGAGAAGTACATGAGAAGTATTATAGTTTCTCCCACAAGCTGTCTTCCTCAGGAGGTACGGTACAATGGAAACAGCAATCCTCAGAAGATGCCACATGTGTTTATTAGCCAGTGAAGCAAAAGTCATACATTCAACCTTTTCTTTCAAGTTTGGTGGCGTCCTCGATGTCCAACAATACTTTGCATGTCATGTTCGTCTCGGGGAGACGTGACATGGTGGTGGGACCAGCTTTAGGCTACAGGGATGAATCCTCCTTGAAGAAGCAACATGTGGGACCAAGGGGAGCCGGGGCCCGGGGGAGCCCTGCTGTCTAAAATCAAGGCCCCATATTTTGTGCTGCTTTGACAGCTCTGTAAAATCAGGAGGGCTTTGAATGGCCTAACTGCAGGTTCCCCTTCCCACATGGCTCCTGGAGGTAAGATCCACCGGCCAAACGAACCTCATCACAGGAACCAGCACAGTCCTTGCTCATCCCTGAACAGAAGGCTCCAGTTCCCTGCAAGCCCGCAGAATTATTCAAACAGGCCAGCTCATCTCCAGAGGGAGCCAGGGACCACCCCACACACACGCACACCTTGATACTGCAAAGCTTGCCTCCCACAGTCCCTGGTTATTCACTCATTTCCTGAGTACAGTGCCCTCATGACTTCATGTGGCATTCAGGGTCCTCCTCCCAGGCTGTGAGTATATATGATTAATAAACTGCTGTTCATCTTACCTGGCCAGTGCCAAGTGTCACCTGTTTGGCCATCTCTATAGCCAGTGGGGTCAGTAGGGGGTGAGTGAAACAGGCCCTTCCAAGGATCTGCTGGATCCTGGATCTGACGTCCCACTCAATACAAGGTGCCTGTACAGCCTTTCAAGCCAATTCCCATATCTTAAGCACCACTCATGTCTATAGTGAGATATTTTTTCCCATACATTTTTTAATATTTCTTTTTTAATTGAAGGACAATTGCTTTACAGAATTTTGTGTTTTCTGTCAAACATCATCATGAATCAGCCATAGGTATACGTATGTCCCCTCCCTCTTGAAACTCCCTCCTATCTCCCTCCCCACCCCACCCCTCTAGACGGTCACAGAGCCCCTGTTTGAGTTCCCTGAGCCATACAGCAGATTCCCATTGGCTATCTATTTTACCTATGGGAATGTCAGTTTCCATGTTTCTCTCTCCATATTTTATCACATTCGTAATGCTAGTTTGCAAACCTGATGGTAGCGCTGAAACTTCTGCGGTAGCTCTTTCCACTAACGTGGACGTAGCACTGTTTAGAGACAGTTCTACAGCATGTGAACACCTGCCAGATCTTTCACACGATCTTCCAAAGGCTAACTGTATTCCTGGTGGCATATTCCCAGAGTGCTTTCTTATTAGCCAGTCGCTGAAGTCATGTTGGGTACATATATATTACTCTGTCTTGGCTGAAGTATTCTCAGTTATGTTACAGATGATATGAATGATTGCTTCCTTTCATATTGAAATCAACTGGCTTGAACTTCTTTTTCATAAGGTAGGTACCTTGGTGCATCTTTTTTTCCAGATCTCTGGGAATTTGCTGGGTGGGCTTACCTCTCTCCTAGTCAGCTGAACTTACAGTCTCTTATGTGTGTTCTCCCTTCCTCAAATCCTTGCCCATTTTGGGCACCACCTTGCTATCCTCACTCCCCAGATCACCACTGTGACTAGTAGATGTTGCTGAGGGTGCAAAGTCGGGAGAGGCCATTCACCTAAATCCAATATTTAGGGAACTGCCATATAAAAAACAAATTTGAGTTTCAGATAAACAGTGAGCAAGTAGTATCAATGTGTCCCCACTATGCCCCACTATATTTAGGGTTAGTCCTAAATGATAGTGTTAGTCACTCAGTCCTGTCCCACACTTTACGGCCCCGTGGACTGTAGCCCACCAGGCTCCTCTGTCCATGGGATTCTCCAGGCAAGAATACTGGAGTGGGTTGCCATTCTCTTCTCCAGGGGGTCTTCCTGACCCAGGAATAGAACCCAGGTCTCCTGCATTGCAGACAGTTTCTTTACCATCTGAGCTATCAGGGAAGGCCTAGTTCTAAGTAGTAACCCTGAATACCAAACCCTGAAAACATCACCTCTTATTCCAACAATCGGAAATTACCCCCCAGTTGCTTTTCCCTTTCGCAGCCAAGGAGCATCCTCTTGTCAGAGATGAACACATGGCGTGAGGTGAGAGCCAGTGGCCACTGGGCCCTGCGCAAAGGTGGGTGAAGGGGTAGGAAGCTTGAAAGAAGCCACTGGCCTGGGCTTTGTGACTTCAGCAAAAGCAATACCAATGGTGTTGAGAGGAGAATGATTTTAAGTGATGAAAAAAGAGGATTTTTTTGAAGTTTGGCAGTGGAGAGCGGATATGAACTTGAAGGGGATGGAAAACCTCAGGATTTTTAAAAATTAAATGGATTTATATGCTTTTGTGGGTGAAACAGAAGGAGCCACTAAAGATCAGAAGATTAAAGATGTCAGAGAGAAATGAAGTATGGATCAAAGATTTAAGAATAGGGGAGCCCTTTCTTTTGTGACTGCCTGATGGAGAAGTGGTGCTATGGGCTGAACTGTGTGCCCCAAATTCACACATTGCAGTCTTCATCCCCAGCACCTCAGCATGAAACTTTATTTGCAGACAGGGCCTCCAAAATGAGGTCCTAAGAAAGTGCCCTAGTCCAATTTGACTGTTGTTCAGTCACTAAGTCGTGCCCAGCTCTCTTTGCAACCCCATGGACTGCTGCATGCCAGCCTCCTCTGTCCTCCACTATCTCCCAGAGTTTGCTCAGATCCATGTCCATTGCATCAGTGATGCTATCTAACCATCTCATCCTCTGCCACCCCTTTCTCCTTTGGCTTTCAATCTTTCCCAGCATCAGGGTCTTTTCCAGTGAGTCGGCTCTTTGCATCAGGTGGCCAAAGTATTGGAGCTTCATCTTCAGCATCAGTCTTTCTAATGAATATTCAGGGTTGATTTTCTTTAAAATTAGCTGGTTTGATCTCCTTGCTGTCCAGGGGACTCTCAAGAGTTTTCTTCAGCACCCCAATTTGAAAGCATCAATTCTTCAGCGTTCAGCCTTCTTTATGGTCCAGCTCTTACATGCGTACATGAATGCTGGAAAAACCATAGCTTTGACATCTGTCGGCAAAATGACATCTCTGCTTTTTAATATGCTGTCTAGGTTGGTCATAGCTTTTCTTTCAAGGAGCAAGTATTTTTTAATTTCATGGCTGCCGTCACAATCTGCAGTTATTTTGGAGCCCAAGACAATAAAATCTGTCACTGTTTCCACTTTTTCCCCATCTGTTCCCCATGAAGTGATGGACCAGATGCCATGATCGTAGTTTTTTGAAAGTCAAATTTTAAGCCAGCTTTTTCACTCTCCTCCTTCACCCTCATCAAGAGGATCTTTAGTTCCTCTTCACTTTCTGCCACTAGAGTGATGTCATCTATCGTTTGACTGAGTGTCCCTATAAGAAAAGGAAATCAGGACAGACATGCATACCAGGAAGATTATACGGAGACACAGCAAGGGGAGAGCTGTCTACATGCCAAGGAGAGCGATCTCAGAAGAAGCCAACATCGCCGATATCTTGCTTTCAGACCTGTAGCCTCCAGAACTGTGAGAATATGTTTCTGTGTTTTAAGCCACACGGTCTGTGGTGCTTTGTTATGGCAGCCCTAGCAAGCTAGTTCAGTGGTATTTGTAGCCACTGTGCACACAGGCTTAGGGTCAGACAGGCAGGTTTGAATCCAGGCTAGGTTTCAAATGGCTGTGTGGTCTTGGGTGCCTTACTAAATTTGGAAGCTTCCGTTTCTCCCTCTGCAGGTGGGGATAACAGTTTGTATCTTGTATTGTTGTGAGGATTAGAATGAGGTGATGACCCTTTGCACAGGGTGTAGCGAGTAGCTAAGTGCTCAGTCGTTTATTCCTTCAACAAATATTCACTGAAAGACTCCAAGCGAGGCACTGTTCTAGGTGCTGGGGATGTGTCAGTGAATGAGGCAGACGGAAGCCCCTGCCCTTGGGTCGTTTCCATCCTGATGGGGGAAGACAGACAATAGACAGTTATGTGAAACTGATAGTAAGTTAGATGAAATGGGAAAATCTGCAATAGAAGTGCTAAGGAGAAAAAGTAAAGCAGGGACGAGGTAAATGAAATGCTAGGAGGTATTTGAATTTTACATAGGTATCCAGGGAAGACCTTACTGAGAAGACGAATGTTGAGTCAAAACCTGAGGTGGGAGAGCCAGCATTTCCGCAGAGCGGACAGCAAATGCAAAGGGGCCGTGGCAGAAATGAACTTGAGCTTCCCTGGTGACTCAGTGGGAAAGAACTCGCCTGCCAGTATAGGAGATGTGGGGTCTATCCCTGAGTCAGGAAGATTCCCCTGGAGAAGGAAATGACAATCCACTCCAGTATTCTTACCTGGGAAATCCCATGGACAGAGGAGCCTGGCGGGCTACAGCCCATGGGGCTGCAAAAGAATCAGACACGACTTAGTGACTGAACAACGACAGCAACACATAAGGCACAGCAAGGAGGCCAGTGAGTATGTAGAAGCGGGAGATGAGGCCAGGGAGGAGTCAAGGGCGGGTTACGCAGGACCCACAGCGATTGAATGATGGCCCCCAGAATATATGTCGGTGTCCTCACCCCTGGGTCCTGTGAATATTCTCTTATTGTCAAAAGCATGAATAGTGCTCTCTATGACAAAAATATGATTAAGGATCTTGACTTGTTCAGTTGCTCAGTTGTGTCCGACTCTCTGTGGCCCCAGGGACTGGAGCGTGTCCGCCTCCTCTGTCCTCCACTATCTCCCGGAGTTTGCTCAGATTCATGTCCTTTGAGTCAGTGATGCTATCTAACCATCTCATCCTCTGCCATCCGTTTCTCCTTTTACCTTCAATCTTTCCCAGCATCAGGGTCTTTTCCAGTGAGTTGACTCTTCGCATCAGGTGGCCAAAGTATTGGAGCTTCAGCTTCAGCATCAGTCCTTCTAATGAATATTCAGGGTTGATTTCCTTTAGGATTGACTGGTTTGATCTCCTTGCTGTCCAAGGGAATCTCAAGAGACTTCTCCAGCATCACATTTCGAATGCATCAGTTTTGGTGCTCAGCGTCTTTATGGTTCAACCCTCATATCCACACATGACTACTGGAAAAACCATAGCTTTGACTATATGGACCTTCTGTCAGCAAAGTGATACCTCTGCTTTTTAATATGCTGTCTAGGTTGGTCATAGCTTTTCTTCCAAGGAGTGAGCATCTTTTAATTTCATGGCTGCAGTCACCATCCACAGTGATTTTGGAGCCGCAGTGTTATCTTGGACTATCCACGTGGGCTTTGTATGCAATCACACGTATCCTTATAAGATAGATATACCAAGGACAAGGTGATGGAAAGACATAGGAGTGACAGACGAGTCACAAGCCAGGGACCACTGGCAGGCACTGAAAGCTGGATGAGGCAAGGAGTGTGTTATCCCCTAGAGCTTTCAGAAGCAGCAAAGCCCTGCTGACACCTTGACTTCAGCATACGGCCTCTAGAATGGTAAGGACTAATTTCTGTTGTCTTTTAAGTGATCAGTTTGTGGCAATTTGTTACAGAAGACCTAGGGAAGTAATAAAGGCGCCAAGTCGTATTAGGAATTTGACTTATCTTCTGAGTGATGGGGGAACCGCTGGAGAGTTTTGAGTAGTAGACCAACATGATCTGACATTTGTTTAAAAAAATCACTTTGGAGACTATGCTGGGGTGTGGGGTACAAGGGGCAGAAACAGGGGTATCAGTTAGGAGAAAACTGCTGAGGTTTACATGAACCATGATGATGGGTAGCACCAGTGGTAGAGTGAAAGTGGGGAGAAGGGGCCAGACGGGGTATATTTCAAAGGTGGGCTTTCCTGGTGGCTCAGAGGTTAAAGCGTCTGCCTCCAATGCAGGAGACCCGAGTTCGATCCCTGGGTCAGGAAGATCCCCTGGAGAAGGAAATGGTAACCCACTCCAGTATTCTTGCCTGGAGAATCCCATGGACGGAGAAGCCTGGTAGGCTACAGTCCACGGAGTCGCAAAGAGTCGGACACGACTGAGCGACTTCACTTCACTTCACTTCAAAGTCAGTAGGCTCTCTGGTAGACCAGATGCCTTGTGTGAGAGAAGGGAGGGGTCAAGGATGACTCTAGGATTTTTGTTTTGAGCCATTGGGAATATAGAGTTGCCCCTGCTGAGATGAGGCAGACAGCAGTAGAAGCTGGTTTTGACGGGTGAGATGAAGGGCCAGTTAAGTGCAGAGATGTGTGATTTCTCAGATGCCTATTAGACATCTAAATGGAGATACTGACCCATGGATCTGGAGTCCACATGAGGGTTTGGGGCTGGCAATGTAACTGACAAGTCAACGGTACACAGGTTGTATTTAACGCCAAGACAAGTTAGCTCTTAAGCAAAAGGGGCAACCTTTGTTACATTTTGTGCTGTTTCATTTTAATTGACAGGATGATCACGCTGCAAAACCTTTATTGAGTCAAAGCAGTGCGAGCAAGCGCCTCTAGATGTCTACAGTCAGATTGGGTGGCTCCTGACACGTCCTTAACTGACTCTGAGCACACGGACGACAACTGCCGGGATAACGGCGCCATTTGGCAGTGGTACTGACTTCAGACTTAGGAAAATGCAAAACATTTAAAAATCAGTAATTTTATAAAATCATTCCAAGCTTCACTCCTCTTGCAAAATATGCCCCCAGTCTCCAAACGGTCCTCTCTGAACAGTTGGAGCAAGAGTTCTGTCTGGTATTGCATTCTTGCTCACACCCCAGGAAGGCGCAGCCCGAAAACCCCAAGCTCACCTATAAGAAAAAGAAGTCTTCCACTGAGACCTGGGGAGTGGAGTGTGTTTGAAAACCCTTTGGGTTTTTTGGTTTTTTTTGGGTTTTTTTGAGCAATAAATTTATGTTGAGTTTGAGGCAGAAGAGCCACAAGAGCAAGTTAATTAATTTTTCTGAGAAAGATGTGGCTAATTTGAAGGCAATAACAATGATTTATGCCTCACAATTGCTATGCTTTATCCAGCACTTTATATTCACCATCGGTTTCAATGACTGTTGTGTTTGTTATCATAATCACTTACATTCTATTTCCTCTTGAAAGCTGAAAATATCACTGACCTATGGGAAAAATAAATTTCAAAGTCAGAGACGGTAAAATAACTTCCTTAGAAAAAAGTTTTCTGAATTTTCCACTTTGATTTACTTCATTAATTATAGGACTATATATGAATCAAATATCCATTTGTTTGAATGTAGTCAGGGTCTCAGGAGAGGCAAGACGAAGGAAGAAATAGAGGCTTGGTAAGAGAGCTGGGTTCGAATCCCAGCTCTGCTCCTCACTAGCCGTGACTGGGGGACACACGGCCTCTGCTCTGACACTGTGTCTCCTGCCCCATCGAGTGGAGGCGCAGCCACTGCCTCAGGATGTCGTGAGCAGGAAACAAAGCCCTGCACCCAAGGCACATGGCAGGGGTCTGTCACGGGGCACTCAGGAAAGGCCCGGTGCTTTTCTGCACCACGTACCTCTAATCTGCATCATAAATCAGTAACGGGCTCGTGGTCTGTCCTGGGCCCACCGTCTAGGCGCTGGAGGTTAGAGTGAGTAAGACACACTGCTGGCTCTGGTGGCCCTCACAGTCCCTTAGGGAAGTCATTCATTCATCCAACAGGCATGCATTAGGTGCTTATTGTGTGTCAGGCACTGTTCTGAGAGGGGAGAGACAAAATTCCCGTCCTCAAGGAACCTATGTTTTACTGGAGGTGACAGCAGTCACACAGACGAAGAGGTGAGTGATGATTTGGTAGGCAGGGGTCAGTGCTGTGGAGGAACTGGGACCGGAGAAGGGGGTCAGGGTTGCGATTTTGGCAGCCTGTCTGAGGAGGGGACCCTTGAGACGGCCTGAAGAAAGCGGGGGAAGAGACTCTCCAGAGTGTACCAAGCGCTGAGGCGGGAACAGGCTTGGTTTGGAAAAGCGGCGGGAGGCTGGTGAGGCTGGAGCGGATGAAACCAGGAGGCGTGGCTGGGAGGATGGCCAGGAGTCAGATAGCAGGGGCCAGAGAGGCACTCCGTCATCTGTAACACAAATGCTCTGCTGGTGGCACAAACCCGGGGCTTTGGCCACACAGACGGGGGGCTTTGTTCACTCTGCTTTGGGCTGAGGTGTGGCCAGTGGGTTGGTGCAAAGGAAAGCCGCTCAGAGAGCTGAGGATGGAGCTCAACCCTTCACCACATGGTCGGGCTCCCGGGGCCAAAAAAAAACAGGCCGCTGCGTGGGTCCTCAAGGGATTTAGTGGCCGTCGGGGTCATGAAACAAAATCCTCGAGCTGACAGAACCTGGGTGGGGTGCCGTGGACCCCACAGAGGCAGAGGTCACGCCATGTGGCGTGGGGTTGCCATGTATGGGCACCTATAGTGGCCAGAGAAGCCCTTTGAGGGGTTATGTGACCGGATCCCACAGTGAGTGGCACTGAAGAAGCGGGCACAGTGGGGGAGGGAAATGAGATCTCTGCGGAAATGAACTCGAAGACACACAGGACGCCTCCTCTACTTTGTCCAAAGGAGGCGTCTGCCAGCATGACTCCACACGTCTATGGCGCCCTATCCTGTCTCGGGGTGGTGGGCGAGGGAGCTGTCGGCGTCTCTCAGAACCAAGGGGCCTGCTCTTTCACACTGCAGCTGTGTCCCTCAGGACTCTGGCCTTCAGCTGGCAAGCTGGTCTGCAGGTCTCTGCCTACGTCAAGGACTGTGAGGAAAGGGACACGGTGTCAGGGGATGCCCACCTGTCCTCTCGCCCTGGCCCAGCCTGTTAAGATGGGGCTGAGGAGGAAGGGGGTCACTGTTAGTCGGTCTGCCAAGAGGCGGCAGGCAGAGAAGGCTTGAAGTCAAGCAGGCAGGTCTAGGTCTGACTTCCAATTCTGCCCTGAGACAGCTGACTGTGGGCCAGTGACTACCCTTCTTTGGGCTTTATTTTGCTCATCTGTAAACTGGGCTAATAGCTATACAAGTTTCATACTCTTGTTACGGAGACAAAATGAGTTAAGCATTTAGCACACTGGCAATGGCAGCCCACTCCAGTACTCTTGCCTGGGAAATCCCATGGGCGGAGGAGCCTGGAAGGCTGCAGTCCATGGGGTAGCAAAGAGTCGGACACGACTGAGCGACTTCACTTTCACTTTTCACTTTCATGCATTGGAGAAGGAAATGAAAGTGGGAAAAACACCCACTCCAGTGTTCTTGCCTGGAGAATCCCAGGGACGGGGGAGCCTGGTGGGCTGCCGTCTATGGGGTCGCACAGAGTCGGACACGACTGAAGTGACTTAGCAGCAGTAGCAGGTGCATATGAGGCTGTCAGTAAAGGTTAGCTATGGTTTCTCACTGTAATATATTTCATTAAAGAGGTAGAAATGACCTCAGTTCACATAAACAGTTTGAATTGTTTGCACTTGACATGGTGGATACATAGGAGCCAAAAAAAAAAACAATTCTCTGAGCCATAAAGTAATATGATTAGATCTCATGGTGAGTGGCATTGAAGATGAGCTGAAGAAGGGACAGAATGGGATAACCACCAAGGCAGTAAACACTGGCTTCTGTTTCAAGACAATTGGTTGCAAAGACAAAATGATTACTTGAGGAGAATTCTTAGGACAGACTGTAAAGGAAGTTTCCAAATCTAGGCTCAGCAGCTGTGCCATCCCTACCATGGACACCACTTGTGTCCAAAGAGGTGGGTTTTGTCCTTTACTCTGGCCAAAGGATTAGTAGAGAAAAAGGATAAGGTCGTGGCCATCCGGAGCTGGTACCAGGCGAGTGGAACCAGGATGGAGTCCTTGCTCAGACACTACCCACTGGGCTCCAGTAAGCATCCTTGTCAACGCCCACTGTCATGGGAACTGCTTTACCCATAACTCCAAGAGACTTTTCCTTTTTGGTTAGCTCATTCTCACCAATTAGGGAAAATATAACCAACCAATACCTTTACCAGCCTTCACCATGCCCGGCACATCACACATACCCAACACCTGTTTCCTGGCTGCATAAATCAATCTATTTTTCTCTCTAATAAAAAACTAAATTATAACCTATTATTGGATGAGGTTCACATTTATCCTGATGGCTAAATCTGATGATGAGATTATTTGGCCGATGAGTAATCAGTTCAATTCATGGTCATAAACTAGAAATACTTTGCAAAAAAAGTACTACAGATTTTCCAGGTCATGTGCATTTTATTAGCCCATGTTTGCCAGAGAAGTGTCACAGGTGGGACAGTAACTGAAGTCAGCCTTTTAGATTTGGCTGTTGAAAGTCATTACTCACTCTGGGCAAAGAAATGGTAGGGAGGCTATGTAGCATTTGAGAAACTTGAGGCATTAAGACTTATCAACTGAACTTTACAGCTGGAAATATGATGGCGTAGGAAGGTTAAGAGGCTTGGTCATTGTGCCAAAGGTAGGAACATACATTAGGGATTCTTAGTGATAGCTTTGCTATGAAATTCATCAACAGGCCCCCAAGCCAATATTATTCCATTGTTCCAATACAGAACTCAGCTAGAAGGGAGAGGCGGCAAGAGGAAGATGATTAAGCAGTAAAACTCTTTCTAGAGGAAAGTGAAAATGTGTCCAAAGTATATAGACAAGGAGCAGTATTAGAGTCAGCCAGAAGAGACCCAAGGAGCTACAACTGTTTAAATAAAATTGCCATTTTATATTCACAATGGGCCAGATTTTATCCCGGTATAGCTCCTCAGGAATTCTCTGGAAAGGTTCCTAACTCTAGAATTACTTGGTGTGAGCGAATTGGGGCCCTATGAAAATGATACTCAGTGATGATTTTATGCAACTACTTTTTAACCACCTAACAGACATGGAATCGCTTTTCTCCTAGTCCCACATTGGCAGAGGCCTGGGATGAAGGTTCAGCAAATCCCATTATACATGGATTTGACATTTCTTTCACTTTGATAGCTTTGGGGAAAGAAACTCCAATGAGTTGTGTATTTGTCCAACTAACTCAGCATAAATATTCATTTCTACAGAATATGTCCACTATGCAAAGCTGGCTCAGGCATTTAAACTTATAAAAAGTCCAGCACACGCCGTAAGAATCACTTAAGTAACGAAAACAAAAACCCCAGCAATGTCTATACCTAGAGAATCAGATTGCTTCTGCTATTGCCTGTTCCCTTGCTACAGGCAGCAAACACCAAGAAAGTTCGTTCTGTTCCCTCCTGTCTCTGTCCCTCTGTTGGCCCTATTGTAACTGCATTCTTTTCTCTGATATTTTGAAATGTTCCAGCCAGTTTAGTCTTTCTTTAAGTAGTCTTCCACTTTTGGAAACTGCTACCCTCTTTCCTTATGTTTCACTGTCCCAAATTCATCATCTATGGGAAACCTGTCTCTCCCTCTCCTTTTTTTTTTTTCTTTTCTAAGCTCCCACTGATATGGTGAGACAAAGATGAGTAAGTCACAGTTTTGTGCCCCTGAGAAACTCATAGTCCAGTAGAAGGCAGAAAAGTGATCAGGAGAACACATGAGAATACCAAGTAAAGCTGTATTTGCCAGCCTGGAAAGAAATCCAGGAAAGCCTCTGAAAAGAGGTAGCATCTAAACTGAGTCATAAGCGTTAAATAGGAGTTGGGGGTAGGTAGGCAGAGGATGGAGCAGGAAAAAAAGAATCCAGTGCAAAGGGGTCCATGTGAACAAAGACAAAAAGGCCAGAGATTGGATAATACTGATGTGGGATCAGGGGTGGAGGGCCACAGGTCCTCTGGGACACCCGCAATGGCAAAGTAGGTGGCAGATGGTTGGAGAGAGAAAACTGGAGAGGATGACAAGACCTCATCACCAGACCTAGTCATACTTGGAGGTCTCCTTCAAGAGCTCTTTTGTGCTAAAGCTTTGAGAGTTCTGTTCCTAAAAGAGCCTGCTTCTTTCCAGTCATGTCTCCACAATACATGGTCAAAGGGATGGAAGAAGTAATCACTGAGAAATAGTTTTCACGATGAGACCCACAGTCATTAAATAATATGTATGAAAATTCCTGAATGCAGATCATGTCCAGAGTTTTGTTCCTGTGTAGGTTAGTTTGGCAGAGAAGGCAATGGCACCCCACTCCAGTACTCTTGCCTGGAAAATCCTATGGATGGAGGAGCCTGGTGGGCTGCAGTCCATGGGGTTGCAAAGAGCCGGACACGACTGAGCGACTTCACTTTCACTTTTCACTTTCATGCATTGGAGAAGGAAATGGCAATCCACTCCAGTGTTCTTGCCTGGAGAATCCCAGGGGCAGGGGAGCCTGGTGGGCTGCAGTCTCTGGGGTCGCACAGAGTCGGACACGACTGAAGCGACTTAGTAGAAGCAGCAGCAGCAGATTAGTTTAGACTCACAGTCAATTTGCTTATTGATTTACTCAAGTTTTTATTACTTACATTATGTTTTAATTTTATTTATTTTTATGTGTCTATTTATTTTTTAACTTTAAATTTTTTAATTGAAGGATAATTGCTTTACAGAATTTTGTTGGTTTCTGCCAAACATCAACACGAATCAGCCATAGGTATACATATGTCCCCTCCCTCTTGAATCTTCCTTCCCACCTCCCACCTACTTATATAATTATCTACAACAGGCCAAGACTTGAGCCAGACACTAAGGATACAAAGGCAAATAAGACACCAGCCCCAGGGTACACTGTTCTGTTTTAAACGTACCACCTAAGAAAAGTTCCTGCCTTCATGAAATTCATGTTCTGGGTGCAAAGACAGACAGACAAACACAGTTTAAGTGCCGTGGTCAAGGCTTGCCTTGAGCAGGGTTTAGTAAAATTGCTAATTTACAAGAATGATCAGGAGAGGAGAAGTCAAGACTTGATATTTACAGACTGTACTCTACCAGTTGTGCGTGACCTCAAAAAAGTTATTGAACCTCTCTGAGTTTGCTTTCCTATCTACATCTATCTGATAGGATAGTTCCCAGGATCATATGAGACACTATATGACCTGCAGCATTGTAGGTATAACACATTTAATTTCAACCAAAACTCCTCCAACATGCAATTTGCATCCAAGTCACATACTAGTTTTTAATCCTCAAAACACCTCAAAGATAAATAAGATATAGTCTGCACCTTTAAGGAACTCTCCATCAGGTGTTAGTTTTCTTCTAATTAATACAGATATTTACTTCTATATTTCACATCTCAGTTTCTCACCCAGGAACTGAGGTTAGTCTTCCTGCCTCCCTCCCCTCTTTCATAGAAAGCCTCAGGACCTAAAAGAGCTTAAACATGCACACACATACGTGCACAGTGTGGCATTAAGCACCCATTATGAAAATAACTCACCAAACAGAGCTTCTTCATGCCAGGATTTGTTTTGGGCTGGGGCTGCTAGCGCTTTGGCTCACAGAGCTGTAGGTTTTAGTGTGGTTAGTTCTAGGACATGGGAATGTGTAGGCAAGTTTTCTGGCTTATGTCCAGAATCCCTTTATGGCTTCTTGGTGAGGAAAAGGCAGACAGTCACAGGAGCCTTGGGTTCTAATACCTCTCCCAAACTGCTGGTGCTATCACTGGCCAGGAAGGCAAGAATTCCATATGCCAAGTGCCTCTGGATGACATGACAGGCTTGGGGAAGTCCTTGAGGATTTTGTTTCTGTCTTGGGATGTGCTGCACTTGTTTGTCTCTTCCATGTGTTCTGTCGGGCAGCAGCTGTTTCCAAGTTATCTGGGCCAACCCACAGGGACACCGAAGCATCGAGAGAACATTAGTGATAATTCACCAGATAGATCCATTTCTGTTACATGGTTTTTCTGCAGAGAAACAGGGAAAAGACCAGCATTTGGATGTTATTCCAGCTTGTGAGGCACCTCTGCCACACATTAAGCAACCATTGTAGGGATTCGTTTCTGAGCATGATCTCTTTGCATTTTGGAAGGACAGCTACAGCTATGTCTCCCTGCAGGTTCCACTCTATCAAAGGCAGCCCAAACATAGGGGCTGTTGGAAATTTCAGGCCCACTCAATGATGTGCCAGTGAGTCTCGGTGAAACAAAATCTGTCAAATGACATCATTGTGTATATTTTCTCATTTATTTCTTTGTTTCTTTTTTTTTTTTTTGAAAATGATTTTTTTCTAAGTGATTCAGTTGAGTTATAACTCACTATAAATCTTGTCCCAGAATCAATAGAACCCAGTATGAGCTGACTGGAAACTTTTTGTGGTTCCTTTGCAAAAAAGGATGATATTTAGGGATCTAAAAAATCAGCCCTGGGATTTCTTTGAAAGGAATGAGGCTAAAGCCGAAGCTCCAGTACTTCAGCCACCTCATGTGAAGAGCTGACTCATTGGAAAAGACTCTGATGCTGGGAGGGATTGTGGACAGGAGGAGAAGGGGACGACAAAGGATGAGATGGCTGGATGGCATCACCGACTCGATGGACATGAGTCTGAGTGAACTCCAGGAGTCGGTAATGGACAGGGAGGCCTGGTGTGCTGTGATTCATGGGGCCGCAAAGAGTCAGACACGACTGAGTGACTGAACTGAACTGAACTGAAGACAAAGATCAAAGTTTAAAAGTAGAATTTAAAAAGCAAAATGTGGTTGATTGACCTGCATGTATCAAGCACAGCCTATATCCACCATGGTTAGAGTATGTAATAAAGGAGATTTAAAGTGTCTTAAAACTCTCAAAGTTCAGGGTATTTTGTAACTCTCAAAGTTCAGGGTAATTCTAGAGCAACCTGGTACAGTCTACTATCAAAAATAAATAAATAGGAATGTGTTCGGTCTTCTCTGCTTGTCTACCTTAGGACCCAACCTCATCTCATCTCTCCTGCTAGCTCTAGTCAGCATAATTCATGGGAGATAAACTAGAAGGTCAATTTTGTTTTTTTTTAGTGGAAAATAGGAGGAGCTCCTGGTGAACTCGTTATGGCTTTATGGTTGCAAGGAATGGAAATTCAGCACAGCTGCAGAGATGGGGATTCCTACATAAAGACTGAACATCATGAGGATCACGAAACACTGTGCCAGGATCCCTGAAGCTGCATTTTTGAGTCTTCCCCACTGTCATCACATTTGGTGGCCTCAGCATCCATAGAGATAATCCACTCAACACTCTGGCCTCAGTCCCGTGACCTCGTCACTTCCCATACCTTTTTCTTGCAGTCCCTGTTAACCACCTACTCCTGTGGTCTTATCCTAAATCTTGCCATTCTCAGTAACTGCACCGCCTTCAAGATTGTGATTTCCAGCATCCCACATTCATCCCTTTCATTAGTACTCCCACACCAACATTTCTTTATTCTTATCCGCATCCCAAACCCACCGACTTTACCGCTTTTTCACTGTCCCTCAGCACTGCCTCTCTTCCCTCCCAACCTGCTTGTTTCCCTCTTTACCCAGCACGGATTCTGCAGTCTGTGATGGTAGTTACTCTCTTACCTGCGTGCTAAGTCGCTTCAGCTGTGTCCGACTCTTTGCGACCCCATGGACTGTAGTGCGCCAGGCTCCTCTGTCCATGGGATTTGCTAGGCAAGAGTACTGGAGTGGGTTGCCATGCTCTCCTCCAGGGGAGTCTTCCCGGCCCAGGGATCGAACCCAAGTCTCCTCTGTCTACTGCCTTGGCAGGCGGGTTCTTTACCTCTAGCACCACCAGGGAAGCCCCACTCTCTTACATGTGCCCTCAAATTCTTGTTCTAGCAATTGCTCCATGACACTGGAAACATCTCAGCTCTAATCGAGCCCAACTCTCTGACAACTCTGCCGTGCCTGCACCCCAGCAGTTAACTCACCTGGGGAAAGAGGCACAAGCTGACCTTTCCTTCTTAAAACTCATGACACATAAATCTCAAGTAGGCCCTCTGCACCAGCTGGTGAGCTTACCTTCTTTCTCTTGTCAATTCATTCTTTCTTTCCCAAGACAACTGTTTCATACTTCCCTTCTTTCCTTGAACAACTGTCCCCCCTTCCCCTTGCTCACTCTTCATGAGGGCCTCTACTCCCACAACACCGAGAAGTGAAAATAGAAGCAGTCAGAAGAGAACTGCTTCCTCTGTCTGCCACAGGAACAACCTGTCTGTACATTGACCCACATGTCCCGCCTTCCCTCTCGATATGAAAGATCAATTTTGTTGGTTTTTTGTTTCTAATCTCATGCGGAGCCCCTCCACTCATGCTACGTCTCCCCTCCGTTTCCTGGTTCATCAACCTTTCTCCGGTTCATCATTCCCTTCTGCATATCAACATTCTGTAACATCTTCCACATTTTAAAAAACTCTCTGTTCACCCAACCTCCCCTTCTGCATACAGCCCCTTTTCCTTCCCTGGCAAAAATTTGCAAAGGAATGTTTACACTCACTGCTTCTTGCTCATCTCACACTTTCCTCAATTCTCTCTAATTTTAGGGGCTCTATTACCATCACTGGGCTTCCCTAGTAGCTCAGCTGGTAAAGAATCCACCTGCAAAGCAGGAAATCCCGGTTCAATTCCTGGGCTGCGAAGGTTCCCCTGGAGGAGGGCATGGCAACTCACTCCAGTATTCTTCCCTGGAGAGTCCCCAAGGACAGAGGAACCTGGTGGGCTGCAGTCCATGGGGTCGCAAATAATCGGACATGACTGCGCGACTGCGCACAGCACAGTATTACCATCACTCCCCTGAGATCCCTCCCGACAAAGTTGCCAGTCACCTCCGTGCTGCCACCGAGGTCCACCTTCAGTCTTCATCTTCTCCCTCTCCGCAGCATCTGTCCCAGTTGGTGACCCCTTCCTTCTCAAAACACTCGACTCACGCGGTTACCAGGGCACCACGTGCTTCCGCTTGTTCTTTCTTCCCAACCTCTACATGCGGCATTCTCCTAACATCATTCTTCTTTCCCTCTCTACCCATAACTCCTTTGGTAGTCTCAGTAACATGGTTTTAAAGAAAGAAACACATTTATACTGATGAGTCCCCACATTACAGCTCCAACTCTAACCTCTCTTTCGAGCTTCACATGGAAGATTCCAACATCCCACTTTCCTCCATCTGAATGTCTCCGAGCCATGTCTAACTCAACATGTCCACACCAAGTTTTAAACTTGCCCCTACCTCTTCCTGCCAAGTGTTCCCAGTTTCAGTAAGTAGCAATATTATTCTTCTGGTGATAAAGCAAAAACCTAGGAATCATTCATCGTACCTTCCTTTCCCCTGGCAGCCGTTACCCAATCCGTCAACAATTCTATCAGCTTTAATAGTCTAACAGCTTTAATATTCCTGAGCCTTCGTGTTCTCGGCTGCAAAATGACAATATCGGGATCTACTTTACAGATTGGCTCAGGAGATTACATACGGTAAGGAATACATGCTTAACACAGAACAGCCACTCAGTAAACGCCAGTCTTCTTGCTCTTTCCAATAACCTGTAGCAGTGGTGCTCCCCTTGGTCCATTCTGCATCTCCACGTGGCAGTTGAGGCTTGTCATAGCCTGGCCCCTCCATCTCTCTCCACGCCTCAGGCTCAATATTTTATACTTACTTTTCCTTTGCAGAGCTTTTGACATCTTATTTACTTCTGATCATTTCTATAAGAAACACATTTATCTTCGCCATTTTGAAAGTTGGAAAACTGAGATAGAGGCTACTAAATTGCTTAAAATCTTAGCCAATCAATGTTAGATTTGGAAGTGAAGCAAAGAGCTTTCATTTTGAGATGCTTGCTTTTCTTGCCAGGCCACGCTGCCTCTCCAACACAGAACTTTATCACCCTCAGGCCCAGATCTCTTCTCACTTACTTGAAAACCACTCCATGCCCCTCCTTCCCTGCTTCTCCTTCCAAGAATGTCCTCTCTTTCTTTCTTTTCCTTCATCATTCTTCCACTGAGGACTCCAGTGTAAAACAGTCTCAGATTAACAATATTTATTGTTTCAGTAGGCTTCCCAGGTGGCACAGTGGTGAAGAGTCCACTTGCCAATGCAGGAGACGGGGGTTTGACCCTTGGGTTGGGAAGATCCCTTGGAGAAGGAAATGGCAGCTCTCTCCAGTATTCTTACCTGGAGAATCCATGAACAGAGGAGCCTGATGGGCTACAGTTAGTGGGGTTGCAAAGAGCTGGATATGCCTGAGCGTCTGAGCACAGGTTGTTTCACTAACTCAGTCATTACCTTCCTCTCTCTTCCCTCACTCAAAGAGTATCAACTCTATGAAATTCTCTCTGCTGAGGATGGAATACAGGGATGAAAAGGACCCAGACCTTATGACTAAGGAGCTCACAATTTAGGGCACATGCTTCTTAGCAGGGCAGTGGGGCACCTCAGAGGGTGAACACTGGTTCTTGGGTGTCAAAAAAAAAAACAAAACAAAACCACAGTGCAGTCCTTTGTGGCCCTCCAAAGGTCAACTCTATTTGACAAAATCTTAATCCTATTTAATTTCTCTCCATGGGTTTTCTTGGATACCAGCACCTTTGACGTTGACTTCATGGAAAATGCACAAAATGTATGGAAGACTAGTGCTACAAAATTATGGTGATGAGATGGCTGTGATTGGAGGTCTTCCTCTCAACTGACTGCACCATCTTGGAATTGCATTTGGAGAGGTGGCCTATATGTGCTTGTTGGCTGAGATTAGCTGCCTTGTGAATATTGTTTGTGTTTGCCCCTTAGAGCCTTTGTCTTTGAGAATTAAATACAAAGAGTTAACTGAATAAAAATCTGTTTATTGTTTATAAATCTCTTTTACAAAAATTACTCCACCAGTAATTAGGTCAAGTGCTGGAAAAAAGTCTATTAATGCAATATCAAATGAATATCTAGCAGCTAAAGCTACTTTCTCATATTGAGTTAAAATAAAAAGTTAAATTCACTACAAATAATTTTAAGAAATTACTTTACTTTCCAACTGTTATATTTTTGTTGGAAAAATGACTGTGAGAATGATGTTTTGAAAAATTTGATCACATTGATATTATTATTCAATATTTATATCAGTTGATTTTCACTGGTAATTTAATATATTACAATTTATGTAAAAGTCATTAAGAGTCACTCAGCAAGAGGAGTTACAGATATTATAAATTATAAAGATATTAATATCTTTAAATTTTTAATTTAAAAAATTCAACATTTGATTTAATCTTAATATTGCATTGAATAAAAAGTGAGCCTCATACTTTTAAAATGTACACACAGCATTAGACACTCTATATACTTTATGTATTTTACTACATAGCACCTGCATGGATGGTAAGTCGCTTTAGTTGTGTCCAACTCTTTGCAACCCCATGGACTATAGCCCGTCAGGCTCCGCTGTCCATGGGATTCTCCAGGCAAGAATACTGGAATGACTTGCCATGCCCTCCTCCATGGGGGTCTTCTCGACCCAGGGATTGAACCCAGGTCTCCTGCATTGGTAGGTGAGTTCTTTACCACTACTACCAACTGGGAAGCACCCCCCACACACACACACACACACAGCACAAACATGTACAAATATCTGCTGTGTACAAACGTACGTACAGCATATCTGAAACGCCCCCTCCACTTCCTCTGCCAGAATGTTACAATGAGAAACAGCGGCGGTGGCTGAGCATAGAGATCCTTATGCTGAAGAGGACCTGCCTTGGGCTCTTGGAAAAGATTGTGGCAGTTCATAATTATGCCAAAGAAAAGGAAGACGAGCTGTCCTTTCAGGAAAAAGCCAACATGTTATCAAGAGGAATGAAGATGGTACAAGGGAGCTCTGAATGGCATTGTGGGGCTGTTTCCCAGGAATCACGTTGCTTCCCAGGTGACGCTAGTGGTAAGGAACTCGCCTGCCAGTGCAGGAGACACAAGAGATGTGGGTTCCATCCCTGGGTCAGGAAGATCCCCTGGAGGAGGACACAGCAACCCACTCCAGTATTCTTGCCTGGAGAATCCCATGGACAGAGGAGCTTGGTGGGCTGCAGTTTATGGGGTCCCAAAGAGTTGGACATGACTGAGTAACGAACACTTTCACTTTCGTGTTGGGTTATTCTGAGCAAAGCTCAGCAGGAGATAGGCAGGTCCACCGGATTATTACAAGGTCCTGGGGGTTCCCCTCCAGTGAAATGAAGGAGAGATACAAATGCTAAAAACTATGTTTTTTTGTTATCCCCTAGTATCAAGACAAAAAACAAGCCTAAACAAATGAATCTTTCTGTCATCATTTGTACTATACTGAGATGTCTGGAGTAAAATAAAGTGACCATTTCCCAGTATGTTAAAAATCTATGGCATATTTCTTGGAAAATATACCACAAAATAAGGCACATGTACAAATATATGCACAGCTTATAAATACATGTTAATCTGTGGTGTTAATCGATCACGTGATGATGGGCCCGTCCACAGGTCGGTCAGCACTACCTAGCTGCCAGTCAATCGTGTCTTCGGGACATCAAGTCATCATTATATGCACGGATGGGCTCTAGATAGGGACAGTGTAGGAAGAACTCAGAGAAGCCTGAGTTTCAGATACAGGTGGCCCGCTTCCCTGAGCTGGTCCAGATGGTCCTGACTGTGATGACTTGCTTCCAATGAGCCAAGGCTTTCACGCCTCCCAGCCTTTGCCCTCATTGTTCCTTCTGCCTGAAGAGCTGTCTCTGGCAGAGCAGGGATACTCACCAGCTCACGGCTCTGATCAAAATTCATGTCCTCAGATTGCCCTGCTGGCACCCCCTCCCAACGCTTTATTCTTGTTCTGTTTTTTTAAACTTATGATACCCATCATAAACTTATGATAAACTTATGATACCTGGTGCAAAGAGTTGACTCATTGGAAAAGACCCTCATGCTGGAAAGGATTGAAGGCAGGAGAAGAAGGGGGTGACGGAGGATGAGATGGTTAGATGGCATCACCGACTCAATGGATATGAGTTTGGGTAAACTCCTGGAGTCGGTGATGGACAGGGAGGCCTGGCATGCTGCGGTTCATGGGGTCGAAAGAGTCGGACATCACTGAGAGGCTGAACTGAACTTATGATTCCTATCGTCACCTGACATCATAGCATGTGTTCATTTGGTTATTTTGTTTATTGTCCATCTCCCCTGTTCAACTGTAATCATCGTCAGTCAGTCATTTCAGTCGCTCAGTCATGTCTGACTCTTTGACACCCCATGAACTGCAGCTTGCTAGGCCTCCCTGTCCATCACCAACTTCCAGAGTCTACTCAAACTCACGTCCATTGAGTCGGTGATGCCATCCAACCATCTCATCCTCTGTCGTCCTCTTCTCCTCCTGCCCTCAATCTTTCCCAGCATCAGGGTCTTTTCAAATGAGTCATACCACGGGGCTTTTGTTTGCTACTGTACCTCCAACGTGGGGGCTCGGTATTGGTTGAATGTGTCAATGAACCCATGAATGAAAAAGAGAGACCAATCTGATTTTTGGCTTAAATGGAGAACAGCTTGAATGTTTCTTTTTCATTACTTTAGGCCACGGGTCCCCCACCTTTTTGGCACCAGGGACCGATTTCATGGAAGATGGGGGTTTCAGGATGATTCAAGCATGTTACATTTATTGAGTTCACGGAGCGGGAAGCAGAGCCCAGGCGGTATTGCGAGCAGTGGGGAGTGACTATAAACACAGATGAAGCTTTGCTTTCTTGCCCGCTGCTTACCTCCTGCTGCATGGCCCACGCTCTTGGGGTTGGGGACCCCTAGTTTTGGCAACCTCTCCTTCTGATTGTGGTAGCGAAACTCCTGAATGAAACAGACATCTTTTTCTCTCTCTCGTTCTTTTTCTCTTGTACATCCCTCCTTTTTAAAAAAATCTCCCTCCATCACTTTTCACATTACAGGCGGCTGATGTGGTCTGAGACCAGTGGACTCTCTCCTATCTCCTCCTCCGCGCTCTGCCCTGCTTAGAATAAGTCCTTAAGGAAATGTCCTGGGCGAGCGGGTTTTGCAAGGGCTTTCTTCACCTGGTTGCAAGGGGAGAGACACCCATCCCTCGGTCACATACCACTGGGATGACCGTGGGCCTCTCGCCCAGTCCTACCTACCAGGTCCTGTTGTCAAGTGTGAATTACTGTGACCTCCCGGGTCTCACCCAAGAGTGATGACAGTCTCCTCCAGGAAGGCCATACAAAACATGTCCCTGGAATATATTTCTCTAATCAATTTCAGACCTTGCCTTAGAGGTCCTCGAAGCTTCCCAGGAGCTATCTGAATGTACATTCCTGTGAGACTCTGACCCAGGATACCAAAACATCTTGAAATGAAACTGCCTGATGAGTTTAGACATCCCTATGTACCTATTTCTGGGGAGATCTGAAAACACAACCTAATTTCTCCTATGGGACAGGGCCTGTGTTTGTCTATCACATGAAATTTTTGCAAATGTGTATACCCTTTTTACAGCCTCTAAAGAAATGAAAGAAATCAGACACTTGGTTTGCTATTGCCATATGGAATATGGTGTCAGTAAAATTTACCAGCCTGCAAACCTACAATTTCTGGTCTTAAATCTTACCTATGACGTGTGTTTTTCTTCTTATATATGGAAATCCCTGAACTTTTAGATGGAGATTCACTTGCTTGTCCCCTGAATTGTAGTTCAATGCAGAGACCCTTTTCATTGGATTAGGTCACTTAACTCTCTCTAGCCATGAACATGTTTTTTTCTTTTCATCCATATTTCTTTCAGGAAAGAGAGTAGGTCAGGAGGAGAGACACCAACCTGACTTAACTTTTGTGTCAATGACACGAGTAGTGCGCTGTCCTAGTTAAAGGGTGAGCTTTGAAGTTGGGCAGACGTGGGAGGGAAGCTTGTACTCTCAGCTTCCCTGGTTCTGTAATCAGGGCAAGTTACTGAGGGAGGCATTGAAAAGCAGTTAAGAATGCGAGCTTCTGCGTGTGGCAACTTGAATCTGAATCTTGGTTCTGCTACTTATTCTATGTTGTGGTTTAGTCACTAAGTCGTGTCCAACTCTTGCAACCCCATGGGCTGTACAGGCCCCTCTCTCCCTGGGGTTTCCTTGGCAAGAATACTGGAGTGGGCTGCCATGTCCTTCTCCACGGGATCCTCCCGACCCAAGGATCAAACCCACGTCTCCAGCATTCTATGACCTTGGGCAATTGATTTTACCTCTCTGAGCCTCATGGTTTTCTCCTGTAAACTAATACTTACTTTCCTGGGTGAGAGTTGTGTGAACTAAAGTGTATAAAGTTCTTAGCACAGTCTCCAGCACACAGCAAGGACTCAATCCAGGTAAGCTGTTATCATCAGCAGCATCCATACCATTAGTGACTGCGGCGTTAGTTAAGGTTACACAGCTAATTAATGATGGAATTGAAAAAATCCTTAGTGCATTATTCTTGGCCAAGTGATTTTTTTGATTCAAAATATGCAGCCTTGGGAGAAGCTGTGTCTGCGTGTGTGCATGTTCAGTTGATTCA
This sequence comes from Capricornis sumatraensis, assembly GCF_032405125.1. Taxonomy (NCBI): domain Eukaryota; kingdom Metazoa; phylum Chordata; class Mammalia; order Artiodactyla; family Bovidae; genus Capricornis; species Capricornis sumatraensis. The sequence continues at coordinate 86,876,744 of NC_091079.1, forward strand.
GTCATATCTGACTCATGGCGACCCCATGGACCACTCGCCAGGCTCTTCTGTCCATGGGGATTCTTCAGGCAAGAATCGTGGAGTGGGGTGCCATGCCCTCTTCCAGGGGACCTTCCTGACCCAGGGATTGAACCTGCGCCTCCTGCATTGTAGACGGGTTCTTTACCGAGTCACCAGGGAAGATGTGGCAAGAAGTCAAATAAATGAGGATGGAGATGATGTTAGTAATGACGATGATAACCTGAAACATAGTTTTCTTGACAGTAGTGGTCCTCATCCTTGGTTACCTACTGGAATCATCTGGGTGGTTTCCAAGTACTGATGACTGAATTCATCACTGAAGATTCTGATATTAATGGTTTGGAGTGCAGCCTGGGTGATGGGAATTTTAATATATCCCCCAGTAATTCTAAGCCAAGATCAGGCTCTGATGCCCCCATCGAGGAAGACCAACAGAGGAGTTTTATTCCCTGGTTCCCAATTCCCAGCTGCTATAAGACGGAGAGGACAGAATCTCAGTGCTGGGAGTCAAGACAGGGAACCCACAGCAGCTCGCTACCTCCCCACCTGGGAACAACAGCCCTGTATTCTCTGAGGGCGTCTCTCCCTGCACCAGGCTGTCAAAGGCTAAATCAGAAGACAGTGCATCCACATGAGGGCCCACACATGTTTCAAGGCATATTATCTTAGAGAGTGCCATGAAAATCTCAAAATGCCTGTGTGTGCATGTATGTGGGGGCATGTACGCATGCATGGGTGTGTAAATAAAATCACTGTGATCAATCATTTCAGATTCCCCTATATTCAGCCAGAGTCAACATAAAACAGCCAAATTATTTATGCGACGGGACCCTGATCTTGAAAGAACCTTGGGGCTGCTTTGAGTCACCGGGTGGCACCATGTTGCCCGTCTAGCTTACTGCCTTCTGTTTCAGAGGGTTGGTCAAGTCCACTTCAGGATTCCTGGTCGTCATCCATCAGAACATGATCCCGCTTCGCCCAGGGGTAAGTGATGGGAGCCGGGGCCTGCCTGGCTTGAGCAGATCTTGCAAAGCTGAGCCAATGTCAAAACTGGGGACATGTCCAGTTGGAGAGCAGAGACTCAGAATTACATCCTCAAGGAGCCAGGAGGGGAAGCTGGGGTAGCAAATCCAAGAGCCAGGATTCTGGAGCAGGAACCAAGCTGTGGAGGCCAAAAGAGATGTGATATCAGCAAGGCAGTGGGGGCAAGGATTAGAGGAGCCGGAGAGACAGAAGGGGTCTTGGAGCAATTCTGGGGAAATATACTGAGGCGCCTTCTTTTTTAGGGAAGCAGGGTCCAGAGTGCAGTGCACAATTATAATTGTCTACATACCTACTATGAAGTATTTGTCTTTGGAAACCCCAGATACTTCAAATGGCTGAAGCTGGTGAGTTTATCCATCCACCAATCTCCCCTAAGCCACTGCAGAGTCTCGTCCGTGGACGCTGGGTGCTTCTGGAATCCTTGCTTTAGTTGTAATTTCTCAAGTCAACCTGCTTTTCTCCCTTCTGGGTGTTCCTTCCTGTTAGGAGCCACTCCTGCCCTTGCCCCCATGACGTGGGACCATTGTCTCTGCTCATTAGGCAGCTGTGTCCAGCATAAAATTCACCCTGTGACCAGCTTGAAAAAGCTTAGTCTCTTACCCTTTCCTGTAAGGTATTTGCCTTTATATAGAGAAAGACATTAAGGCGGAAATGTTTTAAATAGAATTGCAGGTGCCCGTCATTACACCAGTGACAGATGATGGATGCTTTTGGAAGAAAGGAAAATTTTTTGAGAATTAATAAAAAAAATTCTCATGGCCACATTCTATGCCTCAGAGACAAGAACTGTCCAAATGTAGCTGCCATCTGCACGTCTGCAGAGAGGTCTGGGCAGGTGAGGCAGTGACCCAGCAAGGAGGAGCCACCACCAAGAACCAGAAACCTGAGCCTGAGCGCAACTTGGCACCGGCAGTGTGACCGGCAATGGACCCAGCCGTCCGGAGTCCTGCGTCTTCATTTGACCAATGAGCTTGGCCAGCATCATTGAATGACCATTAAGTTCCAGTTAAGCTTGGGGGTCAAAGCAAGCAGCAGTTACCGAGGGAGAGAGTGCCCCCAGGACAACGCTTTTCTAGGCGTGCATATAAGAGAAGTGAAAAAAATGTATTAACTCTGCAGGGGCGCTGGGTACATCGTCACAGAGGAGAACCTTGGAGCACTTTGTGCTGGAAGCAGCCCTGGGGACTGTGTGACAAGAGGGTTACGAGCTACGACACTGGTGTCCTAGAGAAAGCTCGAATCCAGGCTCTGCCACTACGGTTGGGAATGTTATCTGAAAAGTGGGGGTGATAATTGTATACATCCTATAGGTGAGAAGTAAGATGATACAAGTCAGAATGATGCTCAGTGGACTTGCCAGGTGGTCCAGTGGCTCAGACTCTGGGCTCCCAATGCAGGGGACCAGGGTTCAAGCGCTAGTCAGGGAACTACATCCCGCATGCTAAGATGTGGTGCAATCAAACAAATAAATAATAAAAATAAATATTTAAAAACCCCTAAAAAGTAGTGGCTGGTACCTAGAAAATGCCTTTATCATTTATCACTGTGTATATATATATATATATATATATATACACACACACACACATCTCCAGTCATTTCAGTCATGTCCAACTCTTTGCAGCCCTGTGGACTGCAGACCGCCAGGCTCCTCTGTCCATGAGATTCTCCAGGCAAGAATACTGGAGTGAATTGCCATGCCTTCCTCTAGGGCATCTTCCCGACTCAGGGATCAAACCCGCATCTCCTGCACTGCAGGCGGATTCTTTACCGCTGAGCCACAGGGAAGCCCGTATATATGGGCTTTACTGGTGTATATGTGTATATATACACCCGTATATATCAACCCACTCCAGGATTCTTGAATGAGAAATGCCATGGACAGAGCAGCCAGAAGGGCTACAGTCCATAGGGTCGCAAGAGTTGGACATGACTTAGCAACCAAACCACCACCACCGCCACACATAAGCACACAGGTATAGGCTGCCCCACCCGGCTTGTGGGATCTCAGTCCCCCAACCAGGGACTGAAAGCAGGCCCTGGGCAGTGAAAGTGTGGAGTCCTAACCACTGAACCACCCAGGAATTCTTTATCATTTTCTGTTGAGTAAACAATGCTTCCCTGGTGGCTCAGAGGGTAAAGTGTCTGACTACATGGGAGACCTGGATTTGATCCCTGGGTCAGGAAGATCCCCTGGAGAAGGAAATGGCAACCCACTCCAGTACTCTTGCTGCAAAATCCCATGGACTGAGGATCCTGGTAGGCTACAGTCCATGGGGTCGCAAAGAGTCGGACACGACTGAGCGACTTCACTCTCACTCGAACAATACAGAAGGGAGAAAAGAGATTGGGGCCACACACGCTAGATTTAAGAAAAGGAAAGGCAGAAATACAAAAGGGAACGAAGTACTTGGGCACAAGAGGAGCCAAGGCCCCCCGGGGAGGGTGAGGACAGGCCTGCAGAGGCAAGTGGGAGCCGGACCTGGGTGGGCCCTGCGGGTCTCTCTCTGCAGTCAGGGGAGCCTTTCAGGGCAGTGGGAGGGTTGGAGGGTTCCAGGAGGAAGTCGCTGGCAGCCCTGAGGTTGCTGGGCTGAGGCGGGAAACTGTGACAGGGATGTGGGAAGATCAGATGTGAAAAAAGCTCATTTGAAGGTGTAGGTGGATTTGAGAGGTGTGGAGAGGTCAGGGCAGGGCTGGGAGCCTCCCTTCCTGGGAGAACCTTCAGGCGAGAAATGTTTTCCTGCCCTGGGGGGAGGCAGGGTTGGGGTCAGGCTCCTACTGCCCTCTGCCGGGCGGAGCTGGTGGCAAGCGACTGCAGGCTGCCGGATGGTGGGTGAGAATCCGCCCTCCTACCCTATCAGTCTGTTAGATGAAAAACTCCCCTGAACAGCTGTAAATAGACTCAGGATAAAGTCTCTGAAGGCAGCTTGAACTTGAACCGGCTTCTCTCAGTTACTAGGTCTATGACCCAGGCAAGTTACTTAGCTCAGTTCAGTTCAGTCTCTCAGTCATGTCCGACTCTTTGTGACCTCATGAATCGCAGCATGCCAGGCCTCCCTGTCCATCACCAACTCCCGGAGTTCACTCAAACTCATGTCCATTGAGTCGGTGATGCCATCCAGCTATCTCATCCTCGGTCATCCCCTTCTCCTCCTGTCCCCAATCCCTCCCAGCATCAGAGTCTTTTACAATGAGTCAACTCTTCGCATGAGGTGGCCAAAGTACTGGAGTTTCAGCTTTAGCATGAGTCCTTCCAGTGAACACACAGGACTGATCACCTTTAGAATGGACTGGTTGGATCTCCCTGCAGTCCAAGGGACTCCAAAGAGTCTTCTCCAACAAAAGCATCAATTCTTCGGTGCTCAGCTTTCTTCACAGTCCAACTCTCACATCCATCCATGACCACTGGAAAAACCATAGCCTTGACTAGATGGACCTTTGCTGGCAAAGTAATATGTCTGGTTTTGAATATGCTGTCTAGGTTGATCATAACTTTCCTTCCAAGAAGTAAGCGTCTTTTAATTTCATGGATGCAATCACCATCTGCAGTGATTTTGGAGCCCCCAAAAAGAAAGTCTGACACTGTTTCCACTGTTTCCCCATCTATTGCCCATGAAGTGATGGGACCAGATGCCATGATCTTCGTTTTCTGAATGTTGAGCTTTAAGCCAACTTTTTCAGTCTCCTCTTTCACTTTCATCAAGAGGCTTTTTAGCTCCTCTTCACTTTCTGCCATAAGAGTGGTGTCATCTGCATATCTGAGGTTATTGATATTTCTCCCGGCAATCTTGATTCCAGGTTGTGCTTCTTCCAGCCCAGCGTTTCTCATGATGTACTCTGCATATTAGTTAAATAAGCCTCATCCTAATTGCCTTTAGCCTCAGTTTTCACATCCATGAAATGGAGTTAGTAATACCTACCACATAAGCGCACAATGAGGATTAAGTGAATTAATATGTGGAAAGGACTACAATGGTACCTGATGCAGAGTAAGAGCTAAGTAAGACTTTGTTCACTAAAATATGTAGAATGATAATAACTAGACCTGCTTCAAAATTTACCATGAAGTATTTGGGGCCAAAGTCTGACATATTACAAGCCCTCAGTTAAGTTAGCTACCACTATTACAATTCCAATAAAATCAATCCTAAAGGAAATCAGTCCTGAATATTCATTGGAAGGACTGATGCTGAAGCTGAAACTCCAATACTTTGGCCACCTCATGAGAAGAACTGACTCATTGGAAAAGGCACTGATGCTGGGAAAGATTGAAGGTGGGAGGGGAAGGGGACAACAGAGGATGAGATGGTTGGATGGTGTCACCGACTCAATGGACATGAGTTTGAATAAATTCCGGGAGTTGATGATGGACAGGTAAGCCTAGAGTGTTGCAGTCCATGGGGTCACAGAGTCAGACTCAATTGAGCGACTGAATTGATTACTGTTCCAAGGGATGCCCCAAGCTCAGGGGAAAACTCAAAGGGCAAGTTAAAAGCGTGCAGGGGAGGATATTTCCATTTCGGTCAATACACGTGAACACAGGATTGGCTTCGCTGTATTTCTACTGGAAATTTAGTTGAGTGTATTTATTTGTCAATAATTTTTTTGCATTTATAGACTTTCCCCTATACAATCAGCAAGTTCCATCTGTGAAGAGATATTTAGCCCCACTCCTTACTGTAGGACCAGGCCTTTATCTGCCTGAAGCTGTTTGAGTCCCTGCTCCCCGCCCACCCCCTCCACCTGCTCTGTGGCAGGAGGATGGACTAAATGACCTCCTCTCACACTAAAGTTTCTTCTCCTGAAAGGGGTGCAACAGGTCAGATTTCCTCTGCTGTCTCACACATCGCTCTGCACCTCTCAGCCCATTCACCTCAGTGATTTTGAAAAATGAATGCAGGATCCCTTCTTTCCTGGAGCTGCCCCTGAGTTGGGAAAGAGAAGAGCCATAGGGAAGGAGCCTCAAGGAGAAGAGAAGGTGAACATTTCACAAAAAAGCAGTGAGGACACTAGGTACATGGGAAGCTGGGGGGATTGGGACATCACTGCCATCCCAGGGCTTTGGCCCCTGGCCCTCTCCCATGAAGAACAGCATGCCTTCCCTCAAGAGGGCTGGTCTCTTGGGGGAAAAGCCCAACTGGGGTCCCAGCTCCATCTCTGGAGCTACAGGGTCTGGAGCTACTTACCTCTCTAGCTTTTTCTCATCTGCAAAATGAGAACAACAAAAAACAACAATATGTCATGAGCAGTTAGAAGGATTCTGTCTTTCTGTTTCCCAGACATGCCAAACTTCTTCCCATCTCCGGGCCTTTGCACGTGCTGTTTCCTTGGCCCAGAGGGCTCTCTCATCAGATTTGTGTGACGAGTTTCTTTTCCTCATTTAGGACTCAGAGAAAATATCCTCTCCACAAAGAGCTCGTTTCTGACCACCCCATCAAAAATGGCCATTCCTGACCACCTTTATCACACTACTATGCTTTATTGTTTACGTAACTCTTATCACGATTTGAAATGTCCTTTCCTTATGTACTTGGTTATTGTCTGCCTCCCCTGACTAGCATGTAAATTTCACAAAGACATGTCCACTGTTGTATATCCCATGCTTGGCACCTTCAGTAATGAATAATGTATTAAAAGCACTTATATTTTCACTCAAAACTCAATGATATTATTATTATCATCATTAATTTCATTTCCAGAAAAGGACAGTCAGGTTGACTATTGTTTTGTTTCTAACAATCCAGAAATCTCTAGGCTTTGATCATAGACAATTTCAGCCTGTGTCCCATTCAAGTTTCATAAAAATCCATCTTTGGTTAAAAATGCCTATAGAGTCACACGATTCCTTCATTTTTCTAAGCATTCCAGAAGCTACTCGATCAGAAGAAAAACCACTTCCTCATCCCTTGGACCATTAGAGCCCATTGTCACAATTTTTGGAACAATTGGATGGGCGGGATCTGTCCTCTGGTGGTTGCCATAGAGATGCCCAGTGCCAGAATGGAGGCCCATTCTAAAGGGCACCCCCTTCCTTTGAGCCAAGTTCACGTGCTGCATTTGCTGCTGGCTGGGTGCAGAGACATTATTTTGCCGACTAAGGTCTGTCTAGTCAAGGCTATGGTTTTTCCTGTGGCCATGTATGGATGTGAGAGTTGGACTGTGAAGAAGGCTGAGCGCCGAAGAACTGATGCTTTTGAACTGTGGTGTTGGAGAAGACTCTTGAGAGTCCCTTGGACTGCAAGGAGATCCAACCAGTCCATTCTGAAGGAGATCAGCCCTGGGATTTCTTTGGAAGGAATGATGCTAAAGCTGAAACTCCAGTACTTTGGCCACCTCATGAGAAGAGTTGACTCATTGGAAAAGCCTCTGATGCTGGGAGGGATTTGGGGGCAGGAGGAGAAGGGGACGACCCAGGATGAGATGGCTGGATGGCATCGCTGACTCGATGGACGTGAGTCTGAGTGAACTCTGGGAGTTGGTGATGGACTGAGAGGCCTGGTGTGCTGCGATTCATGGGGTCGCAAAGAGTCGGACACGACTGAGCGACTGAACTGAACTGAACTGGGCCACTCTGGGGAGAAGGTGGGAGGATCGTAGGTACATTTTGACGGGTTGCATCCCTGCTGATTGGGAGGAAGTCAGGCTGGGCACTGGATTCCCCATCGTGCAGACGCATGCAGGCCAGAGCACAGGCTTTGGCCTCTCTGTGGTTCTTTCTGCCCCAACCCCTCCCCACCCCAGGCTCAGTGCTTGCCTCTTTAATCACTTTATACCCAACACCCAATGTATCTACGCTACAGGGTCTCCTCAGCCTTGTCTCAGCTGGGATATTAGGGACATGCTGAGTGTGGGTCCGTGGAACATTGTTCTTTCCAGGGCAGGGGACGAGAGTGACATTCTATGTTAATGGTAACTAATTAATGTAACAAGAGGCTGGGTTTGACCTCCCGGCCAGCAAACCCCCAAGATGATGTTGGGCTACCAAGCCACGTTTCCAGGGAAGCGGTGCTGGACTCTCCCCATCTCAGACAAGAATAGGACTATCAGGGTGTATTGAAGACAGTTCCTCTCCGGGGGGCATTAATTAATTTCCTCCCCCTACCCCAGCTTCCAGAATTTCAAAGGCTCATGTCGCTGTTTGATCACCAGAGGGCACCATCAGCCTGGTTTCTGGAGTCACTGCTGCTCTGATCAGAGAGAACTGAACAGGTATGACCCCGTGAAATAAAACTAAGTATTTTAGATCCATTTCAGAGTTGATAATTGGCTCATTGCTTTGAAGTAAGGCCACTAACAGTTAAATAAGGCAGGATTTCCTTGATTCCTTCCTGCCTGATCTCAAGATGAACAAGAAACCAGGAGGCTGGTTTAAATGGTTTTCAGGGAACTAACTGGTGGCTCAGTGGGAAAGGATCCACCTACCAATGCAAGACAGGTGGGTCAGAAAGATCCCCGCCCTCCCACCCCGGAGAAGTTTTGAAATGGTAACCCACTCCAGTATTCTTGCCTGGAGAATCCCATGGACAGAGAAGCCTGGTGGGCTACAGTCTACGGGGTCACAAAGAGTCAGACATGACTTAGGGACTAAATGACAACAAGAAGGCACTGATAATTCCAGACATAAGGACAAATAGTGATTCTGGGCGTGAGAAGCACGTGGCTTTCTATGGAAGCTGAGTAAGTCTTTGAGATAATTTCAGGGAGAAGCACTTCTGAGATCTGCCTCTTCATTCACCTTGAAAGATTCATCCTTTCCCTGGCCCTGAAGAGCCAGCATTCCATCAGGCCTCTGGCGTCCAGCACTGTCCACAGAGCCTCTCTCTCCAGGGGGTCCCCACGGGGATCAACACAGGAATCAGGACCCTTGTGTTGGGCGTATTTTTGAATCCACCTGACCCACAGTAGGTTTATGGAGAAGGCGCTTGTTAAGCAAACGAACACTGCAAAGATTGCTAAGGTGTGTGATCCAAAACTTTTCATTTGTGTGTAAACAGACTGAATTTATAAATGAGTCTCAACAGGGCCATAAAAGTTGGTCTCAGGGCCAACTTGGAAATGCTGGTAGCCTTCACTTGGAAACGCTGGTAGCTGTTATGGTTTAGAAAATGATAAAAATACATTTGGAAAATCCGTAACTCAGACTCTCTGTTCATTCACCCACCATTCAATTAGTAACTTTTGAAACACTACTTTCCTCTGTGTTCCATAGGCGCCCCTTTGCCCTGGCTCTTCATTGTCTTATGGGAGATAAATATATAGGGAAGGGAACTGCTGTGCAGTAGGGTGAGGGCTGGAATGTAAACAGTACTTCTGGAAGAAAGGAAGAGAACAACGCAGTCTGGAGGGTGAAAGACACCTTTCTCCTTCCATCATTCTCTCCCTGATCGCGCTCCCATTCATTCTGCACGTATTCATTGCATGGCATCCGGGTAACAGGTATGCGAGTACGCAGGCATCCATGACAAGGCCTGCATAAATCGGAGCCCTATAAGCTCTCCTTGCAAGAAAAACTATGACAAACGCAGACAGCATATTAAAAAGCAGAGACGTCACTCTAGAGACAAAGATCCGTCTAGTTAAAGCTATGGTTTTTTCCTGTAGTCATGTACAGATATGAAAGTTGGCTGAGCACCAAAAATATTGATACTTTCGAACTGTTGGAGAAGACTCTGGAGAGTCCTTTGGACTGCAAGGAGATCAAATCAGTTCATCCTAAAGAAAATCAACCCTGAATACTCATTGGAAGGACTGACACTGAAGTTGAAGCTCCAATACTGTGGCCGCCTGATGTGAAGAGCTGACTCGTTGGAAAAGACCCTGATGCTGGGAAAGACTGAAGGCAGGAGGAGAAGGGGACAACAGACGATGAGATGGTTGGATGGCATCACCGACTCAACAGACGTGAGTTGGAGCCGACTCTGGGAGATGGCGAAGGACAGGGAGGCCTGGCATGCTGCAGTCCATGGATCATAAAGAGTCAGACATGACTTAGTGATTAAACAACAACAAGCTCTCAAAGCTAGCCAGCTGACGCGCCTGGGTAGGACAAGTCCCTCCCTAAGGAGGAACCTCTGGCAGACTCCTCCTGTTCACATGGAGCTGACACTCCTGTCTTTCCTTTTGACTTGAGAGATGTTTCTTTTTCTCTTTTTGATCATATTCATAGAAGGAAATGGATTGTACTTCTCTATAGGAGGAGCAGAAACAGTGTTTCTCCCGAGGGCCACCGACTCATGGAGAAATTGAGGAAAGAGAAATGAATCCAGAAAAGTCAAATGCAAGTGTCAGAAACCCAGCCGGAGCAAGCGTACATGGCAATTAGGATCCGTCAGAATGCACCCTTGCTATGACTCACAGAAGTGAAAGAACACCTGACCACGGTAGCCTTGGGCTTGCGTCTGGGGACCTCAGTAGCTGGAAGCAACTTTCGAGTTACTCAAAACTCTTTTGATTGCAAGTGACAGGCTGAAACTAGCTTCAGCTGAAGAGGGCAGGGGTGAACTACAGATGGTGGCTCTAGAGACTCCTTCTCTCAAGGCTCTCCTCTCACCCTCACCTCTCTGGGATGTGGGCTCCATTCTCTACTCCAGAGGGCTAGTTTTCTCTGGAGGACGAGAACCAAAGTTGCTGGCAGTTCTTTGCTGACATCTTTTCAGCTTTGCCTGTGTAGCGTAAAGCGGTCCTCCTTCCTAAGTTCTCTTAGAGAAATCTGGGTGTAGATCCTGATTGGCTCAGCACTCATCTTTCTTCAACCGCAGACCAATCACCGAGGTGAGGGGGGACGGGTCGAGTACCAGGGCTGGCCCAGCCTCGGTTCCACACCTCTCGCTATGTCTGGGGTGAGCGTGCTGGGGAGCAGAGGCTCAGAAAGCACTTTGAAATTTTTATTGCCATTCTGTGTGGTGTAGGGGGGCTTTCCAGGTGGCGCTAGTGGTAAAGAACCCACCTGCCAATGCAGGAGATGTTAGAGACATGGGTTCGATCCCTGGGTCGGGAAGATCCCCTGGAAGAGGGCATGGCAACCCATTCCAGAATTCTTGCCTGGAGAATTCCATGGACAGAGGAGCCTGGCGGGCTATAGTCCATGGAGTCACACAGAGTCGGACACGACTGAAGTGACCTAGCACGCACGTGGTGTAGGGTCCGTACTGATAACCTGACCAGGCCTCCTGTGGGTACAGTTGCTCTATCTTGTGATTATAATAGCTGCTTTTGGTGATCTCCATGATAGTCATCAGACTGTGAGTAGCTTATCCTCAAGAGAGGGGTTTAAAATTCAAGTTACCGCAGAAGCAGGAAGCTATGATTCCTTAAGGGCATTAGCGCAGACATCTCCAGATTTTAATGTCCTTGTTTTACATTTTGAAAGAATCAATGTGTCCTCTGGCATATTACCAAAACAACTATTTTTACTCGTGATTCATACCAACTCTACTTTCTTTCAGGTTTATCACTTGAACTAGGTTTTAAACATAAAGAGATTCAGCATATGATCACCAAAATTCCAAAGATGTTAACAGCGACTAAAGGAATGGTTTGGGAAGGCAATTTACAACATTTACAGAGTTTTATTAAGTGTCAGACACATGCATTATATCTCACAGATGCCAACATTGGTATTTGAACCTCAAATTACTTTTATTAGGAATCTCTCCCCAAAACTCTCATGTAAGCTGTAACCGGCCCTATAGGAAGAACAACAATAAAGACTTTAATGGGGAGACCTATTTACAAATACATGATTTTTTAAAACATAGTGTGATGAGAGGGAATTTAAATTATAACTTTTATTATGACTGCTTTGTCCGGCAAGAGAACTTGTTTATCACTTCTTTGGTCTGTCACTTTGGAGCATATCTTATTTTTTGACATAAAGTCACATGGACAGTCCTCAGATATGTGAGTGCTCATTGGCCTTGGGCAGAGGGGCAAGTGTAATCGGATTTTTTGTGGCCGAGCAGAGATGCTTTTCCCAATGCTCCTTAGTAGATCTGGTGATTTGGGAGCAGGATGGGGAATAGGCAAGAGTTACCGTAGGAGGAGAAGAAATCAAGACTTCAGAGCACTTCCTTTCTGATTAGAATCTTTCTAATGGATTGAGGTGGTCTCAACTAAAGTCCATGATGGGAAGGATCCCAAAAATCCTTGAGGAGAAGGCACAGAAGGGAGAGAGGGAGGGTCAGTGTATATTTGAGTCTGGGAGTCATTCTTGACTTTGACATCTTGTTAGAAAGGCAGAGTTGAGAACAGAGCTGGAGCACAAACATCAAAGCCTTAGCCAGAGAACCCACACGTTTAAGAGCTAAATTTTGGAGAAAGAGGGAAAGGCTGACTTCTTGGACTCAGTTAAGTCTCTGAGGTTCTCAAACCGTTCAACTGGAGGTGGCAAGGAAGTAAGAGGAGAGAACAGGAGCAATTGGGACTCTGTTAACAGCAAATGATTACTTGAATATTTAAAAGAGACGAGATCTTATTGGAACATCAGGCAGGTCATACTAGAAATAGTGAAATAGTAAAAATATTAAAACATAGTAAAATAGAGATTTATCATCCACCTCAGATTTACAAGGCTTCCCTGATAGCTCAGTTGGTAAAGGATCCGCCTGCAATGTGTTCAACTCCTGGGTCAGGAAGACAGTCACAGGTTTTAAAAATCAGTTTCTGAGTCAAGAAAGTTTTTGAAATGTCTATAATAGTGAGAAGAGGGAAAATGCTATTAAATATTAGAAACAAACTTTTTGCAAAATGAGTACCACTTCTGCATTTAAAGATTACATATTTCAGGCCGAGGTAAGGATGCCTTCCCCAAGAATGTAGCCCAATTCAAAACAGAAAGCTGGAAAACAAAAGAAAATGAAGCTGTAAATTCCAACCTGTTTGCAGGCTCTGATATGTAACGGGTGGAGGCAGGCTCTCCTGGTTGACTGTTGCTTTGCAAGGCGTTTTCATGGGCCTCATTTCTTTTGAGCAGCAGTGAGGGAGGAGACAGGAGCTGATCTGATTTATATAATAAAGCAGTGGGATTTTGAGATTCCCAGGACAATCTACAAGAGAAAGGAGGGGTGGTGGTGGTGGTGGTGAGGAAACAGGGCAGAAGCTAGGAGGATGGAAGAGAGAGCACCAGTGAAAAGGTCTTAGAGGTGGGCTCCAGGGGGTACCGCTCGAGGACAAAGGCCTCTAAAGTTACTGTATCAGTCACCTTCTGGGCCTTGTGGCTGTGTAACTTCTCTGCACCTGCAGGGTAGCGTGCCTAGCATACGTGGCATCCTGAGTGCTGTGGGGAGCCAGGGAGCAAGGGATGATAACCACGTTGTAGACAAGATGGCAAGGAGAAATGGAGAAGGATAGGGCAAGTGAGTATTCCAGTTTTCTAAATGAATGGATTTCAGAAACAGGGATTTGATGGGAGCCAGAGAGAGAGCTGGGTTTCCCAGGAGGTGCTAATGGTAAAGAACCTGCCTGCCAATGCAAGAGATGTAAGAGACATGGGTTTGATCCCTGGGTCGGGAAGATCCCCTGGAGGAGGGCATGCAACCCACTCCAGTGTTCTTGCCTGGAGAATCCCACGGACGGAGGAGCCTGGTAGGTTTACAGTCCATGGGGTCACAAAGGGTTGGACATGACTGAACAACTAAGCAAGCACTTAGCACACAGGCATGCAGGGAAAGAGCCAGGAACAACCAGGTTAAGTTTGCTGCCTATGTATCTGAGTTTATAAAAGAGTCTCGAATGAAATAATCCTTTGGACAGTTGCTGTGAAGATCTCTTCCAGTTTTTGTGTCTGTGTGTGTGTTCAGGGGCGGGCGAGAATGGCAGCTTGAATTAATTGGCCTCAGTTATTGGTTTGCTTTCATCTGCAGCCACGTAAGAAAGATAACCCCAGGACTGTGCTAATTGTAGAGTCATCAGAACAATTTGTTAAAAGGTAAGCCTAGCTGGTGGAGTCCTAGGGATTCTGTAAACATTTTGTCAGTTTGCACATTTTGCAGACAACCTTTAAGGAAACATCTGCTTGTTTAATGGGCTTCCCTGGGTGAGCTCTGTCCTGGGAGACACTGACTCCAGCTTTTAATCCTCCTTGCATTCGAACTGATGGCCTCTAATGTTTTTTTTCGGCCATTAATCACATGGCCAATGCAACCCGTCTTGCTGGAAACTTGGAGGCTGTGGTCAGGGCTGGTCCCAGATGGTTTTCTGGAGAATGACCACCGTGAGCAGCCCCTGCCCTTCCCTGGAAACTGCCCCCCACCCTCCTCAATATGTGACTCCTCTGTTCTCCTGTTCTTTTGCCTGGAATGAATGACACTGTTGAAGTAAGTGAGCACTCAGGCAAAGAAATTAGTAGAATAGGACATTTATTCCAAAGGAATAGCTGTATGCCTTGCTAAAAAGTATTATGGAATTCTTTCTAATAAAAGTACTTTTAAGAATGTTGGCCTTCCCTGTTGGGGCAGTAGATAAGGATCTGCCTGCCAGTGCAGGAGACATGGGTTCGATCCCTGGTCCAGGAAGATTCCACATGCCGCGGAGCAGCTAAGCCCGTGGGCCACAACTCCTGAAGCTGGTGCACTCTAAGGCCCTCGAGCCAAAAGTCCTGAGCCTGTGTGCTGCAAAGACTGAAGCCCGCGTGCCTAGAGCCTGTGCTCCAAACGAGAAGCCCCTTCAATGAGAAGTCCAAGCACATGATGAAGAGTAGCCCCCAACCCGGTCCCCCACTGTCTGCGGCAACTAGGTAAAGCCCTTGCATAGCAACAAAGACCCAGCGGCTCCCCCAGATTTTTACAGAGTCAACCCACAACACACACAAACACACACACACACACCCTTTGAACAACAGTTTTCCAAGAGAATATTTGTACTATGTAGCATAAGACATACTGGTATTTCCTATCCTATTGATTTTATTCTATCTCATTCCATTCTGTGCTTTCAGTGAAAAAAAGCTGCAGGCCATGACTCATGACTCTGATGTGATAACCCACTAATGTGTTACAACCCACAGTTTGTAAAACATTGTAATCTGGAGCATTTGGAATTGGGTCACAATATTAAAATCCCATTTGTTTTTAATCCAGCATGCCTGGAAAGTGATTAGAAGGCATTAATAAGGCTCTCTACACTCCGATCAGTCCTCTTTCTGATCTAAACAGATCAGCCCTTCGAATCATGTTGAGTCTGACGAAGGGGCAGCCCTCTTTCTCTTACCTGGCTGAACAGGAGTTGGGAGGACGTGGTTTTGCAACCCAGCTGCCACCAACCATGAGACCCTGTTCAGGATACACCTCAGCCTCTCTTTCTAGCCTGTAAAATAATAATGTTGCTAACAGTGAAGATGTTTCTATGCGCGATCTCTATTCCAAGTATTTTACGTGCACAATTCACTGCAGATCTGCCGGTGAGCTGCTATGTTGGCCCCCATGTCATAGCTGTGGAAGGCAAGCCCAGGAGAGGTTTTGCCAGGGTCTACGTGCTAAGGCTGTAGACCTGCAATAGGAGAGCCAGGATCTGTGCCTGGGCAAGATGTACCGTTATTATACACCACCTATTTGCACGCATGCTAAGTCGCTTCAGTCGTGTCCGACTCTTTGCGACCCTGTGGACCATAGCCTGCCAGGTTGCTCTGTCCATGGGATTCTCCAGGCAAGAATACTGGAGTGGGTTGCCATGCCCTTCTCCAGGGGATCTTCCCAACCCAGGGATAGAACCCGTGTCTCTTATGTCTCCTGCATTAGCAGGTGGGTTCTTTACCACTAGCAACACCTAGTGGTACCTGCACCTATTTGGGGCCCATTGAAATAAGTGACCTCTCAGGTTTTCCTCAAATCTGACTTTCTGTGTTTCTCCTTGTCATGTACTTGGGAGTTTCTCAAAGACTCAAACTATCCTCCTTGTGGTTTTTCTGGAAAAGGTCTGTGATATATGGCCCTAGAATATTATCACCTCTATAAGAGGAAGCCCAACCAGTGCTTCTTACTCTCAGAAGAGGTGTGAGTGGGTGTGTGCCTGTGTATGAGTAGGTGGTCAAGGAGCATGCAAGGCAGGGAAGCTGATAAAATCATCCAAGCACGTTTCTTTCTTCGCCCTTCACATCCACACCCCCACAGTCCACATCAGGCCACAGCAGGTGCTGGGTGGAAGTGGGCACCGTGGAACTGTGGCTGTTACTGCTAAGAGCAGATGAGAGGATGCAGACAAGCCAGCCTTCCAGGTGAGGCCCATGCCTGTGCAGGAAGTCAGTGGTGAGGATACACAGGCGGGGTCAAAGGTTCCAGGACACCAGGTGTCAATAGAACTGCCAGGAGTAACGGGAGAGAGGTTAGGGCTAGCCTGCAGTAGGAGGCTTGAATGCCAGGAGAATCGAAGATGCTTGTAAAAGAGACCTTCAGCAATGAAAATCATAATTTCAGGTATTACTGTGTTACACTTCTACACTGATATTCTTGGCCAGTCGAGCACTGTCTAATTTTGCTAAAATGTGAACTGACTTCTAACAGAGGGTCAGACAATCCTCAACAGCCATTTGAACCTTGACAAAAAAAATGCAGCAAGGGAATTGTCCTGTTTGTTCCACCCAATTGTAAAAATGTACTTCACAAGGAAGCAGTCCATATTTACTGATGCTCTGTTTTAACAAACATCAAATAATAAAACCCTCATGGAGGAGATAGGGTCCCCCCCTCCCACCCTTTCAGGACCACTGTGGGAAAAGAAATCTCTTAAGGGACATACATGTAAATAAACAGGAAAGGAAACAGATTAGTCTCAAGGGGTAGGTTTTTTTGGTTGTTCTTAAAGAGGCAAATACAAATTCCCTCTAAAACAGGAAGATATAAGCACCAAATATCCTAACTGGTGCTTTAATTAGGATCAATGTGAAAGGAAAGTTTTAAAATGGGCTGGAGTTCCCAATGGCAGCTAGTTCAAGGAGACTAGAAACAATGATGAAGTGAACAGGAGTGAAACACAGGCAGGGAGAAAGAGGAGGTGAGGGGGTGGGGGTATGAAGGGAGACTCGGGACCCAGGAGTGGGGACAGGTGACAGCTGGGTGCTGAGCTGAGTAGCAAGAGCTCAGGGTGAAAGGGGCAGTGGTTGAAAAGTCTGAAGGAGGCAGGAGTGGACATAACTGAAGGCAAAGTGAAATGGTCTTATTTAAGGGAAAAAATAATCATGTGAAGAAAAGGGATTTTGCACAGTTGTCCTGTGTTTTGGAGAGGTGAAGAAGGGGTGGATTTTAATTCTGAGAGGACTAGAGTTGTTTGGTTGCTGAGTCATGTCTGACTCGTTTGCAGCCTACCAGCCTCCTCTGTCCTTTGAATTCTCCAGGCAAGAATACTGGAGTGGCTTGCCATGCTCTTCCCGACCTAGGGATCCATCCCGCGTCCTGTTATGTCTCTTGCTTTGGCAAGCGGGTTCTTTACCACTAGTGCCAACTGGGAAGCCCCCGAAGACTAATGCAATTTTCCATTGACATTTGTGTAGTTAGGCATAAATCCACTCCTGGTTGTGCATATTGATATGTTCCGAGTAAAGGTATTAAAAGCCAAACTTGTCTACAAAGCTGTCTAGAAAGTTCTGCCCTTAAGCATATTGTTTTACAAATAGGCATTTCTTGAATTGTGTTTTATTAAATCTTTGTATTTCTTTTTTTTTTTTTTTGTGGTAAACTACACTTTAAAAGGGACCATTTTAGCCATTTTTAAGTGTACAATTCAGTGGCATTTAATATAT
Organism: Capricornis sumatraensis; assembly: GCF_032405125.1. Classification (NCBI taxonomy): domain Eukaryota; kingdom Metazoa; phylum Chordata; class Mammalia; order Artiodactyla; family Bovidae; genus Capricornis; species Capricornis sumatraensis. Next base: position 86,894,538 of record NC_091079.1, read on the forward strand.
TCACGTTATTGTGCAACCGCTATGATTATCCAACTCCAGAACTTTTTCATCTTCTCAAATTGAAACTTTGTACCCATTAAACACTAACTCCCCATTCCCCCCTCCCCCCAGCCTCTGGCAACCACTATTCTATTTTCTGACTCTGTTTTTAAAGACCAATTCATTATAAGTTGTAGCTGTGGCATTTCATCATCTTAGCATTTGAGAAGCAAAGTCCTGGAGGAAAGCTTTTCAAGGAAAAGTAGGGCTTATGGTGACATTTCAAACTCTTAAATCTCATATTTATCAATTTCCAAATAAAGTTTCAACCATTTTTCACATTTAAAGTGTTCATGTAATTAATTCTAAATGAGTAAACAACAAATTTGTCTTTGTTTTTAGTGATTCCTAGGAATGGATACATTGAAGTGTCTTCAAAAAGAACAGGAAATCAAATTGTTGTTCCACCAATCCTTTCTATTCCACTAGAATCTACTGAAACTAGTCAGTATAGGTTCCTGCCCTAAATTCTAACAAAATATATGGAATTGTTTCTATAATGATTGAGAACATTCCCCAAGTTAATTGTTGTTTGCCATTTCTTTTACAAGTAAAGCCTGGGATATTAACAAACAGAAAAGAGAGCAATAAACAACAGATACTGTGATCATTTAGCTTATTCTGCTTAGAGTTCTGAAGCAAGAATAGATTATGATACATTGATAGTAAACATGACATTCTCAGCACATGTGAATAAACCCTGAATTTGAGAACCTCTGTCTTCCCAGAGCCCTAGTAAATACACTTTTAATAGAGATCTCATGTAAAGTAGCCATATGCTTATAATTATCCAAATATTGTAGATCCCCTGTGTGAAATTTCACATCTTTATTGCTTCTATTTTAATGTTGACAAAGTTGGTAGTGATTTTTAAAACCAAGTCTGATCCTAAATAGGAAAGACAATTTCCTATGTAATTGTAATTCTCTATGCAAGATTTGGCAAAGATCAAATCATTTCTAGAGTTTAATCATCTTTACTCTCAGAAGCATACTAGATGCTCATTTGAGAAGGCATTTTGTCTGCTCAGTTTAAGTATCCCAATACTTATTAGCAAACTGCAATGTGTTTTTAATCTAGATGATTTGGACAAACATGAAACATGTCGAATCATTATAGAAGAAAAGTGTTGCCACAAATTCACAGTGAAACACAGTAAAAGATCACTATGTCAAACAAATTAAGCTTTTTTAGAGAAGCAACTTAACAAAAGAAATTCTTAAGAGAATATGAGAGCTGGTTAGATTGAAGTTTTAAAATGTAATTCCAGAGCAAAAGTATACAAATTGAGAAATAACAAAATTTCCAGAGAATTATTTTACATTTAAAAAATCCAAACGGCTGAGTAATTAATGGTCACCATATTTACATACGGGTTTCCCCAATGGCTCAGCAGGAGACTCAGGAGACTTAGGTTGGATCCCTGGGTCAGGAGGATACCTTGCAGAAGGGAATGGCAACCCACTCCAGGATTCTTGCCTGGCAAATCCCATGCACAGAGGAGCCTGGTGGGCTATGGTCCATGGAGTTGCAAAGAATCAGACACAATTGCAGTGACGGAGCACAGCATACACACACATGCATCTGTAATAAGAATTTGCATAATTTGCTGTATGCAGTCTACATAAAAACCCCAGACGGATGGATTTTTACCTCTCTCTGAAGTGACAGACGATTGCCAAAGCAGACAGACCCAGTGGCACAATAGGTCTCCATATCGCACTGGGGAAAGCAGGGGCAATCGGGGGCTGCTACCTCTAAGGCTAAATTGTGCAAGAGCATTTGATCTTCATGTGCACCATTTCCTAAGGGGCTTTTCTTTTTTTTTTCCCTCTTTTGCCTTCTCCACCACTTTTCTTCTTTCTTCCTGTTGCTCAGGATTCTGTTGACTTTTCACCCTTGACCTCCTTTGAGGAAGGTTGCTCAGTACTCTGAGTATTTTCTTTTTTCTTTTCTGAGGGACTGTTGCCTGAAGATGAAGTCAGGAAAGGTCAGAAACACAGAGCAGGGATGCGCAGCTTGTGGAAATGTGAGGCGCCGAGGCCTCAGTGGTAGGTTTCCTCCTCACGCCTCTTGCTGAAAGCTCTCGGAGCTCAAAGGAAGAGAATTTTAAACCCACTTCCCTGGGTCTTTTCGTCCTTAGCTTTCCTTCAATCAAAAACCTGCCAGTCTTAAGTCTTGTTTCTCTTGGACCATACAGGTATCAACTAGTTACTGTTCTCAGATTATCAGTGTCAGTTTATTCGGAATAGTATAATAGTGGTAGCAAAATATGAATGGGGATCGTACCTGAGCCCCATTTGTTTAACTGGGACATTATGATAACAGTACCACAAACTATAGAAATTATTTCATTTGTGCACATTTCAGGTGTTAGACTATCCTCCTAGAATATATTTCAGGAGACTTTACAGAATGTCTACTTCCCCTGTGGGTAGGCCCCCTTCCCCAATCGCTCAACGGGTAAAGAATCCACCTGCAAAGCAGGAGACGCAGAAGATGTGGGTTTGACCCCCTGGAGGAGGAGCTGGTAACTCACTGGAGTATTCTAGCCCGGAGAATCCCCATGGACAGAGGAACCTGGCGGGCTGCAGTCCACAGGGTCGCAGAGTCGGACATGACTGAGCGGCTAAGCATGCAGGGCCCATACTAAAGAGTTAATCTTTCTGTCACTTCTGTCATAGAAGCTGCTTTTCAAGTGACAGTCTAATGAAAAAATGGCACAATGCAAGATATGAGCTCTTTTAAAATTAATGTATTATTTATTTTAATTGAATATAGTTGATTTACAATGTTGTGTTAATCCCTGCTATAGAGTAAAGTGATTCAGTTATACACATTCTTTTTTATATTCTTTTCCATTATGGTTTACCACAGGATATTGAATGTAGTTCCCTGCGCTGTATAGTAGGACCTTGTTTATCCATTCTCTCTATATATGTTCCTAGTTTGTATCTGCTAACTCCAAATTACCACTCCATCCTTCCCCTACCCTAAGATGAGCTATTTACTTAAGAGAATCTTCTCTCTCTGGGTTAGTATGAAATAATGCTTTAAAGACAACACCATAATTTTCAGATAGTAACAGGGCAATTCTGTTTGCTTTGATTCTGTATCTCTGGGCAGGTAGATCTTTATTTATGGATGTTTTGTTGCCAAAGGCTTCACACACCTAATAAAGGACCCTCTAGTTTCTCAAGCTAGTGTTAACGTACATGTCACTATCCTTTGCTTGCCTTGCAAGCCCCTGAAAACTTCACCAGGTCCAGCAGTTTTGATTCACCACCGGTAACTCCCTCAGTGTCCACAGGGGGGCAGGATACACCATACTGCACAGCATATGGTATTCCCTTCTCTTTGGGGGGGAAAAAAAATCTAACCATGAAAAGAATATTAAGCTGTGAAAGGTGCTTATACCAGAGCTTCTCATTTCAGTTCAAGAACCTCTCCCCCTTTTTGCTGTTCCTCATAGAAGAAACAGCTAAAGAAATTACAAGAGAATCCAAGACTGGACAAGAAACAGCTGAAGAAATTACAAGAGAATCTAAGACTGGACTGAAAAATTCTACAACATTGTTTCAAGTTCTCAAAATGTTCTGAGAAGGTCTAGAGACATCATCGTAGTTTGTTCTCATATCTTTATTTTTTACGACACATAAACACACATACACGGAGCAAAGGCCTCTGTGTGGCCTTGTTAATATTGAAATTCTTATTTGAAACATATCCACGAGGGAGGGAGAGGTACAGCTTTATCCCTTACTGAGGATCATTGTCATAATACTTGAGATGTGAAACGTTTTTTAATATAGGGAAAGCACTGGATTAAGAGTCAGAAAGACTTCCCTCCTTCCTAGTTGTGAGTAGATCCCCGACTGGCTTGTGACCTTGGGCCCCATTCACTGCGTTTGTCCATCTGTTCATCAGTGTCATTAGAAGAGCTTTCAGGCGACGGAGAGCCAACACCTCCTTTGCTTGGACCTGAGTCTGATAGCAATGAAGGAGGATAATATCTGCACCAGCGGAATCCTGCCAGGAGAACAGACCACATCCTATGTGGTCCCTGTCCTGGTGTCGTATCCTCTTACCCATGACTCCGTCCAGTGCTCCTAAGGTACGATAGGCTGATGACTTTGGTTCCTGTTTACTGATAACTTGTGGCAGATAATAATTGCCATGAGCAAAAAGAAGAGAGAGCATACAGGACAGCAGCTGCAGGCAGGAAGCCTTCTTACTGACTGGGGGGATCTGAAACCATGAATCACCGCTAATCAGACTCCATACTGATAGAAATTAAAACACTGATAACCCAAACCACAAGTGTTTGTTTCCCCGAGGGAAGGGATGGAGAGAGACCGCAAGGAGGAGGCCTCTCTGGGTTGACACGGGAGAATACAAGCAGCAGGCGGAAGGGGAAATGCTTCCTCTTCAAGTGGCAAACCAGGGGTTTTAGTCTGTGGTTTGGGAGAGGTGGCATGTGCAGGGAGGCGGAGGGCTGGTGAAGACCAGCAAAGGAGACAGAACGGACACGGAAGAAAGACGTCCAAGGAAATGGCCTTGGCAATAAAACAAAATCAAACCAAAAAATGTAAAGAAGGATGACATGCTTTGGACGGAACGTTAAGTGACAAGGGGTGGATATGACATAACATCTATCCCTGTGTGGCAATCGTAAGTACATAAAAGACAGAGACAGGTTACAAGGGGGCCCATAATGGCAAGTACATTTTGAAAGTCTGTTGTAGTGGCAATAATCCGAAAAACAATTTGTTTTGTTCATTCAGTTCCACTTCCTTTTATGTTGTTAAGTTTGTAAAAAAATAAACTATTTGGAAGCACAGAGAAAGGAAGGAAGAAAAGGTTATGGTAAGGCATCTTTGAGTCTAAAGTCTCAGAACGTGATAATCTTGGAAACAAAAACTGGGTCATACGTAGGCCTGTGATAGAGCCAGAAGGAACACCCACAACAGAGACTGAGAGGAGACTGGCCAGTTCCATAGCCCATAGCCGAGAACTCAGGTTCTGGAGCAGTGTGAACTTGATCCTCAGTTCCATTAGCTGTAAAATGGGGATGATACAACCCTGACCTCATAAGATCGTGTTGAAGATGAAAGGAAACAGGTTCTCTTGGGTGGTTTGCCATTACCTAGGGAGGCCAGTGTCCAGACCTTAAGGAAGTTTGGGAACGAAGGGAGCAAGGAAGCAAGACTCCCTCTTTGCGCAGCCAGGTGACTGGTCTCTGCAGGGACAGAAGAAGGAATGAAATAGCAAAAGGGAGAAGGGGGAAGAAAGTGAGAGGGTGGGGAGTATGAAGACTGGGAACACGTGCGCGCGTGCACACGTACACAGTGCGGTGTGGGGGAGGAAATCATCTGACGGCAAGTAAAACCATAAAGAAAAGAAAAAAGCAAGAAGGAAGTAGAGACATCGGCCCAGGAATGGGACCAGCACTGGGTCTGGAGCCCGCGCCCTCAGATTCTGTTTCTGGCCGCACATCCTTCTGGCGGAGCGTCCTTGGAAAAGTCATTTATCCCCTCTCAGTCTCATCGTTTAAATCTGTGAAAGTGGAAAAATGGAAGGGCAACTTCCCATAGAGGCTGGGGCGATTCAAGAGCATGTTATGGTTGGTGCCGGGAGCACCCAGTAAACGCACGGGGAAACTCGACGTCCACAGCGCTCCAGGGGCACGGAGACCAGCGCGTGAGAGGCAGCCCCTCCGCCTCGATTTCAGGCCCGGGAATGAGTGAGGCAGTGGGTGGAGAAGACAGGCACGGGGAATCTGGGGACAGATGAAGGAAACTCGTGACGGGGCGAGGCTGAGCTGAAGAGAAACAGATTGGGGAAGAGTTGCAAAGCGAGGGGTCCACCGAAAGGGAAGTGGGGGGGGGGGGCGTCCGAGGAGGCAGAGGGTGGGAAGGCAAAGAGAGATGGGAGGGCAGTGTGGGAAGAAAAGCAGGCTGGAGAAAGAGGGGTTGGAATGCAGACGGAACTTGGGGAAGGAGGAAGTATGGAAGGCGGAAGGGAAAGAAGAGAGGGGAAAATGGGGACGCACTGGAGGCGGGGGCCAAGCCTCCGGAGGGGAGAGGACCGGGGGTACAGCTGGAGGAGAAAAGAGTCGCCTAAACCCAGCGTCCGAAGAGGCTGGGGCCTGCACAAGAGCGCGGCAGCTTTCAGCATCCATCCAGACTCTAAAGACTCGTGGCCTTTGCGTGACCTCGAGGGTCGGGAACAGACGCCTGGTCTTTGTGGAAAGCGGTAACCCCAGCGAGAGAACGGGGCTGTTCTGGGCTGAGCCCTACGCCTGGCGTAGAGGCGTGCGCGGCGAGAGGCTTCCCTGGCCCCTGGGCTGGCCATTGAGGGGGAGCGATCGACTGGCCCGGGAGGCTGGGGCCGGGAAAGGAAGGTACCACCGCCCGGAGTCGACGCGCAGTCGGCTGCAGAGACGCCTGCTCGGAGCTGTCCCTGGGGGGCGCCGCCGCCGCTTGCCTCCTCCCGGGGCTGCACGCTCCCAGCCAAGAGGAGGCGACCGAGTTGGTGGTGGTGCGGGATGGGGGGCGGGAGGGGGGAGGGGAGGGAGAAGACCGGGAGCCCGCGCAGCGCCTTGCTGCGGCGAGACCGAGCTTCGAACAGAGCTGGAGGGGCTCTGCCCCTGCGGAGGACCCTGGCTTCCTTGCCGCCGAGCAGCCTCGCGCGCCTACTCCTGCCCGCCGCGCCGGGCCCCGCTCCGCGCGCACTGCCCGGCAACCCCGCGCACGTCCCGCGGGGGCGCTGCGTGGCCCCTCCCCGGCCACTCCGGCCCACAGCGGCCCCCTCTCGCCCACACCTCCTGCCCAAACCACCCGGCCTCTCCTCCCACCCTCTCCTCCCCTCCCCTCCGTCCTCTCCCCACCCCTCCCGGCGAGGGGCGGGAGGGGGCGTGGCAGGGCCGGGATTTGTGTGGCTGGGACCCGGCTCCTCGCACTCCGAGTCCGCCGGAGGAGCCGGGCCCCGGCCGCTGTCCAGCCGCTCCGTGCCGCCCCTCGCGCCCGGTGCCGCCGCCTCTCGGGGAGACGCTCGCCATGGATACCTCCAGGGTCCTGCTCTCGGCCGTCTTCCTCATCAGTTTCCTGTGGGATCTGCCGGGTTTCCAGCAAGCTTCCATCTCTTCCTCCTCGTCGTCTGCCGAGCTGGGCTCCGCCAAGGGAATGCGAAGCCGCAAGGAAGGAAAGATGCCGCGGGCGCCGAGAGAGAATGCCACGGCCCGGGCGCCCCTGGATCGCCAGGAGCCCCCGCCGAGGCCGCAGGAGGAGCCCCAGCGGCGGCCGCCAGAGCGGCGTGAAGCTCGGGAGCCCCCCGGCAGGGGCCCGCGCGTGGTGCCCCACGAGTACATGCTGTCAGTCTACAGGACTTACTCCATCGCCGAGAAGCTGGGCATCAATGCCAGCTTTTTCCAGTCTTCCAAGTCGGCTAATACGATCACTAGCTTTGTAGACAGGGGACTAGGTAAGTGGCAAAGAGGACGCCCGACTCCTTTCTCCCTGGAGGTCAGCCGCCAGGGCTCAGCTCCGGCGCTGGCAGGAGGCTGCATCTGTGAATTCGCCTTTCCGCTCTGGATACCTTCTCCTTTTCTTTTCTTAAATTGCTTTTTCTCAAGCCCAAGTACGTTTCCGAACGCGGCTGCAGATTTTATTCCAGTGTGCAATTCTCCCTGCCTCTCTTTCGTCCGTTTCTTTCTTTCTCTGTTCCTTCCCTCTTCCTCTTGCCTTGTGCAGAAAGCAGCGTGGGGGCCGCATGTCTGGTGGCTGCTGGAGGAAGCGTGGAAGGCGGGAGGTGGCGGGTAGATGACCCGGGCTGGAGAGGGGTCGCGGCGGGCACTGATGAAACCCGCGGCGAGGAATCCCGGATGGCACTGGGTGTGCGGTCCAAGGCCCGGAGCTGCGCGGTGGCGGACCGAGCGGCCCTGGGACCCAAGCGAGCGCTGGGAAGCCCCGAGCTCCCGTCGGCTCCGGGAAAAGCCGGCAGAAGCGAATGCTGCGGTTCAGAGCAGCGAGTCCGCGAGCGGCGGGTGGAAGTGCCCCGGCCCAGCCGCTCCGCTGGTACCCGACCGCTTCTGGCGCTGAGTGTGGGCATGGTCAGCCGCATAGGAGCCCCGCGCCCTCGGGGCCGCAACCGAGTCATTTCTGCAGAGGGAGTCGCAACAACTGGCTGGGAGAGCCGGGAGCAGAGGCAAGTGGGCTGTTTGGGTGTTTTGTTGGTACTTAATCCACGTGGGTATCTGACTGTGCTCACCCACCTTTCTCAGCCAGGCAACTCGCTTCTCTCTGCACATCGACCCAGGGGCCCCGTCTTTGGGCCCCTCCGTGGGGTCGGGTGCATGTGTGGGTGTCTGCGAAAACCCCTGCGCCTCTTCCCTGCCACCCGCGCGGGTCTGCAGCGTGGCGATTGGGGAGGGATCCGCCGGCGCCGGGCACTCAGCTCCTAAAGAGACAATAACGTGGAAGGAGATGGGATGAAGGAGGAAAAAGCAAAGGGAGGGCAAAGGGGAGGTAGGGGGCGAGGAGAAAGGAAGGAGGCATCGGTCCACTCCGCCACCGGCCCAGACGTAGCTCCTCGGCTTCGACATACCTTCCCAGCCCCCAACTTCCCGGTCAGTGAAAGTGAGGTCGCCCAGGAACTGGCCAGCGCCGGTGTTGGGACCGAGAATACCACCCGGCTGACCCGGGGACTGGCACTCCCTTGAAATTTACAGAGCAGGCCCCGAGTCCCCGGCTCTTTCCAGGCTTCAGGCCCCGAGCCCCCTTCCTTGCCGCCGCCTTCCTGACCCGCATGGGTCCAGCCCACGAGGCGTTCGCGTCTGCAGCCGGAGGTCAGCGAGGTTCACGAGCTGCCGAAAGGTCTGGGCGGCAAATTAACGCCAGGTATTTTATGGTGATTTCAGGACTAGTAAAGCCACCTTGGCAAATACACGTGGCTTCTTCGCAGCTTTGCATCAAGGTCCCCGGCCTCCCTGCTGCCGGCGCAGCTCGCCCTGACCCCACTTCCAACCCTCGCCCTACCTCTGTTGTTTCTCTGCCTCCAGACCCGTCATCCTCTCTGACTCCCTAATCGAAGGCTTGCCCCAGACTTCCCCAGTCGAGAGACTAAGGAAGAACCGAGGGGATTACTCTAAAGGCCCTTCCCCAGGGAAAGAAGTCCCGGAGGCCCAGGGTGGCCCGCGGTTGGGCGCGCCTTTTCTTCTCCCCAAGGGAAGTGGCCAGGACCTTTGCCCCTCCCCCAGACAGACGCCCCCTAACTCGCAAGCTGCGCCCCAAGAGTTTGGCAGAGGACTAGGGGACCCTGCGGGCTGCTGGGAGGCGTCTACCGAAGCCTGCGGCGTCGGGCACGTGTGGGAGGTCTCTGGGGACTCCAGGTCCGGCGCAGACGCGGGCTCGCCTCACCCTGGCTTGCGCGGCTGCCTCTCCCCGGGCATCGCGCTGGGCGCCCCTGGGCGCCGCAGGTAGGGAGGAGACTGGCTGCGCGCCCAGCCTGGGGGAGGCAGGAGGGGAGGGCTCTGTTCCCGAGCCAAGCTCTCCAGGCTAGCCTGACCGAGATACAGACGTCCGGCTTCCACTCCCGAACGCGGTCCCTCCAGCCGGAGGAGACGTGACCACCTGGCCCTCCGCGTCCAAGGCGCGGTCTCCCCCGAGCCCTCAGGTTCCCAGAAAACGGGAAGAAAAGGCAGTTCGTTGAGCCGGAAGGCTGTGCGGCGGGTAGCACGCCGCGCGGGGGCGGAGGAGTGCGAAGCCGCGGGCTGGAGGGGGCGCGCAGGGGAGGGGCGCGTTGCGGGCCACAGCCCCAGCTTGATAAAGGGAAAGCCTCACTTTCCCTCTCACTGATCTTGATGTGATGTGTCACCGGCGGTGACCTCGGGCTGGACCTTCCGGGGCTTGCTTAGCATCGGGCCCCTGATTGGAGTGTTTCAACTCAGCGATCTAATTGAGGGTTCATGTCATAACACATCAAACGGTGTCTAGTCTCCCGTGATGGAAGGGACCCGCCAGCCGCGCATCCCGGGTTCCAGGCGAGGACTTCCGCCCCTCTCACGTGGGGACTCTCAAACCGCGCCAAACCCTCGGGCCTCCCCTCCCCCAGCTGGGGATGGCAGGACAAGGAGCGAAGAGAAGCGGCCAACCGAGAGCCGCGCCGGCCGCGCTGACTTGGCGCCTTGCCTCGGGGATGTTTAAATCGCCGTCGAGTGTGGCAGGCTTGGCTTTGAGAAGCAGGGGGTCCCTCGGGGGCAGAAGCAAAGACCACGTAAGGAATCCTGAAGCCCGCTGTTGAGGCCTGAACTACTTAACGTACAGTATTTCTAAAAAGGTCTTCCTCACTTGGGGGGCCCGGAACCCCAAAAGTTACACCTAAAGCTTGCATTTCAAGAATGGGAGCGTGAGGGCGAACTTTGCCCAGCGTGGATGGATTCAGAGCGCTTTAGATCTGTGAAGACTGCCTGTTCAGAACTGCCTCACTCCCTGTCCTCCTCTCAACACCCCCTTAGGAGACTTGATTGCAAACTTTTAAAAATATGTCCACCTTTTCAGTTTGCTCTCCGATATTACTGGGATATATTGACATGTTGAGCGTTTACTTATTTCATTTAATTCTAACAACACATCCCTCCCCCAGGAAGAAAGTGCTGCAATCCCTGTTTTACAGATGATTTTAAAGAAGGCAGAGAGATTAAGCAAGTTGTTCAAGGTCACACAGCTAATGAGAGCTGAAGCATATAACCAGTTCTGCATGCTTACTTCTGGTGCTATATGGATAGAGTAAGGCAAGAGGAAATTTCTGAAGGATGGTGGCAGGAAACAGAAGTAGAAAAAATTGACAGACTCTCTACCTCTGTAATCTCTCAAGACCTAGTTAGGAGTTGGAGTGAAACTTTAAATTCACAGGTCTAAAACTGAGATGCACCTTGCTTCCTCTTTGGTCTCCCTGTAAAAGGCACAAACCACTTTATCCCTGACCTTTAATTTTTAAAGGTAGTTTTCACATAGCTTGTGTGTGAATGCAAGTCACTCAGTCGTGTCTGACTCTTTGCGATCCCATGGACTATACAGTCCATGGATTTCTCCAGGCCAGAATACTGGAGTGGGTAGCCATTCCCTTCTCCAGGGAATCTTCCCAATCCAGGGACTGAACCCAGGTCTCCTGCATTGTAGGCAGATTCTTTACCAGCTGAGCCACCAGGGAAGCCCTGACCTTTAAGAATGCCTCCAAATTGTGCTTTCAAGATGATTTTGGATCCACAGAGATGGGAAAGTGTGTGCATTTGTGTGTTGGCACAGTGATAGGATCAGGATGCACCAGGTTGGATATACAGACATTGCTGTTAGCACATGATAGAACTCATTAAAAGACCACAAGTACAGAAGGCTTGGATCCCCAGCCCCGGGGCCTGGGAAAGGCACACAGTGAGAACTGTGAATTCAGTGTGGCTGTAAGATAGAGGGTGAGGGAGAGTGAGGCAAAACTCGAACTTTAATTTACGTAGTGAGAGAAGCACCACTGTTAATTCCGACAAGGGACCAAAAAAAAAAAAAGCCTCTTAAGGATGAAGAAAACAAAATGAACCTAAGAACACTGCTGTGAGTTAGGTTTCTAGATAATTTTGAAATAAGAATACTCTTTAAGTTCTTTTTTTTTTTTGGTTGTTGTTACAATAGCACTCTCAGAAAGGAGGCAGTAGGGAACAGATAAAAACCAACCAAACAAACAAACCAAAAAAAAAACAAAAAACACCCCGAGATCTGAACATCCTTGAAGAACTTGACACCCTGGAAATGAACCTCGGGAGAGTTTGCCCGGGATCGCTGGCTTCTAGGTTTACCTTCTGGGTCGCTATTGCCAGGGGGCAGGGCAGGACAGTTGTGGGGATAGTCTGGCGGCGGGAAGCACTTCTAAGAGCGGCGTCGTTCCCTCCTAATTGAAGTGCGTCTGGCGCGGTCTGTTTATGCAAAACAGCGAGTTTCTGGGTGGACCTGGGCCGCAGAGTGGTGCAATCAACGCAGCCGGGCTTTTGCCCGAACCCTGTTGTCGTTGGCAAACGGAAAATGAAATATAAGCAGGGAAGTATTTTAATGGGGATGGAGGGAATTCACAACTGTTAATTATTTGGTGACCTTGTATTCGATTTGTTTGAGTCCCTTATAAAAACACTAATGCAGAGCAGACGGCCAAGTGAGGAAGCCGGCAGAAGGTTCCAATCTAGGCTTTATTTCCCCGGAAAGAGGGAAGAGCCTTGGGAAAGGACTGCTGAGCGTTCAAGTGCGTGCGGGTGAGGACGCGCCCCTGTGAGCCCCGCGCAGGGTTTGCGAAGCCCTCCAGGTTCAGGATCCCGCTCAAGTCCAGTGAACGGTCAGGTCCTGGAACTAACCCCGGGGGTAAGGGAAGGAAGCCTGAAACCAGAAGTTTGTTCTGCCCTTCTGGATGGGATGACTAAAACATTTTTCAGGCCATAAACCTAACCCTTGGCCACGGGCTCGTTGTTAAACAGCAGTTACTGTCACTCCCATCCCTGAGGCCTTAAGGGCCGCCTTACAAATGCCGCTTTAGCAAGAGGCTAACAACGCCTAGTGTCTTCTACAGCGAGAGGCCAAGTATCGCCAGAATTCTGGGCCGGACTTCCTCAGCAGGAGAGACTAATCAGAGAAGGTCACTGATTTTTCCTGGCGCGGGAGGTTCTGGGGCTCTGGGAGTTTTCGAGTTGCTGGGGGTGGAGGGAGGGGATCGAAAAACGTGCACCAACGTCCTTGTCGTTTCTGCACATGGAAAAAAAAAAAATTCCCTAAGCCACAACCCACGACAGGCCTTGGGAAACCCTTCCCGCGCAAACTGAATCAAGACATGAAAGCTCCCCCTTCCGACCAGAGTGACCTCGGGGAACGCAGAGCGTTGGACTGATGGGCGCTCTAGTGCACCCCGTTTTTTCCTCCCAGCTGGAGCTCTGGGGTTCTGGCCGCACCCCTCGGGGAAGCTGGCGAATTCTTCCTGGGGGCGGTGTGGTCGCGAGGAGAAGGCCACTGAGCAGACAGATGGGGGAAATATGAAGCAGGGCGGAAAGAAAACTTGTGTTTCCTGCCAGGACTATCTGCTTGCATCCACCGACCCAGAGCAAATCAACAAGAATCCCTGGGAGCCTTTAAGTGCAGAGGAGGGCTCTAGTTCTAGAACTCTGCGGGTATGGAATAGCCACGGTTAAGCGATGCTCTCTGGACCTAGGAAGGGGTCTGAGTCGAGGCCGCGAAGGGTGGTGAGCAGGAATGTGGATTCACGGCGCCATTTCCTTGCTTGGTACCTACCACCTCCCTCAACCCCGTTCCCATCACCCCCACCCCCTTAAAAGCCTGGCTGTTTATTTTTAAGCTCAGTATCGGTTAAATGGTGTCTCTTGTTTGGTGGTGGTGGTGGTGGTTTAGTAGCTAACTCATGTCCGACTCTTGCGACCCTATGGACTAGAAAGCCTTCCGGGCTCCTCTGTCCATGAGATTTTCCAAGCAAGAATACTGGAGTGGGTTGCCATGTCCTTCTCCAGTCTCTTGTTTACAGGGATCAAATAGGTCCTCGTTGGCATAATGGGTTCCAGGGAGGCTGCTGCCTGCCCCACAGGACAGTCCATTAGCGCTGCTGGGGGCCCAGGGTTGGGTCTGCTGGGGGTGAGCTGCTGCAGGCTCTGGGAGTCGGCGGGCGGCGCCCACCGGCGTTCGCTGGGAGGCGCGAGCTGCGCGGCCGGTGGCTGTGGCGCCTGGGGGCTGGGCAGGGTTTAGGGACCCGGTACTGGGCGTGCGTGCAGGGGAGAAGGGCGGGTCTGAAGGCTGGAGCGGAGCGGAAAGCAGGAGCGGTGGCAGCGCGGAGGATTAATTTTGGAGTCGATCGGGAATGGTTTACCCATACCCCTTCTCCCCGTAAATAACCTCTGACCCGAAGAGAATCCGTGCGCCTGTTTTGCAAATCTGGCTTCCGGGCGACTTGGTCCAGTCGCGATTCCACTTCTCAGCCGACCGCCGCTCCCATGCCCAGTAAGGGAGGCGGGGGGAGGGTGGAGCGGTGGGGGCTGGGGGTGGAACTGAAGGATGCTAAACTATGGGTCATAACTGCCACCAGGAGTCTCGTTTATGCTAGCGCGTTATTTCGGGACTCAAGCCGAGGTGAACGCAGTGGAGCTGAGTTGCCACGATGCCGGCCTCAGGAGGAGTGTCCGGGCCGGCACTTGAAGGAACACGCATCACTGAGGTTTCCCCTGCGCAGGAACCTCCCACCCCCCATCCCGCCCCCCGCCCCGGCGCTGACCGTCCAAAATCCCGCACATAACCACACGCCAGTTTGAGCCCGTCCTTCCACCGGCAACTTCAGGACTGGTCATGGAGGGGAAACAGCGTAAAATGGGAAGCTTTTCTTCTACTTTGAATCTTCAAGCTCTCAAGTTCAAAGGCCGAGATCATGTTCCAGCCCAAAGGGTAGTTTCAGGGCTGAGATGCAACTCCCCTGGGCTCTCAGGTGACCCTATACAGGTCGACATAGCAGGTGGGGCGACCTTGGTTAAATCAACCAGGTGTGGACCCTGCTCCGAGGGTCCAGGAGACAGCAGTGACCTGCAGGCGATGCTGCGGCTGAGGACGCCGGGAACAGGCTGCTTAGCGGCAGAGGAAAGGTACGAGAGAAGGTCGACGTGTTGGGTGGTTCCGAGCTTCTGTTTGAATTTCAACTGTGGTGCTGTCAAATTAAGATCTGAGCCAATGTGGTCGAGAGCCCAGGATAGGATGTCAGTGAAGAGAGAAGCCTGGTGAAGTGTCCTTCACCTGGGCTTTGCATCTCTGGCGCGTGAGCCCCTGCGGCCAGGAGAGTTTGCACCATGTGCGTGGAAACTGCTTTATAAATGAATCTGTTTCATCCTGAGAGATAAAAGGAGTCTCTTCTAAGTACCTCCGGACTCCTGCTAGGGGTGCCCAGTGCCCAGAGATCAGGTAAAGGGCTGGCATGTCTCCTTCCAGAAACTTGCTGAAAGCTCCCTGGGAGAGTGAAGCTGTTCCCAGCAGGGTGGACATCGGGGTTCCCCTTCGCTCCCCCCACCCAACCTCACTGGTTTGCCACAGGCTGAGTGAAAACTTGCTGTGGGAACATTGAGGTTTCTCTTCCGGATAGAGGCTGACCACCAAGACTCATTCTTTGTGGTTCCCAAGGCCCCAGCTAGAGCCAGGGAGAGGGGTCAGGGACGTTCTGAGGCTTTGGGAAGAGAGTGGAAAAGTCCTCTATGGAGGATTTCCAGGGGACTTCCTGGTCTTTAAAAGGCGGAAAGAAGCTGAGAAATTCAGGGCAAGCTATTGGGGAAAACACTAGGGAAGCCAACAGACCCAGAGCGAAGGCTCATTGGGTGAATGTGTGGTGAGGAGGCGCTGGCCCAGGGGAGCTTCTGTGGGACTGTGATGCCATGGCCTCCTCGCACTGAGGCCCAAGGCATCATTCATGGCTACCCCTTCTCCTCCAGCTGCCTGATGAAGCTAGGGAACACCTCTCCTGTACCCTAGATTGGCTCTGTGGACAGTTTGGGCCCCATGAAGGTGCCAGCGGGAGAGTGGGAGCCAAGGTGCAAGGAAACCAGCCACTAGAGCTCTCAGGGGCCTGGTAGATTTGCATCCTGCCTACCTGCTACCTGCAGAGGAGGGCCCTGTCCTTGATGAGGTTCTGGCTGGAGGCTGGTCTTCACTGGGCATTGTGGGAGGGACCCTGAGCAGTGGATAAAGCCTAGGGACTGAGATGGAACAAGGTGATGGGGGTGAAGCTGAAACCCTTATGGGCCTGGCCCTTCACTGGAAGCCCTTGTTTCTATCTTGACCCCTCCGCCCAGCACCTCCCCTCCACTCACTTCTGAAAATCTTGTGGAGAGAACTGGACTGCATCTTAAAGAAGGCCAAGAGGAGGACAGGTGCGTCTTCCCCCCCAGGACCCCTTACCTGGCCATAGGTAGTTATATAGTAATATTGGCTGCATTCGTTGGGTGCTTCTGTCTGTCATGCACAGCCAGCTGTGGTTGCCTCCACTCTGACCTTTACAATGACTCTGCAAAGTGGAGGGGGGGATGCCATTTTCCTGCTTTACAGATGAGGTGTAAGATGCTGGGAGAGCTCATGTGATTCCGTCCATCCAAGATCAGCCAACCAATAAGTTTACAGGTCAGGATCCCAATCTTGGCTCAGACTCTAGATTCCTACCCTCTTTCCATGTCATCAGTAGTAACTAACAGGTACACATATCCTCAGACGTCTTTCTTACTCTGTCTCATTTGCCAGCCTTCCCCCAGTGACTGTGAGCTGGCATGACGTTCTCATTTAGCGAAAGCTGTTTCCATCTAAGTTCTATTTCAAAAGGCCAGTTGTTGGCATCCCTTTGGTTCTGCTGATTAGGAAGTGATTGACACTTGGAGGTCAGGGATGGATGTCCTCCCCACAGTCACCGGCAGCACAAAAGAGCTGGAGAGTTCTCAGGGTCTCTACCAGTCACACAGGTCAGCGGCTGGGAAGTCCAGAGTGGTGGCACCGATATTGGAACCAGACTGCCACATCTATCTCTATTTTGGACAAGTGACACTTGAGCCCTCTGTGTTTTAGTTTTGTGAATCATGACATAATAATGATATGTTTTCTTTTTTTCGAAGAAAATGACTTAGATCATTTTGAAACTTAAATGACTTATTATAAGTCTAGAATTTAGATCATGCCCAGCACACAGTGGGCTTCCCAGATGGCTGTAGTAGTAAAGAACCTGTCCGTCAGTGCAGGAGACATGAGACATGTGTTCGATCCCTGGGTCAGGAAGATAGATCCTTTGGAGAAGGGAATGACAACCTACTCCAGTATTCTTGCCTTGGAGACTCCCTTGGACAGAAGGGCCTGGCAGGCTACAGTTTGTAGGGTAGCAAAGAGTCAGAAACCACTGAGGTGACTTCCTACGCACATAGTGAGTGCATACAGCAGAGTTCACTGTTAGGATTTTGCTGGAGATAAGCAAAAGCATCCCAGACACGGTGAATTGTGCTGGTGGCCTTATGAATCAGTGGAACTGCTCAGCAAGGTCAGCAGTTTGCAAGGCTCAGATCTTGATGGAGGTGGGGCTCTGAACAAGAGTGTGTGTGGGGGGGGCGGCGGGGAGGGGGATGACCAGGAGATCACTGTCCCAGGAGAGGGTAATAGTTGGAACAGAAATTACTCAGAAACCTTCATACCCCAGCGGAGAGAGGACCGAAGACTGCTTTTCACTCACCCAGTACACCTGGCTCTACTTCCAACTTGTGGACTTGGGCAACCTCAGGGCATCGGCAGGGCTGAGTGACCTGGAAAGAAGAGGCTCCAAGCCAGCTCTGAGTTCCCTGCTTGAAGGTCTTCTCATTTCCAGGAAAGGGAAAAAACAAAAAAGGAATTCCTGGTAGAACCCAGCGCCCTTTGTGTTGGCGGCTCTGATGGCTGTGGGTCTCACGTCCTCCCCCTGTTTGCCCCGCTGCCCAATCAGAACCCTGGAAGAGGGGCGTGGCTCCGGTCCCAGGGCTTCGGTCCGAATCAAGACCTTCAGATCGTGTCCCCCTTGCGAATTGCAAGACCCTGGGCGAGGGATGACTCCTCGTGGAGCCCGCTCTCTCACCTATAAAAGAGTGAGTGCGTAACAGTTAGAACCGGCCTCGCACGCTGTCGCTGAGGATTCACGCACGGGACCGAGGTCACCAAACCCTGAGCACGTGCCCGGCACAGAGGCGCTCCCGGGAGCATTCAGGGATGCTTTTGAAGGTGAGGGTGGGGGTGGGGGCTGGGTGGGGGGATGCGGTTGGGGGCGGGAGAGGGAAAGCCTGAGCAGCTAAGACCTCCGGAGTCTCCTTTGTGAAGACCGGCTATTATCCTCCCCGCTCAGTCCCCACCTAGCGGACTAGGGGTGGGAGCCCCCGCTGTCATCTCAGCTTTCTGGGTCGCAGCCCATCGCCGGAGGACGCGCGGCCGGACGAGCGGTGGGCAGCCGGTGGAGGAGGGTGGGGCCCACCAGTGGCCGCTTAGGTCACGGCGGATTTAGAGGACGTGAGCGGGACACGCGCTAATTGGCAGCTTCCTGGAGCCCAGGGTCTGGGCGCGAAGGGCCTTAGGGGGCGAGCTGGAGCTGCGGGGCGGCCTCGGGGCCCCGCAGAGTGACGCACGATGCAACCAGGACTCTCAAGAGGGACCTCAAGTTGCGGACATAGGGCAAGTCGTCCTGGGGAAACGCAGTGCGGGCCGGGCCCTTTCCGCCCCAAACCAAAGGATGTTTGGGGTTTTAGGAGGAGGTCTGCAGGATGGCGTGCGCGGGAGCCGTCTGCAGCTCGTTTAGTGCGGGTGGGCGGGGAAGGCTGCCCTAGGCCGCTCTCCTGGGTATCCTGACGTAAGGCGCCCTCGGGTATCCTTTTTCTTTACGCTCTGATATTTGCTTCTTGGGCGTCCCTGGTGGCTCAGATGGTTAAGAATCTTTCTGCAATGCAGGAGACCCGAGTTCTATCCCTGGGTCAAGAAGATCCCCTGGAGAAGGGAAGGGCGACCCACTCCAGTATTCTTGCCTGGAGAATCCCATGGACAGAGGAGCCTGGCTAGGCTACGGTCCATGGGTTCGCAAAGAGTCAGACACGACTGAACAACTAACACTCCAATGATGCGAGAGGAGGCTTGTGGGAGGGAGTGTGAAGGGCTGGTTTTCTACCCACAGATGGCCAGGACAGCTCAAGCCAGGCCTTGTGATGCCAGGATTGTCAGGCAAAGTGTCTGCAGGGTCACAGAGGATGGTATGTGCACTCCCCAAGCTGGAAGCCTACTCTGGGGCTATTTCTGTGATGCGTGCCTCCAGAGCAGGTCCAGACAGGTGGAGAATGTGTTCTGATGGGGAGCGTCACAGAGCAGCCACGGGTGGTGGACTAGAGGTTCTGGACACACTTGGCTGTGAGTTAAAAAACAACACGTGGGGGTGTCTGTGGCAGGGGGCAGGAGGAGCAGGGAGCAATAGGAACTTGGTTCTGCTAAGTGTTGCCTTAGCTCTTGCCCTGGCCCTGCGTTTTATCCCCTTGGGGCCCTCCCTACCTGGTGGGGCATCTGAAAGAGCCCAGGGGGTGGGCTCATCTAGATGTGTGGTTCCTAGAGTGGGGACCCAACCAGCATCACCTGGGAACTGAGGAAAATGCAAATTCTGGGTCCCACCTCAAACCTCTGGGGCCCAAGAGAGTATGCGTTTCTGACAGGTTCCTGGGGAAAGCTGATGATGCATTTTTAGGGACCACTGCAGGTTCAGTGGCTTGGAGAGCTATTCACAGGCTCTGCTCTGGTACCTGAGCCACCACATTCTTGCTCACATCACTTCCAGGCCCTGGTCAGCTTCTTCTCTGGGTCTGTCCTCCTAAGGGTGTGTCGAGTGCCCAATGTGTGCACCTGTAGCTGGGGAAGTGTGCACCTGTGGCAAGTGTGTCCATGCAGGTGAGGCCCCCCAAACTGTGGGATGGAGCTGGTATGGGAAGAAAAGAGAGGAGGATACAGGTGGAAGCTCCCATTTGTATTCTTTCTCCTAGCTCTGGAATGGGTGGGGAAGCAGGCTGATCTTGCTAGAAAAATCATGTGAATCCCAAGGCTGCAGAACCAGTGGAAACCTCTTTTTACAGAGGTTTTCTCTGTTTTGACCCCTCTTGAGGATTAGAAAAACATGACTCAGCTGTGAAGACTAAGCATTATTAGTTCACACTTTTACTTTTTTAAATTTAAATTTAAAAACTTTTTTTTTTACAATATTGTGTTGATTTCTGCCATACAACAATGAAGGTAGGGGGGGATTAAGTATAATTATGGCTGATTTGCATTGTTGTATGGCAGTCCATGCTTTTAAAAAAAGGAATGAAAACAAAAGCAGGCTGATTTCTTTGTGTTGCATGAGAGAAAACTAAATAAATCATCTTTTACACTTGCCTCTTCTTCCCCTATACCTCTCCAACCAGTGACAAATTGTCTCAAAAGTTATGTAAGCAGAGATGGAAATGATTTCCTAAAGGATCCCAGGTTTGATTCCTACCAAGCCCTGAAAATACAGTTTGGACTGTATGCTTCATCACTTATAACCTGGCCACTCCCCAGCTGCCTTGGCTCCAGGACCTGGACTCTAATGGATAGGCAGCGGGAGCCATGGGCTGCTGCTGCTAAGTCGCTTCAGTCGTGTCTGATTCTGTGTGACCCCAAAGACATCAGCCCAGTAGGCTCCTCTGTCCCTGGGATTCTCCAGGCAAGAATACTGGAGTGGAATGCCATTTCCTTCTCCAATCATGCATGCATGCATGCATGCTAAGTTGTTTCACTTGTGTCCGACTCTGTGAGACCCTATGGACAGCAGCCCACCAGGCTCCACCATCAACAGGGTTCTCTAGGCAAGAATACTGGAGTGGGTTGCCATTTCCTTCTCCAGGGAGCCATGGGACTTACCAGCTAAATGCTCCAACTCTGGAATTAAAGAGACCTAGGTTTGGGTCTGAATACCACCACTTGTTGGGCTTCCCTGGTGGCTCAGAGGTTTAAGCATCTGCCTGGAATGTGGGAGACCTGGGTTTAATCCCTGGGTCGGGAAGATCCCCTGGAGAAGGAAATGGCAACCCACTCTAGTACTCTTGCATGGAGAATCCCATGGAGGGAGAAGCCTGGTAGGCTACAGTCCATGGGGTCACAAAGAGTCGGACACGACTGAGCGACTTCACTTTCACCACCACTTATTAGTTGTCAGACTTGGGTAATTAGTTTTTCCAAGCCTTGGTTTTCCCATTTTACAGATGAGTACTTGCCTTGCAGGACCAATCTGTGCTCATGGATAAAGTAAGGATGAAAAATATGTCAGCCCTCAAGACATCGAGCGGGTGCAGCAAGAACCTTAGATTTGTCCCTCTTATCACCTCCTTAGTTTGGGGAGAGAGAAATTTGAGAGACAGGAAGGGGAAGCCTCAGGCAATAATAGGTCCAGAGATCTGGGTGGTGGTTGAATGTTGTCAGGCACAGGTTTCTTGAAAGGAGAAGAAAGTGTGCTGAATTCCCACTGATTTTAATGTGACCCTGGTCGGTTTGAAGGTCTCGGCTTCCATAAATCAAGTGCCTCCAGCAGCTTTTCCCTTTTCACCTCTCTAACCCTTCCCACAGCTCCATCTCAGGTCTGGACTTGCACGACTGAGTGAGGCGGCCGGCCGCCCAGCGGTCAGCCTGGAGTGGGGACTGGATGTGGCAGAGGCTCCAGATCCAGTGCCCTGGGGCTACATCTGGACAGGTATCGAGGGCCGGACCCCAGGACCCGGTGACACTTTTACTATTGAAGTCTACCCCAACTTTACTAGCTTCTGGGGCAAGCTGGGGGCTTTGGGGATTTTTGTATTTGCTGGGTTGTAAATATTTTATGGGAAGGCAGCCCAGGAAAATCTGGTTAGCTTTCCGCCTTGCACACTTTCCACCTTGGGATTGGCTTCATGCACAGATGTGTCAAAAAAGAAGTCCAGTTCTGCCTGGGTCCCCAGGAATTCACCTTGAGTTTTTAAAAGCTTGTTATTGTCCCTCCTCCAGGTGCCCCCATTTTTTTCTCAGTGGTAACCAAAAATTTTATCTTCAGGATTAGTTGCAAAGCAAGATGATTTCAGATTGGGTAGGTGGAGGAGGGGAGAAGGTCACTCTGTGTGTGTATGCATTGCTGAGTTTCTTCTCCTTGCTGGTGTATTTATTTCTCATTGGCTGCAGGGTCTTCTCAGTGGATAGATGCCTGGTGTTAGCGTTGATTCATTTGCACCCTTGCAGACTTTGGAAACCCTTCTTGCTCTTTTGTTTCTTAAGTGACCGATGAATTTAAAAAAGAAAGAAATTGCCTTGCAGCTCCGCATTCTGTGACCTTCCTACTGGGCCTAAAGGTTTCAGCAAACTTGTCTGCTGGGCAGCACCTTCCACCGGTCCACCAGACCCCTGGGTTTCAACTTGGGCTGTCCCTTCAACTCAACTTTGCTTTTTTTTTTTTTTTCCAAAAAAAGCAAAGCTAAGAAACCCCAACAAAACTCCAATACCCAGGCCCTGTCCTCAGATATTGATCCAGTTGACTGAAGCACGCCCTGGTGCTGTCATTTTAAAACTCTCTAGATAGTTATAAAGGGCAGCCAAGAAATTCCCCACTTACTGACTGGCGTGTACCCTAGGTCAGACAGGCCTGTAGACGCTGCCGTGAGCAAGATTGGCCAGCACAGGGGGCTAGCTCCTATGGGTTGCTGGAGGTGGGGCATGGCTCTTGCTGGGAAAGGCAGACCACTGAGGAGACAAACACAGACGAGGTCCTTGTAGATCGTGCTCAGTGCCGGGAAGGTAATACACCAGGGTCCCCCGATAGTGACCGAGGGAGTCTGCTTTAGATCAGGGTGGTCAAAGATGGCCCTTTCGGAATAGGCGACATTTGAACTGAGACGGGAATGATGAGAATGAGCTAGCCGAGAGGAGGTGTGGAGGTATCGCGGCCACAAAGGGCGCATTAGTGGTTACGCAGACTCCTGGGGGTGGGAGGGTGGGAAAACCGGGAGGCAGCTGCGGCCGCCTTCTCCACTGACTTCCGCGCAGGGTGTCCAGCGCTGATGGGGACGAAGGGGCCGCCCTGGTGCTCCTTCCGTTTAGCCGCGCTCCGCCGGGGCCGGGATCCGGGGTGGTCAGCCCTCCGGGCGGGCGCCCCGGGACCCCTACCGAGCTGCCCCAGCTCCCTCCCAGGGGCGGCCTCAGAGCTCCGGGCTGATCTCCCTCTTAAGTGAAACTGATTGTAATTATTATTATTTTTTTTAATCTCGCAGACGATCTCTCGCACACTCCTCTCCGGAGACAGAAGTATTTGTTTGATGTGTCCACGCTCTCAGACAAAGAGGAGCTGGTGGGCGCGGAGCTGCGGCTGTTTCGCCAGGCGCCCGCTGCGCCCTGGGGGCCGCCGGCCGGCCCGCTCCACTTGCAGCTCTTCGCCTGCCAGTCGCCCCTGCTGCTGGAAGCGCGGAGCCTGGACCCGCAGGGGGCGCCCCGGCCCGGCTGGGAAGTCTTCGACGTGTGGCGGGGCCTGCGCCCCCAGCCCTGGAAGCAGCTGTGCTTGGAGCTTCGGGCCGCGTGGGGCGGCGAGCCGGGCGCCGAGGAGGCCGAGGCGCGCTCGCCGGGGCCCCAGCAGCCGCCGCCCCCGGACCTGCGGAGTCTGGGCTTCGGCCGGAGGGTGCGGACCCCCCAGGAGCGCGCCTTGCTCGTCGTGTTCTCCAGGTCCCAGCGCAAGACCCTGTTCGCCGAGATGCGCGAGCAGCTGGGCTCGGCGACCGAGGTGGTCGGCCCCGGCGCGGGCGCCGAGGGGTCGGGGCCGCCGCCGCCGTCGGGCATCCCGGACGCCGGGCCGTGGTCGCCCTCGCCTGGCCGCCGCCGGCGGCGCACGGCCTTCGCCAGCCGCCACGGCAAGCGGCACGGCAAGAAGTCGAGGCTGCGCTGCAGCAAGAAGCCCCTGCACGTGAACTTCAAGGAGCTGGGCTGGGACGACTGGATTATCGCGCCCCTGGAGTACGAGGCCTACCACTGCGAGGGCGTGTGCGACTTCCCGCTGCGCTCGCACCTGGAGCCCACCAACCACGCCATCATCCAGACGCTGATGAACTCCATGGACCCCAGCTCCACCCCGCCCAGCTGCTGCGTGCCCACCAAATTGACTCCCATCAGCATCTTGTACATCGACGCGGGCAATAACGTGGTCTACAAGCAGTATGAGGAGATGGTGGTGGAGTCGTGCGGCTGCAGGTAGCGGCGCCTTCCTGCCGCCTCGGCCCGGGATGGCCCGGGGGGAGGTCCGACCGCGGAGAGGCCGAGGGGAGCTGGCCCCCGACGAGGTGGAGAGCGGGGCCGCAGCCTGGACTTTTTTCGGCCGGTGGGAGACCAGGGAGTTCTGCCTTCCCAGAACCTTCCACCTGCCTGCCCAGAGGGAGAGACGGAATTTCACACCTTGCCCGAGGGGGTGCCATCCTGGAAAAACCAGCCAAGGAGGATTTCTTCGGTTTTTTTTTTTTTTTTTTGGTCGTTATTACTGTGGGTTTGGGTTTCCTCGTGTGTTTCAACAGATTTCCATGGGAGGTGGGGGCAGGGGAGACGCATACCTATTTCTCAACTGCTCCAAGGATTAGGGGGGGAAAAATTAATAGTTTAAGAAGGAAACCTGTGGAAGGAAGACTCACCTTCGACCACATCTCGGTCGTATTGTTTTCTACTTATGTAAAGGAGGTGGGTCTTTCTGGCCCTGTTCCGTGACTCCGACCCAGCGCCCCTGCAGAAAGTGTTAAGGTAGAGATATTACAAAGTCAGAAGGGGTCCTGCCTTTGGAAGAGCTTTGCAAGACAAGAGGCGGATGCAAGCGGGCCTTTGCCACTTGCTTGTATACCCAATTCTGCCTCGGCCTCTTCGGGTACAGAGAAGTGGCAACCTGCATCTCACTCCAGGGGGCTCAGGTCACCGCCTTCACTGGCTTTTTCTGGGGGAAAGGGGAGCTGGTATGGATGGAATGACAAGAATGAGTCCAAATGGAACCCCCTGAAGGATAATGAGAAACCACAAGACCAGCCTTTGACGGGCTGATACCGAGGTGCTTTCGCCATGGAAAAGCCCTTCCCCATGTCTGTTTCTCACTGATTTCTTTAGGCAGAATTTGCCAAAATTCAGACATCCCCTTTGAAGGAAAAGGTGATTTCCCATTTAAACGAAAAAGTGGGCAGAACTGGGGAATTTAGAACTAAAGTAAGAGATGCAGAGGATAGGAAAGTGACCCAAGAAGAGGAAGGGCGAAGTCCGGAGGGGAGGTGATTGCCCCCTCCCTCCCCAAGGGCTCGGATGGAGGGTCAGGCCCAGGAGCTGGGAGGAGAGGGAGGAAAGGAGGCACACGTCCTTGTCTTCGAAGTTTCTTTGGAATCTCTCTTCCCTCCCCTCTCTCTGACATTCCTGAAAGATTACCAGCCAGCAATAGCCCAGGGCTCCCCCAAAAGAATTGTTTCAGATTGTAATTACCAGTTAGGCAATGTTTTTTAAACTTAGTAATGAGAAACTGTGAAAAGAGCAAAGTGTTACATTGAGCTTGGGGTGGGAGATGGGGAACGGTGTGGTGAGGAAGAAGGCAAGGGTGGAATTCATCTTCCGGAAGCAAGAGAGAGCCCCGGTGCAAGTTAAAAACCCATCCTTAGGTTGCCAGTGCAAGTTAAAAACCCATCCTTAGGTTGCCAAAAGCATGAACTTTCCCCAGCCTGCACCAGTGTTATTTTCAAACATTGCCCATAACTAGGCCCTTTGAAGAATTAGCTTCCTTCTTGTCTTTGACCATGAAATGGTTTAAACAAGGGAACTTGTACCAACCATTACAAGACCTTTTTGTTCTTCCTAAGTGGTGTTGCTCTCTCTGGATCTAAACCTGTTGCTTGTTTGGTTCAGAGAACTACAAACTATCCAAGAAAGGGTGAGACTGATAATAAATGCTAATATAAAATGCTAAGTAAAAAAGAAAAAAAAAGACTTGGCCAGGAGAAATAATTTAAAATGCACATTTGCTTTGGATGCACTGTTGTTCTGTTAAGGCTGTATATATTTGTTTATTTAAGGTGACTGAAAGTGCAAAGAGGAAATGGACAGCATGCAATTCATCTTAATGTACAAAACGTTATATGCACTCAAATGTTATAATTTCTAATATTTTTTAAAGTTTATATTCGAGTTGTACAAAGTTAAGCATTCATCAGATATTTCATTCTTTCATAATGTTATCATTTTCTTAAATATTATTACAAAATTTTAAGTCTGTCTAATGGAGAGTTTTTTTTAAACTGTCTACCTCACTATAATACAAGTATTTACAACACAAAAGTTGCCAGACGTCAATTAATATTCAAAACATTTTTTACAGTACACTTTTCCTGGATGATAATCTAATACTGTATTATTAAACTCATTTTTCCCCTTAATAAATCTGCCTGTTTTATGGATCTATTTAGAAAAATCATGTTCTCAAGGAAATACTGTCAGTGGTATTTTGGTCCAGTATGGGACTGAATGTCTGAAAAGGTGCTGATGATTTTGAAATCCGTCATTCAGAACATTGCAGTTTCTTCTCACAACTCTTCCATAACTCTCTTTTCATAAAATTTTCATTCACTAGATTAAAGCCAAATCCTTATCAACTGTTAGAACAGCGTTTATGAGACTATAACTCATTCCAACATCTCCAAAGCCCAGATAGGAACTGGATTGTTTCTTAGTTTCTTTAATGTTGAAAAAAATTGTAAGTTAGCTAGGCCAGCCCAGATGTCTATAATTACCACTTATATTATGGCATAGGGGGAGCAGAAGATATGAAATACTCCTTGCTATAAACTAGGGAGCCCGTGTATACGTGTGGACTCTGTGTGTTCACTTTGTGTCAGGCATGATACTGTCCATGGATTATCTCATTTAAACCCCTCAGAAACTCCATGAAGTAGGTGTTATTATAACCCCCATTTTGCAGATGAGGAGACTGAGGTGTGGCAAGTTTAAGTAACCTGGCTGTGGTAGTTAGGATTTAAACTTTGTTCTTTCAGATTCTAGAACCTGAAGAATTAACCGCTATATACTTCTACCCTGAGATATCTATCTGCTCTCTAATTGGTCCTGAAAAGGGGGGATTTGCTGCTAGCCACTATTGTCGGAATGACGAATTGGAGGAGGAGTTCCTGCTCCAGGGGCCACCAGCATTGTCTGAAGTTTTGGAATATGTGAATTATGACTGCTGGAATAAGGAACCTGAAAAATGGGTATGGATTGCAAAATCCTGGGAGTTCTCAGCTTAGGGCTCGCTTCTGCAAATGCACGGTTTAGGTCATTGCTGGGCTTCTGTAGCATCTCTGCAATTTTCTGGAACTGCCTTGGGTGTGGTTTTTGTGAATTTTGGTTATCAAAATACTGATTAATTTACAGATAGGTTATGTTTCAATAGACTGGTTTTAAGAGGACTGTTAAGAATTGAGAAACATTTTCCTTTGGAAGCAATGTTGTTTGAGTTGCCAGGTTATCTTGCAAAAGTTTTATTTACCCTGATGGAAATTCTGCCCCCGACAGCCCATGGAAGTTTTTAACAAAGCAATTTTGACCAATGGGTTTTGGGCACGGACAATCACTTGAGAAAGCAAAAGAGAAGCTCCTTCTCTTTCCTGGGTGGAGTCTCTTTTTGAAATAGTTGAAAATTCCTTGCATTTTCCCACCACTTTTTTTGTACCCTTCGCTCAAGTCCTTCAACCTCTCAACTGCCCCAGGACTTCCAGCCCTGCCCCCTACTATACTGCCAATCCAGAGATTTCCTTTCTCTGCACAGATATTTCCATCCCCAAAGTAATTTTTCTCTCTTTCCTCTATCAGAAAATTTATTTCTCAACTCAGATGTTAGAAGAAACAATCTGATTGAATTACATGAAGATGTTAATGTCTCCAAGACCTTTGCAGTTTAAGAAAAAAAAATCTTGCTTAACTCAGATCTCTTGTGAGTGATGTGAAGTCAATATAGGAGGACTCAACACAATTTTGAGCTAGGCACTAAACGCAAAAGGATGAATGAAGACACTTAGCAATGTGAAATTTTTTGGTGTCCATTGGGGGATATTTTGTGCGATGAAGAGACTATTCACAGCTAACATTAAAAAATTAATATACAATGTATTAAAGCAAGCAGTTAATAACTTAATTCTTTCTAACGCTCTTTAAGTTTAATGAATGTAGGCCCCATGAAACTTTTTTTTAGCCTTGTTTTATTTCTATATTCTTAGCATACAGAATAGTGCCCAACATATGGCATATACTCAATAAATATGTTAAATGAATATTTAAAAATCCAATTTTACTTATAATCTAGTAGTTTTAACAAGCATTTTCAAGGGAGCCTTTGATTTCTGTCTTTTCAACTCAAGTTGAGTGGACCAACCCCCCTTAATCAACCAATTCTGGTTACAAACCTAGATAATAAACTTCTTTTAAATATCGTACATTGCTTTTGTCAATTCAATATATTCATTTTCCCCTCAAGCCCTTCACATTTCCCTAACAGGAAAAAAAAAATCTTCCCACATGCTTAAACCACTCTGATGATTTTTAAGTTCTACTAAGTATTTCAATACCACTTACACCATTTGAGATAACACTGGGTGGGAATCTAATCGCCCAGTTGACCATTTAAACTGACATCAGAAGGCTGTTAAATACCTTTATAAGCCATGTTTTCTTCAAATGTGCAAACATTTGAAATATCCAATAAATATAGGTTGTCTCAATGATTATAAAACATTATTTTAGAACTTCATGTAAGTATTAATAATTTAGATTCCAATTAATCTTTGTACTCTATTCCAAAGTTTCTTTGGGTTAAAAACACTAACCCACTACTGACAAAGTATAGTTTCACAAGCAAGTGAAGAGACCATGTCAACAGACTGTGTGGTTTCTAATCTACCAGAGGTTCAGTTGAGGAAGGAGATGGATTCTTCTAAGAGGCCAGAATGCCAACTCCTCAATAGTCACCACACCAACAGGAACTCCAAAGCCGCGTCTTTCACAAGTTGGTCTCTCCTGGGTTCAAGAGAGGCTGTTAACCCATCTTTCCTTCTGATTTGAGTAAACTGAATTCCACGCTCCCCATTAAGATTGAGGCTTTTTTTCATTAATGAGCTGGATTTCACATTTATTTAATAACCTTAGGACATTTCCTTGTTTTCACCTTTGGCTTTAAAATTACTGCCACTCTATTGAATTCTTCTGCTCTTCCATAATTTTTCCACCAGCTCTTCCAACTTTATCATCAAACTCTGGTAATCCGAATTCTGTCATCTTTTTCTGTATTTGCCCTGTCTGGAAAACCTGCAACTCTTAAAGTTATGAAAATGACATCTAATGAAAACTGCACATGCTCGTCCCTTGCCTGGTTCTGTGGTTCACCATACAAAGTTGTGGGAATGAGAACACAGTCCCTGCGCTTGAGGAGTTCACAGGAATATTATTATTGTTATGTTTACTATTGTCTCCTTGGTCAATCATTACAGGAACTCTAATTATGATGGTTCTGCTTTACAGATGAGAAAAGTGAGGCGTAGAGAGGTTCAAGCAATTGCTGGGGAGAGCTAAGATTTAATCTGATAGACTCCAGAGCATATTTGCATCTGCTCAGTCTTTCGGCGGTTATTTATTAAGTTCCCATAGTTTGGAAGGCTCTGGTTGAGGCTCAGAGAAACTACAAATAGAGCTCGATGTAAAGGAAGTTCCAAGATTGAGCTGAACTTTCCAAGACTTTGCAGACTCCTAAAGGCAGACTGCTCTCTCTACCTAAGTTCTGCTTTTAATGGCTTATTTCCTTTCCAACACACAAATTCTCTGAAAGCTTTATCCTCCCTCCTCCAGAAATGTTGAAGAAGCAGGCAGAGTAGGATCAGGAGTTGAGAAATGAAAAGGGCAATATTTGCAGCCATGGATTCTCTGTACCATTCAGATGTTCAGAATTACAAAGGGTGTAACGCTAACCCTTCCAAGAAAGTCCAAACTTATTAGTAATAAAATGTGTTTGATTTAAAAAGAAAGAATTTAATAAATACTTATTATATATTAGTGTCATCTGTGACTAGAGGCAGAATTCACCAGATGTAACTGAGGATGATCACATGAGTGGAAATTAGAACCTCTTGAGGCAACTTTGTTTTTGAAAATTCCTCTTTCCAGTGATGAGTCCTTTACCTCTACTGGGAGTTCTTAAGCATGATAATTACGCAGAAGTAGGAATGTGAAAACTAGTTAATATGCCTTTTCTTCTCAAAACAGCTAGGGAGTCAACAGTATGTGCACAGGGAATTTTAAAACAAGTTTAACAGGATTATTTACTTTTGACCTAGGCAATGACCAACTGGGATACATCCCTGATGCAGGGATTCGGCAGGCCACACTTCCAAGTTTGATGTGTTTGCAACAGAGGGAATCTTCTGTCTCTGCACTGAAGACCTAATGGTTTACTTGGGATTGCCAACTGACTTACACCAGTCAGGTTTTTTTTTTTTTTAATTTCTTGATTTGATTTCTACTTTGGTATAATTCATTTGTAATTTCTAGGGAAATTATGTTCTCCAATTTGTCAGAAGGAAGGGACACTTGGATTGCCAAATATCTACCCTCTTTGCCTTTGAAACTAATGCAATCATTTACATGGAGGAATACTTACCTGTCTATGTTGAGACAGTCTTAAAGTCTCAGAGTTTCTGTTTTAATCTTGAAACTTCCCTTTATCTCCAGTTTTATATCTAAAATCTCCAATAAGTTGAGCAAACCATGGAGATAATTAACTTCCGAGTTATACTTTTGTCCTTACTAGTGGTTAATGCTTGTGGGGTACCAATAGCATTCACGTAGTGGTAGAAGATTAAAATGTATTCAAGGCCCTTGGTGGAGAGCTCAGTTCATAGTTTGTTCTCATCAGAAAGAATTTTTAATGTGGCTTATTTTAAAATTGCTGTCCAGAACAAATGGACAAAATCTATCTTATAAGAATGTTTGGTTTAGGCTTAAACAATTTTATATGTATTCATTCCAGATTTTAACTTTTACTAAGACCTGACTACTAAAGCTTCTTGGGAATGAGCTTCCAGTGAGAGAGAACCTCTGCCATTGCAGTCAACAAATGGTTTTTCCAAATAAACAGATGATTCTTTCACTAAAAAAACAATTTTCTGTTTCCTAACATTTGCTCATACTAATTGGAAAGTGACGTCTCAGCCAGCACATTGGTAGTTGTTGCCTAGCTGGCAGTGAAAGTCTTGGGTTGAACAGTAGGACAGCAGAGTGGTTGAAGAATACCATGCTCTGAACACTGTGTCTTAGAACTCCTCCAAGTTATCCCAAATCTTTGAATTTGGGTCATTTGTCTAGAGGTGGACTGCAGGTACAGGCAGATCTAGTTTCATATTCAGTTCAGCTCAGTTCAGTCGCTCAGTCGTGTCCGACTCTTTGCCACCCCATGAACCGCAGCACGCCAGGCCTCCCTGTCCATCACCAACTCCCAGACTCCACCCAAACCCATGTCCATTGAGTTGGTGATGCCATCCAACCATCTCATCCTCTGTTGTCCCCTTCTCCTTCTGCCTTCAATCTTTCCCAGCATCATGGTCTTTTCAAATGAGTCAGCTCTTCACATCAGGTGGCCAAAATATTGGAGTTTCAGCTTCAACAACAGTCCTTCCAATGAACACCCAGGACTGATCTCCTTTAGGATGGACTGTTTGGATCTCCTTGCAGTCCAAAGGACTCTCAAGAGTCTTCTCCAACACCACAGTTCAAACGCATCAATTCTTCGGCACTCAGCTTTCTTCGCAGCCCAACTCTCACATCCATACATGACCACTGGAAAAACCATAGCCTTGACTAGACAGACCTTTGTTGGCAAAGTAATGTCTCTGCTTTTGAATACGCTGTCCAGGCTGGTCATAACTTTCCTCCCAAGGAGTAAGCGTCTTTTAATTTCATGGCTGCAATCGTGTCTTCCAAGTGTTTTCTTGGTGTCACCTAGGCTGCAGGTGGTCATTCTGTAATCAGGTTTCCTGGGTCCTTGTAGGCCCACCCTTGCTCCTTAGCAGGGAATTAGCCAGGAAAATTTGTATCTTCCCTAGCAAGTCAAGAGGGTGAAGGAGAGGTTATAAGGGCAGGAACTCTGCTTTTCCTGTTGGCATGTTGGTGGGTTTTGTGGTTGGTGGTGAGCTTCGACTCTCTGCTATTTATATAATGTATAGACAATGGTGGTGGTAATGGTAGCTACAGTGTCAGTCTGTTTAACCATTAGAAATTAGAGATAGGGACTTCCCTGGCGGTCCAGTGATTAAGAAACCACATTTCCACTGCAGGTGCATGAGTTCCCTTGCCAGAGAACTAAGATCATCAATTCCATGCATGGCCAAAACATAGGATAAAAAAGAAATTAGAGATAAATATATGATAATAGAATCAGCTAGGCCTATTCAGTTTTATTTAATAGAAAACCCTTCAGTTAAGAATAACTTAAATAAGGAAAGTTAGTTCTCACATAAAAAGAGAAAAGTTTAATGATAGTCCAGAGTTTAATGAGGATTCCACAGCGTCTTCAGAGTCTGAGACTCCCGTCTGTTTGCTCCATCATTTTAGCTCAGTTCTTTCATATTCAAAGTTACCTCATGACCCAAGATGGCAGCTGGAGTCCAGCAATCACATCCCAACTGGAAGTCAACAGAAAGAAAACAGCCAGAAGGGGAAAAAAAAGGACTTTCCCAGCTGGTTCAGCTCCCTTTAAGCAGCCCTCCCAGAGGTCCCAAACAACATTTCTCTTTAATTTTCGTTGACCAGAACCTACCAACAGCTGGCTTTGAGGGAGACTAGGGAATGTAGTCTTACTCTAAATAGCATGTGGCCATCCTTTGGTTAGGCAGCAAGTAGCATTCTTGCCTGGAGAATCCCCATGGACAGAGGAGCCTGGCAGGCTGCAGTCTATGGGGTCGCAAAGAGCTGGACACGACTCAGTGACTAAGCGCAGCACAGCACAGCCTTGTGATAGGAGGGGCTTCCTTGGTGGCTCAGATGATAAAGAATCTGCCTGCAATGCAGGAGACCTGGGTTTGATCTCTGGGTCAGAAGATCTTCTGGAGACGGAATGATATTACAACCATAGATTCAGTCCCACCACTTATGCCTCGTATTCCCTGGAGCTTTCCTAGCTCTGAATACTCCTCACGTAGAGTAGCGTTCAAACCACAATGGAAACCAAGTGTCCCTAAAGTGACGGTTGAGAAGTGCAGGCTTTACAATAAAAGCCTGGCTAGAGAACCAGACTGTGGCTGGGAAGACTAACGCCCTTTACTCCCTTCCTCCAGAGTTGAAAATGCACACCAACCTGAATTAGCTATTTAACTGCAGGAAAAATGACAGTTAAATGCAAAGACAAGAACAAGCACTTATTAGGGAAAATGTCCACTGGGAAGGCAAACGGTTGACTTTGACAGATCAGATTAGGAATTCCTCCTCCTGTGAGAAAGTGCTGATAAGGGAAACAGCATATGTGGAGCATCCTATCTCAACATTAGCTCTCTTACTACAGGCGTTCATATTATGCTGAACGTGTATCTAGCCATACATAATTATAGATGTATAAATAAGCCTATTATTATATGCACATGGATATACTCTCTATCTTTATATGTTCCGTGTACCATATGTATCACCATGCATAATGTTATAACTCTGAGCTTTGCAATCAATGGGCCTGAAAGGATTACAGTTATGCTGAGATACCGGGTCTGGGGCAACCAACATTTTAGCAGATTACCTCGACCCAAGAGCAGACTCTCTGTTTGTTCCACCATGTTCTACAGACATTCCCAGTGGCAATGTACACTCTGACTCAAAAAAAATGCTGGCAGGCACTCCTAAAAATTAGTTTATTTTAGACAATGTCATGGTATATACCATGAGAATATCACTTTTAAGTGTCATTTATCCATGCTGGGAAATAAGTAAAAACTCAAGTTAGTTGTGGGTGCCAAGCCATACTTGATTGAAATGCAGTGCTAACCTGGGCTCTTGATCAGGGGTCAGTGGATAGAAGTAAGAACTAGTCAGGCTAACCATAATTAAGAACCAAAAGCCTCTGGACCAAAGGACTTTAATCAGATAAATGAAAAGACTAGGTAACTCAAAGTAATTATAGTGTCACTGATAATCGTGACACCATGAATAATAAAAAACAAAACCAAAAGCAGTATTTCACTACTTGGATGTTTCCAGTAGGGTTTCTGTGAAGTTCTGTGAATAATGCATCAGCATTCAAATGGTATTTTTTGCCACACATCTCAGTTTACTTCATTCATTATTTAATACATTGGCCTTTACAGATGGGCAAAATGATGAATTTTAATGATTGT
Organism: Capricornis sumatraensis; assembly: GCF_032405125.1. Classification (NCBI taxonomy): domain Eukaryota; kingdom Metazoa; phylum Chordata; class Mammalia; order Artiodactyla; family Bovidae; genus Capricornis; species Capricornis sumatraensis. Next base: position 86,928,565 of record NC_091079.1, read on the forward strand.
TAACAGTTGAGTTTCATTCAAGAACCAAGCCTTGAGGGCTCGGTAGCTTCATATGTTATTTTGTTCAAATGTAGACTAGAGAACAAATTCAGTTCAATTCAGTTCAGTCGCTCAGTCGTGTCCGACTCTTTGCAACCCCATGAATCGCAGCACGCCAGGCCTCCCTGTCCGTCACCATCTCCCGGAGTTCACTCAGATTCATGTCCATCAAGTCAGTGATGCCATCCAGCCATCTCAACCTCTGTTGTCCTCTTCTCCTCCTGTCCCCAATCCCTCCCAGCATCAGAGTCTTTTTCAATGAGTCAACTCTTCGCATGAGGTGGCCAAAGTACTGGAGTTTCAGCTTTAGCATCATTCCTTCCAAAGAAATCCCAGGGCTGATCTCCTTCAGAATGAACTGGTTGGATCTCCTTGCAGTCCAAGGGACTCTCAAGAGTCTTCTCCAACACCACAGTTCAAAAGCATCAATTCTTCAGTGCTCAGCTTTCTTCACAGTCCAACACTCACATCCATACGTGACTACTGGAAAAACCATAGCCTCGACTAGACGGACCTTAGTCAGCAAAGTAATGTCTCTGCTTTTGAATATACTATCTAGGTTGGTCATAACTTTTCTTCCAAGGAGTAAGCGTCTTTTAATTTCATGGCTGCAGTCACCATCTGCAGTGATTTTGGAGCCCCCCAAAATAAAGTCTGACACTGTTTCCACTGTTTCCCCATCTATTTCCCATGAAGTGATGGGACCAGATGCCATGATCTTCGTTTTCTGAATGTTGAGCTTTAGGCCAACTTTTTCACTCTCCACTTTCACTTTCATCAAGAGGCTTTTTAGTTCCTCTTCACTTTCTGCCATAACGGTGGTGTCATCTGCATATCTGAGATGACTGATATTTTTCCTGGCAATCTTGATTCCAGCTTGTGTTTCTTCCAGTCCAGCGTTTCTCATGATGTACTCTGCACAGAAGTTAAATAAGCAGGGTGACAATATACAGCCTTGATGTACTCCTTTGCCTATTTGGAACCAGTCTGTTGTTCCATGTCCAGTTCTAACTGTTGCTTCCTGACCTGCATACAGATTTCTCAAGAGGCAGGTCAGGTGGTCTGGTATTCCCATCTCTTTCAGAATTTTCCACAGTTTATTGTGATCCACACAGTCAAAGGCTTTGGCATAGTCAAGAAATCAGAAATAGATGTTTTTCTGGAACTCTGTTGCTTTTTCCATGATCCAGCGGATGTTGGCAATTTGATCTCTGGTTCCTCTGCCTTGTCTAAAACCAGCTTGAACATCAGGAATTTCATGGTTCACGTATTGCTGAAGCCTGGCTTGGAGAATTTTGAGCATTACTTTACCAGCATGTGAGATGAGTGCAATTGTGCGGTAGTTTGAGCATTCTTTGGCATTGCCTTTCTTTGGGATTGGAATGAAAACGGACCTTTTCCAGTCCTGTGGCCACTGCTGAGTTCTCCAAATTTGCTGGCATATTGAGTGCAGCACTTTCACAGCATCATCTTTCAGGATTTGAAACAGCTCAACTGGAATTCCATCACCTCCACTAGCTTTGTTTGTAGCGATGCTTTCCAAGGCCCACTTGACTTCACATTCCAGGATGTCCGGCTCTAGGTAAGTGATCACACCATCATGATTATCTGGGTCATGAAGATCTTTTTTGTACAGTTCTTCTGTGTATTCTTGCCACCTCTTCTTAATATCTTCTGCTTCTGTTAAGTCCAGACCATTTCTGTCCTTTATTGAGCCCATCTTTGCATGAAATGTTCCCTTGGTATCTCTAATTTTCTTGAAGAGATCTCTAGTCTTTCCCATTCTGTTCTTTTCCTCTATTTCTTTGCATTGATCGCTGAAGAAGGCTTTCTTATCTCTTCTTGCTATTCTCTGGAACTCTGCATTCAGATGCTTATATCTTTCCTTTTCTCCTTTGCTTTTCACCTCTCTTCTTTCCACAGCTATTTGTAAGGCCTCCCCAGACAGCCATTTTGCTTTTTTGCATTTCTTTTCCATGGGGATGGTCTTGATCCCTGTCTCCTGTACAATGTCATGAACCTCATTCCATAGTTCATCAGGCACTCTATCTATCAGATCTAGACCCTTAAATCTATTTCTTACTTCCACTATATAATCCTAAGGGATTTGATTTAGGTCATACCTGAATGGTCTAGCGGTTTTCCCTACTTTCTTCAATTTCAGTCTGAATTTGGTAATGAGGAGTTCATGATCTGAGCCACAGTCAGCTCCTGGTCTTGTTTTTGTTGACTGTATAGAGCTTCTCCATCTTTGGCTGACAGGGAACAAATATTTCTCCCCAAAAGTGTGCTCAGCGAGATGTTCAGAAGCCAGTTCAGGTTGGTGTGGCTGTGGGGATGAAGAGGAGGGGCTTTCAGTAACCATGGTATCAAATGACATGGCTTCTTTTGATAGTATGTGTCATCTGCAAGTGTGGACCATAGGCAGAGCTATAACACAGAAATATGAACACACCTATGTTTAACTCGCTTACAGGGTTTTTTCAAGTTTAACAAATGACCTAGTATGTAGAAAATACTCAGCAATTATTAATGGTTATCATCATTATATTGCTTTCGGGTATATTTCTGAAAGCTGTATTCATTTTTGACTGGTGATAGAAATGACAGTTCAAACGAGCTGGTCCTAAGGAACAATCATTTATTCGTGAAAGAGTTGTGAGTACTTTTTTGACCTCTATCATATGCCAGGTGCATAGGAATGACTTAACAGGAAGATCTCTGTGGAAGAGCAGCCTTGCTAAAGCCGCTGGAGCACAAGGCAGTAAGCATCATTAGATAAGTCAATGCAGAGAATTCATCCTGGTGCCAAGAACATGTGTCAGTTAGGATCAGGTTCATCTACTTGAACAGAAAGCCCCAAATAACAGTGACTCAAAGCAGTTAGTTTGTCTCAATTTTGAAAAAAAAATAAAAATTGGAATTTGACATTCCAGGGTTGATATAATGATTTCTTAGTCATTAGGAATTTTTTTTCATCATTTAAATGTGGTTTCCATCCTCAAGTTTGCCACATAGTTCAAGATAGCTGCTGGAGTTCCAGTCATCACATCCATGTTTTAGCAGGCAAGAAAGGGAAAGAAATGCAAAAAGAAGGCACCCCCCAATCCTAGCAGTGTCAGCTACCTTTACGGAGCCTTGCTGAACTTTCACATAACACTTTGACTTACATCTCACTGACTAGAACTTAGCTGTGTGATCTTACCTGGCTACAACGGAGGGTGGAAAATGTAGTCTTTTACCTGGGGACATGATTTCTGGGAACAAAACAGTTCTGTGGTCATGGAAGGAGGTAGCACATGGATATTGGGAAGATACTGGTTTTTAAGAAGAATATCAGTACAAATTCTCCCCAGGAGTATGGGACTTACCATTGGAAATAAAGAAAGAGTAGCCAGGAATGTAGGGTTAGCTTTTGAAAATTTTTTCTAAAATTGAAATATATAGTTGAATTACAATGCTGTGTGACTGCTGTACAGAAACGTGACTCAGTTATACACACACACACACACACACACATTCTTTTTCATGTCCTTTTTCCTTATGGCTTATCGTAGGATGCTAAATACACTTCTCTGTGCTATTAAGTAGGACCTTGTTGTTTACCCATTCTAGTATACCAGTTTGCATCTGCTAATCCAAACTCCCAATCCATCCCTTTCCCATATCCCTCCTCCTTGGCAATCACAAATCTATTCTCTGTTCCAGATTAAAAAAAAAAAAATTGCCTATTTTCTCAACTATGAAGAGGATTTATTTTTAATATCGTTTACGGGTTATTGTACAATGTACTGTCAGATACTGCTTTCTTCAATTATCTGGAAAAAACTGTGACCCCATGAGGGGAGAAAGCTCATGTTACAGAAGATAAGGATGAGTGCTCACTTACTTGCCCTAAAGAGCAGTAGCAGCTGGTGAACAGCACTGGAAGGGTTAACCAGCTAGGGCTTACCCAGAACTAGAAGATGAAAACCAGTAGGCTGGGATATTACTTTTATTGTGTTGACACAGATGCATTTTTGTAAGGATTTATAAGAAACTTTTAATTTTTCAAAATACTCTGCCTCTTGCTTTTCAAATTCCATTTTACTTATGTATGTGTCGTCGACGCTGCAGCCTCACCGGGGGAGAACGACAACAAAAATACTTCTCTTTTCTTTGAGGTTTTATATTCGTGGGGAACATTTTTACTGAGTCAATAAATTGCTTACCAGTGAGGGTTCCCCAAAGGAACTGATTTTCAGAAAATTTTCCGAAGTTTGGGCAAAGTACTAATCATTTCAGGAAGAGGGAACAAACAAATTGAACCCGTTAACTTCCAAGAGAAGCAAGAGTTTTTGTGTGATAACATCACCACCACCAATAATGATTAAAAAAAAACAAGCAGCAACCATTTATCGACTGTATGCAGAAGCCAAGCTGTGTCTTCCTCGAAACCGCCCCTCCCCCCATTTCCTGCGGTCTCCTTCCACCATCCCCAATTTACAGATAAGCAAACCGAGGTTCAGAGAGGTTAAATTAAACGCCTGAGGAGACAGCAGGCGGGGGGTGAGGGGGTGGGGGTGGGGGAAGCAAAGCTGGGATCCACACCAGGCAATTTGATCCTACAGCCCACAGCAGTCTGAACCGCTATGTAATATTGTCTCACAAACATCCCTAAAATCTGCTCCATCTCTTATCACCGACAAAGCCTTGGATTTGCTGGTGGAGAGAAAAATGCTTGAAATCTAACTGGGCTCCTCTAGTATCTGTTTTGACAGCCGAAATTAATTGTTCATTTTCTGAGCACTTTTTGGCAAGTCTTTCTAATGACCCGAACTGCCGTCTCCTTCCTCTGGGGCTTGGCAGGTCTCCCCGGTGCGGAGCTCGGGGGTGGGCCCGAACTCCAGCGGTCCAGCGCGCTGGCAGACTGCAGGATCTTCTGGGGAAGGACGGGGTTGTGCTCGGCTCTCTGGGGTTGCTGAGAAGGATGGTGGGCAATCGCTGCGTCTCTGATGAGACTGCAAGCCTCAGAAAGCTGATTAAACCAAATGCGATAATTGAGTTGAGCCTATCTCACATCTGTGCCGTTCCTCTTGCCAAAGTACAATGAGCCGTCTTTCTCACACCCCATCAGCGCCCTCCGGGGAACGGGAGAGGTCGGTCCTTCCCCGGCACGCTCCCTCGCGGTTGACCAGAAGAGGGAGCAGCTTCCGCTGGAAGGTGAGGCGTAGACAGATACCCGTCGGAATGGCCACCCATCTCCCCACAGGCTAGGACTTAAAAAAAAAATTGTGAAAAAATGCTCCCGAGGACAGAAAACTATCAATATTTCCCGGTGGTTCTGAGCCCCTGGGTACTATTTGGGGCAACTTGATTTAGAAAGGTAAGAAGCTGTCCCTAAATGCGCATTAATTATTTGAGAAGACCCTCCACATCCTTGATACTGTTACTGTCAAGATACCCATGTGCTGGTGTCTGAAACAGAAGGCACGAGTCTTCTGTGCAAAGTACTTATAAGATAAAAATGTAAAAGAGATTATGTGGATAAATGCCTTAATTTCCACCCCTCCTTAATTTCTCTGGGTTTCTTTCTTGCCAGTAATATAGGATGCAAGTAAATGGGGGAGGTTAATGTTTGGCTTTGGATGAGAATGTTTTCTCCGCGGATTCTTCACAGTCATGGCGAGATTCCTGGTAAAGGTGAAGACTTCAGGCTGAGTTTTAAATTAGGAGGAGAAAAGTCCATTCAAGAAGGGGAAGTGATTCCTACAGGTAAGGACAGGATGGAAGAAGAGATGTAAAAAACAGATCAGTCGCCAGTGTCTGCTTGACAGCAGAAGGAATAAAGAATTAGGGTCAGGCAGACTTGTGGCAGAAGGTCAGGGGAAGAGGAGCATGAATTTGAGGATGAAAGCAGTGGGAATGACTGAGGCCTCTGTGAAGAGCAAGGAGATGCTGGCAACCTCAGAAATGCGGGAGGCATTTAAAGCAGCCCGGTGGGGAAAAATTCAAGAAATAAAGCCAAAGATATTAGGGAGGTCAGACGTACTCATTAGCCAGGGAAGGTCCCAGTTTATACCTGTTGCCAGGGGAAACTTTTAATAGCTCCTTTGATGACTGTCCTAGAGCCCTGGTTTGGTTGGTGAATGGCCAAGTCACACTAGCCTTGGTTTATACAGGGTTTATGACCAAGGATGGAAGCACCTACTTAGCTATGCATATGGAGAGAGAGGAATATACTCTGGAGAGACTGTCACACACACACGCACGCATACACACATACGAGAAAAACCCTACCAGGTAGTGGGAACAGTGAAAAATCACCTAACTGTTGATTCCTTGTCACAAGGGGACATAGTGTGGGCACTATGAGGGAATGGTGAGTTGCTCCCTTTGATAGCAGAATCCCCAGGGACAACTGATATTTATTAAATAAAAGAATGTTGAACAAAAAAGCCACACTTGTTAGATGAATGAAATTGTGCGCAGGTGGAGGGAGCAGAGCTGGATGTGAAGAAGGGGCGAGACCAGAGCCTGAGAGCAACCATTTGGAAGCAGGGTTGAATTTCCAGGAAGAAGCGTGGAGGGCTCTGTGGATTCTCGCTCTGGGTGGGTTGGCCTCAGTGGACAGATGAGAAATGCAGGGGCCATGTTTTGGGGCATGAAGGAGATGTAGAGCAGGTGAAGCCTTGGGGCTGGAGAGGTGGTGAAGACCTCACATCTAACGTGTGCCAGCAACCGCGCCAGGCGTGAAACAGCGGGGAGTGGTGCACGGGGGCGGCCCTCATCACGATCCTGGTCTGGCACTTAAAGACAATGGCAAACAGCAATAAATCAGAGTGATAATGTTAGAGGAGGGCAGTCAGGAAGGTGAGGAGAGAGTCCTGCAGGGGAGGGGCTCACGCTGTGGCCAACCTGGGAGAAGGAATAGGGCTTCTCCAGAGGCAGAGGCGGAGGAGGGAGGATGAGAACATTGTGGAGGGATCAGTTTTGCAGAGAGCTGCAATGGGCACGCAGAGTGTCTCTAGGACTAGACAGCAGGTGGGGGCACAGGGTGAATGGTCTTGAATTCAAAGCCAGGGCACGTACATTTCATCCCGTGGCTCACTGTAAGTTGTTAAAGCAAGGGGGTGTTTCACAAATCAGTTCTGAGCGTTAGATGGAAGGACAAACTGAAGGATGGAGAGACTGGAACGAGGGAGGCAGGCGAGCTGAGAGAGAGATCTTTTTATAGCGGAAGAAACAGAGGAGGGAATGGCGCTGCGGACTCTTGCAGGGTCTGCTCGAAAAGTTCCAAGGGCAGTTTGGATGTGGAAGATGAGGGAGAGAGAGGACTCAAATATTTTGACTATGAGGAAATTTGGGGAGGGTGGTGAAAGGAGACAGCCCCAGAAACAGAACTTCAGAGATGTAAGAAACGAGTTTGGTGAAAGAAAGCAGAGACAGGTTGAGAGAGCTTAAGCCTGGAGGGGTTGAGATGGGGTGAGAGTGTGATGGGGGGAGGAGACAGAGAACAGGAAGGAGAAGGGTGGAGGTGGGCTCGCTGCCAAGGCAGCGAGAAAGTGGTTTTGTCTTGTTTTCTAAGATGGATGGGAAAGCCTGGGTATATTTGGTTTTGATGGGGTTATAGAAACAGAAGGAAAAAGCTGATGAAAAATGAGGGAGATTCTGTGGTCACCCACGAAAGCAAACAGTTCCAGCAGCTGTTACAGTTCTGGTAAGAAGCTTAGTACCAGCAGGTATTCTAATTCTTGAAGATGATGCTGGCGAGTTAAAATCCAGGTGAAGACTGGGGAAGGAAGGCAGAAAAAGAAATGTTGCTGAAGAGGCAGAGAGCAGCCAAGGACAAAAATGGAACTGATATGTGTTTAGTAGGGATTGACATGTCAATAGAGAAGGAATGAGAAAGGGAGGGTGTGGAATCCTGTGGATGCTGATGACACAGCAAAAGGTAAGAAAACCAGAAAGCAAGTTGAAGATGACAGTGGGTGTCGATTGTTTTTGTCACCTGACATCCATACCTACTTCTTGAGGTAAGAATGCCCCGGGTTTGTTTTGGAGGAACCACCCTTAGTCAATGTTTAACCCACACGATTAGTTTGGTTGATTGCACTGAACCCCAGCATGTCGATGGGAGACTGAGTCTAGTCCTAACAGTGTGTCCTGCCCTCTGATGGTGACTGGCACATGTGTATGACGTGGCTAAGGCAGAGCAAGGGAGGCTCCATTCTGGGATTCATTACGGTGCTACTGGGGGAGAGGACACTTTGTTTAACCCTGGACTTGAACCTTGAAGAATATAAACTGGACTTGCTACAAATACATTACAGCTTTGAGGGGAGAGCCCATCAGAGACTATGGACAACATGGTGGAATGCACAGTTGGCAGATGGAGAGAGAAACCAAGCCCCACGGTATCAACTGAGCCTCAAGCTTGAAGAGAGCCCTAGCTCTGGATGGCCTTTGGTTTGGGTTTTCTGACTTGCAATAGAGAGTTACAATGGATAAAAGGATATGGAGGGAATGTTATGGAAACACAAAAAGGTGACTGAAGAAAGAAGATAATTAAATGTAGGAGTGGGAGAGAGGCACAAGGAAAGAGATTATTGGAGTTTATCAAGCAGATAGGGATTGAAAGGAGAGGATGGCCTGACCAGACATTTAACATGCAGAGGGCACCCTTGGAATATAGTGTATTTCACTGATGGACATCAGCCTGGGAATAGAAGTTGCTCTGGGATTCAAATATATTTCTTTCATAAACACAAAGAGAACAACCTGTAGTGATGATCATCACATTCCAGAATACTGATAGAAACCCGTTCTCTCATTCATTCATTTGCTCAGTAAAAGTTCGTTAGCATCTGCAAAACACTATGCTGAGAATCAGAAGGTAGAAAAGGCATAGTCTTCTCCCTCGCAGTGCTTCCCTGAGCCAGGGCAGCAGTCAGATGTCATCATAGTTCTGGGTGGTCTGCAGACTGGAGAAATGTCCCTGAGTTTGAGCTCAGAGGGAGCCAGAGGGAGGAGTCTACGTGGCCATAAGTTCATGCAAGTTGTGCGTCTATCAGATGCCACAGATGACTGCCGGCTTTGGCACTGGCAGTCTAGGTGAACTTTGTTCTCTCTTGGAGTCCCGGTCCCCCATCAGAAAAGAGGAATGTGGTTCTCTCTGTTTTCCTGTTCTGTTTCTCTTAATGAGAATGGACACTGACTTATTAACTGCGCTAACCTCTGGTTATTGTAGGATGCTATTTGTTCAGGCATCACGTGTAGATTTTGAAAGTCTTCCTGACTTTCAGCAACTGGTTGCACTAAGTACAGTTCTTTTTTTTTTTTTTTTTAAATAATGATACTATTTTGTATATCTAGGTCCAATGGCAGGCTCACTCTATTTGCTTTTCAGAACAGCGTGTCTAAGCAGCTGCAACACATATTTGATGCAATGAAAAAGCAATTTTTGTCTTGAAAAGAAACCCCAACATTTCTCCCTCTGTAAGCCTGTCCAGATGATCATAAGCCAGATAAGACCCTGAAACAAATTCTCTTTTACCATTTGTAATGAAAAAAACTCCTTTATTCCCAGCGAAGCCTCCCCTTTTCATTAATGGAAACACAGCTCTTATCTTGATGTATGTGTGGCTGGTGCTTCTTCAGTTCTGACAACAAGAAAAGTGAGCATCAGAAAATAATGGGGCCCTGAAAAATTGCTGTACTGATACCACTGAAATTTCTCCTTCTTTCAAGCCAAGTCCACCCACGTGTCATGTTTGAGAAATGAAAAGCACGAGAGACATCTGTTAAGTCGACAGTCTGCAAAAGGGTTTTTCTTTTAAATAGTCAGCGATTATTTAATCATTGGCCAGGCTTGAACACTCTTCTAGGTACGGTGACAGCTAATAGAAGGGAGAAGACATCCTCTTTTTCAGAAGCTTCTAACTTAAAATGGTCAAAAACGGTTAGGAAAATAAATGTAAAAAGCTGCAGCAGTTTCAGAACCCCTGGACTCAGATGTAGTGGCTGCAGCTTCCTGGGCCATGTGCCATTTTTACAGCATGTGATAAGCAGAAAAAATGTACCATTCTCTCATTCTTCACATACTTTGAGGTGAGTGAAAAATAAAAATAAATTCTACCCTTGAGAGAAGCGTTGCCTACCCAATCTGTCCTGTGTGGCAATCAGTGGTGCCAAGGTCTGGCTGGCGTTCAGTGACGCGCCCCCAGCACTTACAGTGGAGCACTGATCTGTAGCTAGTTCAGAGCGCCATGTGTTGCCATAAAGCTCAGTTAGTTGATGTGTTCTTCTTGCCATCGAGAATGATTAAAACCAAGGCCTATAAAATATATTTGCTCAAGTCATTTTAACTGGATCTCCAGATTAGACAACCTGTCTTTAGTCTGGAGTGGGCCAGGGCCACAGAAGGAGGAAGCAAGGATGAGCAACTCCATCATGAGACAGTATCCAGGGCATTTAGAGCTGTTACAGGCTTTGGGGTTTTCTACTGACTCTGGGTGGGGGACGAGGGCTCTGGCATGGACACCTCGCTCACTTGCAAGACCTTGGCTGGGACCTGACCACCTCATGATGCGTGCGTGCATGCTAAGTCACTTCAGTCTTGTCTGACTCTTTGAGACCCTATGGACTGTAGCCCGCCAGGCTCCTCTGACCGTGGGATTCTCCAGGCAAGAATACTGGAGTGGGTTGCCATGCCCTCCTCCAGGGGAATCCTTCTGAACCAGGGATCAAACCCATGTGTCTTACATCTCCTGCACTGGCAGGCGCATTCTTTACCAGCAGCACCACCACCACTTGCAAGACCTTGACTGGGACCTCACCACCTCGTGGTAGCGTTACCCAAAGTCCGAGACACCTTGACCAAATATCAACTGCTTTGTCCACTGATTGGTGGTTGGTGGAGTGCTCTCATTTGCTCTTGAAACTTCAAGATGTGACCTAAGTATTATAGACTGCATATTTCCATCTTCCTTAAATCCATATGTTAAAGACCTAATTCCTAATGTGATGGTATTCAGAGATGGGGCTTTCAGGAGGTTATTAGGTCATGAGGATGGAGCCTTCATGATGGGGTTAGTGCCCTTATAGGAAGAGAAATAAGATTTCTCTTATAAATTCTGTCCTTATCTCTCTCCCTCCCTCCCTCACGGTCCCTTTTATTCCCTCTCTCCTCCGTCTCCCTCTTTCATGTAAGGATTCAGCAAGAAGGCATCTGTCTGCAAGCAAGGAAGTGGACTTTCACCAGAACTGAACCAGCCAGCACGTTACATTGATCTTGGACTTTTCAGCCTCCAGAATTGCCAGGGATAAATGTTCATTGCTTAAGCCACCCAATCTATGGCATTTTTGTTATAGCAGCTCAAACAAAGTCACGTGAATTGGTCGGCCTGTCTCTGTTTCCCTGGGCAGTTCAATACTAAATTCCATAGCAGACTGTCTGTGTGGTCCCTATTTCTCAACTCATTTCTTTATGCCAGGTTTCACCTCACCATCAGCCTAGCCAACTGGTAATATTGAGTTTCAACTGAACCAAAACTCACCCAGAAAACCCTCGATGCCATGCAGCATGGCAGCATGAGGCCCATTGCCATCATTTTCTGAGAGCAGAATTCTGTGAAGGAAGTAGATAAACAGATGCTCAACTGAAGAGCAAGAGCAGCAGCTACTGCCAAGAACAGATCCCCAACGAAGTCAAGACAGCTATCTGCAACATTCTGCCCAAGGGTTCAAGGCAGCCATCAGCAAAATCCACCAGCTAGGAGCTCTTCAAGGGAATCTCCCAATCTAAGCAGCTTAGTGTCAAATCCTGTCTGAAAGCTTTCTCTGTGAGCACAGGAAAAGGGATGGCTGACATGGAATTCCTGGAGGGTGAGCGCAGTAAGAACACGCTGTCTCAGAAAATCGAGAGAATCAGGATGTCACAAGAAAGAATAAGGGTATTTCAGCAAAGGAGCAGGATCTCAGTTCACCCAGCTTTAACATGGGCCCATTTCCTCTCCAGAATTAGCATTTTCTGTCCTGGCCTTTCTTGGTTATACTGGGGGAATTTGAGGGAGGGGAACCTGTCTCTTTCTTCTCTTTGGAAACGGAATTGAGGGGATTTCTATTAAAATTCAATAAAATATTTCGGTCTGGGGCTTTCTCCCACCCACGGGTCTACTATCAAGTGCCCACAATTCAGAGGACCTGATCTAGCCCAGGTTATGGCCAAGAGAAAAAGAGAACCAAGATGACTGACTCTCAGCCAGTAGAAGCTCAGGGTTAATCCCGACTTTCCCCTTCATACACTATCTCCAGGTGGTTCCCCGGTTTCCCTGTGTTCCCTTCTCATTCTCTCCCACTCAGCTTCAGGACTGGGTGTTGCTGTTATTTCCATGTTGAGCTCGCCTCTGAGTTTTGCTCTGAGCTCTCGTTTTCCCCTGGAGGAGACTCACGCTGTCAAAGTGGTCTTCCTACTCTGCTTTTCCTTGGGATCGCCAGGATTGGGGGCGGGAGAGAAAACCGCCTTGACCTCTCAGCCTCTAGAAAGGAGCCCTTCCTCACGTTCCCTTGCTCATTACATCCCTTGTTCATTGCATCCCCTCATCGCAATCTGATATAGGGCAGGGACTGCACTGGCAGCTAGGAAGAAAGGAAAATATTCCCAGGAGGAGCTGGGTGTGGGGATCCCAGGACACCCCACTGTCACCTTCCCTGTTTCTTTTATTCCTGGGGGCCTTTCTCTGCCTCCTGTTTCCCTATTCTGCCACTCAGATTCTGTTTTGTATGAAATTTACGGCTTTTTGGAAAGATGATGTTTTGCTACTGTGCAAAACCAAACAGAAAATGGAAAAAAGAAAAGAATCTGAGCTAAACCACTTAGGCTCACCTCTTGCTTTCATTCAGTAAACTTTTCCTTAAGCATCTAGTGTGTGCCAGGCATCTTGCAGGGAGGTATATATACCACACCTCCTGCAGAGGGGGTTGAGCCAAGTGGAAGCTAAGGAACGGGCCACCCTGTGGAAGGCAGGGATTAGGGCTGGATGAAGGTGTTAAAAGTGGCCAACCAAGACAGAATAAGAAGTGTACTGGGATTATTTTCTGTGACCTCGTGACTCTTCCAAGCCCCTCTGTGGGGGCTGAAATTCCCAGTTTAAGGAAAACTAGCGTGCACACACACATACCTTCCCCAGTGGGTAATAGCCACGGATAGTCACACATTTATATAATTACTGATGCTTATTCTAAAGTCGTGGGGCTTCCATCGTGGTTCAGATGGTTAAAAAATCTGCCTGCAGTGCAGGAGACCTGGGTTCGATCCCTGGGTTGGGAAGTTCCCCTGGAGATGGAAATGGCAACCCACTCCAGTATCCTTGCCTGAAGAATCGCATGGATGGAGGCGCCCAGCAGGCCATGGGGTCGTGAGTCAGACACGACTGAAAGGCTAACACATACACATTCTAAAGTAATGGTTCTCAACCAAGGGAAGGCACCCTCTCCCTTTTCAGGAACATTTAATAATATCTGGAGTCCTTTATTTTGGTTCTCAAGACTGGGTGGGTAGGCAGAGGGGGGAAGGAGAGGTGAGTTGGAGAGCTACCAACTTCTAGTAGAGATCAGGGGTGCAGCTGAATATCCGTCAGTACACAACCTCCCACAACAGAGAATTATCAGGCCTCAATGTCAATGGTGCTGAGGCTGAGAAACCCTATTCTAAAGGAGACCCCTGACTTCACTAATTGTGCAGCGATACTAATAACTAACATTTGTCAACCCGTTGCCTGGTGTCAGACACTCTTCTTAGGATTTTACACGTGGGCTCTCATTTATTTCTCATAACAGATTACAACGTAGGTTTTACAATCATCACCATTTTTTTTTTTTTTTTTTTTTGGATGAGAAGAGTGAATCCTGGAGCGGTTAAGTGGTGTGCTGAAAGTCCCACGTTTAGGAAGCAGCTGGATCAGGATCTGAGCCTCAACTTAACCACTTCTGTCTACCTTTCCTCCCATGACAGAGCATGCTAAAGTCCTTTGTTCTCGAGAAGACAGAGTGAAGAGAAGATCTCAACAGCTTGTCTTTATAATGGAAATCACTGAGGTTTCCTGTCTCTAAAGGCTGCCCTGGGGTGGGTGGATACTGGTGAATAAGAAGGAAGACACAGATAGGCCTGGTGTTCACTATGGGACACACCATGTCAGGTGTGGTTGCCCTGCCTTGCTGGTATCCCTGCAGCATGAACCAGACCCAGAAGCCTTTGAAATACCACTTGAAAACTTCTTGGCAAAGCCTAACAATGGGAAAGCATAAGCAGATCCTAAATTACCATTATCATTAACCAGGCTTGACAAGAACAACCCCCTCCTAAGTACTGTTCAATCATTGCCCCTTTTCATGCTTTTCTCCCAGATTCCCACAGGCCTCCTTAGACTGAAGGGTACCTGAGCCCTGCCCCTGTGTGTGGTCCTCAGTGGAACAATGGAGGCAAAGGAATCCCTGACAGAGAAGGCTGGGACCTTGGACATAAAGCAGATACGAGGCCCAGCCTGGGCCCTGCAGTGTGAGAGAGGGCCATAGGCGCAGGGCAGGAAAGGGAAGAGGAAACGGGAGAGAGGTCAGGTCTGAAGGGGTGGGGTGAGGGCAGAGAGAGCCAACGATGGAGCAGATTTCTGTTCAGACACATCCAGAGTTGTCACTTTAATGGATTCTGCAGGAGGAGGCAGGCCTGTTTTCCAGGTAGCCTGGGAAACCAGCTTCCCATGAGAGAAGAATTTTTAAAAAGCCCTTTATTCAAGAAATCTATTTTAGGTTATTGTTTTAGAGCATTCTTCTTTTTGATATGTATTAATTATGCTTCAGATTTTTTCTGAACCCATGCAGTTTTAGGGAAAGGCTGGACCACATCTCTGAGCTGTCCACTCCCTTATCCTCTTATTCTGCAAATATTTGTTGAGATCCCACCAAGTGCTAAGCACTGTTCTCAGCATTAGGGATATGGCTGCAGACAGAATAGACATGGCCTTGCCCTTGTGGAGCTCATACACCAGAGGGGAGACAGGAGGGAAAAACAGTAAGTAAAATAAAACAATAAATAAATAACTGATGTCTGTGCATCAAAGGCAGAGAAGGCAATGGCACCCCACTCCAGTACTCTTGCCTGGAAAATCCCATGGACAGAGGAGGCTCGTAGGCTGCAGTCCATGGGGTCGCTAAGAGTCAGACACGACTTCACTTTCACTTTCACTTTTCACTTTCATGCATTGGAGAAGGAAATGGCAACCCACTCCAGTGTTCTTGCCTGGAGAATCTCAGGGAGGACGGAGCCTGATGGGCTGCCATCTATGGGGTCGCACAGAGTTGGACACGACTGAAGCGACTTAGCAGCAGCAGCAGCAGCAGTGCATAAAAAGACCCACTGAAAAGAATGAAAAGGCAACCGATGGAATGGGAGGGAAAAAATGTGCAAATCATACAGCTGACAAGTGGTTAATATCTAGCATATGTAAAGAACTCCTACAGCTCAACGACAAAAAAAAACTCAGCCAGATTAAAAATAGGGGAAAGAAGATAAACAAAGGGTCAACAAGCACATGAAAAGAGCCTGTGGCACTAGTCATAAGGAAACGCAGATCAAAACCGCAGTGAGATTCTGCTTCACACCCACTAAGAGAGCTTCTGTAAAAAGATAACAGATAATGGTGAGAATGTGTAGAAATTGGAACCCTTGTGCATTGTTGGTATGAATGTAAAATGGTGCAGTGCTTTGGAAACAGTACTGTGGTTCCTCAAAAAAGTAAAAACAAAATTATCATATGATTTATAAATTCCACTTCTGGGTGTGTAACATTGGGTTGGCCAAAAAACTTGGGGTTTTCTATAACAGATTATGAAGAAACGCCAAACGAACTTATTGGCCAACCCAATATAGTCAAAAGAATTGAAAGCGGGATCTCAGATATTTATGTCCCCAGGTTCAAGCACCACTATTCATAGCAGCTGAAAGGTGGAAGCAACCCCAGTATCCATCAATGGATGAATGGACAAGCAAAATGTGATCAGTTCAGTTCAGCCTCTCGGTCGTGTCTGGCTCTTTGTGCGCCCATGGGCTATAGCACCCCAAGCCTCCCTGTCCATCACCAGCTCCAGGAGCTTACCCAAACTCATGTCCACTGAGTCGGTGACGCCATCCAACCATCTCATCCTCTGTCGTCCCCTTCTCCCGCCTTTAATCTTTCCCAGCATCAGGGTCTTTTCAAATGAGTCAGTTCTTCGCATCAGGTGGCCAAAGTATTATATACATGATATATACATGCAATGAGGTATCATTCAGGCTTAAAAATAAAGGGAATTCTGACATATACTAGGACATGTATAAAGCTTGGGGACATAATGCTAAGTGATTATATCAAGTCACAAGAAGACAAATATCATATGATTCCATTTAGATGAGGTACCTAGAGTTATCAAATTCAGAGATAGAGAGTAGGACGGTAGGTGCTAAAGACTGAGGGAAGTTGGGGTGGAGAGTTAGTTGTTTAAGGGGTGGAGAGTTTGGGGTTAGTGAGAATTCTGGAGATTGATTGTGTAACAACATGAATGTACTTAATACTACTGAACTATACACTAAAAAATGATTGCGATGGTAAACTTTGTGTTATGTATATTTCACCACAATTAAAAGTGTAAGTAAATGATGACAATTTTGTTAGAAGGTGACGAATGTCATGAAGTCAAAATAAAGCCATGTGATGGGAAGGGGTGTGCAGGATGGATTAGGTGTTGCAATACAAAAGTTGACATCTTAAGACTAAGTCTCACTGACAGTGATGTTTAAGCAAAGATTTGTAAATGGTGGGGATTAAGTCACGTAAATCTGGACAAAGAGTGGTCCAGGCAGAGGGTGCAGCTAGGACAAAAGCTTTAGGTGGCTTGGCATGTTTGAGGGACAGGAGCCCAGGGAGCATTGAGCCAAGTGAGCAAGGAGGGGAGAAGGGGCAGATGGCTCTGGGCCTTGGGAGCCACTGCAAAATCTGACTTTATCCTGAGCGAGGGCAAAGCCACCAAGGAACTTGGAATGGAAAAGAGCCGTGGGCTGGCAGGCGTCTCAGTGCGGTCATTCCCTCTGCTGTGCTGAGAAAGGGCTGTAGGGGGCGCGACAGGAGACCAGGAGGACATCCTCCTGAGTGAGAGACCCACGGTGGGATCCAAGTGGGAGCAGTGGACATGCTGAGGGGAAATTTGAAGGGAAAGCCGGCTGAATTTTCTGATGAGTTGGAAAGCGTGTGTGTAAGAAAAATGAATGAATCCAGAAAGACCTCAAGACTTTTGTCCTGTGCCTTAGGAAAAGTGGAGGAGTCGTGAGTTAACTGAAATGGGGCGAGTGGCAAACGGAGCAGGTTTTGGAGGGAGGAGTCGGTGTTACGTTTGGATATGTTGCGTCGGAGGCGATAATCACCTCTTACCACAAGAACCTCGGTGGATGTTCAGGCCTGGAGTTCAGAAGAGACCTCCCCTCTGGAGACTTTGCTTGGGGAGGCATCAAGCTGTAAAAGGTAGAGGTTGAAAGTGCGGAGTAGGAGGAGTCGCCTTCAGGGCGAATCTAGAGAGAGAAGAAGCCCCAAAGGCACCCAGGGTGACCTGATGTCAGCAGGTCCCAAGCGTAGGAGCGACCAGAACAGGAGCCTGAGAGGCACGGGCAGAAGTTATGCTTGGAGCCCACAGTCTGCAGAGAAGCTCCGGAGTGGAGCACACTGTGTTTCGAAGATAAGGAAAAATCGCGTCCCAGAAGGGAGAGGTGATATACTCAAGTCTCGTTGCTCGTCAGTGACCATCCCAAAGGAAGTGCTTCTCGCAGGAACTTGCCTATCCAGGAGCCAGAAACAGAGCACCTAATTTTAACGAGAGCAGGGACCAAACATTCGGTAAAGGAGGAAAGTTCTTTGAAGCTCATCTGGACCCGCCGTGTAATTAGAAGTACATTACAAATGCTCTAAAACTGACAATAACAATAAGGAAAGCCAAAGGAAAGAAAAGTGGACTGTGGATCTTGGTGTCTTCATGGGGTTGAGCAGTTGATAGGCTAGTAGTACTGGCACGATTATAAATTTAACTTTCATATCTGCTTCTTCTTAAACATTCTCTGCTCAACCTGATGAAAAACCTCATTTTCTCCAAACCCTTTCAAATGACCAGAACCATCAGAATACCTGGAAGTGTTGCGGACACTCATGTTGTAGAAATTCTCAAAGTCCACCGGGTGGAATTAACAGTGTTTTCCACCAGATGTTATCTGTGAAATGAAGACTGAAGAGAGGTGAAATGTATATTTTGAGACAGTCAGTGCAGTGTAAGTTTTTCTTGCAATATCATTTCAATGGCATTCTTTTCTGTATTGCGTGTTTTACCTTGGCCTAATCTGTCTTTGACGGAGAAGGCAATGGCACCCCACTCCAGTACTCTTGCCTGGAAAATCCCATGGACAGAGGAGCCTGGTAGGCTGCAGCCCATGGGGTTGCTAAGTTGGACACGACTGAGCAACTTCACTTTCACTTTTCACTATCATGCATTGGAGAAGGAAATGGCAACCTGCTCCAGTGTTCTTGCCTGGAGAATCCCAGGATGGGGGAGCCTGGTGGGCTGCCGTCTATGGGGTCACACAGGGTCGGACACGACTGAAGTGACTTAGCAGCAGCAGCAGCAGCAATCTGTCTTTGATGATTCAAAAAAAATAGACATTGCTTTTTCAGTAGCATCTCAATATTATTTTTTCCTGTAGTATACATCTTTTTTTGTTTCCTTCTTTCCCTGATGACTGGCTGTTCCATATCTTACCCCTCATAGTCTCAGACTTTCAGAAAAACTTGGTAAAGCGAAGAAATTAAAAAGCCAAATCACCCACAAAAATAAAGTTATTCTCCAGAATCAATAGCCAGTACTAATATTTTAACGTGTTTACTTCTAGTGAATTTCCTCCCTAGACTTAATTCCTTTAAAGTTATTCATGATTATATAAATATAACATTTTAGGTTATTAATACTTTCTAACCAGCTGGACTATTCTGGGTTCCCTGCTTCTGGAGAAATATGTGACTGAGTAAGGAGCAAAGGAAAAAAATCTCTCCCTGGCGTCAGGGTTTGAAATGCCCACATATCTGGGTGTGTAGACATCACAGAGTGGAGTTTTGAGAGCATGGTTGGAGGAGTATGGGATCTTTCCCTTTCTTCCACCTCCTCTACACGCACACACACACACACACACACACACACACACAAGCACACTTCCTCCTGGGGAGAAAGGAAACAGGAGAAGTGTTCAGAGGATTCAGAAGGGCCTCAGGCTCTGTTCTCCAGGGAAAATGGCAACAACTCAAGACAGATAGCCTTATGCGGGAGCAGAGGAGGTTGTTTCCATTTTTCCAGGTGAGAAGTAAGGAAGTGATAAAATTATAGGGAAGAAATGGCTGTAGATGTGTCCAGGCCAGAACGCTTAAAGCAGCCTCATGAAACGTCCAATCCTGTGCTGTGGTCAGGAAGCAAAAGGGTGACCCAAGATAGGAAGATGGCTTTGGCTGGAAATGAGGACCATATCCAGTCTGGAGGACAGGTTTCTCCATAGATGTCCAAGTACCGTGTGTACTGAGGAGCTTCCAGGAGAAAGGAATTCTGAGGTTAAGTTTCTACCACTCTGAAGGATTTATGTAAAAAAGGAAGTTGAATTGTTATAGAAAAATACTATTTTCACCCTTGAGTTTGTGGACTACAATCTGTGCCAAATTCTACAAATTTATTTCATCACCTGATTTTTCCCAATATGTTAAATGTTTCTGTCTTAACATTCTTTTTAATACTGGCTTACTATTTCATTGAGTGGATGTCAATTTTCTTAACAATTATTGTTAAACATTTTGTTATTTCCAGTTTTTTGCTGTTATAATTAATGTTGTATGTATCCCTAGGTACAAACATTGAGGATGAATGGTTTGAAATCAGTTACAGAAGTGAGTTATTGCTCAGAAGGTATGAACAATTTTAATTCCCATAACGCATATGCCAAAGTCCCTTCTAATGCTTGGCAGGTATGTGTACTTTCCTGAGTCATTGACAAGAGCTCACTGTTAGAATTAAACATTATTTTAGCATCAAATGACTTTGCTGTGTTATAGCTGAAGAAAAGATTCCACTAGTTTACAAATTTTTTTTCTCTGATTGAAAAAGCAAAATATGTTCATTTTAGAACATTTCAAAAATATAGAAAAGTACAAAAGCTAAAATCACTAAACTTTAAAACTAAAAATTTTTTAAACTAAAAATCACCTGAATGAGTGAGTGAAGTCGCTCAGTCGTGTCCAACTCCGTGACTCCGTGGACTGTATCCCCTCAGGCTCCTCCGTCCATGGGTTTCTCCAGGCAAGAATACTGGAGTGGGTTGCCATTTCCTTCTCCAGGGGATCTTCCTGTCCCAGGGATGGAACCCAGGTCTCCCGTAAAACCCCATTATTGGAAGACAGCCTCTGTTTACCAGCTGACATCCACATCCCAGGCTTGCTTTCTATCAATATGTGTGTCTATTCACACATACAACCACATGTGCCTATATCTGGCTTCTTACAAAACTGGAATCATTATATACAGCATTATGTAAATTTTTGATTTAAAAATTCCATGAACATCTTTTAAAATCATAAAATATTCTTATTAAAGTCATTTACACAATTGTTAATGTTCTAAACCTGTCTTAGATACAAAACAGTCAGTGATACCCTGCTGTTGACATGTTGGAATGATAATAGAAGGATACAAACGTGCACACACCTATTTCACATAGACTCTGACCCTCAAAGAGTAAGATTATTTTCAGTGCAGTTTAGTGAATGAGCACTGACGTTGAAAATAAGGGCTTCATTTGGTTGTGTTGCTTTCTAGTCATGAGACTACAAGACTCAGTGAGCATCAACACCCTTAGCCTACCATTGTCTTAGGGGTTTGTTGCAAGTACGAATAGGAAAAGACAGGAAAATGTCATAAGACGTATCATTAGCTGGGATATCATATCCTCCGTTAAACTTTATATTTGAAGTACATGGAACCCAACGAATTAGCCGAGACCAGAGCCCAAAATCTTACTTCTGGTTGGCATCCCAGGGCTTCTCCCTTTCCAGCAATTATAACAAAGTGCTTGTGAGCTGTAGCATTGCTACTATAAAAGGGCCACTGGATCCTAGATCCCAGTCTTTTTTTCTTTTTTAAGGACTGGACCAGAACAGAATCTTTTTTTTTTTTTTTTTTTTAAATCTTATCAGGTTATCTTCTGCCCAGTTGCAAGCTGGTTGTCCATGACTTTCTTCAATGGCTCGCTACACACTGGCGATTGCGAACTACTGAGTTCTTAGCCATTATCATCTCTTCCTCTCATTTTTGCATGGGGGTTGTCTATTTAAAAAGCTGTCCTATTAAGTAGAGCAGCTTCTACATTCAGCAAAGTGATCATGACAAAATCCAGCCAGCATTTGCCTTGCAACAAGTGGGTGCTTTTGACTGTGAGGCTTGTGCCATGCAATGTGAGCTGCCTGACCCAACGTGACATAACTTGCATGGTGCATTTGCTCTCCTCATTCAAAGATATCCTCTATTGTAAGGCACTGACCACTGAACAGTATGTGAGCTATAGAAACTCAAGACTCCAGCCCTCTTCAGACACATCTCAGGTCACAGTAGGGGTTTAGCTCATCGTGTTTATTGGTGGTATTTTAGCAGCAAGATGTTGATTTTACAGGCACATTATTTTTAGGAATTGTTATTATGCTACTTATAAAACCTGATTCATATGGACGTTTAACAGTGACTGAATTATTACTTAGTAAATACTCTTTTGAAATCATTTAGAAAATATTATTTTGTCCCCCAGTTTCTTTAAAGATGAATTAAGAAGACTCTCTACCACCAGTTTCTTCAGTAGCCCTGAGAAAATTAATTTAGTCTGCTTTACTTTAGTTCCTGTATGCAAAGACAAACATTCAGAGGAAGAAGAGGTGGGAGAGAGGAGGAGAGGATGATAAAAATTACTTTGTTCCCTGAGGCATGGGGTATGTCCCCTAAAGAAGTTTCTTCCTCTCTCTTTGATTGTTGAAATATGTTGAGTCACTGGGAGAACTGTAGTTTCCTTACATGCTCAGGGGAATTTTACTGTGGATACATCCTTGCCATCTACAAGTATATAAATGTATATACAAGTATATACATGTATATAAATGCATGTGCACACACACATTCATGCACACAATCAAAAGCTCCATGCATGTACACCAGGATTCATGGATTTTAGAAAACAGACTCTTAGTGAACAGTTAGAACTTGTGTTTATTGACCGCTTACTACGAACTGGGCACAGTTTGTATGATCTCATTTTGTATTTTGTTTTATCATCACCAAGAAACTCTCATCTGAAGTGGCTGCAGTTGTTGCCCCCTTATAAAAATGTGCAATGTGGGGCTCAGGTAGGTTGCAGAGCTTGCTCACGCTCCTACAGCTGTTCTGTGACAGAGCCTGAACTCAGGCCCAGCTCTGACTGACTCTGAAGTCAGATTCTCCTCAGAATGGTAGGGCCTGGGGCTCTAGGCTTCTTAGAGTTCTAACTATGAGAAGTGGCAGAATTACTCCAGGATCTCTAGTCTCTCACTCAGTGAGAGGGATCTGTGAAGACAAGAAGTGGGTACTCAAGGCCCTGGAAATGCTGAGCTAGGTTTATACCCCTGACATGAGACATCTGTGCTCATTTCTTCTTGTGAACCTGTAATGATTAGTTTTATGTGTCAGTTTGGCTGGACTAAAAGGACACAGATATGTTTTCAAACATTATTTTGATTGCTTCTGTGAGGGTGTTGTCTGAAGGAGCTTCAATACCATTTAAATCAGTAGACTTTGAGTAAAGCAGATTGCCCACCAAAATATGGGTGGGCCTTACCCAATCAGTTGAAGTTCTGCATAGTGCTAAGACTGATTTCCCCTGAGCAAGAAGGAACTCTGGCATCTGATTACCTTTGGACTCAATTGCAACTCTTCCCTGGACCTCTAGCCTGCCAGCCTACCCTGGAGATTTTGGACACACCAAGCCTTCATCATAGCATGAGCCAATTTGTTAAAATAATCTCTTTATCTTCCCATTTATCTATCTATCTACATATATTCAAATATTTATCTAAAAAATATATATATGTGTGTATATATATGTAAATATATGTGTGTATAGATACATATGTGTGTATATACAGAGATGTGTGGATATATATGTGTGTACATACGTGTCTGTATATATATGTGTGTGTGTGTGATATCTCTTGATGTTTCTGTTTTTCTGGAGAATGCCAACTAGTACAGACCCTGTCCCATTTAGAACAGGATTTCTTTAAAATTGTTAATGGATCACAGAACTTTTCCTTTAGAATCACCTGCAGCTTATTATTTCCTCCAAGAAAGCTCTGTCCAAGAATCCCAAAGACATGCTTCTTTTCTAACTTTTAAAAATTGTACTCCCCCACTTCCCTTTCCCACCTCAGCTGCTTTCTAAGAGTGAACTGGACAGAGCCAGGAGTTTCTGCTCCATGGTGGGCTCCCCCTTCTTGCTATCAATGCTCACTGAAGCTGCACTGACTTTCCTTTTGTTCTTTGATGAGGTTTTTTTGGGCTCTGTGTGTGAAGCCTGTGATACCTGTAACAGTAATACCCAAGAGGGTCCCTTCTGTTTCCTTCTCCATAGTTGGGTGCTGGCTTACGAGTTAGCTCTCAAGATTTTGAACACCTGGGACAGAATGGCTCTCCTGTGTCTTTCTAGCACATCACATTGTTTTATTGTCTTTCCTGATGTGTCTTGTTTCACTTGTTTAAAGTTTGTCTTTCCTCATCCCAATGTCAGCTTTATGGAAGCTTGTCTTCCTTCCTGTCCTTTCACTGCTGTGTTTCTAGTGCTGAGAACATGGCCTCGCTCAGAGCTGAATCTCAGTAGACAGTGAGTAAGTGAATGAATGAATGAATTTCTTTTATCTCTAGTACTTGGCTGGTGAGGCATAGTGCACAGGTGTGTGATATCCTACTGGTGAGAAGAGAGTCAGTCATTCATTTTTGAAGATACATTAAGTCTTGCAGGCCCCCAGGGTATCGTTTAGTTCACTGGAGCAGTAATTTGCTAAACAGTACCTTAGGGGCCTGAAGAAGTTAATGCATCTCCAAAAGTTTCTAATTTACACCAGGGACTAGTTTATTTACCCAGCAGGGTTTGACCTAATAGGTCTTAACTTTATTTAAGACAGTCATTAGGACTTTATCACTTTCCACCTTCACGTTTCCTACCCTTAGCATTTATCTCTTTGTGGAATACCATTGCTGGTTGTTGGTGTGCACATGTGCACACACACACCCCACATCCGTGTGTGTGCAGACATACATGTGTGCACCATATACCTATTAATACCAGGACCCAAGAAGGGTGTTGCTATGTTTGGCACTTGTATATGTAAATATTTCATGTGTATTTTAGTATGTATAATAATAAAAAGAACCAAGCCTGTGTATGCAGTCCATTCAAATTTAATATTATTTCAGTACTTTCTTGGTGCATATTACAAATAATTGCTTAATTAGTTCACATTTTGTTTTTTATCCAATAATTAGATCACAAAGTTTAGAGAATGTAAAAAATTCAATGTATCCGACTTACCAAGCTTTATCTATAACATGCAGCCCATTATTTTATTTCTTTTTGTTTTTTCAAATAGCAAAGCTGCTTCCACTCCTAATCTTGGGTACTTTTGTTCTGAGGTTTTCCAGATTTAGCCTAATCTTTCCTCTTTTACTAATTACTGTCAGTTCTGTACTATTGTAGCATGTCAAAAATTTCCTTCACTCTCGAGTTTATTTTTTTAAAATCATTCTTACTGACTCAAGCTATGGGAATATCTTTACTTATTGTTACACTGATGTTACAGGGCTTGGTAAAATGTTTTTCTCAACTTTAGGGTCAAATCAGATATGATTGTTACCAGCAATAGGTTTTGGTAAAACAGGTTGTGAGTAGAGATATCCTAGAATGGTTTTTAAAAAAAAAAAAAAAAACACACATTAATTTAGAGCTCCCTAATTTAGACTTTGTAATAATTCATCCTGAACTGGGCTTAAATATAGCCTTGCTGTAGAATGAGGGGTTTGGTAAGCAAATAATGCTCTAAAGCAGATTGTGGAGAGCAAACTCTTTTGAGAACATTAGCTTAGTATGATGAAATCTTGATAGGGTTATTGAATTTTTTGCATCTTTTTGGTTAAACATTGTAAAAATATATCCTTTTTTGGCTAATATGGTAATGGAAGTCATTTTATGGATATTGTATTTTCTCAGGAATATTATTCTGGACAATAGTCACAAATCTGCATTTGTAATTAGCTGTTGATGTTTAGAATATTGGGTCTATGGAAGTTTAAAAAGACATTTTCCGATGCAGGTGTATGGGGTTGTGAGCTGATGCATTCTTTTAATAGTGGGCTGCAGCAAAAAACTCAACAGGATCTAGAGAAATCAAATTTTCACTGTGATTCAATAAGATTGCAGAGATTCTCAAATTTTAAACAGATTATTTATTATAAGAAGTAGTCTATGTGTTTGAAATAGGCCAACTTTATTTTAAAATTCTATCATTTCAGACTTTTCACAAATTCAGAATTTATTCTTCCAGTTAAAATGGTTGCCTCTAAATTATTGATGTATTAGAAAAGCACTTTTGGTATGTAAATTTCAAAAGAGTGCTTTTCTGCAGTATTTCTTTTGCATTTTGTTTAAAAAAGAACATTAAAACTGGACTACTAATGGAAATACAGATAGTGTTGGAGAAGAGGATGGGTGAATGCTGCTGCCATAGCAACCCTCACTGGTCCTCAGGCAGGGATTTTTCTACCTCTGTGTTATCAACAGGTGGTAACAATATTTGAAAGATCAAGGGTCTAACTTTACTAACTTGACCCTGGCATTCTGTAGGGCTACCCTTAAATTCCTAGCTCTTTAATGGAGCTCGTGCTTGCCTGTCAAGCTGTAGCAGTAGCTGGTTCTATGTTCTGATTCTATTTTCATATCCTAGGTTTGAAGCTGTACCTAAATTCACATTCTTTTTCCCCTGAACTCTACCACATATGACAGAGCTTTCATCTGACAGCTGAGGATGAAAAACTATATCCTGCAAACGGTCTTTTCTTACAAATAGAGAAATCTGAGCTGGTTTATCACTGACTGAGTCACTTTCAAGAACATAATTTGGGTCTTGTCATTTTCATTAAAACATTTATTTTTGGCTTCTCTAGCATAAAAGACATCCAGCGAGTATAGAAGCTACACAACAGATTTATGTCAGAAGAAGTGAAGAGTATAATTCCCTGGCAGTCCAGTGATTAGGACATCAGACTTTCACTGGAGAGGGCATGAGTCCAACCCCTGGTTGGGGAACTTGGATTCCACAAGCTGCGTGTTGCTGAGTGGAGGGTGGAGATGGGGGTTAGGAAGCAGAGGGAAGGGGAAAGGGATAGTTGGCAGGAAATATCAAGCCGAGTATTCTGTAATTAAACGTGATGGTTTTAGTCAAAACGGCTTGTTTGACGCTACCTTTGCATGTCTTCCAGTACACGAATGACACAATTTTGTATAGCATTCATAGATCTTAACGGATTCCTCAGTTAGATAAAGTGTTAAATCTTGATGAAAGTTAATGCTGATTCATTATCAGATTGAGGTCTTTTCCCTGTAGTCTACGAGAACACAGATGAAGTTCCTATGAGAAATCCTAAATGTCACGAGATACATACAAACTCCTATGTGTTTTAGGAGTGGGGAGGCACTATCCTTGGATGCTCCATCCTTTTAGGGAATTTGCTGTATATCTATCGGTAATTTTTCACAAGGTTTCCTAACACTGAAGACATATGTAAATACGTGTGAGAAAGCAGTAGTTAGCCTCAAGTAACAAATAGTAATCATTATTTTAATCTTATATTTCAATTAGCCCTAATCTTTTGTTTGTATAGCCTTGAAAAGCTGTAAAAATCAGTCATTATAGTTTAATTACTAACCATTATCCTAGGTGGCTAACTCCACTTCCTTCTAAACAAGTTTCTTCTTTCATTTCGGTTTTAAATGCTGCTACGGGCACACTCTAACAATAGTATTATCCTTTATATAGCAGGCTTTGTAAGTTCCTCTGTAGAATATTTTTAAATCTTGTTGGTTCCTCCTGGTACCAGAGAGCTGCCGTGGCGTTTTTCTTTTTGAACCGGCCTGTTCGCGGGCCCACTTCAGGATAGAATCACACTGAAGTTTTACATAATGACAGAAGTTGACTGTTTCCTGCTCTAGTGTTTATTTAGTAAAACATTTTACATTCCTGGATAGATACCAGTCTGTCATTAATGGATTCTTGGCTTTGGGCCAATAGCTAATAGTTTTATTGGTCCTCATAACATAGCTATGTGATTTTTGTAACCACAAGGGGCTCTTTTCTGAGTTTTTCTTTCTTTTTCTTTCCTTAAGAAAGAAGTAACCTAACAGCCCAGAGGTGCACCAGATTTAAAGGACAGAGCACTTCTTTTCAAATCATTATCTACTCGTCTTCATTCATTGTTTTTATGCTTAGCAAAATTCTCACAGATCTTGGTGTATTTGGAACAAGGGTTGGGACTCAGTTGCTCCATCTTATTCCCAGCTTTCTCGTTGCCTTCAAGAGGCCTGGCAAAGCTCATTTTCTCTGCTACGTGGTGTCTACTTGCCTGTCTAAATCAGAGTGGGGCAGAGAGGTTATTTATAGTGGGAGAGTTTGTCAAGCTTTATTTGATGGCTTTTTAAGTATTGAGGAAGGGGTCCAGCATTTGGAAATCATGGCATTAGGTCCCCCCAAGGGAAAAAAAGGTCTTTCCACCTGAGTGAGTGTGTGCGAAGCCTGTGCGTTTCGTGTGTTTTTTTTTTTTTCCACCAGGAGACACAGTGTTATAGTTGTGAGTTTGAAACCTGCCATGGTAGTCGTGCCCTCACACGAGACGGTGGTGTGGTGTCCTTCAGAGCTTCGATGCTTTTTTCCTCTTGGTGATGTTTCCTGCCTAGATCTTTCTCCCTCGACTCCCTATGTATTTTAAAGTGAAAGTTAAAATATACTTTGGGTCCCTAAATTCTCCTGCAATTCGATCATCTCCCTAATGCATACGCTACTGTACAATTCCAGGATCACAAAACCATCTTAACGTGAAGTTAGAAGTTGCTCATGGTGCTAATTTGGTTGTGTTCCAGGGATGGCAGATCCTGTTTTTTTTTTGTTTTTTTGTTTTTTTCTTTAATAAACACAAAAACAGTAACAACATAACATAAAGTTAATTTCTGATTGTGGAAACATTGGAAAAAATAAAGAATACAGAATAAGACAGTCACCTTCCAATCCCAGTCTCCACTCCCACCTCCCCCCATTTCACCAGAAGGACAGAGACACATTTTAGCCTATTACCTGCAGTAGTTTCCCCCCTCTATTTTGACTCATACTTTGCATTCTGTTTCTTTAAAACTTGTTATATAATGCTCATGTCCACGTGCCACCTACATTTTCCATTAGCATCATTTAAAAGGATGCATAATATTGCATCACAGGAATTATGCTGTCATTTATGCAACCATCTCTCAATATGGAGTATTTTGTTTTCTTTTCCTTTTATGAAAAACCGCAGTGAACGTGTCTGTCTGTAAACCCTGACCTGATTCTTAGGATTCTCAAAGACTGCTCCGTTTTTAAGACAAGCCCACAGGACATTAGAGGAGTCCAGTTCTATCGGTGGAAACTTCACTCCAGGCAGCTGAAGTAAGTAATTCCAGGGAAAATACTTTCCCTGGGGAGTAGTGAGTAAGAATGCTCTACTTCTGGTGCAAGGATTTTGCACCAAAAAAGGGGTGCAATTCTGAGAGTTCTGTAGGGGGGGAGAAAGTCCTAATTATTTTTCAGAGGGAAGCTTATTCTTGTTCAGCTGGGGAAGTCACCATATGACACATGTGTGCCTGCATTTCGGTGGCATGGCACAGCTGGGGAGGAGTGAGCACTTTGGTACTGTGGGTCAAGTTTACTTAACACTGTGATGTTTTAAAACAGGATGATGCCAGTTCAATTAAATGTCCCAGAACAGCAGTGTGTTTTGGGAGGCAATTCTTTCACAAACAAAACAAAATAAATGTTTTTCAGTCTTGAAAACAACACCTGCAAATAAATTGGACACTATGTGAAGCATGCCAGCCACAAACTAAAATGGATTAGAAGAGTCCCAAGAGGAGGCTCTGAATAAGGGGCTCACTAATCACCCATTATTCCCTTAGCTGTGATTGCTTATTTTAGCCTTTCTGTGACATTAATGCATTTTGCCATTATATTAAAAGTAATGTATGCAGTTTTGAACTCAAGAAAGTAATAGCTGAAAATAAAAGCCCACATTCTTTTATGTGATATGATTATTGTTAGTGTTTTGGCTTGCCTAGCTGATGCCTTAAAATGGCATGTTTCTTCTACTGGGCCCAACCTCACTCTCTTTTCCTGTTAATATCAGAGCCAGGTGTATTTGGAAGCCGAGCAGAGGACTCGAAACGAGCTATCGCTCTCTCTGTTTCTGATTATTAAATTAAGGCTGTCACTTATCAGATTTTAGGAGGAACGTTTTCTTCTCTCTGGATACCACAGAGCTCTGTTTGGGTAAGCTCCGTTCAGGCTGCCAAGCCTAGCTGTGAGTTTTGATAACTGACAGGGTTGATGGTTGAGTTAAAACGCCATCCAATAGACCAGCAGCAGAGAACAGCTCTCTTGAGTTACTTTTGTGTGAAAATCAGGGGTGACCAAATGGGCTTCACAACCCAGTGAGACAGTTGGATGCTCAGAGCAGTCTCTGAGTCTTTGGGACAAGAAAGGGGAAAAACTTTGCCTGTGGCCAACACTATCACTTGGCTTTTGCCCAAGAAGGGCGTAGTTTCAAAATCAGAGTATGTAGTTTGATTTCTCACGCTAACAAGGGAAAGTCCAAAGTACCTGAGCAGTGACCTGGACCGAGCTCTGGACCTGACCTCAAAGCCCAGGGAGGAGAGGGTCCTGGGTTCTTTGGAGATAAAAGCCACATCTTCATCCCTCCCTGGGCACTTAGCAGCATACTTTGTATACGGCAGTTCATCCCTGAATGTTTGTTGAAGGGATCATTGAACAAATCAATTAGGAACAGGTATTAGGAGCCAAAATATATGGGAAGAGGCAAGTCTTGTGTCAAGGCTAGGGGTATATATTTTTACCCGGCAGTACGTGAGGCCACAGGACACTGAGACACAAGAATCATAAGGCCCCCTTTGTTTTGTGGTTTCCAATCTGTTAACAACAGTCAGAGTG
Source organism: Capricornis sumatraensis (assembly GCF_032405125.1). Taxonomy (NCBI): domain Eukaryota; kingdom Metazoa; phylum Chordata; class Mammalia; order Artiodactyla; family Bovidae; genus Capricornis; species Capricornis sumatraensis. The sequence continues at coordinate 86,958,999 of NC_091079.1, forward strand.
GGTGACTTGTCATGATGTAGACTGGGAGGAGGGGACTGAGGAGGAGGTGGCCACCTGGGCTGCAATGAATTCTTACCAAGCAGGGCCTACTATAAACAGCCGTGTTTTAAAATAGCAGGATGATAATGTGAGGGATTCCACAAATGATCTTTTCTCTCTCAAGTTCTCTCTTCTTAAATGGGTTATGAAGTCATGCTCTTGTCTATGCACTTTCCTTTTATTTTGAACTCCCCATCTCGGCTGGAGCAAGAATTTTGCAAGCTTTGAAATATGTCAACATAAAATAAGCTTTGAGACAGCTTGAAAAATGTAGATTCATAATGGACTCCACTAAAAATATGGTTTGTTAAAAAAACAAACCAGGCTCGATCTTCCTCACTTGGAAAAACAATCAGATGGAACTTGAGCTATCACCATCCTTTTATAGATTCCTGCACCACGAGAAGCCAAGCCTTTCCCAATGAAAGCTGGCATATTTGTGATGTTCCTTTCAACCACTCGGCAAGTGACCTCTGTGACCTCTTCAAGTTCTACGAGATAGTCTGCAAGGCTCGTACAGAGGTTACCTATTCCATGAAGCCTTCCAGACTACACCTCATATGACAAGCTATCTGTCTGAGTCTACTCTAGCTGTAGATTGGCTTGTATTATTCTCTGATTAACGCACTGGTATTTTCCCCATCTTCCCAACAGACAAGGTCCTTAGTGGTAAAAATGAATGGGATATATTTATTGGGTGACTGCATTTAAGTTAAATACACACACTGACTCTAAACACATTCAAAGTAATGAGATGAATTTCATCTAAGACGTGTAAAGATTCTGGGGACCTGGGTTGGTGAGAAATGATGGGGGTTGCCTGAGGGTCAAGGAACTGGGGGAGTTTGAGTTTTTGGTTTAGTGTAGGCAGTTGTGGGGATGAAACAGACACTGGCTATTAGAAACAGGTGCAAATACAGGAGGGAATATAATTTAGAGGCTAGTCTATTTTCACCTCATTCATTTCCTGTGGTAGTCTAGCTTTTTTTAACCTCACTGATTTTTGGGGCCCGCTGCATCATGTTTTCCAAAGAGAAAGCATCGTGCTCCATTGTTTCTCAGTTTCATGGCTCTCTTCTTTCCCCCAGTTAATTGATGCTTCCACATGTTATTTAGGGCATACTCGCACCCGGCATCCTAACTGAGCTCTGTGTATGGAAAATCCACCCGTTTATGCACACTTCTGTCCTTCAAGCCTTAATTCAATACTCTTTTGGGAATTTCCTGGCCATCCCGTGGTTAGGACTTGGTGCTTTCACTGCTGGGGTGTAGGTAAGGGAACTAAGATCTTGCAAGCCATGTGGTGCAGCCCCATCCTCCCCCCAGAAAAACCCCAACTCTTCTGCTCCTAGAAGCCAGAGGCATCATCAGATTTTCTTAGACACACTGGGGAAGTGCCACTCATCACTTGTAATTATACAAGTCATTTGAAGTGGTTGGTGAGCAGGTGTCCTTAGCTGGAGAGCCCAGAGATCTTGGGAAATCAGGTTGAGAAAGAAAGAAGGTAGGGAGGATTTGATCATCAGGCCTATGGGCAGAGAGTCTCAATCGTTGAGGCAGAATAAAATCACCTGGGGCATGAAATATACACCTATACACACAATAGCTCCACCCCCTTGGAGATTCTGATCTGTGCCCAGTGTAGGACACAGGCATCAATGTAAACGCTCCCCCAGTGATTCTGCCCTGCAGGCTGATTTGATAAACACATTGGTTTGCAGAGCCTTTAGAATTCATGGGACTCTGTCTAAAACCCAGTTGAGATGGTCATTCGTATTGTCTCCTAATGGTCTTTAACATTTTCCATCGCAATACTCTCTCTTCTTCCTCTTTCTTTTGCACCAGGAACTGGAAAGAAACTTCAGTTCAGTTCAGTTCATTTCAGTCGCTCAGTCATGTCTGACTCTTTGTGACCCCATGAACCACAGCACGCCAGGCCTCCCTGTCCATCACCAACTCCCAGAGTCCACCCAAACCAATGTCCATCGAGTCAATGATTCCATCCATCCATCTCATCCTCTGTAGTCCCCTTCTCCTCCTGCCCTCAATCTTTCCCAACATCAGGGTCTTCTCCAATGAGTCAGCTCTTCCCATTAGGTGGCCAAAGTATTGGAGTTTCAGCTTCAACATCAGTTCCTCCAATGAACACTCAGGACTGATCTCCTTTAGGATGGACTGGTTGGATCTCCTTGCAGTCCAAGGGACTCTCAAGAGTCTTCTCGAACACCACAGTTCAAAAGCGTCAATTTTTTGGCACTCAGCTTTCTTTATAGTCCAACTCTCACATCCATACATGACCACTGGAAAAACCATAGCCTTGATTAGACGGACCTTTGTTGGCAAAGTAATGTCTCTGCTTTTGAATATGCTATCTAGGTTGGTCATAACTTTCCTTCCAAGGAGTAAGCATCTTTTAATTTCATGGCTGCAGTCACAATCTGCAGTGATTTTGGAGCCCAGAAAAATAAAGTCAGCCACTGTTTCCACTGTTTCACCACCTATCTGCTATGAAGTGACAGGACTGGATGCCATGATCTTAGTTTTCTGAATGTTGAGCTTTCAGCCAACTTTTTCACTATTCTCTTTCACTTTCGTCAGGAGGCTCTTTAGTTCTTCTTCACTTTCTGCCATAAGGGTGGTGTCATCTGCATATCTGAGGTTATTGATATTTCTCCCGGCAATCTTGATTCCAGCTTGTGTTTCTTCCAGTCCAGCATTTCTCATGATGTACTCTGCAGAGATGTTAAATAAGCAGGGTGACAATATACAGCCTTGATGTACTCCTTTTCCTGTTTGGAACCAGTCTGTTGTTCCATGTCCAGTTCTAACTGTTGCTTCCTGACCTGCATACAGGTTTCTCAAGAGGCAGGTCAGGTGGTCTGGTATGCCCATCTCTTTCAGAATTTTCCACAGTTTATTGTGATCCACACAGTCAAAGGCTTTGGCATAGTCAAAAAAGCAGAAATAGATGTTTTTCTGGAATTCTCTTGCTTTTTCCATGATCCAGCGGATGTTGGCACTTTGATCTCTGGTTCCTCTGCCTTTTCTAAAACCAGCTTGAACATCTGGAAGTTCACGGTTCACGTATTGCTGAAGCCTGGCTTGGAGAATTTTGAGCATTACTTTGCTAGCATGTGAGATGAGTGCAATTGTGCGGTAGTTTGAGCATTCTTTGGCATTGCCTTTCTTTGGGATTGCAATGAAAACTGACCTTTTCCAGTCCTGTGGCCACTGCTGAGTTTTCCATATTTGCTGGCATATTGAGCACAGCACTTTCACAGCATCATCTTTCAGGATTTGAAATAGCTCAACTGGAATTCCATCACCTCCACTAGCCTTGTTCGTAGTGATACTTCCTAAGGCCCACTTGACTTCACATTCCAGGATGTCTGGCTCTAGGTGAGTAATTACAGCTTCTGGGTCGTGAAGATCTTTTTTTGTACAGTTCTTCTGTGTATTCTTGCCACCTCTTCTTAATATCTGCTGCTTCTGTTAGGTCCTTACTATTTCTGTCCTTTATTGAGCCCATCTTTGCATGAAATGTTCTCTTGGTATCTCTGATTTTCTTGAAGAGATCTCTAGGCTTTTCCATTTTATTGTTTTCCTCTATTTCTTTGCATTGATCACTGAGGCTTTCTTATCTCTCCTTGCTATTCTTTGGAACTCTGCATTCAAATGGGTATATCTTTCCTTTTCTCCTTTGCTTTTCACCTCTCTTCTTTTCACAGCTATTTGTAAGGCCTCCCCAGACAGCCATTTTGCTTTTTTGCGTTTCTTTTTCTTGGGGGTGGTCTTGATCCCTGTCTCCTGTACAATGTCACAAACCTCCATTCATAGTTCATCAGGCACTCTGTCTCTCAGATCTAGTCTCTTAAATCTATTTCTCACTTCCACTGTATCATCATAAGGGACTTGATTTAGGTCATACCTGAATGGCCTAGTGGTTTTCTCCACTTTCTTCAATTTCAGTCTGAATTTGGCAATAAGGAGTTCATGATCTGAGCCACAGTCAGCTCCCGGTCTTGTTTTTGCTGACTGTATAGAGCTTCTCCATCTTTGGCTGCAAAGAAATAATCAATCTGATTTCTGTGTCGACCATCTGGTGATGTCCATGTGTAAAGTCTTCTCTTGTGTTGTTGGAAGAGGGTATTTGCTATCACCAATGTGTTCTCTTGGCAGAACTCTATTATCTCAGCAGGTTTAGGGTTTAGCAAATATACTTCAGGACTCCCCAGGTATCCCCACCTCTTTCAACCAGAGAGGTCTCACATTTTTATATGTATTTATGTTAATTTGGTGGAGAAGGAAATGGCAACCCACTCCAGTATTCTTGCCTGGAGAATCCTGTGGACAGATGAGCCTGGTGGGCTGCCATCCATGGAGTCACACAGAGTCAGACACGACTGAAGCGACTTAGCATGCATGCATGCATTGGAGAAGGAAATGGCAACCCACTCCAGTGTTCTTGCCTTCAGAATCCCAGAGATGGAGAGCATAGTGGGCTGCTGTCTATGGGGTCACACAGAGTCAGACACGACTGAAGCGATTTAGCAGCAGCAGCAGCAGCATGTTAATTTGGGGTTCTGGTTAATATTCGTTTCTAAAATAGGTTCTGTTGCTACAGAATATTTGAAAATCACTGTATCGAGTTCAACTGCTTTAGAGATGAACCCCCTTTTAGAGATATGTTGCTGGTCACACAGATAGATCGTAGCAATGTGCGAATTGGATGGTGTGCGACTGAGCAGGAATGAGCTACTTATTTTGGCTGGGCCACTTAAGTAACCAGGTGACCTTAGCACCTAACTTCTAGGAACCCTGGCTATTGTCCACACTATAATAATGCCCTGTCCTCAGCTCAGAGTAATTGTGATGAGAATTGATGTTATAATGCGCTAGAAACTTCAAATTCAGGATGTTTTCTCCTCTTTACTCTGCTGGTGAAAGACAAAAGGTAGTTAAAACTGCGTCCTTTTTCAGGAAGGATGGTGTCAAAATTAAGTCAGTCTAAGAAGTTAAAAAATTTTTAATGTATCCATTCAAAAGTTTCAGCACCTAATCTATACCAGGCTTTATGTCCATTTCTGGAGCTTCTATAGTCGATGAGATGGACCAGTTCCCTGGACTCCACGAGATTCTGCAAACAGACTCTGAAGGTGATTCCAAAAGGGATTTCTGCTGGCAGGTCTGTTAGGATTAAGATGCCACTCATTTCTTGGGTGAGTAAACCAGACGCCCACATTCTCTTGGTCCCCATGATAGGTGAAGGGATAAAAGGCAGGTTGTGAGTCTGCTTAATCGGAGTGAACTTTGGTGTAATCCTTTCTCTAGCTGCAATTGTAGAGGAGAGCATGTAGTCCTGGACTGCTCTTAACCACGGACAAAGGATGCCTGACAATAGAGACACTCAGCGGAAAACCACCCTGGGAGATGGGGAGAAACCACGTGGATGATACTGTTTGTGTTGCTTGATTCATGGGGGCCTGAAACCAGGACAATTCTCCCTGAAGTGTTTTAATTATACAAGGAAATAAATCCCATCTCCATCTTTTAAACTCAGAAGCCAGTTTGAGTCTTTCTTTATAAATCATCAGATATTGAGAAAGTCTGAGCTAATATAACACTCTAAACATTCATTCATTCACTCAACAAGTACTTATTGCTGGGCCAATGCTTAAAGCATAGCAATATGCCTGGGATTAAATGGGTGTATAAACAAAAATAGATTTGTATGAAATGGGTGATCATGACCCTTAGTTGTCTGGATCTTTAAAAGGTCCTTTCTGTGCAGTGGTTTAACCCAGGAAGACTCCCAATCTGTGACAATCTATGGATCTCAAAGTATAGGTTAATCATACAGTTATGCACAGAGATATTTGCACATTGGTTTCACTCTTGAGGTCTTGGTTTTCAGTAGATCATATCATATGAAAGTTTCACATTATCATTTGGAGGAAATTCAGATCTTTTGAGTGATAGCCAAAAATATTCTGTTTCTGGGAATTTTGGCTTCAATATCCTGTCTTTGTTTACAACATATATGCATGAAACTCTCTTCAAGGGAGACCTGTCATACTGCCCCAAGTTGGCTCACAGCCACTACATTAAAAAAAGAAAAAATCTAAATGACGGGCAGGACGATCTGCTCACATGAACAGCGTTCAAAGCTTGGGAGGTACTTGAGCTCATGGCCAGTGCACAGATACTGCTGTGGAACTGATCTGCTTTCTGGGCACCCTTGGCTCGCTGAGCCAGACCACGAATTTGGGCTGGATATCTGTTGCTTACATGGATTCTGTATCTCATCCAAATACAATGTAATTCCTCCTGAAGTGTTCATTGATGCCTCCTATTATATTCTACAGGACTTTTAATGGCTATGTTTTATCATATGTTACATTTTGCCATGTTGGTTGATAAAGGGAGGAAGTGAGATGAATAAAAAAGAACACACCCTAGCACTAATTTGCTTGGATATTTTAAAACTAGTTCCATATCGTTTGACCAATATGCCGTTTTTTTTTTTTAAATTTCATCACAATATCGCCATCACATCTACCACAACTAAGAATGTTCCCTAAATAGCATGGATACACAATTTCTTTTAAAATTTCCTTGTCTCATAATGTCATTTTACATTTGGTTCATTCAATACGGATCCAAGCAAGATCCATACCTTGCATTTGGTTGTTTTATCCCTTGCTTTCTTTCATTCACATCAGTTCACTCTCACCCCACCCCCTGATCCCATCCTGTGCTCTTTATTGGTTAAAGGAACTGGACTGTTTGTTCTGTAGAATGTTTCACTTTCTAAATTTGACTGATTGCTTCCTTTTAGTACCCTTTAATTCATTATTTTATTTCTTTTATTTTCCTATAAACAGGTAGTTAGGTCTAGGATGAATTCAGTTCACATTCATTTAATTTAGGCAAGGCTGTTTGAAGGGCAGGCTACTTCCTCTTCTATTCTGTCAGCAGGCACCTAATGTGTAGGTATTTCTTTTGTAGTGATGCTCAGGTTGAGCCATGGGTTTGGGAGCTGTTAGTCTTATCCATTCATTATGGACTTCACTCTCATCCATTTAATTGATTGTTTTAGTATCCATTGACGATTGTAGCTGGCACGCATCCTTTCACTAGAGACTGTAAAATGATGTTTCATTCTTTCTGCTTTATTAGCTGAAAATCTTCCACAGAGAGCTTTCCCTCTGTCATGAAGGCTATACCTATGTACTCGGAAAAGGGAAATCGCCAAACATTTCAAGCCCTGATTGATTTTATTCTTGAGGATTCAAAACAGCTTCATAGCCTGTTCTTAGAGTAAGGACACACAGGGGCTCAGTATTAAGTGGAGTCCCAGCCCAGATCTGACTCACAACAGCTCTAATGGAACCAGGAACACCCTCTGGACAAATTTAGTAGTTGGTGCAATTTGCACAGTGGTTCTTTGGCTTCTGGGGTAAGAGTTCTTTTAGTGGAGAAAGTCAAATGAAGGTTTTATTGGTCACCAAACTTTGGCTGTTCACTCCCTCTAGCCAAGATACCAAATCAAAACAACCAAAATTGCCTGGGGACTAAGAGAGATTATTGTCACCTTTCTGGGTCTGACACACGCAAGGGTGGTGGGCTTCATTGTATCGACATTTAATTCAATCAGTTCGACCCTTACAAAGATTGGATGATTGTGGGAGGTCACAGTACACCCTCAACCAATAGAAACTCCTGTTCTTCCAGATGTGCTTTCTTTGCTCAAATCAAGCAGATTGACCTGGCCTCAGGTATGTGGTGTGCGGCCACTGATCTACTGAGCTGGGGCATATTTTTTCCCCCATGCATATCAGAAAGGAAGGGCAGAAACAGTCATCATTCACTTGGAATGGACAAAAAAACACATTTATAGTCTTGTATCAGGACATAGTAAGCCTCCTGTCCTCTGTCTTAATATAGGTCAAAGAAACCTGGGCCATTTGAGTGTTAGAACATATCATTAATCTACTCTAATGATGACAACATGTTAATCAGACCAAATGACTAAAAGCGGCAGTTATATCAGAGTACTGATAAAATACATGGACTCCAGAGGACAGGAGGTAAACCTTGGAAGATTCAAGGCCTAGTGGCCCAGTGGTCTAGACCACACCAAGATATCCTCTTCAAAACAAAGGCAACTTAATGCATCCAGCATTTGAAGGGGGCATGTTTCACACCCAGGCATTCTATTCCCAAGATGTACAAGACACTGCTGAAAAGGACTGAAAGGATTTGGCAACAGGTCAGACCTACTCTTTGCATAAACATGGAGACAAACATGACGCCGACGTTTCAGGAGACATCGAGATAGTGGTGATGCTAGAAGCTCAATTTTTGCGTGAAAGATAATGATTTCAGTCTAGACAGATTTATTTTGAGCTGCACATGATCACACATCCAGAGTCTGAGAATGATGTGGATAGTCTAGCAGGCAGTTGGACCTGTCGGGTCAGAGCTTATAAGAGATGTCAGGGCTAGAAATCATAAGACTCCACTAGTCACTCAATAACTATTTTTTGGAAACCAGTAAATTGCTTAAAGCTGGGACAAAGTCTCAGCCTTGTGGCATGAGAAAATCACCAAATGCTTTATTAAAATGCTAAATTATATCCAGGGGAAAATTGTAGTTTATTTGACCTGATGTTGTCAGCCTAGTTTTACTATTTGGAGCCATTCATTCTCTCACTCAATCATTTATTCATTCATGTACTTGATGAGATTTCTTGGGAAGAAAAAGAGCAGAACAGTGGTTTCTATCTTAGGTGTTTATCAGAATCACTTGGGAGCTTAAAAATATTGAATGGCTACTTTCCACCCCAGATGCAATGAATCAGTAAATCCAAAACAGTTCTTTCAAAGCTCCACATGGAATTCTGACATTTTGCCAAGGCTGAAAACTGCCAATGGAGTAGAAAAAACCCCACATCCTTGGTGAACTGCTCATTTAAGAGGGAAGAAAGGCTAGAGAGAGAGACAGGGCAAGAGGAATCAGCAAAATGAAAGTGATTCAAAAGAGGATAATGACGTGGAATCCAGGGGAAGAGCGAATTTCAGCAACATTGTGTGTGTGTGTGTGTGTTTAGAGGGTGGATGGAGGGTTATAACCAACATAAGTAGGGAGTTGTGGAGGAAAGAAAGGCATCAGTGTGGTGTTTATTGGGGAGATGAAGACAGAGGAGAGGTGGCAAGGAGAAATCTTCGGAAAGGATACATATACTATTTTAATAGGAATAGAGTGGCTCTTGAAATTGTAGTTTGTTGTTCAGTCACTCAGCTGTGTCTGACTCTTTGAGACCCCATGGACTGCAGCATGCCAGGCTTCCCTCAGTTCAGTTCAGTTCAGTTCAGTCGCTCAGTCGTGTCCGACTCTTTGCGACTCCATGAATTGCAGCACGCCAGGCCTCCCTGTCCATCACCAACTCCCCTAGTTCACTCATACTCACATCCATCGAGTCCGTGATGCCATCCAGCCATCTCATCCTCGGTCATCCCCTTCTCCTCCTGACCTCAATCCTTCCCAGCATCAGAGTCTTTTCCAATGAGTCAACTCTTCGCATGAGGTGGCCAAAGTACTGGAGCTTCAGCTTTAGCATCATCCCTTTCAAAGAAATCCCAGGGTTGATCTCCTTCAGAATGGACTGGTTGGATCCTTCACCATCTCCCAGAGCTTGCTCAAACTTATATCCATCAAGTCAGTGATGCCATCCAACCATCTCATCCTCTGTCATCCCCTTCTCCTCCTGCCTTCAATCTTTCCCAGCATCAGGGTCTTTTCCAATGAGTCAGCTCTTGGCATCAGGTGGCCAAAGTATTGGAGCTTCAGCTCCAGCACCAGTCCTTCCAATGAATATTCAGGGTTGATTTCCTTTAGGATGGACTGGTTGGATCTCTTTGCAGTCCAAGGGAATCTCAAGAGTCTTCTCCAACACCACAGTTTAAAAGCATCAATTCTTTGATGCTCAGCCTTCTTTATGGTCCAACTCTCACTTCCATACATGACTGCTGGAAAAACCTTTGAAATCATATTACTTTTTAACTTTGACTTCAAGCATAGCGTCCCACGGGATGGGTGTGATCATTTGGTGTACTGCTGTCTGGAAAAGAGGCATGTCCTCAGACCCCAAACCAGAGCCCAGATGTGGGACTGTAGGTTGGAATGAGAGGGATTCAGCATCCCTTGATGTTCATGAACTCAAGCCATCCCAAGGGAGCTACCATGGTTGACATCAAAATGGTGTTTTCATATGGGCCAAATATCAGGCTTGGGGACAAGCTATGTTTGGATCAATAGCCTGTGTTGTTTCCTTGCTTGTATGTCTCTTATGAGCTCTGTGTGTTTTTCTCTTGTCGTGAAGAAAAGTCTCTTTTGACAGCAGTAGTTTCTTTCAGCCAAAGAAAAGAATGAAGAACAAGCATTTTGTTCTCTGGTGCCAGGAAATGAAGCCCAGGATGGCCAGCATGGTGGTAGCCGTGCTTCATGCAGCTTCCCCTTCTGGAGGGTCTTGCTTCAGGCTTTAACCACCCCGAGGGTTCTGAATCGTGTTTCAAGTAGGAAGGCAGTACTGATAGGAGCCTGTCAGGGTATGCAATGTGGGTGCTGACTCATTTAACTGTGATTTCTTTTCACGTATTTCTTCTTGATTTCTCTTGGGGAAACTGCTTCCATAGAAAAGTAAGAACTAAGTCATGCTTTTTTCATCTCCAACTTTTTATTCCAAAACCTTTCAGAAAACATGAAAAGATATTAGAATAATCAACCATATTATTACCACGTAGACTCAACAGTTCTTAACATTTGGCCAATATTTGCTTTGTCAGTTGATACTTTTTTTTCTGAACTATTTAAAAGTAAATTGCAGACATGGTATCTCATTCTGAAAATACTTCATAATTCATTTCTCAAAAATGAGGACAATTTCCTACACAACTTCAATGCTACTATTAGCCTAAGAAAATTAACATTAATTTCTGATTTCATCAAATATCAAATTTATATTTAAATCTCCACTGTCCCTAAAATGTCTTTTTTTGGCCTTCCCTGGTGGCTCAGAGGTTAAAGCGTCTGCCTGCAATGCGGGAGACCTGGGTTCGATCCCTGGGTCGGGAAGATCCCCTGGAGAAGGAAATGGCAACCCACTCCAGTACTGTTGCCTGGAGAATCCCATGGATGGAGGAGCCTGGGATTAGCTGGATTAAAAAAAAATCAGGATCCAATTAAAGTCTATGCATTATTTTCAGTTGTTGTGCCTATTCATTCTCTTTTAATCTAATATACGCCCCCCCCCCATGATACTTGTCAAGAGTTTTCTGAAGCAAGGATTATATCTTTCTTTTTTTTCAAAAAATTTAACTTATTGGAGTATAATTTATTTACAATGCTTTATTAGTTTCAGGTGTACATCAAAGTGATTCAGTTGCATACACACACACATATATATATTCATTCTGTATTTTAGATTATTTTCTCATACAGTTCATCACAGAATATTGAGTAGAGTTCCCTGTGCTATACAGTAGGTCCTTGTTGGTTATCTGTCTTATGTATAGTAGTGAATGTTCATCCCAAAGCTCCTGAATTATCCCTCCCTCCAGGCAAGGATCCTATCTTAGCCTTTTATCTCCAGTCGTGAATCTGACCATTAACGGGTATAATGATAGATTACTGCTTTTGGAGCTGCCCTTGGGTAGACAGAATGTGGTCCACTGGAGAAGGCAATGGCAAACCACTTCAGTATTCTTGCCTTGAGAACCCCATGAACAGTAGGAAAAGGCAAAATGATAGGATACTGAAAGAGGAACTCCCCAGGTCAGTAGGTGCCCAATATGCTACTGGAGATCAGTGGAGAAATAACTCCAGAAAGAATGAAGGGATGGAGCCAAAGCAAAAACAATACCCAGCTGTGGATGTGACTGGTGATAGAAGCAAGGTCCGATGCTGTAAAGAGCAATATTGCATAGGAACCTGGAATGTCAGGTCCACGAATCAAGGCAAATTGGAAGTGATCAAACAAGAGATGGCAAGAGTGAACATCGACATTCTAGGAATCAGCTAACTAAAATGGACTGGAATGGGTGAACTTAACTCAGATGACCATTATATCTACTACTGCGGGCAGGAATCCCTCAGAAGAAATAGAGTAGCCATCATGGTCAAGAAAAGAGTGCGAAATGCAGTACTTGGATGCAATCTCAAAAACGACAGAATGATCTCTGTTCGTCTCCAAGGCAAACCATTCAATATCACAGTTATCCAAGTCTATGCCTCAACCAGTAACACTGAAGAAGCTGAAGTTGAATGGTTCTATGAAGACCTACAAGACCTTTTAGAACTAACACCCCAAAAAGATATCCTTTTCATTACAGGGGACTGGAATGCAAAAGTAGGAAGTCAAGAAACACCTGGAGTAACAGGCAAATTTGCCCTTGGAATGCGGAATGAAGCAGGGCAAAGACTAATATAGAGTTTTGCCAAGAAAATGCACTGGTCATAGCAAACACCCTCTTCCAACAACACAAGAGAAGACTCTATACATGGACATCACCAGATGGTCAACACCGAAATCAGATTGATTATATTCTTTGCAGCCAAAGATGGAGAAGCTCTATACAGTCAGCAAAAACAAGACTGGGAGCTGACTGTGGCTCAGATCATGAACTCCTTATTGCCAAATTCAGACTTAAATTGAAGAAAGTAGGGAAAACCGCTAGACCATTCAGGTATGACCTAAATCAGATCCCTTATGATTATACAATGGAAGTGAGAAATAGATTTAAGGGCTTAGATCTGATATATAGAGTGCCTGATGAACTATGGAATGAGGTTCATGACATTGTACAGGAGACAGGGATCAAGACCATCCCCATGGAAAAGAAATGCAAAAAAGCAAAATGGCTGTCTGGGGAGGCCTTACAAATAGCTGTGGAAAGAAGAGAGGTGAAAAGCAAAGGAGAAAAGGAAAGATATAAGCATCTGAATGCAGAGTTCCAGAGAATAGCAAGAAGAGATAAGAAAGCCTTCTTCAGCGATCAATGCAAAGAAATAGAGGAAAAGAACAGAATGGGAAAGACTAGAGATCTCTTCAAGAAAATTAGAGATACCAAGGGAACATTTCATGCAAAGATGGGCTTGATAAAGGACAGAAATGGTATGGACCTAACAGAAGCAGAAGATATTAAGAAGAGGTGGCAAGAATACACAGAAGAACTGTACAAAAAAGATCTTCACGACCCAGATAATCATGATGGTGTGATCTCTAATCTAGAGCCAGACATCCTGGAATGTGAAGTCAAGTGGGCCTTGGAAAGCATCACTACGAACAAAGCTAGTGGAGGTGATGGAATTCCAGTTGAGCTATTTCAAATCCTGAAAGATGATGCTGTGAAAGTGCTGCGCTCAATATGCCAGCAAATTTGGAAAACTCAGCAGTGGCCACAGGACTGGAAAAGGTCCGTTTTCATTGCAATCCCAAAGAAAGGCAATGCCAAAGAATGCTCAAACTACCACACAATTGCACTCATCTCACATGCTGGTAAAGTAATGCTCAAACTTCTCCAAGCCAGGCTTCAGCAATATGTGAACTGTGAACTCTCTGATGTTCAAGCTGGTTTTAGAAAAGGCAGAGGAACCGGAGATCAAATTGCCAACATCCGCTGGATCATGGAAAAAGCAAGAGAGTTCCAGAGAAACACCTATTTCTGCTTTCTTGACTATGCCAAAGCCTTTGACTGTATGGATCACAATAAACTGTGGAAAATTCTGAAAGAGATGGGCATACCAGACCACCTGACCTGCCTCTTGAGAAATCTGTATGCAGGTCAGGAAGCAACAGTTAGAACTGGACATGGAACAACAGACTGGTTCCAAATAGGAAAAGGAGTACATCAAGGCTGTATATTGTTACCCTGCTTATTTAACTTCTATGCAGAGTACATCATGAGAAACGCTGGACTGGAAGAAACACAAGCTGGAATCAAGATTGCCGGGAGAAATATCAATAACCTCAGATATGCAGATGACACCACCGTTATGGCAGAAAGTGAAGAGGAACTACAAAGCCTCTTGATGGAAGTGAAAGAGGAGAGTGAAAAAGTTGGCTTAAAGCTCAACATTCAGAAAACGAAGATCATGGCATCTGGTCCCATCACTTCATGTGCAATAGATGGGGAAACAGTGGAAGCAGTGTCAGACTTCATTTTTTGGTGCGTGGCTCAGAGGTTAAAGCGTCTGCCTCCAATGTGGGAGACCTGGGTTCGATCCCTGGGTCAGAAAGATCCCCTGGAGAAGGAAATGGCAACCCACTCCAGTATTCTTGCCTGGAGAATCCCATGGACGTAGGAGCTTGGTAGGTCGCAAAGAGTTGGGCACGACTGAGCGACTTCACCTTCCACCTTCGTAAAATCACTGCAGATGGTGATTGCAGCCATGAAATTAAAAGACGCTTACTCCTTGGAAGAAAAGTTATGACCAACCTAGATAGTATATTCAAAAGCAGAGACATTACTTTGCCGATAAGGTCCGTCTAGTCAAGGCTATGGTTTTTCCTGTGGTCATGTATGGATGTGAGAGGTGGACTGTGAAGAACTGATGCTTTTGAACTGTGGTGTTGGAGAAGACTCTTGAGAGTCCCTTGGACTGCAAGGAGCTCCAACAAGTCCATTCTGAAGGAGATCAGCCCTGGGATTTCTTTGGAAGGAATGAGGCTCAAGCTGAAACCCCAGTACTTTGGCCACCTCATGTGAAGAGTTGACTCATTGGAAAAGACTCTGATGCTGGGAGGGATTGGGGGCAGGAGGAGAAGGGGACGACCCAGGATGAGATGGCTGGATGGCATCACTGACTTGATGGCCATGAGTCTGAGTGAACTCCGGGAGTTGGTGATGGACAGGGATGCCTGGCGTGCTGCGATTCATGGGATCGCAAAGAGTCGGACACGACTGAGCTACTGAACTGAACTGAACTTGGGTTGACTCCTCTCCTAGAATCTGGGTTGGCTCTCCAGCTGCTTTGACCAACAGAATGGATTCTGGAGCTTCTGAGACCAAGCCTTAAGAAGGCCTGGCAGCTTCCAGGTTTACTCGTTAGGGGAAGCCAGGCCTCATACATCAGTCTGACAGCTAGATCGCTGTGTTGTCAGAAGCCCAACTTAGTCACATGGAAAGGCCAGCAGAAGAGAAACGGGGTCCCAGCTGAGCCCCCAGCGGCCGCCGGGCAGCCTCTTTGCCCATCCGTGTGTGTGAGGCCACCTTAGCAGTGGCTCTCCCAGCCCCAGTGGGGCTGACCCAGCTGATGCACTAGAGTAACTGATCTTACATCTTACTGAGACCTGCCTCGATGGCAGAACTGGGAGCCTGTCGAGGAGTGCTGTTTCAAGTCACTATGTTTTAGGGTGGTTTGTACTCAATACCCCAAAGAGGTGCTCAACAGCTGTTTATTGAACTAGACTAGATCGAAGCCTGGACAGAAGTCATGTGAGAAAAGAGGTCAGAAGGTATACAACAGTAAAGCACTCCTCTAAGGTCTTTTAAGGTCTTCTCCTAGATCACAGTGAATCGAAACCAACCCTAAAGTCAAAGGCTATCTTCATCTTCATCTCCATCCTAAGCCTCAGAGGACTGTTTCCTGCCAAACTCAGCTGTCTCCTTGCTCTTCACACCCTGGCAGGCTCTGCTAAGGGCACCTCTCACAGCTGCTGCCCATGCATGTGCTGTCCTAGCCTACCCCCAGCTTCCCAGGGCATCTGATGCTGCTTTCGCCCTCTGCCTGGAATGCCAACACCCGTGCTCTCTCTGTGGGTATTCACGTATCAGATGCCACCCCCTTTCCACAGCCATTCCTCCAGCCTTTCTGTCCTCCTGCAGCAGTAACGATTTTTACACGCCTCTTTCCCCAGCGTTCCTAAGGCCCTGCAGAGCAGGAACTGTGTCCCCTCATCGTTCTGTTCCTCTCATCACATTGCTGAAGCTGTCCATCATGGGATAGGCACCGGAGCATAGGAAGGAGCCTGGCACAACGGCTAGGAGGCGAAGAGTCAGTCTGGAGTCAGATTGCCAGGTGTGGGTACTCCACCCATCGCCTACCTGGATGATACTGAGAAAGCCCCCCAACCTCTCTATTTGCTGACTTAATCCTCTGCACAATGGGGTTGGTTAGCAGGACCTACCTTACAAGGATCCTATCAGAATTAATGAGGCACAAAGCTTGGAATAACGCTTGTGGTTTTTGTTTAGTCGCTGAGTGTAATCATGCTCTGGAATAATGCTTACCATATAGCAAAAATTCAACAAACAAGAACTGGAACAAGCTCTACGAGATAGTGGAGGAAAGAGGAGCTTGGCATGTTGCAGTCCATGGGGTTGCAAAGAGTCCGACATGACTGAGTGATTGAACAACATAGTAAAAACTGGATGTAGCTCTTTTAACCGAGGAAGTTCACCGAATTGAATTAAGCTTCTTTCCACACTTAGTGCCCTCTTTCTCTCCCACCCTCTAGTTCCATTGTACACTATACAATTTTCTATAGTAAATAGTGCTTTATTGGATTTAGAGAAAGAAGTAAAGGGTCAACCCTCAGGCCAGGAGGATATTATGATGTGAATAATATGATGCACAGACCTCAGAAAGAAGTCGTATCTTAAATGCCCAGGATGTTAACAATTTCTCAAAATAGATGGACTTTAGACTGAAGAAATATTTGTGGGTGAGTGGGAAGGAGGAGAGGGTGGGACTAAGAAAGAATAAAGTGCCCAGGTTTTGGCCTAGAGTGACTGATAACTACTTTTTAAGGCAACACAGGAAGCTGGCTGCTCCTGCCCCCATCAAAAGTCCTTGGTTGGGCTGGATTCAGTTGGGCCCCACCCTCATGCCAGTTGCAGTTGTTTATTTCCAGCCTCTTTTAGGAACCACATTAGAGAGGACACACCCGTTGGGTCCCCTTGAAAGATCCTGTAAAAATGAAGGCACTCCCTTGTAAGTAAAATATCCCTGAATGCAACAATATTTGGATAATTATAGTCTCCCAGGAGCATAATCCTTAAATGGCTGAGATAATTATAGCATCCTAGGCCTGTGGCACTTCTCTTTTGAGAACCTAATCCCATGGGCAGAGGGAAGTGGGGACCCCAGCATGCTGCTTCTGCTGAGTCCCCAAACCCACACCTATGATCGTTCTAGAAAGCAACCCAGCCTTTCTTGTTCACGGCAGGGTACAACAAAGAGCCCCGTACTCAGGTTGCACAAGTGAGTACAAACAGACAGTGAACCAATGGAGTCAGAAATGATTCTTTGGAACTATACTTCTGACAGTTACTAGAACCCCGATGTTCTGGGAACAGTCTCGGCAAGGAGAGATCCGGTTGGCGTGACTTATGTTCATCTTCTAATTTAGCTTTGGGGGGCTAGCTGGGGGAGTATGGTGTTTTGGCCACAGCTATGTTTGATCTCTCAAAAGGACAGATAGATTTGAAGAAAGACCAGTGTGGTTGGTTCTAGACTGGGCCTCTAGCAATGATCAAAGACTCCATGAAAAAATGTGTGCAAATGAACTTATTTAAAAGACAGAAATAGACCCACAGACATAGAAAACAAACTTACGGTTACCAAAGGGGAAAGGGCAGGGGGAGGGATAAATTAAAAGTTTGGGATTAACATATACACACGTATACAAAATAGATAGCCAACAAGGACTTACTGTAGAGCACAGGGAGCTCCACTTAATATTTTGTAATAATCTATAAGGGAAAAGAATCTGAAAAAGAATATATATATATACATACATGCACACACACATACTTGTTGTTGTTCAGTTGCTATGTCTGACTCTTTGCAGCCGCATGAACTGCAGCACGCCAGGCTTCCCTGTCCTTCACTATCTCCCAGAATTTGCTCAAACTCATGTCCTTTGAGTCAATGATGCCATCTACACGTCACATCCTCAGTCACTCCCTTTTCCTCCTGTCCTCAATCTTCCCCAGCATTATGGTCTTTTCCAATGAGTTTCACCTTCATCAAGAGGCTCTTCCCATCAGGTGGGGCCAAAGTATTGGAGCTTCAGCTTCAGCATCAGTCCTTCCAATGAATATTCTGAGTTGATTTCCTTTAGAATTAACTGGTTTGATCTCCCTGCTGTCTGAGAGACTCTCAAGAGTCTTCTCTAGCACCAAATTCAAAAGCATCAATTTTTTGGTGCTCAGCCTTCTTTATGTTCCAACTCTCACATCCATACATGACTACTGGAAAAATCGTAGCTTTGAGTATATGGACCTTTGTTGGCAAAGTGATGTCTCTGCTTTTTAATACACTATCCAGGTTTGTTACAGCTCTTCTTCCAAGGAGCAAGCATCTTTTAATTTCATGACTACAGTCACCACCCACAGTGATTTTGGAGCCCCCAAAAAGAAAATCTGTCACAGTTTCCATTGTTTCCCCATCTATTTGCCATGAAGTGATGGCACCGGATGCCATGTTCTTTGTCTTTTGAATGTTGAGTTTTAAGCCAGCTTTTTCATTCTCCTGTTTCATCATCATCAACAGGCTCTTTAGTTCCTCTTTGCTTTCTGCCTTTAGGGTTCTATCATCTACATATCTGTGGTTGTTGGTATCTCTCCCAGAAATCTTGATTTCAGCTTGTGATTCACCCAGCCTGGCATTTCACATGATGTACTCTGCGTATAAGTTAAGTTAGCAGGGTGACAATATAGGGTGGCATACTCTTCTCCCAATTTTGAACCAGTCCATTGTTCCATGTCCAATTCTATCTGTTGCTTCTTGACCTGCATACAGGTTTCTCAGGAGACAGGCAAGGTGGTCTAGTATTCCCATCTCTAAGAATTTTCTACAGTTTGTTTTGATCCACACAGTCAAAGGCTTTATTGTAGTCAATAAAGCAGAAGTAGATATTTTTTGGAACTTACTTGCTTTCTCTATGATCTGATGGTTGCTGGAAGTTTGATCTCTGGTTCCTCTGCCTTTTCTAAACTCAGCTTGCACATCTGGAAGTTCTTGGTTCACATACTGCTGAGGCCTGGTTTGAAGGAGTTTGAGCATTACCTTGCTAGCATGTGAAATGAGCGCAATTGTATGGTAGGTGAACATTCTTTGCCATTGCCTTTCTTTGGGATTGGAATGAAAATTGACCTTTTCCAGTTCTGCAGCCACTGCTGAGTTTGCTGAGTTTTTCAAAATTGCTGATATATTCAGTGCAGCGCTTTAACAGCATTATCTTTTAGGATATATATATATATAATTGAATCACTTTGCTGTATACCTGAAACCAATATATTATAAATCAATTATACTTCAATTAAAAAATAGAAAATATTTAAACCACTATTCACAAGGCAGAGATAGAGATCAGGGATGGTTTGGTATAGCCCATCACCAATCACCTGGGCAAATAAGCCAAAGTGAGTTTTTAATAGATGGGCAGCCAGAGATGTCCAGCCTCTTGGTGAGCGACAGTGTCTCTGTCAAAGGTACCACAATGCCCTTTAATTCCTGGAAGCCCCCCTATCCGTAGCTGGCATTAACCTACTCTTGACTGACAGTAGCTCTCTGAGTGATTTAAAGTCATTGTGAGGAGTGTTTTATTAACTAGACTACCACCTCCTGGAGGAGAGGTACCGTGGTTGGTGAGACAGAGACCCTGTTACACACTGTCTCCGGAACTCACTCCATGGTTTATGGGAACAACCTGCATTTTCCTTTTACAACCTGCCACTGTTTGGTTCCCACAATTAGAAAGGATTGTTATGACTCACTTTGCTCATAGAGCTCTTTTCTTTTGAGGCTTGGCAGAGTCACTTTCTCTAGTTCAGCTGACTTCTGTGGGCCCTGGGATGGTTTACAGATAAGAATAATAAAACTCTTTAATGACCTCTATTTCCTAAGCTGGAAGAGGGGTCAGAGCCCAAGTGTATCCCTTTGGGTTCCGTACAGTTGTTGTTGTTGTTGTTGTTGTTATCCTCATTGCATCCATATCCTTTGGAACATTCACTCCTTCATTCACTTGCTACAGTGTTTTAGTTTCATTTTGCAGACATGTTCTAGATCTTGGAAGACGAAAGCACTAATATATGTATCTTGCCCTTTCAGAGCATATTCTGCACACAGGATACTCAGGAAATAGTGCCTGTGTCTCTTAAAGGACAGCCATGCATCCTGATGATGTTATTATGAGTTATTTCAAACCATTGATAGATTGAACATCAGCTTTCTTATACCAAAAGTATTTTCCCCTGGGTCATCATTCTATTGGCTGAAAGTGAATAGGAACTAAAGAGCCTCTTGATGAGGGTGAAAGAGAAGAGTGAAAAAGCTGGTTTGAAATTCAGTATTAAAAAACTAAGATCATGGCATCTGATCCCATTACTTCATTGCAAATAGATGGGGAAAAAATGGAAATAGTGACAGATTTTCTTTTCTTAGGCTCCAAAATCACTGCAGATGGTGACTGCAGCCATGAAATAAAAAGAAACTTGCTCCTTGATAGAAACGCTTTAGCAAACCTAGTTCAGTTCAGTCACTCAGTCGTGTCTGAGTTTTTGTGACCCCATGAACCACAGCATGCCAGGCCTCCCTGTCCATCACCAACTCCCGGAGTCCACCCAAACCCATGTCCATTGTGTCAGTGATGCCATCCAACCATCTCATCCTCTGTTGTCCCTTTCTCCTCCTGCCCTCAATCTTTCCTAGCATCAGGGCCTTTTCAAATGAGTCAGCTCTCTGCATCAAGTGGCCACAGTATTGGAGTTTCAGCTTCAACATCAGTCCCTCCAACGAATACCCAAGACTGATCTCCTTTAGGATGGACTGGTTGGATCTCCTTGCAGTCCAAGGGACTCTCAAGAGTCTTCTCCAACACCACAGTTCAAAAGCATCAATTCTTCAGCACTCAGCTTTCTTTATAGTCCAATTCTTACATCCATACATGACTACTGGAAAAATGATAGCCTTGACTAGACAGACCTTTGTTGGCAAAGTAATGTCTCTGCTTTTTAATGTGCTATCTAGGTTGGTCATAATTTTCCTTCCAAGGAGTAAGCGTCTTTTAATTTCATGGCTGCAGTCACCATCTGCAGTGATTTCGGAGCCCAGAAAAATAAAGTCAGCCACTGTTTCTACTGTTTCCCCATAAGGAGCAGCAGCTGCGCTTTGCTGGAGTGGCCGTGAAGAGAGACCCCATGTCCAAGGTAAGAGAAATCCAAGTAGGCGCTGAGAGAGGGCATCAGAGGGCAGACAGACCGAAACCACAATCACAGACAACTAGCTAATCTGATCACACAGACCACAGCCTTGTCTAACTCAATGAAACTAAGCCATGCAGTGTGGGGCCACCCAAGACTGGAGGGTCAAGGTGGAGAGGTCTGACAGAATGTGGTCCACTGGAGAAGGGAATGGCAAACCACTTCAGTATTCTTGCCTCAGGAACCCCATGAACAGTATGAAAAGGCAAAAACATAGGACACTGAAAGATGAACTCCCCAGGTCAGCAGGTGCCCAATATGCTACTGGAGATCAGTGGGGAAATAACTCCAGAAAGAATGAAGGGATGGAGCCAAAGCAAAAACAATACCCAGTTGTGGATGGGACTGGTGATAGAAGCAAGATTCAATGTGGTAAGGAGAAATATTGCATAGGAACCTGGAATGTCAGGTCCATGAAGCAAGGCAAATTGGAAGTGGTCAAACAGGAAATGGCAAGAGTGAATATCGACATTCTAGGAATCAGTGAACTAAAATGGACCAGAATGGGTGAATTTAACTCAGATGACCATTGTATCTACTACTGTGGGCAGGAATCCCTCAGAAGAAATGGAGTAGCCATCATAGTCAACAAAAGAGTCCGAAATGCAGTAGTTGGATGCAATCTCAAAAACGACAGAATGATCTCTGTTCGTCTCCAAGGCAAACCATTCAATATCACAATAATCCAAGTCTATGCCCCAACCAGTAATGCTGAAGAAGCTGAAGTTGAACAGTTCTATGAAGACCTACAAGACTTTCTAGAACTAACACCCCCCAAACACAAACCTAGACAGTGTATTAAAAAGCAGAAACATCACTTCACTGACAAAGGTCTGTATAGTCAAAGCTATAATTTTTCCGGTAGTTGTGTATGGATATGAGAGTTGGACCATAAAGAAGGCTGAGTGCTGAAGAACTGATGCTTTTGAATTGTGGTGCTAGTTCTTGAGAGCCCCTTGGACAGCAAGGAGATCCAACCAGTCAATCCTAAAGGAAATCAACTCCGAATATTCACTGAAGGACTGATGCTGAAGTTGAAGCTCCAATACTTTGGCCACCTGATGTGAAGAGCCCACTCATTGGAAAAGACCCTGATGCTGGGAAAGATTGAAGACAAAAGGAGAAGGGGATGGCAAAGGATAAGATGGTTAGATAGCATCACTCACTCAATGGACATGAGTTTGAGCAAATTCTGGGATATAGTGAAGGACAGGGGAGCCTGATGTGCTTCAGTCCATGGGGTTGTAAAGAGTCAGACATCAATTGGCCACTGAGCAGCATCACTTTTTGCCATTGTTCTGCTAAAATGATTTGGAAAAACATGTTGATAGGGCCCTGCCTTTTCTGACCTGTTTATTTCTAATGACTTTCTCTTTGAAACATGTAGCTGTCACATTAGGTACTTTTCCTGGGATTCATGTACTGTTGGGGTGCCTGTTAAGGTCTCCTTGTGGGTTGTACAGAGGCATTGTTTGTAGCAAATGAAAGCAAGACTAGAAGAAGTGCTTCTAAGACCTAGAACTACTCTGCAGGTAAGCTTTTGGACTGTGGCAAACACACAGATCCAGCATGAATAATATTTCAATTACATCAGAAAAGGGGCAGCCTGCCCTGTCAATAGACACCAAGTCAAGGTCTCTCTGAGGTTCCCTGCAAATCGAAAAGAGTCACAAAGCACAAAGGATCTATTCCTAAGCTCTATCTAATTTTTTTCATCCAGTAAGAATATTTAATGTGGCGCCCACCCTCTTATCAGGTCTGTAAGTGCACAACAGTATTGCTGACCATAGGCACAGTGCTGTCTAGAACTTACTCATCCTGCACAACCGAATCTGTATCCCTGTGAAACAGCACCTCCCAGTCTCCCCTTCGCCCAGTCCCTGCCAATTGCTATTCTCATTTCTACCTCTATGAGTTTGACTATTTTAGATACCTCATATCAGTGGGTCAGTGGGGTCACGTGGTATTTGTCCTTCTGTGACTAGCATATTTCACTTACCATAATGCCCTCAAGGTTGACCCTTGTGGTTGCAAATCTCAGAATTTCCTTAATGCTACAAAATATTCCTTTGTGGATACACAGCACATTTTCTTTGCGAATGCTGTTTAGGTTGTTTCCACATCCTAATTTTTACATATAACTTTAGCATCTACTTTAGCATCTACCTACTATGCTTAAACCAGATCTTCCTGGTGGCTCAGATGGTAAAGTGTCTGCCTGCAATATGGGAGACCCGGGTTCTATTCCTGGGTCGGGAAGATCCCCTGGAGAAGGAAATGGCAATCCACTCCAGCACTCTTGCCTGGACAATCCCATGGACGGAGGAGCCTAATAGGCTACAGTCCATGGGGTCACAAAGAGTCTGACACAACTGAGCAACTTCACTTTCACTTAGCATCTACAGGAGAAGGCTTAAAAAAAAAAAAATCTGGTAGGTTGGATTCTCATCATCAGCTAGCTTACAATGCTTTAAAATCCCACAAGAAAAATAGAAGAGTCTCTAACACAGGATATGCATACATGCTAAGTTACTTCGGTTGTGTCCGACTCTTTGAGACCCCATGGACCGTAGCCCACCAGGATCCCCTGTCCATAGGATTCTCCAGGCAAAAGTACTGGAGGGGTTGCCATTCCCTTTTCCAGGGGATCTTACCCAGGGATCGAACCTGCATCTCTTATGTCTCCTGCGCTGGCAGGCAGGTTCTTTACCACTAGGGCCACCTGGGAAGCCCAGCTGGGAGACAGGATATGAAGTCCACGAAGATCTGGCTCTGTCTGTGCCTCCAGCCTCATTTCCCACCTTTGTCTTCCTTCTCTTTCTGCTCTGGCTTCACTGAACTCTGCAGAGTTCCAGTTCTCACATACAAGTTGCTTCCCGCCCTTTGCCTCTACTAACCCTGCTCACTCCCAGCAATCTCTTTTCCTTCCTTCAACCTCTTCATCTAGGAGATTCCTATGCAAATATGAAGACTCAACTCATGTACCACCTCGTCCAGGAAGCCTTTCCAGAAGCTTTGTCTCCTCTCCACCCTGTGAACTTCCCCTCTGCTCCCGTAGTACCTTGCTTATGACGCTGTCTTTTGGCTTCCTGCAATAGGTTATAATTATCTGTTTCTGTGTTCATAAGTCCTATTAGATTTTGAACACCTTGAGAGTGGCGACATTTCATCTCTGCTTCCCTAGGGCCTAAGTACTCAACACATATTTGTGGGCTGACTTAATGAAAACTATTTGGTTTTCGGGCCTCAGCTTCCTCCTAAGCAAAGTGGGGTCAACAGTATTTTCCTTGCAGAATGTCTGTGGGGATGGCAAGCATGTGGATAAGGTGCTTTGTCTGCAACTACAGGAAGAAGCTTATCAATTAAAATCCAATGGACCCGTCATGGGAAGGCCATGTGGTGACTGAGTACTGAGAATCATAGTCAAAGAGGGGAGGATGGGGCTGGCTGGGTGATGTCTGGTCCTCCTCCCTCTCAAGCCAGACGGGTGGGATCTCAGAGGCTGGGCCCAGCTCACATACTCAGTGACCCTCAAAGACCACTGGTTGCCAGTGATAGGTAATCAAGGTTGGCAGATTCTTGAGGAAACCATCTTCCCTTTGTTCAGCAGACCCGTCGGGTGACCCACGAAAGCCATCAAAGCATGGGGTTAGGGTGAGTGGCTTGCTTTTCTGCCTCCTGGAAGACCTGTGCTCCTCCTGAAGGTGCAGCCAAGATCCTGGCGATACTGGTCTCAGGGCTCAGCCTGCCTCACGCTTCGTGCGCAAGCTTTTGCTGTTGTTTGCAGCGGTGTTCTGAATCCGTTCAGTTAAACCTCAGTTAAACCAGAACTCCAGCCCCTTTGAACCCTTGAATACTTTCCAAAGTAAAAGGTAAACCTTAAAGGGCACAAACCACAATGAAACTTTCAGGAAAATAAATAAGCAAGCAAACTGAACAATAAAACCACAATGAGGAAACAAACAAACTCAAAGGGTGCCACTCAGAAATGATTTGCCGAACTAGGTTACATGTAGTCCAGAGTTCAGCTCACACTTCTCCACCTCTCATATGTAGAGGGTGAGAAACTTGGGGTTTGGAGTTAAGGAGACTTGGGTGTAAGCTCTGGTGCTTCCATTTATTATTTTTGAGATATTGGACAAATTATTTTGCCTGTCTAAGCCTTGGTGTTCTCAGCTGTGAACTGGAGGTAGCAATGATAACTACTTATTTTGAGAACTAAGATAACACATGGATGGGCTTAACATAGTATCCAGCCCATGGTAAATTCTGCATTAACTTTAATTGTTATCAAAAATCTCTTGACTGTGAAAAGAAATATTTCAGACAAGTAGATCTAAGTATCAAAAGCTAAATTATGTCCAGCATTCTTTATTTATAAAAGCAGACAAATGGATATTTTGGAAAGACTATCAATAATAATTCTTCATACAAAAATTGACTAAAATATCTCAGGTTGGATTATGTAGTAGAACCAGAGGACTTATAGAAAAATAATGTACTGGTAACAGATCTCTATAGAAATAACCCAGGATCATCAGACATTTTGTATTATGCCTAAGCTAGGTAGAACATTTAGAAAATCTTACACAAAAGCACAGTAGTGGTCTGCATTAGTCTGCTGCAACAAATCACCAAAGCTTAGTGGTTTAAAACCATGAAAATTTATGACCTTACAGTTTTTGGTGTCAAAAATCTGAAATGGATCTCACTGGGTAACTCAGGTTATCAGCAGGTCTGGATTTCTTCTGGAAACTCTAGGAGAGAATCTGTCTCCCTGGCTTTTGCAGCTTCTAAAGGAAGCCCATTGTCCTTGATTTGAGGTCCTATCTCTGGTTGCTCAGTGGTAAAGAATCTGCCTGCAATGCAGGAGGCCTGGGTTTGATCCCTGGATCAGGAAGATCCCCTGGAGAAGGGAATGGCTACCCACTCCAGTATTCTTGCCTGGAGAATTCCATGGACAGAGAAGCCTGGAGGGCTTCCGTGGGTTGCAAAGAGTCAGATAACGATGGAAAGACTAACACTTTCCTCCATCTTCAAAGCTGGCAATCTTGGGTTAAGTTTTAATCCTGAAGTCCTTTCTCTATTTCTCACTCTTCTGCCTCTTTCTTCCACTTTTGAAGACTCTTTTGACTAATGGGACCTACCTGGATAATCAAGGGTCATCTTCACACACTAGGCTCAGTTAGTTAGGCAGCTTAATTCCACCCATAGCCTTAATTCTCCTCTACAATGTACCTTAACGTATTCACAGGTTCTAGGGGTTAGAATGTGAGCATCATGGGGCCATGGAGAAGCATTATTCTGCCGACTCCACGGTTCTAGGAGTTTTGTTGTATAAGGGCTAGCAAAGTTGGCATCTAATAAAGTTGTTATTTCCTGCCTTCCCTTGAGACTCTTGGTTGGTATGGGAAAGGTATTTAAATATTTAACATGGTTTTTTTTTTTTTTTAAGAACATCCATGAAGTAGAGGGGCGTGTTGAAAGAGGAAAAGATATACATTCCTGCACACAAGAAACCTGCCACTATGAACAGAAGCGAGCAGCACGTAGCAAGTCATCTAGAAATCAAGTTTATTTTCCTGACTCACTCTACAATCTTGAGTAATTTTTCAACCTCTCCATGTCTTTCTCTGAACTTCAATGTACCTTTCTGCACTTTTGCCACACAAACAAAATAAGTTTAATTAGAGAGGTGCTTCCCCAAGTGTAGCTCCAAGGGGACTGTTACATACATCCAGACACTTTTTTGTTGTTGTTGTATGTGACAGAAAACCTAACCCAAACTGGCTTAAGCAACAAAGGGGAACTCTTATCTCAGAAAATGTTCAGAATAGGTCAGGTGTCAAAATTGGATGAATAATCTATGATTTTCATATGAAAAAAATCTATGATTTTTCTGTTTCTGCTTTATCACTTATCAGCATAGTTCTCCGGCCGACATACCTCACAGTGGCACAAATTATTGTGGCACTTCCATAGTTCGATATCCGCTCCGATTGGTTCAGCCAATATCACTTATGCCATAAGCCCAGCCTTGGATCAATAATAATGGCCAGGGGAATGGAATATACAGATTGTTAAGCCAATCAAAGCTGAAGTTGGTGGGGGCTGGGAAAGAAAGTCAACTTCTAGGGTGGATACCTGGGTAGGAGAGAGGAGATGATACAGATGAAAATCTTAGGGGTGAATGGATGTAGGATCCACAAATAACCAATATCCACTATGGCCCTGAGAGATGTCATTATGTGAAAGAAGGTGTACACTTTCTTTTTTTTAGAAAGTGTGCTTTTTAAAGGCTAGTTGAATTAGATCAATTCAGTATCTTCAATCATATCTCAAAAACAGGAAAATGTCACAAAAAGTTTCAAAAATTCCAAAATAATTGTGAGACATAATTATAAGTTTCATGAAATTATGTCACCTAAATAAAAGTTATTGCTATCTCCTTTTATTGAGGGACTGTATACAATGAAATTGGCTTTCTATACAGGTGTTTTAAAACAACACCTCGTGGTCTTAGAGATGGAAACCTTTTGCATCAAATTTCAACAGAAGACTAGTAGTTAATGGTTGAGTTATTAAAAAAAAAAAAAAAAACAACTTACAAACCCAGGGCTGGTTCATAACGTGCATGGATCTCTAAACCCTTAAGTGTGTGATCTTCTGCCCAGCTCCACCTCAGTCCTCCCTTTCTGTTTTAAAAATAAAGCTACCAGTTTATAAACAACTTTCATACCAAAGGCTTGACCCCCTGGGTGATAAGTGACAAGAACAGTGTACTAATGGACATTTTAAGAGTTCCACATAAGCAGACTTACCCTGCCTCAAACTCGCTTGGGGTTATCAGTGTAATCTTTTAAAAATTACTTTCTAAACAAACTTAACAACTAAGATGATTGGTATAAGGCAAAGAAAGTTAAAGCCAAAAATATTTCAAATGTGGCTTGAAAAAGAATGATGGCACATACATTACCGATCAGTGACTGAGCTCTGGACATTTTCCTGTTTTCTTTGTAGAACAGGAGAATTTTCATCTACTCTTGTGCCTTTGACCTCCTGCCACAAATCACAGTCTTAAAGAAAATGTGAATGGTGTAACAGAATTCAGAATTATTCCTGCACTTCACACTGTGTTAGGTGTGATGGTAAACAAGATAAATAGATGAAGTCTTTTCCATGCGATGCTTTTATTTCAAATCAGAAGCTTTACTAGTCTTTAGTTTAAATGGATGCATTGACTTCAAGTTCTTTCCTCCTCTCCCTCCTAAGACCCACAAAAGGAAGGTAAAAATAAAAAATTTAAGGTAAAAATATAAGATAAAAATAAGAAATTTAAACCAATTCTAGGAAGCCTGTAAAGCAACCAAGGAACCTGGCACAGTAGGATAGAGACAGTTACAACCTAAATTACCTGGTAAGAGGGAAGCTGATGAGAGACCAAGGAGGATATTAACAGCAGGTAAATCATCTCTCCCTGTAATCCTCCTTCTGAAATACTCAAAAAGATTTAGAGGAGCCAGGAAACCCTGAAGGTGAGCATGAGGTGTGGAACCAAAACCAGAAGACTTATTGTGCTGAAATTCTATAGAGAGCAACTGAACCCAAGAGCCCCTGTTGCTAATAAGGAGTCTATCCCCAAGAATCATATTGAAAGCTTATTCTTTGGACTCATTCAGGGTTACCAGACACTGAAGGGCAGGGAGGGTGTTGAACTGAAGCAGTGGATTAAGTAAAAAGCTCCATCATCAATGTGGGACCCTTCAGGATGCTTTCTCTTCTGGAAACATAAATAATTCTATCAGCCTTTTGTTTATTAGCTGGAATGCTTTTATAAAGAGAAACTTCCCTTCATTTGATACTTACACGTATGGTAAAAAATGATGAATTAGGTTTTGTTTTCCTTCACTGGTTTGTATGAACCCATGGGTTTAAACATATTTAATGTGTTCCAGTTTATTGATCTGATCCTATTGAAGCTTAAATTGTCCCACTTTTTTTGGCCAGTGAGTTTAGCTACTGAGTCTTTCTGACATAACATTAGTAATCATCAATAGCATCTTTGCTATCAATAGAATGAAGTGATAGAATGATCCAGGCTCACTTTGACCTTTTTTCCTTTAAATCCCAATCATTGGAGAAAAGTGTCTAACAGGAAAACGTGAGCTGTCAAAAAAGAAGCTCAAAGGAAACAAAGATAATGTAGAAAGTCATAGAAACCTTCAAAAATACCTTAGTGACATTGCCAGGATGGAAGATAAAGCAAAAGAAATTTCCTGGCGTAAAAAGAAGAATACAAAGGAAAACAAATGAAAAAAAAAAATGATCACACATTGGTCCAACATTCAACTAACTGTAGAACCAGTAGAGAAGAATAGAGAAAAAAAAAGAAAAAAGGAAGCAAATTACTTTAAAAGAACTCCTCCCATCTCCTCACAATTTCCCCCAAGATTAAAACTATGAATCTTAGGTCTGAGAGGACCCACTAGGAACCAAGTAGAGTGAATGAACCTAGACCCATGTGAAAGCACAACATCCTGAAACTTCATGAAGTTCTAACACATAAACAAAGGGAAAGACCCTTTAAAATTAATTGCATACAAAGAAACAAAAATGAGGAGGCTTTGGACTTTTCAACATTAAAATACAATGGAGGGACTTCTGCTCCCAGGTAAAATGCCGTGATAGGAGCTGGGTTTGTCTTCTTGCCTCAAACAACTGAAAAGTCAGGTACCATATACAAAACAAGGTTTTCAAGACATGAGACACCAGGCAACAAAGTACAGTGAGTCCTGAGTGATGGGAAGCAAACAAGGTTGCCTCAGCTTCCCACCTTGAGAGAGTTTTCAGGCGATGGGAGGGAATTTAAGGAGATTAAGGGAAGGGTTAAGGAGATTAAGCTAAGAGTGCGGTGAGATTAAGACAACCGGAGTTCACAGGACAGAGTCCTGGAGAGACAGCAGAGCTTTACAGAATGAGAACTCCCAGAGACCTGCAGAAGAGTTTCCAAATATTCGGGAAAGTGCTGATCAGTGTCCTCACTGAGGCTGGCGAAGAGCCACCACGTGTGAAAGAATCAGAAGGAACAGTTCCTTGAGCTCACATAGGTCTGCCAATAGTTCCTGTCTCCACCATCCAGACTGGAAAATCTCATTAGTTAGAATATTCAGAAGGATGTTCTCATTAGTGGAAAATAATTAGTTCGAAATGAAATGCTGCTCTGGCATTGACTGTCAAATATTTAAAGCAACACCCAAAGGGATCAAAGTATTTCTGAGTAACTTCTAGAAAGAAAGTGAAGTCGCTCAGTCATGTCCGACTCTTTGCGACCCCATGGACTGTAGCCCGCCAGGCTCCTCCAACCATGGGATTTTCCAGGCAAGAGTACTGGAGTGGGTGGCCATTACCTTCTCCAGGGGATCTTCCTGACCCAGGGATCAAAGCTGGGTCTCCCACATTGCAGGCAGACGCTTTGCTGTCTGAGCCACGAGGAAAGCCACATGGGACTTCCCTGGTGATCCACTGGCTTAGTCTCCGTGCTCATAATACAGAGAGTGGGGGCTCAATCCCTGGACAGGGAATTAGGCCCAGCATGCCACAATGAAGACTGAAGATCCCACGTGCTGCAACTAAGACCGAGCATAACAGAGCTCAATAATATCTACAAGCATGCAAAAATATCTAGTTCCCTGCAAGAAGAAGAGTAATATTTTTTAAGAACTGAAGGAAAAAGTTCCAACCTAGATTTCAATAACCAAAGTGCTATGAATTGAATGTGTGTGTCCTCCAAAAATTCATATGCTGAAATTCTAACACAGTGTGATGTGGGGCCTTGGGAAGATGACTAGGTCTTGAGGGCTGAGCCTTCATGGGGGGATTAGTGCCCTTACAAAAAGAAACCCCAGAGAGCTTCCTTGTCCCTTCTGCCATGCGAGGACACAGCAGGAAGACTGTCCAAAAAGACTGCTGGCTATGAACAAGGAAGGGGATTCTCATCAGATACCAAATCTGCTGATGTCTTTCCAGCCTCCAGAGCTGTTGAGAAATAAGTTTCTGTTGTTTATAAGCCATCCTGTCTGTTGTAGCCTGTTATACCAGCCCAAACAGACTAAGATACAAAAAATATCCAAGACAGTACGTATCAGAAAATACCTGAGTGGAAACTGAAGTTGAATTAAAGGACTTTCCAGACATGTAGAAACTGAAAGAAACAATCACCCCCAGACTCACATTATAAGAAATATTAAAAGAAGCCCTATAGACAGAAGGAAAATAATGCCATGTGGAAATACAGATTTAAATAAAAAGAAAACTACCTTATGAAAGCTTTTGTGGGAAAGATAGGGAGTTTGGGATTGGAATGTATACATTGCCATATTTAAACTGGATAACCAACAAGGACATACTGTATATCTCACGGAAATCTGCTCAATAATCTACAGCGACTTAATTGGGAGAAGAATTTCGAAAAGAATAGATACATGTATATGTAAGACTGAATCACTTTGTTGTACACCTGAAGCTAACACAATATTGTTAATTAGTTGTTCAGTTCAGTTCAGTTGCTCAGTTGTGTTTGACCCTTTATGACCCCATGGACTGCAGCACGCCAGGCTTCCCTGTCCATCACCAACTCCCATGTCCATTGAGTTGGTGATGCCATCCAACCATCTCATCCTCTGTCATCCCCTTCTCCTCCTGCCTTCAATATTTCCCAGCATCAGGGTTTTTTCAAGTGAGTCAGTTCGTTGCATCAGGTGGCCACAGGTATTGGAGTTTCAGCTTCAGCCTCAGTCCTTCCAATGAATATTCAGGACCAGTTCCCTTTAGGATGAACTGGTTGGATCTCCTTGCAGTCCAAGGGACTCTCAAGAGTCTTCTGATAACCAGAAATGGTAATTGCTTGAATGACTTAAAAATTATTTACATCTCTTTAGAAGAGAATTTACTACTTACAAATGATAACAATGTAGTGAGGGGTCTACAAGTTATGAGGCAGTAGCATGTATGATAACAGTATTATAAAGACTGGGAAGGGAGAAATATAAGTATACTACTGTAATGTATTTATAATGTAAATATGTATACTATAAACCATAGAGTAAAACAGTTACAGCAATTAGTCAACAAGAGATAAAATAGAATCATAAAAAACACTCAGTCCAAAAAAAAAGGCAGTAAAAAAGTGAAAAAGTAAACAAAGAACAGTTGGTACAAATAGAAAATAATCACATGATAAGTTTAAATTCAGCCATATTAAAAAATATATATAAATGTGAATGGTTAAACATCATAATTAAAAGGCAAGTATAAATAGCTTGAATAAAAAAGCAAGGCACCCAGTTATATGTTGCTCACCAGAAACTAGATTAAAGACATAACTAGGTTAAAAGTCAAAGGATGGAAGAAGATATACTATCCTAAAACTAACTCAAGAAATCTGCTCTTACTACATTAATATCAGAAAAAGTAAACTTCACAGCAAAGCCTATGTCCAAGGATAAAGAAGGTCAGTTCTTAATGATAAAGGAATCCATAAATCAAAGAATCATAGCAATCCTAAGTATTTCTTCACCTAATAATACAGCTTCAAAATACATGAATCAAAAGCTCATACAGTTCCAAGAAGATATAGACAGATTCATAATTTAGTCATAGATTTCAATATTCTCTTTTTTAAAAGATTTTTTTAATGTGGGCCATTTTTAAAGTCTTTCTTGAATTTGTTACAATATTGCTTTTGTTTTATGTTTTTGGTGTTTTGACCCTGAATGAGTCACGTGGGATTTTGGCTCCCTGACCGGGGATTGAATCTGCACTCCTTGCATTAGAAGGTGAAGTCTTAACCGATGGCTTGCCAGGGAAGTCCACTGTTTATATATATATATTTTAGGCATAAACTTTATAAAAATAAATAAAACTATATGCCTAAAATTACAGATTTAAAATTCAAAATAGTAACATTAGAGGGAGATCAATGAAGTAAAAATATTCTAGAGTCTGTGCATTGATCATGCACGTGAACTCGGTCACTTCAGTCAGGTCCAGCTCTTTGTGGCCCCATGGACTGTAGCCCACCAGGCTCCCCTGTCCACAGGATTTTGCTGGCAACAATACTGGAGTGGGTTGCCATTTCCTCCTCCATTCCTCTTTTAATTTCTAGAACAAAGAGATTTTGTTTGATTCAGGAAGAATGAAGACACCTTGAACAATCAACCTACTTGACCTAACTGACTCGTATAGAACACCCAACAACAAGAGAACACTTTTTTTTTTTTTTTCAAGTATATAGAAAACAAGTCTGCAAAGTTCCAAGGATGCACTGGACAAGTCAACACATGGCCTACCTAGACAGGCGGTGTAGACCATAAAATATTCCTCAATACATTTGAAAGAATTTCAAGTCAAACAAACTATGTTTTCTGACCATAATGGAACTAAATTGGAAATCTAGAAAACTCACAACCAAGTGGGAATGAAACAACACATTAAATCTTTTACTTTTCATTCATCTTTTCCAAGGAGACAAATGTACTCTAGAAAAATTAAGAAATCAAACAAAGAAGAGAAAAATCTTGAGCTTCAGTATACATAAGATCTTGTCAGAAAGGAAGTTCAAGAAGACAGTTGTCAGTGGACTAAGAGCAACCAGACTGGAATTGGGCAAAAGGTGGGGGAGCTTCATGACGGAGGCCCCCGAGAACAAAATAAAAGTGATTCATCATTTGGTGTGTTTAAACATAGGCACATGATTGATGGAGAGGTTTGAAATTTCTAAGGATATGTTTACAGATAATTATGAGATAAAAGGGAGGTAATTAGGTAACACAGTAAAAATTAAAAGTTGTATAAGAAGCATAATTGCATTATACTAGTTGGCTGTGCTGAGAACAATATTTTAGGGTTTATAGTAATGGAGGCTACAGTTATTGATTTTGCAAAAAAATACGTGACAGCTGTATTGGGAGGGTAGAAGTATGTTTGTGTAAGAGTTTAATAGTTATCATAACGTCAGTAAATAATGCATCTATTTCATAATCAAGAGGTAGAGCAATAGTCCTGAGAAGGGCTGGCCCTGCCTAACCCCTGGGGGATGCTAGAGGTACTGCTGAAATTTAACATGAGTTAGTGTTTCATCATGCATTGGAGAAGGAAATGGCAGCCCACTCCAGTGTTCTTGCCTGGAGAATCCCAGGGACCAGGGAGCCTGGTCGGCTGCCGTCTATGGGTTTGCACAGAGTCAGACACCACTGAAGCGACTTAGCAGCAGCAGCAGCAGTGTTTCACTGAGGCACTCAGACACCTCATCTTATGGTCTCTGAATCTCTGTTATGGGACCAAAAGCATCTGAAAAAAAAAAAGAAAAAGAGGTAGGGTTACTCCATCTTTTTTTCTTTCTGCTGAGGCACACAGACTCTCTAGTTGCGGAACGTGGACTATAGAAACCCTGGGCTCAGTAGTTGTGTCCACGGGCTTAGTTGCTGCTGGGCCTGTGGGATCTTACTCCCCCATCAAACCTGCATCCTTGGTATTACAAAGAGAATTCTTAACCACTGGATCACCAAGGAAGCCCCCCACTTTGCCTTATTTAAAATAAAGGAGATAAATATTAGAAGAAACCGTTTTCAAAAGTTTAAAGTGTTGCTGTTGAAAGTTACACTAGAAAAAGGGAACAGGAAAGAGAGGATCAGAGGATTGTTGTCTTCCAGTATAAGCTCTTCTTAGTCTAATTCTATAGAGGAATTTAAAGCGAAGTTTTTCGGAGCATGTGCTAAGTTGCTTAGCATGTCCGACTCTTTGTGACCCCATGGACTGTAGCCCACCAGGCTCATCTGTCCATGGGGATTCTCCAGGCAAGAATACTGGAGTGAGTTGCCATTTCCTTCTCCAGGGGATCTTCCCAACCCAGAGATTGAATCTACTGTATTGCAGGTGGACTCTTTATCATCTGAGCCACCAAGGAAGCTTTTTTTGGAGTATAGTTGATTTATAATGTGTTAGCTTCTGCTGTGCAGCAAAGTGGATCAGGTATATTGATGTATATACATATATCCACTCTCTTTTAGATTCTTCCTATATAGGTCTTTACAGAGCATTGAGTAGAGTTCCCTATGCTGTTCAGCAGATCCTTGCTGGTTATCTATTTTATATATAGCTGTGTGTATATGTCAATCCTGATTTCCCAATTTATCTTTCCCCTCTCTTTCAACCTGGTGAGCATAAGTTTGTTTTCTGCATCTGTGACTCTCTCTCTGTTTTGTAAATAATGAACTTATTTACAAAACAGAAATAGAGGTATTTTTAAAATAGGAAATTAAAGTAACTAAATTGGAAACAGCCATGTCTCCTATCGAGCTCTGTTTTTACTGAGGGCAGAATGAGAGGAAAATTTCTTAAAGTTGCTCACTGGCATCTGAGTTGTAGAAGATAAAGTAGAGTGTGCCCTATGTATAAAATTTAGATATATTTCTAACTGAGTGTTTAACTGAGTTGAATAAGTAGTAATGTTGGTTTGTAAGGGTAATACCATTTAAAAGAGCAATGGCATTGTGACAGACAATTTATTGACTAGGAGGGTATACCAGAAAGCCTTGGTATGCAATACTTAATCAAAGTTAATATAAATACCTATGATGAGCAAAACATAAGAAACTTTAATTAAAAAAATAGGACTGTATCACATGGTTTTTCTTTTGTGTCAGGCTCCAATATTGCTTGTCTTGGCACAGTTTAACAAATAATAAATGTCTTAGGTACTGGGAGAAAAGTAATCATGCCTGCTTTCTTAATTCTGTGTAAAGATTAACCTTAGTCCCAAGGGAAAACTTTTGGAAAACTTTAACATATTAGAGCCAGACATCCTGGAATGTGAAGTCTAGTGGGCCTTAGAAAGCATCACTATGAAAAAAGCTAGTGCAGGTGATGGAATTCCAGTTGAGCTATTTCAAATCCAGAAAGATGATGCTGTGAAAATGCTGCACTCAATATGCCAGCAAATTTGGAAAACTCAGCAGTGGCCACAGGACTGGAAAAGGTCAGTTTTCATTCCAATCCCAAAGAAAGGCAATGCTAAAGAATGCTCAAACTACTGCACAATTGCACTCAGCTCACACACAGTAAAGTAATGCTCAAACTTCTCCAAGCCAGGCTTCAGCAATATGTGAACCGTGAACTTCCAGATGTTCAAGCTGGTTTTAGAAAAGGCAGAGGAGCCAGAGACCAAATTGCCAACATCCGCTGGATCATGGAAAAAGCAAGAGAGTTCCAGAAAAACATCTATTTCTGCTTTCTTGACTATGCCAAAGCCTTTGACTGTGTGGATCACAATAAACTGTGGAAAATTCTGAAAGAGATGGGCATACCAGACCACCTGACCTGCCTCTTGAGAAATCTATATGCAGGTCAGGAAGCAACAGTTAGAACTGGACATGGAACAACAGACTGGTTCCAAATAGGAAAAGGAGTACGTCAAGGCTGTATATTGTCACCCTGCTTATTTAACTTCTATGCAGAGTACATCATGAGAAACGCTGGGCTGGAAGAAGCACAAGCTGGATCAAGATTGCCAGGAGAAATATCAATAACCTCAGATATGCAGATGACACCACCGTTATGGCAGAAAGTGAAGAGGAACTAAAAAGCCTCTTGATGAAAGTGAAAGAGGAGAGTGAAAAAGTTGGCTTAAAGCTCAGCATTCAGAAAACGAAGATCATGGCATCTGGTCCCATCACTTCATGTGCAATAGATGGGGAAACAGTGGAAACAGTGTCAGACTTCATTTTTTGTGGGGGCTCCAAAATCACTGCAGATGGTGACTGCAGTAAGAAAAGATTCTTACTCCTTGGAGGAAAAGTTATGACCAACCTAGATAGCATGTTGAAAAGCAGAGACATTACTTTGCCAACAAAGGTCCATCTAGTCAAGGCTATGGTTTTTCCAGTGGTCATGTATGGATGTGAAAGTTGGATTGTG
The DNA here is from genome assembly GCF_032405125.1 of Capricornis sumatraensis. Taxonomy (NCBI): domain Eukaryota; kingdom Metazoa; phylum Chordata; class Mammalia; order Artiodactyla; family Bovidae; genus Capricornis; species Capricornis sumatraensis. The sequence continues at coordinate 86,996,280 of NC_091079.1, forward strand.
AAGAAAGCTGAGAGCCAAAGAATTGATGCTTTTGAATTGTGATGTTGGAGAAGACTCTTGAGAGTCCCTTGGACTGCAAGGAGATCCAACAAGTCCATTCTGAAGGAGAGCAGCCCTGGGATTTCTTTGAAAGGAATGATGCTGAAGCTGAAACTTCAGTACTTTGGCCATCTCATGCGAAGAGTTGACTCATTGGAAAAGACTCTGATGCTGGGAGGGATTGGGGGCAGGAGGAGAAGGGGATGACAGAGGATGAGATGGCTGGATGGCATCACTCACTCGATGGCCGTGAGTCTGAGTGAACTCCGGGAGTTGGTGATGGACAGGGAGGCCTGGCGTGCTGCGATTCATGGGGTCGCAAAGAGTCGGACATGACTGAGCGACTGAAATGAACTGAACTGAACTGAAGTTACTTCAAATAATATCCATAGAGTTTCATTACCTGTTAAATCATTAATTCTGATTATATTTGTGTCCAGTACCTTCTGTAATACTTTGGCCACCTGATGCAAATAGCTGACTCTTTGGAAAAGACCCTGATGCTGGGAAAGATTGAGGGCAAGAGGAGAAGTGGGCAACAGAGGATGGGATGGTTGGATGACATCGCTGACTTAAGGGACATGAGTTTGAGCAAACTCTGGGAGATACTGCCAGTCAGTGAGGCCTGGTGTGCTGTAGCACATGGGGTCGCAAAGAGTCAGACATGACTTAGTGACTGAACAATAACAATCATCTATAAAAGTCAATAGTCCTGTTTTCTATAATGTTCTTGGCAATACGAATAATTCTTTCAGAAGTCATTTGCTTTGCAGATGACTAGCGTTTAATGTTATTAACTGTTGGTCCCATTTACCTTACTCCTCACAAGAAAGGGGCAATTTGTCCCAATTCCACTGTTGGTTTCTCCTGTGCTTACAGCCTGGACTGCACAATGGGGCAGGACCAAACACATTTGTTGTCTAGAAGAAAGTCTAGAGGGCATGAGCAATAGAGCTCCAACATTGTGAAAGTGGTTGGGAACTTGGGAGCAAAAATGGAGTCACACCCCTGGGCAGGCACCTTCTTCAAAGACCTGTGTCTCTCAAGGTCTATCTTTCTAATTGCTGACTTTGCACAGACTCTGAAACAACCTGCATACCATAATCTGAAAGGAAAGGTCAACCTAAAGGTCACAAGTTTTAAGGGTGATACTTCAAAGACATTTATCTCCTTTACAACACCATTAGTCTTGGGTAATGGTCTATTGTCTTTCATCATCCCAACCTCTTCACCTGCCTGTTTACTTTGAGTCCAACATCAGAATCCAAGCCCCAGCATAAAGGGGTGCTTTTTGGCTACTTAACACTGGCCCAGCAGCAGGGTTGTACATAGTCTGATTTCCAGTTGTCAGTTGTTTAAAGGAAATGCAGTTAATAAGGGAGTGTATGGTTTAATCTTCCATCTCAAATATGGAAGGGACCTTATTGGGGAATGATTAACAATTAAGAGAGCTCTATGCATTAAGATATTTATTGCAGTTTCAAGTGTAAGTCTAAAAAAAAAATCAGGTGCATAAGTATCCAGCAATAAAAGTAGCAACATTTGTATAGTACTGATTTAAATATCATTTAATCTTCTTTGTGACCTTGTGAAACAGATATTATTGCTAGTGTCAATTTATAGATGGATGATATAGAGATGAATAATTTTTCAAGGTCCTAATAAGTAGGGAAACTGGTGTTTGAACCCAGGCACTATGGTTACAAAGTACAGGTATTTAACCACTATGCTATGCTTCCTTGCATAAAAAAGAATAGTATATCAACTTAGTGAATTATTATGTAGCCTTTAAAATTCTTATAAAGCCAGTACAGTGACATAAAAATGGAATATAAATTTCACGACCCTGTGTTTTAAACTGTATAAAATATATACAGTGAAAGTAAAGACCTAAAGGGAACAGGGAAAAATTGTCTGAGGCCAAGGACCCTAGAGGGTCAAAAGAAAAAAACAATCACAAAACTAAAATATGATGAGAGAGGCCCTTAATAGAATTTGTGGATTGTTGCTGAGAACTCTGTCACTGATTCAATTCCACTGCTCAAACTCAGGTTTGTTTCTGAATTTTGAATTTTTGGAAACTTCTGGAGAAAGATTTTTAGGGAATGCTCTTACTGGTGCACATTACCTAACACTCTGGTGCTCAGGCCACAGACTCATTCATTCCATCGTGGCTGATATTCACCACGTGTTGCCCAGTCTTCTGCCCTCCTCATATCACAAACAACATAGTGGGAATAGTTATTGAAGTATGGTAGTGAAATTATGTTGGTCATTTTTCTCTTATGAGAAATAAGCAAAAAAGTCCTAAAACTTTTTCAAGAAGAATGTCTGGAATTCTGTTGTAAGAATGATTGCGGTATATAGATTTATTTCTTAAAAATAAATGTGTTTTATTAATACCTATAAGCATAAGAAAGGTAAAATTGGATCCAATCCTGGCAGTTAAAAAAAAATTCACAATTATAAATGGAATGGTATTGGGAGGAAAATTGTATTGGGTGGAAAAGAAAATGTTCAATTCCAGACAGAATCAGTGGTCATTCGATATCAATCCATTCATCTTTTTAACAAGTATTCAGTGAGCACACATCATATGCCAAGCCGTGTGCGAAGTGCTGGGTATTCAGTGGTGATCACAACGGACGAGGAAGGTTCCAGCACTTGAAGACTTTACCATGTAATTAGTAGTGGAAACAAATTTTAGTCAAAGAAGTTAAGTGGGTAATCACTAACTATTGAGTGCTGTGAAGGAAAGAGCAGAGTGGCATGACAGAATAATCTGGGGACCTACTTTAGACTGAGCATCAGAAGGAGGTCTTCCTGGAAAGGGGAGGCTTAATATGAGGCCTGAAGCCTAAGGAAGGACCAGACGAACTAGAAGCCACTGCACACACACTTCAGGTGGAGGAAACAGCAGAGGCTGTAAGGACCCTCAGATGGCAAAGAGAAGGTGAAAGAGGCGTTGCTGCTGCTAAGTCACTTCAGTCGTGTCCGACTCTGTGCAACCCCATAGACGGCAGCCCACCTGGCTCCGCCGTCCCTGGGGTTCTCCAGGCAAGAACACTGGAGTGGGTTGCCATTTCCTTCTCCAATGCATGAAAGTGAAACATGAAAGTCAAGTCGCTCAGCTGTGTCTGACTCTTAGCGACCCCATGGACTGCAGCCCACCAAGCTCTTCCGTCCATGGGATTTTCCAGGCAAGAGGACTGGAGTGGGGTGCCATTGCCTTCTCCGTGAAAGAGGCAGGAGTGTAGTAATTTAAGATGGGGATGACATAGGTGAAGGGTGAGGTCATAAGAAAGGAGTGGGCTTACTTATTATAGGTGCAGTGGACACTACCGAAGATCTTTGTTTGGACAGTAAACTTGAGAGGGACAAGAATGAAAATAAGGGGGGCTACAGTAGATATCCAAGTAAGGAGTGGTAGACCGCTGGATTAGGGTATTGATAATGGAGATGGGGAGAAGAGGAAGAATTGAAGATACATTATAATGAAAGAACTCTCAGGATTTGGATAAGGGATTGGCTATGGTAAGGAAAGGACACTAACAAAATTATGTATTAGGATGATAACTGCTGTAACAAACAGCTCCTTCCATGTCTCAGGGACTTAATCCACTAACATCTATTTTCTTGTTCACATCACCATCCAGTGTGGATCCGCAGCAGAGTGAGGGGGTGTCTGCTCCCCACATTCATGTTCTTACAGCTTGTAGAGCCTCCATTTTCAAAGGTGGCCTCGCAGATTGCCAGGAGCAGAAAGATAAAGCATGGGGGACCACGTGGAACATTTAAGGGCCTGCTGGGAAAGGAGGGCATCATCTCGGTCCACGTGCTGGTTAGCCAGGGATCAATAACACAACCGTGCTTAGCTGAGGCCTTGGGAGTGCTGGGTGATGCACCCTGGTTGCCTGGTCGGAAAGCAAATGAAAGCAGTTTGTGAGCACATAGCATTATCTCTGCCCCAAATGACCACCTGGTTTTAGCTTAAGTAAGTGGCTGGGGGGCACCAGGACTGTCTGTCTGTACAGTGAGCTGGGGAAGACTCCAGTGGGAACAAGTCTGTGGGAGGAGATCAAGTGAGTGGTTTTAGACTTACTCGGTTTGAAATGCCTAACTGCCTTCCAGGTGGAGATGTTAGTGTGATGTTAGATGTTACTCAAGGGCCGAGTTCAGTGTCTGGTCAGCTACGTAAACTACTAGGAAATAGCTACATGACTTGGGCAAGGCCAGGTGCACTGCTTGTGTCTTTGCCTGCCTGCGTGTGCTTGCGCTCAGGCACTAAGTTGCGTCTGACTCTTTGCGACCCCATGAACTGTAGCCTGCTAGGTTCCTCTGTCCATAGGATTTTTCAGGCAAGAATACTGGAGTGGGTTACTGTTTCCTCTTCCAGGGGATGTTCCCAACCCAGGGATAGAACCTGTTTTACCACTGAGCTATGTGGGAAGACTTTGATTGCCTATTTATTTATTATTGAATAAGTGTTTGCTGAACACCTACTACATTCCAGGTATGGTCTAGGCATGGGGCAAGGAGCACTATATGGGACAAAGAGCATAATATGTTTAGAGCTTATGCCCCACTAGAGACAGATAAACACTAAGCAAGATAAGGAAGTAAAATACATGGTATGTTGCATGGTGATAAGGTCTAGAGAAGATAAGATGGAGAAGGGGAGTAGGGATTAGAGTTGGGGAGAGGTTAATGCTCCTCTTGTAAATAGGATGCTCAGGGAAGATCTCACTAAGGGGGCGACTTATGAGCAAAGACCTAAAATGAAATGAAGACAAAGGCAGGGCGTTAACCGGCCAGTGGAGACTCAGGCCAAGGGAGCACTGAATGTGAATACCTTGAGACAGGAGTGTGACTGTGCCTCTGGCTAGACTGGAGCAGGGGTGGAGGAAGGAGTAATAGGAGATGAGGTCATGGGGGGAGGGGTGGCCAAGCCAGACCATGCAGGCCTTACAGACCTTTGTCAAGATTTTATCTTTTACTTGTACCATGTAATTTATGTTTATTTAAAGTTCCCTTCTAAAAGTTGAACAGTCACTCACTAAATTTTCCCTAGTCCCTCTTCCCTAGTTTAGGACACAATATGAAATAAGTAGGATCACCTGGCTCTATAGAAACACACTGGTTAGAGTTCTTGTTCCTGAACACGGCCAGGTGCCATATTCACCAATGCGTTAACCAAGTCACCGAATATATAGTCCAGGCAGTGCAGAAACAAGGATGAAAGCGATATGGTTCCTACACTTAAATAGTTCCTTCTAATGCATTGTGCTAGGTGCCATGATAGATATATGCAGACAAAGGAAACCTTAACTGGAAGGGATGAATGGAATAGGTGCCTGAAGGAGGTAATGCTTGAGGCAGGACTTACCAAATGAGTGGGTGCTGACCAGGCAAAGATGGTGGGGGCAGGCACTGGGGAAATGGAAAATAATGGTCCAGAAAGAATTTAGGTGGAGTAGACAGTGTCAAATAGATGAATACTACCTCTGGTGGAAAGTAAGAGAATTAAAATCAGGCAACATTGTGGGAAAGGATTTGCACAATTTGACAAGATCCTCATTCCACACATTCTTATTCAAAAACACTTATGAGAGTTGGCTAATACTCCATTTAATGATCTGCCAAGTTTCTTTATCCTGCCACCAATTGAAGGAAATCTTGGTTGCGCTCAGTTTTTGATGATCGTAAATAAAGTCCTTCTAAATGATAAAAACAAAAACCCAAAATTACTTACGAGAACTCCTGATCTGAAATATGCATATAAGATCCTAGAACAAGAAACAACAAAAATATCTAGATCTCATGTAACAGATGAGGGAATTGAGATCTGAAGAATCAAGTGGCTTTTTGTTGTTGTTCAGTTGCGAAGGCATCTCTGACTCTTGGTGATCCCATGGGCTGTAGTACGCCAGACTCCTCTGTCCTCCTCTGTCTCCTGGAGTTTGCTCAAATTCATGGCCACTGAGTTGGTGATGCTATAAGTGCCATATTCAACAGTAAAGAGCAAGTGAGTGGCTATGTGAAGACCCAGTGCTGTGGAATGCTCAAGCTAACGCTGCCTCAAGCCCTTCAGGAACAACCACCCTTCTTGTCCTGTTTTTTTTTTTTTTTTTCACTTTGAATACATATGTGCCTCTTTGAGCTCACCATATTTTGGTGAGATTTTAGCATGGTTCCCCAACTCCCGATGAATTCATTCTCAAACACCTGTTTTAATGGGTCTTACTCATAGGCTTCTGCTTGGAGGATTTCTCCCAGCCCAAACTCTTCTACAGAAACTTTCTCTGGGAAACACAGCATTTGTCGGTTAGTTCTCCTTAATTTTAGGTTATGTTCTGTTACTCTTTCTCCCTTGGTCTTGGAGAACACAGAGAACTTATGAGGCTAATTTAGGGCAGATATGCTAAAAGTCCAAAGTAATGTTTTCTCTTTGTAGAAAACACCCCAGGGGCAGAGAATGTAGGAAATTGTGCGTCACTCTGATGGAAAACAAATGAAAGCCTTTACAGCAGAAATGTTGGTCTCTAATCATCTAACACGTCCATCACCACATGCCAATGAAGATGTGTTGTGTGGGCAACAGCCAATTGGGCATCCAGGAAACAAATACCCCCATTCCCTTCTTCACCATGTCCTCCACAGTGGTTTGCAGAGATCACAGAAAGCAGTGGGTAAGCTTAGAAAAAGAATGTAAATGCATGTGTGACTTTAATAATTAGATTAGGATGTGATGTATAAACCTGCATGAGGAAAAAACTCTCTTGAAAGGATGTGGTGTTTCTCTTATTGAATGAATACCATGGTTATTTTATTCTTTTCAGGTGTGTTCATCTTGAGGAGCTCATTCCTGTGTCACGTACCTGGAGGAAGAAGAATATCCTCAGACAAGTCACAGGAATTGAGACGGAAGACCCCAGGAATGCAGGCTGGAGCAAGAATGCTTGGTCTAGCCTTCTAGCATTCCATGTGTCCGGGAAGACTTTCCTTTGATGGAGGTTGAAACCACCTTGATGTTGCATCAAGAGGAAGGAAGCAGGAGGTAGGAAGAAATCTCAGAAGTTGTGCTTCCCTCTGGTCTGGTCAGCTGCCGTCTGTAGACCAGCTTCTTTAGCTGCATGCTCCTCTCTGAACGTCTTTTCTCTTTGTTACACCCCAGAAGCAAGGTAATTGGGGCACCCTCGGGCAGTTTTAAAGGAGTGAACAGTTTTCTCCTGAGGCCAGAGATAATCAAAGAGTGACCCTAAAGTAGAGTTTCTATCTGGAGGCAATTTTGCCTCCCAAGTGACATTTGGTGGTGTCTGGCGACTTGATTGTCACGCTGGTGGTGGTTGGGAGGGGGGTGATGCTATAGACATTTAATGGTTAGACCAGGGATCCTGCTAAAACATCTTGCAAAGCACAGAACAATCCCTACTAACAAAGAATTAATTATACAGCTGAAAATGTGCACAGTGTTAAGACTGAGCAACTCTGCCCCAAAGTGAAGATGAATCTCAGTAGACCAGAGTAAGTCGCATACGTTGCAGCTCTTCCCAGTTTCCAGATTTTTCTTCCAATGTTACCTTTGGAGATTATGGGTTTTTATTGCCATTGACACAGGAGACAATTCCTTGCTCCAGTCTTAGGTAACAGGCACCCTTAGTCCCAAATCAGAGAAACCTATTTCCTGGACTATACGGCAGCAGCACTCCCCCAACCCCGCTACAATTCTCCAAGTCATTAATACCAAATATTTATTGAACTTATACTAGTCCTATCAACTAAATTGTACACTGAGGAGACAAAGAAATTTGAGATGCCCTTGCTTCTCAGAAAAGGTTAAAGCCTCAGTTGGGATCTCTGAGCTGTCACTGTCTTCACAAAAGTCCTTTTATAAGGGAACTTGATGATTTGGGAAAACAAGCCTTACCTCCCACAGAGATCAGGTAGATTCCAGCCTCTTCTGGTTCTTCCCAGACTCAGGAAGTCATTCTTGGGGTTTATAATAAACACCTGGGGCATTAAGACATTTTTAATTCTCTTAATCTAACCAGTCATGGGATCTAGAAATTGCTTGGTATTAATTGTGCCTGATGCTCAGATTGTGCTCTGCTTTGATTTCTTAGTAGGTTCCCTTTTATCTCTTACCTACAGTTTGCTCATTGTATTCTCCCTTGAGAGGCTGAAGATTGACTTGCAAAGACCACCTGCTTTAAGAGCGATGCTTTTTGAATCTTCTTTTCTTTAAAGGAGAAAAGCATACTTGGAAGTGGCCAAACATTCCTGGGGACCATTGTTTGTCAATTGTGAGCAGATCTAAAGTTTTCAATATTTATTGATATTATACACCTCCCCTCTCCATACATGTAGAAAAAGAACAGAAACTGCTAGGCATTCTCACCTTGGGGTGGGTGGGGAGGGGAAAGACAAATCCCAAATCCAACAATTTGTATAAATTATAAAGTAAATAAGAAAATTGTAACTTGGCATAAACATTAATATAATACTAAATGACATATTAGTGTTTTAAAACCGTAGTAGTGTTTCTTACAAATATAACTCTCACACTTCTGATTTCTACCTATGTGTTACTTAGTTTATTGTTTACTTAATTGAAGTTTATACCATGGGCTTCTCCCCTTTGTGCTATCAGCCACGTGTAAAGTCTGAAGTTTAAGTTTTGGTGTGACTAATTTACTCATAAGATGAGAATGATAATTTCTACAAGGTCAGCTGGAGTATATGAAAGATCTTATTCAGCCAAGATTGAGTAAAGAAGTAAATCAGGCTAAAGCTCTACTCCTCTTAGAAAAGGATTTTAGAAGATGGATAATATATCAATATGCAGTATGGAGTGAAATATCATTTTGGAGATGAAGGAGTTTGAAAACTGATCACATAAGAGAATTCAGTCAGCTTGACATCCTTGAATATTTATTGAATGCCTATTACATACACTAGAATTAAAATAAAATATGTTTTTTTAACCAAGAAATCAGTGCAATGGTTTGGCTCAATTTAAAAATAACTTCATTTTATTAGGTCTTCCCCGGTGGCTCAGATGGTAAAGAATCTCCTGCAATGCAGGAGACCCAGCTTCAGTCCCTGGGTTGGGAAGGTTTCCTGGAGAACGGAATGGCAACCCACTCAAGTGTTCCTGCTTGGAGAATTCCTTGGGGCCACAAAGCGTCGGACACGACTGAGCAACTAACGCTGTCTTTCATTCATTTTATTAATCCTGTTGTGAGGGTGCCTGGTAACGTTTTGTAGAATTAATATATCAACAAATTAAAATCAAGCTAGCCAATTTTTAATTAACAAATTAAAGTCAACAAATATTTATTGGGTAGCTACTATGTATAAACACAAATGGGTGTCTAACTACAAATTGGCACTGGCCATCCACCTCCACAAGGATTAAATCATGGGCTGCTGCAGCTGCTCACCTTCAGTCCCCCTGAAAAGAGCTCAGGATGGAAAGCAGAAACGAGGCACCCTGTGCTCTCTATAGATAGATATTTTCAGGTGATGATTTTATGAGGCCAGTTCTTGTATTTTCTCATATCTAGGAAAAGCACTAAAATCCTTCATGGTGAGGACTGCTCCTTGCGGCTAGCAGAAAGCTTCCCCATATTAGCAGACACTTTCCGGAAAAATACGTGCTTGATTGCATGAAATCCCTCTTCACCAAAGTCAGATGATATACACTGAGCTTCCCCTCTCCCTCTTTGGAGCAGTTTCTCAGGTCTGTCTGAGCAGCTGTCTCCCAGGCTGCAGTCCTCATTTTGCCCCAATAAAACTTAACTTGCAACTCTCATGTTGTGCTTTTCTTTAAGTCGACAAGGGGTAGAGTAGGATTAGGAGAAAATGTAAACATGGGTTTACAGGCTCCTAACCTCAAGAATCTTACAGGTTGTAAACAAATGTATGTGTATGGGGTGGGGGTGGGGGGGTTGTGCATGTGTGTGTGTGGTGGTGTGTGTGGTGGGGTGTGCGTGTGTGCTCAGACACTTGTCCAACTCTGTGTGACCCTATGCACTGTAGCTCTCCAGACTCCTCTGTCCATGGGATTCTCCAGGCAAGATTACTGGAGTGGGTTGCCATGCCTTTCTTCAGGGGATCTTCCTGACCCAGGGACCTTGGCAGGCAGGTTCTTTACCACTAGTGCCACCTGGGAAGCCAGAGGTGTCTGTAGGGTGTGCATTTTTTACAATGCCCTTGTCATACTAACCAGTGAAACATGTTCAACTGGGAAAGCGGTGGACAAGGGAGTAATATCAACGTTTCTTCTTAAATTACTTCTTTACTGATAAGAGTTACAGAGAAAGTTAAAAATCTCTTGTAAAAAACTGAGATTTGTTTAGAAACCGTAAACAATTACAGATTTATGAAGAGCTGTTGAAACAAAAGCCAAAGCAAGAAATAAACTACTACATTTCAAGTGCTACTAAATTGTAAATTGTAGAGGAGGATTACTTCTTTTCTCACCACCCCCCTCCACTCGCTGCCCCCACCCCCCCCAAGTACAAATACAAAGAGAGAGAAGGAAGGTATCTGGCTATTTACATGAAAAATGACTCTCCCCTACAATCACCTTCTGTCAATAAAATGCTTATTTTCTGACATGTCAATTAGGTGATTCATAATCCAGATGACCATCGCCTTCCATTTAGTACTGTTGGACTGGGTTAAATGTCTTAAGTGTTTACCCTTTATGACCAGTGGCTTGGATCTGTTCTCAGTCAAACTGGGCCACTCATGACATGTTTGCCTGTAGGATTTCTCTTGAGGTAAAGTAACCATTATTATCAGATTTTAAACGGAACGGCAGATTAGGACAGTGGCTTTACCATCAGCAGTGAAGAATGCTCGTTTTACAGTACTGTGAATCCAAAAATACAGCGTTTTGGGGAAGAGTTCAATACAAAATAAATAGCCTGTAATTTATAGAACTACAGTGAGGAGGACTTCTGTGATGGAGCTTGGTACTTCAAAGGAATCGTTTGTTGTTTAAAAGCCAGTTATTAGGGAGGATGATTTGTTTTAGCATCTTAAGCTAATTTCAAAAGATCTGACTGATAATGAAGTAATCAGGTTTATTTGAGATTGGGATGAAATTCACATAAAATCCACCATTTTAAGGTGTATATTTCAGTGATCTCTAGTACAGAAAGTAACCTTAAAAGATTAGTGAATAGGATTCTAAGGGCAGGGGAATAATAAAAATAATCATCTTGAATTTTTCATTCATGAACATATCCAGTTATATAAAAAATGATTAAGTAATTATAGTATTAACATACTCCTTCTACAACAAAGCAATTGATAAATAAATAATATGTTTCTATTCTACTGAAGACACATGTTCTTAAACTGTTTTGCAATTCAAGTTACTAAGGCATTCTTAATTCTGAAGAAAGGCAGACGGAGTTCAAACTATCCACTTTTGTAATTTATTTACAAAGATGGCATTTGGAAAATGTTTCAATAGGAACTTTAAAAATTATTCTGGAAAGTAGAAAAGATACCTTTTGATAGATAAAAATAAGATTGGTAAAACTTTTTTTGCAAATAGTTTGAATTTCAGGTAAGATTGCTTTTTACTATTTTGGAGTAAAATGTCAGAATGCTTTGTAAGAAAAATAGACTGGACAAATACACTGATGAGCAACTTCTTTGCAAATTAATAGAAATTAGAAGCTAAAAATTTGTCTTGGCCCAAAGTACATTGTTTTAACTTGTGATTCTCAGGTAGAGGCGAAGGCATATTCCCAAAGATATAAAAACAATTTCATTGAGGCTTTCAAATTACAAGTCTCTGTGGCATCCTCCCACCTGCTCCCTGCCAGAATTTTCATTTGTCTTCTTGATATATGGAGAATAAAATCCTGCTTCCCATTTGAGACCAAATAAAGGAAACTAACCACAGCTTTTTTTTTTTGAAAAAAGAGAGATAGCTTTAAATTTAAATCACACTGTCAGAATTTATAATTTAGTAAAGAGTTATCTTTACTAAAGAGTTATCTGTATTATCTGTGAAAATACTAAATAATTACAGTAAAAATATTAGAGTATTTTTAAATTGAAATATAGTTGATTTACAACGTTGTGTTAGTTTCTGGTGTATAGCAAAGTGATTCAAATACACACACATATATAGTTTTTATATATTCTTTTTCACATTCTTTTCCACTATGGTTTATTACAGGATATTGAATATAGTTCCCTGTACTATACAGTAACACCTTATTGTTATCCATTCTATGTATCATAGTTTGCATCGGCTAACCCCCAACTCATGAGTCCCCCATTCTCCAACCACAAGTTTGCTATGTCTATGAGTCTATTTCTGTTTCATAGACAAGTTCATTGTGTCATATTTTAGATTTCATATATATGATATCATATGGTATTCGTCTTACTCTTTGTGACTTACTTCCCTTAGTGTGATAATCTCTAGGACCATCCATGTAGCTGCAAATGACATTTCTGTTCACTTTTGTAAATATGCCCTCATCTTCTTTGTCCATTCATCTGTTGGTGGACATTTAGGCTTTTTCCATGTGCTGACGACTGTGAGTAGTGCTGCTATGAACGTAGGAGGGCCTGTATCTTTACAAATTTCCTCAGGATATATGCCCGGGAGTGGGGTTGCTGGATCATATTGGCAAATCTACGTTCAGTTTTTTGAGGAACCTCCATACTGTTCTCTGTAGTGGCTGCACCAGTTTCCATTTCCACCAACAGTGTACTCTTTAGAGAAAGTATTTTATTTAACCCATTTAAGAGCCTCAATCATTTATAAGCACACTGGTTTCGATGCTATCATTTAAGTAGAAAGAATCCTATTTCATTAAAGCAGAACTGCTATGAACCTCTGCTTGGCCATCTTTTTCATTCATTTATTTTTTTATTGCTATAGCTAAAGCAGTTAGGTTGGGGGAGAACTTGATAAACAAATTTGTGACACATTGTGTTAAACAAATTGAAGTTAGTTTATACAACACAGTACTTCTCAGATATTTTAATTTGCTGTTGACACTCTAAGAGGGGCTTGCCTGATGAGCAAATTTTGCTGTTTCATTGGTGTCTTATTTGTAGTTTCCTTTTAACGAGTAAAGTTGTAGAACATTTTTTCATCTCTTAATTTTTTCCTGAACATTAAATATTCACATCCTTTACTTAATTCTCTATTTGGTTGTTGGTCCTTTTCTCACTTTTTTTTTAAAGCAGTTTATTCTTTTCCTTACATATATTGCAAATATTTTCATTCTATCCATTATTTGTCCTTGAATTTTATGGTGCCTTTCTTGAAACAGAAATAAAGCTGCCATTTTATTTTTTGAAAATGGCAGTCTTCCTTCTTATGATGTCTGGGGTTTATATTTTAGAAAAATCTGCTTCACCTCAAAATCAAAGACATTTTTCTCTATCTCTGTAACAATTATATAATATTTGAAATATTTCAGTGCCAATAGAGGCTTCTGCAATGATAGAAATATAAGGTGGTACTAGCACCAAGTGATAATTGAACACTGGAAATGTTGTTAGGGGGACTGAAGAACTGAAATTTTAATTTTATTTAATTTTAATCAATAAAAAGTTAAATAGCTACATATGGGTAGAGGGTACACATTGAACAACACAGATATTTATCTGAAATTTGTTTTCATATGCACTGTGGGGTAGATAATTTTTCCTATATGAATATTCAATTATTCTAATACTATTTATTGAATCACTGTTATTTTTACCCATTAATTTGAAAAATCACTTATATCATGCATCAAATCCCCATGTATATACAGGTCTGTTTCTGCACTTTAATTTGTTTCAGTGATCCATTTGTCCTTCCTTGAACCAATACATCATGTTTTAAAGTACTCTTCATCCAGTTAAGGCAGTTCCTTCATGATTTTTCTTTCTTTCATTCTTCCCTTCTTTCTTTCTTTTTTTCCTTTTTTTGACTGCATCGCAAGGCTTAAGGGATCTCACTTCCCTGACCAGGGATTGAACCCAGCCATGGCAGTAAAAGCTGGGAATCTTAACCATTAGGCCTGCTTAATGTTCATTTTGAGGGGGGACCATGGCACGGCATGTAGGATCTTAGTTCCATTCCACCAGGTATGGAACTTGTGCCTCATGCATTGGAACCATGGAGTCCTAACCACTGGGCCACAAAGGAAGTCCCATTGGGCATCATTCTTGTCTCTCGTCCACCTCTCAGATTTTACACTCAATCCATAGAAAATCCTGCGTGCTCTACCTTCAAAGTATATGCCAAATTATACCTCCATCACTTCTACCACGTACATGCTGATTTGAACCATCGTTATCTCTTGCCTGGATTATTGCATTAGCCTCGTGTTTGCCTTCCTTCTGCCCCTGTCTTAACACAACGCCCAGAAAACTTCTTTAAATTTATAACTCAAGTCATGGCTCTGCTCAAATCCCTCAGAACAAATCCCCAAATCCTCAGTGTCCTTCATGGCCCTGGACAATTAGCCTTCCTTGCTGTCTCTGACTCATGTTCTCTTCCACTTTCTTGACCCCTCATCTCTTTTAGGTTTTTGCTTAAATATCAGTTTTTCAATAAACCTTTCTCTGACTACCTCATTAAACTTTCACAACACCCTATTCTTCCCCATCCTACTTTTCCGTTTCTCTTACAGCTCATATCATTATCTGACAGTTTATATTTTATCTGTTTGTTTGTTGTCTGTCTTCTCCCAGGAGAATGTAAGATCCATGAAGAGAAATCTTCTGTCTTATTCATTACCATAGCCTCATTGTCTGGAAGAGTGCTTGGTGCATACTAAATGTTCAATGTGTATATGATTTTTTTCTTCTTAATCTATTAATATTTCTTTAAATGTTTCCTTGGATCCTTTCTCTCTCTTCATCTTCTGGTGTCCCTATAATGTGAATATTGGTGTGCTTAATATTGTCTCTGGAGAAGGAAATGGCAACCCATTCCAGAACTCTTGCCTGGAGCCGTCCACGGGGTTGCCGTGAGTCTGACACGACTTAGCGAATGAATGACGACCTCAGCAATGTTGTTCCGGAGGTCTCTCAGGCTGTCTTCATTTTTAAAAATTCTTTTTTCTGTGTTCTGTTCTGTGGCAGTGACTTCCACCGTCCTGTCCTCCAGGTCACTTATCTGCTCTGCATCAGTCGTTCTGCTGTTGACTCCTTCTAGAGTTATTGTTCATCTGTTTGTTTGTTCTTTAATCCTATCACCATGTGCCAGTGTAGTCGTGTCTGACATTTTGTGACCCCACGGTCTTAGTTCTTCTAAGTCTTAGGTAAACATTCCTTGCATCTTCTCAATCTTTGCTTCCATTCTTTATCCAAGATCCTGGATCATCTTCACTATTATTTAGTCTGAATTCTTTTTCTGGAAGGTTGCCTATCTCCACTTCATTACTTTTCTGGGGTTTTATCTTGTCCCTTCATATGGGACAAACCCTTTGCTTTTTCATCGTGGGATGTGGTTTGGATTCTAGCCGCTGGCAGATTGTGGTTCTTCTTGCTTCTGTCTGCCCTCTGATGGATGAGGCTAAGAGACTTATATAAGGTTTCTGTTGGGTGGGAATGGTGGTGGGAAAAACTGGATCTTGCTCTGGTGGGCAGGGTTGTTCTTAGTAAAACTTTAATCCAATTATCCACTGATGAGTGGGGTTGTGTTCCCTTCCTGTTAGTTGTTTGGCATGAGGTGACCCAGCCCTGGGGTCTATGGGTTCTAGGGTTAATGGCGACCTTTAAGAGGACTTATCGCCAAGGGGCCCTTTCCAGGGCTGCTGCTGCCAGTGCCCCTCTCCCCATGGTGAGCCACTCCCAGCCCTCGCCTCCACAGGAGACCCTCCAACGCCAGCAGGTGGGTCTGGTTCAGTCTCCCGTGGGGTCACTGCTCCTTTTCTCTGGGCCTTGGCATGAATAAGATTTTGTTTGTGCCCTCCAAGAGCAGGGTCTTTGTTTCCCTCAGCCCTGTGGAAGTTCTTTAATCAAACCCCATTGACTTTCAAGGTCAGATTCCCTGGGGATTCCCAGTCCCTTTGCTGGATCTCAAGGGTGGAAAGCCTGACATGAGGCTTAGCACTTTCACAACAGTGGGAGGACTTCTTCGGTATTATTGTTCTCCAGGTTGTGGGTCACCCACTCAGCAGGCATGGGGTTTGATTTTATTGTGTTTGTGCCCCTCATACCATCTCGTTGGGGTTTCTTCTTTGAGTGTGGGGTGTCTTTTTTTTGGTGGGTTTCAGTGTCTTCTGTCAATGGCTGTTCACCAGCCAGCTAAGATTTTGATGCTCTCACAGGAGATGAGTGCATGTCTTTCTGCTCTGTGTTAATCTATTCATATTAATTCATATTTAAATGAATAGTAGTCATATTTGTATTCCTGGAATAAACTCTCACTGGTCTTGATAAATAGTATTTTTTTATATTTTGCTGATTTTGAGTTAATACTATTTCATTTAAGATTTTAATTTTTTTGTTCTTAAGGGAGAGTAGTTGGCAGTTTTTTGTATAGTTTTATAACTGTTCAGTTTTTCTATCAGGATTATACTTGTATCCAATGAGCTGGAGAGGTGTTTTCTACCTTTTTTCTGGTCCTATAACCATATATATTATAGTCTTTACAGTGCTTTCATTAGATGTTTGTAAAATTTGTGTTTAAATACCACCTGGGCTTAGTATGAAGTTTAGAGTCTGTTGACTCAACTTTCCGTCTATGGAGATCAAGTTATTAAAATTTTCTAACTCAATTTAATTGTGATAGAACTAAATTTTGTTAATATAAAATCTTCCAGTTAATTTGGATTTGAAAATTTATGTTTGTATAATGGCTGACTTTTTATTTCTCTTGATGTTTATTTGGCTTTTTTCTTTTTTAAAAAAATCTTACTTTAAAAAAATTTATTTATATTTTAATTGAAGGATAACTGCTTTACAGAATTTGGTGTTTTCTATACTTCAGTCTTTTCTATTTTTTGCCTACAAAAGTTTGTTTCTTACATTGGCCTTTTAAAGGAAGTTTTGGTTTTATTTATTACTTTTTCTTTTTGTTAAGTTTTTTCTACCTTAGTTTGTCTATACTATAGTATTGAACACTTAGGTTTTATTTTTTACTTTTTGCTTCCTTATTTTTTAATAAGCATGTATAAGTGTGTAAAAAGACTTCAGCTGCACTGATAGACTGTTCTCCTTGTCATACATTTCTAAATAATCTGTAGTCTCCATTTTAACTTATTTTTTATTCAATAATTATTCAGAAGAGTATCTTAAAATTTACAGTTGACATGGTCAGACATTATTTCATTTGTCTTTTTGTTGCAATGAGCAACTTCTATTTTAAGATCCTCAGAATCAGGCCCCTCCTCCCAAACTTTCTTATTTATAAAATGAGGTTTAGCCTTGATGATACATTTATGGCTTGATGATACATTTTAAAAATTAAATGTATCATGGATATTTGAGAATATACCTTTTCTTTCTTTATTATACACCGTATTGTGTTTTATGGTTATCCCTTAAAACCTGCATGATAGTAGCTAGTTATTCAGAACCTCTAATACTTTGTTGATCTCAGAGCCAAAGGTTCTGAGATCTCCTTACAGGAATGTGATGATTTGCATTTCCCATATTTTCTATTCTCTGTATTTAAAAATGATGCTGCTAATTTGTTGGCCATTAACATGATAAAGATGCACTGTTCTTGATCTTTACATTTTCTTTGTGGATTGTTACTTTTATTAAAAGTCAAATAAATTTTTTGTCTGGTTTTTTTTTGAATTTTATTTTGAATGAATTGTATTTTGTCAGACTTACTTTGTTACTGTCAGCACTCTCTTGGTTTACATTTCCGTCTTTGTGCTTTAGCCTTTCCCTGTTGCTTGCTTTAAGTATGTCTCTTCTAAATGATATTGCTGTTAGTCACTCAGTCATGTCCAGCTGTTTGTGAATCTGTGGATTGTAGCCCTCCAGGCTCCTCTATCCATGGACTTCTCCAGGCAAGAATACTGGAGTGGGTAGCCATTCCCTTCTCTAGGGCATCTTCCCAACAAAGGGATCAAACCCAGGTCTCCTGCACTGCAGGCAGATTCTTTACTGTCTGAGCCACCAGGGAAAATTAAAAGTAAAATAGAAGCATTTCAACATTTTAAGAATTTACCTCAGCAAAAATGGATTCCAATCAGGCAGTGCCAAACTGGATGTGGATAGCAATACTCTGCTAACAGTAACTGGGGGAAAGAAAAGGTAGAAGCAAAGTAATTATTGATTGGCTGTAGCTTAAAACCTATTAATAGTTGGCTGTTTGTGATTGGTTGGCTTTAGTGTTCTGATTTCATAACCTTGAGGCCTGGCCTTTGGTTTGCTTATATAGGTCACTATGATGTTAGAGCTACCTCAGTCTAATGGTCTCCTTGTTTAGTTAATTTAACAATATACAGCTAGATACTAACTATAACAGTCTCATTTTTAAATTGTAGAAACTGCATCAAACTCATAAAAATGAATATTCATAAACTCTAAAGAGCTTAAAAATTCAATAAGACCAACATCCCTGTATAAAATGCACAAGGGATATGAGCAAAGCATTCACAGAAAATCAAATGGCCAACAACCATAGGAAATGAAACTCAACCTTATTAATATTCAGAAAATGCAAGTTAAAATGAGAAAAATAATCTGTGAAAAAAGTAGAAAGCTTGAATGTAAAAAATAAAAAGGTTGATAATTTACTGGTGGCAAGAACATGAAACCCTCAAGTGTGCTGACTTATATGGATAAATTTTACACATTTTCATCTCTTTGTGAGAGAGGAATGGCTATCTCTCTCAGCAGTTTTCAAATAATACTAAAGAATGCCTGTGCTGTGCTGGGCTTAGTAGCTCAGTTGTGTCTGACTCTGTGACCCCCCTGGACTACAGCCCACCAGGCTCCTCTGTCCATGGGGATTCTCCAGGCAAGAATACTGGAGTGGGTTGCCATGCCCTCCTCCAGAGGAATCTTCCAGGGATCGAACCCAGGTCTCCTGCATTGTAGGAGGATTGTTTACCATCTGAGCTACCAGGGAAGCCCAAGAATACTGTGGTGGGTAGCATATCTCTTCTCCATGGGATCTTCCTGACCCAAGAATTGAACTGGGGTCCCCTGCATTGCAGGTGGATTCTTTACCACCTGAGCTACCAGGGAACCACAAAGAATGCCTACCCCAAACAAGTTAGTTTTGGTGAGGTTGATGGACATTAACTCAGTTTGGGTAGATGCTCCCTCTGGACCCATTGGTTATGGCAAGGGAGTAGGGTTAGGTAAGGCTCTGTAACTCCGCGAGTAGCCAGCCATGGGTGCTCGGGTTATGAGAGAGGGGTGCAAGGGATCGGATCTTAGGAGAATAGAGAAGAGGTTGCTGTATAAGCAATGTCACAGATGGTGCCTAAATTTTGCTTTACCATATGTAAAATGGGGGCAATAATAGAAGACATCAGATATGCAAGTGCATACGTGAATTTCACTGTTCACCTTCCTCAAATAAACATACTCATTTGGAAACCTTTCTTGATTCCAAAGGAAATGAAACCAGGGAATCGAGCCAATGTATATGATTTGTCTTGCAATCCTTGGATGATTGGGCAAATACAAAATCTGAGGTGTTAATTACTTCTGAAACCGTTAGGGAAAATAGAAGTACATGCAACTCTCAGAAGGGAGCTGATTTGGTCTGCAGAACAGAATTTGAAATTCTTAAAAAGAGAAGCTCATAAAAATGTGTCCTTGTAAGCTGAGGCATTTCAGCAGTACTAAAGTGAAGGAGAATTTCAGACTGTTCATTCATCGGGCTTCCCACTCAAACCTGTGTGGTGTATTTTGCAATTTAGCTGAAATGGTCATACTTTCCTAATAAGTACTCCTGCGAAGCAAACCTTTACTCATGTGGAAGAAAAGGCAAAGGGGAATCACGGAACCATGTAATTTAAAGCTAGAAGAAAGGGAAGAAAGAGGACAGTTCTTTTTTAGTTAACAACTTGACTTCTGGAAGATATTTAAATACATGTAATTTTATAAATGTTAAGTACACGTTGTGAACTAAGATACAAGTAAAACTCAGTAAGAAAAGTGAGGCAAGGGAGAATGACAATTTACATGAAATAAGATGCCATAGTGTAATGAGAGATGCCAGCAGCTTCAGGAATTTTAACTAGCCATATATCCCCTCTTGGGAAATATGTGCTTCTGGCATTTGAATATATTGCATTAACAATTACCTGGTTTCAGGTATCGCCCCATTGTTACACAGACTCTTTGAAGGGAAGCATGTCTCATTCATTTTGGTAACTGCCCTCCCCAGAGCTCCTATTAGTTCCCAAATTATAATTGGTGTTCAACCAAAGCTTGCTGAAAGACTGAATGAATAATTGGATAGAGAGGATTTGCACAGAACAGTCAAAATTCATCGTGTTTCTGATCCCAAATATTCCAAACCGGTGGTTGATAAAGGAATCAAATTAGATATGAAAATCAACCGAAGTTTCTGTATTTAGCATAAACTCAGAGTTAGTAAGGTCCAACTTAGAACTTTCTACGTTTACTCATCAACATGGGATTGCATGAGGACAGAGTTGTGGACATACCCTTAGTTCCCTGAGCCTTTCTCCCCAGTGTGGATAACCTCAAGGCTGGGTGTGCTTGGGACAGTCCCTGTTTACACGCTTGTCTCAGTGTCATTTTTGTGTCCCATTTCACAAGTGTCTCATTTGGAAAATAAATTACATGGTCACCCTATTTTTCTTTTACAACCATCTTTTACAACCTTATGTTTCTGAACCTACATGCCCTTCTAGATATTGGAGATTTTGTTGCATTAGAATAGTACTTTGTTCAATGAGGGCAGGGGGAACTCTTTTCCCAGGCAGTTCTGTAGAAACATCTTGGAGCTGTGTGAGAGTCAACTTTGATAGCTTTTGGAGATGACATCTCTGGTTATCTTAACATGCTAGAACATTTTTGACTTGAGTGAGACTCCAAGGGGCCAAAATATCTTGATGCAGGTTTTACAAATCAACCACTTTATGTTCACTGCTTGACATTTGACCCATTGTAAAGGAAGAAGTATCAGGTTTCTCTGAGGCTTTGAACATGAGATTCTCCCACACTCTGACAAAACCCATTCCCAAGAGATTTGA